>NC_071618.1:5315212-6627212 GCF_014839835.1 Dryobates pubescens | reverse complement strand
GGGTATTTAGCTTCTCCCTCTGAGGAACAGGCAGGCACATTCAGAACACAGAAACCTAGAATTCCTTCAACTGAATCTGCACAAACTGACCTGGTTATAGCTTCATACTTTCAGAACAAGTTTTCCAACTGGAAAGTTCAGTCATGAATCATGCATTGAACAGCTGCTGTTAAGTTTCATTCTACACTTTGTATAATAAATCTTCCTGAGAGCATTTAACATGTTTTACTCTATTTAGAATCATAGAATCAATAAGGTTGGAAAAGACCTCAGAGATGAAGTCCACCCTGTTAACCAACACCTCAGAACTACTAAACCATGGCACCAAGTGCCATGTCCAATCCGTTTTTTAACACCTCCAGGGACGGTGACTCCACCACCTCCCTGGGCAGCCCATTCCAATGGCCAGCAACTCCTTCTGTAAATAACTTTCTCCTCACCTCAAGCCTAAACTTCCCCTCCACAGCTTGAGCCTGTGTCCTCTTGTTCTGGTGCTGGTTGCCTGGGAGAAGAGACCAACCCCCACCTGGCTACCACCTCCATCCAGGAAGTTGTAGAAAGCAATAAGGTCTCCCCTGAGCTTCCTCTTCTCCAGGCTAAAGAATCCCAGCTCCCTTAGTCTCTCCTCATAGGGCTTGTGCTCAAGGCCTCCCACCCACTTTGTTGGCCTTCTCTGGACAAGTTCAAGAGTCTCAATATCCTTCTTAAATTGAGGGGCCCAGAACTGGACACAGGACTGAAGGTGTGGCCTAACCAGTACAGTGTACAGGGGCACAATGACCTCCCTGCTCCTGCTGGCCACACTATTCCTAATGCAGGCCAGGATGCCATTGGCCTTCTTGGCCACCTGGGCACACTGCTGGCTCATGTTCACCCAGCTGTCAATCAGTACCCCCAGGTCTCTTTCTGTTTGGCAGCTCTCCAGCCACTCTGCCCCCAGCCTGTAGCTCTGCATGGGGTTGTTGTGGCCAAAGGGCAGCACCCGGCACTTGGACTTGTTGAATGCCATCATGTTGGACTCTGCCCATCTGTCCAGCCTCCCAAGGTCCCGCTGAAGAGCCCCTCTGCCCTCTAACAGATCAACACCTGCTCCCAACTTGGAAACATTCTGAAATCATGTAATTTCATATCTGTATACCAAACACACAGTTTTGCTGGAGTTTACTAATTTGTTTTCCACGGGGGAGCTTTAACTTAAACCACTTAGAGCACAACAGTTTAATTACTGAGGCTGTATCTAAAGAGCATTCAGAGTACACACTGATAGGACTACAGCAGACTATGCAACATGCTATTTTCAAACCAGCACAAGTGAAATCAGCCAGTATGATGTGAGGGCATTGATTTACCAACAGAATGAGAGCCTGCTGACCCCAGGGGGAAATTATGGTCCATTCCTGAATGACACAGTGCTGTGTTCTGATGTCTTCTCTTACCGTCCACCCAGACCAAGGGAAATTTAGGTGTACCCGATTATACAGATTATCTCAATAAGCTAGTTTGCTAGATCAAATGATGAAATAAAGCTACAAAGGGCATGGGGGTGGCTAATACTCAAATTTCAAGTGTGGGCTGAGCACATGCACAAAACCTATAGTCCTTCATGTGGGACTGTGCACCACACTGAGCAGCGTCAGTGGTGGTAAGATGACAGGCCTCTCTGCCTAGATGGACAATGCCCTAATTTCATGATGAGCAATAATGTCAGTCTCTGGCACATCTTCCTGTCAAGCAATAAATGGATGTGGCATTAAAGCATCTGACAATAATGCTGGTATCTGTGCAGGCTGACAACTAACATAGTTCTGCTGTCAGTAACATCCTAGTGTGCAATAAAGTTTAATAAATTCATAACCTCGCTTTGTGCTCCTGACAATACAAAACATCTTTTGTAAGACAGGAAGAATTAGCAGTGTTGGAAAACCATGAAACTCAACACAGAGCCTCGAGCTAAACACCTTAGCAACTATGTCAGAGTTATACATCATTGTCAGTTATATTATTTTACAATATATAGCATTATTTATTTTGTACAGCCTCAGGACATTTAAGAGTTATAGCTTCTGAATAAAGAAGAGAAAACAGCACAAAAAATCTAATCACATTTCAGCAACACTAGAATTTAATTTCTTTGCTTTACTATTTTGCACTCACAAAAGAGAAATCTCCACATAGAATAGAATAGAACAGAACAGAACAGAATAGAATAGAACAGACCAGACCAGACCAGACCAGGTTGGAAGAGACCTTCAAGATCATCGAGTCCAACCTATCATCCAACACATATACTATTCCCTCTCTGTGTATGAAGACACAAAACAGTGTTGCCATTTGAAAATTTGTACCATTTTTGGAACTCATGCAAGTGAGGCCCCAGCCTTGTCCAGAACAAAAATCTAAGTGCTACTCATTCAACTTCAGGTAGTTCAAAATACCTTGCATCACAAATGCTATTGTCCGTAATTTCAAATCCATACTTCTCTGGAAAATGAGACCAAATGTGTCCCAGAACTGGGCATCTGAAAACCACAGCACCCAAGATCACTAATATTTCAATAACCCATGGATTTTAAGCTGGTTTTCAGTTTGACAGTTTAACAGTGCTGTTTGGTCTGCTTAAACCCTTTAAATTATAGGGGGGAGAAATGGTGTAGCATCCCTAACTACTATTAACACAAATTAGCCTTTTTTCTCTTTTAAATGAAAAAGTGTTCAGAAAAAGATACAACTGAGCTAGGACATGCACACACAAAATTACAAACACAGAAATACTCTCTTACTGCATCTTCAGTTATGTAAGAATTGTGTACAAAACATTTACAAATCTGCTTCCACTATTATGGAAGACAAAGCCCTCTTGCAGACTCCTTAGCATAAAGGCCGCAGAACACCTAAGTAAAGGCATAAATCAGAGTGCTGTTCATATTTACACTAGTTGTAATAAATGCTTATCATGGAGCCCAGAAACAGCTTTTAACAGTTGGGCTCTTGTATAGCTACAAACAGCGGAAGTGATAAACTGTACAAACAATGACAAGAGAACATGCTTTCCAGCAAAGATTGTGCTCCTTGTCTCGCCAAAAGCTTAGAGCTGCCTGCAAGCTTCTCTGTTGCGAGTTCACAGTTTACTTTACCAGTGCTGTCCTAGAAAGCACCCTGGTTTGAAAAGCTTCTACAAGCTCACTCTTGGTAAGTATTTTAACAAAATAAACAATGCAGAAGCTTATCTAAATACTGGCCTTCTTCAAATGATAAATTACAAAGGGAAAATTTTCATATCCTACAGGAAATAAACACTAAATCTATTGTTTAAGTCACTGTCATAAGAGGCTTTGGGCTAAGAAGAAAAGGACACCAGGGTAACTAGAATAGACCGCAAATTTAAGCTGTTAAAAGCCTTCCATCACAACTGGCCTTGAAATGTGGCACTAAGAGGACCAGTATTTTATAAGAGAACTCTACAGACCAAGCAGGCTGTCACGACACTTTCTTTGCATCATGTTCAAATGAATCTATTGCTCGTTTCTCCAAACAGATAGAAAACCTAACTTTGAGTGCATGTTCACATATGCTTCATTACACACAACCACACACGTTGGAATGAGTGTGCATTGCAAGCATAATTTTCTGACCTGCATGAGACTGAAATCCAAATCATTATGTCCAACCCTACCACACAGCATTTATTAGTGTAGTGAAGGATGCTTATGGTCAGGATTGTGCCACAAACATTTCTGGAACATACTCTTCTGAGTGTTAACCCTCCTTTGTTTCCCCCTCCTTTCTGGGGGCAACAGGGGGGATCCTGGCACCACTGAGTCCAGGTAAACAACCTGGGCATAGCATATACTTACACCATATTTGGTAGGTGTTAGTCCATTGGTTAATCTTGCGTTAGCAACAGACTGCTCATTGGACCAGTATTCACTGAGGCAAATGGTAAATAGGGGTCATTTGGTAAATGAGCCCCCCCCAAATCGTGTTGGAGCCTGTGAGTGTGTGCGTGCCAGTGCTGCCGTGGTCCACCTTGCCCGAGACTCAAGCCAGTGCCCCAAGTGACCTCACGCTCCGTTGCCACCGTCACCCAGCTGCATGCGGTGCCGTGGACAGTATCCCGTGGGATCAACCACGACGCGATCCCTTGCTGCAGGAGGAACGCCAGTAGCCCGTGTGAGCCAGCGTCACTGACCTGCCACAGCCCCGCCTCGAGCGGGAGACCTTTGTGTCCTGGGAGGAGCAGCAGCCACGCGGTGCGGCCACGCGGCCAGCGCCATTTCCTGTCTCTGTCTTACGGCACATTCGTGCCACGTTTCTGGACTATAAATATTATTAAGGGGAGACCTCACGAAGTTCTCAGCGTGTAAGTCAAACCTTTCTTTACAGAGTTTCCAGTTAAGGTAGCGTTTGGAGTGCTCCGAGTGGAGGGTTGCCGGTCACCGACCAATCCCTCCCCCCGCCGCTTTCTGAATTAATTCACAGAACTTAGAATCGAAACTGTTTGATTCAATTGCCCATATTTAAACATTCTGTAAAGGTTGTTTCACTAACCAGATATTGATACCTGTGAAGGGTGACTGTAAATACCCCGTTATAGAGTTTGTATATATATATAAAATAAATTTAACATATATTTTCGTTGGCTTATCCGCCGCTCATTTTCTGAGGGCATATTCACAACAATTAGAGATGGTTGCACAGCTCAGACATTCGTATCTGTGGCCACCCCCTAGGCAAATACTGTGGTTCAAAAGTGACCTGTAATATACAGAGGGGAAAAAACCCCAAAAGGATAAACAAAAGTAACTGATTTATATTGACTCAATATCCTGCAGCATCATTTTAATTTCTTGCTTTCTGTAATAAAACAGAATCTGCTTCAAGAGGCAAAAGAGGATTCTCACTGTGTATCAAAAATCTGCAAAGTACCAAACCCTAAATGGAGCTGAAGTGATGCAATTATCACCATTGCCACAGTTTGCAGCAGCCCATGGAAATCTGGCAAGAACTGTTTTTCTTATCTGACATGTATGTGTTGCCATTCCTGTGACAACTTAGAATCATAGAATCAGTCAGGGTTGGAAGGGACCACAAGGATCACCTAGTTCCAACCCCGCTGCCATGGGCAGGGACACCTCACACGAGAACTTACCTAGATAATGATTTAAAATAGTACCTGTAGACACTATTTTCAAGCTGGCTCTGCTCCCCAAGGAATCAACAGCTATTTATAGGTTTTTGAAGTTGCTCAATCGTTGAGATAACCACACCCCTCCTTGTACCAGTGATAGTTCACCTAATTTTAATTCTTTCTGTAGGCAGAATCCTGCCCCTATTGATTTATGCACAGTTATAATTCACCCTGCACACACAAGCTGCACAAGATCACCGAAACCTAAGCCACATGTGGTAGTTTTAGGCTTTACCTTTAAATTTTTCCACAGATCTTGAACAGAAAGTGGCAGAATGTAAATAAATCACTATTAGGTGTAAAAGGAAAATAACAGTAAGTTCTAAACAATCCCATTGGACAGGTGTCTACCATGAGATTTAGTTTGGTAAACAATCTTTCTCTCTTTTGATTTCCTCCCTCTGGGAGACACTAACTTGCTTCTGCTTGACCTTGGCTGTGTTCTTTATTTTGGCTGAGTACCCTAACATAATAACTCTCTGCTCTTTTCTCTTGTCCCTTTGTGTCCAGGGGAGCAAGGAGCGGGGCAGGGAGTGGGAAGATAGTAGCAGCTCCCCTGGTTTTTGGTCAGGGGGGGTTCTTGTACTGTTTACAAATTGTAAATACAAATTCTGTGTATTTGGTACATATTCATTGCAGATTGTAGTTTTGCTCATAAATAAAGCTTCATTTGTTTCCAGCTGGTCTGGTCTGGCAATTTAATGTTGGAGGGAATTTTCAACCCACCACACCAATGAGCAATGCTGCTTTTTTGTAGGGAAGCAATGCATCTGTCCTAGAGCCTTGGAACCCATAAAGCTGCCATGGCCCTGTTACAAATAGTCTTTTTTCAAGATAATCTCACCTGCACTTCTGAATCAGCATCAACATGCTGGAGTTGAAACCAGGTATCTCTGTTGTGATACTTCTGCAGATCTTCTTTCTGTATAGCTACCTTTCCTGGAAATAAAACAAATCAGAAGCTGAGTTTAAGGCATGCTATAGCTCCCCCACAGTACATTTCCATTAAATCCAAGTTTTAAAACAGTAACTTCAGGACCATCCTATTAAAGAAAGGCTTCAAGGCAAGAAAAAAAATTTCTTCAGGGCATACAACTTTACAGAATACATAATTCTGATGAGCATTTTTTTCCCACTTCATATTGTGAAAGACTTTGAAATTCCTAAGGTCATACTTACCTAACAGACTGAGCTCCCTGGATAAGCCTGTGAGTACATTTAAAGTAAAAACATATTTGCTACTTCTTTGACATGACAATTAGAAGAACAAGCTAAAAAATTACCAGAGACTTTCTTGAGGCAGATGTCTATAACAATCCCAAAAGAAAGTCCCATGCATGGGGCTATTGCTAATAATATTTTAGTATGAGGCTTTTCACTATATAGTTTTGTTGGTGCAGGACAGCAACCTGAGATATTAAGTCACAGCAGATTCCCAGATCTGCATTTTCAGGTTTTGCTGACCTTCACTCAAATCTTGCAGAGTTTGTATTCTGCAACCCAGAGCCACCCAAGTATCACCCCTGACTGTTCAGAGGAAAACAAAACACACCACAAAAAAAACCCCAAGCACCCACCACACCAACCAACCAAGTAATATTGCACTTTTTTCCCTTATCTATTTAACCCCCTCTTGTATCTACCAAATTAGGTGGCTTTAGTAGTTACAGCAACAGCAGCCAGTTCCATGCTGTGAACTACTCTGCATGCATGCTAAGGGCAAATATATACGTAAGGATGAAACTTCTACCTTTCCCAGTCTCTTGGGCACTATGTAAAGCACACTCTCAGGGGCAATGAAAACTTTTTTGTAAGACTGTTTTTGTGTAACAAGAGCAGAGCATGGCATGCCTGGGGAGCATGTGGTCCTCAGAAAACGACTTTGGGCTGGGTGGTTCCCCCAGCACTGAGCAAAGCAGCATCTTCAGAATGAAAGAATCCAGGACAGCCAGAGACATTCACGAGACTCGAGAAAGCTGGTTTTTGGCAATGTGGTTTGGTAGCAGACCTTCTCTGCTAAAGTTGCAACCACTACTTTGGTACAGAAACAGACTTTAACCAAATCCTCCTAGATAAAAATACATTGATGAACAGAGTCTTAGTGGGAGAGAGGTTTTGAAGGCTTCCCAAACCCACGCACTTTGGCCAGAGTTCGGTATCCCAGAAAATGTTAAAAGAACGCATTAAACAAAATAAGGCAAGGAAAGATTTCTTCAACCAAACCAAATGAAAAACCCCTGCCAATCGACACCATAGAGGACTAGGAGAACAGCAAACACGAAACATTTTCCCTTCTGAAAACTATATGCTTACAAAAGACACAGCACTAAGTTACTATAACCCCATGTTCCCTCAAATGTTGCCCTTCTCCATTAGCTGTTATTGGATGGCTCCAGCCAGCCCTCCTGTTTGCTGGGCTGCTCCATGAACCCCACCACAGATGCTGCTGCATTTTTCTGTAGCCCTTAGACTGTCTTTGGTGACAGTTTCCACAGAGTGCTGACCCATTACTCCCAAGTCTTGTTCATTCTGTCTCAGCACTCTCCTTACAGAGATTATCAGATCCATCTCCTGGCAAATGCTAACCTAGAAATTAACGAGGCAGATTCATTACCAGGCTTGTTACTGGATATACAGAGCCAGCCACTTGAAACTTCTTAGAAATGCAGTAACTGGATTACACAAACCCATAAAATATTATGGCAGAAAGACTAAATAAGACATATGAACTGTGCTAAACAGAGAACATCTGAGAATCTTTCTAATGATGAATGTGTATTTTCAAAGCTTATACTTTTATCCTTTAACCACAGCAGTTTCTGGGCAACCTAATTTCTCAAAACATTTTGAGAGTAGAATGCATTTACATGCATGACCTTCCAATAATTGCTTTGGACTTCACGTGAAATTGTTTACTTTCACTGCTTGCTATCCTCACTGTACCCTTTAATCTCTTCCAGAAATCCTCCACCCAACTGCAGTGTGGCATGCACTTCCCAAACACTATTGGCTGTAATCATGCATTCACAATCACCTCCCAGGGAGGGAATGTCTTTGCAGAAAACTTGAGGACAATTTCAGCAACATCTGCACCTTTATGTAGCATAAATAGTGGTGTTATCACTCTTTCACCACAGTGTTCCACAGCTCTCTCATCAAGGATGGCAAGGTAACTCAGGTGGGACTGACCATATGGTGAGCACACAGTGTTTGGAGCCAATGGTACATGCCTCCAGATCCAAGACGGTTAACATGATGGTACAACTGTTTTGATGAGGAAACTGTTTGAACAGCAGTGTTTGCTCTGCACACAAACAAGCAGTGAGTGAAACTTATTGACCAGGCTGGCTGGAATCCAGGGGTTTTAACTGCATGCCAAATGATCCACAGAGGAGAAAAATTAAAAAAGAAAAAGGCAGGGACTGGGGGAAAGATGATAAAAAGGACCTTGCCTTTGGCTAATCTAAACATATAGAAAAGGTATATTACTGATAGGGCAGGTTGATCTGCCCCGTTAAATAATTCTGCATACAGGAGTGCCCTGCGCAATTTCTGTTTGTAGCTTCACTCGCACAGGCCACGTCCATATGCTCGCCCAATACACATTCTTGCTGCTCATGATGCCTGCATAAGCCATTCGGTAGATGCTAAGCACAGTTAGGCCCTGCCCTCCTCTATACAGTCACTGCTCTGCCACCAGCTTACCTATGTCTGACCTGGCTCAAACAACTTCAAGCATCACCACAACTAGGTTAAATCTAGGCAAATAATTTCAAGCTGTTGGCCCTTGTCATTTGACCTGGCACTACAGGATAAGAGCTTACAATTCTCCTTGAAGATGAACCTGACAGAAGAGGTTAGAAAGGTTTACCACCAGTCATTTACAGGACACTTTCCTCTTTGTGGTTCTTCAGCAACCCCCTGAACTCAAGCCCATTGTTTCTGGCTCTTTCTCAAGACCTGGCTGGCTGCCAAGCAGCAAGAGATTCCAAAACTTGTACCTGAGGCACCCAGCCACTCCTGCTGGTTTCCTCAGAGCCGTCCCAGGCTGCAGTCTGGGTCTGTTTAAGCTTTTAGACCTTGCAGGAGGAGATGGGCAACAACAGATGAGGCTGAATGGTATAAAGTGTAATTTCAGAACTTCATTAAGTGGTATTTTTAAAAGTTAGATTCTCAGCAGTAAGACCAGCAACAATGAGGTAAAAGCATTCTTCTCATCTGAACACATTTCTTTCCAAAGTCTAATATTCATCAGATTTCAAGATGGAGGAGAGGAGGGAAACCCCCACACTAATGCATTTTTTTATCCACATGGCAGCAATTCCCCTATGTCACTCCAGTTTAGACTGAGTCGATCATTCCTGGCAGATTCAGGTCCTAAGCCCTGCATTCAAAACAACAATGTGAGACGCCACACCTGACCCCTTCCTTCTGTGGATCTCTTTATGGGGTGGGGGAAGGAATAATAAAATTTACCAAAAAATCCACAAACAACCTATTATTTTAAACATGTGGCCAGCTCATGGATGAATGAGGGGCCTGCATGGTTCTAAGGGTGCAAATTCTACTTTATGATCCCTGGTGCAAAGTGATCTAAGAGCCTCCTACTTTCCCCACCCATGCACTCCTATCCTTGTGGCTGGCTGTTCTGAAACTTGAAGAAATTAATCCAAACTAAAAACCACTGAACAATAAAAATAAACATGAGAAGAGAAGGGAAGAAGAAATAAGTTTCAAGGGTTATGTGTGGGTGTTGTTGGCATTTTGACACAAAGATCATTTCAACTGCCCTGTTTAATGGCTTCCCCGCTCAAGAGTCACATTAACACTACTAGAAGATAGCAAAGGTCAAAAATGTGGGCAGAGAGACTGAAACATGCAACAGGGATGAGCAGGGAGTTTTGGCCACACTGCTCAAGAAAGTGTGGAAGCACCACGCCCTCAATGCCCACCCCTTACTGGAGTTTCAAAAGCGCTTCCCAGGCAAGTCAGTGCAGCCCATTAGCTATTCCCGGATGTGTCTGGGCTTGTTAACTCAGGGACTAACATTTCCATACAAACATTAACAGAACTAATAATTTGGTTCAGACATTCTCCATCTAGTCACAACTGCCTTCTGCCTGGCTTACCTGATGGTGACAAAAGGATTAGGCACAGGTTTGAGTATTACATCTCACTTTTTAATACTCATTTGCCAGTTTGCAGTATTTACCTAGGATATGTGAATATTTCTATCAGATACTAGATTAGTAGAAGATATATTCCTTCACAAAAAACAACAAACAAACCAACCAACCCCATGAATTTAGGACAGCAACAGGATTATAAATTTAAAAGGGCAAAAGGATTTACCTGGAAAATGATCACAGGATGTTAGGAGTTGTAGGGACCTCTGGAGGTCATCGAATCCAACCCACATGCCAGAGCAGGACCACATAACCTAGTGCAGGCCACAGAGGAACTCATCCAGATGGGTCTTGAAAGTCTCCAGAGAAGGAGACTCCACAACCTCTCTGGGGAGTCTGTTCCAGTGCTCTGTGACCCTTACACCAAAGAAGTTCTTCCAACAGTTATTTCACAGAACACTAAAACCAGAGCATTTCAGAAGCCCTTTTATAACCTTTTTAATTTTTCTTTATCTTGGAATACTTGCACAGTGAAAACCACAGAGCTTTGATTTTTGCTGCCAAGTGAGCTGAAGCAATAACGCAGTATTTTTAACATTCTCCTATACTGACTGCAGTATAGTTAATTTATACCGAAGGGTTAGGTCTAAGTCACAAGTTAAAAGGCCCCAGACACCTAATTAATTCAGTCTTCTCTCAGACTACTTTGTCTCCCATGTGCTGCAATATTAGACAGTAAGAGGACCTGGAAGTTGCTTCATACTAATATATAAGCGCATAGACACAGTGTATCAGTGGATTCATAGAATTGTCAGAGTTGGAAGGGACCTCAAAGATCATCCAGTTCCATCCCTGCTGCCATGGGCCAGGACACCTCACACTAGACCAGGTTGCTCAGAGCCCCATCCAGCCTGGCCTTAAAAACGTCCAAGGATCGAAAATCCTCCACCTCCCTGGGCAACCAGTCCCAGTGTCTCACTACCCTCAGGGTGAAGAACTTTTTCCTACATCAAACCTAAATCTACCCACTTCCAGTTTTGCTCCATTCCCCCTTGTCCTATCACTACCTGACATCCTAAAAAGTACCTCACAGCAGCTTTCTTGTAGGCCCTCTTCAGATACTGGAAGGCCACAGTAAGGTCTCCTTAGAGCCTTCTCTTCTCCAGACTGAATAGCCCCAACTCCCTCTGTCTGTCTCCATTGATATGAAGGTGCACAAAGACAGACACTTTAAATAGCTGAAAAGACAAGGACAAACCAAAATAATATTTTAACAGCATTTTAGGCTGCAAAAGTCTTATGAAACTAACTACCTTGAAACCTCCAACCAAGAAGCACTGCTGCTATTCCAGACTACCTAGAATTTTATAATTATCTGTATGAAGGGTTATTTGCCACCAAATAAAAGTACAGAAATTTTGCAAGACAGAAATAGCTAGAGGCCTGCCTTGTTCAAGAAGAGCACAAATTCACTCAAATCCTCCCATAACACAGGAAAAGATTGAAACAAGCCATTTCCCTACTTGAGGATTAGAAAGATAAGGATAAGAATTAGGGGCAACATAAGGCTTCAGAGCCTTAGAAGCAGCAGAATAGCTCCCTCCTGGCTCCCGTGCAGTGCACCATGAAGCACAAGCACTACGAGACCATCTGCTACCATGGGTAAGAATGGTGATAATGACAGAACACTTCCATTACAGCATTGGTATATCTTTCATCTGTACATGTGTACTGCATTCAGGACCCCAGCTTTGTCTGGTTTTTGAATAACTATCCAAATACAGTAAGAAGATCCTTTATGAAACCTATTTTCCCCTGTTTGTGGGATTTATCTTAGACAAGGCAGAGAAAAGTATGCTGTGGATAGGACATGGCATCTGTCTTAAAAAGAAGTAAGCTTCGTAATTGCATCGACTATCCTCTATCAGAGAAGTCTTGCTGGCCACAATCCTAGAGATCTCACCTAGCTCACATTACAATCTCTATTTCCTGTCACAAAAACCCAAACCAGCCCAAAAACAAACAAGAGCTAGAACAAAAATAAAACCCTACCCAACCACACCTCTGATATCAATTCTCTGACAGCTGTTCTCTGGGTCCTTAAAGCATACATGCGTTTGAGAAAGGTGATATAGCCTGTGGCTGGTTGCAATGGGAGAGCAGTTTGAAAGTCACTGCTGTCTGCCTTACAGTAGGCACCCAGACCTAAGCATGCTGCCTGCACTGAACAGCCATCTCCTTTGTTCTATTACTAACCCCTTCCAGGTCCTGCCACCAGAAGCCACCACTACTACATCATCTTCACAATCCTAGTCTTTAAATTCAAGTGAGGCATAAACCAGAGAGAGACTGCTTAACATCTGATAGTGCTGAAATAAATCACATACTGCAGGAAATACAAAAAGCCCAGCTCAAACTATAGAAGTCAGAGATAAGCTAGGAGGATGGATCAGAAGTGGATATTCCAAATACAGGTAGTAGCAACACTGTCATTTGGTAAGGAAAAGAGATGCACAAAAGGACAATCAAGGTTCTAGCACAATATGCTCAGTAGTTTTGTTTATAACATGTATGCTAGCAGAAGGAAAAAGGAAAAATATGCAATTTTGAAAGTCCAATTTTTGTTTTCCTGCTTTTGTGACCATCTGTTAGGCTAAAAACATGCTAAGTGCATCCAAACAATTTATTCTATGCAGAAGGTATTTATTTTAGGCTTTCTATGCAACTTCAGAAAATCTTCTCAGAATAATTCTCATCTATAACTTCTCCAGACAGAGACAGAGTCATCCGTTTCCTTTATTTCATTAGTAGCTCTATTTATACCACACTAACTAGCTGCTATTCCATGTCATCCAACAGTACATTACAGAAACAGTAAACCAAGGCATGACTGCTGCCTAAGCCACTGCTGGGGTGGAGGAAGCAGAGAAACACAATTTTCTATAAAATACTGATCTCTGCTTCACACTGCATTGGATGATCTTCCACTTAGCTAGCAAGAAGCATAGTTTAGCAGGAATAACCCTTTCTCAAATTGTCTTTTAAAACAATAAAATAATCAAAAGGTGATGCTTCAGCTACATATAGCAACAGATGGTTTGCTTGGATGCTTGCTAATAAATGGTGGCAACTCTACAAACACACCTCCTCAGCTTTGGAAGTAGTTTCTAACAAAGGCACAGTCACCTCAAGGATGCCTCAAACACTTTTCAGTTCCAGGGTATTTTCATTCTGTGAGAGTGTCCACTCTAGTGCAGAGCAGCTAAATTCAATTACCTCTAAAGGCAAATTTGTTTTATTGCCTTACTTTACTTAAACTTATCTAATATCGAGCAGGAAGACAGCTACAACCTGCCAGGATAAGATATCCATGAGAGTTTCAATTTACAGTATCACAGTATAACTAAGGTTGGAAGAGACCTCGAGGATCATCGAGTCCAACCTGTCTCCACAGACCTCAAGACTAGACCATGGCACCAAGTGCCACGTCCAATCTCCTCTTGAACACCTCCAGGGATGGTGACTCCACCACCTCCCTGGGCAGCCCATTCCAATGACGAACGACTCACTCAGTGAAGCCTGGCGCAGCTTGAGACTGTGTCCTCTTGTTCTGGTGCTGGTTGCCTGGGAGAAGAGACCAACCCCCACCTGGCTACAACCACCTTTCAGGTAGTTGTAGACAGCAATAAGGTCTCCCCTGAGCCTCCTCTTCTCCAGAATAAGCAACTCCAGCTCCCTCAGCCTCTCCTCATAAGGCTTGTGCTCCAAACCCCACACCAGCTTTGTTGCCCTTCTCTGGACACATTCCAGCAAGTCAACATCCTTCCTAAACTGAGGGGCCCAGAACTGGACACAGGACTCAAGGTGTGGCCTAACCAGTGCAGTGTACAGGGGGAGAATGACCTCCCTGCTCCTGCTGGCCACACTGTTCCTGATACAGGCCAGGATGCCATTAGCTTTCTTGGCCACCTGGGCACACTGCAGGCTCATGTTCAGCCTACTGTCAACCAGTACTTCTCCTTCATTGAAAAGCTTAGGAATTTCATATCTGTGCTTCATTCAGTACCATTTCATCCCCTTCAGCACAGCCACCAAGATTCCCCCTCATTCAGGAGTTCCACAGACTTAAAAGGAAATTTCTGACTCCCCAAAGTGCAGTATGGAGACCAAGATTTGACACAGTGAATTCACTTTCTCCCTCAGAACTTCAGAAGGAGATGCATTATGTGTGAAAACATATGAAGTGCTAAGGCAAAAAGAAAAACAAAACAACAAATTTTTATTTTAGATAAATAATTGTGTCCTTGTCACTTGAAGAGCATGAGATATTAACTATTCTCTCTGCCCAGTCTTAAATGACTTTGGGGGGCACACTTCCTTTTTTTTTAAACTGATCTATATGTTCAAGGTGACAGGCTGATCACAGCCTGACAGCCTATACACCACCTCAGAGCACATCACAGAGATGGTTTTCTTTGCTATCTAGCTCAATTATTAAAGGGAGAGAAGAGCCTTCTGTCCCAATGTATTGGCAGAGCATGCCATTTCTACAAAGCTGACAACTAAGTATCACAACATAATCATTAAAGGACATGTATTTGCTTTATATATCAGCACTACTACCTTAACACTCCTACTGAATCCAGTCAGAGGCATCTTTTCTCCCGTTACTGCTGAAGGGGTACCAACTGACAGTTTTTCAAGTGAACCTCATCTGCTCAATGTTTTCCTCGTTGTAACAACTAGATGGAAATAGATATCCTATGTATTATACACACACACCTTCTATCAAATTGGCCTACTACTCCTATTTGATCATTTGAAAACAAACAAATCTGACTTTAAATGGAATTTACCGTTTCAGTGTTACATTTCCTACTCAAAGCATGTGAGTATGTTACAAAAAATCAGTACATAAATTCTAGCCAGTTAAGTCAAGACATACAATATCAACTAAACAACAACCTAAAGCTAGAGAGGGACCTGGGGCTGCTGATTGACACCCGCCTAAACATGAGCCAGCAGTGTGCCCAGGTGGCCAAGAGGGCCAATGGCATCCTGGCCTGTATTAGGAATAGTGTGGCCAGCAAGAGCAGGGAGGTCATTGTGCCCCTGTACTCTGCATTGGTTAGGCCACACCTTGAGTACTGTGTCCAGTTCTGGGCCCCTCAGTTTAAGAAGGACATTGAAAGTGAGGAGAAAGTTCTTCACTGAGCAAGTCATTCGTCATTGGAATGGGCTGCCCAGGGAGGTGGTGGAGTCGCCGTCCCTGGAGGTGTTCAAGGGGTGATTGGACGTGGCACTTGGTGCCATGGTCTAGTCGTGAGGTCTGTTGGGACAGGTTGGACTTGATGATCCTTGGGGTCTCTTCCAACCTTAGTTATACTGTGATAGTTTACTTCCATAGTAACCATGCTGCAAATTTGCTACATTTTATCTAAAAGACAAATAATATTTCAGATTTACTGAGCTATTCATTTTCTTCGTTGTATTAGCAATTCAACCAGCCTTCAAGGTTTCTCCAACACGCAGTTGTTCAGGAGTTGTATCTATTTAGCTGACGAAATCCTAGATGACTTAGCAAATCATGATTAGGAAAATGCAAATGAAAGAAACAAACATGCAGACTCAAAGATATCTTTATCTGCACAATACTCCCATCCTGTATGCCAAAATACTACAGCATGTTCCAAAATGTATCTGCTACACGTGTTCCAGTTTCTGAATTTGTTTGGTTCGCCTCGGAAGTTTTTGTCAAGAAGTTTCAGGGGGTTCTTGTTTTTCATTTTCTTGCCCCCACTCCTTCCGCTTCTGCTGGCTTCAGCAGTCTCATCTGTCACACAATGGGTTGCACTTGAGATGTTAAAGAATTTACCATCACAAACTTGCACTTCATATTTGACTAAATAGAAGCTTGCCTACCCTCAGCTCCAGTCATCTTGGAAACCAGTATTACACCACCACGAGAAAGTTCTGACAAACTAAATAGTGATTGAAAAAGAACTCTGCTAACCAACCATCTTTAAAAAACAGCTACTTGCCAAACTGCCACCATTTTGACACACATGCACCAGGTTCTCTATCTCGAAACTCTCTTAAAACCAACCAAAAAAATGCAAACAGATGTCTTAAACACATCACACAGGAAAACAGGCAAATTCACAAGTTTGGTAACATCTGAACTTAAAATTATTCTCCCTGGATGGATGACACCACCCCTAACTCCCTTCTCTGAGGAAGTTCATTGCTGGATGAGCAGAGGTAAACACATAAGTATCTCATGATGACATGATATGACAAGAGATCTCTGTAACACCACAAAAAGGGCCCACATCTGCAGAATTCAGCAGTTCAGCGTGAGTGAGCTTCTTGTAGCGCTACTCTGACCATTATAGGCCCTTTTCCAGGAGGGATGTCTTCCAAACCTCCCTTGCGCAAACTTCTTCAAGAAAAGGACCAAGCTGAAGATACACACAGAGCAGGTATTTCTTCTAATCATTACAGACTTCATTCCAATTAAAGAACTCCCCTTCTCAAGAGAGCTCCACTGTTTAGCTTTGTTGCTGCTCACTCTGCTTCACTAGGAGCCACTGAAAATAACCACATGCAGTTACTCCAATGCACTGTTCTCTTTCCAGTATGATTTCCTATTACAAGCAGAACTTAGAGTTAGTATCAGTGTGACACTAATTCTGGATTTTTTCTTCTCTCCATTGCTGTTTATCATATTTCCACATCTTTGAAATCAAAACATGTCTGTAGTAAGGAGGGAGGGGAATAGAAAGAGGAAGGGGGAAAACTCAAACTGCAAGAGCTAATATGCACTGTAAAATTTCAACATAGCCAGATAACACTGGTGTTCTGACTTTCAGTGCTACATCAGTACAGCAACACACCAGTCTGCCTACCTATGGATTCTGCAACCCATACAAAAGTAAGCATTGCCTTTTCCTGAAGTAGTGCAAAACAAATACATGACCAATCATTCCAGCATCCAAACAAAAGTCTCTCTACACTTTCTGCAAGCCCTTCCTTTCACAAAGTGCTCTCATTAAGACAAGATTATTCTAGCTGCTCCTGAAGAATTCCCCTTCAGTGTCAGAGCTTGATTATTAAAACAGGATCTTAGGAAACACAGAGGAAAGGAAACAATTTACACTTCTCCATTTGCAATATCATGGGTCTGGCTTGTATTAAGTGTTCAGAGACCCTTGTTTCAAGACAGGGAGCAAAGCCCTGAGCCAAAAAAATACAATAAAATTCTAGTCCATGGGTCACTGCAGCTGTGGAAAAGTGGTGACATACAGGAGATCAGATGAAGCAATTTCAACATGAAAAACCTCATCATTTGAAAGAATGGAGGTATTACTCTCATGTTACAGGTGGGAGAGAAAGATCAGAGATACCAAAAAGCTTTCCAAAACCCAGAAACTGACCTCCTCCTCCTCCCCAGGATGCTAGATTGCTCGGTGCTGTATACATAAACCCAGTTAGGGACATACAGGGAACGACAGCTCCAATTCCTGGCTCATATGTAAACCATTAAACAATAACTAAAAAGCTAGTGACTGCATGATGAACCAGCATACTGTACAGATACACATACTACAAGCTCTGTCAAGACATACACACCTCATTGACAGCTACAGTCATGTTATACTGGAATTAGAGAAATAGTGTCACAAGTTATTAATTTCAAAAGTTAAGAGATGCAAAATGGAATAATATCCAAACATTTACTATTACTCAAACTGAAAACTCTTCCCCTCAGTAACAACTAGGCTTTTACAAGATCTTTATCCCTGAGGACATAAATGAAGCGTCATACAATCTGCTGCAGGTGAAACGCATAGCAAATACTATCTGGAAGAGCAGAGGTCTTGACCATGTCAAATAGGCATTGGAAGTCTTACAGAGTTGTTTTGTAGGCAATAGCTTGCCCTGATACTCTCTATAATCATCATTGTACTGTGGGTACTTATAACCACTAGCAATTACTCTGCATGATTAAGGTAGTAATAGTTTAACAATACTGCATACAGTAGCCCTGGAAAACTGGAAGACACAAGGACTTGCATTCAGAAAAAAATAATGCAGTAATAAATGATGTTGCTAGAATTTAAACAATGCTTTAGTGCCTGATTAATTTAACCTGCATTTGTTATCATAATAGACAACATTTCTCCCCCAGGGCTTTTCTTATAATATGCAATACTGAAGGTGTTTCTGACAAAGAAAAAGGACAATACTGAGTAACACTTAACACTGTCATTATCAGTCTTATCAGGATACCAGCCCATAAGACTACATAGGATACCAGCCCATAAGACTACATATGATCTAACAGTTAAAATCCAAGAGAAGTAAGCTGCAAAGAAAATAGTAATTTCTGAACACATACCTATGATGGAATCCCTTCGAAAAACATCTCTGTCAAAAATGTAAAACGACAGATGGCGAAAAGTCCGAGGAATTTCACAGTAAAAGTCTTCTCCATAGAAGGGGCTGGGTAAACAAACAAACAAAACATACATGAAAAGAAGTTAGCATTCATATCCTGAAGGAGCCAGTATATTTATGCTTCACACCCAGAACATCACTGTATACTATGATGCTCTTTACCCTGCTGAACATGCACCTTTAAACACTGTTCCATCTTTGAGTCTTCCCAACTATCTTAAATGCCCACAGAACAAGATTTCTTAATGTGCCAAAGAGAACAGGTACTTCTTTTTATCTGGAAATCAGATGTTCCAAAGCCAAGCAGGCAGAGACCACATTGTTAACATACAAGTGACTTGAACAGTGAAGGCTCCTACTGCCACACTATGCTTAAAACCAACCATTATGACAGTGATCACAAAAGCATGCACATGAACAGGACAAGCAAGATACAGCATGGTTTATGGTATATATATTTATTTTTAAACAATTTAGTTTATTTAAAATGAAATGCCTATAGCTATTGCCTCCTTTCTTACCCTCTGCAAAATTTCTTACTTCAAGTCAGATTCAGTCAACCGATGGCAGCTAAGCCTTGGAGCTGGCACAACGCTCATTACCTGATAGTACTACTTACCTTTCTATTTTTGCTTACTGGAATTGCATAGAGTAAGTTCTTCTACAGCAAGACAAGATTTAGAAAAATAAAATAAAATACTATCTCAGCATGAAAAGCTCTTTAGAGACTTGGGAGATTGCTTACTGGAATTGCATAGAGTAAGTTCTTCTACAGCAAGACAAGATTTAGAAAAATAAAATACTATCTCAGCATGAAAAGCTCTTCAGAGACTTGGGAGACTTTCTTTAGATCTCACCAATTTAAATGGAAAAAAAAAAAAAATCAATCACCTCAGACACCTAATAGCAATCCTTTTAGTTCTTCTCTATCCAGTAATATATGGTTAAGGATTTAGTCCTATGAACTACCAGCATATATCAATGTCACTTATTCATTGCCAGGTCTACCATTTTAAACAGACTTTTCATTCCAATTCATTCATGCTTCAGTAGATCTAAATGATTAAATGCAACTTGAATCATACAGTCAAATACAGCAAACACTTCAGATGTAGCCTTGAATAGATCTAATTCCAAAAGGCTGAAAGACAGCAGGTTTTTATCTTCCTCTTTTAAACATATACTTCTTTAGTGTCCTGGCTAAGCACAAAAATGGGAGATAATTGTGCTGTAGCTTTAATCATTATCAGGCTTTTGATATTAGAAGATTAGATAACAGTAAGTTATTAATATTTCATGGCATTAACTTTAAATTTTTCAGCATTTTTTCAGGAAAGGTCACTTCCTTGACTTCTTTAAGGATATTTTACATCTGCTTCTATTTCTGCCTACCATAAAAAAACCACTCCCCTAGAATTGCCGTATTCCCTCAAGAGGTAGCTGACAATTCTCAAACACACAGGCACTGCAAATTAGCTAACCACTCTTGTGTTTGAGGGGAGTATGCCACATTAATTTCACGAAGTCCAGAGACATCATTCAGTATTCAGTAAGAACATTAAGTCACTATTCCACAAGCCCTGTGGAAGAACACATATCGGATAAACAATGAAGCCCAAGGCGTAACCACAAGTTAAACTTTCATCACTGAAACAGCTTCCCATTTCTTGAAATAAATTAATCCACCCGTAAATTATGGCAATCAACATAAGCCCCACTCAGTCATGCCTACTGCAAAGACAGGGAAGAAAATCTACCTGCCAGAAATGGCAGCTGACTTGACTATTCATCCCAACTGCCCCCTCCAGTTCAGCAATCTCTATTCTGTCCTCTACCTATTCTGCTCCAAGAGGTTTAATTTGGAATCAAGAATTTAGCAGCCACAACTGCAGCCATAAAGTACATGAATTCTTTGGTAGGTGCAGCTTCTACTAAACTGGGAACTATCCATCTGACTGCTCTAGCAGCCATGCCATGCTGGCAGTCCCAAGGGCCTCATTCTGTGCACATCACTTAGTATAAGTTTTCACGCACAGGCTTAACCCAAGGGGGCTACAAAAATGCATGAACATTGCCCAAATATCTAGGGCACTATACATGTAAAACATTTGCATTGTTCTGAGCCCAAATACTCTGTTCAGCCATAAAATTGTCTCTTCTGCTGGAAGAATACGACAGATGAACTTACTCACTAATGACCTGAGAATGAAATGATACTTAATGAACTGTGAATTATATACCAAATCCTCTACCATGAATATAAGGGAAGCTTCAGTATACTGGAAGTCTAAAGTCCATGTCAATGCAAGTGGGACTTACACTGGGCATACTTTAATTCAACTCAGCTGATTCTGGGGAAGGAGCAGGGAAGAGACAGCTGGAGCCTTTGGCAAGTCCCTTGCTAATGTTTGTCACTGACGGTGGTCAGGTGCAGAAGACAACTAAGACCACACCATAGCAAATCCAATACGAGACTCAGAAAAGAAAAGTAGACAACATAAAGTGTCTAGTCCAGTGCATTGTATCAGAAAGAGCCAGACTAACAAAAGAAATGCTATTAAGGCTAAATTATTAGCTATGCAGGGATGGCATCTGGTCGGTACTTTCAGGCACAAGGCTTACTAGCCTGAGCAGAGCCTGATGGCTGGTACTCTTCACAGGATGTGTTATTTGTGGCCTCTATCACCAGAAGAGAAGCCTCTGAGCTCTTGCATCTCTTGCAGATTCACTACCTCTTAGCACTTGGATAACACCCCTGAGGTGCACTGAGTTCTTAATATAATAAAGCAGATTTCCAATACAAGTGCACTCACTCAGCACTGGGTAATTAGCAAAGTTTTAACTGCAAGGATGCACATCAAGATACATCTGATATCCCCCTCCTCCAATCTTGTGTAGCTCTGCAGAAACATTATCTTCTTTATGAAAGAATCAAAAGTAACCACACAAACGCTTCCAGCTTCCACTTAAAGGCCTGCTTTTCCTCCATGTATCTCTTCAGAACAGTGCTTGCTTTGTCTCCCACCCAGACCTGAAGAGCAAGAGGTCGCAGCAGTCAAATCCTGTGATTTATTTCCCAAGCTAACTTATCTTGAGCATGAGCCCTAAGGCTCCAGAATGGTTTCTCCAAAAGAATAGCTACATCTCTCCATGTCCCTTCTCTTCCAAAAGCCAGATTTAGTCTGATGGGGCTTCAGTGAGTACTTTTATTTTGACATAGCAATTAATAAAAAGCAGCAAGCATCTGCCCACACAGCCCTCAGGAGTCTGACAAGATCCTCCAAAACAAACACTAGAACTCATCTGGCTAAAAACTCAGGAATCTTTGAGAACTAAGTGAATTTAGATTCAACTATCAGGTTTTGAGTTAAGCTTTACTTGTACATTAACCAACTCCAAACTCATGAGAAACTTTAGTCACTCAAAGAAGAGAAGAAATAATGAGGTCCTCCTCCCCATCCTTGCAGCATAGGCTACACATCAGTGTGGTCACAACAAAAGATCACAGATATGAACAGTGTTGTCATTATTTCAGTTTCTTCAGGACTTCAAACAAGTGACAGAATGTAACTGATGAAAGTAGGATCTTGCAAGGACAGAAACAGTGAAATTCTGCCCTAAATGCAATTCAACTCCTTCCAAGCCGAATATAAATACATTTTCAAACCCAGCTTCTTCAATAAAGACTACTAAGTTTAGGACAGCTTTATTAATGTCTTTAATTTTTATCACAGTGATGAAAAGAACAGCAGTGTAGGCATCAACTACTCTTAAGGTGTGCAATAGGCCTCATTCCCAAGTCACTGTATCTTGTTTTCCTGATGGGATTAGAAACTACAGAGAAAGACCTGTGCCAATTTTTAAATCCTTGCTCCAAATTTTCAGGCAGACAAGGGCCTGACTCTATAGCCTTCTACTCCACATACCCTCACCTTCACATCCCTTTCTTATCTCTTTTCCAGTACACCTTGCTACGCTCTCAATTTCTCCTCAGGACACTTTCCCTAGGATGCTTCTACAACTCTCATGAAAGAAGACAAACACACACAAAGAAGTCAAATTAAAGCATAACAAATAGCACAATCTTCAGGCATACTCTACCATCACCGTAAAACTGCTTGTTCTGAATGCTGACAGGAGCAGGAAATTCAGGAAATCAAAGCCAGAAAGTTCCCTCTAGGCATTGTTTCACTCACATTCAGCTATCCAGCTTAAAGCCCTTCCCATTTCAAGGTATCTATTTTTTAATCTCTTCTAGCGTGTGTTTTGGCAATGGATATTTTCAGGAACAAAAGAGGGAAGAAGAGAAAGAAATTACTGTGTAGATCAAGTGGAATGAAAGCAAATAAGGAAGAAAATCCTTGTTTCAAGCATGATGAATGGGAACTTCTTCCCCAGAAAATGTTCACAATTTTTCCACTCTTACATGTTTTACTGAACTCCAGAGGCAGATTTGCAACTTTAATTCTGTGATGTCAAATATCTACTTAAATCATCACAAATATTTACAGAGAAAGACTGCATGAAACAAACCTCAGTGTAGAAGCATTTATTTTGTTTCAGGCTGTGTTGCAAAGCCTCATGCTTGTTTCTCAATACTTAGGATTCGCTAAAGCAGTTTTGTTTTTGTTTTGGCACCAGTACTTCAGTGGATGAAGTGAAAGAGTTGCATGATGAATAATAATGAAACCCCTTAAACCAGAATTCTTTGTGTGGGGATTATTTTTTTTTTCCTCAAACTGCTTTTGTGATTGCAAGTAAGGACTATTAACATGCCACGGACAACTCCACATCCTCTGACTGTCTTAAAACGTTTAGAAATACTGGATTCATCCTGCTGCATGAACTGAAGACCAGAGTTCACATCACCATGTGAGTGGGAAGCAAAACCAGTCTGTACAAAGGAGTACACTTGTTTGTTTCTACTACTCAGCTTTTTCTGTTACTTGGGTAATATGATTTATACTATGCTTTGCAGTTCATGTAAAGGGAGTCAGGCAGAGAAGGTTTATTCAAAGCACACACAGCAAGCCAAATAAAATCTGAATGCACTTCAGTTGCCTGCTATACCGGCAAGCAAGACAGGCTCTGTAAGATTCAATGTTGGCAGATGTCATGGCAGTTTCCTTACAGAATTTATTAAAAATACCTAGTATTATATTTGAAGAACAGATTTGGCAGAGGACATGCAGCAGGAAGTACATGACAAAGAAAGCAACGTCTAAATCTGTACATAGCACTTATGCCCACTCTCAGAGTGCAGGCTGTAGTCTTCCAGATACTCACTGAGCCCAAGAAAATTACTCCTAATGTTGCTGGGCAGAGACACCCAGATGGGCAGTGCTGTGTTACAGCCCAAACCACCCCTACTACTCAGAGAAAAGATGAGCAATATGCATTTTCTCAATCCCATGCTCAGAAGAGGGAGACAGACACGTGCGCTATAGTTATCAGCCTCACTTGACAGTTGCTGGTTTGGCTCAATAAGGCTTACAGGGATTATGATAACGTTAAGCAGCAGCCATTTGGCCCATAGTCACCTCCCAAAATATTCTGTAAGATGTCACACACAAACAACAGAAGTCACATTACAGCTGCCTTTCCCCACCCCCCCCTTTTCGAATCACTCAAAGGAGCCTACAATACCACAATTGTTACTCACATGGTGGCTTTTCACATGGATAAACACTCTCATTCATAAACCCTGCCTTGGGTCTCAAGGCTCACTTCATTCTCCTCCTTCCATTAAGTCTTGCTTCCCTCCCCAGCACCCTTCTCTGCTGTATTAATTCCCTATGCAACCATGCAGCCCTCACCTTCAATGCATGACCAGGCTGGAGTTGTACCATACCCATCTTATACCTTTCCCCTCAAAGGCTGGAAGTGTTTTAGAATTGAAATCTATTGATATTAGGAATTCAAGCCTCAGATAGATGTAGTTAACTGTGGGCAGACAACACATTGAGAACTGATCTGAGAGCTTACAGGAGAGAAGTTGCAGAACATGCTAAAGCATACAGCTCAAAGCTAAGATTAATTTAAGGTCTATGGGCTGGGGAAAGCTGTATCAAGAAGGTGAGCTGGCAACATCAGAATATGTAAGCAGCTAATGGAACTAAGATATAACCGCTAATTTTGGCAATGTTCCAATTAAGAGAAACAACTTTATGATTCAAATTTGAGAAGTGGCCTGCATCCAAGATGTTATCAGAACATGAAAAGTTTAACTATACAGCCATGAACTCCAAACACAGGAAAATAAAAGGTTTAAGCAACCCTAGAACTAAAAAGTAACAACATTAAATATGGCAGTAGAATTACTTAAAAGAAAGTTCTGAGGACTACTGCTTGAATTTGTTACCTGATTTAACACTAAAATAAAGATACAGCAACCTCTTGTTGGAAGAGAACACAGCCTTAACTATGAATTTACAACACATTTCACTATATATTCACAAGCACACTAGACTTGCAGTTCTTACTGTTACCTTCACTGGAGTCCAGGAAAAAAAAGACTGGGGGTGGGGAAAGTGCCTCTGGCTTCATCTGCTGTTTCATTCAGGCTTTGATCACTATGTTTAGCATGTGAAAAATTCCTTAGTGAAACAGTGGAGAACTAAATAATCACAGACTCAGGACACTTGGCTCATCTCTCTAAAGCACACACTATCAGCCACTGGCTTCTTAATGTACAACAGTTTTTGCCTTTATTCATATCCTTGAAACAAATTTAGAGATGGCACATTCCTTCCATTCTTCACCTATGATTTGAGAAGCTGCCTCAATTTCCTGTTGCAGCTGACACTGCCCTTTAAGTGAACGGAAACACTGGATGCAAACAGCAAAGCCAAAAGTCAGTCTTAACACCAACAAGCCAAGAGAGTTTGTTCTCAGGGAAGATCTGTAGCTATGAACAAGTCCTGAATGGTAGAGCCTGAAGTTTGAAGGTACTCAAAGGGGAAGCTAAGTAGTTGGTTCAGCAAAGGAAATAAATAAGCAAAACTTTTGTTGGGCTGTCTACTTGTAGCTCAGAACTAAAGAGAAGTTGTAGATCTGTGCATTTAAAATAAATAAATAAATGTTTAAAAACAAAATATGAGGCTGATTCTCACATGTTCCTTAGGAAAAAAATTGGCCAAGCCCCTTCACATACATCTCAGCTAGGTTATATGGAAGGGACAGAATTCTGCTCAGTGCCTTTGTGGATGACAGCAATATCAATATTGAACAACAAGTACAAAACAGAGGAGAGTATTAAAGCCTAGCTATAACTGACCTCTCCCTCGTATCTTATGACTTGCATGTGACCTTCTTTGAATTTACTAAAAGCTTGTGCCAAGAAGTTTATGAAAACAGTGTTGCTTGAAGCATTGAAGGTTCTCTTTCTGGGAACCTGGAGATCTTGCTCTAACCAATACACATTCACTGTGCTTGTTCAAAGATCCCCAGAGAAATCTGGGGACTCTGAACCACCCCATATAAACAGTATTTCTGCATTGCTCTGTGGTTTCTTAGAAAGGCCTGCCCATGTTGCAACCCTTGACTTGTTTTAGTCAGACAAGTTATCCTCAATAGCAGCCCTCAGATCTTCCAGGACAGGCAGCAGTCCTATCATCCAGTTTAACAGAAACCAACAGAGGCTGGATGGCAAGAACAAGTTCCTGATTGTAATTTACAAGTCCAACCTGACTCTGAATGGAGGAATTTAAGTTCACCCTGTTAGCTACACCCAGTTTTTGAGATGCCCTATCTAAGTTTGCATCAGGCTCAGAAAGATTCTCTTCAGAGCACTGGTAAGGGCACCAGCCTAGGCAATGGGATGTGCTGGTTCAGTTCTTAAAAGTTCTGAATGATTCATGCTTTGTTGACTTATGAGGTTACTGCTCTCAGCCATCGTCTCATGCCTCTGCTCTGTTGCAGAAGATTAGGACAGAGCTCCAGAAGACAACTTCTTACACTGGCCCAGTATAAAAACACAGAAGATTGTGAGTCAATCTGAAGGCTCTGCCACAGATATCCCAAGCAAGCCAGAACTGGACATCCATCCATGTCCTTCTGGGAAGGGGGGATAACTGCTTTCTTTCTCTCACTTGCCACTTCTATTTAAGCTTTACATCAGGAGAAGGACTGGCAAGGCAATATATAGACTTCTGCAGTGCTTAGTAGAAGCTTAATGAAGCTCAATTGAGTAAAAAAATGAAAATAAAAATCAAGCAGGCACTTATTCAATTCCCAAGTACACAAGACAGTGTTTCAGTATGACTTCAATTATAAGCCTTTTCATGCAGATAAAGAGTTATTTTATGCAGATATTCTATTAAAAATAGGCTTCTCCAGTCAAATCTGAGTGAGAAGACATTGTTCTGGAGTCAGAAGTGCTAAGGCTGCACTTGAAAAATCTTTCAATCCAGACATTCACACAAACCATCTTTTTCACAGATGACATGAAAATTGTTTTCTGAGCTTACTGGAAGATAGAAGAGTTACCAGTACGAGTGTCAATACAGGCAGTTCTTAAAGCTTGCTTTAGGCTGTGTCACTCACTCCAGTGCCAGCCAAGCAGATTGTCAGGCAGGATTCAAGCATTTTAGTCATGCATTGGCCCAGCTTCACATCCACGCTCTCACCCAACATCATGTATCCCAGCAATGATACCTCAGGAAAAGGGACCAAACACATACTCCATTACAGAAGCATCACACATGAAAGCAGGTGTTTCTCTGCTGCACAAAAATTACATGGGCCTTAGGGCACATAAGTCTCGCCTGCCCAATAATTCAGTTACTCAGGGGGTTAAATCAATTTACAAACAAGCATAAAAGAATGCAACAGTATGGCTAGCTCCTCAGCTACGTGCTCATCTCAGAGTCTTACAAAAGCATAATAGGTCTGAAATAAGTCGAAAAACGTCTTCCTCTGGAAGCCTGTGCACTTGTTTTAATAGATGTAAACACAGTCACAGAAGATTAAGCAGCTGTCTGAGTGTGCCTCACTAAAGAGCAACTACATTCACAGACTGGGACGACACCCCAGTTTTACTATTCTAATGTTTGGTGCTTTTTTTTCTGCTTTTCTTTTATGCAACGGGGAAAAATAAGGTCAGAAGAACACTGTGTGAATAAATGTAAATCATGTTGATAACAGTATCTATATAAGTGGATATTCAGGGACTGCAAAGAAGCAAGTGTTTTCAAAAATAATACTTGCAGATAGAGGCTCACAGAAGGTGGCAGACTACCACTGCAGACAGGAATTCTCTGCGAGAAGAAACAAAGACTGAGGAGATCACATTTAGTCAACCCTTAGATCCAAGAAAATAGGACTGTAAAAGAGATCCTAAGTGATTATCTGGTCCACCACTGTTCCAAGGCAGGAAGATCCTCATATATTGGTTAGGACTTTGCAGAGCGACCTCAACAGGCTGGGCAGATGGGCAGAATCCAACGGCATGAGGTTTAACACATCCAAGTGCCGGGTTCTGCACATTGGCCACAACAACCCCATGCAGAGCTACAGGCTGGGGTCAGAGTGGCTGGAGAGCAGCCAGGCAGAGATGGACCTGGGGGTGCTGGTTGATGGTAGGCTGAACATGAGCCTGCAGTGTGCCCAGACAGCCAGCAGGGCCAATGGCATCCTGGCCTGCATCAGAAACAGTGTGGCCAGCAGGAGCAGGGAGGTCATTCTGCCCCTGTACACTGCACTGGTTAGGCCACACCTCGAGTCCTGTGTCCAGTTCTGGGCCCCTCAGTTTAGGAAGGATGTTGACTTGCTGGAGTGTGTCCAGAGAAGGGCAACAAGGTTGGTGAGGGGTTTGTAAGACAAGCCTTATGAGGAGAGACTGAGGGAGCTGGGGCTGCTTAGCCTGGAGAAAAGCAGGCTCAGGGGTGACCTTATTGCTTTCTACAACTACCTGAAGGGAGGTTGTAGACAGGCAGAGGTTGGTCTCTTCTCCCAGGCAACCAGTACCAGAACAAGAGGACACAGCCTCAGGCTGCACCAGGGGAGGTTTAGACTGGAGGTTAGGAGGAAGTTTTACACAGAGAGAGTGATTGCCCATTGGAATGGGCTGCCTGGGGAGGTGGTGGAGTCACCATCACTGGAGGTGTTCAGGAGGAGACTTGATAGGGTGCTTGGTTGCATGGTTTAGTTGGTTGGGTGGTGTTGGATGATAGGTTGGACAGGATGATCTTGAGGGTCTCTTCCAACCTGGTTTATTCTATTCTATTCTATACAGAACCTATTAAAAGCCCTTAAGCAATAAACATGAAAAACAAAACAAAACACAAACCACAAATGAAGACAATAACTGAAACAAACAAACAAAACAACAACAACAAAAAACACCCAACACACCACACAAAAAAAACAAGCAATCTAATCTAGTGCTTCAGAATCTTTTAAAAAAAGTAAGATTTTTCTTCACAATAAACCTTAAACTGCAATGGGGAAGGAAATTTAGGTTAAGTCCATTATTACTTCCAATACCTGTACTGGACATACAGAACAATTCCCTCCCTCTCAGCTTTTGAAAGGATTGTTTGTGGGTTGCTTTTTTTGCTGTGGGGTTTTGTTGGTTTGGGTTTTTTTTTCTTGTTTGTGGCTTTTCTGTTGGGTTTTGGTTGGTTGGTTTGGGGTTTTTTTTTATATTTACACAGTTGTATCTATTCTCACCTCTCTTCTCCAGGCTAAAACAATTCCAATCTTTTAACCTTTCCTCATCAGTTATGGTTTTCAGAATACTCATCATTTTGTTGCTCTCCTCTGAAGTCACCTAAGCTAATGAAAAGAACTTAGCTCCACAGGAAACCAGAAGCCTTTCAGTTATGCACAGCCTCAGTGGACCTCTTCATCTTTATAATGGTACCTACAGATAAATGGATTTTTTCCCACTGAAGGAATTACACTTGTTGCGTACCCCCGCTACTAAGAGTTTATTTTTCTCAATAGAAAAATGCTTGGATTATTTCAAGGAAACCACATCAACTATTCTCATACTCCCACTCCCTACCTTTCACTTCCCTGCAAAGCACTCATGATCAGCCAGCAAAAAACCCCACTTCTAGAATTGCAACCAGAAGGGCCACAGCTGGTTGATCCAGGAATGACTTTAAATGAGTTGCAAAGTCACTTTCAGAGAAACAGCTGGGTCAGGCACACTTCATGTCAGCTATTGTGTGAAAAACACAGGAGAACCTACCCCCCCAAAAGAAAACCCACAACCCCACAACAAACCAAACCAAAACAGGCATACCGATGAGCCTTAGCTTTTTTCACCTTTTCTTTTTTAAGTATAGTACAGTACAAACAGGAAAGTGTTAGCACCACCATCATTCAAAAACAACTCTAATTGTGTTTAGCCAATCCAAATGCCTCAAGAAACTAAAGACTCTAACTGCCATTTCAAAATGCTCACTCTTTTCTCACTTTGCACCTCAAGAGTTATAAACTTGACTGTTCCTCACTACTACTTTGCCCCCAATTCCAGAAAAAAAAGGCCTTACTTGTCAGAGTACACATATGCCCAGCTTTGCTCCTTTTAATTTTTTATATTTGGGGATTTCCAGGATTTATATTTGTGGATGTGCCTCATACTTCTCATTCTGTTTCATTCTACATTTGTTTTCACAGTCCCACAGGAAGTGTCAAAGACGATCAAACAGGCATCTTATGTTTGAATCTCTCCTTTCAGTTGCAACATCGCAACAGGGAAAGGAAAAAAAAATTCCAGGGCAAAATTCTAAGCATAGGCAGATGCAAAATGGCGTGCAGTGCTTCCTCCTAAGCTGAGATCTAAAAGGCCTAGAGATGTTCAAAATACAGTATCACAGTATAACTAAGGTTGGAAGAGACCCCAAGGATCATCAAATCCAACCTGTCCCAACAGACCTCACGACTAGACCATGGCACCAAGTGCCACGTCCAATCTCCCCTTGAACAGCTCCAGGGACGGCGACTCCACCACCTCCCTGGGCAGCCCATTCCAATGACGAATGACTCGCTCAGTGAAGAACTTTCTCCTCACTTTCAATGTCCTTCTTAAACTGAGGGGCCCAGAACTGGACACAGTACTCAAGGTGTGGCCTAACCAATGCAGAGTACAGGGGCACAATGACCTCCCTGCTCCTGCTGGCCACACTATTCCTAATACAGGCCAGGATGCCATTGTCCCTCTTGGCCACCTGGGCACACTGCTGGCTCATGTTTAGGCGGGTGTCAATCAGCACCCCCAGGTCCCTCTCTGTTTGGCAGCTCTCCAGCCACTCTGACCCCAGCCTGTAGCTCTGCATGGGGTTGCCGTGGCCAAAGTGCAGCACCCGGCACTTGGACTTGTTAAATGCCATCCCATTAGACTCTGCCCATCTGTCCAGTCGGTCGAGGTCCCTCTGCAGAGCCTTTCCACCCTCTAACTGACCAACATCTGCTCCCAACTTGGTGTCATCTGCAAACTTGCTGATGACTGACTCAACCCCCTCATCCATATCATCAATGAAGATGTTAAAGAGGATGGGGCCCAGCACTGATCCCTGGGGGACGCCACTGGTGACTGGCTGCCAGCTGGATGTGGCACCATTCACCACCACTCTCTGGGCTCGGCCCTCCAGCCAGTTCCTAACCCAGCACAGAGTGCTGCTGTCCAAACCACGAGCTGACAGCTTAGCCAGCAGTTTACTGTGGGGGATGGTGTCAAAGGCCTTGCTGAAGTCCAGGTAGACCACATCCACAGGCCTCCCCACGTCCACCAGACGGGTCACCTGATCATAGAAGGAGATCAGGTTGGAGAGGCAGGACCTGCCCTTCCTAAATCCATGTTGGCTGGGCCTGAGCCCTTGGCCATCCTTCAGGTGTGCAGTTATTGCCACCAGGATAATCTGCTCCATCACTTTCCCTGGCACTGAGGTCAGGCTGACTGGCCTGGAGTTTCTGGGTTCCTCCATCTGTCCATTCTTGTGGATGGGGACCACATTGGCCAGTTTCCAGTCATCTGGGACCTCTCCAGTGAGCCAGGACTGGAGGAAAATGATGGAGAGCGGCTTGGCAGCTCATCTGCCAGCTCTCTCATATACATATATAAATAATAAAGAAAGAAAGGATTAATGGCTGTACGTTAAGAAAACAGTTAGTATGTCTTACCTTGGTGGAGACATTTTTCCATATATACAGGTAAGAATCATGACATTAACAGTTCTACCACCAGTGTTCTTAAAACTGGAAGAAGGATCATATTCAGCCTCCCTCATCCCTCCCAAAAACTATTTTTGGAGAATTAAACAAACATAGTAATCAGAAAATTAGAAGAGTTAACAGAATACATATTTGTTACCATAATGACTTCTCCACTATTTTGGTCCTGAAAACCTCCTCCTGGTCCAGGTTTACTGTACAGTAGCAATCCCTCATCTTGTTTGGCCCCGGATATGTAGGAAGATTCTTGGCTTCACCTAAAGACAAGAAAGATAAAAGCCCAGAAGGATTACATCTTAAAATGTTATTCACAAATTAGTCATCTGACAACTAATGCAGTCTCAGCAACATGGCTAACATGAAGCATTAAGTTATAGTATCACAGTATAACTAAGGTTGGAAGAGACCTCGAGGATCATCGAGTCCAACCTGTCTCCACAGACCTCATGACTAGACCATCATTCCTCTTGAACACCTCCAGGGATGGCGACTCCACCACCTCCCTGGGCAGCACATTCCAATGACGAACGACTCGCTCGGTGAAGAACTTTCTCCTCGCTTCGAGTCTAAACCTCCCCTGGCACAGCTTGAGACTGTGTCCCCTTGTTCTGGTGCTGGTTGCCTGGGAGAAGAGACCAACCCCTTCCTGGCTACAACCACCTTTCAGGTGGTTGTAGAGGGCAATGAGGTCACCCCTGAGCCTTCTCTTCTCCAGGCTAAACAACCCCAGCTCCCTCAGCCTCTCCTCATAGGGCTGTGCTCAAGGCCTCTCACCAGCCTTGTTGCCCTTCTCTGGACAGGTTCAAGTGTCTCGATGTCCTTCTTAAACTGAGGGGCCCAGAACTGGACACAGGACTCAAGGTGAGGCCTAACCAATGCAGAGTACAGGGGCACAATGACTTCCCTGCTCCTGCTGGCCACACTATTCCTAATGCAGGCCAGGATGCCATTGGCCTTCTTGGCCACCTGGGCACACTGCTGGCTCATGTTTAGGCAGCTGTCAATCAGTACCCCCAGGTCCCTCTCTGTTTGGCAGCTCAAAGTTGTATTTTTCTTCCCAAATGTGATGTGAAGTCTCTATTAAACTTAGAAGCAGTATTCCATTTCCAAGGCAGCAGAGTTCTGACAGTTGCCGAGTTCAGTACTCAGCTGTGGCCAGCAACAACTTGTTTGCAACAGTTTGTTGCTGGCCAATTTATTTGGAGGTACTTGAGTACAGACTGCTTCCTTCCAAATATGTGTTTAAGTTTTGGTCAGCCCTACCATAAGGTAGCATGAACATAAGACAACATGCAAATAAAGGTTTCCAATACAGCCTACTGATTTCACCCTAAAGGCATTACCAGAACACAGTAAATGTGGACTGACCCCCAGCTTCACCACTCCACAGAGGAGGAGATGGAAAACAGTGACTTCAGTTACAGCCAACAGCCTTACTCCACAAGATGGACTTCAAAGCACTTTGATGAGGTAATTAGCTCTTATGAGGCTGCCTAAGGACCTTGCACAAAGGCACTATGCATATCATGAATATTCTTCATAATTACACGGTGACAAGAAACACATATGTATCCCATATTTTAAAAGAGAAAGAAAGAAAGGAAGGAAGGAAGGAAGAAAGAGAGAGACACAGGATCAAGGAACTAAAGGTAACCAAGTTAGTACAAAACAAGAATAAAACCACTAACAACCAAAGCTGAGCATTAAATTTCCTTCTCAGACTGGTAACATCAAAACATTCAGACAGTAATCAGTGTATTGCTCCTCATAGCTTTGCTAAAGTACCTTAGCACCATGTGGATGCCTGATTTAATTCTAAAGGCAAAACCAAGAACTGTCAAAGAATGAGTAGTGCAAGTCTTACAATGTGTGAGGTCTTATTTACCTTCACTTGCAGTACTCAGAGGTTATTAGCACATACCATTCGAACTAGATCATCCTCTCCTGGTATAAACGTTAGGAGTAAAAATAAAAAATGAAAATGCATAGACCAAGGGAACACAGGCTTGTTTGCCAGTAAAGAAAGGAGCTCTAAATGACACTAACAAATATAACTTTTTATTGGGTGTTTGCAGCTCAGCTGAAGTGCATTTTACTAGACACATGATTTCCCAGTCTCCAGCTCCCAAATAGCTTTATATTATTAGCAGAATCATCTTGCTGCTTTAAACCCTACCTTCAGTAAGACAAACTTTTTCCTTTCTGCAGACCTGTTCAACAGCACTCAGATGCATGTGCATGTAAATTCTGAAGAACCACGGGTAGGAAAAGTTAAGCCAACCTGCATCTTTAGCTTTAAATAAAGTATAAAGTGACACGCAGAACTCCATGTCTGCTTGTCTGTTCCTGACAAACAGTTTGCACAGTTTTGCTAACAGACTCATGACATGCCATTAGAAATGCCACACATCCACTCTTCTTACAAACAGCCTGTATATGGCTATCATACAGGTGTGTTTTCTAAAGCTAATCATAGAACATTTGAAGAGGCAGTGAAAAAGGACATGATACAGAGAGTAATGTCTCACTTAAGGGTTCTCCTAAATAAGTTTGCTCTCTCAAGTCAGCTGATGCAACTTGATAGCATTCTTCCAACTTCCTTCAGAGTTGTGAGACACTGTATAAAAAAAAACCAAAGCCACCTCTTCTGTAACTCAAAGGTGCAACTGGAACATCTGTTGGCACGCCCAATGTGGCTTTAAACTAAACTGTTAGCAATAGTTTAACTGTGGCAAAAATATACTGGATTGCTCAGCCTGCACTGAAGTCTATTCTGCCATAGAAAAACTTTCAACTTTTACTCATTAGTCTACATTCAGCCAAGTTACAAATCAAATGTAGTAGCCTCACATTAACTGAGTCTCTGTCTCCTCTCCACAGATCCTAAGCATCCAAATTTCTCTTATGTATTCCCACATTAAAGTCACATGAAAACAGCCTCTTTTCTGGATGACCGGGTAAAGTTCCCCAGAGGGAGCAAGTGTGTATGTCAACAGGAAGAGCTTCAATAGCAGAACGATAAGGAAGTCTTCCTCTGGGGCTGGCACAATATTCTCACGGTTCTACCAAGGGAATAGGAAAAGAAAATTCAAGCTCAAGGTTAAACCAAAAAACAATATGGAGTTTCCCTGTTTCTGCACTATTCTACTTCAATATGAATGCACACACACAAAACCAACTCTCCACTTTGTGATCTTGATTTCCAGTTTTCTGACATGCACAATATCCACTTAAGTTAATACTTGGTCATGTCAGAAGGCTCCATAAGAACTGTAGTTGCAAAAACCATTTCTCCTCTTTGTTAAAAGACTAACAGTAGAAAAGCCCACAATGCTGAAACCTAGATGCAATGCAAAAGACACCACCATTCAGCATCACTAGAGCAATTACTACCTGCACAGTCTGTACAGAAAATCATAGCTCACAACCACCAAAATATTAGAAAGTGGGGCAGAGGGATGATAGAGGGAGAAGATGTTTTACAGTAATTTCTTTCTTCAAATGGGTAAAAGGTCCTGAAAAATCTCTGAGACTAGAACAAGGGACTAATTGACCAACACAATATATTAATCATGCGACTGACTTAAGTAGAAGCTTACAACAACAAAAAAAAAAACCCACCACAAAACCCAACCAAAACCCCCAAACAGCTTCTTCCCAATGCTAGAAAGAGCCAATGGCTGTTCAGGTTCCTCCATCACTGAGGAGCTGAGAAAAGAAAAATCTGTCAGGCTTTCTAGCATAGCTAAAGACTCAGCTCTCTAGTCAGACATTTTATGTCAACAAGTACGCTCTGTTATAGCTTCAGTCGCTCTTTAGCTTCCTCCAAGACAAAAATGTACCCTCTGTGGCACCATTTTACGATCTACAATGTAGCTGAACAATTTGCTCACTATTTTTGTGGACCTGCTACTACTGAAATGAAAACAAAAAAAACAAAGCCCAGAATACTTGATATAGTCATGGACCATTTATATATTCTCAACAATCAGAGATGACGAGATGATTTCACCTGGGAAAGAATTTCATCATTCACTGCCTCTTCTATGTATATCAAAGAGGTATCTTCATCAAAGAGGCAGCTCTGTGTTTCTTTCCCCTCCCCTTCATATTTGTGAAGTACCTGATTGCTAGAGAATTTTGGGAGACTTTGCAGGAAAATGGTCAATACACTCACCTTTAAAAACTTCAGTTTTCCACTAAGAAGAAACAGAATGTTTCTTAAGATGCCTAAGACCCTGACAATTCAATATACACAAGCACAAGGCTTTCATTTGGAGTCACAGTAGCAAAATAATCAGTTTGAGTTTGCAACAGCTTTTCTCTCTATTCCTGTACTTCTAATACACAAGTCCTAATTTAGCTGTGTGATGCACTCAACTTAGCCCTAAGTATTTAAACATAGCAAAGCTGATGTCTGCCATGGAAAAGTTGTCATTAGGTATTTTGGTCAAGTCTTCAAAACCAAACTATACAATTCTCAATAGCTCACCGGCTTGCTATCTTCTCTCCACAAAGACTGAGTTACTACAGTTTAAAAATGGACTGCCATGGCAGCACAGATAGCTTAACTTCAGATAGGCACATGGAAGGCAAGTAGCTGGAAAAAGAGGAAGGACAAACTCAAAACCATATTCTTCTTCCTTGTTCCTTCCAATTTTATACATTTCTGCCTGTTAAGACATAGGCAACAAAAGAGAAGCATGAAAAACGGTCTCTCTTGCCTACACAGCAAAGAACAGCATTACTTAGATGCTTGGGAGAACAAGAAAAACTTTAAAGGTGTTTCTAGGAATACACAAATGCATGCACAGGCATACATTTCCTTAAGGTCATTCCATCTTAAAATTGTTTGAAAAGTAGCATTTTTAATTGAATTTTGATACTTGGCATTATGTCATCTTTGCTTCTGACATATTTCCCTAGGTGCAACTTTCTGAAAAGCAGGGAATGCACAACAGCCAGACATTATTTCTACTTTTTGGAACAAAATTTGTTGCTCCTGTGTTTCTAAGTAATAGGTCACCAGCACATACAGCTTTAAGGTAGAACACAGCAAGTTCCACCTCAACATGAGGAGACACTTCTCTACTGTGAAGGTGACCAAGCACTGGAACAAGCCGCCCAGAGAGGCTGTAGAGTCTCCTTCTCTGGAGACTTTCAAAACCGATCTGGACATGTTCCTCTGTGCCCTACTCTAGGTGATCCCACTTCAGCAGGGCAGTTGGACACGATGATCTGTGGAGGTCCCTTCCAAACCCTAACATTCTGTTGATTTCTGCTAACTTGTGTGCGTTAAGGAAAACATTTGTCATGTGTCAACAAATTTAGCTTGCTGCCTTATATCAGCAACAGACTTGATTTCATCAAGACAGTATGGAGAATAATTTCCCAAACTACTTCAGAAAGCAAGTGAACAAAAACCTACTTCTAAGAAACAAACCAAATAAGAGCTCCTGAGCTTCTAATGCTGCAGTGTTTTGACTTCAGGGCGCATGCTGAGACTGCAGTACAGAAACAAAATACCTAAAGTCTGAAAAGGGCAACATATCCAGACCAACAACAATCCACTTCTTTTCCTGCTATATTCAGGAAAATATTCTCCGAAGAAGCTCATAGGCACGCATGTCAAGAACAAAAACAGAGCAGCGATGTATGTCAAGAATGAAAAGCTTCTCCTGTTCTCCTTTAAGCTCTCTAGACCAATACAGATGCTGGAAGCTGAAAAAAACAACAACTTATCTCAAGCATTCCTTTCAAGTTGTGTTTTTTTTTCTTCTGAAAAAGCATTACTCCTTTAACATTCATAGATCAATGAAAAACAGGAACAAGGAAAATGTGTATACATACAGTTCCAACTCTCTACCATAATTAATGCTTAAAAAGCTCTTCATGCACAAAACCCAGCACAGACATGTAACATCAAGAAGTCAGTAAGTTCATAAAGTAATTTCCATTAAAACAGAAATACCAGTCATTGTTGATTAAAACATGTAGAAAAACCTAGAAGCACATTAATCTTTGTCCCTATGCATGAATTTAAACTGAAAGAAACCAGTTGCAATTACATTACACGTTGAGAAAACTCATTCTGAAAGGTGTGCTTTTTGAGGATGAGGTGAAGGGAAGATGAAGGCTATGACTGTAATACCTCAAGAGGGATACATTAGTATCAAAATGGGATAGACAGAAAATTTCTATTCACATCATGAACCAATTTCACTAAACAGCCAGTGTGATAACTATGCCAAATTAAGATTAAAGTCAGAATGCACAGTTACATTTATGTTATTCCTGTATGCAGTTATACTGTGAGTACCCCTCAGAAAGTTTCAATTCATTTTGGCCTTTCTAAATAGGAAAAAGCAGTATCCTTTTTTTTTAAAAGGTGGCATTCCAAGAACCAGTGTGCCACTATGGAGCTATCTAAGCAAATCTTCTGTGTTTTTGTAGCAACCTAAAAACAATAAATGTGTTTTAAGCAATATATGCCAAGTGTCAAAAACGTTCCCTCCCCTCCTCCTACGTATATAGGTCACACTGCCTGAAAAAAAGAAAAACATGAAATTCATAAATATCTAATAGATAAAATGGATATATTAAAACAAAAAAGTAAAAATAAGTGGGATTTCTTTTGAAACAGATGTGGCTAGAAACACTACTTGCCCAACAATTTCTCTATGCTTTAGCCATAGGTATTTATGTGTGCACACACACACTTTGCTCTCATGAAGAGATACATCGCATTAGATTTCTAAACCAGGTCAAAAATAGCCATCTGTGAACAGATTTCTGTGATCTGGAAAATGAGATTTTTAGATGACCCATTCTTAATCTAAGCCCTTGCCTGCCAGCCTCTTTCCACGTGAAATGGTTATCACATTAGAAGACTCAGGGAAAGCACCTCCTCAACAAAACAATACTGACAACCTGGGCCCCAGCTATAACCCCAGACAACTGAATATGACAGCTAGCACAGCTTAAGCAAGTAACCTTTCCCTCACCAAGGAAACAAAACACACTAATTATAAACTTTTTAGACAAGAGCATTATGATAGTGGATACCCTCTTAGCTATGGGGGAATAAGAAGCAACTACCCCAAGTTCTTTGGAACTAAACTGAAGACCACTACCAGCTGACATTCTGTGTCAAAAACTACTTATCCCTACCTAGACCTAGCACTTCCAGTGGTGTTTTACTGTCTTCACAGCCTCCTAACAGGAACATTTAGCATTTGTTAAAAATCCCTTCTGTGGAATCCCCATCATCAGTGCACATGGTGTCAGACTATTATACTGCCTTTCCCCTAACAAGAGTAAATTTATTTTAAACAGTAAGGAACCTTCCTATAGACCTTTTTCTAATCCAAAACCTGTTCTGAGACTGCAAATGACAAGCCTTTCTATGAGCTGTAATGATAGCCAAGTCTAACTAGCTAGAGACACCATGAGGGACAAACTCAGACCAATCACTCAGAATGGCTAGTGGCCAAATTCCCTCTTTTTTATACACATGCAGTCAGACATCCCAGCTCTCCTGCAGCCCTGAAGGTCCAATAAGCCATCAAAATACCTTGCCTTTACTGTTCTGTGCATAACAGAAGTAGCTGAGGATTCATTTCATTGGAGAAAAATGAGAAGATGCAGACTGACAGTCTTACTTTTCCTGTAATATGCAACCAACACCAAGAAGGCTCAAAAGATCTTGTAATGATCTGAAGTACTTAAAGTGATCACAGCACAAAGGCTATTAATCAAAACCCAGGGCTGCGGGGGAAGAGGTCTGTGTGGTAAATTCCATGAGAGCTGCTTACAAAATGAAGATTTTTAGCTTGTACAAGAAGAGAAACAATTCTCTTCAACTCATTAATGTAACTGGTTGTATGTTACTTGCCAATATTGTGGTCTGACAGCTGGAATCAGGTTTCTCTAAAGATTCCCTTAGGATGGTAACTTAATCCCACAAAATAAAATGTACAGCCCAGCTGCTTTTTAACAAGACTGAAGCTACTTTCTGTAAAAGCACACTTTGAAGAGAACATTTTAAAGTAGGATACTGCTGGGGGGGGGAGGGGAGAAACCACAACCAAATGTGTTCTCAGGGAGTTTTCATTCAAATTCAGTTTTCCTGTGGCACTCTGGGGTTTAGCATTCCAAGTTTCTTTGATGTGACTTTCCTGTATTTCTGCAGAAAAACTGATGAATTATCCAAATTGTCTGTGTTGACACAGTGTTAAATTCAGCTCCCCACATACTATTTTTCAATCCAACTTGCATTTTGATGAAACTTTGCATCAAGACACATCTTATTCAACTTCCCAGCTGCATTTGATAAAGACTCTTGAGGTTTTCCCTACCAGTTTCAGTAACAACCAGATTGGCTACTGGCTGTTCTGTGCCTCTGAATTATGGCTTCTGTTTAGGTTGCTGGCCTGGTGCAGCTTTTCGTAGTGCTTTTGTTGTTGTTTGAGGCGGCACTTGAGGGTGCTGGGGTTGTCTGGGTTTTTCATTGTGTTGTTGTGGAGGTTGCTGGGGTTTTTTCTTTGGGGGGGGTGTGTTTGTTTGGGATTTTTTGTTTGGCTTTTTAAAATAAAAATCAGCTCCCTAAAGTTATAAAAGAACTCTCAGTAAAGTTTAAGTCACTGAACATCTGTTGCAGGAGGACGAGGGAGAGGATTCAGGCTGCAGGAGGGGCAGAGGAGCTGAGAGGAAGCAACTTTAAACAGGCTGTTCCATCATGGAGCTGCACTGGGCAAACAGTGAGTAATTTCAGCTATTTTTAGAAGAATAGTATGAGACAGGAAATACAAGCAAATTATTTACACTATCAAACAAGATGTGACCAAAATCCAACAACAATCCAATCACTTTTTAAAGTTTTTATACTTCAGGGTCAATTTAAGACAGTTACTCCATAATAAAGAGCCTAGCCTTTGCTAAAGAACAAAAGAGTAATGTTTTTAAAAAACATCAGTGTAAGCAAAAAGTCCCTGTGGGGGGGAAAAAAAAAAGGATCTATTTTTACATCCCCTCATCTATATTATTCACATACAAAACGGAAAGCCAGGTGACCAAAAGAAATACAATACAAAAAGACATTTTTTAATCTATGTACATCCTATTTTTTTAAAACGTAGCTCAAAAAGCTATAACCATGTGAAAAATAACCCACCAGCAATGGAGAAGAAATTATGTCCTCTGAATGAAGGACTTCCATGACAGTAAGTGACATCAAAAACTTTTACAGCAACATGAAAAACACAAATCTGCCAAAAGTTGAGTTTTGTTTAGATTAAAAATTACTAACAAAAGGAGTGATTGCTACTAAGTAGAAGCTTCATTGCTAATTTCTTCTAATGATTCTGTTTTCCACAATCGTTCTTGCTAAAGCAAGAGCAAATAATCCTAAAGGAATTATTTATTTACAAAAGTCTTCATTAACCAGAGTTTCACAGGATCAAGTTTAGATCAAGTTCAGTTTGGCCGTTTGGCTCCACATCGTTCAAAATCAAAATAGAATTTAGCTACTGAGAAACAGGGTGACTCAGAGCACAGCAGTTCAAAGCAATCTTGAAAACCACCTAAAATTCAGTAATTAACCAACCGAAGAATGTCTTCAGAAGAACCTTCCTACTGTAAAATGAAGCATCACAAAGGGACAGAAAAAGGTTTCGAAATCTCCAAAACTTGCTTTACTTCAGCCTTTCTTCAAAAAGAGTGGAAACAGGCATTTCCACAGAAGACAAAATTCCTTTTTATCACTTAAAGATCCAAACTCAGAAACATCTTCTCCCAAATTTGCAGTTAAGTAGCAACTTCCCTTAAACCCAGTAACAAGCAAGAACACAACTACTTGACATGGCAAGTAGCCCAGGCAACCAGCACCAGAACAAGGGGACACAGTCTCAAGCTGTGCCAGGGGAGGTTTAGGCTCGATGTGAGGAGAAAGTTCTTCACTGAGCGAGTCATTCGTCATTGGAATGGGCTGCCCAGGGAGGTGGTGGAGTCACCGTCCCTGGAGCTGTTCAAGGGGAGATTGGACGTGGCGCTTGGTGCCATGGTCTAGTTGTGAGGTCTGTTGGGACAGGTTGGACTTGATGATCCTTGGGGTCTCTTCCAACCTTAGTTATACTGTGATACTGGTTTTGATATTCCATTAGTCCACGTATTTCTCATGTTCCTTCATATACAAAGAGCATTGTATGTACTAAAGAACAACCTAACAGGTAATCCTTTATTTTTAAGAAAAATGTGATCATAACCAGTCCTCAGCTATATGCTTAGAGACAGTTTCTTAAATTAAAACATTGATTTAAGGAAAACCATAACTTTCCAGTTGCAGTTTTAGGCTGTTGAGAAATACTATGGTGCAAACACAACTCTGTATTGAATAGAATGCGCAGATTAAGACATAATCTACATCACCCTGCTTTAGTTGCTGAATCTTCATTTACACAGCATTTTTTCTCCAGCAGAGAAAAACAAAAATAAATCTCATTTGGTTATTCCTAATATTGGTGCTGTATATGACCTATAGGTGATTTTTCCATGCTGTCAGACTTTAAAACCACTTTATCTCAAAGAAACATTTATTTCACTATATTGCATAGAAGCAGGCTGACAACACACAAATTTTTACATTGAAGCTACTCATTTCTTGCTGCTACCTTGCAGACCTGTTAATCAAAAGCAATAGCACCTCTGCTTATGACACTTTAAGAAGTATTTGTACTCCATCATCACTGCTGCTAATATTCAATACCTTGCTGCCATCATGCCAGATTCAAAATGAAAGTGGTGGCAAAGTATAATGGTGCTTGAAGTTCAGATTGGAACATGAGAAGCTTCCTGTTTTAGTTGCTGCTTCCAGTTTCCAGTTTTGGGTTGTTGGTCTTTTCTGACAGGTGGGCTGAGGGAGTGGGGTAGGTCACTGGGTTCTGCTGCTGCGTTTTGGTGCACTTTCTGTAACTTACATTTTTTCTGTAAATAGGCTAAGGTAATTGTGCATCTTATAATCTCATTAAGCTCTTTATCTCAACCCAGGGTTTTTTGTGTTACTTTCCTTCCCATCTGGGGGCAGGGAGGCGGCTTGTGAGAGCAGGCTGTGTTAACTCAGGACACTGACTAACCAAGAGATCACTTACCAGTTTGCATTTCTGTGCAATTAAATTCTTAAAGCTGCAAAAGAGCAAGGATACACTTGCTCTCCTGTTCTTACTTGACCTGAAGTCACAGGCTCACAGTCCCCACCTCACAATATACCAGCTGATTCAGTTCAGCTAAAGCTTTTACCCAAGACACTCATATCTGCACCAGAGGTAACTGTCAAAATACTGCCAGAGGAAGCCAATCCAGTAGGAGCCAGCAACCCTCAAAGAAACACAAGTCTGTTTTATTTCAGTATTTATTCTTACAGTTTCAAAGATAAATTTTGTTTCTAGGTAGTCACTCAGAGGCTGAGCATTTTTCAAAAAGTGCCAATGATTTTCAGAAGCTGGGCATTCCCCAGGAGCTGCTCCTCCACACCCACAAAGTTCATCCAAAGTTGAGTTTTTAATATGTCCGTTTCAACATCACATGCATCTGTCTCACACAGAATGAAAGGAAAACTAACAATCTGAACTAATACTTAAGAGTTTTGAGTGCCTGGTATCTGTAAGAATCAGCTGAAGATTAGAGGCAGAACAAGATGACCACAAAAAGCTTCACAAAATAACCCTTTACCATTTGAACTTTCTAATAATAATCTCATTTTCTTCTCTGCTGATCTGCACCTTTGCCTTCTCCATGAGCATTTTCCTATCAAAACACTGTTAACAACTTACAAGATGGAAAATAACATGGTTCAAAAGAGACAGAATCAAACTTTAATGTGGAACAGAAATTCATCTTTCTTTCTACTCAGGCTTTAATCTATGAACTATGACAGTGTTTAGAACCATTTATTTCATCAACTCCTGACCCTCTACTCTGTGATAACCCAGACTCACACTCAATGAAGACACTCCCAGGGATATTCATACAGTTTAACCTGCACAATTCAGGTGCCTGTTTCCTGAATCATAATTTGAATTAGTTCCTCTCACTGTTCATAAACTAGATAGGGAGTCTACAGAGCTAACATCAGTGTCCCAGTTAAGTGTTTGCAACCACACAGTAGGTACTTTCCCCTCTCTTCCTACACCTAATCTGGACACCTCATGTTTTCTGCAGGGCTATAGCCTTTCAGACTGCCATTTCCCACAACAAACGATGAGCCCTAAAACAGTATCCAGATAAAGAACTTCAAGAGCCTTTGTAACAACATATTGCACAACAAAGACTGGAAACTGCCACTGTCCTAACGTTGTTTGAAGCCATCAAACATTTCAGGCACAGATAATTCTGCAAGGAGAGTTTCTGCCCTAAATACTTCAAGTCTGATTCAAGTACCAAGATAACAAGACATCTGTGTCAATAACTGCTATTATTACTTTCTTTTTTTTTTAACATTTATGTCAAAGTTCAAGCTACTACCACAATTGCAGTGTAGGTTTTGTTCTCAACAGCATAATGAAAGAAGTCAAAGTTGAAGCTAGATGTACTTCAGCACACTGAACTACTGCAAATTCACCTGCCCTATGGACAATTTCTTGCTAGTACTGAGTCTTGAATTTAATATGCTAATTTCAGTGGGACTCAAATAATGTAACAGTCACCATAACTGTAAAACCTTTTTCAATATAATGATGCTGCTGAACTCAAACAGCAAGGCAGGCCAGAAGCATGTAACTGGTAAGCAAGGCATTAACCTGTGGTGCAATTTATTTTTTAAACAAGATTTCAAACAGTGACTAATCTGAGTGCACTGAGAGAAGGAACGTCACATGAATCTCGGCCCAAGGAACAAACCTAACCAACAAAGAATGACTCATTGTTCAGCTAATGTGATGAAAACCAAATGCTAGATTGTCCAACCTTCAGTATCTACAGGAAGTGAAAAAAACATTTACTTCTTCACTCCTCAGCACTGAGTATAAGATAACACGGGCACAACAATGCACAGAAACAAGTAGCTGAGCACAGTCACTTATAAATAAGCAGTGATCAAAACCACAGAAGTCAGTGTAGCTGGGTTCACCTAAAATACATCACTGGTATAAGCAGCTGAGGTTTTGAAGATACATTTAAGCCAAAAACACAATGCTGCCCTGTAATTCTGTAAATGCTCCTATGATCAAAATCCATATTTACAGGGAAACATATAACCTTCCATGAAATGCAATCCAGATGTTGTGGGGGTTTTATGCAAAGTGTAAAGCAGGGTATTAAAAATAGAAAGTGACCTACTTTCTTAATCCAAATAATGCAAAGTGTTAAAATAATGAAACTCAATCAATGCTAGCTTTCTGTTATTCTTCTAGTTTCAGTTTGTAAGTTCATCATATCAGCTGCAGGAAAGGGGGTGAACAAGATATGCTGCCTGTAAAGTATTCTGGCACTGTTAAGTATTTTGCATAACTACTCTAAGTGACAAAGCAGAATTCATTTGCCTATGCAGAAGTGAGGGAATTCACGAGAGACAACCAGCAACTGCTCTTAAGTACATTCACAAAGTTTTATTTTTACAAGCGTGTTCAGTTCCACAAATCTGTCTAACACAGAGCAAGCCTGCTCTCGCTTTGCTCCAGCAGCAGAAACCCAACTGCAGCAACACAGAAGACATTCTTTCCTCTAATGCTTAAGCCTACAGAAACATTCATACATATGGGAAGACAGAGCTTTAAAAAATAAGGAGCAGGTGAAGCATATTTGACAGGATGGAAGTATAAAGGCACAGCATTCCCAAACATAATGCAATACAAACTATACCTAGAAATGTGGTATTAATCTTCATTAAGTGTCTTATACCGAAATTTTTTTCAAATCCAGCCAAGGTCCAAGCTTTACGGTCTTAGGGCCAACACAGCTAGTTAGTGACAATGGTTTGCTATAATGACACACAGGCAGAGCAAGCACTGCAACTGAGCTTACTCCTCAGCCTCATGACCACCAAGGACAACACACCCAAGTTTAAATTCGCAGCTTTAAATCCACAGTTATGTGGCTGTACCTACTCAGTCACCGCAAATCCAAAATACACAAAACCCGTCAACCCTGTCTTCAGCAGTTTACAGAACACATCAACCAGGCAAACAGTGATAACTTACAATTCAGTTTTCAGAATCCAACAGAAGTGATACTATATACATATAGGTATCATGTTTTTTCTTGTAGATACAGCATGTACTAGTGTTAAAAATAAAAAGCAAAAAGACCTTTTATATTTACTCTGAGAGTCAAGCGAAGCTACGGTATCGCAAGTGTCAGTAAGTATCCACAGGGCAAGCTATACCTGTAGAATACCTGCCTGCCTTTAAATAATCAATTGAAAGCCCTCTGCAAATTCAGGTCTTAAAAAAAGAAAAAAAGAAAGGCAGATTGGAGTTGGGGAGCACTTCTGGCAATTATGTGTAAAATGAAGTTGATTTCTGGATTATATCACACTTCCACTGACTGTGAGAAAGTTCTCGCTGACATTTACAATAAGCAGCTGCAAAACTTAAATCATGTAAATAGACAGGCTTATCCAAAGACTGTTTGGCAGAGAAAAAGATGCCCATTTTTACCTTTTAAGGTAGAACATGTTACACAGAGTAGATGCCCAAAAATCCACATCCATGCTGTAAGTCATTCTTAATGCTGGGGTATACAGATGAATACACTAGGTATCTGGCTACCAAAAAGAGACCAATGCTTCTTCACAAAGGTCACCCAAGAACAGAAAGCCATTCAGCTTTAATTAACCCCTTACTCATCACGTGTAGTTTCTGAAACAGTGCATTTGTTTGTACAAAGCAAACCACAGAGCAAACCTTTTCTGTGCAAGAAACTTGTATTTCCATACAAGAAGTTAGCTCTTTTGGTTGAAGATATGGATTCCATCCTAGTCCTGATGCAGACTATCTGTGATTGTGCAGTTAGTCAGACAGATAACTTGTGTAGCTGAATTCTTTCTCCAGCACTTCAAAACGCAAGTTCAGATCTCTCAGCTGAAAAAGCACACTGGAGTATTGCATTACAGTATTTACTAGTGCAACTGCATGAGATGTTGCAGAAACTGAAAATGAGGGTTAGCTATGAAGAGGCCAGCAAAGCCAACCCAACCTGAACAACATGCCTTACACCAAAGGACTGTCTTGAACAGCATCTAAAGATCAATATCCTCTTGGTCTGGTAAGCCCCTTGCCTACTCACGTAACAGGACAAGTAGGAGGAATCAAACACAAACCAGGATTTACTAGCACAGTTCAGAAGACAAAGCATCTGGACTATCTATGAAAAGGTAAGGTAGACAAACAGCTCCCAGTAATGATGACAGGAAACATCTCATTACTTGCAGCAGAAAGTTTTTTGGGTTCTTGTTTTTTGTTTGTTTGGTTTTGTTTGTTTGTTGTTGTTTTGTGGAGTTTTTGGTGTTTTTTTGTTGTGGTTTTATTTTTTTAAAAAGGCTCCCAAAGGCATTGTTTGCATTGTTTTGGAAAAAACACCAATTCAGCCATGAAAAAGCTGCTACCACTGCTGCAAAGCAACCTGGCTAAAGAATGCTTTACAGCAGAAATTACTTTGGTAGGAAAGACACTCTTTGTGGGAAGCTGCCTGAGGTATGCTGTACTAAAATAAAAGGGCAGAGGAACTCCAAGTGATAAAAAGGTGGGCACACAGAACAAGACTAACAGAAGCCCAAGAACAGTTTCTACCAAGGCATAAATTCAGCTCTACATTTTCTATCACCATTACATTCCAGATGACCACATCATAAACACCACTATTCTGTCAGCTATAGAGAGCTACCATTCAAGAAGATGCACTACTTCTGAATATGAATGTTAAAAGCCTTCACCACCGGAAAGCACCTCTTCTGACTTCTGCACATCTTTTGAAATACCTTACTAGTGGGAGCCTTCTGCAAAAAAAAACAACCAAAAAACCTACTGGGTTGCTATCTTCAGCTCTAATTGTTCTGAAACTAAAGTACTTCCATTGTACATTTAGAAGTGAAGCAGTGGATATAAACAAGTTCAAGTTTGCTAACCAGCCAAAGAAACTGCACACAAAGATAAGCAAAATCATCAGTCTTCTAAAGAAGTACCTGCTTAGGTGACAATATTCTGGGTTACTCCTACTTGCATATTTCCTGAGACTTTTCATAGTCGTTAATCAGATCTTCTCTCCTTTGAAAGCCAGATATAAGGCTGAGAGACTGGGAGTAGTCTGGAGAAGAGAAGACTGATAGGGGATCATATTAACATTTACAAATATCTTAAGGGTGGGTGTTAAGAAGGGGCCAGTCTCATTTCAGTAGTGCCCCATGACAGGATGAGAGGCAAGGGACACAAAGTGGAACACAGGAGGTTCCACCTGAACATGAGGAAAAGCTTCTTTACTATAAGGGTGACAGAGCACTGGAACAGGCTGTCCAGAGAGATTGTGGACCCTTCTTTTCTAGAGACTTTCAAGGGGGGGTTGGGGGGAGGCTGGTTTGGACTCAATCTCTGGAGGCCCCTTCCAACCCCTAATATTCTACAATTGTATAACAGAACAGGTTTCTGTAGTAATAACATGTTAGCACATACAGGCTACTCCACCAGAGCAAGACAGTAAACACTATTTAATAGAATAAAACTGGTAGGAGATCTCAAAGGCAAGTATTATAGCTAATTTTTAATATTAACTGAATGTCAAGGTAGCATCTCTTACTTTCTTGAATTCCAAGACACTCATTTTGCTCCACACATTAAAAAAAAAAAGGCTTCTTAAGCAGAGGGCAGTTATTTCCTCACCTGTAGCTTCACAGCTGCTTGAGCCACCAGAAACCAGCTGACTGCTCACTGCCTGTCTTCCCTCAAATGGTTGCAATCACGTCTGTTTTGCAGAACAGAGGACATCAGGCCAGAATGGACCTTGTGCAGCCACTGCACAATGTTAATTGTTATTAACAATTGTGGGGTGGGGTTTTTTCAGTCTCTTGGTGCAGGTGTTGCATCTAAATCTGTACAACTGAACAGGCTGTGTCACTGGCTCTTCATCTCCATTGCTTTCTCTGAGGTTAAATACAGCTAGCTATTGCCTCAGCTTTCATTAGCAAACTGAAGTTTGGCACGGTGGGACCATGAGCTCGTTCTACATTACATCACCAGGTTCAATCAACTCCCCGGCTGCCTGCAAACCACTGCACCCAGAGAACGGAAGCAGTAGCGCACAGCCCCTTTACAAGACAATACACAGTTACAGCAAGTGAAGTGTGCCCCATTAACACAGACAGATCTCTTCAGCTATATTCAAATCCAGCTGCAGAAGGCCAACCAGAATCCCTGCATTTCCAAACATTATCATTACAGTTCCTACCATAAACCCACATTTCCCTTCCTAACCAGCACATTTATTCAGTCTGACACACAAGCAAGCTGAAGGTAAGCAGACCTATTAGACTTTATTAAAAATACTGTCTTGAGATTATTCACAACAGCTGTTTCCTCTTCAAGCTAGAGGAAAACAGATGGCAACATAACAAGAGCTAGATAATTTTTTTTAAATTGACTCTAAATCATGACACTTGTACAGGACATCTTCCACTCATGCATCTCCAAATGGGATGATAGAAAGAAAAAAAATTATGCCAAATGTTGTTTTGCTCATGGAATATGTAACAGCATGATAGCATAATTAACATTAAAAACAAGGGCAGAACAAAGAATACATCAAATCACACAGGAAAAACTGCAGGTTGCATATAACCCTAGATCACAAAGCTGTGGCTGTATATTCCCCACAAAAGCACACAGAACATTGTTTATCTCTTCTCTCTAACACCTAAAAAGCCTGATAGTACCAAGATAATACACTTACATGTGTCGGGAATAGGGGTGTACTCGTTTTAATATTCATTAGCAACTTCAATTAAAAGTCACAAAGGTAAAAAAAACCCAAGAAAAATATTTGAAGTTACGCTAATTATCCCTGTGAGCATGATAAGAGGATCTTACTTGTGTCGGTCTAGCATCAACTGCAGTCCATCAATTGCATTTTGGACACGTTCCATACACTTAAAAGCAGAACTTAAGAAACTATAAATACATGACTATAACACTTTAAACATAGGTTGAGGGAGATCATGTATTATTGAGCTACCACATGTTGAAATGGTTTACAGGTTTCCAAGAATTCCTACCAACACAGCAGTATTTTTGGACAGACAGCAATAGATACTCAATTGCTTGCTCCTTTTACAGGAGCAATATAAAGCAGAGGGAAACATTTTGGACAGAAATGAAAGCCTCGTTTCTGACCACCCACTTCACAGAAACATCAAATTTTGGGTAAGTACAGAATTCTGACATGCTTTGATCTGAAATGCAGTATGTAATAGACTCCTGAACTACCAGCCCAGATTTTAGGATCTACTAATGTCTATTACACTCACATTCACGAGTGAAGAAAAGGGTGCTACGCTTCACCATTTTTCTGGGCAAATTCTTTTCTGGAAGTGGTATACACTGAGAAACTTAGAACACATCTTTTCTTCCAAGTAGAATAATTTACACATTTTTAAACCAACGAGGTAGTCTCTGCCATCCCAAATATCCTTTCAAACTGCACTGAAGATCCATGGAGAAATATTCCTCCTACTCCACTAACATGACAGGTACAAGTCTCCATCACCTACTATATCAACATTTCTAAATAACTAGAAATTAAATAACCAAGGCTGTCAGACACCAGCTTTACAGTGACAATAAAACTGGAACAAAAGAAAATGTTCATTTTATATATGTATGTGTATCTAGTCATCCCTCTGAAAACAAAACAAAACAAAAAAAACCCAAACACATCACCACAAAACAACCACCACACACAGAAGTTGTGCCAGATGACTAACACAGAAACAGAGACGGCCCTAAACTCATCTCTGGATAAACTCAACTCTATCATGACAGCATAACCCAAGCTATAGTCCTTCTGATTCTCCCACCCATAATGTTTAATTGCAGCAATTTGCAGGTAATATGCTTCAAAATTGCAGAGCTTGTGGTCAGTGAAGCGTGTATACTGAAATACTGTTCTCCATCATAACAAATAGAGAGAGAGAGCATACGTAATAATAAAATATACTAAAGGTAATATCACTACCTGTATATAATACATTGCAATAATGATCTAATTACAATACCTCATATATTTTACATTGTACACTTGCATGTTATATTGAAATGCATGAAAACCCTACACAACTATCAAGCAGTTTTTAGACTCTGAAGCTCTGTTTGGCTGACATTTTTTCCAAACCCCATCAATTTCATTTCTGACTACTTATTCTGCTGGTGACAGAGTTGTCAAGAGAACAGAGGGATTTTTCCTTCTACAAGCATAATCAAGTATCACACGGCACTAATCTTTAACTACATTATAAATACATCTGAACTGTCTGGAATAGTAGAATTGCTTGTATTAAAAACCCAAGGAGCAAACATAACAATTTCCAAAACAAAAATATTTCCTTTTATGTCATTTTGCCTTTCTGACCTTCACTGTAAGGGTAGATCAGATTTTGCAACTTGACTGTCATGTTATTCAGCGTGTTTATGATCTCAAGCAAGACAGTGAAGTCTCAGACAGGCTCATGTACTCCCTAGCTACGACTGTATGAATTAACTTCCTCTATTTATGGAAAGTGGGTATTAAATTAACTCTTGTGTTGGCATTTATCATCTACAAGCTTCATTCTCAAGTTCACGGGATATCCTCTGTCCAGCAGTCTGCCATTCCAGCTAAGTTGTGTAACTCCTGTTGGAATAGCTACCCAAAGCCAACACAGCCAAATTGTACCAAAACCAAACAAACCAAAAAACTCAAGCCCAAAACAAAACTCAAGAAGTGTTCAGATTGCCATTCCTCATCATCAGCCCCACACACAAACCTGTTTAAATGGTACTTCTTCCATTAATTTCCTCCCTTTTGTAAAGTCAAAATAGATGTGAATACAGATATCAAAAATTCATCTTGTAGATTAGAAGCTTTATTTCTGATCTTAAGCACAATGTCTTGCTTTCCTCAGGAATCAGAGATAATAAATACTGTCAGTCAAGCTTACATTTAAAATGAAAGAGCTGGGGACACATGTACAAACGATAACTGCAAAATAATCACCTAAAATGCCGAGGATGCCAAAGAATCCAATTACATCACTGGGCTTTAACTAGAAAGAGCGCACTTGCAGGAATGAGGACACTCGTTTAAGAGCATCCCCTTCCTCCCCCAACAGATCTCCATCAAAAATGCTTTATAACAATCACCTGCGTCATGTGGATTATCTCAAATAAAGTTCTCTTACTTGTTAACGTTAAGAAGTGCAAATTATCAACAGCTAACACCCAGCAGAAGTTGCCTACTGAATATATAGTACAGCTCTGTGGTCTTCCCAGCAGCAAGGAAAAAGCTACTTAACCAGATAATCGTGTCCTTTCAACTTCTCTCCACTTCCACCTCCTTGCTGTACCCTTCAGCTCAAAGGAGTCCCTAATCTAACCTAGACAGTGTCAGAATCGACACTTAAGAGCTCATTTTAAACCCCAGTAATAACAGTAAAGACAAGCTATAAAGGAATGCATGAGTGATCATTCACCTTTCTAAAAAATAATTAACACTGATTAATCCTCTCTGCTTAGAAGAGCTAGAAGAATTTCAGAGGAAAACTGAGGCACCACATGCTCATCTATAAATCGTTGGTCATTAGCCTCCGTTCTGTGGTAAAAGCACACTTCAAGTACTGCTGTTACAAGACACCACCGTCTTTCAAAGCAGCAGGAAACTCAAATGCAAACAAAACTCTTTCATCTCAAGTCGAGGTCCACATGGAGAAGAGCTCAAAAGCTGATTTTTACACAACCCTTCTGTCTGTTGCAAAAACTCTCAATACTGTTCCCACAGAAATAGCACAAAAGTCAAAAAAATCCTTTTGGGGAAGGGGGGGAGAAAAGAAACAGGAAAGGAACATTACACTGAAAGTTCTCTTCTGCTAACCAACAGAATAGTGCTGACATGATGTAACAGCAGGCTTACCACAGCCTGGAGAGAAGTAAGAACATGCACCCAAAACTTCACAAAAATCAGACAATGTTGTTTTCAAAAAAAGGGGGGTGAGGGGGGAGAGAAAAAAAAATCATTTGATGCCATAGAATGAGAGCAAGATATTAGTCAAAATACATGAATGGACAAAAGACTGCTGCAAAAGATTAAAGAGGCTTCAAGAGAATTTACTTTCTTTCCATCCCAATATTTCAATTAGCAATCATTGTCGCATACGGTAGCTGGAACTACCTAATACCCAGTGCCTCCCTAACACTCCCTATCCACAAAACCTGTGGAAATACCTTCCAATGTAAGTCAGCGACTTCAAGAATCACAGCAGGGGGCCGGCTCCCCCAGCACACAGGATGCATTTTATTGCTACAGTTAGTGTTACAAAACACACAGACTTATTTTCTGTTGTTGCATCTGCACTTCCTCTTTTCACCCCTTAGGATTCTGACCATGGCTCAGAACTGCAGATTTTATGAGATAAAGGCTAGCCCAAACAAGATCTTACCAAAATATCACTGGTGCCAGGGCTCTGAGCACAGTCTCTCCCCAACCCCTCAGGGGTCAGAATGCCTTGGCTCAAGGCCAGCTGCGACACAGTGCAGCTGTGTAAGCTCAGATCAGGCTGCTGGGAAGACAGCTGTGCGAGAAAGCACTGGAGGAAGCCTTACTGGGCACCTTTCTTCACATCAAAGCTGCATTCCAGCTCAGACGCTTGCCCTTGGACCTTGCCCGAGCTATTCAGCAGGTTTGTCCACACCTGGTCATTTGCCTTGCTGATCCTGACCCTGAATTGCCAATTTAATTTCTTGGATCTACCCATGACCACAGACTTGTTTGGTGATTGCCAGGCACTTGATTCACAGACTTGCTCTATTCTTGTTTGGCTACCACAGGACTCCACACTTTATTGGCAAGATCACTGCCCTGCCTACTTTGCTGTCACAATCAAGTTTGCAGCTTGCCTTTCTTCACCAAGTGATCTACTTTGTGCTCCATGACAAGTGGGATAGGATGGCTTCACGGCTTAACAGATACATTAAATTCATCTTTTGTCCCTTCAATTCTGATTGAAAATAGTAAAACACCCTCCTACACCAGCAGAGCACTGGGAGCTCTGGTACTAAGGTCACAAGGATATTTAAGCAAGAATACTTAAGCAATCCAGAAAAGGCTGCACTTCAAGGCCAAGCAAAAGGTGGTATTTGAAACACAGCAGCTCTTCAGAAAAGTAAAGAGCATGAATGCAAAATGAGATTTATTATTAAGGCTACTATGCAGACTTTACATTGCTTAGACTTCAAGCAACTAGAACAGGTATTACATGCACAAAGCAGTGCCCTGCAGCAGGATTGGGACCTTTATGCAGAACTGCAATGATAAAAATTCCATTACTGCTAGTGTACAGAAAGGCAAAAAGTGATGTTAAATCCCACAGAACAGGAAGAGTCTGAACAAGTTCTGCTCAGGAAGGGTAGGGGAAGAAATGGTACACAGGAAGAGGAAAGGGGAAAGCAATAATTTAATACCAATTTCTTAATACCACCTTAATAATAGTTTCCTGCTTAGCTTTCACTTTCCAGACCCAAAGAGTCACTAAAATTGTTTTGTCCTAAACTCTTTTCACTTCTCTCAGGTGTTTCAGATAAAACACATAGCACAAGTTTGTCCTGCAATGTCCAGATGTCAAAATAAAGCACTAGGCAGCCCTTGGCTTTAGAATAGGAACTTAAACAATTAAAATGAAGTCCTGAATAATCCCAGAAAATAGCAATCAGCACCTTTTCCGATCCTTGTGAGAGCTATCTGCTCTAGTACTGCATTTCATTTCCCCAGTACTTGATATGCTAGGCAGGACTTTCACAGCAAGAGTCCTACCGTGTCTAGGAGGACACAGAAAGCATTTGACTCAAAGTGCAGACTGACAAGAGCAGGATCTTGCAAGGAAGGAAACAAGACTAGGCTAAGGAGAGAAACAAAATCCTGCTTGTCCTCACCTGTTCCTCCCACTAGCAGGGCTCTCTCACCACCCTGGGCATTACTTAACCGAAGACAACTAGTTAATTCCACCTGTACATACAATTGGGAGAGTTGCCTGTGAGGCACTTGCCCTGTAAGTGTCAGGAGAGGGAAAGAACATCACAAATTAAGTAAACAGGAGGAAAGAAAACTTCACAGTGGAATAGCAGTGCCCAGTGTGGTACAGGGATCTGAGACACTTGCCATGTGTATAAAACAGCCTTCCATAAAAATCTAGAGTGAAGACTCAAATTGGTACCATGACTGTTACATACCATTTTCCTACCCTGTCACCCACTTAAAAGAAATTCAGCTGTTCCTCAGAAAAGTCTAGAAGATAGCTCAAAGAATTCCACCTTATGGCACAGAACACAGTGAAAGAGCTAATCAAAGTGCTGGAGCAGGTTTTGAACTGAACATATATGCAAGAAGCCACCTATACCGCTACAGAAACAGAATAACTGCTTGTTACACAGTGTATCACCCATCCCACAGACTGCAGGCTAAACACGTTCTTGTGTAAGCTTATATTCCCATAGTGGCAGGAATTTTGTACCCACAAACAGATCAGATCAAGATTACAAGGGACAACCCTCATGATGGCAGCCCTCAATTTTCAATTGTTTGGCTCTGGAAGTTCACCTGTGCTGGGCAGATAGACAATGGGATAGACAATGCAAGCCTTCTAGATACTGGCTCCAGGACCATGAATGAAGATGTAGGTCTGATACTATAATTATGTCACAGAGAGACAAGCATCCAAGGCAGCATTCTGACATGCCTTTCAGTCACTTCCTAAATTAGACTGGTTTTCAAATAATTAATATTAAAAAATCATTAAGGTTAATTAAGCAATTAATGAACTGAAAAAAAATTATGCTGGAGAAGAATGTAAAATGAACTAAGTGGGCCAGCCACGTCAAACTTACCATCTAATGTCTTGAAATTCTGGGTCTGAACCACCCAAACTGGATTATCACAAGAATGCAAACCAATAGCAACATCATTACACTGTCTACTGATAAACTGATTGCTGATATGATTGTAAAGCCTGGGCATAAATAAAGACCTTTTACAGGCTATTGCAAAGAAGACTTACAGCAGCATCCTCTTGAGTTATTTTTAATTTACTAAAACCTCAACCTCCTTTCCTCTCTCCCCTAAAAGCACTCAATCACAGCCCTACAGCCTCTCAATCACAGCCAAGTACTCCACTCCTCAAAAAAATACTTAAGCACACACTCAATAAGCTAATAAGCTATTTTGCTCCAAGAATTTTACTTGAATGTGTGTTAAAAAATAAATCCTGATTAAACTAAAGCAAAGCCATTGCCTCAAAACGATGTTTTGAAGCTTTATATTGTCGTCATTTTCATCCTAAGATGGCCTATTTTACTGTTAATCTCATGTTCTCCAAAGAAAGCTATCATTCAACAAATAAAAAGCACTGCAAAGCTACAGCTCATCCATTCTTCTTCCCTGCCATGCCCAGCCTCAAAAATCTAACTTCAGGGAAAAATGATTCAGCAGGTAAGACACCAAAAAAAGACATCCATGCATCCATGTCCAAAACAATGAGAAAAAAAAATTAACAAATAGACATGACACTTGCACTAGATCAAAATACTTTGGTGTGCTTTGCTTCTGTACAAACCCAACCTGTCCCAAGTCAAATAACCCCAATTCTATCTTCTGCAGCCTTATACTCTAGAAGATGTGTACTGTGCAAAATACATCAGCATTTTGGTCATGACACTAAAGACTACCAAATGCAACAAAAGCACTGATAGAATCACCAACACTGCCTCCTCAAAAAGCACAAAGGGAACCAAATTCCCATCTTTAAAGCACAGATACAAGGTCCTGCTTTATGACTAACTCCATGCTTTGAATAGAGTGGGTGTGTAAGCTCCTGTCACTGTCTCACATGCTGGAGGTAGGGAAAGAAACAAGGGATCAGGTCTAGCCCCATACCCAGTACATCCACCATGCAAGTCACCTCAAAGTACGAAGTTTTTCAGATGATATTCTGAAGCACCTAGTTAATCTCACACAAAACAAGAGGAGTTTTGGTATTTATGTAGCCTGGCACTAATTCAGACATGAAAGTTCTCACTGGATTCTATGTCCTTCTTGGATAAGATGCATGACCCTGCTTCCTCCTGCTACTGTGTATGGTCTGTTACACACAGTATTTGCTCCTACATGGTTCCCAATGTAACATGCTACAACTATACCCAAGTAATATTTCATGGAATTCAGAGAAAAAAAAAAATACACTTCCAATTACAGAGGTTCACTTTGTACAAGGAAGTAAAGCCCATATTCAAGAGCATGAAGTCAAGCTACCCACAGGACTAGGTTACCAATTCCCATCACCAGAAGGCAGGGCATCAGCATACCAAAAATTTGGAGGTGTTATCAGGAAACTCTAATACAACACTTCCCACTACACTGTTACACAGATTGGTTACATTTTGTACTGGAGCTGATTTTAACAGTCATTTCTTTACTTGCAAACCCACAACTTTCTGGAACACTGTCACAGAAGTGGATGTCAAAACATAGTAATTATCAGTCTGTTAGAGATTCACTTTTGCTGAAGTTATTTCACTCTATTGCAACATCCCAAATTCCCCCAGGCACTTTTTATTCCCTGTCAAAAACTTGTGCTTCACCACTTAAACAGACTGTTGGGAGTACTGGTCTGAATAAAAATTAGCTTTCTTTTTAACTGTCTCTTTCAGGCATTTTTGCTTAGTAGGTCTAAAGAAAAAAAAAAAGAGAGAGAGAGAGAAGCCATAGGGGAGTAGGGAGGGAACAAGTATACTACTTACTGTTCTGAAATCTAGTTCTTTCCAGCCCTAACATACAGCACAAATTTCCTGATGTCTACTGCAGGGATCACCCCAGAGAGTATAGAAGTGAGCTCCATACTACATATATTTCTATACATATGAGAGGAAATAGCCATAAACAGTTCCTCTAGCTTTAGTCAGGGGTGAAATTCATGACCACTGACTACAACCTTCCTCCTCTCTGAAGCACTAACAGCCTAAGTGTAGCACAAATGCAGTTCTTTGGGTATCTTAACAACTTGACATCTGTATGTTATGTAAGATCAAACTGTCCTGGGCATCAAATATCTACACTACAAAACACATCAGAGAACATTTGCAGAAATAGCTGATGGATCCCTTCTGCTTATCTATTGAGGAATACTTACCACAAGTTAGAACTTAACCATTATGTTCATGGAGGCAAAATACAACTCCCAATCTCAAGAGTGATCCAGTTTACAGTTAATCTCCCTGTACTGCAGGGAAATACAGTCTGAAGGAAGCCTCTAGGAACAGACTTGGTCTAGGTCATTGACAATTTGCATAGATTAAGACAAGGACCTTACTGACAGTCAACATAGGGCACAAAACTTACAGGAGCACAGCTCCTGAGCAAGGGCAAGTGTTTATAACCTTTACTGCTTCCTTAGAGCACAATACAGCCTTACTGGAACAGACATCACCTGCAGAGCAAAATAACTGGTTTTATCCACTCTTCAGCCATACTGAGAAGCATTCTTACTTTTATATAACTGCAGAGAGTCCAAGAACTTAAACAAACAAAAAAAAAGACAATAACACACAAAAAAAGAAACCACAACAACCACCACCAAACACCACCCATACAAAAGAAGATAAGCAATGAGACCCAGATGTGAAAATCTGTTTGGTAGTGAAGTGACAAGTCTCGCAGTGATAGCATTCTTTACTTCTCTCTGCTAAATTACATTAAAAGAAGCAGGTAAAAATACAAATATTTCCTTAATATTAAGTTCACCATGAGAGTGAATGCTGCAATTTCAAAAATGGAAGGGAAAATACCTAATGCATTTATAAAGAAACAATGCCTACAACACAAGCATCATCTTAATAACAGGTGCTTTGCGAAGAAGTTTTTGAACATGTATTGTGTTTCATGACTACAGACAGCATGTAGAGAGCAAAACTACAATCTCAGAAACGGCACTCAACAGCTGGCAAATGACAACAACAGAAGAGCCAACCACTGGACTACAGGGAATGTGTGTTCTGGAAGAATTGGGCCAGTCACTGAGCTATCCAAGTACAAATAAAAGCTTTTTTTTTTCTCAGATGTTTTGTTCTTATAACAAAACACAATCTTGCAAAAAAAAATATGACCAATTCCACTAGACCACTGCATCCCCACTCTATTTGAGTGACTATTATGGCTCTGCAACAATGCAATCCCAAACAGTAAATCCAACTTAAACAGTGCTGGTTTGCAGAGGATGGGTTGTTTGCTTTCAACACACGCAACTCTCACATTGTATCATACTGTCAGAGCTCAAATTTCCAAGGCTGGGTTTGCATGTTCTGTAGCAGTCACCAGCTTTTTAAACAAGGACCTAAAAATCAACTGTAGGATGTCACACCCTGTGTCTCTTGCAAAATAGATCTAATTTTCCATTACAAACTGGTGATTGTTCCGGGGCAGGGGAAGGAGGGGGAGAAAGGGAGACTAAGAAAGGCAGCTTTTATACTATCTACCAGATTTTTCTTCTCTTTCTACCACCCTCTTTCCTACAATTCTGCAATCTGAATAACTGCCAGGAAAAAAAAAAAAATCAACAAAAGTATTTTTCATTGAAATACCACACACACAAACACCATCAGAAAAGTTTCACGATACGGGTCAATTACACTGTTAAACACAAGGACCATATAACCACCTTCAAGAACTCACTAAATGCCTTCAAACATACATCGTAGAAGAAGACAGCGGGAGAAACAGCTTTCAGAATGCTGCACTGTAGCACTGAATGGAACAGGAAATGAGGAACAAAGAAAGGAATTTCATAGATTCCAGATGTACGCTAACACCAGCTGGGAAATACAAGCAAGAATCAACTAAAGCCTTGTAAAAGGCTACCACTAACTGTTTTCTTCTGGAGTTCTTGAACAAAAGTAAGTGGCAGTAAACAATTTGTAAATAGAAATATTTTTAGAAGAAATTTGAAACAGCAGTGAAAATAAACTTCTTCCCATCTCTGCCATCTTTAAGGAATTTATAACCCAGCCATCAGTGCATCTGTTTTCTGGAGCTGCTTTTTTCAGATGTAAGAACTCTGTATAAGCAGCCATAACAGAAGCTCAGCTGTAAATAAAGTTGTCAGTTTTTCAATACTTGGAATGTTAAAGCTGAATGAAACTGGAATGGAAGGCAAAATCAAAACCAGTGAAGTTGAGCTATAATACATATCTTCTGTGTAATGCACTGAATGGGAATTTAAATTTGCAAATTACTAAAAGCAACTTATTAGTCACTAAAAAAAAAAACTTTGCTCCTGCAGCTATAAATTAAAAAATTAACCACTCCAGATTACAAAACCTGGGCATAGGGCAAACATATTTCTGCTTACTGTACAGCCCCATGTCTCCAATGTTTTACATTCCTTTTCTCAGGCCTTTCAGCACAAACTTCTTTTAAACAGATTTTGAAATCTGAGCAGAAAATACAAACAAGTATATTTCACCCTAAGGTCACTGCAAAAGGTGAAAAGAGTTAATCACGCAGCTTATGGAAAGCAGACCTGCGTGTACAGAAAATTCTCCCTCCTCCCATTTATGCAGCAGTGTTCTTTCCAGCTTTGAGGCTTTCCATGAATTTGTTGCATGTGGCAGAACTGAAATGCTTCATCTAATGTCTACCCACCTACTACCAGCTTATAAAAGTAAAACAAATGAGTAATTATGCAAATTAAACATTGCATCAAATGTTATTTGTTCAAACATACCAGGCTTTCATAAAGAAGTGAAGCACTGTCCAATTCCCATCACATCACACTACTCCATTTTGGTTAATGGTGATGCAGTCACGGTTACACAGCCCATCAGGTAGGGAATAGTAAGATTCAGATGCTAGGCTAATGAAGGGATCTTTGTTTTGTCTTACTGCTCCCTCAGAGGCAGTAACAAGCAAAGCCAGAGTCACTACTAAAGTTGAAAAAAAGATTTCTGAAGTCTGGAATGAAAACCAAAGAGCAGAACTCTTAGTCAACTTCAGAAGTTAGGTAAGTCAGACCATGCTGTAAGTCTTCAATATTCCTGTTCTTTCCTCAACAGACCTCAAAGATACACTACATATTTTTCCCTTTCAGATAGAAAAGAGGGGGAGAAACGCAAATACCTCAAAGATTCAGTGGGGAATTTGAAGTGTTTGACACTTGGCAACAATCTATCAAAAATTTAGAGAAACAAAAAGAGGAAAAAAGAATTCAGTTCTTCATAATTTTGAAGCACCACATCTCATTTTGCAAAACTTTCACCCAGAAAGCCTTCTATAGGAGGAAAACAACATGTAAAGTTTCAGGGAAGTTGCTTTCCCTTGGCAGAGGTTAGGATGGGAGAGGAAGGAAGTTAGATTTGTTGTGGTTTTATTCCAAAACAGAGCTCTTAGTTGGATCTTAAATACAGTCACCAGTCCACTATGATAAAGGATCCAAACAGGTACTGCCAAAACCAGATATTTCATAAGGTTTAATAAACACTGCTAAAAATCAGAAGGTAAGAAAGTGAGAGCTACTCAGAATGTGCAAGTCTATGATCAGCTTTTCAGATTAATAAAATGTAAAAAGTTATTAACTCAAAGCATACCTCAAGCTTCTCCTTAATGTAACCAGAAGACAGATTATCCTCTGGTGCTAGAAGGTTTTAAAACACATCAGGTAGCTACATTAAAATATACTAGTGCATGTTTTAAGTATTGATATGTGCCTTGGGTAAAACGCTTCCCAGATGCATTAACAGTCCACTGGCACACACTAACATTAATTTATGATCTATATATTTGGCTGGACATTTGTTGGTCTGAATCTGTCTGATACTTTCATCTCTTACAGTATTCAGTAAAGACTAGATTCCTGTGTCTTTATTCTAAGTTTCTTGATCTCACACACAGCAACTTTAAGATTTATTCTCCAAACACAAGAGTTTGCAGAGGGTTTTTTCACAAGTGAATTGTCACAACTTGAGATGTATATTAAGTACACCTAAACAACCCCAAGTGGATTTTGCATCACTCTTTTCCCAAACTCCTCCAACGGAAAAACTGCCACACGCACTACTGAAAAACTTAATTGCGCTCTCGCAGAAGTGTTAATTACTGGCCTGAACATAATTATTCACGCTTTATACTCCTGTAACAGAAGTCAGTCATTCCATCAGCCAGACACTAAGAACAGAGGGAATACCTGAAGGTCCATTTGCAGTCTGCAGTGTCTATCTGCTCTAAGAATTTTAATGTGATGTATACTACCAAATGTATTTAAGGAGGTTTAAAAAACACGCCGTATTTCCTAATCTTGTGGTAGGCAACACCCTTCAGAGTTTGCAGGAGAAAGTCTTCCTTAAATAGGAGCATCAGTGCAATAAAGGGCTTTGTCTGATACCAGTGTTTGACAGCATAGCGGCAGTAGAAGTCTTGATGGAATGCAGAGGAGGGAGGTCTGTTTAAGCATAAACATGATGATCAACATTAGGTGTCTCATCATTAGAAGACAAGTGTCTGATAGAGAAGCAAGGAAGGTTGTGTATTAATCAGTTAATATCACTAATACATCTAAAATTTCATAAGCAGCTATGGCTCCTGGACCAAGTATGAGATACAGGCAATTCTCAAGTGGAAGGTGACACATCAGACACATCAGATTATCCCTGTGGTGGTCTCACTGGAGTTTTGACATCTGTTCTCCCAAGCATCTAACCAAGTCACTCTGTATCAGAGGCTAACAAATACAGCATCGTCAAGAAAACATGTACTATGAAAGGAGAGTGACTGAAGAATGTAGAAAGATTCAAGCAGTATCATGATGCTGCCAGTATACAGACAATGAGAGCAGGGGATGTACCTGCCATCCTCTCCATCTGATTTCCCACAGATGCACACTCCCCACAGATGCACACTCCCAGTCAAGCTCCTGATACTTGTCCAGAGACTCACATGCACATATTCAGGTCACTAAATTGGAAGACAACAAAATCTGACAAGAAAAGTAAGTTGCATTCTTTAGGCCTGCTTTGCAAACTGAACTGAATGGACTTTTGTCAGTGGAGGTATGTCAGTCAACAACAGGTGTGTTTGGGGTGTGGGGATGTGAAGAATGTTTCATAACTGAGGGCAGGATGAGTAGGAAAGGAGAGAAGCAAGCAACAATAACAAGCAAGCTACTTATCTGGGTTAACATATCATGATGTCTTGGACTGCAACTATGAGAACAGAATCACAAAGCAACATGTGAAACATGAACAGCATCAGGCAGAACAGAGACTCAAGAACAAAGGAAGAGAAGCTAATATTGAGATCTGCCTAAATCCAGTAAATTCAGAAATAGGAATTTGTTTTCAGTCAGTAATAACAAAAAAAAAAAAAATATTATTTAACTAAGATAAAAAAGGCAAAAAGAAAAAAGCCACACAAAACCAACCAACCACTCTGAAGAGCAATTCAGTGCAGTGAAAAGTTTTCAAAGGCATTTTCAGGAAAATTGCAAAGCTAAGACGTCCAGCACTTATGTAACACACTCATGTAAGAGCATTTGGTACTTTGACCAGAAGATAATCACCTCAACAAGAAGACAAGAAAACACTATTGGTTCTCATGAGAGAGATTAGAGAACACTTTTTTCCAAATGCACTAATTCTGGAAGAGGACAAAAGAGCTAGAAAGTCAGCTCCCTGGTATCAGAGACTGAACAGATCTGGTTAATGGTTTCACTCCTGTGAATTTACCTCCATACATTCTAAAAGTCACATCACATTGAATTCTACTCACACATGAGAGTCAATTACTACTTAAAAGACAAAGATGTGATGCCAGGCTGGAAGCCCCCAAACACAAGCATCATTCCCATTTTCAGAACAAAGTTCACTGAAGCATTTTTCACTGCTACCTTTGTTTTCTTCTCTCACTTACATGAACTATGCTTCGGTCTCCATTTTAACTCAGCCACGGCTGCTCCTGACAGCACACAAGCAACCACAGCACTCCTCCTCTAGAAATAGCACTGGCCCCAGATCTTTTCCATTCAGTACACTGAACACAAGTCAGTCACAACACAACAAATACCAAATTTAGCAGAGTTTCAGATATTGAACCAGCGGTGAAAAATCTGCATAACCTATTCTGCATCCTCCATAGCCTGTCAAACTCAAGCCTTAAATAGCATTGCAGTCAATTAATATGCCACTTTATCTGTGCAACATCAGTTTAAACTGTACTTGTTAACTTCTTAATGTGCAGAAATGATCTTGACAAGCCTTAAATATATTCAGGGTGAAGTGCAAATAACTTTTCTATCTTTGTTTACATGTTGGTCCACAAGCTTTGACAAACTAGGGGGGGAAAAAGTTATCTTCACAAGAAACATTCTGCATTTCCTAAACAACATTTTTTTTATATAACATAGATCTATATAGAGGTACCTGGGGAAAATGTTCTCTTTCTAAAAATATCTATTCAACAACCTTATGTCCATTTTAAATGGGGATAAATCCTTTTACAGTATTATGCAGGAAGCATATTTAGTTGTACTTACTTCCAATAGTAACCACTTAAGACAAGGAACTAAATCCCAAGAGACGACATTAAAAGGGACATCTTCTCAAGGCAAAATGGATTTCCCTGATCGACCTTAGGATTATTAGACTTAAAGGAGGCCTTAAGTTTGTCTGAGACAAGACAGGTCCTCCTTAACCTTACAGAAATGCAGACAGGCATCTCTCAAACATTTATTCCATATCAAGTTTAAGGGTGGAAGGGCAATAAATATGTTCTCTTGGCCATCAACTTGCCTAAATGGTAATATACAACCACTTAAGCATGTATTCTGCCTAACTCCACCAAAGACTCTCAGTTTCCCAAAGACAAGTTCAATTGCTTTTGCAACGTCTTAAGCTACATAGCTCTGTATGAATTAGTAAAAAAGGCACAGCAAAATTAAAGAGTCAGAGCAACAGCACAGTCTATAGACCAACAATGCTCACCTAGTCAACTGGTCCCCCACAAGGTAAATAAGATTTAACTTCTCAGAAAATGGTGGTTTTGCCCTTTGAATAGGGCAAGCTGTGAGTGGAACACCAGCCCACATCAGGTAGCAGCCAACATTTATGCCCCAAATTTCACAGCTTAATGCTTCTGATCCCAGCATTAAGGAGAGATGATGCTCATTAAGACCCACATTTTAGACTATGACTTCAACACTTGTAACCACAAAAGCTCCATCTCTGCCCCTTTCTAAAGATAAGCGCTTTAAAAGTTTATGAATGCCTTAAATTGCAACAAGCCCTCAGTGTACAAATAGACCATTACAATCTCTTAAGTCAACAGAGACATGACCAAAAATTCCTTCTTGTTATATAATGGCCTCTGGTAGCATCTTGATAGGCAGTATCTTCCTGTCCGAGTTATCACTCCAAAACAATGGGACAGTTTAATCTCTGTAACAAGTCCTTCTACCACTTTAAAAATAGAAGTTTAGAGTAGAGCCTAATAGTCCTAGATATAAGAGTACCAGGCTTCAAGACACAAACATTCTCTACCAACCAGTATACAGCCTTCCACAGAAGAAATGCTGAATGTGAACTTTCATTTTTTCAACTGAAAATTCAATAGTTGATGCCATTTAAGGAAAGAAGAAGTGGCAACTAGGTACAGTATATTTATTCAATATTAATAACAGTATAAGCCATGTTGTCAAGCAGGAGGACTCTCTTTGTACTTTTACCAGCCAATCATCAGCAATAGAGCCTTATGTCATTTCCTTTCAGGTTTTGAAACACTGACTCATGGAAATATCAGCACTGCACACTTCCTCAAAGTGGCAATCTTATAGGAAGTGTTTGTTTAGTCTTATATGACACATTGGTTTGTTTATGTACAAGGGATTCCGGTAAAAATAATTCTCAATTAAAGAAAAAAAGACAAGAGGACAACAGTTTCGCTTGTGGGAAGCTAAAATAAATCAATATCAAATAGACTTTTGAACAGTGCAATCATCAGCACATATACTACTTCATTCTTTTTTAATTGTGTGTTAATTCCTTTCAACAGACATGAGCAGAAGTAGCCAGGCACTGAGTCCTCCACAAACTAAAAAAGAAACCAGAATATGGACAAGAGGTAGCACAGTAACAATTCATCTGAATATTGCTACCTACAATGACTGAGTTTGTATCATTGCTCCACAACTTCACTATCTCAATGACGTATTTTTTGCAAGTGGTACATAACTGGCAATTGAATGAGGGAAAAATGGGTTCACATTTTCAACAGGTGTCTCAAGCCAAATCTAAACATGACTAGAAAAAACACTATTCAGAATGGGAAAGCATTTTAAGAGATCTGGAATATAATTGCCCATCTAGCTAAAAATACGACCCATGAGTCTCAAAAAGAACAAGTTACACCAGCAGTAGAAAATGTCTTCATTTACCTGCAGCTTCTTGGAAATACCAGGCAAGACCCAGCCATAGAAAGGCATTACATTTAGGGCATTCAAGTATCTCTATGCTACAGACATTTTGCACAGCCTGAAGCCTCCAAATTGCATCAGCCTCTCTATTAAGAAAGGCTTGCCACCCCAAGTACCGCATCCTGATCTCAGAGTGTGCTTGCACTGGTTCTTCAAAGCATCAGTCTTACATTTCTTCATGTTTATTCCACCAAGGCATTCTTGTGTATCAGTGCTCCCATTTATGATTTGCCAGCAAAGATGCTACAGGGAAAGACATGCCTTATCAGATCAAGGACAGAATATCTGAAAGTCAGAGATCAGTCAGAGCTTGGCCATGAACAGATCACTTGTAGAGCACGATAAGACAAAACAAATCAAAACAGGAAATTACTTATCCTACTGCCTTCAAATAACTTATAATACATCAAAAGATTCAAAGCCTTCTGCCACTTAAGGGGGAAACCTACTAGTGAACAGGAACTGCTTAGGCAAATTTACTCTTGGGAACAGCTGACAAAAGTAGTGTTCCTCCAATATTCAGTTCCTCTTGCTGGATACCCTCAATACACAATTTCTTCAAGATTAGGCTGTACAAGGCCTGTTGGATTGGAAATACTCCTTCAAGCCATCATAACAATCCTGCCACTTCTGTTTTTCCGACAGATTTCGTAGTCAGCTACAGAGCAGGTTCTAACTTTCAAAAACTAATCCAAGAAATTCGTGCTTCTGCCAGGAAAACTGATGACGATATTTCCAGGTACTTTCTAGTGAGCAGCAGGGAAGAGCCCGCTATCGCAGTACCTGTGATCGCCCTCTGCCGTACCACAGCCGCCAGCCTGGGCGCAGCGGAGGCATTGTTTCTGCAGTTCCCTCAGTAAAGACCTTCTGTTCATAAAGCAGAACCGACGTACCGGTATTCCAACGATTGCATGCAGTTTTTTCTACTCCCTCATCTATGCTAAAAAGACAACATGAATCCTCACTGCAATACTGCACATTAGTCAAACACTTTGCACTGATGAGGACTCTGATAACTGAAGTCAGTGGTCAGATTAACTTCAGTTCATGATTTAATGGGATTAATCTCGGGAGTTTTTGCTGCTGTTATTATCTTCCATCTTCTCTACCACTCGAAGACATTCCCACACTCCAGTGACAACAATCATTTAGGTATGAAAACATCACTGTTTTCTTCTCAAAAGGGGAAAAAAAGAAGAAGAAGAAAAACCACCACACAAGAGTCATCATCCTACCATGTGCGATATGTTCTTACTCCTTTCACTAAAAATCATCCAATAGGATGCAACAGCATCACTGGCATGGTGTCCAAATTTCTCTTTTCTATTTTCTGGATGTATAAAAGAACACAGAATCTACACGGTTTTTAATTTTGTGTCGTAGCATTTTACTTCTTAAAAGCTGCTATTACTGAACTACCTGCAAAAGATTAATAAAGAAACAATCTTAGCAATAGTCTAATAGTGGCAAGGGTAGTGCTAATACCACTATCCAATAACAAGATTGTCTATGCAAACTCGTTTCAGTGTTACCCAACATGACAACTGGTGGCTGCAAATTTGCTTTTACATGCACGGATATGCAAGAGGACATTTTTCAACAGTGCTAATAGGAAGTTAAAAGCCCAACTCTCTTAGCACCCACCACTGCGAGTCCGGCGCTAAACTTTCCTACTTCCCTTCAAGCTGCCAGCCACCATGTCCCATCGAAAGAGACAAACAGCTCTCTCCGCATGCGGGCTTGATTCTGACTGATGAAACGAGGGATTTCCCTAGCAGCCGGCACAGACAGAACTCTACCAGGGAGAGTTTAATCCGCACGCCGACATCTGTCGCTTACTTTCTAATAATATGGTTTGGAACTCGATCAACGGCATGAAGAAGAATGCATCTCCAAACGCAACTAGTAGGAAGCCGAGCAGCAGCAGCTTCAGCCCGTCCCGCTCACTGAGGCAAGGGGCTGAGGCACCGGCTCCTTCTCATAGCCGCTTTTTGGCGGGTTTCGCACCAGCTTTGCCAGTGACACACAATACTGAGATTCGGTGACCGCCTTCAAACTTCTAGCGGGTAGCTTAGCAACAAAACGGAAAAATTTTAAAAATAAATTAAAAAAAAAAAATATCGCGAAATCTGCTTAATATCCTGCGCCGTCCGGACACCCGCCGGCGCCGCTCGCCAACCGGACGCACGCCGCGCTGCCGGCCTGTCACTGCGGCCAACCGGCCGCCCCTCAGGGCGCTGCTCCCCAGCGGTCCCGCACCGCCGGCCTAAGCCGCGGACTCTGCCCGCCCCCCAGCCGCGACCCCCTGCCACCGCCCCCTAGCCGCTCCCCCGGCAGGACGTAGAACGCAGGGGAGCGCGAAGAAGTCAACACCGCCTCGCCACACTGGCGCTCCACAGAGCGGGACGCTCCACCGGCAGCTCTCGGCCCGCTGCCAGCCGCCCTCACCGATTTTGATCCTGACGCTCTGGAAGACCCGCAGCCCCTCTTCCTCCACCGCCATGGTGGTGGTGGTTGCGCCGCCGCCGCGCCTGGCACTCAGCAGTACTCGAGCCTCGCGGCAGCAGGGTCCGAAGAAAAAGAGGCGGCAGGAGGCAGGCAAAGTACCGCGCCGCAGAGGGGAGAAGGGACAAGGGCTACTGCACGGCTCCCAGCGGGCCGGGGCCGCGACCGCGCTAGCGAGAGACAGAGAGCAACCGAGCGGAGCGCAGCCCAGCGCCCCCCTCTCCCCCCTTCACGCTAGCAGCTCCCGCCTCCGCCCTTGTGCCGCCTTCTCATTGGCCAGCGGGGCAGCCGGCCGCGGCGCTCATTGGACCGCTGCCTTCCAGGACTGGGAGGGGAAGCGAAGTACCGGAGCACCAGGGTGGGGGCGTGCTGCGGTGCTTTGCAACAGCTGGAGCGCGGCGCGCCGACCGCCTGCCCGCCGGCACAGATGCGGAGCGCGCGCGCCGCGCTTCGGCCGCACCCGCACCCGTCCCCGTCCCCGTCCCCGTCCCGCCGTCGGGGGAGGCTCTCTTCCTCCTGGCCGCGGCAGTTCCGAGGGGGCAGCGGGAGGAGGGGGAAGGCTGACTAACTCTATGGCCCGTCTCCAACGCCGTCCCGGACCAACCGTCGGAGAGCAGCCTTCGGTCCTGGCCGCGGGGCCTGCGCGTCATACAGAAAGAGGGAAGGGTCTTCAAGTCCTCTGTCCCACAGAGCCATAAAGAAAGGGCACTTGTCCCCAGGTTGCACCCTATTCATTAGTGGGGAAAAGAAATCCCATGCAAAATAATCAAACCCGTATGGGCGTTGCGAGCAGACCAGTCTGTCTCTGGCTCCATTTGATCAGCAACAAAGCTCGCTCTACCTGATTGCACGGGAAGAGCAGGGAATTCAGATTTCAGACATGCATGATTACACCTTAACAGCAAGAAGAAACAGGACCTGTGTCAGTACTCGGTGCCAAACTTCGGGTCTTGTAATGTCAGTAATTGAAATACTCCTTCCCTAAAGGTCTGGCAAAATTGGAGCACAAAGTTCAGTGGAGGTCTACAGATTACATTGTTTCAACAAGTAGAAAAAAATAAAAAATGAAAAATTTACCCTTGGTGCAGGCAGTCACAAGCCCCCTGAAGAGGCTTAGGACATCCTTATGAAGAAGAGCCCAGGTACATCGACTCCCATACATCCAATAAGCCAACAAAAGCGTGTCCAGAGAAGGGCAACAAGGTTGGTGAGGGGCTTGGAGCACAAGCCCTATGAGGAGAGACTGAGGGAGCTGGGGTTGCTTAGCCTGGAGAGGAGGAGACTCAGGGGTGAGCTTATTTCTCTCTACAACTACCTGATGGGGGGTTGTAGTGAGGCAGAGGTTGGTCTCTTCTCCCAGGCAACCAGTACCAGAACAAGAGGACACAGTCTCAAGCTGCACCAGGGGAGGTTTAGGCTGGAGGTTAGGAGGAAGTTTTACACAGAGAGAGTGATTGCCCATTGGAATGGGCTGCCTGAGGAGGTGGTGGGGTCGCTGTCACTGGGGGTGTTCAGGGCGAGGCTTGACAGGATGCTTGGTTGCAGGGTTTAGTTGATTGGGTGGTGTTGGGTTATGGGTTGGACTTGGTATCTCGAAGGTCTCTTCCAACCTGGTTTATTCCATTCTAATTTCTATTCTAAAATGCCCTTTATCAATCCTGCAGCAAAAACAAATTTTAAACCCCCTCCACTGCCAAATGCTTTCCCATTCTATGTCTAATTTCAGAAGTGAAAGGCAAACAGACTAAACACAGCCTCTGCTTACATTAAAAAGCTGATACTGAACCAAACTACTCAAAAGGACAGCAAGAAATCAGAAGACAAATCCTAAATTAGTTACACGTAGTATGAAATATATAGACAAAAAGTTGTCCAGGCAAGTCCATCATTGCTTGAATCATGGCATGTATAACACATAACAAATTCCCCTTTTTTAAAAATAAATAAAATTTTCGAGAGAGGTATTAAAATATGTAAGAGAAAGTGAAAACTTGAGAAGGAGCTACAATGGCAATGGAAGTCAGCTTGTAGGAAAGCCTGGGGCACCTTGGTTTTCCAACACAGGTATGGGTCTAACTCTGGAGGAAACTGGCGAGCTCACAAACAAAACCAAAAAAACTAAAGGAAGCAATGAGTTATCTTAAGGCACTTCCTGACTTCTTGTGTTCTCCTCTGCATACCCAAGTGACGTATGTAATTTAATTACAGAATACAATTTGATCAACACACTTCCATAGCACAAGACTATGAAGAAATCTTGTAAAGCATAGGCTTCCATTTACCAACATCATGCTGTAATTCCCTCCTCCTTGATACAAGAGGTCCGATATCCTCAGTAACCTCTTTACATTATCCCTGTTCCTCCTATGGGAAGTCACCTTTTCTCCATAATGCAATACCTTATCTTCTCTGCCCACTGGTCCTTTGCATCCCCCATGATACCTTCAGTGCTGTCTATCCTTTAATGTTGTCTTCACTATAGGCCAAATTTCACCTCCCACAATATTTCTGACTCCCCCTTTTTTGTCTCACCTTCCACCTGGACAACAGGCAACACAAGCAGCAGTCTGAACAGGAGCTACAAGACCACTGCTCAGATAGCTGACACTTCAGGGACAGCCTGTTGCCTCTCAGATGCTATGTGGAAAGCAAACAAACAGTTTTGCAGTATGTGCATTGTACAGGTCTGGTTTAAGACTCTGTACCCATGGAAAGGAGTATACAATGACTGTTGGTTTTTCTTTTTGCCACACAATGCACACTTTAAACTTATTTGCACAAAATAAAAACGTGGCCACTGAAGAAGAATGGCAAACAACTGTTACTATACACAGGCAGAAACAAGGACTTGCAGACTTGCACCTATTAGCAAGTGGATAAAGTTTAGCTATAAGCAAATGAAAATGGATCCTATTGTTAGGATCGTAAGTTGACTCCAAAGAAGCTCACAAATTGAGCATATAGATCACTTCAAAAACCCATGATCTTTGTATTTGTGGTAATTCAGTAACCAAAGAAACTTCTACACACTGATACTAGGAACTGATAGACCTCCCCCAACAGCATTAGAGAGAAACCTACTTCCATGTTCTATATACTCTAGACATCTCAGAAAAAAAACTATTTTACATCTGTTTTCTGTGTTTGCCTTTCATACATAAAGACTTCAGCTGACCTCATTTCCCCATCTGAAGCTTTTCTCATCTGCAGAAAGTTAACTCCAAAATAGTCACCAAAAAAAAACCCAAACAATTTATCAATTCTCTTTCCAACATTTGCTGCTGTAGGAGTTATTCTCATCAGATACTCAACAGACTGTCCTTGCCAATTTGCAGTTTTGGTCTTTTCAGACAGTCATGGCACAAATTCCTCCTTTATGTCCATGAAACAAGGTATCTACCTATAATTCAGTTATTATACATTCACAAAACCAGGCTAAACATAAATCCCCCATCTGTTTTTGCACACACACCCAAAGTTGCAGTCAGAGCCTACCACTCTTTTTGATCTAGCATAAATTCACCCTGTTATATGAGGTCATGGTTTGTGCCCCGCATTCTAACCTTAGGTGTTGCTAGCAACCTCTCCCTGGGCTAGCACTGGTTTTTGTGGTGGTGTGTGGTATATCATATTTGCTGATTTTTAAATAAATAAATACACTGTGTCATGATCATCAGCAACCTCATTGGAAAGCACCCCATTTCAAAGGTGTGACTGGGGCACAGTCATGCTGGGCAGCATTAGGAGTGCGTGCTTACCCATGACTACACTTCCAGGCTGTTTTTCAGGATGGCCTAGCTTTACCAAGAGCGTGGATATGTTCAGAAAGACTGTGGCAAAATTCAACCATAAACCTAGCCTTTCCTTTAAAATGTACTCAGGTACCACCAACTTCTCCATCTAAGCATAAACAACACTACAAAGATGCCTACAGAATCGATTAGCAACAATTAGAACAGACCAACATTTAAAGGGGGGGGGGGCAAAAAAACTTACAGCAAGTTAGAGAAGAAAAAAGCAGACAAAAGGGGAAATAAAAAGCTGTCACCTTCTTACACTCTTCACTGAGGAATAATCAAGCTTCCTCACATGAGAATATAGAAATTGTTGCTTGTGGCTCACCTTGCCGTCCAGCTACTCTTCTCGTTTCCCACCTGACTGTTCACGCTGAAGCTCTATGGCAGTGCGTTCAGTGTGCTACTTTATTTTCTGCCATCTCATTTGCTTGACATGAGGCTAAAAGCTTTTTTCTTCCTCTGTAGTAAGCACATCTCCAAATCTACGTGCTGTACAGTCCAACAGTGTAAACGAAAGCGACGTTTCAAAACTCACATGAGTACATTCTTTACTAAAGACGTTAAACACGTTACAAGAAACGGGCAAAGGACGTGCATTGCTTTTTCAGTATTCCCACTGATGAAATGAAACCTCAGCAGCAGCAGCACGTGTGTGTCTATTACAGATAATATGTGCAGGCAACATGAGGTTTGCAGCTGCTAGCATCCTGATCAAAAAAATCTAGAAGTGAAATGCTGCTTTTTAAGATGTGAAAGAATCTATTAATGATAACGTATTTCCCAACTTTTCTTCATCCAAGCCATAGGGGCATATATTATCAGCTCTTCAGAGGATTCTTGGGTTTAAATTAGACTACAAAGAAGGTCATTTTCTGTGAGTCATTTGTGCCAAGCAAGGAAATAATTTCCTCTCCTGATCTACATGATAGCTTTCTCTTGGGAGGAAACAGAATATAAGAAGCTTTCTAATCTCCTTTTGCATTATGCAAGAAACTAACAAAATATGAACCTACCCTCCCTTGTGTACCACAAAGCTGCTAACTGTATTTGTGTTCAGGGACAACACGTTTAAGACAAATCTAAGGAAATATCACTGTAACACAAGGTAAGACAATGATCTGATGACTGAGCAAGATATCATAATTTAATTTAGGCAGACACAGATAGCTTCCACTAATAATATCTATAACTAGGCCTAAAGGCAGCTACTATCCATACAGAAATGCTGCATGGCATGACTACTCTGTCAAGGGTGACCTGATAAACATTTATCCCTGGCAAAGTGAGTGGGGAAGTAAAGATGTCTTTGGTAGTGCCGCTGAATCTTAGTCCCTGACTAAGTGGTAAATTTAGGCTTTGCAGTGATACCTTTCACAGTAAAAGTAGTTTGGTAGGTATTTGGTTGGTTGGTTGGTTGGTTGTTTTTTATGAAGTCCGAGAACCAGCCAACCAAGTCAGGACTCCATGCATAGTGAAATATGACAGAAATATAATGAACCTATGTAAGTAGGAAATTAAGAATGAGTCTGTGATTACCTCTTGTCTCCAAAGGCTAAGAGTTGCATCCGACATAGCTACAGAGGACTGACGAAACAGTAATGAAATTGCTTGTATGGTTAGTATGCCAGAGAAACACTTGGCCATTATGCCAAATGAAAGGAAAGGAAGCGAATAATGACAAGAGGAAGGTTTTAATTAGCAAAATGAAAGAACTGATTTCACAAAAAACACAGAAGCAACAAAGTTTAATTGAAGGAGAAACATGGGAAAGAATGGACAATACTGAGATGACTGGGGGTGAGTGTACATGTAGCAGTATGTATATGTATGGTGCGCTCACACATCAGATAAAAATAGATCTGTGTATCAGAAGCAGGAAAACTGGGGACTGGACTACACTTAAAGAAAGCAAAGATCTCTACTGTGACCCCTGAGCACAGGAAGAAAAGCATACTTACCTGTTGTTCTTACTACTTGTCTTTTTTAAAAATCTCACATTTTTGCTGGTTGTTGCTGGAACACTGGGCCAGGAAGAGGCCAGAGGAGAGGAAAGAAAAATTGGTTTTAATTACAGGAAAAAGAGGCCAGTGAGAACTGGTTGTTAAAATAGCGGAGATGATACAATTAATTTTCAGGTTGCATTGTTTTTTAAACTATATTAGAAAAAAAAAATTAAAAAGGTAACAGTTTGCTCCCTTAATTCTTCTAAAAATCTGTCAGGCTGATGTCCTCCTAAAAATGTTAAAATCTAAGTCATTTCAGCAGCAAGCACAGAATGTTCAGGATTCTGATGAAATATACCAGCAGGGATTGTTTAGCCTGGAGAAGAGGAGGCTCAGGGGAGACCTCATTGCTCTCTACAACTACCTGAAGGGTGGTTGTAGCCAGGAAGGGGTTGGTCTCTTCTCCCAGGCAACCAGCACCAGAACAAGAGGACACAGTCTCACGCCACGCCAGGGGAAGTTTAGGCTTGAGGTGAGGAGAAAGTTCTTCACCGAGAGAGTAATTTGTCATTGGAATGGGCTGCCCAGGGGAAGTGGTGGAGTCACCGTCCCTGGAGGTGTTCAAGAGGGGACTGGACGTGGCACTTGGTGCCATGGTCTAGTCATGAGGTCTGTGGCGACAGGTTGGACTCAATGATCTTTGAGGTCTCTTCCAACCTTGGTGATACTGTGATACAATACCTTCTGCTTAAACTTGCAGATGCATTGTGTTCCGGGTCATGTCTGCTTTACTTGAGCCTATAAACTTTGCTTTCCTATTAAGGAACAAATCCCTTTGTCCTTCCATAAAAGATTATAATGTAATAAAACTGCATTAAGATCTTACAGAAAAAAAACCCCAGTGATTATGTACGAGAATGAAATGTGGTGAATTTTACTGCAGTTTAATAACTATGCATCCATTCTAATCTCTTTCACATTAGCTTTCTGTGGAGTTTCTGTAACTAAGTGAAAACATCAAATGATCTTGAGACAGAAAACTGAGCAGCAATGACACTTTCTACTCTTTTTTTTTTTTAATAATACTGGGTACTGCTGTTTACAATAAATAGGAGGTTATGCAAGCAAGTATATAAACACCAGTATTTCACAAGTCATTGCATATGGGCAGCCTTAATCATCACTTTCATATCTTCTTTGCTTTTATGTCATCAGCTCATCTGCAATCTTCTCTGTTCTTTAGGAGAATTAATTTGATGACACAAGACTACATCTATACTCTCCAGGCAAATCTTCAGTCTCTCTCAGTTTAGCAACAGAAATAGTGTCTCTTCTGAGGGAACTGCAAGGAGAGATCTTATCCCATCTTCTCCCTCCCATCCACCCTGGAGGACTCCACAGACCCCTAGAGGGAAATCACTGGGGATTATACTGCCAACATCTACCCCAAAACACCCATAAATCAAACACTTCTCTGTCTCCCAGATATGTCTCAATTATGTGCTGCAAGCAAGATATGTATGACAGATGCTATGAAGTTTACACTGACTTTGAGAAGCTTTGCATATTTCACCCATAACCAGTGCTGTGAGTGACACAGGTATCCCACATCCAGCTATAGAGCTTGATTAGACTTTTCCACATAGTAGTCGCGCATTTACTGTGGGTCAGATCCTGTGATCTTCCGTTTGCTCAAAAATCCCATTGAAGCCAGTGCTGGTGGGTCAGTCTGCAAATGCCATCCTCTCTCTGCGTGGTGAATGGCCCCCACTGAGCCCACTGGGATTACTCATGTGCGTGAGTAACCACTAACAAGAGCAAAAGGAGCAAATTCCAGTCCTCATTATGGACTGCTAATCTGAAAGAAAACCTCCCTCGGTCAGTAGCACCACTCCAGCAGAGCAACTCTGCCAGCAAGACACTACCTAGGACAGGCAATGTGGTGCAATTTGGCACCATTTTTTAAACATGTAATTCTTCAAAGCACCAACTGATTATCCAGGCATGGCTGCATGGAGGAGCTTTCTCCCATCGCAGTACGTGAGCAAAAATAACCTCACACCACGAAACACAATTAGCCAGATGGTTATTTGGAGGTTTTTGGAATAGAAGCAATTTCTCTGATCTGGGAGTTTAAAAAAAAATTCAAAGCTGAATTTAAAAAAAATAAAATAAAATAAAATAAAATCATACCACACTCAGTTCCCAAGTATTTAATTACATATTATCATGGGTAACTACTAATCAGCTCTAATTATGCAATCTTCTTTTATTGCTGTTGGAAACACATTTACAGCCACTATATAATGTGTATATTTAAGTCAATATCTGAGTAAATAGTCTGGAAAACACATCATTTGTACCCTGATTTGGTTACTAGCATGATTATTATCTGCCACCTGCTGGAAATAGCTGTGATATCTCAACTGTACCACAGTACCACAGATGGAAGACCTGGTCACTCATGGAACAGGCACAAATGTCAAAGAGCAAACTATGCTCCTTGTATCCAGAAACGTATTCTTTTTGCATCGAGTGGGAAAGTTTCATTTCCACATGGAGGTGTACACATGCATTCACAGTCATAACATGATATTCTTTAAACAAATAGAAATCAAATTTGCTGTTAAGAATAATCTTACATATTTACCTGTGTCTCAACAGAAGGCAAACTATGTTATCTGAAACTAATGCACCCAGCAAATCCCATCTCAAGATAGCAGAGTGCTCTTGATGCTCTTCTGGGAATGACAGATCTCTTTTCACCATCCTTGCAAAGCATCTCTTCCTCTTCCCAAATTTATTCCAGCATTGTCTTGTGGTGGCTCATAAAACCCTCAAGGAAAACAAAACCCTCCTGTCTAAGACATCTGCTCTCATTGAAATAGTAATAAAAGAAAATAAATTAGTGGGTTTGGATGAGGTGTTCCTCAGAAAGCCACAACCATGTAACTCGCTGCTTCTGTGTCAGCAAACCAAAGTAATCCAAGTAAGCCAGAGGGTAAACATGAAGGCAGCACTGCAAGACTCACTTTCCTCTCTTGTTTGTGTGGAACAGGCTGAATAGTAGCAGGATGCACAGGTAAGACTAGCAGTTCTTGTCAGTGTTCTCCCTTATGCATCTGACTGGCTGATGATAGGACTAATTGTATTGGTGTAATTTTGCAGTTGACAGGTCTCCTCAGGCCAGTGTGGAGAAAGACAGGCATGACTAGATTAGTTTCAAAACTTTTTTTCCCCCAAAAAATGGTATCCAGACCCTTAAATAGCCATCTTCTGTGTGCTCAGCAGGTTTAGAACAGCCCAGGGCTCACATTTAGACAGTGTCTGTGTTGCATTCAGGGAAACAGTGCCCTTCGCTGGGTGCCTTTTAATTATTTCTGAGGTCAGAGAAGAATCAAAAATGAAGAAGGAATAGAAGTGATTTTTGAAGGTTAGCCAGGGCTAACCTTCAAAGTGGAGAAACTAAAAGATAATACACATCCAAGGAGCTAACAACATTATAATTAATTCCTCAGTTTCTCCATTATCTTCCTTGAGCCATTATAAAGCAATCAGATGTTTATAGCAGTAAGGAGTAATATAAGTCCTAAAACCAATATAGCAAGTCTAAAACACTGAGCAACACATTAGAAAGAATTAGTATTGGCATCTGCTATCACATGCCTCCTGCAGAAGGGCCAGGCCTGCCTGAACTGTGCATCACTGGACAGAGGCACCTGCATCCGACTGCAGCATAGATCATTCACACAGGGAATACTAACTATAGCCTGTTCTGTGTGCACCACTGTGCACCCACCCAAACCACACAGAACAATGTTTCTATTGGCATTTGCCTTTAGCCAAAAGTCTTTGCCACTTCACAGTGGTTTTTTTCTGTTCTTAGGCCCCTATGCTTTGGGCCCTTACAAGTTTTCTTCTCCGCATCACATTTAGGAAGCTATCACCTCTCTTTCATGAGCAATGTAAGCCTTGCCTGCACTGGCATATTGCCCTCATTCCAGCAGCAAATTGAGCCATGCCTTGTGCTGACAAGTTGGCTGAGGTTTGCTCTTGTAGTGTCTGACAATGGTTCAGTGAAATGAAAAGACTCACAAATGAAAAAACAGCCAAAGAATCAGTCACAACCACAGTCTGCACACAGCAGAAATCCTGTCTTTGCCACAACCACTGCTGTAGTACATTTATGGCAAGGAAAAGGCTAAGCTCCCTATGCATATGGGGTACTTAGATGAATGCATATACTCCCTTGGAGGGGATGGGCCAACCAGGTGAATTTACTGAACCCTCGATCTCAGGACACACTGGCCTCTGGCCATGGACCAGCTTTTCAGTAGCAACAGCCTGTACCTCGTTACCTTCTCCATCGCCTTTGGGGATTACCCAGAAAGTGCTCCTCTCCTCAGGAAAAGGTAAGGTTTCATTTCTCTATGTGTACCCCACAGCACTCACACCATAAGACCAGCCTTTCTCAGAAAGCTGAAGACTACTGCACAAGGAAGCTGACCTCCATGCAGAAGCTCAGTCAATCATCTGACAGCCCTCTCCTCCCCCTCTGTGCCCTTCTCTCACATTAAAATCACTGAGGAAAATCAGTTATCAGTACTAGTCTATCTGGCATTTTTTTGCTGTAGATCAAGGAAATCCTGGATTTTACCAAATATTGTCCAAAACATTTAAAATTGTGTATGTAGCTATAAACAGATGTATATATAAATAAAACCCCATGTAATTATGGCAATGTTTTTCCCTTCCTCTTCCTCTCTTCCCACCCCTTTCCCTTCCCTCAATTTCTCAAACAATAAGTGGGAAACTTCCCCCCCCACCCCCAGCCAAAAATTTAATTCCTGCTCAAAACTTCCATAAAGGGTCAAGTCTAAAGGAAGCACCTGGCAAATCTGCTTTTGTACTGCACTGGGAGACGTGGCCCTCACATCCCCCTCCCTTTGCAGCACTCAGCACAGCAAGCACTCATGCCACTCTGGGAAGGGTTTGCTCTGCTGTGCACGTCTGCATGAAGACACACTCTGCATGATTGCAGGCAGCTTTTAGATGGGAGCAGCAAGGTGCACTGCAAGCACAGATAGAGTGGGTTCCACTCACCCCAGCAGTTTTTTGCAGTTGCTTTTTTTATCCTCCTCACTACAGATAGATTCTTCTGGGTTGGGTGGTTTGCTTATCAGTTATATGATAAGGGTATATGCTTGCAGGGTCAAAGTCACAGTATTGGATCCTATCATGTAATACCAGCCTGAGGAAAAAAAAAATTAAATTACTTCTCTCAACATCTGCATAAGCCCATCCAGGGGAAAGCAAGTGACTCCAATCCTGCAATTCATCCTGGTCAGAATAAAACACTTCACAGAATCAAGTGGAGAATTGATGTGACTTTAAAACGATAAGGAAAGTTGTCAGCAAAACAATCAGGACTTATTTTCCTCTTCACACACAGAGAAAACCTTTATGGTTTTAGAAAGTACACTCTGCCTCTTACATTTTCTTGCCATATATACAAAGTTCACAGCAAACAGAGAAAAAGACACTTGTGGTCACAGTGACCAACAGTACCTCCAACAACATGATCTGTGTTGGGGGTGCAGTGGGAAAAGAATCATCTTCTTTAACTTATTCTCTAATTGGACCATAATCAGCTGCTGTAGCTGGCAGCTAAACCAGCTCAAGCGCCTTTTCTGGCAAAGATGGTGGGAGAGGAAAGAGCAGCAACTCACTAAACTTGCAACATAGTTCAAGGCAGGGGGTAACTACAGATTCAGATTCCTACCAGCAACAGCACTCACAGAGCTTACAGGACTAGTATATGAACACAATTGCTTAAAAATCAGACCCAAACAAAAAAAAAGATACTAAAAGGCAAACCTAGAAACATCTGAGAGCTCTAGGGTGCTGAGATCATAGAAAAGCAGCTATGCACACTCCAGGATTGTTACATTAAAGAAGTACATTGGTATTGACCACTTTGCTTTTATGCTGTAGAAAACACAATTCTGTCACCATCATTGGAGGTTTTCAGGAGAAGACTTGATGGGGTGCTTGGTGCCATGGGTTAGTTGTTTAGGTGGTGTTGGATTGGTTGATGGGTTGATTGGGCGATGATTTTGAAGGTCTCTTACAACCTGGTTTATTCTATGTATATTCTATGTATATTCTATGTCTTCTTTGTATGAAAGTTGAATGTACACGTGTCTCGACACAGAGTGAAAATACCATTTCTGCAAAAACATTCTTGCATTCTTTATCTGTTTATTTTTCATCTGTTCTTTAGTAGACAACTGAGGCTATTAAGAAGGTATATGCAAACCTTTCTGCACACAACATGGAAATTCCCAGGGGGTGCCACATCCTAAAATTGTATGCAGAATACAAGTTTCTTAAATATCTGCTTTATCTTGTAGAGGGTAAGCATACTTCAGGATTCTACTTTGGCTGACCAGTGAAATGCCACTCAAAGAACTCTCTGTTGTAGCTGTAAATTTAGACCTTAGAATTAAAGAGGGAGGACCTGCTATTCCTGTCTCCCAGCACCATCTTCTGACAGAAACAACCTGCTGGAAAGTAGGTAGCGCCACACAAAAACAGGGGATTTTGAAACTGTTGAGTTTTGCTTTCCTCACCCCAAAACAAAAGAAAACCCATCAAGAAAAAAAGCACACCCAAATCCCAGTTTAGAATGAATTCATATACGGGCCACAGTTTCAGAGGGTAGAAAGAGAACAGGCAACCACAGAGGAAGTTTAAAACCACTTCCCTTCCGTTACAAATATTAATTCAGGAGTCGCTGGTAAATTATTCCAAGTTACTCCAATTTCTTATTGGGCCATGTTTCCATCAATGTAGAGGGCTAACATTTTCTTTATATTTTAAGGCCTTCATTAAAAAAAATCAATGAGAAGATAATCATAATGGATCATTACACATGTAACATCGAGGTCAAGACCCTGTCAAGCAAATGAGGGCCTAAGCATTTCTATGTGTTCAAGAGCAAAATACAATTGTATTATGTTAGATTTTATGTATATTTGAAGAAACACACTTCAGCTTTATTTTATTTTTACTGACATTCTCCACAGATTTCTGTTAATAGGAAAATAATAAGAGCCTAAGCAATTGAAAAAAACAACAACTCTGTTCTTCAATTCCTTTCATCATTTGTCTGAAAATAAGAGCGTTTGCCTTACAGGTCAAAATTAGTATGCATTAATGTTTTCATTTTATGTCTGTTTCCATTGTTTAAGCACCATTTCACACCAACTATAGTAAAAATCACAAACTCCTATATCCAACCTTACTTGGCTACTCAAGCATAAAAGTTAATCAAGACACAGACTCAAGAGAGTATTTGCCCTAATTCTGTTGGGCAGTTGTGTTGCTCTTCCCCTGCATCCACATGAGACACTGTGTAAGAACAATCTGCACAGAAGACAGCTTTCTGCTAACGTGGAATATCCCCCAGTTCATCATGGTACATCCTTGTACCCATTCTGGTTAGTGAATTATGGTACTGTTCCCTCTTTACTTCCCAGTACTTTTATATAATGTGTGTTATCCTACATGCTAAAAAGACCCACAACAGCTGCAAGTTGCAATTAAAATCTTTTCCTTAGGAACTCTGGGCCCTATAAAGAAAATACATCATCCAAAAGCAAAGTCCTTTGGCAGTCTGCTGGACCCATCTTCAGGGTGCTCCACACTACAATGACAAAAGCATCAAATGAACTATGTCGGCTTGAGCCCAGCTTCTGAGGAGACCAGGCAGAGCTTGAATTAGCAGAATCACCTTTTCCACTTTTGGATGGGCCTAAGGAAACACCTTTGCCCATTCATCTCCCTGCCAAACAATGTCTACAAAATATGAAAGCTGAGGTGGCCCTGTGTGAGAACCAGTGGTCCACTTGCTAGATAACTGGCTTTTGTAAATCAGTTTCAGCTTTCTGTAATTCCTCATCAGTCAGATAGCATGCAGATGAAAGAAGGTGAAAAGGTTGTTAAAAATGAGAACTATTTCAGCATGAACATATTTGCTGTGGGTTTTGAAAAATGCATTCTACCTATGAAAAAAAACAATGAAAGTTTTAAACAAGTTACTGCAGTGCAAAAGATAACACCTCCCACTCTGGGTTTGCTCGGAGCATTACTGAGGCATGGCTGTTCAGTTCCAGACTCAGCGAATGCAGCCCATTAGACAGTCCCCTGTGTATTTATGGTAGCGTATGAAGCATTACTAATAGCTTACACTTTCCTTCACTAGCAAGAGGTAGGTCTGGCTAGTGAACTGTAATTGGTAATCTGCTTTATATATGAATAAAATTGTCTTTGGAATGCTTTGCTATAACATTGTTTGCTATTTGTTAAATGCAGTGCTTGAAGCGCTACCACCAGCTATTCATTGTTTTTCCGCACAGCGATGCCATGACAACCCTCACGTGACTGGCTACAAACATACCACAAGTCTCCAGGGCTTTGCTTTAGGAAAGGCTCAGACTGGTGTTACTCATACCTTTTTTATTATTTTTTTTAAGCCCAGATTGAGAGATGCTTTATTTTGTACAAGCCTACTGGCCGATTTTAACATGTGACAACAAATATTTCCAGCTAAAATGGGACAAAATGGAGAGCGACAAATAGAAGAAAAGGGTAGGCAGGACTGTTTGAAAAGAGCAGAGGCCTTCCTGGAAGAATGACCTTACCTAAAAAGGCTACAGCATCTGTCTGCTCTTTCTTAATACTGCTGTGAAAGCTGCTGATTAGCAGTAAGGTACAAGAAACCCATTTTGAGAATACCCCACAAACATAGATACAGCTTTTTTGTCCATTAAGAGTTATCATGTTCACCAAATTTAGAAGAGAAACAGATTCAGTCAGTCCTTTGCTCCAAATCAGTAATAATGCAGAACTGCTCCCTCTTGAAAACCTCTACCTAGTGCATAGCATCAGCGATGATCCAACTGTATTGCTACCTTACTGCATCACAATATCATTAGCTTTAATATGAAGAAACAGTTTTTCAGTATTTCCAGACTGGATCTGTTTCATTAACGGTATAAAAATATCTCCCTTCATCCCTCTTCCCACCCCCTGACTTTCTGCCCTTCCCCTTCCCTTAATTTGACTATTTGACTTGCAGGTGCAAAAAAAGTTAGAGAACTTAATTTGATATACTTTTTCTAGCAAGATTGACAGTATTGAAATAAATAAATGTGAATTAACCTTGAGAATCTTACTGTTGGACATAAACATGGCCATTTAAACAGTGGTGAGACCGTTTGCGGCTGTGCCTTTAAGAGAGAGAGAGTGTGTTGGGAACACTCTGGCTGAATGTTTTGGTACCAGAATGAAAACACTGAGATATTCTAAACGAATTTCATTGGTAGATGGGCAGAATGCAACTTTAAGTTTTAGGGCAGTTGGAATTTTTGGGAGTTTCAGCCTGTTCTACCGTTCCAGCCTGTTCTGCTTCTCTGCCTGTCTGCTTCTCAGCAAACTAAGGGGAGCTGACCTTGAGATAAGCAAAACTAATGCCTGCATGTGCTTTTGAAGCCTAATAGCATCTCTTTTCCTTAATAACTGCCTTTCTTTCTCTCTCTAACCCCTTTTTGGGAAAAAAAAAAGGAGGGAGGGGGGGAGGGAGGGGCTTACAGGGAGGGAAACCCTCCTCCAGGAGGGAATTTTGTTGTGTTATTTTTCTTTGCTGTATATTTCTGCATATATTTTGTAAATACTGTATAAATTGTGTTATATATAACCTGCATTCCATATATATATGCTTGTAAATATAGCTTTGCTGCTCCAACTGAGTTAGCTGTGATTTCTTTCTCTGTGGGGGAGGGAGAGCTAGGCCCTCTCTCAACCTACCACAAGTGGCTTTTTTAAAGTGGGGAGCTGATATTAGCATAGCTCAAATACTCTCAGTATCTGTTCTGTGTACAGAATTCTCCTTTGTTCACTGCAAGGAGCGCTTCATATAAGCACTAAGGCATTCATAGGCCAAGAATAGAGGTTATGTATCATTACAATATATAGTAAAGAAATATATTGTAAAGAACAAACTATTTCCCTTGACTCAGCTACTCATAGATTAAAAACAAATGTTAATTTCTGCATGCCGGATGAGAGGAAGAGTAACTATCGTGTTGGGCAAAGGATGGCTTGGAAAGCACAGAATTTGTTTCCTTGTTACACAGTTCACACATGGCTCAAATAGTGCCTAACAAGGTCTCCAGTGGCCAAAATGCAGCCTTTTCACAAGTGTCCCTGTGCTGTCATTCGGGCACACTCCTTCATTCCCATGCTCATTGCCTGGACATTTCAAAATGCCTTCTACTAGCATGAACACAGACTTGCTGCAGTGTGTGCCAGATACCAGAGCAGTGGTACCTGTGGGCTGAGGTACCTGAGGGTAGCAGGGGAATTCAGCAGGTTGTTCTGAATGATAAAGTCCCTCCTGGCACAGGCTTTTGTGCTGCTAAGAGAAATGGAGAACACTCCAAGAAAATGTCAGGGCCTCTACTTGGTGATGTGCAGGGTTTGCACTGAAAAACCTCACAAAAAATGAACCAGAGCAAGAGAGAAAGGTGGACAATAGGAAACAAGGAAGGAAAAAAAAAAATATAATGGGGGAAAAAAATGTTTCACCTCTTGGAGAAGACCACCTAAAGGATGACAAAGTTGAGAGTTCAGTTGTGATTTTCTCCATGATGCAAAGATACAAAAAAGTGCCAGCATGGTTTTATGTACACAAGAGTAAATGCTTCCAGCCTGAGTAACTTTGTTATGTTCTTAATGGATTACAGGAGTGGGGAAAACAGCAGTTACACCTCCTTTCTGCAACATTAGTCCTGGAATTAAGTATAAATTGTCTCTAAAACCAGCATGGTGCCTCAAGGGAGATTAGAGCGGTCTTTAAAAAAGCCAGGTTTTCCTTTCACAGCTGTGTGTGTAAAGACAACACAGAAATTAATCATAACACTTTACAGAAAATGAAATCATATTTATATGAATTGCACAGAAGAAATCTTGTCTCTCAAAGCACCTTTTTTGCTGTTTGGATTTTGAAAGCTTGCATAATTACAGTCTGCATAAGTACCACGTTCTATTCTTCACATCGGTGATATCAAGTGACTGATACAATAACAGCCTTCTTTTACAAATTGCCTGTCTTCTTACAGTTATTTTTAATATAACTTAAATACATGATAATTTAAAGCACCTGAAGAAGCAGAGGAGACAGCAGCAGAAGCCAAAACCCTCAGAGATTTACCATGTTTAGTTCTGCTATCCAGTAAAAATTAGCTACTTAAGATGATGTTAGAAAGGATTAAGATGTGTGCTCTCATCTCCCCCTGAAATCTGCTGGAGTTGTGAGCAGTTAGCCCCTTCTGGGAACCCACATCCTCAGAGATAACTGCCACCAAAAAAAGCAGCAGACTGTTTTCAGAAGAAGCCAAGCAGATCAAGTGAATTACAGATAAAAGCTAGAAACTGCTAAACATTGCCCCAGTCAATGCCGCCAACTGTTCGTCCTGTTATAAAAGCAAGGAACCTGTCCTGGTAGCATATATATGACAGGTTTACCATCAGGGTCTCAAGCCTGGTCCTTGGCTCCTTCCAAAGCTGCTACAAAAACATGGAAAACTTCTGCTGGACTCGGGCAGTGCTTCAGTCATGCCCTGCTGTATGAAGTTTGCACGGGTGCTGTGCGTGCTGCTGCTTTCCTCTCCTATGAGGACAGACTGAGAGAGTTGGGGCTGTTCACTCTGGAGAAGAGAAGGCTCCAAGGAGACCTAATAGTGGCCTTCCAGTATCTTAAGGGAGCCTACAAGAAAGCTGGTGAGGGACTTTTTAGGGTGTCAGGTAATGGTAGGACTACAGGGAATGGAACAAAAATAGAAATAGATTCAGATTGGACATTAGGAAGAAATTCTTCACCATGAGGGAGGTGAGGCACTGGGACAGGTTTCCCAAGGAGGTGGTAGAAGCCTCATCCCTGGAGACTTTCAAGGCCAAGCCGGATGCGGCTGTGAGCAACCTGATGCAGTGTGAGGTGTCCCTGCCTGTGGCAGGGGCATTGGAACTAGATGATCCTTGAGGTCCCTTCAAACCCTAACAATTCTGTGATTCTTAGCAGCCTCTTTTTCTTTTCTTGGTGTGTTTTTTTTTGTTTTGTTTGGTTTTGGTTGTTTTTGTTGTTTTCTTTCCCATAGCAAGTATTCCTCACACGGTACAAGTGTGAGGAATGACAGAGGGAAAATGTTGATCACATGTATTTCATTACAAAAAGCATGGTACCATTGCTTTAACCAATGCAGCTGCACTCTCTGCAGGACCCACACAGAGAGTGGTCTTTCCTCTAAAACCTGTCTCGCTCCACTCCTTGTTACCAGCCTTCCTTCCATTCGGTTTCTTCAGTCCAAGACAGTGAACAGATTATTATTCTTCCTCATATATTGCATGGCTATTTAGGCCAGGATGAAGATAAATACTGTGCCACTGAACAGCCAGCTTCATTCAAATAATTACATCCACAATTTGCTTTTGATGATTATTCTCAAGCGCTAGTAAGGAGAGGCCTGGGAATACTTTCAACAATACAAACTAGTTTTCCAGTATCCTTACCTCTTTCTGGCAGCATCCTTAAAGTGCATCCCTTTGGATAGCTTGGCACAGTTTAGGAGTACCTCAGGGCTTTCTTATGCTATCCTTTTTATTTCTGCTGTATGCCTAATAAAATCTGCCTGCCTTCTTTTAGACAGCCTTTCCTGTATCGGAACAGCAACACTGCTGTAACCAGATTGTACGTACTTTTTACATTTCTCTAACACAAAGAGCACTTTGCTTCTCCAGCAGGCTTTAGAACAACTGCCTTTAACATTTTAACTTCCCACTACTCTTCTGGGCAAGTCTGGCTTTGCTGATATAATGAATCATATGTTCAACAGTGTTGCTGCTGGCTAACAAAACAGATCACGAGGATCAAAAGATTTTCTGTAATGATTTGCAAAGGCATTCCCAACAAAAGTGTATAAATATTTCATTTCTGTTGTTGATTCAAGCAGCAAAACCATTACTGGATACATGTGCCCCTGCAGCCACCTTTATCTGAAGTTATGGAAGCTGAAGGCACAGCGCTGGCTATTTCACCGAGTGCTAGCATGCTTACCCCCATGTCTCACCTCAAAGGAAACAGAGACCAGCAGATGGCTGCAATTTTAAGGCCCTTGTTTTTTTTCCCCTCAGGGTAACGATTGTTATGATAGGGGGTATCAGAATCCATGAACAGTATGCTCAGAATAGCATTAAATAGCGTATTTTACCTTTATGATTATTGATGAAATCAGAGTGTTCCAGGTTAAAGAATGCTAAAAAATGCTAAAATAGCCTCTTAAAATGCACTTCTGCACAGCCATGAAAAAACGTCACAAAACCCAAGAATAGCACAATCATCAAGATACACATGGAGCAATGAACTGAATAATAGGATGCTAACATATTCAAAGCACAAGAAACAACAATGGGTAGCCTTGACTGGCAGTTATCCCTCAAAAATCTTACTGCTCCCAAGAGGCAAATTTTTATTAAAAGATGAGAGTGGGAAATAAATTGTTACCTAATTAACTCTGCTTAGTAAAAGGAAACAACAACAATTAACAAAACCCCAGTGTGAGCACAGTAGAAAATATGTGCAGCTAAAACCTGTCAAAGGCTTAATTTCCAACACAGTGCCCCTCAGGCAATGGGAGCATAGCCCATGTAAGGAATTCTGAATTAATTTCCTTAAAAGTGTTTATCATCTCACTGTGTGATGTAATAATCCCCAGGCACCATCAAATCATTTCACTAGCAAAACAATTGATTTCTTCTCCATGCATAAAGTTGTATGCTATATTAGGACATGGATTCAATTGCTGTTGTTAATTTTTCTCCTATTATTGTAAAAAAACCACTGATAAAGTGCCTTTGAAAATGAAACATCTCCAAACACCCCCCAGGTTAACAAAGAAACCCAGAAACGTGAGCCCACTGCTGTTAAGCATGTTCCTTTGAATTACAGGATTGGTGGGGGGGGGAGGGCTGGGAATGAGAACTGCAGCTACGAAAGTGTGTTTTCCCTGCTATCCTCAGTCCAGTCTCTCTCTGGTTGTGTGCAACTCAGCCCTGCTAGAGAAGGCATCTTGGGACTCTGATTATTAGTATTTTCCATTTAAAATTCGTATTTGACAGGGCTTAAAATCATGCTATTGATGACCAGAGCTAGCTTATACTGCCTCATACACATCTCTCCATTTGTTCATTGCACCCAGTTGTTGCTTCTCTTTTTACACTAGCCTGCAACCACTCTAGGACAACAATGGCTTGCAACTGGACCTAATCCAAATCCCACTGAAGCCAACAGAAAAATTACCATCTGATCCAAAGTCCACCAAAGAAAATGGAAAGAGTCCCACTGACTTGAGAGGAGTCTGGGTAAGTCCCATCATGTGTTTGTATGCTGTCCATCACAATTGTAGATTTTGACAAAAGGATGGGATGGCAGTTAGAGGCACAAATTATCGTTATCATCCTGAGAAATATGTTGACAAATATTTATAGAAAACCTGCTTACACTGATGAAATGTATTTGCAAATCATGCAGCCTGCTGCTGCGGTTGCAAGAAAGTGTTTCAGGGTCAAATACACAGCATTGCAACGTGCTTTCTTTCATTGTGTCACCACTAAAATAGTGAAATGAACTGTTCTGTCAACACTAGCACAAAGCTTTACCTGATCAGCATCTGTTTGAACACCATTAGTTATCATGGTACATCACTGCTGCTTGCTATGGCCATGCAAAACCAGAAGCATTTCTTTATCCCTTCTGTACACAAAGTTGGAGGAAGACCAACTTTCTGTTGCTGAGAGACAACCATTTGCTGCTGAAGATGTCCTGCATCATCAGAATAGAGGGGGAAATGAACAATAAAAACGGCTATAAGGCAAAAGGGTAATATCAGCAGCACTATCTTGATGTAGTTATCAAGTTACCTTCATGGTGACAAACATAGCTAAGGATAAACTGCTCTGCAAGCTCATGTATTTTAAAAGGCAGCCTAAGGAATAATCAACACTTCAGAAAGCCATTTGCTTGCCCTGTCACATTGAATCAAATGCTGGCTCATTCTCCTCCTACCCTCTGTTGAAGAGAAGTTGGTTTTAAATTAGTTTGGTTTTTTTTTTGTTTAATAACTGAGGGAATGGAAAAAAAGGGAGGGAGGAATGGAAGAGAGAGAGAGAGAACATTGTCCTACTTTATGGGAAATAAATGAAGCAAACCTATAAAGTCTCAGCAAAGCTGTTGTTCCTGCTAAGTGAGTCATTGCTGCTGAATTTGCCAGTTGTTCATACAGACATCACCAGAAAGAGGGAGACCCAAAGCTTAGACATGAAATAAAAATAGAACCAGAAAGAATTAAAAATAAAAGTGGAGCAGGAAGTAGGCAGAAATCAAAATATAATTTACTGCTCAAAGGAGACTAAGCAAAATTTGCCTTGAGAATTTATCACTAAAGAGAGCTACCTTCCATGTTTCTGATTCAGGAGGAAATTCACACCCAAATAGAGCACAGAAAACCAGCCAATAGCACTGGCAGGCTTTTGAAACTATGAGAATGGTTTGTATAACTCAGGTGCTGGCTGATACCTCCTGTGATTCACTTACAGACAATTTCATGACAGGCTGACTGCTCATCAGGCCCTTAAATGTCTCCAGACAGCAAAAGGCAGCTCAGGTGCAAGTGACCTAGGTAGAACTCACTAAGCATCACTGTCACAAATACCCTGACATTTGTGCAGTTCCTTGGGAAGACAGAAATTATTGGAAAATTGAGTTCATCATGTCTGTATCAGGCACATTCACTTCACAGCACTTACGGCCCATCACTAGTGAATAACACCCAGACCACCCCAAGTGTTGGTAAGTGTCAGTTAACTCCACTGCTGAAGAGGTGATTCCACAAGATTTGGAAGAATGCCCTCCCCCTTTTCATTCCCTCTCTCTCTTCCTGATTGAAGTGGCCAACTCTTACTATTTTCTTTGGATCAGCTCTGGTTTTTATCAAACCTCTCCATTAGCTAATTAAACTTGAGACAGCAGCAGAAAACTGACACAACAACAACAAACAAACCTGGATAGTTTTTCTGCCACTTTCTGCAAAGTGATGAATTCCAGGGTTAGTGCAAGGGGTGGAGAAGACCACATAGCTGGGAGCTGGGGAGATGTGCAAGAGAAGGAAAAGAGCAGGTCCTTCCCTCTTTTGGTGGGGGTCTGCTATGACATCAGCTCAGCTGTCTGGGAAATGACCATCTAAGAAACCACATAAAATTCCATAGAATTGTAGAACTGTCAAGGCTGGAAGAGACCTTTGATATTACATCCACCTCCTGCAGGTTGAAGCATTAAGCTTATTTCCTTTATCTCCGTACTTCCCAACTCAGTTCACCAGGTTTGTACACAAAATAAAAATGTTAACCAAAGTAACTGAAATTGCTTGCTGAGCAACTTGAGACACCAGACCCTAATCTACAGTACTGCAATACAGTAATTTCAAGACCGGAGGGTTGGCATTAATCCACAATAAAAGCAGCATTTTTCCTTGTAAAATGGACCAAACCTCCATATAGTCAGGGCTGCATTCAGAAGATACTGAACAAGGACTGTCCTCTTAAAAAGGACAAAATAATTGGGTTGCAAGGACTGGTTAGTGCAGACCAAGGAGGAGCAAATTCCTGTAGGAGAGGTATAAAACCTTACGCAAATATTCTCTTGATATTTCACATTCTGGGTTCCCTGGCAAGGGAACATACACAAGCATGAAGAGGTTTGATTCTGCTTAAAAAGTTTCCCTCCCTAGTTTAATTGGGGGGGAGGGAAAAAAAAAAGGCAGCAGCTGTGGATGGTGAATGAGGCAAACTGCACTATTCTAGATAGAATTACAAAGTCTCAGCCTCAGTATCAAATGCCGTGATGGCACAAGGACTGGCAATGAACAACATGGTCAATGCTGCAACATATCCTTCTTGTGGGTAGTGTAAATCACAGAGCCAAAAGGTAGCCCTGAGCTTCTGTTCTTTCCTTCCCAGTCATTTGTAGATTGGAACTGCCCATAGAGTGCATTTCACTTCTGCACCGAGGATTAACTGCACGTGGCAGCAAGCCACACAATTAACAGCCTTTCATTTGCCCAGCCATTCTTATCAAATGGATCCCAGAGCGCTCTTCAGACCTTATTAGCAGACTTGTAAGTGCTGCAGCTCCTACAATCAGACTGTCTGCCATGGAGAGGTGGTACTCTCAGACATAAATCTAAAAATAATTTAAAGAAGAAAGAAGCAATGGCTTACCAGTTCCCTGAGAGAAACACCCAAATAACTGCAACAACCTTTAAGGAGACCAAACCAGCATATGCATTGTGGGCTCCAAAACCTGCACTGGTCATTCCGTGCAAAGTAATCAGCTTCTTATTTTCATAAGAAATGGAGGTAAAAACACATACAAGGTCTTGGCAAGCTTTCCCAGAGAAAGACTGTCTTTAATTTTTCTGTGCCTAAACTCCCTGAGTTTGAGCCTGCTAACTCACAGACTCCCAACTTCCCTCCCAAACAAACCAGAAGGAACCTGCAGGACCACCCTCCAGTCAGAGACCTCGCATCAGCTCTTGCTTTACCCATCCTCCCTATCACGTTGGGCTGCTGGGCCCCCATGATCATGTGTCTTCATCTGGGAGGCGTATCCTTTGTCATGTGAGTCTGATTCAGTACACACAGGTGTGGTTCATACTCACTATAATATTTTTTTTCACTCTATTAACTTACCTTACCCATTACCTCCAACATGAGGCTGCTGAAATAAGTGGTTTTTGAAGCCTGTCGTTCCTGAACATGTGTAAAAAGATTTTCCAAACCTGCCCAAGCCTTGGAGAACAGTAAGTAGTATTTCTTTTATCCCATGACTTCCCTTTTGCCAAATCCTTGGTCCCAGTTCTAATTCCAGAGGTTTTGCACAGAAAAGTCAAAACACTCAAAAGAAAAAGCATTAAAAATGGTGGTGCTGCAAACAAGAAAACCTCTCCCCAAGTTCTGCTTGAAGACAGCTCTTGAATATCCTTTTTACTAAACCTTCCCAAAACTATTCAGTCTGAGGCAGAATGCAAGTGTAGAAAGCTTCAACCCAATAATGTAAGGCTTGACCAAAGAACTTGTAACTAGAAGAGAGGCTTCTACAATGAAAAATAATAGACAACTTGAACTTAGGGGGGGGGCAGCATCACAAACCAGAGAATTATATTAAAAACAGTAAAGTTGTAAATCCAGGTGCTTCGCAGTCAGGCTTGTACTAGAATTATAGCGAAGTAAACATACCCCACAGCCTTTCCTACATCACTTGTAAAGTCTGTGCTCTGTCATTAACGGCATGAGATTGAACACATCCAAGTGCCGGGTTCTGCACATTGGCCACAACAACCCCATGCAGAGCTACAGGCTGGGGTCAGAGTGGCTGGAGAGCAGCCAGGCAGAGAGGGACCTGGGGGTACTGGTCGATGGTAGGCTGAACATGAGCCTGCAGTGTGCCCAGGCAGCTAAGAGGGCCAGTGGCATCCTGGCCTGCATCAGGAACAGTGTGGCCAGCAGGAGCAGGGAGGTCATTCTGCCCCTGTACACTGCACTGGTTAGGCCGCACCTCGAGTCCTGTGTCCAGTTCTGGGCCCCTCAGTTTAGGAAGGAGGTTGACTTGCTGGAACGAGTCCAGAGAAGAGCAACAAAGTTGGTGAGAGGTTTGGAACACAAGCCCTATGAGGAGAGGCTGAGGGAGCTGGGGTTGCTTAGCCTGGAGAAGAGGAGACTCAGGGGTGACCTTATTACTCTCTACAACTACCTGAAGGGAGGTTGTAGACAGACGGATGTTGGTCTCTTCTCCCAGGCGGCCAGTACCAGAACAAGAGGACACAGTCTCAGGCTGCGCCAGGGGAGGTTCAGGCTAGATGTTAGGAAAAAGTTCTATACAGAGAGAGTGATTGCCCATTGGAATGGGCTGCCTGGGGAGGTGGTGGAGTTGCCATCACTGGAGGTTTTCAGGAGGAGACTTGATGGGGTGCTTGGTGCAGTGGGTTAGTTGTTTGGGTGGTGTTGGATTGGTTGATGGGTTGGACACGATGATCTTGAAGGTCTCTTCCAACCTGGTTTATTCTATGTATTCTATGTATTCTATGTATTAATAGGTACTAGGACCTAACAGGTACCTACAGGTACTAGAGCTACTAAGAAGTAGTCACTAAAAACCACCTTTTTTCGAGTTTCCATTTCAGAAGTGGCTGAGCCACTTCAAAGGGTATTTTAAAAACAAATACGCAAGCCTGATGCGGATACCTGCCACAGACTTCTTCAGGTGAACAGAGGAAATCCAGTGAAGTTACAGCTGAAATTAGGGTCAGTGGAAGTATTTGGCAAGACCTGCAGTAGCTTGTACTACTGGGTGATGCCTCTTATGCTTTTACAGTTCACCTGACGCCAGTGCTGTGGTTAACTTTTAATAAATGACGTCATGCTGCTTCTCATCAAGAATTCATTTGCTCTCCCTCTGTTGCAGTTTAAAGCTTTTTTTACTGGCCACAAGTATGCTATAGCAGCAGGAGAAAGTGAGAATCATTTCATGTAAGGACATTCTTCACTGGCCAGACCAATGGAAATTGCTCTGACTGGTGGCACAGGCAAGTCTATTGAATGAAATGAAGACAAAATTCACTTCCTTTGTTCTCAGAGTGGGCAGTAGTAGTATCACCAGTCAGCACTTGCAAATTTGTCTTTGCTAACTGAGCATTGGTGCCAAGACAACAATCCTGAAAATAAATCATACAAGGTCAGCAAATCAAGGAAGTTCCAGGTTCTTTGCTTTACATGTGGTTTTTATCGATTTCTCTTTTCTGGCAGAAAGAGCACTTAAAAAACCAACAACATCCAAACAGGCAGAAAACGAGAAAAGCAACAGAAAGAAGGTATGAAAAGTATGACGAGGGAAAAAGAAAGAGATCACCTCCACTATGGAAATGGAAAGAACTACTAGAACAAGACAGAGCTCCAGAAATAGCATTATTCCAGTAGAGTCCTGTGAAAGTAATTTAGGAAGTAGCAAAGAGCTGTTACTCCCACTGGATAACTATGGCATTTTAAAATTTTACTGTCCTCAGTCTTCTGCTTAGCTGTTATTCTGGAAGTCACTCATTTCTTGGCATGGTGGACCAGCAGAACAGGGTGTTGCAAGGCCATTTTGTGACTTTAGCCCTGTGCATCAGCACACATTGATTTCTATAGGTCCAGCCAACATGGATTTAGGAAGGGCAGGTCCTGCATCTCCAACCTGATCTCCTTCTATGATCAGGTGACCCGCCTGGTGGACGTGGGGAGGCCTGTGGATGTGGTCTACCTGGACTTCAGCAAGGCCTTTGACACTGTCCCCCACAGTAAACTGCTGTCTAAGCTGTCAGCTCGTGGCTTGGACTGCAACACTCTGTGCTGGGTTAGGAACTGGCTGGAGGGCCGAGCCCAGAGAGTGGTGGTGAATGGTGCCACATCCAGCTGGCAGCCAGTCACTAGTGGTGTCCCCCAGGGATCAGTGCTGGGCCCTGTCCTCTTTAACATCTTCATTGATGATCTGGATGAGGGGGTTGAGTCAGTCATCAGCAAGTTTGCAGATGACACCAAGTTGGGAACAGATGTTGGTCAGTTAGAGGGTAGAAGGGCTCTGCAGAGGGACCTCGACCGACTGGACAGATGGGCAGAGTCTAATGGCATGGCATTCAACAAGTCCAAGTGCCAGGTGCTGCACTTTGGCCACGGCAACCCCATGCAGTGCTACAGGCTGGGGTCAGAGTGGCTGGAGAGCTGCCAAACAGAGAGGGACCTGGGGGTGCTGATTGACAGCCACCTAAACATGAGCCAGCAGTATGCCCAGGTGGCCAAGAAGGCCAATGGCATCCTGGCCTGTATTAGGAATAGTGTGGCCAGCAGGAGCAGGGAGGTCATTGTGCCCCTGTACTCTGCATTGGTTAGGCCACACCTTGAGTCCTGTGTCCAGTTCTGGGCCCCTCAGTTTAAGAAGGACATTGAGACACTTGAACATGTCCAGAGAAGGGCAACAAGGCTGGTGAGAGGCCTTGAGCACAATCCCTATGAGGAGAGACTGAGGGAGCTGGGATTGTTTAGCCTGGAGAAGAGAAGGCTCAGGGCTGACCTCATTGCCCTCTACAACTACCTGAAAGGTGGTTGTAGACAGGAAGGGGTTGGTCTCTTCTCCCAGGCAACCAGCACCAGAACAAGGGGACACAGTCTCAAGCTGTGCCAGGGGAGGTTTAGACTCAAAGTGAGGAAAAAGTTCTTCACTGAGTGAGTCGTTCGTCATTGGAATGGGCTGCCCAGGGAGGTGGTGGAGTCACCGTCCCTGGAGGTGTTCAAGAGGAGATTGGACGTGGCACTTGGTGCCATGGTCTAGTTGTGAGGTCTGTTGGGACAGGTTGGACTAGACGATCCTTGGGGTCTCTTCCAACCTTAGTTATACTGTGATACTGTGATACTATAGTTTAAGTTAGAACACCACTGTTCCTATGCAGGTGGTAACTTCCACCATCAGAAAAGACCAGGCTTGTGAGGGTGGCAACCTTTTCAACTGTTGCAGTTAAACTCAGCAAAAAATAAAAGCAGAACTCCAGAATAAGTGGGGGTTCCTAGGAGAATCCGATGGAAGGACTCAAATAGGGGCAGCTAAGTATTCTATAAAAGTACAGATTTTTATAGACACTGTGTCTTCAGTATAGTGAAAAAGGCATAAAGCAAAATGTCATTAAAGCCATTTCCCCTATAATTACCAACAAAATATTTTGAGTTTAGAACAGCTAGCAAAGAAGGACTGTAAGTGAGTGACTGTAGCATGACTAATTGATCTGATTAAGACTTGAGCTTTTTTCCCACATAATAATTATCATCTCAGTATCCAGGGTCTCCCCTGTGAGGATCCTGCTGGCTGACAGTAAATACTTCAGAGTGAGGGGTTTGGAAATACTTTAGAGGCTTTCTGCAGTCTTTGACACACTTGCTGCAAACAAGGAAGAGTGCCCAGTGGACCAGTGTCCTTCCACCACAGTGACACCTCCTTCTTCACTGATGATTTTATGCAATTTTTGTGTCTGTCACAGTAATTACATTCAGAGAGTGAAAATGCATCTTTTCTTTTTTTTTTTAAAGCTTCCCTTTTAACATGATCTAGCAATTTGAAACAAGGAGAAACAGCACCACATGACTCACTGGCTGGCTGTATGTTATAATCTACCACTCTTTCAGATCTGCATTTCAGGGGACAGAGGCTTCTGTTCTGAAACACATTCTGGATTTCTCAATTTTTCATTACATTTCTGCAAAAGAAAATGCATGTTAAAACTGATCCAAGCAGGTCAGCAGAGCTATCAGTCAAAACAAAGCATAGAACCAATATCAGCTATTGCTTTATCTGAGGTAGAATTCCATCTTCACTTTGGAAGCTTCCAGCTTTCCAAGAAGACACTGCAGCACAAATTATTTACTTCTGGGCACTTGGAAATGCTTTTTAAGACAATTTTTCCTTTCTCATTTGCAATGTGGATAATTTTTTAAGTGTTAATAGTAAAAACTTATTTTCTGAAGCACAGAGACTCAAAAATACAAGATTATGTGTTTATAGTGCCAAACTGAGATTAGAAGTAACAGCTACCTAACCACCAAACCTCCCAGGATTTCAGTAACTGTGCCACAGAACGGCCGAAGTTTTACTTCAGAACATCCACTGCTTCCCAGTGCAAGATCACCAAATTTACCACTCTAGAGAGAAAAGCTTCTCCATACCTAAGTGTTTGGGTCAAGAAGGAAAAAAAGATTCTTGTCTGCCCAAAGCAACAGTGGGACTGCACCAATGTGCTGTAGCAACACATATCCTAGAGTGCATTGAGTGTGCTCAACCCAGTATAGAGGGAGAGAGCCCCATTCATGGGCAGCCACACACCTCCATATCTGGATGGAGGTCATGTCAAGCCACCAGCCATGATGGAGGAGTGCCAGGACAGACAAACTCAGTCTTTGTTATGCACCTCTGTTACAATCACACCAGGCAAGCAGGAATCAGCTGTAGCTCATTTGCCAAAGAAAAAGGCCATGAAGCCTTTAAATAAGAGCCAAAAAGACAGTAATTTAATGAACCAGAACTTCCCTCACTAGTGGAAGGAAAATACCAGCTTGGCTTCAATAGCAGTTCTGATTTTTTTTTAATGAAAATGCCCCATGCCCCTATGGCTGAAGTCAAATACCCCTGAAGACCTCCACATAATATGGTTTCAGGTTGGATTATCAGAGCGGCCTGTAAGGAGCCAGTCATCCATAACACATCATATCAATGAACCAAACAAATTTCTCATCTCCCTTTCTGCTTTAAAAGCTTCAAATTGAGATCTAAAATGTTTGACAAAATGCCACTTGACTTTATAATTAAGTAGAAATGTTTCTGTCTTCAAATCCCTGGCTGCAAAGTTAAAAGGCTTTGCTACTGAAACACTGGTACGATTGCAAGCTAAATACTTGGAATCTTAATAAATAAATAAAGTACTGCTAGTAAAAAGAGTGTTAAGAGTTACAGGATATATTACTCAGAGTATCAGCCTTATCTTTGTTCTAATTGCTCTACTAACCTCTCATTAAGAAACCATGTTTAAAGAAAACTCATGATGGAGTTTTAAAGATGGCTGGGATGAGTCTAACTGCCAGCTCACTGCCCCGGGAAACAAGGAGTCAGCCTCCCTCTTTTACCCTTCTCCTTGCGCCCCTCTTCCATTCTGTTTATCTCACGCCAGCACTCGTGCCCTTTAAACCCTAAACAAGATCAGCTCCAGCTTAAAAGTCACAGAGGAAATTTTTCTTTTTTGTTATTTTAAAAGAGAGATTAGTTTTCCAGTGCATTAATGAATTGAATCAGTTCACTGAAGATTTAAGATTATGGCTCTAACTGATGCAAGGAAGAAGTAAAGTCACATATTCCTTTAGTAAAGTGGAAAAATGGTTACTCACTGCCTGTCAGTATTTAACACCAAAATAGCTCTCCTAAGGGTCAATAGAAACACACAGAGCTCAGCAAAATGGTCATAACTCAATGATCCTTGTTGGTTACCATGGAAAAATTATGAATATAGACAGAATCAGGGTTTGTCTGAGTTAGGAATGACTAATTGGTATGCACCACCATCTCCCCTTTTAACTGGACAAACCCCAAGTATGAGTGAATTAATTTTATGATTTCTTTATACTTACCACAATAAAATAAATATTACTTAAATATTCCTGAATGATTAAATTATGGGGTTTGTGTTTGTGTTATGGGTTTTCTTGTGTGGGTTTTTTTCAGGGGGGGGTGCTTGTTTGTTTTAACATGGAGTTTTTATGATTTCAGGGGCAAATTATTCACCTGGGTTTCCAGGCTCTGAGCACTCTTCCAGGCAAGACTAAAGAATTGAAACCACATGGCATGCAGTTAAAAAAAATAAATCAGGCCTCCCAAATGTATTTCACTTTTAATACTGAATTAAAACTTGTGAATCTTTTTATTTGCTTCGTAGTAACAGAACATGCAACCTTCATCTTTTCAAATTTTCCTTTGCCTTTACAAAGTTAAGAAACCTTCTCCTGACAGGTTTTCATGTGATGCCTCAGCAGAAATCTGAATTGGGGGGTGAAGGGGCACAGAAAGGAGGGATACCACAAAAGCTGTAATAAAATTGTAACAATGAGGATCTCTGTTCCTTCCCACAGCACTCATTGTTTGACTCTCCTTGCTAACCTTACTGAAGTCAGCTTAATTGTCTTATGCTTTAAATGTGTTTCTAAAAATAAATGGTAAGGTTTATTTAGGAAAGGATGTACTATGTGTTTTAACACATTTAACCTGTATATGTTTAATAACTAAAACAGCACAAAAGAAGTGCAAAAACCAAAGGAGCAGCATCATGTAGCAACAACTGAAGTATACCAGGATAGAGTACAGCATGGGGAGGGGGGTTGTTGAGATCTGTGGTTTATGTTGTTGATTTGTCCCTTCAGTATCAAGATTCTTTCATCCCTCTACACACCCTACCATGAAGGATGAAAACACTACTTTCACCATACATACAAGGAACTTTGGCATACAGGCTACTGTCAAACTAGTCAGAGGGTCGTATTTGCACCTAACTCCAAACTCAATACTTACATTTCAGGACAAGCCAAGTAGCTCACCAAGCAAAGCTGCTCAGGTATAAAAGGAATTTGAACTCTAATCTTAAATAGAAGATAAACTCATCTGTCCCCAGACACTTCTTCAAATTCAAGCACACTTACTTAAGTCTGCACACAGATAATCACAAGAGTTCAAGGTCCAGGTTCACAAGTCAGTGAGAAATTTGTGCTCAAAATACCAGGTGTGGATGTCACTTCCTTGCCAACAAGAGGTGCAGTTATTCTTTTGCTTTTCTACAGATGAAAAGTCAGCTTCTGAACAAACATACAAACCACAATGTGTGGAAGCAGTAGAGTTTGTTGGGCTACAGGAAGACGCTGCATAATCTGCCATCCTGAAGTACTGTTACAGTTCTCCAATTTGCAAGCTAACTTCTACTGGGACTCTGCAAATGCTATCTATAAAACCATACATGAGGGAAGATATGGGCTGTCAGGAGTGAAAATATCCCCAGGGTGGGAAAGAAGGAGCCTCCAGGAAGGAAGATGGAGGTATGGTCATTGCTGTGCTACTGTGTCAGAGAGGCAGGTAATGAAAAACTTCCATGCCTGCTCTTGTTCCAGCCCTCAATGCATCATTCCTAGCTGGAGCAGCCAAAGAAAAGTTAAATGAGGAAGGAAAGCTAGAATGGAACATCCTGATCACCTCCACATCTGGCATCACCCTCTGTTTCCTCACTAGCCAAATATAACCCAAATTTATTTCATAGTGGAATTTTCTTTTGAATCAGCAGATTCTTTACTTTTTCATTAAAGCAAATCTTGCCAAATCTGTAGGAAAACAAATCTGTAGGAAGCTCAAGGACAAGAGTAATGATTACTACCCTTATGTATGTATGTAGAAGTGACATATTGCTAGAACCTTCTAGCAATTCACCTGTCTGGGGGGGAAAAAACAGACAAACAAAAAAAGGAGGTAACATTTCCAGAAACATAGGGGACTAATAATTTTCTTTAAATGTATTTTTAAATAATGCTGCAATCATTCTTCAGCCTACAGGAGACTGATATTTACACACATTATTAAAGGAACAGAAGGAAAAAACCTTCTTGGACAAAACAGAGATGCAGCTCGTAAAGTGATTCACAGCTACCTTTCTGCAGTGTTTTCCTGCAACATTTTTTGAGACCATCAAGAATCTGATAAAAGGAATTCAGAGGCAGATGAGAAAGATTTTTTGCTCTTTCCTACCTGCTTCTTTGATGCCTGTGACCAAAAGAAGTTAATTTTTACATTCTGCATCAACCAGCAAATTTTGAGTCTCATTGCCATTTAAGAGCTCCTAGTTTCCTTCATGAATTAAATATAGCACCTAGTAATATAGTCACTACAGTAAGGCTGGAATTATAGTTCCAATAATACATTGATTAAACTCTGCCCTCAAGAGTTTCAGTTTTCAGTATGACAAAGGTTGCTTTGATTATCTCACATCTGCATTGTCTGCGCATTAGGGTTTAAATATAGAGCCATGATTTGGAAGGCATGTGGAATCATGCCTGTCATACACAATCTACACCCATATGCACAAATTAAAGCCCATTGAGCTGCATTCCCTGGTGCCTCTCTGGAGCTCAGCTGGCATAGCTGCACTGAAAATTGGTCCCATTATGAGGAAACAAACCACTTCTTGCCTCTGCCTTCCCCACCCCCTCTAGTTGTCCTTCATGGGGCCACTTGCTGAATTGTTGATGCACTGCCGGGGCTTTGTTGAGGGGACTACAGCCTCTGAATTGCTCCTGCCTCTTTGCTAATACTGTTGGAGACAGAAGCATTTGCTGAATAGAATATTATTGAAAATGGCTTTAATCTGGCCTCCTTGTCTCTGCCAGGCTTCCATACAATAGAAGTATGTGCAGCAAACCTGACCAAACTCTCTTACCAGTCTACACAGCACAAGCTTCATATCGCTTTTAGACTCCTTAGCTTGAAACTTAGCACAAATTTGGATATATATTAAGATGCAACAATGCAAGTGCAGTTTTAACAAGGCATAGCTCACACCTTCCAGTGGACAACACACCTTAGATTTTGGGCCAGCTGCTACATAGCAAATGGGGTGAAGCTGTAACTTGTACGTACTTACATAAATACCTGTGAAAACACACAATGAAATACAAGCAAAGAGGGTATGAACCCTCAGGAAATACTGGTTAACCACTAGCCAGAGTTCCTGCAGCTTTTCTACTTTATTTCTTTTGCAGCAGTTCAATCTCATTTGCACAGCCTTGAAAGCAAGCTTCTTGTCTTAAATTGAAGTTCAAGTTACTTAATCTTTGCTGTGGTTTTAACCTGACTTAGTTGGCTTTGCTTAAACGATTTGCAGATTTCTGAAGTGCATTCTGTAGAGCTGATGTATCCTATATCACACTGTTAGAACATTCCAGCAGCCACTAGCTAAAGCATTTCCTTATCACAGCTACAACCCAGGGTAGGAAAAAAACATGACTGACAGATTAAACAATATGAAAAGGCACACAGGTTGGCAGATACACCAGAAGGACCCAGACCACCTGATTGGTTCATATTCATTGTCAGTACAGATACAGGTGGAGGAAGCTCTCTGTCCATTGTATTATGTTAGAATATCAGCTGAAGTGAGCCCTATCTCAGCTCTGAAAAATCAAAGCAGTATCTGCAAACTCTTGCTGGCATCAGCTAAATAAGTTATAAAACATAGATCACATCATAATTCTAATTGTGAAAATGTGAAAGTGTGCAAATCTTCAGATATGGGTACAAAAAAGGAGTCATGCTCATCTTTGCTAGAAGTCATCAGACAAACAAAATTCCAGCAAATGGGTGCAAGTGCACATAGCTAGCTGGGAGGTTTAGACTCGAGGTGAGGAGAAAGTTCTTCACTGAGCGAGTCGTTCGTCATTGGAATGTGCTGCCCAGGGAGGTGGTGGAGTCACCGTCCCTGGAGGTGTTCAAGAGGAGATTGGACGTGGCACTTGGTGCCATGGTCTAGTCGTGAGGTCTGTTGGGACAGGTTGGACTTGATGATCCTTGGGGTCTCTTCCAACCTTAGTTATACTGTGATACTGTGACTTGAACCAAGGCTGGTTTCAGGAACGTTAGAGATCCAATCTGAATGTTTTGCACAACACATTCAGGCTTTGATTTTTGGAGTTGAAGATGAGAGCCCATTTCCTCTATGCTAAGTACAATTAATAGCAGTTGGAAAATGGTGGTGGCTGCCTGACAGGGCATAATGCTTTCATCCTCTGACCTTTCTGAGAAAAGGACCAAGGCTGTGTACACGCTGGCACATTTTTTCCATCACATAACATATTATCCTGATTAAGCTAATCATTACACTGTAAATGCAATTTTACTTTTATAACTTCTCAGAATGATAAACTTTCTGCTAATGAGTTTGTAAGTACTCATGTTTAAAAACAATCTTGCTCACAATTTGGCCTTCTTGGAAGAAGGATGTTTTGCATTCTATGTTATTTCCAATATCAGCCAGAGACATTAGAGTTTGACATACTTGGTCTGCATGTTCTGTGCAGTGAACATTCTCACTGCAAGATACATGGGGTACATGCCTAACCTAGAAACTGGGGGGAAAAAATGTTTCTTAGATTTGGAAATGTAACCCAGGTGACCAAATAAAATGTGCTGGTTTAGGCTGGGTGCCGGCCTCTGATGCCACTGCACAGGCCACACCTGGGAGGTACCAAAAGGGGGCCCAGCCCAGTGGGTGGTCACAGGTAGCCAGGTATTTCATTACCTTAATGCCCTGCTCCCCTATAAAACATCAGCACAGGGTCCTCCCTTTCTCTTTCTTCCCTCACCACTGCCTAGGTAAAATGGTGTGAGCTGCCTCCCTCGGGCCTGCCCAGGCCCCAGGCTGGGTTGGGGGGGAAGAAAGAGCCCTGGGGGGGGGGGGGGGGGGGGTGTACCACCCAGGTGGGGGATGGGACGTTCTTGGGTATGTTCTGGGATCTCTCTCTCTGTCACAGTGCTTGTGGTTTTTCTGTAAAACCTTCATTGTTTTTCCATTGAAACTTTCCACCATTTTTGCAATCCATTTTGGCTGAGTCTTTCTTTTGCCTGTGGTGGGAAAATTGGTCTCCCAACCCACGACACAAAGGCACCCAGCATTCTTGATAGCTAACAACCACCACCACCACCACCCCCCAAAAAAACCAAACCAAACCAAACCAATCTCAAGCCTTCTTTTGTTGGCTGTCTGAATATGAGTCTATATCTTAATAAGATAATCAAACTTGAACTAAACTGCCTTCATTTTAAAAATGTTGCTCATCTGACCACGCTTGTTATGGCAAAAAACTGAAGCCACTGAAATCAAAGGACAGGCTAATTGTATTATGTTAAAGCATGCAGTGGACTTCGCTTTACAAGCCCTTCATTCGCAAAATAGACTGAGGGAGCTGGGGTTGCTTAGCCTGGGGAAGAGAAGACTCAGGGGTGACCTTATTGCTGTCTACAACTCCCTGAAGGGAGGTTGTAGACAGGCAGAGGTTGGTCTCTTCTCCCAGGCAACCAGCACCAGAACAAGAGGACACAGTCTCAGGCTGCACCAGGGGAGGCTTAGGCTGGAGGTTAGGAGGAAGTTCTACAAAGAGAGAGTGATTGCCCATTGGAATGGGCTGCCTGGGGAGGTGCTGGAGTCACCATCACTGGAGGTGTTCAGGAGGAGACTTGATGGGGTGCCTGGTTGCATGGTTTAGTTGATTAGGTGGTGTTGGATGATAGGTTGGACACAATGATCTTGAAGGTCTCTTTCAACCTGGTTTATTCTATTCTGTTCTAAAACTCCCACTACCTACAGGGCCTTACATGGAGATCTGAGACCTCTTCAGTTCTTTTTTTTTTTTCCTGCTGGAAGAGCCAGGTTGCCATCTGGCATGAACTTGCAGCAGCTGCACAAAACAAACTCAAGCAAACACATTGTTATAGGTGTGATTAATGATTAGAGGAGGCAAGTACTGCATATTAATTAGGCTAAACAAAAGCTTGTAAGGAGTCTGCCTCTCCCGAGTACATCCTGTCGTGCCTTTTCAGCTCTAGAATTTATTCTTCAACCTTAGTGGTCTGGAGAAGTCTTGATCCAAATCACTGCTTTCAAGCATATCTGGGTTAACTTTTAAGATTAAACTTTTCCCCTTAAAACATTCATGGTCCAGACAACACATGTATTTATACCTCACTAAAAAAACCTTGGATGCTTGGATTTTTCTGTTGGTTTAATTTACCAGTATTTTTAAAGCTGTTCCCCCCAATAAGTATTCTGTTTAACTTGAAATACAATTTGACTCAATTATGCAACTAATGAAATAAACTGATTGGTACAGAATAAATCAATAAACACTTTGCAAGGTGGAAAGGGTATTTTAATGGCCTTGGAAAGATTGTGAAATTACCAAGTATATTCATACTGAGTCACAAAATGGCTTGGATCTTTGCAGATCTTTCCATGTGTCTCTTGGAATGTGTCAAGCAAATCTCTCAAATAAAATCATAGCATCATTTAGGCTAGAAAAGATCTTTAAGATCATAGAGTCCAACCTTTAAGCTAACACTGCAAAGTCCACCCCTAAACCATAGGCCTAAGTGCACATCTACACATCTTTTAAATAACTCCTGGGATGCTGACTCCACTACATCCTTGGGTAGCTTGTTCTGATGTTGGACAATCATTTTGGTGAAGAAATTTTCCCTTGTATACAGTCTAAACCTCACCTGGCACAACTTGAGGCTGTTTCCTCTTGCTCTATCACTGAAAACAGACTGACACTTACCTTGCTACAAACTCTCTTCAGGTAGTCATAGAGGTAAATAACATCTCTTCCTAGCCTCCGTTTCTCCAACCTAACAAGCTGCTTGTGCTCTAGACCCTCATCAGATTTGTTGCTTTTCTTTGGACACACTCCAGCACCTCAGGGCCCCTCTTGTAGTGAGCGGCCCAAAACTAAAGACAGTATTTGAAGTGCAGCCTCACGGCAGTGCTGCGTACAGGAGGGCAGTCATTTTCCCAGTCCTGCTGACCACACTATTTCTGATACAAGCCAGAATGCTATTGGCCACCTTCCTGGCCACATAGGCAAACTGCTGGCTCATATTCAGCCATCAATCAACCAGGGCATCCAGGTCCTTTTCTGCTGGGCAGCTTTCCAACCCTTCTTCCCCGAGCCTTTAGTGTTGCGTGGGATTGTTGTGACCCAGGTGAAGGACCTTGCACTTGGCCTTGTTGAACCTCATGCAGCTGGCCTTGTCCCATCCATTCAACCTGTTCAGGTCCCTCTGTAGAGCCTTCCCACCCTCAAGCAGATCAATGCTTCCACCCAACTTGCTGTCATCTGCAAACTTACTGAGGTTGTGCACTTGACCCTCTCATTCAGATGACTGATAAAGATATTAAAGATATCTTTATATGTGGAGAAAAAGACAGTTTTCTCTTTACATCACAGAAGTATGTTCTTTCCTGGGGCCAGATGAGGAATTTCTATCCCATGGAAGTGAAATGCACAGCTCTTTTAAAGCCCAGTTATTTGTGTCTTGCTTGCCAAGAGTGACCTTGTTAATATGACAGTGGTGAATGTGCAAAGTTCTAGGGAGTGGTTTTCAAATCCTCATTTTCTGTGAAGTGAAACAATCAGCTGAGTCTGTTAAAACTGGAACCCCAGACACCAGACTGAGTTTATTGAGAAGAGAGCACAGGTTGTTTAGATTTAAGAGATCAGACAGGAAGATAGAGAAACTGCCACATGTGGATGTGGGTTTGTGTTCAGACAGGGCTACCAACTCTACTCATTTCACCTCTCACCCTGCATCTTTGGGAATTAAACTGCACACAACTGCACACACACAGTGACCCTTGCCCATGACCCTGGTGCAGAGCAACCTTGCTCTGCATGCACAATAAAACCACCATCCCAAGCACTTAAACTCTATATACCCATGGTAACTGACACATTTTGGACAGAGTTGCCATGATCACTCAGCAAATGGATGGTCTTGAGCAGTAAGACTGAAGTACCCTGAACATGTATGAGGCCCATTGCCCATTCACAATGAACATCACAAGTGCAGTAAGTTCCACAAGTTCCTACCATACTGTTGAACAGACACATAAGCAAGCATGTTAGCTGGTTCTGCATCTTTGTTGTCCAAGTAATTTATCACAGTATCACAGTATCACAGTATAACTAAGGTTGGAAGAGACCCCAAGGATCATCAAGTCCAACCTGTCCCAACAGACCTCACAACTAGACCATGGCACCAAGTGCCACGTCCAATCTCCTCTTGAACACCTCCAGGGATGGTGACTCCACCACCTCCCTGGGCAGCACATTCCAATGACGAACGACTCGCTCAGTGAAGAACTTTCTCCTCACTTCGAGTCTAAACCTCCCCTGGCACAGCTTGAGACTGTGTCCCCTTGTTCTGGTGCTGGTTGCCTGGGAGAAGAGACCAACCCCTTCCTGGCTACAACCACCTTTCAGGTAGTTGTAGAGGGCAATGAGGTCACCCCTGATCCTTCTCTTCTCCAGGCTAAACAATCCCAGCTCCCTCAGTCTCTCCTCATAGGGCTTGTGCTCAAGGCCTCTCCCCAGCCTTGTTGCCCTTCTCTGGACACGTTCAAGTGTCTCAATGTCCTTCCTAAATTGAGGGGCCCAGAACTGGACACAGTACTCAAGGTGTGGCCTAACCAATGCAGAGTACAAGGGCACAATGACCTCCCTGCTCCTGCTGGCCACACTATTCCTAATACAGGCCAGGATGCCATTGGCCCTCTTGGGCCCCTGGGCACACTGCTGGCTCATGTTCAGGCGGGTGTCAATCAGCACCCCCAGGTCCCTCTCTGTTTGGCAGCTCTCCAGCTGCCTGTAGAAAATGGTGTCATGGGTCAAGGTCTCCCACCTAACAGTAAACACCAGAAAATGGAATATCTCTGAGCAGATATTCCTCTCAGATATTTGGGTCAGATTGTGATAATCCCAACAAAGGAGAAAGTAATTTACAGTTTGGTTCTATGAGCTAGCCACATAAAGCTCAGTAAGAACCCCTTTTTCTCACCCTCAGCCCTTTCCCATCAGCTGCTGGCAGGGAGGAGGAGTGGAAACAGAACAGCCTACTGGTATCTACACTATGGCAGCTGGGAGCCTTCGTCCTCATGGGGAACTCCTTACTGACCATTTGTAAGCATGATTCAATCCCCTGAATCAACTGAAAAATGAAGTCTGATAAACGAGAGAAAGTTGGTGATGAGAGACAGAATAATAAAATCATAGAATCATTAAGGTTGGAAAAGACCTCTGAGATCGTGAAGTCCAGCCTGGGATCACTCTGCAAGTTGCTCCTCAGCTGCACAGGCTCTGCCTCCAGCCATAACCTTCTGGATCTATAAGGTCTCCAAGCAAGTTTTGATCAAGGTCCAGGTAGATATGAAAATTTGTACGTGCCATGATGTCAGCTGAATGATATCCAATCAAGAATTCAACAGATGTTAGCTCTGCAGGAACCAGCAGAGGCATAACACGTGCCAAAGGTGAGCCAGTTCACAAAAATCCTGATACATATAACAGCAACACACACTGAGGCCAGTCTGCTGTGCCACCAAAAGGGTGCATTAATCTAGAGGCTAGAATAATAGGCCAGCAGTCATAAAAACAAGTACTTCTTGAGACTCATGCCAAACCAACAGAAATGCCCCTTACATTCTTACAGCTACCATCCAAATAACTGATCGCATTTCATCATGAAGAAACATGTTGCCATTGCCTGAGGCAAGCATAAAATCTACTAGGGAACAAAATTGGAACAAATGAGATCGTAAGCCTGAACTTGAAAAGCAACATTCCAGTTCCTGCCAAATTTTGGGTGAGGTGTGTATCAGGAAGGCAGATTATTCTATGGAATTTGTTACTTTTTCTGTAACATTTAATGAACTGTAGCAAGTAGCAACCCAGAAGATCAGGGCAAGATGTATTGCTCTGGTCTTTTCAAAACAGGTAGGGTGGTCTAGGCTAATACACTGAGGAACACAGCTCAACTTTATTGATTTATTTTGGTGGAAAGAGATAAGCAGCTATGTATATATGCATGAATATGTCCTTGCAAGTATTAAGAGGCAAGATAAACTGAGAAATACCACAGAGAGAAATGAAACGAGGTAATTTAAATAGTGTGTTAACATGAGACTGGCTTTGAAAGAATATGGTGTACAAGAACAAGGTAAGTAGAATAGAACAGAACAGAATTAACCAAGTTGGAAGAGACCTTCGAGATCATCGAGTCCAACTTATCATCCAACACAATCTAATCAACTAAACCATGGCACCAAGCACCTCATCCAGCCTCTTCCTAAACACCTCCAGTGATGGTGACTCCACCACCTCACTGGGCAGCACATTCCAATGGCCAATCACTCTTTCTATGAAGAACTTCTTCCTAACATCCAGTCTAAACCTCCCCTGGTGCAGCTTGAGACTGTGTCCTCTTGTTCTGGTGCTGGTTGCCTGGGAGAAGAGACCAACCTGCACCTGGCTACAACCTCCCTTCAGGTAGTTGTAGACAGCAATAAGGTCTCCCCTGAGCCTCCTCTTCTCCAGGCTAAGCAACCCCAGCTCCCTCAGCCTCTCCTCACAGGGCTTGTGCTCCAAACCCCTCACCAGCCTTTGTTGCCCTTGTCTGGACTCGTTCCAGCAACTCAACATCTTTCCTAAACTGAGAGGCCCAGAACTGGACACAGGACTCAAGGTGTGGCCTAACCAGTGCAGTGTACAGGGGCAGAATGACCTCCCTGCTCCTGCTGGCCACACTGTTCCTGATACAGGCCAGGATGCCACTGGCCCTCTTGGCTACCTGGGCACACTGCTGGCTCATATTCAGCCTATTATCAACCCGTACCCTCAGGTCTCTCTCTGCATGGCTGCTCTCCAGCCACTCTGACCCCAGCCTGTAGCACTGCATGGAGTTACTGTGGCCAATGTGCAGAACCTAGCACTTAGATGTGTTCAATCTCATGCCGTTGGACTCTGCCCATCTGTCCAGCCTGTCTAGGTCCCTCTGCAGAGCTCTCCTACCCTCTAACAGATCAACACCTGCCCCCAACTTGGTGTCATCTGCAAATTTGCTAATGGTGGACTCTATTTCCTTAACCATACCATCAATAAAGATATTGAACAGTATGGGGCCCAGGACTGATCCCTGGGGCCACCACTAGTGACTGGCTGCCAGCTGGATGTGGCACCATTCACCTCCACTCTCTGGGCACAGCCCTCCAGCCAGTTCCTAACCCAGCACAGAGTGCTGCTGTCCAAGCCATGAGCTTGTACTCTCAGCCCAAGAAAAATTTTACTTGTGCTACAATCTCTTTTGTTATCAATATGAGTAGTGAAGTGTGACGACATTTTCTTCACCAGCTCAAAGGCAGACTCTAATAAAACAACCTAAACCACTCCTACAGTAAAGGCAGTGAGTCACTACAGCTACAATAACATCATTTATCTGTTTTCTAAAAGCAGTGAAAAAGTAGCCTCGGCTTCTGTGAGTGCAGTAAGTTAAATTGCTAAGGGATTACAGGCTAGTAGCATTTCTAGGACCAATTTCATCACACATATGTCTGTCCGCTCTAGAAGGTCCCTGAGCAACTCTCCCATCTCCTTCCTATCTACAGTAGGAGTTCAGTGTATATTTTCCTCCTCCTTGTTATATTTATTTCTCCCATCATTGTTGTTTCTTTCCTGTTTGGAGTACTTCACAGTTACCACATAAAATTCTGAGCATAAATGAGTTAAGAGTCCTATAAGCCATCCATCAAAACCAAATTTTTTTGCTCTGCAGACATTTGTGGAAGTGGTTGCCTCTTATTTCCAGTCTCTAATGCCCAAACCATTACAGTTGTGCCTGCCCTTGCCTAAAACATTCCCTAAAATATTTGCATTGATTAGACATAGCTTTTAGAAACTAATCTATCCAAGCTGACAGGCAGATGATAACAACTGCCTCACAACCTTGACCAGCAAACAAAACAGAGCCATCATAACAAGACCTTTGCTATAACCAGTTCAGCATAGTTATAGCTTTCCTCAGAGTAACAATCATAGACTCCACATGTTTTGAGACAGGCTTTCTGTTTTTCCCACTACTTAATTTTCAGTTTGAAGATCTCTAAAATCAGAAAAAAAACCCAAACCATTCACTCAAAGCTACTAAATGCCAGGACCAGTTGAAGATTTCCACATCAGCATTCATCCGATGTGCCATTCTTTCATCCTCTACAGTGCTGAACAGGTACAGAACGGACAGGAGGAAAACCCTGATTAGGAGCTACTTGACTGATGTGCAGCAAGCACATATTCCTGCATTTTGCAAGCAGATCTGTCAAGTTTTATGCATCAAACCCATTCAGCTGATTTGTCTCACCTACTCCAGATCAGTACTTCTGGAGCAAAAGAAGAGGCGTCTGCACTGTAAAGCAGCAAAGGCTATGCCTCCCACTAGGTCTTCTCAGTGCCTTCCCCCCAGTACACAAGCAAAAAACAAACCATGTTAGAAAAGGTGCTTTCTAGGGTCACTGCCTTCCCCTGCAGTACATCTTGATCACATAATAGGCTATTGCTGAGAAAAGACATAAAACAAAAAAGTGTACAATCACAGCACAAGTCAGTGCCTACAGCTTCACACACCGAAAAAAATCAAGGTACTAAAGGCTATGGAAAGCTTTCTGATTTCCCATGCAATTTAGGACAAAGACTTAAAATGGATGCAACTCATTAATCTAAAAAAAAAAAACAAGATAAGATTATTTTCAAACATGCTCTTTAACATCTTTATTGATGATCTGGATGAGGGCATCAAGTCCATCATCAGTAAATTTGCTGATGACACCAAGCTGGGGGCAGGAGTTGATCTGCTGGAGGGTAGAGAGGCTCTGCAGAGGGACCTCGACAGGCTGGACAGATGGGCAGAGTCCAACGGCATGAGATTGAACACATCCAAGTGCCGGGTTCTGCACATTGGCCACAACAACCCCATGCAGAGCTACAGGCTGGGGTCAGAGTGGCTGGAGAGCAGTCAGGTGGAAAGGGTCCTGGGGGTGCTGGTTGATGGTAGACTGAACATGAGACTGCAGTGTGCCCAGGCAGCCAATGGCATCAGGAACAGTGTGGCCAGCAGGAGCAGGGAGGTCATTCTGCCCCTGTACACTGCACTGGTTAGGCCGCACCTCGAGTACTGTGTCCAGTTCTGGGCCCCTCAGTTTAGGAAGGAGGTTGACTTGCTGGAGCGTGTCCAGAAAAGGGCAACAAGGTTGGTGAGGGGCTTGGAGCACAAACCTTATGAGGAGAGATTGAGGGAGCTGGGGTTGCTTAGCCTGGAGAAGAGGAGGCTCAGGGGAGACCTTATTGCTCTCTACAACTACCTGAAGGGGGATTGTAGACAGGCGGAGGTTGGTCTCTTCTCCCAGGCAGCCAGTACCAGAACAAAAGGGCACAGTCTCAGGCTGCATCAGGGGAGGTTTAGGCTGGAGGTTAGGAGGAAGTTTTACACAGAGAGAGTGATTGCCCACTGGAATGGGCTGCCTGAGGAGGTGGTGGGGTCGCCGTCGCTGGGAGTGTTCAGGGCGAGGCTTGACAGGATGCTTGGTTGCATGGTTTAGTTGATTGGGTAGTGTTGGATGATAGGTTGGACACGATGATCTTGAAGGTCTCTTCCAACCTGGTTTATTCTATTCTATTCTAATATGTGTACATTCATTAATTGTTGTTATAAAATAAAATACACAGGGAACAGGGCACTCTCTACTCATGCTGAACAGAGGCTAAAGGTACTGCTTCTGTAACAGGCATCCTCAGCCCCTGCCAATTATTCGTGACTCTGTGGCACTTCATGTACTGTAGAGCGATTCCTGTTTGGTTCCATGAATCTGGACATTTATTTTGTTCGTCACAAAAAGACTAAGCCTGCTTATAAGATCATCGCATGTCGTGACAAATGAGCATGGAAGACTGCAAAACACAAGTAATGCCTTTGTAAAGATTGCTCACAAATCAGAAGAGAAATCCCACACCCCCAGCCCTCCCACACCCCCAGTGAAATCTTGGTAAATACTTGATTGTATTCCTTCCAGATGAAATAAAATAGCCAGAGAAACAAAACATGGCCAATTTTGGAATGATCCATACATCGGTGCAAGGATTACAGGTTCAGTTTGCAAGCAAACTGTTTTAACACTCGTGATAAGCACGTTAAACAGCGACCCCTAGTGTTGCTCGGTAGCATCTTTGGTTTTTTCCTAGGCAAAAATAGCAAATAAACCAGACTAGAATCAATCTCCCTTTACAGTGCAGGATCATATCGACACTCAGCCTTTGCTATGGATGAGTGGAATGAACCTCATTCAAAAGAGAAAAGCAGCAATAAATTTTAACTGAAGTGAAGCAGTAATCTGACAGGTCAATAAATGTGGTGGAATTTAACAGTGGTTTAAAAAGTTTCAGTAAGTTTGATGGCAATGTTAACATTATTACTTACTACATGGTAGAAGCATAGGTTAGTTGTTAGTTGCCATGGGTTAGTTGTTTAGGTGGTGTTGGATTGGTTGATGGGTTGGACGCGATGATCTTGAAGGTCTCTTCCAACCTGGTTTATTCTATGTATTGTTCTATGTATAGAAAGGAAAATTTAGTTAGAGTCAAGTCAAAATGAGTCACACAGAAGCCACATTCACAATAGTGTAAGGAAGACCTTCCCTTCAGGTCATGAGGTTTACAGTATAAACCTTTGCTTTCTAAACACTTTATGAAGCTTAGGTGCAGCTAGATCTTAGTCTCACATTTCATCAATGCTTTATGTCTAAAGGAAGAAATACAAAGAGTAAGGAGGTGTGGTGGTTTAGAAATTTCCCACTACATTAACAAAAGCACGGCTCACTCAGTCAGGAAGCAAATGGAAGCTAGACTTACATAGAATACATAGAATAAACCAGGTTGGAAGAGACCTTCAAGATCATCGCGTACAACCCATCAACCAATCCAACACCACCTAAACAACTAACCCATGGCACCAAGCACCCCATCAAGTCTTCTCCTGAAAACCTCCAATGATGGCGACTCCACCACCTCCCCAGGCAGCCCATTCCAATGGGCAATCACTCTCTCTGTATAGAACTTCTTCCTAACATCTAGCCTGAACCTCCCCTGGTGCAGCCTGAGACTGTGTCCTCTTGTTCTAGTACTGGCTGCCTGGGAGAAGAGACCAACCTCCGCCTGTCTACAACCTCCCTTCAGGTAGTTGTAGAGAGTAATAAGGTCACCCCTGAGTCTCCTTCTCTCCAGACTAAGCAACCCCAGCTCCCTCAGCCTCTCCTTGTAGGGCTTGTGTTCCAAACCCCTCACCAACTTTGTTGCCCTTCTCTGGGCACACTCCAGCAAGTCAACCTCCTTCCTAAACTGAGGGGCCCAGAACTGGACACAGTAGTCGAGGTGCGGCCTAACCAGTGCAGTGTACAGGGCACAATGACCTCCCTGCTCCTGCTGGCCACACTGTTCCTGATGCAGGCCAGGATGCCATTGGCCCTCTTGGCTGCCTGGGCCAAGCAAAAACTACACTCTACAATGGAATGCAATGAATATGTACAAATACACAGTATTTACAATATTATACAGGTATTTACAATCAGAAAACAGCACGGAACCCCCCCTGAACCCTTTCTGGTATCCAAAAGGAGCAGGGAAACTGCTCTGCTCTCCCCTAATCCCCTTTTCCCTCTATAATTAGAAGAAAAGAGAAAGACATTAGGAGACCTGTTAGCTCAAAGCATCATTAGTGACCTTATCTGCAAGGTCAGTGGCAATAAGATTCTCTCCAGTCCAGTAAAGCAGCCAGAGAAGGAAAGGAATGAAGTGGAATGTGAGAGATTGACAGGGTACATCTCACACAACTGGCCAATGAAATTAGTTTAGAATAATATTTTGTTTTCCTTTTTACACCCAACTGTGAATTGTTTATATTTCTCCACTTTTTCTGCTTGAAATCTGCAGCTAACTTTAAAAGGCATAGCCTAAAACTGCCACAGGAGGCCTCTCCAGTTGAGTAATGAGGTTCAAACATGACCCCCTTGTTTTCTAAATTCTTTATCCAGCCTAGGGGCACATAGAGCAAATCTTAGTCTCAGAGCTGGCAAATGTTTATCTTTAATGGAATAATCTAGATGGTTTTTAATAATGAGCAGCTCCATGGGTTAGTAACATTCCATTATAGATTCACAGAATGGTTTGTGTTGGAAGGGACCTTAAAAATCACCTAATTGAAACCCCCCTGCCATGGAGAGGGACACACTCTGCTAGATGAGGTTGCTCAAGGCCTCATCCAGCCCGGCCTTGAACACCTCCAGAGAGGGGGAATCCATCATCTCCCTGGGCAACTTCTTCCAGTGCCTCACCACCTTGATTGTAAAGCATTTCTTCCTAATATCCAGTGTAAATCTGCCCTCCTCAAGCATCAATCCATTCCCTCTCTTTCCCTACCACAATGGGCCCTTGTAAGAAGTCCCTTCCCAGCTTTATTGTCACTTCAGGTACTGTAAGGCTGATATGTAAGGTCTCCCAAGAGCCTTCTTTTTTCCAGACTGAACAGCCCTCCCATTAAGCCTCATTCCTGGAGGTTTTTAAGGCCAGGCTGGATGTGGCTCTGAGCAACCTGATCTAGTGTGAGGTGTCCCTGCCCATGGCAGGAGGGTTAGAACTAGATGAACCTTGAAGTCTCTTCCAATCCTATGCTGTCAGTTGCTGATGACCTGTCATAAGCAAAGGATAAGCCTTGGATAAGAAAGGATCTGTTAGTCTCAGGTAAGGAATCTCAAACTTTGAGAGGCATCCCTGCTCAAGAGTCACTTAGTGTGCAGTCCAGCTGCAGTTCAGGGGGAGCTCCAACTGGGCCCATCCTGACGAAATACTTTTAGTCTGAAGCAGCTGGCTGTGAGTCAGCAGTATAGACAAGAGAGCTGTCATTGGTTTAGCTCTGATATCTTGGTTTATACTTTATTGCCTTCAAAATCACCTTTTTTCCGAGGCACCTCTACTCTCCTGTACATGACCCAGGATCTTTTTCAGCTTGCAGATTCACTGCAGGGTGTGAGGCTTGCTGCTCCTTAGTCAGCCTGCACCAACCTACAGCTAGAGCTCAAGTGTATCAATCACAATTTTATAAGGCTCCATAAAAATCCAACTGAGAGAGGAACACCATGTTGCTGTGTATTAGTTAGCCATTTCTCTTTAGCCTTAGTATTGTAGAGACCAAGTTTTCAATGTCTGGCTGAGGATTTGAGTATTATTTCACAGTTTATAAAGAATAAAAACCAAGAAAAAGCCATTGACAAAAACTTCCACTGATACATATTGTGGAGATCTAGGTGACAAATTTGTTGGTGACATTTTATTGTAACATCTCACTATGGAATTGTCTTCTTTGTGTAGTCAAACCTATTGTTACAAATGTGATTAATGTTTGTTCTTATTATTTCTGTTTTGACATTATTGCCACAGTGCACAATATCATGACATTCTATCTATCTGTTTTGTCCGTAGTGAGGTCTACATTTGGGCATTTTAAAGAATAAAGTGCTGGTAAGCTGTTTGTGATGAGCCATCTAAGACCACCAAAAAGGGAGAGAATCAAGCCATATCTAACAACTGGAGCAGGAGCATAAAAGGCAACAGGAGGGGAAACTGGAACTAAGTAGAAGAGAAGCTCCACATCCTAGGCACAATGGCTGCATAAGTAACATACTTACAAAAATGAAGCTACAGAAGAATTTCATGATATTTTTGTGCTCCATGAGAAATATGAAAGACACAATGGGTGCAGGTCTCTCTTGAATCACTACAACTACCTCTCCAAGCCCAGATCCAGACACACGTAGCCATAACCACACGCGAAGTTCCAAGTTTGACTTGAATTTAACCAGGTATTTCTATCTGTAAGCTCTAAATGAAGAACAAGGCTGGTGAGAGGCCTTGAGCACAAGCCCTATGAGGAGAGACTGAGGGAGCTGGGATTGTTTAGCCTGGAGAAGAGAAGGATCAGGGGTGACCTCATTGCCCTCTACAACTACCTGAAAGGTGGTTGTAGACAGGAAGGGGTTGGTCTCTTCTCCCAGGCACCCAGCACCAGAACAAGAGGACACAGTCTCAAGCTGTGCCAGGGGAGGTTTAGACTCGAGGTGAGGAAAAAGTTCTTCACTGAGCGAGTCATTCGTCATTGGAATGTGCTGCCCAGGGAGGTGGTGGAGTCGCCGTCCCTGGAGGTGTTCAAGAGGAGATTGGACATGGCACTTGGTGCCACGGTCTAGTCGTGAGGTCTACCGAGACAGGTTGGACTAGACGATCCTTGGGGTCTCTTCCAACCTTAGTTATACTGTGATACTGTGATACTGTGAAATAAATAAAAGAATGAACGTAATTTTTAACAGAAAGAGAGACCTGTTGTACTGTGTATTTTACATTGGTAATTATATAGCAATTTGGATCAATGGAGGCGTAAATTATATGAAACAAAAAAAAATCCCACTGCCTAAAACTTATCTTCATATATTTCTTGGACTGACAGTGAAAAATAAACTCCAAATGCCATCCTGCTTTAAAACAAGGAATAGAGAAAAGAAAAAGAAAGAAAAAGCAAAAGGACAAGAAAAAGAACATCAGAATTTTCCGCTCTGGAAAATTTGTACATTTTCAGTTTTCCAAAAGATAACAGAAATTTACACACACACAAACCCATCCACTGATTCTAGACTCGTACAGTAACACTAGAGGGCAGGAGAGAAGCTGTTCATCGAAAGTCTTCAAACTTCAACAGCTAATCTTCACCTGGCTAAAGGTGTAGAATAGAATAGAATAGACCAGACCAGACCAGACCAGGTTGGAAGAGACCTTCAAGATCATTGTGTCCAACCTATCAACCTATCAACACCACCTAATCAACTAAACCATGCAACCAAGCACCCTATCAAGTCTCCTCCTGAACACCTCCAGTGATGGTGACTCCACCACCTCCCCAGGCAGCCCATTCCAATGGGCAATCACTCTCTCTGTATAGAACTTTTTCCTAACATCCAGTCTAAACCTCCCCTGACGCAGCCTGAGACTGTGTCCTCTTGTTCTGGTACTGGTGGCCTGGGAGAAGAGACCAACCTCCGCCTGTCTACAACCTCCCTTAAGGTAGTTGTAGAGAGAAATAAGGTCACCCCTGAGTCTCCTCTTCTCCAGGCTAAGCAACCCCAGCTCCCTCAGCCTTTCCTCATAGGGCTTGTGTTCCAAGCCCCTCACCAACTTTGTTGCCCTTTTCTGGACTCGTTCCAGCAAGTCAACCTCCTTCCTAAACTGAGGGGCCCAGAACTGGACACAGTACTCGAGGTGTGGCCTAACCAGTGCAGTGTACAGGGGCAGAATGACCTCCCTGCTCCTGCTGGCCACACTGTTCCTGATGCAGGCCAGGATGCCATTGGCCCTCATGGCAACCTGGGCACACTGCTGGCTCATGTTTCAAATACACCAAACTCCAAACTGGTGACACATGGGTTTGATGGATGGACCACTAGATGGATAAAGAACTGGCTTGATGGCTGCACCCAAAGAGTGGCTGTCAATGGGTCCATGTCCCAGTGGAGGCCAGTGACAAGCAGAGTCCCTCAGGGATCAGCCCTGGGACCAGTCTTGTTCAACATCTTTGTGGGTGACATGGACAGTGGCATTGAGTGCACCCTCAGCAAGTTTGCTGATGACACCAAGCTGTGTGGTGCAGCAGACACGCTGGAGGGAAGGGATGCCACCCAGAGGGACCTTCACAGGCTGGAGAGGTGGGCACAAGCCAACCTCATGAGGTTCAACAAGACCAAGTGCAGGGTCCTGCATCTGGGTCGAGGCAACCCCAGGCACAAATACAGGCTGGGCAGTGACTGGCTGGAAAGCAGCCCTGAGGAGAGAGACTTGGGGGTGCTGGTGGACAAGAAGCTCAACATGAGCTCTCAGTGTGCACTTGCAGCCCAGAAAGCCAATCAGATCCTGGGCTGCATCAAAAGATATATGATCAGCAGGTCAAGAGAGGTGATTCTCCCCCTCTACTCAGCTCTGCTGATACCCCACCTGGAGTATTGCATCCAGTTCTGGAGCCCCTATTACAAGAGGGATATGGACGTGCTGGAACGTGTCCAGAGAAGGGCCACGAGGATGATCAGAGGGCTGGAGCACCTCTCCTATCAGGACAGACTGAGGGAGTTGGGGCTGTTCACTCTGGAGAAGAGAAGGCTCCGAGGTGACCTAATTGTGGCCTTCCAGTATCTGAAGGGGGCCTACAAGAAGGCTGGGGAGGGACTTCTCAGGATCTCAGGTAGTGATAGGACTAGGGGGAATGGAATGAAGCTGGAAATAGAGAGATTCAGGCTGGATGTGAGGAGGAAGTTCTTCACCATGAGAGTGGTGAAGCCCTGGAATGAGTTGTCCAGGGAGGTGGTTGAGGGCTCGTCCCTGGAGGTGTTTTAAGCCCAGGCTGGATGAGGCTCTGGCCAGCCTGATCTAGTGTGGGGTGTCCCTGCCCATGGCATGGGGGTTGGAACTAGATGATCCTTGTGGTCCCTTCCAACCCTGACTGATACTATGATACATATCAGTACTTTTACTTCATATGAAATGTCAGGCTGACCAAAACTATGCCCCAAGACACAAAGTTCTTAAAATACCAGAGCACATATGTTGTATTATTTCTGGCTCACATGAATGTTCTGGTATGCTTCCTCCCTTCTCTGTGTCCAACTAGCTGACTGCAGTAGCTCCTATACCTTTGCTGTGTCAAACAGTGAGCTACCATTATAGCATGCTAAATAATTTTTTTGTTCCAGATTGCTATCCTATAACACTGAGCATGAACACATATACACCTGAGGACTCCATGGGGCTTTGGAAATCTAGGGAAATCAGCACACAAGTAAACACAAAGGACAGGTTTCACCATGTTGTAGTTTGAGCTGCGTGCCCCCCTGGTGCATTCACTTCCTGTGTCCAGAAGTCCAGCCCAGAGGGATGGACACAGGAAATTGTGTATTTCCTACCATAATTCTTTGCACCACTATAAGATCCAGTGCGGAGTCTGGCACTTCCTCTTTCCTTCCCTCTCCGAGACTTGGTAACTGGGGGAGAGATCTCCCGGCCATGGGCCTGATTGGGCCCAAGGCCACAGGGGGATGGGCAGTCTCAGGCCTGGCCAGCTGAGACTAGCCCAGCAGAGGGAGGGGGAAGAAGGAGCCCTGGGGGTTTTGCATGCACCCTCAGGTGGGGATGGGATCTTTCTTTGTCACTGCGCTTTGGGTTTTCTGTAACATTCACTGCTTTCTATTTAAACTTTCATCACTTTTGCAATCCGTTTGTCTGAGTCGTTATTTCTGCCTGTGGTGGGGAGGGGACCTGCCCCAACCCATTACATTTTTGGCGCCCAACGTGGGGCCAACTGCAGCTCGGATTGCAAAAGATGGAGAGTTTAAATTTAGTTCTGGGCATCGGTTTGGATTTGGAAAGTTGGGGCTCAGGTTTTGTGTTACCGGGGTGACTGTGTGAACTCCTGTGGACTGCAGAAGGATAGTTGGTGCGTGGCTGATGGCATGGAATTCCCTCCTGTTCCTTGGGAACAGCGAGGGGTGGTTCTTTCTGTGACTTTTTGCCCAGGGTAGCTTAAGAATGCTCGAGTAGCCTAAGAAGGCGAGACCTGCCTTCTCCTCGTTCTCTGCGGAGCGGCAGGGAGCGGAGGAGGGGCAGCGGCAAGCAGAGCGTGGTCGGCCCGCGGCCGCTGCGGGGAGCGGACACCCGCGGCGAGCGGGCAAGCGACTGCTGGAGGTGACTCGGACTCTGCATCGCGGCGACAGAGACGGCAGGGGCCGGGCCGGGCCGCGTTCAAGCGGCGGCGGCGGCACCGCCCGAGCCGGGCTGCGTTCAGGCGGCGGCGGCGGCTGTAAATCTTTCCCTGGTGTTTTCGGACGTGCTCCGAAAATGGCGCCGAGCACCTGGCTCCGCCTCCCTGCTTCTTCAGCGGGCTGTGGCGCAGCTCCTCCCTCTTCCGGGGGTGGAGGTTGTGCAGCCGGATGCTGTCCTGCCTTGGTACGCGAGCGCCCAGCCGGGGGGTGCGGAGTGCCTCTGACATGCATCCGTGTAGCTTTGGTCCGCGTGAAAGCGGTTGGCTGCGGCACCCTGGATGGATTGAAAAAGGCAGTCGTGGAGCCGGATTGTTCCGACTGGCCTGCCCCAGGGGTGGAGAATTTGCCGCTGAATAGGAGAGTAAAGGCTTGGCTGAGAAGTTGTGAGGTATTTCCAGGTGACCAGGATGTCCCAAGGAGTCCACAAGGAATTCACACTGCAGGAGAAGGACTGCGTCGCTGGGAGGTTCCATCACATGAGGAAGAACAACTGGAATGGACTGATGCTTGAGCCTGAATGAGAGACTGTTTGAGTGGACGCCCAGATGAAGATATGGACTTCGCCGGACATGTCATCAGAAGTTTTCTGATCTGATGATGTGTTTGGGTGCAAAGATTATGGTATGAAATACAGGGGTGGCATGTTGTAGTTTGAGCTGGGTGCCCCCCTGGTGCATTCACTTCCTGTGTCCAGAAGTCCAGCCCAGAGGGATGGACACAGGAAATTGTGTATTTCCTACCATAATTCTTTGCACCACTATAAGATCCAGTGCGGAGTCTGGCACTTCCTCTTTCCTTCCCTCTCCGAGACTTGGTAACTGGGGGAGAGATCTCCCGGCCATGGGCCTGATTGGGCCCAAGGCCACAGGGGGATGGGCAGTCTCAGGCCTGGCCAGCTGAGACTAGCCCAGCAGAGGGAGGGGGAAGAAGGAGCCCTGAGGGTCTCGGGTGTACCCTCAGGTGGGAATGGGATGCCTCTGGGTTTGCTTTGGGATCTTTCTTTGTCACTGCGCTTTGGATTTTCTGTAACATTCACTGCTTTCTATTTAAACTTTCATCACTTTTGCAATCCGTTTGCCTGAGTCGTTATTTCTGCCTGTGGTGGGGAGGGGACCTGCCCCAACCCATTACACACCTCCCGAAACATGGGTATTTATTTTCAGTTTAGGTATTGCTATGAATGAATCTGGCCTTCCAGCCTGAGACTAGGAGGTCAAGACTCTTCAGAAGACTATTTCCTTACAGATGTCAGAGATACATAGAATATACACAGAATAAACCAGGTTGGAAGAGACCTTCAAGATCACCACGTCCAACCCATCAACCAATCCAACACCACCCAAACAACTAACCCACGGCACCAAGCACCCCATCAAGTCTTCTCCTGAAAACCTCCAGTGATGGCGACTCCACCACCTCCCCAGGCAGCCCATTCCAATGGGCAATCACTCTCTCTGTATAGAACTTTTTCCTAACATCCAACCCGAACCTCCCCTGGCGCAGCCTGAGACTGTGTCCTCTTGTTCTGGTACTGGCCGCCTGGGAGAAGAGACCAACATCCGTCTGTCTACAACCTCCCTTCAGGTAGTTGTAGAGAGCAATAAGGTCACCCCTGAGTCTCCTCTTCTCCAGGCTAAGCAACCCCAGCTCCCTCAGCCTCTCCTCGTAGGGCTTGTGTTCCAAACCCCTCACCAACTTTGTTGCTCTTCTCTGGACTCTTTCCAGCAAGTCAACCTCCTTCCTAAACTTAAGGGCCCAGAACTGGACACAGTACTCGAGGTGCAACTCTACAGCAACTCTACAGCAACTGAGATAATACTTGTTTTATCTCTACTGACAACAGAAACTTCTAGGAGAATGGAAAAATCCAGACTGATAGCAAAGCAAACCAAGAGCATTTTATCTTCCTCCCTCCACGTCTAGCTTGGCTCAACACCTTTACTTTTTTATTTTGACTATGACTACATAGACATCACAAGAGGAGGCATATTACCTTGCATACTGGCCAACATAATCAATTCAAGTGCCTCTCAAGAGAAATCTAAGGGATATAAGTTTTAAAATAAAATCTTAATGAAGCCGAAAATAACTCTTTGGTCTAAGTCTTACTTTTATGCTTACATCATTTCTTTAAATACACATAAAGAGAAGCCTAATTATAATCAGTAGTATAGCTTTGTAATGAAAGTTGCCTTTTGTGGTGCAAATAATTATTTATTTCTCAGTATTCAAATGTATGCTGAAGGCTTGTGCTATTGTCAGCACCATGAAGAAGCAAAAGAAAATTGTATTTCCTTCCTTTCCTTAAAATGTTTTTCTCTCTGTTGGCTTCTGTGCAAGGATTAAACATCCTTTAGCTCATTCTTTGCACACCCCATAGCCATAATGGAGTAGTACTGCAGGTATGATACAGAGAAATCAGCATGGATGAGGTGACTTTCCTAAAATTAAACTCAGGGAAAAACCAAAGCCAAATGCGATCTTGGTTGTTCTGACACAATCAATGGGACTCACTCATCTCTGCTGCAAGGTATTAAAACCTGCTGCAGAGATCAAATATAAATATCAGGGTTATTTATTTTAGAAAAACAACCTGAACAACAATTGGTTTATATCTTCCAGCTAACTGTAGGGAAAAGAGTGTTCTACAAGCAGCAGACCCAACAAAAGCTGGTTTCTTATGGACTGAGCCAGATGTCCCCACAAACAATTTGCCAAGCCCCAGCTTCAATTTCTCCACAATACCTTCAGTCCCTGTCCTCCTATGTCCTTGACGCCTCCTGACACCTCCTCTGATTACAATTCTGAACCATACAGACCCTCTTGGGATTGCTGGCAGGGCACACAGTTACCTAGTTGAGGCTGCAGCCTTTCTTTGGGGAAAAGGGGCACTTGCCCATGTCTGCCTAATTTCTGCCACTGACTTTCACAAAACTTGTAGGAACTAACATTGCTATTGGAGACACCTGTTTCCCTGTCAAACTTAGGCCTGACACTGACTAACAGGATGAAAGAAGTGGAAGAGACAGGACAGCTGTACCAGCCAAGCTAAAAACAAGACAGCAAAAAAATTCAAGACACTCGGTTTAATTGCAGATTGCTTTCTTAGCAGTTTATACAGGAAATGGTGGGCAGATTGGTGGGAAGACTGGTTGCAGAAAGTAATGTCATGCCTTTGAGCCTAGAAAAGACCATTTTTATATGAAAAGGTAGAATTCTGTAAGATAATTGAAGAATGCTATTGGGTGACATGAAAAAGCCAGTTGCTTCACTTTCCATCCTTCTCCCCATCTGTGCCTGCCATGGATGCTCCCGATGATCAAATTCAGCCTGTTTCCAGACTAGTTTTCTTGTAGATTGATTCAAAACTCAAGATAACACCTTCTCTCATCTCCCTGCCCCAAAGCTTATTCATGCTGCAGGCAGCAGACAGCAGGCCACACCATGGGAGCAATTCAGATATTCTGCCTTTGTGAAACTGGGATTGCCAAGGGTTGCATCCTTGCAGGTCGCAGTACTTAAACGTGGGGTTTGAAACAGGAATCCACATGGGTTTGGGGCTGAAGACATCGAGAGGAAAAGCTCCCAAATGCAGGCAGTAGAAGGTCGCATACTTTTCATTTATCTGGCAAAAAACATCTGAGCTAAGGGCTGTGTCTGAAATCTTCTACAAAAGATTGACACTTGCTCCCAGGCCAGAGCGGGGAACCTCTCCTATTTCAACACATGCCTCTGTTTCAGAGGCCTCACTTCAGTTAAAATACTCATGCTAGAAACAAGGACACTTTTTCAATTTAAAGGAATTTTTTTTTTTCATGTACAAACCTCAAAGTGAACACACCCACTTTAAATGGATCAGGTTCACAGGCACGAGCATTGAAATCACTTGGAGAGAGTCATTTAAAACCAGCAGGAAGAAGCGACATGCTAGCCCCAGCATACAGTACCTATGGGTATATTTAGAACAAGAGTAAGAAAGAAGCTTCTCAGTGTAAATATACATACAGAAACCTCTACACAGTGAGAAAGTTTTAATATGACTGTGGAGCTTTCCTCTTCCTTTCAAGATCTAAGAAACCAGAGTGCAAATCTGCAAAGCAGTTTGTTTTAACTAGCTCCCCATACTTTCAGAAGTGTTAAAAGTTATAAGCAGGAGGTCTATCAACATCACACTGCTCAGCACTAATTTTAGATTTGAAAAAGAAACTTGGGTATTATTTGAAACTACATAACATTACTCTGCCCCCCCCCTTCCCCATTCCCATATAAAATCATTTTTAAGCTACTACCATCAGCACACAAAGATCTTGCAGTTCACAGCACCATATATCAACCCTGTCTGCCTGCACACCTACATCCCTCCCAATGAAGGAACGCAACAGTGGTGATGAGTGGTGATGTCAGGGCAGCTTCCCATTGCAGAAATGGAACTGAAGCCCACATGAGCAGAGCCACTGGGGCAGCACTGAATTAGCCTCCCAGCATAGCTCAAACAAAAAATTCTCAGAGGTCCAGCCCCAGAAACAGCTCACTCTGATGAGCTGATTTTTTCAGAGAACATGAGAAAGCAGCACATAACACACAAACATTGCAGAGCAACTTGAGACCATGTACTCTGCTTTGATAACGTAAAGATGCTAACAAATAACATACTCTACGTTTATTTCTGTGCCTGTTTCCTCACCTTCACAGAATGTTCGCTGTGCCATTCCAAGATCCTGCAGATCACAAGTCCTCCTGTCAGACAGCTCCCTGTGACTATGGCTGCTCTTAACCGTTACCCATCTTCAACAAGATGATTTTCTTTTCTTCCAGCCCCCACACTTCCTGTGCATCGGTTTTTTTTCTTCCCCGGCTAAGACTTTGATCTTAGGGGTTAGCACCTACTCTTCACTTTCATATTTAATTTCATTCATTTTTTTTTTGCATTTCACAGTATTTCAAACTTGACTCTCTACTGAGATATTTAATTCAAATGAGGATATGTGCTGGGTTGAGGCAGCCCCCTCTCCCCACCACGGGCAGGAATAAACACTCAGGACAAACAGATTGCAAAAGTGATGAAAGTTTAAATAGAAAGCAGTGAATGTTACAGAAAACTCCAAATGCAGTGACAAAGACAGACCCCAAAGCAAACCCAGAGACATCCCATTCCCATCTGAGGGTACACCCAAGACCCCCATGACTCCTTCTTCCCCCTCCCTCTGCTGGGCTAGTCTCAGCTGGCCAGGTCTGAGACTGCCCATCCCCCCCGTGGCCTTGGGCCTACCAGGCCCAAAGCCAGGAGACGTCTCCCCCAGTTACCGGCAGAAGGAGGAGGAAGAAAAGAGAAAGTGCTAGACCCCACACTGGATCTTATAGTGGTACAAAGAATTATGGTAAGAAATACACAATTTCCTGTGTCCACCCCTCTGGGCTGGACTGCTGGACACAGGAAGTAAACACAGCAGGGGGCACCCAGCTCAAACTACAACAGGATAGAACAGACTAGATAAAAGAAAGACATTTTTTACAGTGAGTGTGGCAAAACATTTGAACAGGTTTCTTAGGGAGGTGACAGATGGTCCATCCCTGGAAACATTCAAGGTCAGGTTGGACAGGGCTTCAAGCAACCGGATTAAGTCAAAGATGTGCTTGTTCATTGCAGGGGTGTTGGACTAGATGACTCTTAAAGGTCCCTTCCAACTCAAACCATTCTATGGTTCTACGGTATCTAAATTCACCTCATTCTCACTGAAAAATGAGGGCAACATGCCAGTTACGAGCAAATCATTGGCTTCACCACTTTGCAATTTCTGAGCAGTATCAAAATCTCAAACATTTTCTGTTGTATGTAGAAAGATCCACAAACCAACAAATACACATGCTGTTAACAGCACTGATTTAGAAGAAATTTTAAACCAATACGATGAGTGCACAAGCCAAAAGTTTCAGAGAGCTGAAGGTACAGAAGTTGAATTGCATCTTCTCTTCTGCCCTGGAAGCTATTTGGACATCTAAAGGTGTCTTTAGGAAAGTTGAACATGATGAGAATGCTCACTAGACAGGACTGTTGGATCTAAACAAACCACTATCAAAAGGATAAGTGATCATTAAGTGATCTAATGGAAAAATGAATGAGGATTTTGCATTCATCAAGATCTTGATTACCAACACATAAAAAAGTAGGAGACTTACAAATGCAGTTGAGTTTTAAAAAGGCAAAATAGATCTATGTTTTACTGCAGGCATAAAATGAGTAGTAGCTGTCTGTAGCACACATGCTCAACAGTGAAGTGGAATAAACAGCCCCAAAGAGGTAACACAGTGCAAGAGGAAAATCTGACCTAACTATGAACAGGGTGAAATAACTGAATTCAAACAGTTTCACATCAAAGCACAGCTACTGCAAATAGATCAAGAGAGGGAATATAGATACATTTTTCTCACAAAGGTTGGCTTGCAGCCAGCCACCATCATTGCAGCCTTCTCCATGCTGTAACCTAGACAAGCTTTTCCTTCTCCATTACAGCAAATGCAGATGGTTGCTTGTCTTGTACCAGGCACATCTCCTCCAAGATCTATTGGCCAGCACCTGAATTATTTCCAATCAGGCATTTTAATGGTTCACACCATCTGTTTTCCAGCAGTAAAAGCTGATGTTTTCCAGGAGTGCCCTAGTGCATAACAATTCCCTAATCTGTGTGATATCAAAAATGACTGGTTGATAAAGGCAGAAAACCTCCTGACACATCATCCTCTATCATTACAAAGTCTTGACATATTTTCACCTCAAGGCTGCAGTAGCTGAAGGAGAGTCTTATCACAGACTCACATTCAGGTTGGAAAAGACCCTCAGGCTCTCCAACTCTGACCGATAACCCTACTCTGCAAAGCTCACCCCTAAACGATATCCCCAAGCACCACATCCAAATGACTTTTAAACACATCCAGGGTTGGTAACTCAACCACTTCCCTGGGCAGCGCATTCCAAAGCCTGACCACGCTTTCCCTGACAAAAAACTTTTCCTAATGTCCACTCTAAACCTACCCAGTCACAGATTGAGGCCATTCCCTCTTGTTCTAGCACTAATTACCTGTAAGAACAGACCAGCGCCAGCCTCTCTACAACGTCCTTTCAGGTAGTTGTAGAGAGCATTCCCTCAGCCTCCTCTTTTCCAAATTAAAGAGCGCCAGCTCCTTCAGTTGCTCCTCATGAGATTTATTCCCCAGGCCCTTCATCAGCTTCAGTGCCCTATTCCGCACTTGCTCCAGCACGGGGCCTTCGCAAACCTTCGCCTCAGAACTGCGGAGAAGAGTCTCGGAGTAAATTTATCGGGGGGATAGGGAGGGGTGGACTACGGCGGAAAGTATCAAGATAAAGCTGGGGGTTGGCCGCAGCCGGTCGGAGGGTTTTCTCGCGCCACTAGCAGCTCTCAGCGCTCCCGGAACGATGCGCTCGGGGCGCAGTTTCCGGGAGAAAGGGAAGGGACGCGTTTGAGCGCGGCACCGGCGTGCAGGGCGCCTCGCCGGGCGGGTGGTGAAGAGGGTAGCGGTATCGTGCACGGTGGGTTCGTTGTCTGGGTCGTCTCCACTCAGCTTCACCCACAGACGGCGCGGGAGGATGAACCTGGAGCGGCTGAGGAAGCGAGTGCGGCAGTACATCGACCAGGTGAGGCGCGGGGGAAGCGGCCGTTAGTGCGGGGTGGGGTTTGCCGGGGAAGGGGCGGCTGGCCCGCAGGCTTTCCCCGAGGCAGAGCCCCTCCGAACCCTCTTCACGAGGGCGGGCTGGGTGTGGGTTGCAGGTGCCAGCCTTTGTGGCCGGAGAGAGCGAATTAATTTTGAAATAATGCTCTGTTTCACCTCGGAGGGGAGGCAGCGGGGGCGGGAGAGGAGTGCGGCGGGCCGGAAGCGCCGGCTGTGCGGTCTCCGCTGGAGGTAGGGGCTTGTGGCCTCCTGGTAGCGTGACGGGGAGATTTTCGTGCTCTCTTCCTCGTTTGGAGGAGAATAAGGAGGAAAACTGTCTGTTGGAGAGGCTGCTGTGTAGTGAAGATGTATTAGCAGGATCCCTCCCTTAAGGGTTGTGCAAGTTGGGCCACGTACCAGGTGATTATAGGTGTCCATCATACTAACGTGCGGCACTATAGGCTGCTGTCAGAAGGGCAGGCTTGTTTTCATTTGTTGATGGATTCGGCAATTATGTTGCTGCAGGGCAAACAAACAAACCCCAGACGTTAAGAAAAAATACATTAATAAATTAGATTAAGTTTAGCACACTTTATTCCTAATTAAAAGATTCATTGGGGTTCTAAATTAATTTGGTGGATTTTCTTGTTTATTTTTGTTGCACTCAATGGAGTTAGATTGGTTCACCACGCTGCTTGGCCATGCAGCTACATGGAGAAGGGGGCCATCAGGAACGCTATGGGACAACTTCTTTGTGTGTATAGTTGGCTTTTTGTACTGTAGAGCTGCCTAACAGAAGTTGTGTAATGCCCTGTAGCCCTGAATTATGCTTTTGGTTTTGTGTTATTGAGAGTTATTTAAACTGAGGTTTAAATAACACCTGTTAGACATGGGATTTTGGTTTGGTGAGGTTGTTTTGTTTTCTTTCTGGGAGCACAGTTTAAAATCAAACTATTCTCTTGGCAAATTTGCTGGGCATTCTTAATTCCCATTAAGTAGAGAATGTGAGTAAACAACATGGAAGAGACCACTTAGGTCATGGAGTGTAGAGCTTTGTGAAGACTAGAATACCATCAGTGTGCATTTTGAAAAAGTCTGCCAAACCTCTACTGCAAAAGCACAGAGCAGTCCCTAAGACTGCAAACAAAGTACACAGCTGTGACACTGGGAAAAGTAGGAATGATTGAGGCTTTTCTAGTATTGCAAGTCCATGCAATGGCAGGATATCTGTTAAACATCTGGCAGATCCTGGGAAGTATATCCAGGAATAAGGGGAAATTTACACAGGGACTGGTTTGTGTAAGGTTAAAGCATCCTGACCGGGGAAAGAAAATTTCAAACAGAGATGGTGCTGCTGAACCTTCCAAAGATAGTTTAGATATAGGTATCTAAATCCATTATCTCTGTCTCTCTCTATATATATATACAGAGAGAGAGGAGGGCAGGGGGAGTGTCCTCTCATAAAGTGCAGCAGGGAAGGGTGGGTTCTTGCAAATTTTCAGTGCTAGCAAATCATCTAATGACCTCTTGCTGTATTATGATGTGCACAGCTTTTGGTCAAAGGTATCTGCATTTTACTGAAAATGAACAGAGAGCTCCACTTTGAATTTCTTCTTAGTGTCCTATAGAAGCTACAGAACTGTCACTTTTAAACTGTTTGGTTTTGGTTTTTTTTTCTGAACTTAGAAAAATCTCAAGTGTGAATTGCCATTCAGGGCTGCATGCATGAGATATTAAATGTGAATGATGTACAGGCTATTTCAGAAAAATGCAGGAACTCTAACTCCAAATAAATACTAATTATATCTATCATGCTTTTACAGCAACAATATCAAAGTGCCCTGTTTTGGGCAGACAAGGTAGCTTCATTGTCTCACGGTAAGTAATTGCTTTTTACATTGTTTTTGATAAACTTCTTTCTCATGTTCTGTTTTGGATTTGTTGTGTTTTGTTGGTTCTTTTAAACCTGTTTGGCTAAATGTTGAAGTTTTGAGTTTGGTGTGTGATTTTCTGTGATCTTTGGAATGCTGTTTTTCCAAATAGAGCAGGGTCAATCTTACTTTCCTTTTGACTTTCATGTGAAAACTAACATTTGGCAAATCCTTAAGGTTTGCCTGCCTTAAAAGACGAAAGAGCTAACTACAAGAGACAGTGGTAGTTTCCTGCCAGGATTCATTGTTGCTCTGGGTGATAAGTAGAATGCAGGTTTACAGGGTGAGTTGATGATGTTTGCCTGCAGCCATCATCCATTTACACTTAAATTTTTTCTAGGGTATTGATTCCAGAAAAGCTTTGGTTGCCAATGAAGTAGGATAGTCCCAAGCTGTGCTTTGCAATTGTAACTTCAAGCTGCAGAAGTCTAGTGCTTTCACTAGTGTTAGATTCCCACTGATCTTTTTTGCAAGAGACAGTTCTGGGTTGTTCTTTTCTTCTGCTCTATGCCCGAGGGCAGGCTAACCTACAACTGCTACTCTTTTAGATCTGTATCACTGTTGTCTCCTCATGACACACTTCTGGTATGAGATTTTTGTTTTCACTGTGCAGTATAATACCTCATGTTTTTAAAGTTTTGTTGTTGTTTTAATGTCTCACTGGTAGATACTATAAGCTATATGTGTGGGTCTGTGTATTTATAGATAGATAGGAAAAAACCAACCTTGTAACTCATTAGGGCAGTGGAGCAGGGGAAAAATATATTTCTAGTGAAGCAAATATATTTTATATCTAAGTGTTTAAAGATACATTATAAATTAATGTTTTATAATTTGTTATTTCATTTTAGAGGAACCACAAGACATCTACTGGTTGGCCCAATGTCTTTACCTAACAGCTCAGTATCATAGGGCAGCACATGCCCTTCGATCACGTAAGTTGGACAAGGTATGTTGTTTCAGTCAGAGACTTTGTACTGTTGTTCCACTTCTAAACCTTTGCTGCTAAGGACAGTGACTTCTTCACCATCAGAGGATGAGGATTATGGAAAACATAATTAAAAACCCTGCGTAGTGTACTTTATCTGAACCGAGTATGGCCCTGTGTTCACTTGGCCAGACTGAAACTGTTGTCCTCAGCTAGGGTCACAGGAAAGAGAAAAGGTCTAAAGATGTAACTGCAACAGGTATTGGAAGGGGAAGTGTCACTTCAGGTATAATTTTTTAATTGTCCTTCCACTCTGCTACTGAGTGGTGAAGGCAAGAGTGAAGCAAATGTCTTCTGAGAGTTTAATAGTAGAGAACATGCTACAGACCTAGTCATTTTGGCCAGGTAAGATTTTTGGAGGTGGAAGGAATGAAGCAGCCATAGAGCTGAAAACATGAGAGTTCAAAATGGAGTCTAGCAGGGGATGTAAACATGCTGTCTCTCTGTAACTAATATGTATGAAAACTTTGTTTCAGTTATATGAAGCCTGTCGCTACCTTGCAGCCAGATGTCATGTGAGTACATGTTTTACCCTCTCTTGAAACTGAACCAAACTAAATAAAAGCTGCATCTCGGAAAGACTAGGTACCTGACAGGTGGTGTAGTGGTCTATCTTCATTCAAGTAACAGGTTTAAATTTTGGGACAGTTGATTTAATTCTTTAACCTTCAGTACCAGTCACTAGAGTGTCTGTTGTGGCATGATTCTGAAGAAATCCAGCTGACCTTTGTTCCCAAGAAACCAAATACTCTTCTAATGTTTTGTCAGGAAGGAATGTGTACTATTTTTGCCTCATGTCTTCATGTTTACATTTTTAATTTGTTGATTGTAGTCTGACCAGAGGAGATGTGATTTGTGGTTGCATAAATATAGTTAGCACCTTTACAATACACTTCTGTACAAAATGTGACACATGGATTGTAAGCCATGGTGCTTTCCTAGGAAAACTGGATCAATTGGGGGATTAGATATAGAAATTTGAAACAGAATAACATGCTGCTTATAGAATAAGGTCGCTGTGTTTTGTATTAACTGTTTTTAGAAGCATGTCTACTTTCATGAGTGCATAATGCTGAATAATAGATTTTCTGTAGGTGTTAATTCTGTAACCTTTTGCTTACTATAGTAAAACAGTTGGCTGCAATTGTAGAATTACATACATCCAGATAAGAACATGCATAGATGAAAAACCTGCTGATTGGGCAGTGGTTGATACAACACGTGCCTTTGAATGATGACACTGTGTTTATTGGTGCTTTATGTGCAGATGTTTCAAATCTCAACCTTGTTTTTTTACATGCACGTGTTTGGCTAGTATGCTGCAAAAGAGCATCAGCAGGCCCTGGATATTCTTGATATGGAAGAGCCAATCAACAAAAGACTGTTTGAAAAATACTTGAAGGATGAAAGTGGATTGAAAGACTCCGCCACAGACTGGGAGATGTCACAGTCATCTGTAAGTGATGCATTTTTAAACAAATATTTCTATAACTGAGAAAATGTGTGAAGTCAAAAGTGATTTTGCAGCTGTGTGAATCTGAAACTGTGTTTAAGCTTTTTGATAACCTAATTTTCAGGAATGCCAAATTGTTCTGCTTTCAGTCAGAAGTCGTGTTAGCTTGCCTGTATGAAAATAACTTGGATTACAAAAAAGGAAGAGCACTTTTCAACAACTTCCCTTAAATTATTTGCAGACACTTTGCAGGAAGTTCACAATCTAGTATCAATGCTGCAGTTTTGTACTTCATAATGTAAACAGTTGAGCTGCAGGTTCTTAGATGACAAAGCAAGCTTTCTCCTCCTGCAATTATTTTTAATGAAACAATTCATTAATCATTCAAGTGTTGCTCTCAATGGGACATTTTTTTCATCATGCTTGCAAATTTTGTGATAAGGTGAATCTTTCAAATAAGTGGGGAAAAAAAATCTGTATAGGCACACGGTTAAATGGGATTAGTGCCGTGAAGAGTCTTCACTTTTGCAGTTACGAAATTAAGTGTATTAGCTGAAGCTATACCGGAGGTCATTGACAGATGGCGTTTTCCCTGTATGCAAAACAAGTTAAATCATTGATGTGAATTGATTTTGAATGTTGGCTTTAATGGGCTTAAGGGAGAAGCAGATTAGACTATGAGTTGCTGTGCTGTGCCTTAATGGGGGCATATAAGATAACACTGAAAGCAAAAGAAGACGTCCTCAGCTTCAGACATTCATTTTTATGGTACTCTGGCCCAGTGTTTAGATGACTGATTATTTTACTACATTGAGAAATCATTTCAGCTGAAAAATAACCCAGCTGAAAAACCTCAAATTTGTTAGCCCTTACATTTGCAAATGTGTGAGCTAAGTCATCTTCGCATTAGTGAGCTATATTATATATGCCAAAGCATAAAACTTCTGAAGTGGGTGCTGCTTCAACAATTTTATGATCAAACTCTTCTTTATAAAAGTAGCTTTTTCACTTTTATTTTGATAAGTTTGTGCAAACACTGGTTTCAGAATAAGACTGGTCTTTGAGCTGGGACCAGTATTACCACTTCAGCACCCCCATGGGGTTTATTGGTTGTTTATGCTGCTATACTGCTTCCACTGTGTGGGCTCCTGAGAGAGATGGGCTGCCTGATTATTCTGATGATACAGATGCCTAATGTGTTAACTTTTTCCAAGTAATGTGCCGATACTTCTGTGGCCTTCTGGCTGAACTTGAACACCCATCTAGGGAGTTTTGAAAGAACACAGTTATTAGGCATTGCAGCACAACTTTATGATAATAATGATCTTTCACTGCTTTTGTTTCTGAAACATCTTGAAAAGGAGGATAATTTTTTTCATGTCAGATTAGTTGAGTCTATTGATTTGATCTTTCATCTCTAATGCAGTCATCCTTGTGTTGCATGAAATGTGTGGTTTAATAGTCAACAAATACATGAATCGTCTTTGAAAGTGGCAATTTCCCTATATTGTGTGTGAAGAGAATTTAGTATAATTAGCTTACAACTCAGTACCAGGGAGATGGATGTTTGAACTAGAAAAGATAAACTGCTATGCTGCTACTTCTGTCTTTCAAGCATGTGTTCTTTTGCCTGTAAATAACTTGAGCATTAATTTGTTTGTGGGTTTTTTTATGTGTGGTTTTGTTTTTTTTTTTCACAAAGATATTAGAGGCAGTATTTTAGCACTAGAAAACCAGGTTCTACCATACCTTAAATGCTTTTTACTTTTCAGGGAGCCCATTTGATTTGTGCTCAAAACCAAATTGCAAACATTGATTCAGTCTTTGACCTCCAGCCCTGCTTTTCCACCAGATTAAGAGCTCTATATGCCTTTTGCGAGGGAAGATCTATGATGCTTTGGATAATAGAACCCTAGCAACATACAGCTACAAAGAGGCCTTGAAGCTTGATGTTTACTGCTTTGAAGCATTTGATCTTTTAACGTCGCACCATATGCTGACAGCACAAGAAGGTCTGGATAGCAGTATTTCGTAAATACACGTAAAATTTAGCTTCTTTCTCAATATGCCTCTTGCCTGGGCAGAGTTAAGGCAGTAAGATAAGTAACAGACTTAAATGTTAAGAATGGAAAATGTACGAAATGGGTAAAAGTTATACTCTGCTCAAATTTACATTTGGAACGATATTTCTCCATCTTGCATTGCTGTGAATTCAAAGTGACAAGGTAACCCAGCTGTCCTGTTCATTAGCTCCAGATTCTCTCACCCTCTCTGCCCATAGTAAACATTGTGTAGCCTGTACAGGCTTTGAATCCACAAAACCCTGCTGGTGTTTGCTTAGTTATAGTAGACATTGGTTAATACAGCATTCCAAGTGATAAAACTTGACATGTTCAGTAAATAAAAAGTGATGCATTATGTCATATTCATGCAAGTTTATTTTAATTTAAAATGTAGAATGCAAACCTAAGAATTCAATCACCGATTTTTTATAATTAGTAGTGTGTGGTGGGTTGAAAGGAAAAGCTCTGCTTTCCCTCCCCCACTGAGAAAGAAACCGCGGCTAAAACCCAGTCGGAGAAATGAGAGTATATTTTACAAGGAAACAGATTCTATGTAACACAACAAATACAGGTATTTTACAATATATACAGGAATATACAGCAAATAAACACAGTCAGAAACCAGACCCCCAACAGAGGGGGCTTCCCCCTGTGCCCCCTTCACCCCCCCTACCTCCCTTCTCCCCCAAAGAGGTAGAAAAAGAGAAAAGAGGGGGGTTAGCACAGCAGACAGAGGCCTATGCACAGGGAGTTAGTTAGTTAGTATCTTATCTTAGTTGGCCAGAAGCCCAGAAGCAGTCCAGCCAAAAGGGACAGCAAAGAAAGGAAGACTGAGAGAAAGTCCCAGCTCCCCTGGGTCCAAGACCTTAATCAGCCAATGAAATTCGTTTAGAATACCAAAATATTTTACAAACATTTAGCCAGTGTGCCCCTTCCTTAAAGGCACAGCCTCAAACGGTCACATAGTGTTATCTTCTTTAGTTTTTCTGTACTGTTACTTTCCTGGTAGTTTTGGGAAGAGCATCACAAATTTCTTTGCATTTCTCTAAGTTCTTACAATGTTAAGTCTTGCTATTTCTTCTCTAATATGATCCCTTTTCTTTTTTTGTTTTAAATTCACATAGAAAAAGAACTTCTTGAATCTCTACCTCTTAGCAGACAATGTACAGAAGAAGAACAAGAATTGCTTCACTTTTTATTTGAAAATAAATTGAAAAAGGTAAACCTCAAAACCGGCTAAAAAGCTGGAGAACTGATACAAAGGCTTGGCGTCTGATGCACGTTTTCTTGGATTCCATTTATTCTGATCATTGGAATAAAGGACTCCATAGTTGTGGTCACTTAAAACTTAAGATGCAGTACATGTCCCTGCGTGGGAGTAATAGAATAATGTTATGTAAACTTAATTTTCTGGTGTGGTGACAACTTAAAATTTAAGTAGTTGGGCTTCTTTAATTTTATTTCCTGACAAAATTCTAGGTGAGGAGAAAGACTATTGTATGCAAAACATCAGTTCCCTTAAGCTGCTGACACTGGCAGGCAACTTGCATGTTCTAAATGAGTTTTAAAGTACATTATAAAGAACTATTTTACCAACTATGTGTTTTATGGACTTTCAGTTTAAAACTAAGAAGCTTAACGCATCTTTAATACTCTTTTTAAAGTAAAACTATTAATGCTTATACCATCTGATTTTAGATTGGTTGTTGTTTCTTTTGTCTTTCAGTATAATAAACCCAGTGAAACACTGATTCCAGAATCAGTAGATGGTCTTCAGGAAAATCTGGATGTGGTAGTATCCTTAGCTGAAAGACACTATTATAACTGTGATTTCAAAATGTGTTACAAGCTTACTTCGGTGTAAGTATACAAAGCAAATGTGAGGAGTTTTTCCTCACGCAGTGTAGTACAATAATTATGCCTGGACTTAAGTGAATATCATTGTTCAATGCAATGACATACATAACAATTTGATACAAAGCTTCAGGTGTTTCAAATGTGTAGGTTGTGTCTGGCAAGATATATTATTTTTACAATACGTGGCAGAAGTATCCAAAGCAAAATTCTGGTTAAGCAACACTATGCTGCACTTTGCTTCCATCCTCTTCCTTACTGTGATACTTCCAGTTTTGTGTGTTCTACCTACTTCTTGTTTGGTCTTCAGAACGAATAGGTTTGGTTCAGTCGGTTAGTTAGGAAGTATGATTTCTCAGGCTGATTGAAAGTTATGTTAATTTTGATGTGCCAAGTAGCCCAGACACACCCTGCTGCCTAGTTGTCAGATCAGAACAAGCAAATGGCTTGCTTCTCAACTACTGTAGGTCTGAATTTTGGAGGGTTTTTTTTTCCTGCTGGTGTGACAACTACCCTTCTAAGAAAAATGTACTGTTTATGTACTGGGAGCCTCTGAATATTAGGACTATATTGGCCAAGAGGGCCAATGGCATCCTGGCCTGTATTAGGAATAGTGTGGCCAGCAGGAGCAGGGAGGTCATTGTGCCCCTGTACTCTGCATTGGTTAGGCCACACCTTGAGTACTGTGTCCAGTTCTGGGCCCCTCAGTTTAGGAAGGACATTGAGACACTTGAACGTGTCCAGAGAAGGGCAACAAGGCTGGGGAGAGGCCTTGAGCACAAGCCCTATGAGGAGAGGCTGAGGGAGCTGGGATTGTTTAGCCTGGAGAAGAGAAGGATCAGAGGTGACCTCATTGCCCTCTACAACTACCTGAAAGGTGGTTGTAGACAGGAGGGGGGTGGTCTCTTCTCCCAGGCAACCAGCACCAGAACAAGGGGACACAGTCTCAAGCTGTGCCAGGGGAGGTTTAGACTCGAGGTGAGGAAAAAGTTCTTCACTGAGCGAGTCGTTCGTCATTGGAATGGGCTGCCCAGGGAGGTGGTGGAGTCACCGTCCCTGGAGGTGTTCAAGGGGAGATTGGACGTGGCACTTGGTGCCATGGTCTAGTTGTGAGGTCTGTTGGGACAGGTTGGACTTGATGATCCTTGGGGTCTCTTCCAACCTTAGTTACTGTGATACTATGATACTGTGTGATAAGGATTTTTGTTTGAGGGTGGATTTTTTTTAAGTATTATTATTACTATTTGTTCCAATCCCCCAACAGCACAGCTTTTTCATAGCTGAAGCAAGCCAACACTGTGTAGAATATCTCATAAAATCCAGTTCAGGTGAGGTTTTTGGGATGGCTGTAGTTAACATGTATTTAAACATCTGAGTAGAATCAGGATCCTCTTGAAATAAATCACGCTGATTAAGCCAACAAAATTACAGTACTTCATCTTTGTTCCAGAAACTTAATTGCCACATCTTGTCAAGCAGAAAGTGGATGGAGTAAATGTCTCCTAAGGAAGAGGCTGTTAGAGATGCTAGAGCTTGGAAATGAGTCTGAGAAATCCACATAAGTTGAAAGTGTTGGACTCTCTACAAGAGACCATTTAGTATACTCGTTTATATGTTCTTTCATACTTTTCATTTGAAATACTTCAAACTACTTTAAAATGTCAACTAAGCTTTTAACTGTTTCAAAATGTACTTCTCAGAGAACAGTCATAATGCTGTACTTACAATTTAAAAGATTCTGTGATTAAATTTAGCTTCCCCCCCCACACCCTGCTCAGTTTAACAAATGCCAATGTTTATAAAAGGATGCATGCCCGCAAGCCACGTTCTACATGCAATCTGTTGTCTGTGAAGTCCATCTAACATTTCTCAGTGCCACAGGAAACAAAAATTTAAAACTTGAGCTAAATGTTTCCTGAGGCATATGGCTTAGTGTTAAGCTCAGAAAGCTGTGGGCTAGTGCTTGACAGTTGCTGTCAAACCTCTGGGAAGGATGAATGGAAATGTTGCTTGCTGTTTCCTGGTTAAATTTGAAATGACTTGCAAACAAATACGTGTTGTACTTTGTTTTTTCTAGTTGTCTATTCAACTTGCCTGAATTTTCTGTTTTTCCTCTTCTGTTAAGCTAAATTAATAGTCACTTTTCTGGTCTTAGAATAACTTTTATTATGCTGTTAGTAGTTCCCTTCCAGTCACAAATAGCTTTCCAGTGCCTTAACTGGTAGTTAATTGGGATATTACGCACTATAAAAGCAGCTTGCTTATAAGACAGTAACATTTTTGGAATGTGCATTGCAGCTTTTATTTTTCCTCTTTTTTTTTATTTTTAGAGTGATGGAAAAAGATCCTTTCCATGCAAATTGTTTACCTGTGCATATAGGAACACTTGTGGAGCTTAATAAAGCAAATGGTAAGAAACACAATGTTAAGTATGAGTCAAAAGAAGGCTGTAAAGCTTCAATATTAAAAAAAGATTTAAGGATGCCAAGAAACCTCCTCACACAGCATTTTTAAATTGCATATATCTTTCCTCCTACCTCCAGTTTCAAGAAAACAGTGGTAACTGGAAGAGAATGGTGTTTCAAAATTAGAAACTGCAGGGAAGGGAATAGTTGGGCAAATAGTCTTTATTCATTGATTATCGTGAGTGTTGCTGTCTTTTAATCACTGGTAGCCCAAAAGTGAGCTACACGGCTTATTTCTGTGGTTTGATTTGTGTTTAGAGGTGATTTCCCAAGAGTATTTAGGTGTACTTTCTCTGCTCAGCAACAAAATACAGTACATTAATTTAAACTAGAAGGAACTCTTCAGCAGTATATATGCTTAGGTGGACATGCTTTTCCATGTAAGAAAAAGTCTACATTTTCCATGCCTTCGCTGTTGTGGAGACCTCTTTTTAGTTCAAACAAGTCAATAATCATCCAGCATCTCTGATGGAACTACAAGACTAGCTTACTTGCAGATGAAATAGCTTATTCTCATTTCACACTGCATATAAACCACCAATGCAAGTGAGGAGCTTGAATGTATTTTAAACCAGTGGGGGAAAATAGAATGAGGAGCTCATACGGCTTGCAGTCTCTCAAAGAATGGTGGATTGTATGTATGCCATAGGTCATGAGGTGTACTAGTACCTCTCAGTGTTTAGTAAATGCACTTTTCAGTTACTTCATAGTTAATTACATCTGAAAATATGGGCAGTACTCTGAAGAAATAGAAGCTTTGTAATGTTTTTTCTTTTGGAACCACGTAGAATTACTATTCTAGATCTGATTACTTCCTTTGTTATTAATAGTAAGCTGTTCTAACAACTAGAATTATTTTTATTAGAAACTTTTAAAACTCAAAATTATTCCAAATAGCATAGTAATTTATTTGCTTTTGTCCTATTTTCAGTATATTAATTCACAGCACTCTACATTGAGATTGATCTAGCCAGTATGTTACACCTTCTAAGCCAGTATGTTACACCTTCTAGGCACAGGAAGTTCTGTGTTATACCTTGACAAGACACATTCAAGTGTAATACTACAGGCATTTGTTTTAAAGTATGTGTGGTGGGTTGAAGTTTCCCCTCCCAGCATTAACAAGAACCAGACCAACTCAGTTAGAAGCAGATTAAGCTGTATTTACAAGCAAAAACTGCACTCTACAATGGAATGCAATGAATATGTACAAAATACACAGTATTTACAATATTATACAGATGTTTACAATTGGCAAACACCACCACTCCCCCCCACCCCTGGTCAGAAGACCAGAGAAGCCTGTTCCACTGCTCCCACAAACCCCCCTATCCCGAGAGAGAAAGCAGTGGGTTAGACTTATCCCAAGGTCAGCCAGAAGCATGTTACCGTCTCCTGAGCAAAGCAAAACAGCCAAGATCAGAAGAGGAGAGAAAGGGAATGGAAGTGAAATGTGAAGAATTGTTATGATACAGCTTCTCTTATCCCAGACATTTATCCAATGAATTTATTTAGAATAATCTTTTGTTTTCTTTTTTTACACCCAACAGTGATTTATTTATATTCTTCTACTTTTCTGCGCAAAATCTGCAGTTAAATTTTGAAGGCATAGCCTAAAACCACCACAGTATGTTAATGACCTAAGTTTGTAGCATTCTTAAGGGATGGGGTGTATAGCTGCTTATTTACATGCTGTGACGTTTTGCAGTTGGGTGGGGTGTTTTTTTGTCAGCTAATTGCAAGCTCAAATCTATTTTGAGGCAATTTGAAGCATTGCCACTAAACAGAAAACATTTTTGTTCACTTAAGCATTAATAGCTGTAGATGTCTTGGATATCTTGTATAGAAAGCTAAAGAGCTTGAACCATCTTAATGTTTTAGCATGTTTTAATTTTCTTGTTTCTTCCCACTGTATAGAGCTTTTCTATCTTTCTCACAAACTGGTGGACTTGTACCCAAACAATCCTGTAAGTTGTTCTAAGCCTTCATTACTAGTTAGGTTTTTTGTTTAATAGATGAAAGCACATAATAATAGTCAGTTTGAGAAACAGAGCTGAAAGTCTGTTTCTGGATGGAGCTAGTAAAAATGGTATTCTCCTTTCATTTTCTGTCCGTTGTGATTTTTCTTACACCGAGGTTCCTTCTTCAAAGGGGATTACCTGTAAAATGTGTTCTATGTGAGCTAGTCACTTTAAGTAATTTTAATCAAATCTGCAGTAATAAATGTCTGCCTTTCCAATACTTGATCACCTTCCTAGTGACATGTTTCCCTTTTACTCAGTCTGAATTTCCCATGTTGCAACTTGTACCCATTGCATCCCATTCTATCACTGCACCTCTGAGAAGAGTCTAGCTCTGTCTCTGTATTTCCTACCAGTAGGTAATAGGAGACAGCACTAAGCTTTACACTTAGCTCTCTGTGAAGCTGAGGAAACTCAGTTGGAGATGTACATGCCAATATCAAATGTGAAAAGCTGACTGTGATTTCAATGAAAATGTTCCTAGCCTCTCTTAATAATCTGTTCCTCTGTTTATCATCACCTATGGTGATGTTTCACTAAAATCAGTGTGATGCATCTAATAGTCTATTATGATTTTAATGTGTAGGTGTCGTGGTTTGCAGTAGGCTGCTACTATCTCATGGTTGGCCACAAAAATGAACATGCCAGAAGATATCTCAGGTAAAATTTTTTTTCCCCCTGGTTTTCCTTAGTAAATCTATTGTTCCTTTGCCAAATTAATAGCTTACTACAGCTAGGTAATGAAGCATCCTTCTTTGCACAAGGAGCCTTGGACTTTTTAGGTTGTTCAGTCAGTTCAATGCCCTTTCCTATAGGTCTTGTGTATATCTTGCATATCAGCACCAGAGGGCAGGTCCTTGCTGTGGAGTAGGGCATTGGTTTTGGTGCTCTAGGCTTAAACTGGGAAGGCTTAAATTAGCCTATAAGGCATTCATTTTTCTTCTCAAGACCTTTATAGATAATATAAGTAAAGAGGGGTTAATAATTTCAGCCATTTAAATGCCTGGTTATTATGACTAAACTACTTAAATTCTTGACAAGTAACAGTGTGAAATTCTTGAAGAAGCTGTCCTGAGTCACATAGATGCCTTTAGTGGTGAAATAAAGAACATCTTTATTAAATCTGCAAGCATCCCTAGCCACAAAGGGGTTATAGATGTGTCAGGAAAAAACAAACAACACAAAAACCCCACCCGAAACAACATGAAAATTCAAAGTAGTTCAGGCAAAGAGGGGGAAAACATCTGGTAAAAGTAAAAAGATGCCCATATTTCTTGGAGAAAAATGATAATGTACAACCACAAGGCTAGGGACAACTGTAAGCTAGGCAGTAGTTTGGAAAAGGATCTGGAAGTACCATGGATAAAAACAAGCTCCCCATATTTTGTGAGTCACAAGAGCATCATGCTGGAGCATCCCAAAAAGGGTAGAAGGAACAGCTGGGCAGTGCCCAGTAGCATGCAAGGAAAGTGTCCTCCTGGCTGCTCCAGAAGGAGCTGTCTGTATCCTTCATGTCTTGCCAAAGGATTTGTCTCATTTCAGTGCCAATTAAGAAACTGACATTTGTCATAGAGCATAATCCACCTTTTATAACAATTGCAAAGCTGTATTGAAGTAATGTTGCTGTTGACAAGTCAATGCCCCAGAAGAACTCAGGATGAATATCAGATGTTTGAGCTGAATTCAAGAGATTGCATTAAACAATGCAAATCTTCTGGAGGAGGTGGCCAATGAGGAAATGTTTTTTAAGGGATTGAAGGATGGGAAGATGGCAATGTTTGAACATGTCAAGTTTTGTCCTAGGACACAGAACATAGGGTTTTTGAGGATATGTGATGAGAAATAATGAGTTTAACTGTGGAAAAAAAAGATTAAGCCAAAATGTTAGAAGAAAATGCAGCTTTTAAGGATAGTTAAACAATAGAACAGACTACTTGTGGAACATGTAGGATCTCCATGTCAGAAGCTTCTAAGAAAAGATTGGGCATATCTGACACCAGCCTTAATGGCCTTGCTTTCACACTGAGAAACTGACAGGAACAGCAGAAAGATCTGTAAGTTAAGTCTATCTTTCTGTAAAGATTCCAGCTTGCAGTCTTGATGCTCAGGGTGCAGTCTTCATCTCAGGATTTGAGTGACCTTTTGTATGCACGGCAGTAGTCTCTGATGTGACACATTCTCTTGCCTTCATTAAGGCCTGTACAATTACATGGCAAAATTTCAAAACACAGTTCAGCCTAAGTGTTTATTTGGTATTTCCATTATCTTGCTTGTGAAACTTAAATTTGCTGTAATAAATATATTTTGAAATGTATAGCTAGACTTTGGTAATGCATGATAAGTGTAATGGGTTGGGGCAGATCCCCTCCCCACCACAGGCAGAAATAACGACTCAGGCAAACGGATTGCAAAAGTGATGAAAGTTTGAATAGAAAGCGGTGAATGTTACAGAAAACCCAAAGCACAGTGACAAAGAAAGATCCCATCCCCACCTGAGGGTGCATGCAAAACCCCCAGGGCTCCTTCTTCCCCCTCCCTCTGCTGGGCTAGTCTCAGCTGGCCAGGCCTGAGACTGCCCATCCCCCTGTGGCCTTGGGCCCAATCAGGCCCATGGCCGGGAGATCTCTCCCCAGTTACCAAGTCTCGGAGAGGGAAGGAAAGAGGAAGTGCCAGACTCCGCACTGGATCTTATAGTGGTGCAAAGAATTATGGTAGGGAATACACAATTTCCTGTGTCCATCCCTCTGGGCTGGACTTCTGGACACAGGAAGTGAATGCACCAGGGGGGCACCCAGCTCAAACTACAACATTTCCATTATCTTGCTTGTGAAACTTAAATTTGCTGTAATAAATATATTTTGAAATGTATAGCTAGACTTTGGTAATGCATGATAAGTCACTACTAATTTTTTTTCTGTATTTTGCTGAATTACTAAACATGATTCTTGCTCAGTAATATCAAATAATTCCTGGTGTCCATGAACAGCCACAGAAACAATACCGTGAATTCTTGAAAACAGGTGATGCTTAACTGCTGAATAGGTTGAACTTTGAAAATTAACTTTGCCACAGATAATTATAAATTATCTTAATAGGTACCTAAGTGTGGCATAGCATTGCCATGCAATGGCCATCTGAAGCAGGTGAAATGAATTTCAGATGTGTTTGTGACTTGCTTTTCTTTTTAGCAAAGCTACTACACTTGAAAGAACCTATGGACCTGCGTGGATAGCATATGGACATTCATTTGCAGTTGAGAGTGAGCATGACCAAGCAATGGCTGCGTACTTCACAGCTGCACAGCTCATGAAAGGGTATGTCAAAAATGGCATATTCAGAAAAATAAAAGCTAGTCTTTAAACAGTGTAAAATATTGACCTATGTCCCTTTAAACAGTAGGAACAGATTTGCAACAGCATCTTGTAGAGAACAAAGGAAGAAAAAACACCCAAATAATTCAATCCGCATTTAGCTGCATTATTTGTGATTACTGTTGTGATTTTATAAGTTGTAAAATCAAAAGTTCTCTGAGATTTGTGAATCATGTTTGTCAAAGTGCCGGGTTCTGCACATTGGCTACAACAACCCCATGCAGAGCTACAGGCTGGGGTCAGAGTGGCTGGAGAGCAGTCAGGTGGAAAGGGACCTGGGGGTGCTGGTTGATGGTAGGCTGAACATGAGCCTGCAGTGTGCCCAGGCAGCTAAGAGGGCCAATGGCATCCTGGCCTGCATCAGGAACAGTGTGGCCAGCAGGAGCAGGGAGGTCATTCTGCCCCTGTACACTGCACTGGTTAGGCCGCACCTCGAGTACTGTGTCCAGTTCTGGGCCCCTCAGTTTAGGAAGGAGGTTGACTTCCTGGAGTGTGTCCAGAGAAGGGCAACAAGGTTGGTGAGGGGCTTGGAGCACAAGCCCTATGAGGAGAGACTGAGGGAGCTGGGGTTGCTTAGTCTGGAGAGGAGGAGACTCAGGGGTGACCTTGTTGCTCTCTACAACTACCTGAAGGGGGGTTGTAGTGAGGCAGAGGTTGGTCTCTTCTCCCAGGCAACCAGTACCAGAACAAGAGGACACAGTTTCAGGCTGCGTCAGGGGAGGTTTAGGCTGGAGGTTAGGAGGAAGTTTTACACAGAGAGAGTGATTGCCCACTGGAATGGGCTGCCTGAGGAGGTGGTGGGGTCACCGTCGCTGGGGGTGTTCAGGGCGAGGCTTGACAGGATGCTTGGTTGCATGGTTTAGTTGATTGGGTAGTGTTGGATGATAGGTTGGACACGATGATCTTGAAGGTCTCTTCCAACCTGGTTTATTCTATTCTATTATAAACTGCTGCATAGTAATACCTTCAACAGCTGTTTGAATCTGTGGAGAGAGTTGTAAAATAAGTGGACTAATCATGTCATATTGCCTATAAAAACTATTGTATTTGATTGTAGTTATTGGTAAATGCAATCTCTTTAATTATTGCTTATTCTGTATTCTATTTGTCAATTGAAGGTATGAAGGATAGTATTAAAAAGGCACCTCAGAACTAACTTAAACATGGAGAAACACATGGAATTCGAGAGGAGCTTACAATTGCGTATCTGAGTTCAAATTCTTGTTAGTAGCTAACGAAGGCATGAAATCTTGTAAACTCCCCCTTAGGTTAATAATCCTCTTAAATCAGCTTTTATTTAGATATACATAAACATAGGCAAACACAGCTGAAATTTCTGTATTGTTTGTGATGCCATTCCTGAAAAGTGCCTGCCTGGGCTTTTGTGATTTGTTGATTGGTTGTTTTTGGTGTTTGTTTTTTTCCTTTAGGTGTCATTTACCAATGCTCTATATTGGACTGGAATATGGTTTGACCAACAATTCAAAGTTAGCTGAAAGGTTTTTCAGCCAGGCTTTGAGCATTGCTCCTGAAGATCCTTTTGTCATGCATGAAGTTGGAGTGGTTGCATTTCAAAATGGAGAGTAAGCTTGCAAAATAGGATTAAATACTATCTTAAAGGTGGCTCATTCTGTCGTGTAACATGCTAGTATAGATACTGAAGTACTTGCATTGAACTGTAGTTTCTCTGGGTTCTAGTTTAGGTGATGTTTACCCTTAACCTTTGCTTTCTTCATTGTACCCTGGGTAGCAGCCCTTAAGAACCAAGGGGTCCAGGACAGTTGGACCTACTTCATACAGGAGCTCTTGAAGGCACAGGAACTGGCAGTTCCCACGTGCCGATAGATGAGCCGGCAGGGAAGGCGACCGGCCTGGATGGGCAAGCAGCTCCTGGAGGAATTAAGGGAAAAAAAGAGGGTGTATCACCTTTGGAAAGCAGGGAGGCAATTAGTGATATGTTTAAAGATGTTGTTAGATCATGTAGGAGAAGAATTAGAGAGGCAAAAGCCAAGTTAGAACTCAAGCTGGCCGCTTCTGTGAAAGACAATAAAAAGCATTTTTATGAACATATTAATGCTAAAAAGATGGGCAAGAAGAATCTCCACTCCTTATTGGACCTGGAGGGGAACATTGTAACTAAAGATGAGGAAAAGGCTGAGGTTCTAAATAGCTTCTTTGCCTCAATTTTCAACTGTGGGGCAGGAGGACTCCAGGATAACTGGCCTCCTGAAGTGGTTGATGGGGTCAGGGAGCAGTGTAGTATTCCTGAAATCCATGAGGAAGTAATTAGGGACTTGCTGAGCCACTTGGATACTCACAAGTCCACAGGACCAGATGGTATCCACCCTAGAGTGCTGAGAGAGCTGGCAGTCAGTCCTGGCTCACTGGAGAGGTCCCAGACAGCTGGAAACTGGCCAATGTGATGCCCATCCACAAGAAGGGTCGGATAGAGGAACCTGGAAACTACATGCCTGTCAGCCTGACCTCAGTGCCAGGGAAAATTATGGAGCAGATCATTTTGGGGGCAATCACTGCGCACCTGAAGGATGGCCAAGGGCTCAGGTCCAGCCAGCATGGATTTAGGAAGGGCAGGTCCTGCCTCACCAACCTGATCTCCTTCTATGATCAGGTGACCCGCCTGGTGGATGTGGGGAAGGCTGTGGATGTAGTCTGTCTGGACTTCAGCAAGGACTTTGACACCGTTCCCCACAGCAAACTCCTGGCCAAGTTGTCAGCCCATGGCTTGGACAGCAGCACTCTGTGCTGGGTTAGGAACTGGCTGGAAGGCCATGCCCAGAGAGTGGTGGTGAATGGTGCCACATCCAGCTGGCAGCCAGTCACTAGTGGTGTGCCCCAGGGATCAGTGCTGGGCCCCATCCTGTTCAATATCTTTGTTGATGATCTGGTTGAGGGGATTGAGTCAGTCACCAGTAAATTTCCAGATGACACCAAGCTGGGAGCAGGTGTTGGTTGGTTAGAGGGTGAAAGGGCTCTCCAGAGGGACCTTGACAGACTGGACAGATGGGCAGAGTCCAACATCATGACATTGAACAAGTCCAAGTGCAGGGTGTTGCACTTTGGCCACAACTCCATGCAGTGCTGCAGGCTGAACATGAGCCAGCAGTGTGCCCAGGTGGCCAAGAAGGCCAATGGCATTCTGGCCTGCATCAAGAATAGTGTGGCCAGCAGGAGCGGGGAAGTCATTCTGCCACTGTACTCAGTGCTGCTTAGGCCTCACCTTGAGTCCTGTGTCCAGTTCTGGGCCCCTCAATTTAAGAAGGATATGGAGACTCTTGAACGTGTTCAGAGAAAGCCAACGAGGCTGGTGAGAGGCCTCGAGCATAAGCCCTACAAGGAGAGGCTGAGGGAGCTGGGGTTGTTTAGCCTGGAGAAGAGGAGACTCAGGGGTGACCTTATTGCTGTATACAACTACCTGAAGGGAGGTGGTAGCCAGGAAAGGGTTGGTCTCTTCTCCCAGGCAACCAGCATCAGAACAAGAGGACACAGTCTCAAGCTGTGCTAGGGGAAGTTTAGGCTTGAGGTGAGGAGAAAGTTCTTCACAGAGAGAGTTGTTAGCCATTGGAATGTGCTACCTAGGGAGGTGGAGTCACCATCCCTGGAGGTGTTCAAGAGGGGATTGGATGTGGCACTTGGTGCCATGGTTTATTAGTCATGAGGTCTTGGGTGACAGGTTGGACTTGATGATCTTTGAGGTCACTTCCAACCTTACTGATTCTATGATTCCTTCATTTTAAAGATTGAATGAGAAAAGAATTTAATTCTTGAGGAACATGCAGAGGTCAATTATTTACCTCTGTGTGTCTGTCATAGGGTAGTTGCAGGCCTTGAAAAGGCATCTTTGTGTTGTTAGCTCTTAGAATCATAATACAGCAAATGTAAAACTACTAGTTTGGACATCTTAATTTCACTCATACAATAAAATTATGTCAAAGAACTGTTCCTTCTAATACAGATGTTTTTTATACTGCTAATGAACACTCTTCACTAATTTACTCTTTCTCCCCCACCCCTGCACCCTCAATTCTTAGCTGGAAAACTGCAGAAAAGTGGTTTCTGGATGCACTAGAAAAGATCAAAGCTATTGGAAATGAGGTATTTGTCTTGATCAAGAATGAATTGCCTTCTTTATTTGTATGTTTGTACTTTTTAAAGTAGACCAGATTCAGTTACAGTCTTGGGGGCTGCAGTTATTTGAATTGTTGTATTATTTTGCAGGTAACAGTTGATAAGTGGGAGCCTTTACTGAACAACTTAGGACATGTCTGCAGAAAACTCAAGTAAGCATAGATTACTGGAACTATATTTATATGGAATACTACACAAATATGTTTTCTCTAGGCCTGTTTCTGGTAACAAGATTATATACCACATGAGAGTGGTTTAGAAGTACCTTGTAAGCAGTGGGATCCCTAAATCACTCTCTCTGTGCACTTTACTACATGAAAGTCCTCCATTTAAAGACCTTTTCTTAACTATTCATGCTTATTAGAAACTTTGTAGTAGGCTTCTAGATCCTTGTATGGGTCTGAATTCTAACTGGCTGTTGTCCCAGTCCTGACTTGCTTGAATATGTCCACCGATTCAATTAGCACAAAGGTGGTTTTGTGCTGATTAATTGCTTGGATCGGTGCTTGTGGGGTTTTTACTGAAGTGAAACATTCAGTGACATTAATGCAGGAATAAAATGCTTCTTCATGGGGTTTGAGAACAGCAGTATTTCATATTTTATTTGGTGTTTCTGTTTGAGGAAGAGAAGAAAGTGCAAAGTATATAAAAGGTCTTTACCAGTTAATGCTTTCTCATTAATTACCTTAATCTGAATGTAACCACTGTCTTATTTTGCTTAAACAGTCCCATATCTTTATTTTTTTTTATGTCATGATGCTAATTGTCCAATTGATGTATACTATAATTTTTGCCTCAAAGCTGCTAATGAGAATGTGATTATGGTAGATACAAGTTGTACTTCTGCTTTGGCAGGCACTGCTTTGTGTTTGAATTGCCAATTAGTCTTCATTGTCATTATGAAATATGGGTGTATAATTGTTACCCCTTCTGCCAAGATCACATGAAAGGCACTGCTTCTGGAATCTATTCATAACCATAATTGAATGTTTTTTCAAATACTTGTTTTGGCTATAATTCCTTTTGTTTTAAATTTCTATAATCATTTAGTAACTGCATCACACTTAGGGCAGTTTGCATGGTATTATTTGTTCAGGTTCAGAAAGCCAGCTTATTGCGTGTCTACATTCCTGTAAACTATCTTTCAGGAAAATCAAGCTGAGAATTTAGGCAGCTGTGCATAGGCTTTGACAACTTAAATTCTGCAGTTACTGGTGTTGATAGTACATAGTATTGCCATTGTGAAAAAAACCTGCTGGGTACATATCTACATACTAGAATTATGTAGTTGCAATTTGAAAGCAGCATATTAAAATCCAATGTGGGCTACTTGGATAGGTGACTACTATAAGTAAAAATGGTGATATTTTTGAGACACAAGCAAACAGCTACATGACTTTTCTGCCTCAGTTGTTACTTAATGCCCTCTAAGAACTTCAACTGTTGTTATTTGGGTAACTGTATAGATGAAAATTTCTTCTGAATAGACAATTGCTATGCTTAATTTTAACAAATTGGTTCTAGGATGTCATAGAATCATTTTAAGACCTTTGAGATTGTGGAGTCTAAACAAAATGTGACCATTCCCGAGATTAATGCCGTAATGTACATTTAAACCTTCTTTTAGGAAATAACAAGTGTAATAAGCAGTGTAGTTAATGGATAATTATCAAAAAAAGGTGGCTGATATTTGAAATAAATTATGGATATGTGCAAACCATCTTTCCTGATGGAGATGGTAGCAAAAGTGACAGAAGCACCAGTGTATGTAGCACTTCAGGGTTGTGAAGTTTCTGCCCAGAGAGATTTTTCTCATTTTGAGCAGTGAGTGCTTTAGTCTGTACTGCTCCTTTGCTCCCCTGGGAAGGAAAATGAAAGCTGCAGAAAGCAAGCTAATGTTACAATGAGCAGCATTAAACATCTAAAGCAATTTACCGTATCAGATTGTTCAGCTTGCCTCCAAATGGGGCCTCGCTGTAGGCAGCTGTTGTGCTACATAAGGGGAACAGTGATTTCTCAATTATGTTGAGGAAGAAAATTGCCAACATCCATGACTCTTTTGTGTGTTTTATTGTGTTCAGTGTGTGAAGCAGTAACTTCCAAGTTCTTGAAGGACTGTGTGCCAGTGAGCTAAGGAAAATACTGATATACTATAACCACACCGTGCACTTTGAAGTTTAGTAATAGATGTTCTCTATTTAATCCCTACAGGAAATATGAAGAAGCACTGGAATACCATCGCCAGGCTCTAGTACTTATTCCTCAGAATGCTTCTACTTACTCTGCCATTGGCTACATACACAGTCTCATGGGCAGTTTTGAAAGCGCCATCGACTATTTTCATACGGTATGGAACTGGCTTAAATTCAACTGCTGGTCACAGATTTTGTTAGTTAATGCTCATGTTTGGAACAGAGAACCAACATTTTCTCCAGCCTCCAAATTAATGTTTTTTTCTTTTTTTCTTCTTTTTTTTTAACTATCTTATTAAGGTTTTTATTCATTAGGTTAAAAAAATGGCCATTTTGTGAAACTACTTGGATTTTTCTTTGCTATATTTTAAATGACTATCAGAATTGTCATATACATTTTATGCATGTAAACTTCTTGTGCATCTGAAATGAATTAAAATATTTCCATTCTATGCCTCGAAACAGAAATTTTCCAACAAGCACGACATTTAAAGAGATTCATTGTCTCAGATTTATCTTTTTTTATGTGATACTTGCATATTATTATTATGGCAGGAGAGTTTTGGTGATTCTGTGTTTTCACAGAGTAACAGTGAATTTTCCTCAGTTGAATTTTCAGCATTCCAGTTGATTTGGTTTGAATTTAGCTGCAGTTCTATTCACCTAGAAGCTGTATTACGTACATTTAGGTGTAGTTACTTTAAGCGTGTCTCAATCCATTTCACTGTAGATTGCAGCTTGGTTACATAAAATTAACTTTGTTACAGGTTTTATAATTGTTGGTTCAGCAGTGTGTTACACTTCATGACTTGTGTACAGACTAAGAGTCATTCACATACCCTATTCTGGTTTGGTTTTTGCACTCTGATTGCTTCAGCTAGTTCATATGTCAATATTATTTTGACAGTGTTTTGTTTTACAGTGAAAATTATGCTCTGATAGCATTGGTTAAGCACAAACCAACAAACTCAGAACCATCGTGGACTTAAGATGTAAAGGGTTTTATTTTCTACTGAATACTTTTTACTTTGTTTCTTAAATAGGCTCTTGGTCTTCGGAGGGATGACACATTTTCAGTCACAATGCTTGGACATTGTATAGAAATGTATATTGGTGATTCTGAGGCCTACATTGGTAAGTCTTTCACTTACATGACTCTTGAAGTCCTTGAGTCCTGTAAGAGGAGTCTTATATCAAGAACAACTGCCATTACCCAGTTAACTTACAAACACACACACGCACACTCCCATACTCTACCTTGTTTTATTTATTGTTTTTCTTTTAGTTGGTGAGTTGAATCAGAATTTACCAGCAACCATAGGTGACAACTTGTTTTTTAATCATCATGACTGTAAATTCTTACCAGTATAAAGAAGTGTAGCACTTTGCTATTGGAGGTGGTGATGGTTTCTTTTACAGAAAGTTTTGATTTGTGGCCACTTGGAAACAACAGGAATTGTGGAAAAAAATAAAATAAAAATACAGAGTTATAAAATCAGAGGACTTTCAGATTTGATTTCAGCTAATGCTACCGTAAAGGAGTTAAGTGCGAGGCATTTTCACCATATCAAAACTCTGCTCTGTATAGATCTTCTGCTTCCAAAAATAGAGCTTTAAATATTGTCTTAAAAAAAAGCTTCCTAACAGCAATACCTTATATTGTCATATTTTGAAATGTTCTACAAAGACATTCTGCCCCCCAAAACACTGCTACAAAACATTTCTGCTTCATTGAGCTTGATTTATCTGTAATGAACACAGTTGATGTCCTCTCAAGCATGTTAATGAGGCTGAAGCTAGCAGAGGCCATCTGTGTGCTCAAGTGCTTTTCCTGCAGGTTTTTTTGCACAATTGAAGCAGATGTTTCTCCTCATTATTGTCTTGCTCCATATGTAGTTGGTTAACACATCTGGAAGAGCCATGCAGCTGTGTGATATGCATTAATGCACATCATGCTGCCAGTAACTCAAAGAACACAAAAAGCCTCATAAAGAACTGGGAAGGGAATTGGAAATTACTTCTAATAACAGACTTTGGAATCTTGAGTTTCACTTCTTATAGTGTGTGGTTTCTTGGTTTTTTTTCAAAAAGCAGGCTGCTGGGTTTTTTTTCCTCAGAACAGCTCTGTTCAGTAAGCAGCAGCAGTCCGGAAGCAGAGAGTCAATGTACATTCTGGATGGCAGTTTCTTAGAGTTTCATTTTTTGGGAGTGTTCACCTGCAATAAACTTACGGCTTGAATGTTTTCCTAGGAACAGAGATCAAAGACAAGTTAAGATGTTATGACTTTGATGTACACACAATGAAGACGTTAAAGAACATAATTTCCCCACCGTGGGATTTCAGAGAATTCGACATAGAAAGACAAAGTGTGGATGAAAGTGGCATAGTAACATTAGAGACATCACATCAAAGGAAAAGTACAGATACCAGTCGCCCGTTGGAAGAAACGTTTGAGATTGAAATGAATGAAAGCGATATGATGTTAGAAACATCAATGTCAGACCACAGTACGTGACCACAAGTGCTAATGGAAAGCTCATTTTGTCTGAGTGTAGTATGTTTGTTTTAGCATTTTTGTTATGGTGTTATACTTCCAAGAATTTGCTATTTTTATAAGAATTGAAACTACCACTCTGTACTTGACACCAGGGAAATAATGCTTGCCTTAAGGATGATTAAAAAGGATACGTGACAGACTGTTTCTATAAAACTAATCCTGTGTGATGAAGTAAAAAATAAATTCACTTAAAAAAAACCCACACACACAAAAAAAGAAACCCACAACTGTTTACTGATCCATGTGTCTCCATCAGTAAGACTGTGACTATTAAAAAAAATAAATAGTACTTAACATAGAACTGTTAGCAATGTTGTTTAAAGTGAACAGCCAGTCTGATACAGTATTATTGTGACTTACGAGTTTTCATCCTGTCTGTGAAGAATGCTTTCTTAGTGAACAGACCAAAAGGAAAAAAACCCATGAAGTTTTATACTTACTACTTTATATATTCCTTTAAGGAGCAATTTCAATGGTTTTGCCATCATTCGACTCTAATTTGGCGTGCATTAAATTGATGACAAAGCGTGTTACTTTGTTATATTTTTCTCTAGTTATAAATTTCGATTCTTTGACATTATTCTATATTGTGTTACTGAAAGGTCATTTAAGATATGCTTTTGTTAAGCTGGCTAGACAACAAGTACAAATGGCTTAAGCAGTAAGATAAATCAGTCTTACCTGCCAGTCGTGTTACAATAAAGTCGTAAGCCACAGTGCACTGCTATAGGGACCACAGTCATTCTCTTCATACATAGCTGTTTTCTGAGTGCAAAGGATTAACCAAGTAATACACGTACACACCTTTCACATGTCTCTGAAGTGAGGTATTTTTACGTGTTACCACTTCACTGAAAAGTGAAAAAGTAAAGGGTTTGCTTCTGTAATGGAAGCAGTGATTTGTCCATCCACTAAACAGGACGGATCTGTTTGCCTTCTTAGCATGAACACTGAATGTTGTTTTGTCTAAATTTTTCCCATCTCCTCTTGCCTCTTCCATGTGTGGCACTGTGAGAGACTTAAGATGCTACAGTTTATACTGTGGCTTCCCGCCAAGTGTTGGCATTTCATGTTTCAAATAGATTTCCTGACTTATCAGTCCAGACTTCAGTGTGAAGCACTTCAGAACTTGAGGACTAGCAATTTTTCTGCAGGAAAAGGAGATGATTCTTTTTTTTTATTAGTTAAAAAGTTATGTTGTAGTCAGCAAAATCATTGGTCTAAAATGTAAGTTCTACACTTTATCTCAGTATGTCTGTGTTGTAATTGAAAATACATATTTAAATGTGACTTCTAGCACAAACCTTTGGGTTTTGTGATATAATTTTCATCTACTTTTTTGGGCAAGATATAAAAAAAAAAAAACCTGACAGTGTGATTCATGAAATATTTACTATACTTTTTTTTTTGGCACTTTATGTAACTAAGAGGAGACAAGGGATGAATTCAAGTACCTGTATTTGAAACTTTGATGTCACTTTTGCTTTTCAGCAGTCCATCTTTCTTGATGAGTGGTCCTTTTAACTACAAGCCAGACAATGTTTACTTTTAATTTTGATGATGAATGGGTTATCAAGAGATGGGCTGGTACTGTGAACTTTTGAGGGTTGTGTTTATGGGGGTTTGGTTGGTTGGGGTTTTGGTGGGGTTTTTTTTGGTTGGTTGGTTTTGGTTTTTTGGGTTTCTTTTTTTAATTTTGTATGGAGTTTTGCATAAACTGGAAAATACAAACTACATCCCACTACATCTGTCTTGTGCTCAGTGAGTTCTCAGGGGTCAGGTTCTGAGTTCTAAGGGATATGCAGTGGAAAGAACAGATCGTTGGGAGGGCCTTCATTTGTCCAGGGACTCGCATTAGCCAATCTGAGACACCTGCTAGAGAATCAAAATGCTAATTTTATTCCTGTCTTTCACCACCTTTGCTTATTGTGCTGCTTAGACTTTTCTTTTTTTTTTTTGTGAATGACTATGCCTTTGTTCTTTGGCTCTTGTACTGATAATGCTTTTGTGAATCCTCATCTCGATCAGGGAGACCATCACATCAATGCAGGCCACATACACAGAATATTGGCTGTTTTCCAAATGTCTGTGCATGACTGAACATGAACTCAAGTCCTAGACCTACCTGTACTTTAAAATTCAAGGGTATTAAGTGAGGAAAAGCTGGGGGAAACATCTGTTTTAATAGAACTGCACATGCTCTCACTGTTGAAGTCTGGTTGGTTCCAGGAGATCCCCTTGCTTTCCTATGAGCACCAACACACAGTATTACAGAAAAATCTGGTTCTGTCCCAGTGGCAGTGGGAATTGTTGATGCCAAAGTTACCCTTCTAGATGTTAGAACATACAGATTGGAGTATGTGCGCAGTGCAAATTCAATGCCGATCTCCTGTTTTCATAGACAGTAGAAAGTAAGGTTGTGTTGGGTTTGTGTGTGGCAGGGTTTTTGGTAGCAGGGGACGGGCGGCTTCTAGAAGCTCTGCTGATTCCCAGGTCAGACCCACCACTGTCCAAGGCTGAGCCAATCTGCAATGGTGGAAACACCTCTGCAATGCGGTATTTAAGAAGGGAAAAGCTGCTGGGCAAGAACTTAGAGAGGAGAAGGATGCAAGAAGGACAACTATGGGTAACAAGGCCAGTGAAGAAGGATGAAGAGGAGATGTTCCAGGTGCTACAGCAGAGATTCCTCAGCTGCCTGTGCTAAGGGCAGTGAGACAGGCTGTCCCCTTGCAGCCCATGATGGTTAACAGTGGAGCAGATATCCACCTGCAGATCATAGAGGACCCCATGCTGGAGCAGATGAGCAAGTCACTGCACCTGAAGAAGGCCATGACTCTTGAGGGAGGCCCATGTTGGAGCAGTAAAACTGGGTGGACCAAACCTTGTGGAAGGTACCCATGCTGGAGCAGTTCATGAAGAGCTGCATCTACGTAGGATGGAATTATGGTGAAGTTGTTCATGGAGGACTGACCCATGGGAGGAACCCCACACTGGAGCAGGGGAAGTGTGGGGAGATCTCTCCGTGAAGAGGAAGAAGCAAATGCCACAACACATGCACGTTCATTTCCCATCTCCCTGTGCTGCTTAGGAGGAGGAAGAGGTTGAGAAAGTGGGAGTGGAGTAGAACAGAGCTGAGCTGAGGCAAAAAGGAGGGTCAGGGGAAGGTATTTTTAAGATCTGGTTGCATTTCTCATTATTCTACTTTGATTTGATTGGTATATTGGGGGTAGGTTTGTTATTTAAAATTAGTTTAAACAAGTAAATGTGGCATTTAATAAATGTAATAAAGTACTTCAAATAAATGTCTGCAAGTTGAGTCTGGGTTTTGCCTGTGACCATAATTCATGAGTCAGCTCTTCTCCTTGCTTCAGCTTTCAGCCTTTTGTTATTTTCTCCTCCCCACCCCACTGAGTGGGGGGTGGAAGTGAGCCGGCATGGTGCTTTGTTGCCAGCTGTATGGGCTCCACCCATGACAAAAGTGACTGAAAACACTACTTTCTAATTCTAAACCACTTCACAGGAAGCTACATGTTCTGAAAAACACAGGATGAGCCATGACCTGAAGTTGGAAAAGTACTTGTCCAGGCAGAGTGTTGGAAAAATTGCTCCTTCAGGAAGCATAGTCATGGTTTGAGCCCACCCAGCCACCAGCAAAGCATCACACAGCTGCTGGCTCACTCCTGCACCCCTCTGGTGGGATGGGGAGGAGAAATGACAAGAACTGGCTTGAGGACTAGGAGGTCTCACTCAGCAATTGGTCATGGGCAAATAACAGGCTCGAGCTGGGGAAATGCCGCAAGAAGGGGTCGACACAGATCAATATGATCAACGAAATCCAACTTTATTGTTCCACACTTCATTATTTATAGTCTTATACATAGTTAATTCTATTCTAATTTAACACACACTATTGGTCTCTCTCTAAAAGGTTACATCATTGTTTGCATTACTCTGTGGAATTTCTCTACTCAGTCTAATTGCTCTTTTTCCCAGCTCTTTGCCTATTCCTTATCTTGTTTGCCTCCCTTCTCAGGGGCAGCTGGACTTCAGCATACCAAGCAATCAGAACTTTTCCACAACTCCTACTCCATTGCTATATTAATAACAGAAAATCCTTCAAGGCCTGGCTTGCACAGGTGTTCCTGGGACCTATGTCCCCTCTTGCTCAAACCAATCCCCAACAGGGAAACAAAATCAATTTAATTATGATCTGATGGTATGCCAGCTCAGATGACAATTGTGGTTTATGGGAGTCTACTGTGCTGTTTTCTCAGCTGTAATAAAAATGTTTGTGGGGTCAACTGATGCAGCAATTCAAAATCTTTATGTGATCAGTTCTCCAGTTCAAAGGCAGCAAACGGCTGTGGTGTTAGTGTCATCAGTGGGGCAGAGGGGTAGGAGTATTGAGAAATGGATGGAATAGTGAGAGTGGGGATTGCTATAAAGGCAGCATATCATGACGCTGTGCCTTGGCAGGTATCTGCTGGAAGCCTCTTGGCTGGATGTTGCTGGCCTGCATTTATTGGCATTAAAAGTTATCCTGAAAGAAACATATGCAAAGTGCCCTAGATTGTGAATGACTTTTCCTGGACATCAGAGGAATTCTTAATGGGACTTGGCTTGGCTCCTGGCCCTTCAGGCAGCTCCAATTAGGTTAGACCTTGTGAGGTGGTTGATGATGTCTGTGTCTCATACAGGACTCCAGGGAAAGCTTCTCCTCATTTATTTTCTGTTCAATGTTTTGGTCTGCTTTAGTTCTGTCCAAATCCTTGCCGTTGTACCAGCCACTGCTGCTGTGTCCTAGTCATTGGCACTTCCCACTACCTTTTTGGCGTCAGTCTTGTTCCAGCCTAGACTCTGCCTCTTAGATGGTGCTTGGTGCCTTTCTGGGTTATTCTGATTTTCACCCTCGCTCTGGTGCAATTGAGCATTGACCTTGTTCTCATGATTTTCTTTGGTTATTAACTTTGGCCTGATGCCACCTCAAGTTCTTGACTCTTGCTTCAAGTCATTGTCTCAGCCAGCTTTGGCCAGTGGATGTAAGGGTCCATGACTATGTCAGATTGAGTAGCTTATCAACACGTCCCCAAAAGAAACACCTTCACTCTTCACACAACCTCATCTCTCTCTTGTCCCACTGTGAGGCGACTTGGCTATTGCCCTAAGGGTTTTCAGAATAGGTTTGAAAACTCACAAGCTATTTCTGCTGCAAGTGGCTCTAACAGAGGCTGCTGTTGCCTACAGGATTTGAGGAATAACGCATTTCAAGAGTTTCCACAGCTGCTGCCACCTGCTTTTATTACTCTGTATCAAGTAATTATTTCCTCCATGTTGAGAGGAGGGGAATGGACAGCCTCTGCCCTCCCCACCGGAGCTCCCGCAAGCGCTTCTCCCCGCCGTCAGGGAGGCCGGGGCCGGCGAAGGCGCTAAGGACGCCCCCCGCCCACGCGACCGCCGCCGAAGCGGGGCGGCGCAGCGCCGCGCGCCCCACGGCAGACGCGCGCGAGATTCTGCCGAGCCACCGCCAGTTCGCGCGAGGTTTCCGCCTCGCTGCGGGCAGCGGCGGCGGCGGCTGAGGCGGCTCCGTACGTTCGGAGCGAGAGGTCGGGCCGGGGCTGACGCGGGCTAGCGTCCGCGAGAAGTGGCCCATGGACATCCCGCAGCGGCGGGAGTCGCCGCGCCGCGACCCGGACTCCGCGCCGCCAAACCCTCCGCAGCCGCCGCCACCTTCCCCGCCCTCCCCGCTGCCGCCGCCGCTTCACCCGGTGCCGGCTAAACAGCGAGAGGAGAAAAAAACGGCTCTGAGCAAAGTGAGGGGGCGCGAACGCAGCTCCGCGCGGGGGGTGCGGGGGCAGGAGAGGGGGCGCACGGAGTCTCGCCCCTGGGAGAGGCGGCGAGGTGAGGGGAGCGAGGTGGAGAGGGAGGTGCCTGGGAGGGCCGGGCAGGTGCGGGAGTGCGGTAAGGAGCGTCTTGGGTGGGAGATGGGTCAGGAGAGGTGTGCAGTGAGGAGCAGGTAGGCCCTGTTGGACAGATTGAGTCAGATTTCGGGAGACTCGTGTTTGAACGGATGCTGCTTCATCTGCTGAATCGAGGTGTTTGTTCACGGAGGTAATTAGAGAACCGCAGCAGCAGCACTGAAACTTTGTGTGCGTTTTCATCATATTTCTTAAGCCTAGGCTGGCTGTGGCAAAGCAGCTCCTGCAAGGACAAGAGCACTTCTCTCTACTTGGCTTTACTTGAGCACTTTTCAAAGAATATTTGTATAGAGTATTAGGAGATCCAACGTGTTTCCATTTTTCTAAATTGGAAAACAAGCACCACAAATCACTGTAACTTAAGGTAAATCCAGATATTGGCAAGCTTCACATTGTCTTAAACTTGCTGGCCATTTTACTGTTCTCTGTGTTAACATCATTCTGTCCCAAAGGTTTCAGTATGGTTTCCTGACCTTTATTGGCCACCTAGTTGGTGGGTTGACTTTGGGTGGCTTCCAGACCCCCATCCAGCTGTTACCTCACTCCTTATCAGGACAGGGGAGAAAATAAGATGAAAAAATGCACGGGTTGAGACCCATGAGAGAGATTGTTTACATAGTGTCTTTGCAGGCAAAACAGATGCAACTTGGAAAAAAGGAGTTTACTTCATTGTTAATTAAAAAAATTCCTTCTACCTCTCCTGCCCTGGAGCAGAGCAGGAGGATGGAGAGTATGGGTTGTGAACAGAACATAACAGCTCCTCTGCTGCTCCTTCCTCCTTGCACTCTTCCCTTTCTCCAGCACGGAGTCTCTGCCGTGGGATACAGTCCTTCATGAACTGCTCCTGTGAGCATCCCTCTCACTGCAGCATGAGTCTTCTCCATTGGCTGTAGTCCTTCAGGATAAACCTGCTCCAGTGTGGGCTGCCCTCCACAGGCTGCAGGTCTTGCCAGAAAACCTGCACGGAATCTCCAGGGGCTGCATTGTGGCTGCCTGCTCCACCATGGTCCTCCATGGGCTGTGTGGAGACAACTTGCTTCACCACTGTTTCTGCCATGGAAATCTCTATTCTCTTTTTCACTCCTTGGTGTCTCGAGTGCTGTTCCTCAGAAGTTTTTCCCCATTCACTCCTCTGTTTCTAATGTTGCTGTGCAGCCTTTTCTGTCCTTAAATACACTTTTCCAGAGGTGCCACCATCATAGCTGAGGAGCTCAGCTGTGCTCTGTGGTGTGTCATTTAGAGTCGACTGTATCCAGCACAGGGCAGCTGCAGCCTCTCTTCACCAAGGCCGCCCAAGCAGCACCTGCTGTCAGCATCTGGACCCATAAATCTAATACACCAAAACGTTGTTGTAATAAAAGACTTAAAATCTGGTTAAAATTCAATGTTTTGATAAATAAGTACTGTAAAAAATGGTCATAGTAGTTTTTAGGTTGGCTGTTATTGTCTTCCATTCTTTACTGAATCGCAGCTTTTCATCAGAATATTTCAGTAGCTACAATTCTATGTTAGCAGAAACTGAGTTAGGGAAATTGACCCATCTGTCAGCAAGTCCACGGAGGTAAATCACTAGAAGGCTAGCACTCTAATTGAAGATCTTATTTTGAAGAAGAGCTTTTAAGGTGGAGTAATACAATTTGTTTAGCATCTTTCTACAGTATTTAGATCAGAGATAAACCTCCCTTTTCTTTTATATATGCAGGTAGTTATTCGACGGCTTCCTCCTTGTCTAACTAAGGAGCAACTGGAGGAACAGCTACATCCTCTACCTGCCCATGATTATTTTGAGTTTTGCACTGCTGATCCCAGGTGAGGATGAGCCTTTTGTGCAGGATTTCAGGTGCTTAGAACCTAATTAATGTATTTTAGGTGTAGCAAATGACATATTTCTCCCACCAAGCCTTTTTTTTGGTTTAGTAATTCCTTGAAACATTTGTGTAAAGCTACATATGGAGAGACAATGCCTTTTTCCTTTACACTGGTGGTTTCAAAATGGAACATTTTGTATGTGAATCAGAAGCATTTTTACTTGAAACTCTGATGTTTCTTTTAACTTCCTCTGGTAATGCATTTCATCAGCTATGAGAAAGAGTCAGCCTAGAGCAAGTACCATAGAATTTTTTTCATTAGTGGCATTTGAGCTTAGTTTCTTTGTTGCTTACAAGTTCTTGTATTTTTTCATACACTTTTTGAAACAATCCCATTTTATTTATTTTTGTCTCACTTGTCTCATGCATCAGCATTGTTTGTGTATTTATACAGTAGTATCACAGTAGTAAAATATGATTCCCCTTTAAACAAGACAATTTCTGGGTTTTCCATAAGATGAAACACTCTGTATGCTTCATCTGTGTGTTTTCTGAAAAACTGGAAGTAAAAGATTCATCCTGCCTTTCCTAGCCTATCTTAGTGTGTGATGAATCATCCTCCACAGGCGCCAGATTCTTTCCACAGACTGCAGAGAAATCCTGCATGATTGCTGCTGACCAGCTTTTAAAGTTAAGGGTGACCCCACCAAGAGCAGATAGCGTTTCCTTGACTGGGAATCGTTTGTGTCAAATTACACTTGGCGTGGTTTAGTTCCTGGGCTGATCTTATTTGAAAGGATACTGCCACTTCTTGCCACCACTGTTTTAGTAGGTGGTTAACTCTGACTGTATAGGTTGTCTTGGAGTCATTTCCACAGTTGGAGAGGAGCAACAGCTCTTATTAAGCAGAACTGACCTAGATGGTTATACACATGTGCAGCAACCAAATAGGAGGTGCTTCGGCTTTTCTGATAGAACGACAAGTGATGTGGTTAGGGAAGAGGAGAGTTCAGCTTTGCGGTGAGTCTTTACAGTTACTACACAGGAGCTCATTCTGGGGGGAGATCAGGACATGCTTAAAACTTTAAACTCCTTTGCCTTGAAGAGCAGGTCTTGGTGATTAGAAATAACAAGTGTGAAGAAAATAAAGCTGGATTTGTAATATTTTGCTACTAGACTTCAAGATGCCACAAGCAAAGAATACACATATTTAGCCTTTTTTTAAGGAAATCTCTGGTATGTGTTCCTTGGATTGTCAGTTTCCTTGAGTCCTGTAATAAAACAATAGTTTAGGAGAAAAATGTTCTCTTGCTCCTAGGTTTTGTATTTATGTTCTCTTCTGCCCTCACAACTCTAGAAAAATAATTTTCTGCCTTTAAACTGTAGAAAAAAATGTGGGTTCTTTTTATAAGCTTGAATTTTTCACCATGATTTGTTTTGTGTTCACTTTTTGCTTTATCTTGCTTTTTGAAAATTATGCTTTCCTACAAAAGATGTACTTTTTGAGAATGGATTTATCATCACAAGGTTTGCATGGCTGCAGCTTCTTCCAGCAAACTGCTCAGTTTAAAAGGCCTTGAGCTGTACATCTGCAGAGTATTGGTTTGACTGATGATTTGTTCTCTGAATGGCCCAAGATAACTTTGTCCCCTTCAAATGCTGACACACACCCATGTACCCATGATTTAGCCCTTCTTATGTTTACACACTCCAGAATATAAACTATCTGCAAATGCAAGTTAGAGACAACATTAATGCAGTGAGTTATATTCTTGCCTAACACAGAACTCATTCTGAGTATAAAGCATTGTGTTTCAGTGTAATAGACTAGACTAGACTAGATCAGAGCAGGTTGAAAGAGGCCTTCGAGATCATCGTGTCCAACCTATCATCCAACACCACCTAATCAACTAACCCATGGCACCAAGCACCCTATCAAGTCTCTTCCTAAACACCTCCAGTGATGGTGACTCCACCACCTCGCCGGGCAGCCTGTTCCAATGGGCAATCACTTGTCTCTATGAAAAATTTCTTCATCCAGCCTAAACCTCCCCTCGTGCAGCTTGAGACTGTGTCCTCTCGTTCTGTCACAGGTTGGACTTGATGATCCTCAAGGTCTCTTCCAACCATGGCAATACTGTGATACTGTGAGGTTGCCTGGGAGAAGAGACACCCCCCCCACGGCTACAACCTCCCTTTAAGTAGTTGTAGACAGCAATAAGGTCTCCCCTGAGCCTCCTCCAGGCTAAGCAACCCCAGCTCCCTCAATCTCTCCTCACAGGGCTTGTGCTCCAAACCCCTCACCAGCTTTGTTGCCCTTCTCTGGACATGTTCCAGCAAGTCAGCATCTTTCCTAAACTGAGGGGCCCAGAACTGGATAGAGGACTCAAGGTGTGGCCTAACCAGTGCTGAGTACAGGGGCAGAACGACCTCCCTGCTCCTGCTGGCCACACTGTTCCTGATACAGACCAGGATGCCATTGGCCTTCTTGGCCACCTGGCACACTGCTGGCTTATGTCAGCCTGACGACCAGTACCCCCAGGTCCCTTTCTGCCTGGCTGCTCTCCAGCCACTCTGACCCCAGCCAGAATTTCAGAAAATTCTCTGTGTATGTGTCTTCATGCCATTCTTAGGATGAGCTACAGGACATGTTCTCTCTATAATGTCCTCCATTAGCTTTTTTTCTGCATCTTGTATTGTGTTCATGGTAGCAACCAATCCAGAGAAATCAGTCATAATAAAAATTGGGAAGATGAAAAGAAAATTTCATATTACCCAACAAGAGAATGATTTGGAGAAGCTACTCAGTGAAGAGGATCTGTTTGCTGGAAACAGGGGCTTATGAGTGTTTTAATGCAGAGGCAGACAAATTAGCCTCTAGAGCTGCATCATCTGAGTTTAATCCCATCTCATGTAACTAGATAACAAGTTTCAAAGAGCTTGCTCAGTTTTCTTCCAGCTGTGGAGTGCACACTTCTTTTAATTTTTTCTGCTTTTTTCTTTCCCCCAAAATGCTGTTAAACTGTAGAACTACCTGTCAAAAATTGATGATAGAATCATAGTATCAGTCAGGGTTGGAAGGGACCACAAGGATCATCTAGTTCCAACCCCCCTGCCATGGGCAGGGACACCCCACACTAGATCAGGCTGGCCAGAGCCTCATCCAGCCTGGGCTTAAACACCTCCAGGGACGGGGCCTCAACCACCTCCCTGGACAGCCCATTCCAGGGCTTCACCACTCTCATGGTGAAGAACTTCCTCCTCACCTCCAGCCTGAATCTCCCCACCTCCAGCTTCATTCCATTGCCCCTAGTCCTATCACTACCTGAGATCCTGAGAAGTTCCTCCCCAGCTTTCTTGTAGGCCCCCTTCAGATACTGGAAGGCCACAATTAGGTCACCTCGGAGCCTTCTCTTCTCCAGACTGAACAGCCCCAACTCCTTCAGTCTGTCCGCATAGGAGAGGTGCTCCAGCCCTCTGCTCATCCTCGTGGCCGATGAAATGAGGATAAAACCAGTTCAGGAGCAGTTTGACAAATTTTTATTTAGACAAACTTATCTGTGAGAACCTGTTAAACCCAAGGATCCAAGTTCTGTATTACAAAGTACCTATGCCATAAGTAGCTGAAATACTTGCTGGGTGAAGTGTCAGTGCATAGTTTCCCCTTCTTAATAAACTTTCTCTAAGATTCCATGACTAGTTGCTGTCAGGGGAAGGACTGGAGAGGTGTAACAACATTTCCATTTCCAAGGTCCTCTCACCCTAGAAGACAAAACAAACAGGACATGCATATCATCTCCAGTTCTCTTTTTTTGCAGTCTAAAGTTTATCTTTTATGTTTACGATTTCTTACTACAGACAAGCTATAAAACACATTAAAATTTAGTTTCAGTAATGTCATCAATGTGTATCACTTTTCATGTTACATCTGTTTCAGTAAAACAATCTCCAGAAAGTGACTGTTGCATTGTGTTTTGTTCATTTTTTTTTCCAAATTACTGTGATTCACTGTGTTAGATTTCATCTCTCTTGTACATTGACATCAGAATACAAACAAAACACTGTTTCTGTGGCTGATTCTATAAACTTTAGGGATGTTTTCTGGAGAGACATGCTATCTATTGCTGATAATAAAGACTGCCTTCCTGACCGTTTCTCTTCTTCTCAGAGTCCAGACATTAACTATTTTTGTCCAGGTACTCATTCTTTTTTTGTCTGCATGTAAGTGTTCCTGAGTCTTCTAAAATTTTGAGTGACTGAGCTGTTGTCCTGCAGGATTTGGGTCATCCCTTGGGACTGGCACTTGATGATGAGTGCTAGGACACATGAATGCTGTTGTGAGGTTATCAAAGTAGAAAGAGTTGAACAGCAGCTTTGCTGATGTGAAAAACAGTCAAATAGTTGATGGCATGCCATGTATCACAGGCAGTCATAAAGCTTCTTGCAAGCAGCACTCCTTTTCTGTTCCTAATGGCTTCTCAATGTTTTCTTAAGGATTATTGTAGGCAAATAGCTGTAAGGCTGTAGGATGGTGGTATGCATCCAGGAGCTGCCGTTTGGAAGGGGCAGACCCTTTATGACTTCAGGGGAACTGGCGCTACCAACTTCTGGATGGAACGAGTGATTGTGTCACTGGAGCACAAATTGTGTTCACTTATATCTGTAAAAATAGGAAGGCCAATGGATTTTACCTTGACATGAGAATGCAGATGATGAGTTACCTGTTGCTCAGAAGGTTTTATATAAGATAATATATATATAGTGTGTGTATATATATATAATGGGTGGAGGAGTTTATTTAACACTCCAGATCTGGTTGTAGAGATGTATATATGGATGTAAATGTATGTAGACAACATGACTGATAAGTATTTTTACTAAGATAGGATAGCTGATTTATAGTTTACATCTTGCTGTTTGCATTGTAGATAAATATTTTAAATTGCTTTCCTATATTCCAGTTCTTTTACACAACTGTTAAAAGATACAGTTTAGAAGAAGTAAGCCATTAGAATGTGTTTGGTATTAAAATTACTGCACAAGTAAGGGCTTAAAGAGATGATAGTATTACAGAAATAGAATAGAATAGAATAGAATAGAATAGAATAGAATAGAATAGAATAGAATAGAATAGACCAGGTTGGAAGAGACCTTCAAGATCATCATGTCCAACCTATCATCCAACACTACCCAATCAACTAAACCATGGAACCAAGCATCCTGTCAAGCCTTGCCCTGAACACCCCCAGCGACGGCGACCCCACCACCTCCTCGTGCAGCCCATTCCAGTGGGCAATCACTCTCTCTGTGTAAAACTTCCTCCTAACCTCCAGCCTAAACCTCCCCTGACGCAGCCTGAGACTGTGTCCTCTTGTTCTGGTACTGGTTGCCTGGGAGAAGAGACCAACCTCTGCCTCACTACAACCCCCCTTCAGGTAGTTGTAGAGAGCAGTAAGGTCACCCCTGAGTCTCCTCCTCTCCAGGCTAAGCAACCCCAGCTCCCTCAATCTCTCCTCATAAGGTTTGTGCTCCAAGCCCCTCACCAACCTTGTTGCCCTTTTCTGGACTCGTTCCAGCAAGTCAACCTCCTTCCTAAACTGAGGGGCCCAGAACTGGACACAGTACTCGAGGTGCGGCCTAACCAGTGCAGTGTACAGGGGCAGAATGACCTCCCTGCTCCTGCTGGCCACACTGTTCCTGATGAAATACATGTAGCCTAAAAGATTGAATACCCTTGAATGCACAGCGAAAAACAAAGCAGCAATGTGTTGCACTGAAGAAAGTGCACAGCCAGACTCACCCAGGATATTTCCATACAGATTACTCTAAGTGATACCCCAGAGATGCCAAGGTCACATGTAATGCGTTTGTCCAAAACATGATGCAGATGGAACACAGCATTATAGTCAGCAAGCATATGGCAAAATGGAACTGTCTGATTGTAAAATTAACCATACAGCCTCAACTGAAATCTGTGCTGCTGGATCCTTGAAAAGGGAGTGACACACAGTTCAATGGCTCTTCTGCAGGACTCAGCTGGAAGGCAGAATCCTGAAGAGCAAAAGCTGTATTTTATCCAATAAACGCTGACTACAAAGTACAAAAGCATTCCTAGAAGAGGGTACTAGCTACAAAGTGCCTGTGGCCCTATGAAGCCCCATTCATTCTTTGCTTCATAGTTACACTGGTGATTTCTCATTAGGTAGGTAGGAAGGGAATCCAGGATGGGGAGCAGCAATTGGAAGTCAGGTACCTGAAACCCCAAGAAAGTGTATTTTATAAGCAGGCCAGCACTAAGCATTTCCAGTTTGTTAGGTTTGGTTTGGTTCCCATTTAGAGAGTGAATTTCATGCATTTTCTTTTACACACAGTGCACACTTGGCTGGGTAAGAAGTCTAGGAGAGATCTGAAAGAGTCAGTGATCAGGCCTTTATACACTAAGCTCTCCTGACAGCTAACTTGCATGCCTATGAGAAATAACTATTTGTGGATTTGGCTTCATCAGAGAAGGAACCTGTACTTGCTAAGTGGCGGCATAGCCATGTTTCTACCACCTTCTACCCTGATATATAGCAACAGTGATAGACAGACAGTTCTATTTTATTGTGTCACTGTGCACATCAATATCCTGCTGTGAACAAGCATGCTGTTATATTGTTGTATCTTTCTGCTGATGTGAATGAAGTTTTTGAAGTTCTTAATAATGTGTAGCAACAACATTTGATCCCTTATTAGCAACCTAAATTGGAAAGCTCTGCTTTCCAGAGTCCTTTTCATACATCTCAGGCTCATTTTTTTCTTGCTAATAAATGCTTAATAACTATAGCAAATGTTTCTTTTCTTTTTTCTTTTAATATACTCACTCTGAGAAGCTTAAACTGAAAATGCCAGAAAAGTACTATGTTGTGTACCAGGGAAAGACTGAGTTGTCATAGCTGATTAAACAGATGCTGTTGATGTACAAGCTAAAGGAAATGAGGAAGGAGTAAGTCTCTTTATTTTCAGTCCTGTTTCATGATGGTTATGTGCCCAACCATAAGGTTCTAAGTTACTGCAGAAAAAAAACATGAATCCAACTATATGGCAAAGTTACTTGCTGTGTACATACAGAGAGAAGATCTGCCACTATAATGTAGTGTCTGGGACAGTTGGGCTAGTCACAGTCTCATCTGTGGAAAGGTTTTGTGTTTTACACAAGATGAAGATGGATAAAGCACTGAAATAGTTGTTTAGACTGGGAACTAAAACACAATTTCTCAATCTCAGATAATAACAACTGAGCTCCGTCTAGATTCCTGGTTTTGTCTTGAGAATATTCAGCAACTGAAGTGTGTAATCTTATCAGTTTCCAATATCAGGCCTCATTTAATTTAAACACCAGAGAACATGGATTGTAAGAACAATTCTATTAACATGATGAGGAAGGAAATTGCCTTTTTCCTGGGAGATACAGTTATCGGAGACTTCTTCCTGTTCCAGCCATTAGGCAGCACAAAGATAATTCTTCCAGCACTGCTATAGATTGCCACAATAAAATATCCTCCTTTACATACACTTTTAGGCCTTACACAATTTTTTTTAAACTCTATGTAACTATGAAAAGTATTACATTTAATATTTTCCCTTTCCCTTTCTTTCATTTTTTTCTTCTCTTGTCTTTCCTCTTTCCTCTCATCATCTATTTTTTTCTTCCCTTTGTTTTCCTTTTCTTTGAAACCTATGAGAAGGAAGCTGTCGTCTTTCATCTTTCCATCTTGGGCATAAATCCACAGCCACCCTTGAGGTAGGTTGTGGTGCGTGTGCAGACTGGACATTTGCAAGTATCTACAAGGTTTTCAGAACACCATGACAAAACCCAGCTGTGTACCACCATGCTTATTTGTTCAAGCTGTCTAGACATAGCTTGCAAGAGAAGAGGTTCAGGGGAGACCTTATTGCTCTCTACAACTACCTGAAGGGAGGTGGTAGCCAGGTGGCGGTTGGTCTCTTCTCCCAGGCAACCAGTGGCAGAACAAGAGGACACAGTCTCAAGCTGTGCCAGGGGCAGTTTAGGCTTGAGGTGAGGGGCAATGGGCTGCCCAGGGAGGTGGTAGAGTCCCCATCTCTGGAGGTGTTCAAAAAAGATTGGATGTGGCACTTGGAGCTATGGTTTAGTTGTCATGAGGTGTTAGGTGATAGGTTGGACTTGATCTCTGAGGTCTTTTCCAACCTGGTTGATTCTGTGATTCTGTGGACCATACCTGTGTGGCATCCATGTAGGTGTAGCAGATGAAGGAGGGTGCCATGCCTGCAGGATCTTTCAGCAATGCTTTGTGTCACCAGTCCTAGCCATGCCCTAGCAGGCATTTTTGTGGTTACTGGTGTACAGTTCACTGAATGCTATTCCCATCCTGGAATATCAAAATACAGTGAGTGTATATGGATGAAATAGCTCTTTAGAAGGTGTATCCTCTGCATGCTGTAGAAACACTCCATAGCTGGTGCTTGCAAGATGTCTAAATGAACAATGCCCTCTAGGGTTTTGTAATAATTTATCCAGACTACACTACCAGGCACACATTTGGTAAATTTACAGAATCATTAGTTATTTGACAGCACTGCTTTTCATGGTCACCTTCTAACATTCAAATGTGGAACCCATATGGATGCACAGTTGAAAAACATAAAACTCTGTTGCTTTCAGTCACCACACGTATCTGTCCAGTGATCCAATCCATATTTTTGTCTTTTCTCAGTCATGGTGAAATTTGTTTCTGAAATACCTATGGGATTGGAATACAGTTGCAACTAGCTATGTGTTTATTGTCTTCTGCTGCTGGTGGTGAGCTTGTCTGAAGACAGGCCATGTGTGCCAAAAGTATTATGAACGCAGGTATTTTAAAGTTATGGACTTTAGTTCAGATGTGTTCAAAACCCTGGTGTAATACTGACCTGTCCTCATAGTTGCAGGGATTTATAGCATGCACATGCCACAACTCAAATTATCTTAGCTGATAGGTGGTAATTCATTGGATTACCTCAGTTTCATTGCTACTGGTGGGTGTGCCAACTCTGAGGTTTTTATTAGGCACATTAAATATTTACCCTTGAAGCGAGATCTATGCCAATCAATTCTTGAAGAATCAGAATTATTTTAGGTAAGTACCTGTACTTCCTTTTGCTGGAAATGCTTTGGATTTTCACAATACTTGTTCTTCACAACTAGACATTGCATGTGTATATCAGATGGAGTTTATTTATTTGTATATAATTCAGTGGATTGTCCTGCCAGTTATTAGGCTATGTAATTTTTTAAAAGGTGGAAATCTCTTTAAATACAGTGACAGCCTGGCATCTGCACTTTCAATGGATGCTTTTACTTACCTTTCAGTGAAAGACTTTCTTAGAAGTCCTAGAAGTTCCTCAGAGGCACTGCTGTTACTCCTATCTCTTAAGTCATTAAAAACTAGACTTAAAAGATTTGATCCTGCACAACAGAAGCATATGCTCTGCCATTTAGGAGAGAAAACAAACTAGAAATAGTCTTCTCAGTTCAGAATACATTTCATAGTTTCAGCTAGGAAATCAGTTGTTCAGTTACTTTTTGTCATATATATATATATAATTAGATATGTATATGTAAAGACTTCAATATGGATGTTTAAGGTAGCCATTTCTCAAAGCAGATGAGAATTACAATGTAATCCTTCTAGTTTTACTTCTTTTTTTTCCCTAGTCCTGACCAGACTAGTAAATAATAGAAAATAAAATTGTTTCTTCTTGCAGCCTTTATCCTCATCTCTACTCAAGAGCATACATTAACTTTAGAAACCCTGAGGACATCCTTCTTTTTAGAGATCGCTTTGATGGCTATGTCTTCATTGATAATAAAGGTTGGACTGTTTGTAAGATACTAAGTGTATGTATATACATATACCATTTCAGAACATTAACTTCCTTCCCTTTTACTAATTATACCATTTTTTAACATAAAAATACATTAAAAGGTAGCACTTAATGAAGTGCAGAATATGTTTGTCCACGCAGTCTTGCTTGTCTCTGTGGTGTGCGTGCTTCATCTGCATACTTGTACCTTGAGCAATAGACTGTGAAGATCCTATTAAGATAATTATCTAGTGGAAGCTTCATGATTCATCACAACAGTAGCTGAACACATTGCAAGCATGAATTATTGTATCTCCAGCATATTTCTGTGAGATCAAGTTGTGCCACTTACTCCTATTATGAAAAAGCAAGACTGTATAATTTTGATTGCCCACTTTGAGATGTGTACAACTTGACTTTTTAGAGCATTTGCAGAGATCTTGAGTTCCAAGAACAAGAATGACAAAACTGCTTGCCATCTTTAAAATAGTCAGTCTGCAAACATTTGCCCAACTGTAAAGAATAAGTCTGTGGTGTGGTTATGGATAGATGTGGGTCTCCTACAGTAGCATGAAATTGCCATAACCAAGCAATGGTGCTTTCCTTTTATCAGTTCCTTGCCTCATTCACTTGTACTCTGTAAAATATTGCATGGATTGTATAAAACTGAAATGGATTTGTGGGTTTCTTGTGTAGATACTGTGTATTCTGTACACTCAGTGTTGCAGAGGTCCTGCAAAAAGTAGTCTTACCTACTCCTGGAGAGTTGATCTCTTAAAAAAGAGATCTCTTCAGAAATTCCTTTTCAGCATTTCCTACTTGAGATATTTTGTAGGTTCCTAACTTAATCAGATTTGGATGGATTTTCCTAGAGATGGAGAACACCACATTCCTCAGAGTGTGTTTCCCAGATTTCAAATTCTGTGTGTTTTAGATGAAAAACTAGAAAGACACTATGACTCTGCCAGGACTTCACTTTGCCCAAATTAAGCATTTTCTCCACTGTTACGATGGACTGAAGCCAGAATAATCTGTACTTTGCAAAATAGCTTGGACACAGGTGGCCAGTTTGGCACATTTGTGCAGGGAGCACAAGTTTTGACCAAAGGTACCCTCTGGTGAGACTTGTATAGCAGCATTGCATTTATGAGACTAAAACTGAAACAAGGATTACCAAGTTCATAGTATCATAGTATCAGTCAGGGTTGGAAGGGACCACAAGGATCATCTAGTTCCAACCCCCCTGCCATGGGCAGGGACACGCCACACTAGATCAGGCTGGCCAGAGCCTCATCCAGCCTGGGCTTAAACATGTCCAGGGATGGGGCCTCAACCACCTCCCTGGACAACCCATTCCAGGGCTTCACCACTCTCATGGTGAAGAACTTCCTTCTCATGTCCAGCCTGAATCTCCCCACCTCCAGCTTCATTCCATTGCCCCTAGTCCTATCACTACCTGAGATCCTGAGAAGTCCCTCCCCAGCCCTTCTGTAGGCTTCCTTCAGATACTGGAAGGCCACAATTAGGTCACCTCGGAGCCTCCTCTTTAAGTTCAAGAAGGTTAACAAATAGTCTAGCAGGTTTAAGCCAAGTTTTCAGTGGACTTGAATAAAGAGTAAACTTGAACTTGCTGCAAGTAGAAACCAGGTAAAATTCAAGAGCTGCACACAGTTCTGACTCCAGTCCAAAGAAGAATCCAGTATATAAGGCAGAATTCAAAACAAAGTGTCCATGTAAGTAAAGACAGGCAAGAAGTTGCATAGTCCCATCACAAACAGAAATAAATCTCCTTCAGTTCTGCATGCTGAATTTTAGAGTTTTGCTTCTGGAAGAAGGTGGTGTGTTTTATTATTGCATATTACCCAACATTTATTTATTTTTTAAGGTTTTTGGCCACAAAACTTTACAGAAGCAACTCTGTTGTTTCAGATTAATTTCCCAGTAGTGTGTACCACTTGTTATGATTTTATGCAAATATCTCTAGTCAATAAAGATGTGAAGAATTAAAAGGAAATTCTAAATAATAATGCAAGAATTTTATTGTGCAACAGTAGTCATCTTCCTTTTGACAGTCCCTGCTAGCATGTTAAAAAAAACAACCCAACTTTATGCATATAATTAAAATATAAATGTAGTTTGTTTTGAACCTAAGCTACAGCTACATGTAATTTTTTATTGGGATTGGATTGTAGAAACATTCACCTTTGAGTTCAAGTAAGACTGCTCAACACAAGTTTGAAGAATTTTGAAAACCTTAATTGAATATAGGGAACATTGGGTTTTTTTCCCTGCAAAAAAATGTTGATCTCTTTTAAGGATTGGAGTACCCTGCAGTGGTTGAATTTGCTCCATTCCAGAAGATTTCCAAAAAGAAGCTGAAGAAGAAGGATGCCAAAGCTGGGAGCATTGAAGATGGTAAAGATATTTTCTTGGTGCCACAGTGGAAAACAGATTCTGTTTCTGTTACACATTGCAATGCATTTACATAATTCAATTTTTTTGTCTTCACAGATCCGGAATATAGAAAATTTTTAGAGAGTTACTGTGCTGATGAAGAAAAAATCTGTGCCAATCCTGAGATTCTTTTGGGAGAGATTGAGGCCAAAACAAGAGAACTTATTGGTCTGTTTTCTTGATTTTTCTTATTATTGAGAATACTAAATACCTTATTTTTATATCTTTATGATATTACCTTCAAGAGGTGATATGTTCAGTCTAACAGATTGAGATTATCACAGTTAATTTTTTGTTATCCAGCCAAGCAGTGGCAGGAATCACCCTGCCTATTCTTCTAAGTCTCTATGCATGGAATCATTTGATCTCCCTGGAAGCCTTGCATGCACAGAGGCTTCTGAAACAGGTCCTTAATGCTACTGAATACTTGTAGATGTACCAAAGATGGAAGATTTATTTTAAAAGGATAAAATAACAGAATACTTAACAATTGATCCCTTATATTAACTGCTTTGATTGAGAAATATGAAATGATCTCTCTTTGTTCTCATGGTCAAGATTCTGCAAAGGCTTTCAAAGTAAGGCATCACCTTGTTTTCTGTATGCATGCAGCATGACTTCCACAGTCTTGGGGGGAATCTTTAGTAAGATCATCACTGAAATCTTCGATGTCAGTATGCAAGTCTCAGGATGACAGGGAATGATGACGTGCCATTACTTCCAAGTGACAATATGCAGAACTTGCACTCCTCCCCTAGGTGCAACCATCAACCAGGAAAGTAAAATTGACCTTTGCTATTGTTTTGTTTGCAGTGTACAAGTAGCCACCTCTTTCTATTAGAATTATAGAACAGAATCGTTTAGGCTGGAAAATACCATTTAAGATCATTGAGTCCAGCCAGAAACATAACACTACCAAGTCCACCACTAAACCATGTCCCTAAGTGCCACATGTAAGCAGGGATGGAGACTCCACCACTTCCCTGGGCAATCTGTTCCAAAACTAGACAACCCTTTTGGTGGCTGTATTTTTCCTAATATCTAATCTAAACCTCCCCTGGTGTAACTTGAGGCCATTTCCTCTTATTGTATTGCTTCTTACTGTTGTTTGAGAGTTGACTAGAGAGATCTGGAACTTAAACAAATTAGAAGAAATTAAAATGTTGGAAGTATGGACATTTAGATAATTCTGTTGTAAGTAAAACTTGTTTATTTCTGTTCTAGATAGGGAAGTTCTCCAGCAATTTTTATTTACCCCAACTCTTCCCTGGTATTTGACAACAGAGTAAAAGCAGTCAGAAATTCCTAAGGATTTAGAAAAAGTTTACAATATCAAGAAAGATTTATTAGCTTTAAAATAGTCTATCAATGAGAATGATTAGCTTTGAGAGCTGCAGATTCCTGAGGAACAGTAAAGGCTGAAGCAGCATTATATTAGGAGCTCTGTTTCTTTGTTAAATCACAGGAAATGAAACCAGTTGCTGTATTTTTTCTGCAGCATGTTCATAGTAAAATTATCTAAGGGTTTAGTTGCATGTCCAGTTTCAAAGATATTACTCTTATGAGGTCAGTGAAGGATGTGCCCAGGACTTTTTTTGGCAGGACTGGGCCACTCATTCTCTGTGTTACCGCAAAGCACCATTGTTTTATGCATTACATCAGATGTGTTAGCTTGTCAGTTTCAGTGTGGCAGAGAGATATAAAACAGAGTTTGACCTAACAAAATGAAAGTTGTTGCTGACACAGGCTTTCATTTTGTAATTTATTTTCTTTCAAAAATCTAAGAAAACCTTCTTACATTGTTATGTGCAGTGGGGCCCATGAATGAGATGGGTATGTTTCAGCTTTCATGAAGATTCTTTTTTTCCCTTTCCTTTTGATAGTACTCATCACACTGCCTCTTTCTCCCTTGAACTTCAAGTTGTAATTTCTAATTAAACCTCTTGCATTACAGCCACAGACGTGACTTGGGTCCCAGTGCAGCTTATCCTTTCCTCAGACCCTCCAGTTACAATTTGTGATCACTTTCAGCATGTAAAAGTGCCCAGAGGTGGCCTCTGCTCAGACAGGGGAACTTGTGGGATCAGGAGAGAGGGCAGAGCTGCAGATTTGAGAGACTGGTCATGAGGGTTCCTGCAGACCAAGAATTTGTCAAAAATTGCAAGCAAGTGGGAGATAAAGGGGAAGGGACAGCATGGAAAATCTAGGGATTGAGGGAGGAAGACCTCAAGCCATCCTTTTTTTTATGGTTGTTGCTTTTGAGCATTACTATTTGTTAATAAATTAAAATACTGAATCCTATCAAACCTTCCCATTCATAACCATGTAGCAAGTTTTTTACCATTAATGAATGGATTGTCCCCAGGATAATCATGCTTTCAAGAGAAAAATATTCACGTGTTTTTGGGATATGAATTGTGTTTAGATTTGGCTATGCTATTTCTTCTTCCAAATCCTGTCATGCATTCTAATAGTAAAATCTTCTGTTTTGAGGAAGGATCCTATGCATAGCTGGAGAGCAATTTCTAGTAGGAAACATTTTCTGTAACTATCCTGGGACATCTAAGACTAATAAAATTTGTTTTAAATTCTCACAGCTGTAAGTATATGAATTAAAGTTTGAATTCAGTACTGACAGTCATCAATGCTATACATGCTATATAATTTGATGAATTTCTCCAAGGTTTTGTAGAATTTGGGCAGCTGTCTTAGGATAGAGTGTGGAGACAGCTCTGTAACATAAGGATGGCTGTGTGATACAGGAGGTGTGGGCATCTTATTGATTGGGGAGGCAAGAATTTTATTCAATCTGCTGATACTTTTCTGTGTGACCTGGGACAAACCATTTATCTCTTACTCATCCTGTTTTTCTATGGAGAGGTGAGTGCTAAATGGTAGCTAAATGGAATTGATATGTTGGAATTAAAGTGTTTCCTTCATGATGTACTTTGAAATCTGGGATTGAAAAATACCATGTGAGGTTACAGTAATGCGGGCTGTGTATGAACAACAATATAGCTAGGTTGTGATGTACAAAATTCAAATGCAGGGACTGATTCTGAACATATTTCATTCCTTTTTGGTGAAATAACCATTTGATGAGCAAGAGAAGAAGGCTGTTCTCTTGAACTGAAAAGAAACAAGTTTTACTTAATCAATAGTCATGCAACATAATTCTCTTGCTTCTAACTGTAACAGCAAAAAAGCAACAAAATGTTTCTAAAGCAGAATGATGGGAATGCCTTCAAAAATATGTAAACCAAATAGGTTTATTAATTACTTAGCTCCCTTGCAGATAAAGCTAGGAGAAAAAAAAAAAAAAAGAGGTTACTGCTGAAGTAAAGAAATGAGTACATATTGTAGGAGTTGAACACTATATCACAAATTTTTTGTGTTTTAGCTAGAAGAACAACACCCCTTTTGGAATATATTAAAAATAGAAAATTAGAAAAGCAGGTACGTTCAGACTTTTGCCTGAAGTTCAACATTTATGTTCCACGTGGTTTTCTGTTGGACAATTTACAACTAATCATTTTTAAACTCTTCAGAGAATACGAGAAGAGAAAAGGGAAGAACGAAGGCGGAGGGAATTGGAGAAGAAGCGTCTGCGAGAGGAAGAGAAAAGGAAACGCAGAGAAGAAGAAAGACGTAAAAGAAAAGAAGTGGAGAAGCAAAAGAAAATTTCTGAAAAAGAAATAAGGATCAAGGTACCCTAATGAAAAAGAACCACAATTCTTCTGTTGAAGTTATCTAGACGTCCCTTTGTTATCTCACTGTTTATTTAGTATACTGCAGTCCAGCGTGGAGATACAAAATCAGTTCTGACAGAAAGGGGAGATAATGTAGGGCTTTGACTAAGTAGTTGTGGTAGGTTGAGAGAGGGCTTAGCTCTCCCTCCTCCACAGAGTAAGAAACCACAGCTAACCCAGTCGAAGAGCAAGCTATATATTTACAAGCATATATGGAAAGCAGGTTATATATAACACAATATATACAGGTATTCACAATATATATATAGAAATATACAGCAAAGGGAAATAACACAACAAAAATCCCTCCCCCAGGAGGGATCCCCTCCCTGTAACTGCCTCTCTCCCCCGCTACCTCCCTTTTTTTCCCAAAAAGGGGTGAGAGAAAGAAAGGCAAGTTATTAAGGGAAAGAGTTGTTAGTAAGCTTCAAAAGCCCATGCAGGATTAGTTTTTGCTTATCTGAAGGCCAACTCTAGCAGTTCGCAGAGAAGCAGGCAGGGAGAACAGGCTGAAACCCAAACTCCCCCGACTCCCAAACCAAACTGAACTGAGGGGAAAAAAAATTCCAACTGCTCCACAATCTAAAGTTGCATTTTGTCTATCCACCAATGAAATTCGTTTAGAATATCAGAATGTTTTGGTTCTAGTACGGAAAACATTTAGCCAGTGTGTCCCAGCAGTGTTTGTTCTTAAAGGCACAGCCTCAAACGGTCACAGTAGTGTTGTTTTAAAGTGTGATGTGCTGATGCGGTTACAGCAGGTACCTCCGACACATTGGCACAACACTGCTGCATTCTACACCAACATCTGACAGAGCCAAATTGTTCTGTGCCAACATGTCAGAAGACTGTTGCAAATACGGCTTTTACACTTTCATCTAGCCATGAGCGAGGAGAGTTTTTTATGTTTGTGCTCAGAACTGATGCGTTGTAATAGTATGATTTAACCAAGTTATGACAAATTCTTGCTAATTTCAGACTGTGCTGCCTTATAACAGTCTGAATGGATGTGCTCCAACCTGGTCTGGTCTATTCTATTCTATTCTATTCTATTCTATTCTATTCTATTCTATTCTATTCTATTCTATTCTATTCTATTCTATTTACTTCTTAGGAAAGTATACTTTGTGCTATTAAGTCCGGGCGTTTAGAACCTTATTAGTATAAGATGATATAGATCATTTGAACTAAATTTTGTGTGTTGGAAAGGCTTTATAGGCTGCTTTGAAGAGGATAACTGGTATAATACTCTGCAGCTTAATCTAAGGACACACAGACTCACTCCAGATCTTGCGGTGGGGAGAAGCCACAGGGCTGTGTAATTCTTTCCTTATTTCTTCCTGGACAAGTTTCCTTCACCTGAATGTGTACATATATATAGATATATATAAATATATATATACTATAAAATAGTAGTTCTGAAGCTGAATTACATATTTTAATTTTTTTTCTATATCTGGACATAAAAGAAAATCACTCTGGAAGTTCATAAGAAAAGGGACTTACTTATTAGAATCACAGAATGTTAGATGTTGGAAGGGACCTCCACAGATCATCGAGTCCAAGCCCCCTGCTTCTCCCTGTCAAAAGCAAGACCACACCTAGGGTAGCCCACACAGGAATGCATCCAGGTGGGTTTTGAAAATCTCCAGAGGAGATTCCACTACCTGTCTCAGCAGCCTGTTCCAGTGCTCCATCACACTCACTGTAAAGAAGTTTTTTCTCCTCATGTTGAGGTAAAATCTTCTATGTACAAGTTTGTATCCATTGTTCCATGTCTTATTATTGCACATCACCAAAAAGAGATTGTCCCCCCTCCACTTGATACCCACCCCTCAGACATGATTGGATCCCCTCTTAGTCTTTTCTTCTCAAGACTAGACAGCCCCAGGTCTCTCAGTCTCTCTTCACAGGGGAGATGCTAAAGTTCCCTAATCATCCTCATGGCTCTCTGTTTCAAGAGAGCAGATCCCTGTCTCTCTTGAACTGGGGAGCCCAACTGGACACAGCATTCCAGGCATGGTCTCACCAGGACAGAGTAGAGGGGGAGAAGAACCTCCCTAGACCTCCTGGACATACTTTTCTTGGCGCACCCGAGGATACCATTGGCCCTTGTGGTGGGTTAAGAGAGAAGGCCCAGCTTTCCCTCCCCCACTAAGAAGGAATAAAAAAAAACACAGCTAACTCAGCTGGAGAGGCAAAGGGAATACTGTATTTTACAAGCAATATGGAAATGCAGGGTATGTACACACAGTATATACAGTATTTACAATATATATACAGAAATATACAGCAAAAAAGGATACAGGAACAAAACCCCCGGACCGAGGGGGGTTCCCCCCCATACCTCCTTCTCTCCCCCACCTCCCTTTTTTCCCAAAGAGGGTTAGAGAGAAAAAAAGGCAGTTATAGGGAAGCAAAAGTTAGTAGGCCTTCAATATTAGTGCTTATCTGTTATCTGTGGTCCTTCTGGCTAGATGCCCAGAAGCAGACAGGCTGAAAAGGGAGAGCAAAGAGGAACACCCACACACACTGAGCAAGATTCTAACTGCACTAAAACTTAAAGCTGCATTCTACCAATCTACCAATGAAATTCATTTAGAATATCAATATTTACAAAATATTCAGCCAGAGTGTCCCAGCACTGTCCCTTTCTTAAAGGCACAGCCTCAAATGGTCACAGCCCTCTTGGCCACAAGGGCACATTGCTGTCCCATGCAGAGCTTGCTGTCCACTAGAACTCCAAGGTCTTTCTCCACGGAGCTGCATTCCATCAGGGCAGCCCCTAACCTCTACTAGTGCCTGATGTTATTCCTCCCCACATGCAGGACCCTGCACTTGTCCTAATTGAATCTCATGAGGTTCGCCTGCACCTAGCTCTCCAGCCTGTCCAGATCTTGTTGGATGGCAGCACAGCCTAACGGGGTGTCAGCCAACACCCCTAGTTTTATATCATCGGTGAACTTGCTGAGGGTACACTCAATCCCCTGTTAGGTGTTACCCAAAAGTGGTTGTCTAAAAAAACCCAGTGTTTATTTGTGGTGATATGACCATGCAAGCTAGTTCTGTCTCTGAAAGAAAAGGAAAATACTACCTGAGAGGAACATTGTAGAAGCTTTAAATATTGGAGAAGAATAATGTGCTCATTTCTGAAAAACTGGTGGAATGAAAAGACTGACGAGATGTTCTGCTTACTGCTGAAATGTTAGAGAAATAGTTGGACACAGTCCTCCTACAAAGATTATTCCTGTAATGCTACATACCACTCATGCCCTGTGTGGCTTATTTGTTGTGAAAAAAACAGACTTCTTGAAAATCTTAAATCTCAAAGATCAAAATGTAATGTGATCCTTTCTACTGATCCCATTTTTTCCCCCCCTCTCTGTATTTCTGTCAGGGTGTCTTTATACTAAGCCCCTAATTCTGTGTGCCAGTCTATCACAAGTAGTTCATTTGGCATCTGTGTTACATATATATAAAATATTGAGAAGTGATGTATTAATTCTGCTCTTTGTAGTATTGTAGAGGTTCTCTTTAGCCAGATATGGTGACGACGGAGGTTCTTGGAATCAATACGGCTGACCAATATGATCGGGTATTGAGCCTTTATTGTTCCAGTGTTGCAGGCCTATGGCTCAGGCCTATGGTGAAAGCATGGCACAGTAAAGCATGGAAGGAAAGGAGATAGGACAGGCAGGAAAAGAAGAAGAAGTGCGCAGCAAGGAAACTGCTACAATTTATATAACCTTGGAGTCATTGGTCCCCTATGAGTGACCACACATCACACTATTGTAGATTATTGGTCCAACTATGGATGACACGTGAGGTTTGTTGCTGCAGGTGCGTGTCCTGGTGTCCCGAGATAACTCACTATGTTTCTAGCTACCAGCGTCTCGTTTTAGTTACAGTGCTGCAGGCACAGCACTGTTTTGGCATACTGCTAGCTGGCTCTGCACTTACGCTGAGCATGGCCTGCCACCATGTCAGGCTCCAGGCCTGAACTGCCAGGTTGCTCACACTGCTCGTCACTGTCATTCCCACAGTTCTCCTTATTTTATTGACAATCACATTGACCTCCGTTACATGACTTCTAAGAAATCATAGGCCATACTGATTCTGTATATATAAAACTCATAAGAGTAGGTAAGTGCTTTCTCCAGTAAGAATGCTAAGCATATTCGAAGCACATTAGGAAGAAGTTCTTCACAGAGAGAGTGATTTGCCATTGGAATGGGCTGCCTGGGGACATGGTGGAGTCAACATCCCTGGAAGTATTTAAAAAAAGACTGAATGAGGCACTTGGTGCCATGGTTTGGTTGATTAGATGGTGTTGGGTGATAGGTTGGTCTTGATGATCTCAAAGGTCTTTTCCAGCCTGGTTAATTCAGTGATTCTGTGATTCTGTAAAAGTGTGCAGTTGAGTGCCTGTTAACGACTTCTTAGCAAAAGTAAACTGCCCTTTAAAAAGAGGAAGTTTTACACAGAGAGAGTGATTGCCCACTGGAATGGGCTGCCTGAGGAGGTGGTGGGGTCGCTGTTGCTGGGGGTGTTCAGGGCGAGGCTTGACAGGATGCTTGGTTCCATGGTTTAGTTGATTGGGTAGTGTTGGATGATAGGTTGGACACGATGATCTCGAAGGTCTCTTCCAACCTGGTTTATTCTATTCTATTCTATTCTATTCTATTCTATTCTATTCTGTTCTATTCTGTTCTATTTCATATTTTATGAAATACATTCCTAGCATTTAAATAAGATATATTTAATCTTAATAGGTTAGTGATATATTTACTACATTGTTAAAATGTCTATTATAAAAGAGGAGAGTAATCTTATAATATAAACAAATATCTCTTAGCTTCTCAAGAAGCCTGAAAAAGGAGATGAACTGACCAGTGAAAAGTACAAAGAAAAAGGTGAAGAAGCTGACATTGAGGAAAACAAATGGGATAAATCACCTGGATCTGGGAGCATAAAATCCAAATCATCAGAAGCTTCACTAAAAGAACTTAAGGAAAAGTAAGTATTTATCTTTTAGGCTTCAGTTTAGATCCCAAATACTTTCATATCAAGGCTTAAACATGATGTAAGTTGTGCATTGACTGGGTGTTTTATCACAAAGGCAATTATTTTGTTCTGTGTCTTACTGCCTATTTTGTAAAAGGTGTTAGCAGCATCTTACTGACCTGGTGGCAGTATTAGTGGATGCAGCTTGTCATTTGTGACATGTTTTGAAATCACAGGCAAGATTTGTGTATGAAAAGTCATTCAGAGTTTCATTGTTATTTCATCTGTTCCCCCTCAAGAGCTCAGATAAGGCACTCCTTCCGTTGCTGACACCAAACGCTGAACTGGCTGGGATCCCCTGCTTTTGCTTTATACTTAGTTTTGCTGCAGTAAACATATCAATGTGTTTGATAAATGGGACAATAGCAATGGCAGTATGGTGTGAATGACAGCCTTATGGTAGATACTTACAGAAGGCTGTCTCTGTCGCCTGCTGCCTTTTGTGTTACACACAGAATATGAGGTACAGCTCAGTTCTATTACTACTGTATCTTGGAAATGTCTTACATGTTTTCAGCAGCTGATCCTCTCTCTTGTGCTTTGACACATGTCCCATTGCAAGTAAGATTCACCCATAAGATATGTAAAATACATAAATAAGAATAATGTGCTGCTGAGATAATGACTACTTTGTTCTTTGATAGAGCTTTTCAGCTAAGCTCTCAAAACTAATTTGCAGTACATGAGGATGCAATTGAGCATTTAAGTAAGTTACCCAAAGCTTATATATAAACTATTATAGGAAGTTTGAGATTATTCTCTAGGAGCTTTGCAGACTACCTGCCTATTCTGAGTAGGTTAAATATTACCTTTCCCCACACAGGATCTTGATTTTTATGAAACATGTGCAGGAGCTGCAAATGTGCTCCTAAAGGCAAACAGAAAAATAAAGAAACTTTGAATATGGGAAAATAAACCCATTGAGTTTGCTAATTGAAGAAGTGGTTCAACAATAACAGCCTACATGCATTATTCATCTTCTTTTGTCTCTGACTAAGGACTTCAAACATGGGCTCTGTGTTTCAATATACTATGTCCTGAAAGGTGCTGCAAACTTCAAATTCCTGTTCTCTAATGGGAACTGAACATATTCAGGAACTCTTTTGCTGATGTTCTTCAACAAAGGAAAGAGAACAGGGTCAGTAGAAACACAGGGGCAAGTCTGTTTGCTAATAAGGCTTTTGATGTATCTAGCTTTTGGTGGTGCCATATAACATTTTTACTATTGATCCTATAATTTTAATTAAGTCATTAATGTAGATTTTCCAGGTGTAAAACAGAACCCTTTTGGCTGCACAGGTACAGTAAGTGTTATCTTGTCTTTGCAAGTGCTCATTTCATCATGATTTTTAGTGGGTGTGATTAGGTAGCAAGCTATGAGCTATTTCAGCTGGATCACGAATTGAAGTGGAATCTACTTTGTCACTGACTCAGAAATCAGCTCTGCATGCAGGAGACTGAACTGCCTGTTTGAAACCATGCTTTAATGCTGAGTAGCAATAGCTTTCTACTATGAATTAAAACCTCAGTAGGTGCATGAGTATCCATGATCACCTATGGATTTGAAACTATACCAAACAGAAGTACGCTTGCATTCCCTTCAATTCATTTCTGCTTTCTCTTTCTCTGGCTGTGTAACTTTCTCTTCTACCTATACTTTGTAATTGGTTATCCCACCATTATGTCTTGCCTGCCTGTTTGCTGTGACTGACATTTAAACAGTTACTTCAACCACTCTGAAACTGGAGCTTCTATCTCTGCCACCTGCTGTGGTGGCGAGAGAAGTTCAGTTTCCCCCCCACACACACAAACCACGGCTAACTCAGTCGGAGGAGCAGATGGAAAAAGCTGTATTTTACAAGCAGGATGATCTTGAAGGTCTCTTCCAACCTGGTCTATTCTATTCTATTCTATTCCATTCCATTCCATTCCATTCCATTCTAAATGTGATGACTATATACACAATATACAGTATTTACAGTATATACAAAAATATACAGCAAAGAACGTAACACAGAAAACCTGCCCCTCCCCTCGATGGAGGAGGGTCTCCCCCCAAAACTCCCTGTTTCCCCCTTCCTCCCTTTTTTCCCAAAAAGGGTTAGAGAGAGAAAAGTAATTATTAAGGGGGAAATTCTGTTAGTTCAAAGCATGTGCAAAGGGAAGAAAAAAATAATTAGTTTTACCTCGTTAGTTGAAGGCCAGCACCTGCCAGCACAGACAGAACACAGCTGTTTCAGACCAAAACAGACCCAGACTGACTGCACAGAGCAAAACCTAAAAGTTACCTTCCCACTGATCTACCAATGAAATTCATTTACATTTATCTTTGTTTTCCCTTTCTACACCAAAACATTCAGCTAGAGTGTCTCAGTAGCTGTCCCTTTTTTAAAGGTACAGCCTAAAACTGTCACACCTGCCTACCTCAAGGCACATCCGTTCCTTCCTTTCCCACAGAAAAGGGCAGGGGAAGAGACAGGTACCAGGCTATGCTACGCCAACAAATTGAGGTGTGTCTTTCTGGCTTTTAGAAGGCCCTGCTAGACCTTGGAGTTAGTGCCTTGAACAGCATATTAAATGTAAACCAAAACAACTTGCAGCCGCAGACCCCCTGAGAACTAACGTAGTACTTGATGCCTATGTATCAATGCTGCAGGTGCAGTATTTCTGTAATTGTGATGGATTTGGATGTCTGTGACAGCTGTGACATTGCTTCCACTTGGTGAATGTTCTATGCTGACACAAGCAAAGTCTTGTAAAATGCTAAATAACTTAGCTGTCATTCAGGTTTTGTTGCTGGCCTCCAGCATTTCCTGAGATGGGGCCCTTGTCTTGGCAGCCCTACCAATGCAGAGGCTCATAGCAGAGGCTGACAATTTTCACAGTTCTGTTATTAACAAACAAAAAAAAAAGTTATAGAGAAAGAAACAATTTTATTGATACAAAGCCATCCTAAATGAAAAGCATATCACCATTTGATCACTACACCATTAGAGAAATCTCTTTCCTCTCTGATTTTGTCTGCTGATTCCCAAAACGTGAGAAAACTGTCATAAGCAACTTTCCTGTGTTAAGTACTTATACATACATAATATAAAAATACAGAAAATACCTGTATTTACTCCTTGTAAATTGCAATCTATTCTGTAATCTTTCTTCATTATTTGCAGTTTGGCTGTATGAGAGAGGCATGTGCTTACTGAACAGGAACAATGAAGCGAATAAGAAAGCTGAGAATTGTATCAGACAGGCCCCAAAATGTTACATACTAATAGTCTTTATAATATAAAGCCATTGCAGCATACCAGAAATTAAGTATTGTGTTGTGGTAAGGTAATGGTCTTTTCACCTAAATAAGATATGCAAAGTAAGGCTAAATTAATTGGAGACATAATAAACAAAAGCCTGGAACATACATCTTAATTTTCACAAATGTTTTCTGCCAGTTGCAATGTCAGTGAATAATTTACAGGTTGATACCTGATACTTGCACCACTCCTTTGGGCCCTGAATGTTCCCATTAAAGGGAATACTCACATACATGTGACACCTCATGACTAGCCCACAAGGCCTAATTGTGCAGCTTGTGTTTCTGTGAAAAGTATTGGGAAACTCTTGATGTTATTTCAAAGTGGGATAATAGAAGAAGAATGGGCCTTCCACAACAGTTGCACAAAAGTCCAGTTTTGCTTGCAGAGCTTTGTCTGCTTTTCTGAACTAAATGCGTAGACAAGGGCTAGCCATACATTGTCGAGACACTTGGTTTACCATAGCACAAACCCCCTTTTTAATGAGAAGAAAACAGCCTTGCCATGCAAGTGATCCAAACACTGTTGAAGTCAAAGGACGGCTTTGTGCTGTTTCTTTCAGCAGCTTTGTTTTACTGTTAATTGCTTGGGTTTTCTTTCTTTTTATACATACTTGTAGGTCACAAAATGGTAGTGACAAAGAGCAAAGAGATTTGGAGAGAAGATTTCGAGAAAAAGAACCTGAAAGACAAAGGTATCGATTGGATGATGGCAGAAAGCATAGAGCTCACTGTGAGTTTGACAAGTTTGTGAGAAGGAATGAAGAAGAGCTGAAATGGGGGAAAGGATACAACCAAGACAGAGGAAAGAAAGGGAACTACAACTACAGCTTCACTATGGAGGCAGTAGACAAACTGGGTAAAGAGGACAAGTGTGATGACATGGCATCCAAAAAGGAGCGCATAAGAAATAAGGTTCTTTTATTCATTTAGGATAATCTTTCATTAGTTAAATATGCTTCAAGATCACAGGTTTTACTTTTGCAAACTCAGCACAAAGATGTTTTGGGTTTTTTTTAAAAAGCAATTCTTTATTTTTAGTAAAACTGAGATTTATTTCTATTGTTACCAGAGGACAACAGCAGTTAAAATAAATTAAGGTCACAGGTTGATTAATATTTCTCGTTGATATTTACAACCCATAGAAGAGTTTCTGTCTTCCTTTCAATCCTAGCATTTTTAGAACTCTATTCTTGGAAGCCTTGTATTTTTTGAGTGTATTAAAAGTTGTTATACCTCTGATCTGTAATGCAAGTTTAACAAACTGTGGCATTCTAGTCTTTTAAGGTACTCTTAGGTATTCTGTTACCTAGTTCATAAAGTAGTTATGTTATGGATTGGCCAAGTGTTGCTTGGTAGAGGAACTATAAGGACTTAAATAAAAAGCTAATTCAGAGACCATTATATTTAGAGGGTGTGAATATGCAAACTCTTCTTGTATATACCTGCCAGTATGAAAAGGCTGCTGTTAGGACAAAGAATCCTTGTGGTCACTGTCAGGGCAGGAGCAGGTGCAAAACCAGTGCAAAAAGGGTTTGTAGCAGAGTGTGTAGTAGAGCTGTCCTTTACTGGCTCACAGAGACATGGATGCCATTTTCCTCAGCCTGTCTGATTTCATGGATGTGCCAGGGTCTTTTCAGGAGGTGGCTCTCATTGTCACCCTCATTCACTCTCCCTTCCAATCCCAGACTTTCTACGAAAGATTACTGAAACACTGTTTTGTGTAGAAATTTATTCTGCCGGTAAAACATCTTTCAAACCAAGTGATCAGTGATGTGGGCTAAGACTGACAAGGAGTGAACTGGTCACATGCAGAGTGAGTCTATGGAGTGTGCACAGAGTTAGTCCAGGTGGTCTCCAAGCAAGTCCAAGTAAGTCACCTTGTGCAAACACAGGCGGCTTGGTGTGCTTGTTTTTTGTTTATGCAAAGGTCAGCTGGACAGTACAGGTGAAATTTATTTCCATATATGCATTAGCCACTTCCCACAGACACCAGTGGCTCAAGCTATAGAACAGCCAGAAAAACAGCTAGTTCAGAAACAGAGATTGGAAAACCAGTTTTTCCTCATTCTTACTACACTGCTCGTGCAATCTGATGGACCAATCCTCAAACTTGGAACTGTATGGTGGATCCTGGGGACCTTTTATCAAGCATTAAGATGCCTCCTTTTTGTTTCATCCCTGTTGCACTTCTGATCACTCACTGAGTCTCTGGATTAGTCCACAACTTTGAGTGGTAGATTTGTCCCCTAAACAAAATAAGCAGTATCAGTAAAGGTTTTTGCAGTGTGGTGACTTTTTTCCATAAAGCATTTATCATGTAGATAAAAACTAGTGTCTGAGTTTTTCACCTTATCTATAGAGTTAGCAATGCCAACACAGGATTTTAGGCAGAGCCAAAGCTGCTTTCTGAAGTTTGTAAGAATTAACAAGTGTTACATTTCTGGTGTAAGTTAACAGTTGAGTTATCTTACATGCAAGCTGTGAGGTACAGAGTCTGTGATACAAAAGATTGCTTTCCAATAGACACCGCTTGCTTATCAGGGGATCTAGCTTTATGCAGATGTTTGTATGTAGAAAGAGGTATGTTACACATTTCATACCATGCTACAAACCACTAGCTAAACCACTGGTCTAAAGAGAAAAACGTGGAGTGAAAAGGACAAAGGTGAAAGAAAAAGAGATAAAGCATACTGGGAATTAGCAAAAAGAATGAATGAACAAAAGATCAGAATTGCTGCAAATTATGAAGCAAATTGAAAATGAGCATTGCTTGATGTAGGACGATTTCAGTGCCCTGCCAGAGCCTTAAAACGGGCTGCTTGGTTTTGTTTGCTGAACTTAATGCAAGACCGTTGAAAAAGCTCAGGCTTCAGTGAATAGATTGCTTTGTAACATTAAACACTGGTATTGTGAGAGTAAAATACTCCCCCTAGGAAAAGCAGTCTTAAGCAGAGTTTGTAAGTGGTATGTTTTACTACTGAAATTTCAAGAATAAAAAGTGCTATTTAATGTCACCATTTGCAAGTTTGACGTTTGTTTTCCTTTTAAACTGGCTCTTTCTTCCACTTCCCATTATCAAATCAGTGTGGGTATGACTGGGGCTCTCACAAAGCTTGTGCATGCTCAGATTGTACTTAGAGTTCAGTATCAGCGGGTGAGTTCCCCAGCCCCCATACTCAGTTTGTGAGGTATGATGAAGTGGAGCGATGACTGCGCAGGGATTTTTGGACAGGTATAATTCACATGTGCATTCCATGTTTGCACTCTAGTAATGATTGATGGTTTGAAGAGCATTACACCTTTATCAATTGGTAAAGTCCAGCTGAGGACAATTTTCTAGCTGTTGCCTGCTAAACTCTTCTCTGGTTAGTCATTTTTTTTAATGCTTATATGTAATATTTGTCATTCATCTACAGAGTTGCAAATGAGCAGGCTATTGGTTTTCTCAGTTGATGTTAGTGAAGGTACCATCATTTTTAGATTTTTACCTGTAACACTGGTTTTGATAATTGTCTGCAGTATTTCTTCCAGTTTACATCAAATGACTTAGGGGATCTTTAATTTTTACAGCTTCTTTATTTATTCAAAATGCTTGGCTCCCAAGAATAGCGTTGTAAACAAAGACAGATACTAAACAGTCCATTTTCATTACACTCCATTTTCCCCTGGGTCTTACAAAATGTGGAATGATTTAACACAAAATCTCCTTTCTTCACAAACATTCATCAGTTTAAAATCCCACAGATGTATCCCACATAAGCTAATCAGAGCATTAACCATGTCTCCTTCCTTCTAGGACCGCCCAGCCATGCAGTTATACCAGCCAGGAGCTCGCATTCGAACTCATACGGGATGTACAAGCAAAAGCTATGACTGCAGTGGGAAATCTTTTGAAGATGCTCTTGATAAAAAGTACGAGGCAGATAATTCAGCTGGAGGTGGTTCTGAGAAGAGTGAAGAAGGAGAATAAAACAAACTGGAGGAATGACTTGTGAGAAGGGATGAATTTGAGATTCAGTGTCATCACAAAAAAATCCATAGGACTGTAGTATCACAGTACTGTGATAAGGTACTGCAATACTGTTTCAGATCTCCACTGACAACTGCACCAACAAAATTCTAATAGCTTTGTCCCTTTCTGTACAATAAAGGGAAGAGTGACTGGAGACATAAAGTATCTTACAGCAAAGGAATATAGTTGCTTTTTTACAAAAAGCAGTGCAAACACTACTTGCCTAATTTAAAAGCAGTTCAATATTTCATTAGATTTACCTTGAAACAGAAAACCTCTAACAGTTTTAAAGGAGTATTTATAGAAAATTTTTCAGAAGCTTTTCAAATATTAAAAAATTGAAAGGTGGATTTGCATCAGTTTGAAATCTGCAGCACTTCTTTGGCATGACATGAGGCTCATGAGGCACAGGACCCCTTTCTGCAAATGGCAGTGTCAGGAGCTGCTGCAGGGTTCTTCTGTTGGATTTGGTGAGACCAGCCCGGGGAGGAAGTTCTGGAGCCAGTAGTGTTTGCAGGATGAGTGAGGCCCACAGTTTGCACAGTTGAGAAGTGTCTGTTGGTATCTGTACCTCATTGTGTTTACATTGGTTTTCAAAGAACTGTAGTGTCAGATAAGTGTTAGTACAGCTACAAGTATGTTAGAAAGTTTGTAATTTTCTGAGCCACCTTGACCTTTTGTTTTAATAGATTCTTGTGCTTTAAACAGGAACACTAATACAAATCTCAGCACTTAATATAGCTGGTTTTAATAAATTAGATGTTTTTTATGGTTTTGACACTGACTTTGAATAAAAAAGCAAAAGTGGTTGTACAGTGATGACTTTTTATAAGCTAATGTTTCATATAATTTGCAGAGGTAGGATTTGGGAAATGTATGATACATGAATATTCTGCAGTTCTATTTCTTAAAAAATTAAACACACGTGAATGTCAGCTGCAGTCTTAACTGTAGTCTGTGGTCAGGCAGAAAGGGACCTGGGGGTACTGGTAAACAGTAGGATGAACATGAGTCAGCAGTGTACCCAGGTGACCAAGAGGGCCAATGGCATCCTGGCCTGCATCAGGAACAGTGTGGCCAGCAGGAGCAGGGAGGTCATTCTGCCCCTGTACACTGCACTGGTTAGGCCACACCTCGAGTACTGTGTCCAGTTCTGGGCCCCTCAGTTTAGGAAGGAGGTTGACTTGCTGGAATGAGTCCAGAGAAGAGCAACAAAGTTGGTGAGGGGTTTGGAGCACAAGCCCTATGAGGAAAGGCTGAGGGAGCTGGGGTTGCTTAGCCTGGAGAAGAGGAGGCTCAGAGGAGACTTTATTGCTGTCTACAACTACCTGAAGGGAGGTTGTAGCCAGGTGGGGGTTGGTCTCTTCTCCCAGGCAACCTGTGACAGAATGAGAGGGCACAGTCTCAGGCTGCGCCAGGGGAGGTTTAGGCTAGCTGTTAGGAAGTTCTTCCCAGAGAGAGTGATTGGCCATTGGAATGGGCTGCCCAGGGAGGTGGTGGATTCACCATCACTGGAAGTGTTTTAAAAGAGACTGGATGAGGCACTTAGTGCCATGGTTTAGTTGATTAGATGGTGTTAGGTGATAGGTTGGATGCGATGATCTCGAAGGTCTTTTCCAACCTGGTTAATTCTGTATTCTGTATTAACGTTTTGTGAGATCTAGGCCAAATTCTGCCCTCTGATGCAGGCACGTGGCTTTATGTCTGTGTGTGTGTGTATATCTATCTTCCACTGGTTTAAGTGAAGGCTGCGTGTTTATGGAAGGGCAGAATGCATTCATTTATCTTTCATGGTTGAAAATGCCTCAATTATCTGAAACCAAGACCTGCTTTGTCATTAAATTAAACAGTAAGATAATAATTTATTTTTACATCCTCTTTGGACATTTTATTATTAAGCATAACATCTAATTGCTCTAGACTGGAAAATTATGTGTTGTATTTTTCCAGATATTAAGCATTAAATAAAAGCAAAACCATTTTGATTATGACTTTGAGATGTGATCTTTTGCAACTTTTTCATCTATTACTCTAGAAAAAGTGAGATGTTCTGCTACTTTGCATTCTTCAGAAGTAGATACAATTGAGAAGAACTTTAATATCAAGTTGTGTGAGCTGCCAACTAAAATCACTTACAAGCTTAAGTAAAACTGCTGTCAGAGTATCATTTGGTTTTAGCTCCCCTATAAAGATTGTTTGCCAAGATTATCCTGACTGGAGAGACAGGATTTTATCTTGGGTGTCCTGGCTGAGTCAGGTATTAAAAGGAGTCAGGCATTAAAAGGAGGAGATTGGGCAGAGATCTTAACCACATGTGAGTCTGCGCTAAAGCCAGTGTTTCCCATCCATTTGGAAGTGCTCTCACCTGTGAAAGGACCTTCAGGACAAAGGAAAGCAGTGCTTTTGCACATGCTTACAAACTCAAGCTTGGTACCTTTTGGCCAACAGTGGCTTTCAGGCTACTCCTCCACCTTCAACCAAGTGCCCAGGTTGTGAGTACCTATTGACAACATTATAGGTAATTAACAGGGTTTAATCAGCAGTAATTTTCCATTTGGGACTTCTGATTTTCCATCTCTTTTAGTTACCAGCGTGGAAGTCAAACCACAACTCAGTGAAAACTGTTAGGGTTTAAACATCCGTATCTGTCAGGTCACACTGCCATGTCCTGCAGCCTTTCACTTACTTTTGCTTTTTTGTGATTGTGGCCTCCTGCACAACAGGGCAGAGAGCCTGGCCTTTGACTTCTCATGGAAGGAATATTCAAATCATTTGGATTCTGATGTGGAGTGCACTAGTCAGCATCTGCACCCCAGCTGTATCGCAAGCTACATCCTAAGGAGCCCCTGAATCTGCCTGAAGGCTTGGAGCTCTCTTATTCTGCAGGCAAGGAACTCTTGGGACAATCTCTTATTCAGTAGGTGCAGGCATCTATTCTACAGCTTGAGGGGGACAGTGGGAGGTACTGGCCACCACCAGCAAAACCATTTTTGTAGCTGTGTAACCCCTGCCACAACATGCTGAGGAAAGATGGGAGCAGAAAGGCAACACCAAGGCAACACCAGGAGCCCAGGGTGTGAGGGAATGCTGCCCGCAGGCTCTTCCCTCAAATGTGACCCTGAAGAGAGAAGAAACGTCTCCTGCCAGCAGAGAAAATGCTGTGATGAGCTTCTCTGTGCTGATGTCAATCTCTGGCAGTGCCAGCAGGTTGGCAGGTGCCTGAAGGAGCAAAGATTGAGTTTGGGATGGGGTTTTATACAGCTGTGTCAGTAAGGAAGACTGCACTCCTCATCTGAGTGGGGCTTGGGGAGGCTCTGCCCACTAAGTGAGGACGTACCTCGTGGTAATGCTGCAAAATGCAATGGCTAATGAAGCAGAATATGTTTCCAAGTCCATGTGCCAGTCTCCCTTGCACAGCAATACAGCAGGGCCTGAGCCTGCTCCCCTCAGAGGAGCTGCCACCTGCTTCACGCTTGCTTGTTCTTCGCTTCTCCCAGTGACACCAAATAAATGCAGGCTTGCAGCCTGCCTTTGTGCAAACTCAGCGTGGTGTGAGAGCTTTATTGCCACAATAGTAACTTTGTTTTACAAATTCAGCTCTGCTTCTGAAAGTAGATCCAGCATCCCTGCAGCTTGGGAACTGTGTCTGAGTACATTGCAGCTGACTTTGGTGCCATCTGTTTTCTTTCTTTTAAAATGCTCTACATGTAATAAAAATTGTCACCCACTTGATAGCCTCACTGAATTTCTGTTGCCTTGTTTCTGAGGTTATCGACATTTAGCAATACGGAAATGGCCCTGCCTGTCAACTGGGCTGCATTCTGCCATGAGCTATTATATTATGGGGAACTGATGTGGAATGTAAGTATCAGTTGAAAAAAAAAAAAAAAAAAAAAAAGGCTTTGTGCCTGTCATGGTTTTAGAGCAGCTTATTCAGCTCCCAAACAGTGTATCAACACCCTCACATTCAATTTTTATACCCATTCTGCTGCTTTTCATTTAAAATCGAATGGCTGTATGTTTTCAGAGACTCTTTGGAAGCTAATGGCTCCTCTTGCCAGCTGCACTTAACCAGCACTGCTCCTCGTGCTGCAGCCAGTTTCTCTGTGTGAGAAACGAACTCACTGCTGAAATTTATAACCAGTTTATTAGAAAATAAAGGCAACACAGCGCTGGGCGCAGAGTGAGTTTGCCTTAACAATAGAGTTGAACTTATATAGACGGCAGACATACATATTCATATAGTAAAACGTACATATTCATATATTCCCCAACAGGCTCCCATCCCTCTCCATCAGGGCTGAGACAAAACCTGCACTCTTGACCCGGCCAGTCTTCAGACCTGCTGGCGCCTCACCTTTCTCTCCCAGTGCCCCACACAATACAGACCATCACCGACCAATCGGCCCAACGACCGAACCCCACGGTCCTTGCGAAAGCCAAATATTAAAGGCAATACAATTTCTCACATCTGCTAGCCTTGATTTGCAGCACAAAAAACGGCCCATATAAAGGCCTAAAATGTGACAAAACCCAGACTATTGACAAAATTATATCGAAGGTCAAAGAGATACACACTTAAAAATGGAAAAAAAACCCAACAACAAGAAGCCCAATACAAACAAAAACCCCACAACCAACCAACCCCCCTGTGAGAAACGAGCTCACTGCTAAATTTCAAATACAACCCGTTTATCATAAAATAAAGGCAAAACAGCGCTGGGCGCATAGCAGGTTTGCTGGAGGCGCACCATAACAACACGACTTGAACTTACATAGACGTCAAACATACATTATTTATACATATTCATACCTTTCCCCGGTACATTCCCACCCTTCTCCATCAGGGCTGGGACAAAACCTGCACTTCTGACCTGGCCAGTCTTCAGGTCACCTTTCTCTCCCAACACACAAGGGTCGAACCATCGAACCCCACACAATAAAGACCACGACAACCAATCAGCCCAAAGATCGAAGCTCACAGTCCCCAGCAATTCCCCTTGCGAAAGCCAAATATTAAAAGCAATTTCTCACCCCCCCCCACACCCAACTCATTTAGTACTTCACCCCCAATACCTGAGGTAATATACAGAATGCTAAAAATCAGGGGGAAGTGTGTCTTGTGAGTTGGTGGTGCTGAATCTTAAATGACAAAAGGAGAAACTTAAATTGCCATTATTATCTATAACTGTTTCCTTTGAAAGACAGACTAAGGAAAGCTATTGAGTCTCATCTGACAATATCCAAGCTAGGTCAGCATTTTTCTAAATAGTCCTAAGAATGTTAAGGTCATGCACACATCATGGAGAGATCCCAGATGACTGGAAGCCGGCCGTGGTACCCATCCACAAAAAGGGCCGGTTGGATGAGCCAAGGAATTCCAGGCCTGTCAGCCTGACCTCAGTGCCAGGCAAGATTATGGAACAGGTCATCCTGAGTGCAATCACACAGCACTTAGAGGATGGCCAAGGGATCAGGCCCAGCCAGCATGGGTTTAGGAAGGGCAGGTCCTGCCTGACCAACCTGATCTCCTTCTATGATCAGGTGACCCTCCTGGTGGATGTGGGGAGGCCTGTGGATGTAGTCTACCTGGACCTCAGCAAGGCCTTTGACACCGTTCCCCATAGCAAACTCCTGGCCAAGCTGTCAGCCCATGGCTTGGATGGGACCACACTGCGATGGGTTAGGAACTGGCTGGAGGGCCGAGCCCAGAGAGTGGTGGTGAATGGTGCCACATCCAGCTGGCGGCCAGTCACCAGTGGTGTGCCCCAGGGATCAGTACTGGGCCCCATGCTCTTTAACATCTTTATTGATGATCTGGACAAGGACATTGAGTCCATCATCAGTAAATTTGCTGAAGACACCAAGCTGGGGGCAGGAGTTGATCTGCTGGAGGGTTGAGAGGCTCTGCAGAGGGACCTCGACAGGCTGGGCAGATGGGCAGAGTCCAACGGCATGAGATTGAACACATCCAAGTGCCGGGTTCTGCACATTGGCCACAACAACCCCATGCAGAGCTACAGGCTGGGGTCAGAGTGGCTGGAGAGCAGTCAGGCTGAGAGGGACCTGGGGGTGCTGGTTGACGGTAGACTGAACATGAGCCTGCAGTGTGCCCAGGCAGCTAAGAGGGCCAATGGCATCCTGGCCTGCATCAGGAACAGTGTGGCCAGCAGGAGCAGGGAGGTCATTCTGCCCCTGTACACTGCACTGGTTAGGCCGCACCTCGAGTACTGTGTCCAGTTCTGGGCCCCTCAGTTTAGGAAGGATGTTGACTTGCTGGAACGAGTCCAGAGAAGAGCAACAAAGTTGGTGAGGGGTTTGGAACACAAGCCCTATGAGGAGAGACTGAGGGAGCTGGGGTTGCTTAGCCTGGAGAAGAGGAGACTCAGGGGTGACCTTATTACTCTCTACAACTACCTGAAGGGAGGTTGTAGACAGACGGATGTTGGTCTCTTCTCCCAGGCAAGCAGTACCAGAACAAGAGGACACAGTCTCAGGCTGCGCCAGGGGAGGTTCAGGCTAGATGTTAGGAAAAAGTTCTATACAGAGAGAGTGATTGCCCATTGGAATGGGCTGCCTGGGGAGGTGGTGGAGTCACCATCATTGGAGGTTTTCAGGAGGAGACTTGATGGGGTGCTTGGTGCCATGGGTTAGTTGTTTAGGTGGTGTTGGATTGGTTGATGGGTTGGACGCGATGATCTTGAAGGTCTCTTCCAACCTGGTTTATTCTATGTATTCTATGTATCAGTGAAGGAGCTGTAACTGATGGGATGTAGCTTTCCTTCCCTGTTGCACTGCGTGAAAAAAAAATGGGGAATATGCATTATTTGAATATCCTGCACTTATGAATTAATCTGGATCAGACACTAGCTCAAATTTTCAGTTTAAGCTGTTTAAGTATGGGTCTTGAAGGTTTTTATCATCCCAGTGCTACAAAATTGAACATCAAGTCAAAGTGTTGCTTTCATTATCACCCATTATTTTTGAGACAAGACCTTATTAACTGGTGTCAGGTAACACTTTGCAGCCTAGCTAGCAGCATTCAGCACCTTCTCTCAGGGTAATCTGAATCCCCAAAAGAATTTATCTCCGCTCCCTCCTCACAGCCACTTCAGCAGAGGTGAACAAAACAAAAATGAAGGAACAAAACAAAGTCCTGGGTCCTGCCAGGAATGCAGTAACCTACCACTATGACAGAAAAAGGACTTGGCAAGCCCCTTGTGGAGTGAACTTACATAGAATACATAGAATATACATAGAATAAACCACGTTGGAAGAGACCTTCAAGATCATCGTGTCCAACCCCTCAACCAATCCAACACCACCCAAACAACTAACCCATGGCACCAAGCACCCCATCAAGTCTTCTCCTGAAAACCTCCAGTGATGGCGACTCCACCACCTCCCCAGGCAGCCCATTCCAATGGGCAATCACTCTGTATAGAACTTTTTCCTAACATCCAACCTAAACCTCCCCTGGCGCAGCCTGAGACTGTGTCCTCTTGTTCTGGTACTGGCCGCCTGGGAGAAGAGACCATCATCCATCTGTCTACAACCTCCCTTCAGGTAGTTGTAGAGAGTAATAAGGTCACCCCTGAGTCTCCTCTTCTCCAGGCTAAGCAACCCCAGCTCCCTCAGCCTCTCCTCGTAGGGCTTGTGTTCCAAACCCCTCACCAACTTTGTTGCTCTTCTCTGGACTCGTTCCAGCAACTCAACCTCCTTCCTAAACTGAGGGGCCCAGAACTGGACACAGGACTCAAGGTGTGGCCTAACCAGTGCAGTGTACAGGGGCAGAATGACCTCCCTGCTCCTGCTGGCCACACTGTTCCTGATGCAGGCCAGGATGCCATTGGCCCTCTTAGCTGCCTGGGCACACTGCAGGCTCATGTTCAGTCTACCATCAACCAGCACCCCCAGGTCCCTCTCTGCTTGGCTGCTCTCCAGCCACTCTGACCCCAGCCTGTAGCTCTGCATGGGGTTGTTGTGGCCAATGTGCAGAACCCGGCACTTGGATGTGTTCAATCTCATGCCATTGGACTCTGCCCATCTGTCCAGCCTGTCGAGGTCCCTCTGCAGAGCCTCGGAACTGTGGCCAGCCAGCACCAGCCAGTTCAACAGCGCCGAGAAGAATAGAGAGGGTTTGCAAAAAAAAAAAAACCAGAAAGAAGCCTGCAAGAGAGCTGTAGAGGTGCTGGTAAGTGCTGAGTTTCATAAACCACCTATCACATGAGTTAAGGCTTTGAATATTTTCCTTTTCTTTCATAATTTTAATTTACACTTCAGGTTCTTCAGATATTACTTATGCTTCTACATTGGGTGTATGACTCCAAGACAATGGAGGGATCCTTATTCCCCTCTGTGACAGCTCCAAAATCATCATGCAGTCCTGTGGGGAATCTATTGTCTTGACACAGAGATGTGATAAGATGCTGTTGTGCTCACTGCACCTGAGATTTACAGGACTCACTGAAATTTTCCTGGGTCGTTCTGATACAGTAGTGACAGGCAGCGGCAGCATCTCATCATGGAGACTGGCGTGAACAATGCTACACAAAACTTACACGTATAGGTGATTCCTTTTCAAGATAATAGTAACCAGGTCAGGCTAATTTTTGTGTGATGGAAAACAACAAAAATGGCCACTGCCTCATAAGCGCCCTCTGATTGTCTCCCTCCACATCCGTTTTTGTGTTCTGCCCTGGTTGCTATGCTACAAGAAGCTGCTGCAAGAAATATACCTGTTTCCCGCAGCAAACACATTTTTTCCATTCATCCATTTTAAAAATGACTTATTTTTAAAAGGTATTACATGTTTTGCATGCATTTGTGCACCAGTGCTCCTGCTTTCACCATCCACCCCCCATGCTCCCAGAGATCGGCACATTGCAGTTTGTTCTTTCAGACCTCCATTGCATTACACACTCACACATCAAGGCATACACCATGCAAAATACTACAGATCACCTTTGCAGAGTCCTGCCAGCTGAAAAACATCAGTGTCTCCACCATATAAGGTACATAAAAACAAGTCCCTATCACATTAGAAAAGGAAAATGGGATGCACAAATAGCCAATGCTGGAACTGAGCACACCCTGTTGGTTCAGCTGTACAGTCCAGGTGAGTACACTCAGCTTGAGGATAGTGGTCTGGACAGGATGGTGTGAGGTTCAACACAGTCAGGTGCCAGGCCCTTCTCTTCAGTCACAACAACCCCATCCAATGTTAGTCTTGGTAAAGTGGCTGAAGAACTATCCAACCAGGACCTCAAGATGCGGATTGACAGCCACGAGACAGCAGTGTGCTTAGGTGCCCAAGAGGCTAGCCAACAGCATTCTGGTTTTTATTCAGAAATAGCATGGCCAGCAGGAATAGGGAAGCAATTGTCCCTCTACTCAGGAGTGCAAAGCCTGCATCTCGAATACTGTGCTCAGTTTTGGGCCCCCACACCAAGCAGGACATTGAGGTGCTGGAGTACGTCTAAAGAAGGGCAACAAAGCTGGTGAAGGGTCTAGAAAACAACTCTTTGAGGAGTGGCTAAGGGAACTGGGGCTAATTAGCCCAGAGGAAAGGCGGCTGAGGGCAAACCATATCGCTGTCTAAAACTATCTGAAAGGAGGTTCTAGTGAGGTGGGAGTTGGTCTCTTCTCCCAAGCAACAAGTGATAAGAGGAAATGGGCCCAAGTTGTGCCAAGGTTTAGATAGGACATTTGGGAAAAATGTCTTCACAGAAATCTTTGTCAAGCACTGCAGTGGCTATTTTTACAAGCTAAACTGAAGTCTCAGCCTGCTCCTGGCTGTACATCCACATTGCAGAGGGACCTCGACAGGCTGGACAGGTGGGCAGACTCCAAGGGCATGAGATTTAACACATCTAACTGCCGAGTTCTACACATTGGCCACAACCACCCCATGCAGAGCTACAGGCTGGGGTCAGAGTGGCTGGAGAGCAGCCAGGCAGAAAGGGACCTAGGGGTACTGGTTGATAGTAGGCTGAACATGAGCCATCAGTGTGCCCAGGTGACCAAGAGGGCCAATGGCATCCAGGCCTGCATCAAGAACAGAGTGGCCAGCAGGAGCAGGGAGGTCGTTCTGCCCCTCGAGTACTGTGTCCAGTTCTGGGCCCCTCATTTTAGGAAAGATGTTGAGCTGCTGGAACGTGTCCAGAGAAGGGCAACAAAGCTGGTGAGGAGTTTGGAGCACAAGCCCTATGAGGAGAGGCTGAAGGAGCTGGGGTTGCTTAGCCTGGAGAAGAGGAGACTCAGTTGAGAGACCTTATTGCTGTCTACAACTACCTGAAGGGAAGTGGTAGCCAGGTGGGGGTTGGTCTCTTCTCCCCAGCAACCAGCACCAGAACAATAGGACACAGTCTCAAGCTGTGCCAGGGGAGGTTTAGGCTGGATGTTAGGAAGTTCTTCACAGAAAGAGTGATTGGCCATTGGAATGTGCTGCCCAGGGAGGTGGTGGAGTCACCATCCCTGGAGGCGTTTAGGAAGAGACCGGAGGGAACTCTTGGTGCCATGGTTTAGTTGATTAGATTGTGTTGCTTGATAGGTTGGATGCAATGGTCTCAAAGGTCTTTTCCAACCTGTTTAATTCTATTCATTGTGTTAATGCTTGTGAGCTCTGAAACATTCAGAAAAATCAAATCGAACCAAGTAATATCCTGTTTCCACATGTAACCTTTGTGGCATGTGTCCTTCAGATGTGTTTTTTTGAGCTGAAAAGCCTTGGCATTTCAGGCAAATAACAGTCTCATCATCATTTGACTCACAGTGAGCACAGGCAATGGAATGTAATAAAGCAGAATTGAATAGTTATGCTGAGCTCTGCATGACAAGACATGACATGGATCTGAGAGGTTCAACCAGGAGAGCAGCTCTCTGCAGCACCCAGGTCCCAGGACCATTCTATAACATCACCTAGGGAATGAAGGCCCCAGGCTGAGCTGAGACACATCCCCTAGGGCCTTTGCAGGAGACAGTGTGGGTAGGGGTCCCAGGGAAGGCTGGTTCCAGCCATCAAGGCCTTTAAGCACCCACAGAACCCAGACGGAAGTAGACCTGCACTGCGCATATGCTCTTTTATATGTTTATGGTTGGTCACTTTGGAGAAAGCAAAAAGCCAGATGGACCTTCCTTGCTGAGGGAGTACTGTTGTTCTCAGGCTCTTGCTATGTTTTTTCCAAGAGAAACAGCTCAGGCACTTGTAAAAATGATTACAAAGGGGGAAAAAAATCATGGAGAAATGAACAGGCACTGGTCACTTAAAAAAGATTTCCAACAATTGAGGAGCACATCCTCCTTCAGACTGAGAACTCAATCTTTGAGCCTCACTAGTGTCAGAGACATAGGGTTTTGACATCCTGTGGAGACTCAGCTGCATTTTGTACTTGCTTTCTGCAAGCTTGTTCAGATGGTCAAACTATCTCTGGCCAATGCGCAGCTCCTACCCTCCTTCCCTTCCCACGAAGTGACAGAGCCAATGCCTATCACAGGACATGGTTAGCTGTTTAATTCCTAGTGAAATGCTGGGAAGAAATGTCATCAGAGATTTCCTCAGCATGTACTGTTAGCGAATGAAGAAGGTATAAGGAAAAGTAAGAACAGAATAGGAAGAACAAAGCAGATAAAAAAAATGTTAAAAAAAAAAAGCCTTCAGTTGGAAGGCACTAACAATGACCATCTAGCCCAACTACCTGATCATTTCGGGACAAAGCAAAAGTTAAGGGACTTGCTCAAATGCTTCTTAAACACAGATAGGCTTGGGCCATCACCCACCTCTTTAGAAAGCCTGTTCTAGTGTCTTGACTATTCTCTCAGTAAAGAAATGCTTCCTAATGCCCGGTCTAAACCATCTCTGGCGCAGCATTGAGCCATTCCCACACACGCTACCCCTGGATCCCAAGAATCCCAAGAATAAGCAATGAGCTTAGCCATCAACATTCTGCTCTCCAAACTAGACAAAAAGGACGTGTAAGCACCCAGATAAGGCATCTTAAGCTACACCTAAACCTTATCCCAGGATACGGTTCAGGTGAACAGCTGTGGAAGTTACACCAGGAGACCACGTTTCTCGTGCTTTGCCTCGCCAGTTTCCTGCTCTCTGGTACCCCTTCCCAAGCCACGTTCACTGAGATGAAGACACCAAGCTTTGGTGCAAGATCTCCTGGGCGGCTTCACCGCCCGGTGCTGTAACCGGGAGAAAACACCGTCCCCAGGCACGCTCCGGCGGGGACACAAACCCGCGCAGCTCCCCGACAGCAGGCACCGCCGGCACCAGGGCCTGACGCCAGCCGCGAGCAGCGCGCACATGGCCGTGAGTGCCGCTGGATCGCTCGCTCGCTCGCCCGGCAAAGCGTGGACAGAGCCACAGCCAACAGCCCCAGAGACAGGACGACCATGCTCCCAGTGATACTGCCTCTCCCTCTTCCTAGAAACGGCCAGGCCTGCACCCGGGCCCGCCGGCTGCCCGGCTGCCTCCCTGCGCGGGAGCTGTGACAGGTAAGTACCGCCAAGCCGCCGGCGTGTCCCGGTCCGCCCTCTCGGCGTGGTGGGACCTGGCGGAGCGGGAGAATGAGCAGCGGTTGGTCAGCACCCTGAGCCACCAGGCACCGGAAAACGCGGCGGCAACCGGACGCCCGCAGTCTTTCCCTTCCTCGCCACCAACTGCCGCAGTAGTAGGCGGGCGCGCGCGAGGGAAGCCCCTGCAGCGCCAGCCGTTTGACCGCGGCGGGGTAAGCCCCGCCGGCGTACTAACGCCCCCTGCTGGCGGGGCGGAGAGCGAAAAGCGGCATAAGCCACAGCAGCCCACGGAGCGAGGGCGCAGCGACTCCTTTCTCCTCTCTCCTCCGCCACAGCAGCGGCACGTGACTGCGCCCGCGCGCTGCCCTCCTGAAGGGCTCCCCCCGCCTGTAGCCGGCAGGAGAGGGCGGGGAGGGGCTGAGCCCAGCGACGACGTTTCCGGTTGGGCGGCGGGCGGGCCCGGGGGAACCGATAAAGCGGCCGCTATTCGGCGGCGCGCCTCCTCCCGGACCCCCCCCCCCCCCTCCCCCTTTTCCCCTTCCCCCTCCCCTCTTCGTCCTCCCCCTCCCCCTGTTCTCCTCCACGGCCTGAGCCCATGAGCGCTGGCGGCCCGGCCTGCTGCCGTCACCGCTGTTGGCGACGGCTGCGCCCAGCCCCTGCCCCCGGTTCGGCGCCCCGCTGTCGCTCCGGAGCTGCCTCAGTGGTGAGTGCGGAGAGGGGGGACCTTCTCAGCCCTGCTCCCGCCACCGGCGCACGCACAGAACGGTCAGTCGGGGCCCGGCCCGCTCCCCTCCCCCTGGGCACCGGGCCTGGGCCTTCCCCTTGTCCAGCCCCCGCCGCGGCGTCGCGACGGCTGAGCGGGTGGCCCTTGCGAGGGTGGGGGGCGGGGGGATGTCGCTCAAGCGGCCGGCAGTGGGTTCCGGCGCGGGGGAACAAAACCGGCGAGGGCTCGGTAGCGGCGCAGGGCACTGGGTGGGAAGGCAGCGAGGGACGTCGCCCGGCAGCGCGGGAATGAATGGGTGGTGTGGCCCCCTGGCCCGGGGAGAGCGGCCCCGGGGCTTCGGGCTGGGGCGACGCTGGCTGCCCAGCCCACAGGCACCCCTTCCCCGAAAGAAAGTTAAAGCAATGGCCAGCGGAGCGAGGAGCAGGTGGAGCACGCTGCGAGACGCCTCGGGAAAACGAATTGTGCGCAGGACGTGGCCCCGACGGCACTGTCCTCTCCACTCGTGACAGATTATTTCTGCGAGGAGAGACCGCATCGCTACCGAGATCAGTGAAGCATATATAAACCGAAGACGCAGAACGTCGCTGGGTTGCATCCTTGTATCGTTAGGGATGGATGAAGCATGTCGACTGTTGGTGTCAATTTAGAGTTGTCTTCTGAACTGGAGGACACTTACTTGTGTTAATCTCACTTTGAGGAGCCTAGAGGAGCAGAAATCTTTAGTAGCTGGTGCAGGTTTTAGGAAGGTTTGATGCTTGCCTGCACACAGAGGGCTGATAACAGTTGTGTACTGTTAGAAGTAGGAGAGGTAATTGGAAGATTCACTTGTACTGAGTAAGTAAGGGATATAGAAATTTTGGATTTCATTTTGTTCATCCTCATGAAGCTCATTTGCTTTCAGGATAATGGAAAATGGGATTCATATCATGGTGTCACCAAGATTCTCAATCTTATTTTGTAGTCTTTCTGCTCTGGAAAGTCCAGTTGCAGTTGATTAGCTCACGTTCAGTATTGCAGTAACTTGGAGATACAGAGCCTGATCAGAAGTGCATAGAGTTAAATTTTCCTGCTCTGAATCTGTCATGGATGCATTGATAATACTCTGCAATTTAGACTGTTGCTAGATCTTGTGTTAACTAATGTTGCCTTGTAGACTTGTCATTCTTTTAGCAAAGGTGCAAATCTTGCAGAACATCTACAGTTCCACCCTCTTCATGTTTCTTAAGTCATCTTACATGTGCATCAAGTATTGCCATGTTTCAGCTCTCCTCTGACATGAACCTGGAAAAATGGCATGGCATAATACAGCCATTTTCTGCCTGGATCTGGTGTCTCATGTTTTCACAGCATATAGAATAGAATAGAATTAACTAGGTTAGAAAAGACCTTTGAGATCATCGAGTCCAACCTATCATCCAACACTATCTAATCAACTAAACCATGGCACCAAGCGCCCCATCTGGTCTCTTCCTAAACACCTCTAGTGATGGTGACTTCACTGCCTCCCTGGGCAGCCCATTCCAATGACCAATCCCTCCACGAAATTCTTCCTAACATCCAGCCTAAACCTCCCCTGGTGCAGCTTGAGACTGTGTCTTCTTGTTCTGTCACAGGTTGCCTCGTAAAAGAGACCAACCCCCACCTGGCTACAACCTCCCTTCAAGTAGTTGTCGACAGCAATAAGGTCTCCCCTGGGCCTCCTCCAGGCTAAGCAACCCCAGGTCCCTCAGCCTCTCCTCATAGGGTTTGTGGTCCAAACCCCTCACCAGCTTTGTTGCCCTTCTGTGGATACGTTCCAGCATATTTCACCATTTCAGTGGCTGTGCAGGTCAAGGTGTTTGTGCTGGTTTTAGATGTGTAATTTTAAAGATGTGGTTCAGTGATTGTCCTTACTAATGGGACTTGGCCCGTATAGAAGGGCTAGTAGCTGGGAGTTCAGTTGTGAGGATGCTGCTGGATTAGCAGGGGAACAGCACTGCCTGTTTTGTTGCCTGTGCATTGGAAGTGAACCCCTTTAACCTGCATTTGCATTGTGAAGTGCCTGCTCTGCCACACTGTGGGGGGTATTTGCAGCTTCTTGTGGGAACTAAACTTCTGCTTCTTGTCAGTCACAACACAGGGCTGTAGCTACAATAGAAGCATCATGTTGCCACCAGAATGCCAGTTACTTTTTAGCACTGCAAGAACATGTAATTTTTCCTTTTGCTTAAACATAGCAAGAGTCTGCTGCTGCAAGTGGAGGCAATGATGCAGCTGTATCCAGCTTTCTTGTGTTGGGATCAAACTCCACTGTTGACCCTCTTTGCCAATAGAGGATATGGCTGGACACTTTGCATCCAAGAAAATTCCAAGGCTGGTGAAAGTGAACAGTGCAGTGACCGATAAAGGTTGTCCATTGTGGTTGGAGAGGGATTTATTTTGTGCTGGCGTAATTGATGTGTGCGGCATGTCTTTGTTATCTGCTTGAGTCTCATCAGGCTTGATTCTTTATCAAGAGGAAAAGAGGTATAGATCCTTCTGCCAGAGAGAACCAAAGCCAGTCTGATTTTGAAGTGATGTGCACAGACAACTTGTTGCTGTGTTCTGAAATTCCACCTGTTGCATTAAAAAAACAACCTGTAATTTTTTGTGGGCTCACAGGCAATCTAGATCTTCAGCTTTGAACCCTTTGTTATTTCCCTCTGGTGCTCCCTCATGACAGTTACAGCTCTTCCTCTGTAGAGGGAAAATACAGAGATAGATTAAATGTTGCAACACTGAGTGTAGAAGGTGTTTATTGAAAATAACCTGAAATGATTAGTAAAAGTCTAGCTATGAATTTGTAATGGAGCTGAGAAGTGGAGACATCTTCTTAGCTGCCAGAGTCCTTGCTGTGCCATCCTTTGAGTGGATTCTTTCTTATACACAGTATCTCCTGCTCATACTTTTTTTGACCACTGGGAGATTTTTTAGGGACTAGAGGAAATGCAACTTAATCTTTAGTGGGATACTCATGGATGATGGGATGCCAAATCCAGGAACTGTCGCTGAAGCACTTATATCTGCTGGCTGGGAAAATACAAGGACATTTCTCTGTCTGTGCATTAGCTTAGGCCACATCTATTGCTCAGTCTTAAGAAGCTCACCAAAGATGGCTGATGCTGTTTGACTGCACTCTGCAGTGTATGTTGCCAATCTCAGAATTGGCACTTTTTCTTCTTTCTGCCAAATCATAGCTTTGTGCTCTTGGGTGCTAAGAACCAAATGAGAAAAGTAGTGATGATTGTTCCTTTCTCAGGTAGATATGGGACCTCTTTTCCCCTGCTACTTTCTGTTCTTCCTATGGTGGTAGAGATTATGGCCAGAACTGCAGTGCAGGGGACAGGAACTGGTTTAAGGATCTTCAGCATCTCTGTGGAGAGAAGAGAGATGCTGGTAGGAACCCTTTTATGTAGGTTCTAGACCTGGGTGAAAAAATGGAAGATGGGGAGAGTGGTTGACTGAGCAGCAGTAGAGACTGATAGTCTCACTGATGAAATCTTTGTGTCTCTTCAAGCAGCTTTTAACCTGAGTGATGAACGTTGATCTCCGTTTCTTCAAGTCAGCAAAAAAGAGCTGAGTTGGTGCCGACGCTGTTGCTGTGCTTGATATATGGAGACAGGGCTTGGAGACAGAGGCACTTACCTGTTCAGGTAGATTACAGTAGAAACCTTTGTCTGAAGAAGACTCTGAATGCATTTTGGCTGCCTTAAGATAAAGTTTAATATTGCAAATTCTAGAATCTTGGTTGAATCTTAGGACTTTGTCTTGAAGTGGAGACATGATGTGAACATCTGTAATTAGTTCTGTTTGGCTGTATCTGTATTTGTGTTTCAGTGTTGCAGCCATGAAAAATGAGAAAAGTAGGAGATGCAGAAATAGGGATTAAGGAATGCAGTGCACTCTGTAGTCTTAAGTGGCATGTGGCCCAGCCTCAACCATAGCCACTGCAGCATGACACATCCTTTAACAGTGAGTTTGAGTAGGGGTGATGGCAGTGTCCTGTTTACAGAACAGAATGCTGGCATTACGCTCAACAAAACAAAGTGGCCTGGGGCCTGCATGGCAGATGGTCAGCTGGGAGCTTGTTTGTCACTCCTAGGAATCTTCAAATGGGTTTAAGAGATACTCCAGTGGCGGTTTCCTCAGTTTCCTCTTGTGCTGTGTCATGGGGGACCTGTCTCTCATGACAATTTGATCTTCACCCTGAGATCTGTACTTCTCCTCACAGAGCTTCAAATGCCTGGAATGATGTTTGTGTTTAGTATTTGGTCAAGGTCTCTGCAATACATATGGGGCAACCTGCCAGACTGGTCACACCAATTATTTTCCTTACCCTTTTTGTGGATTTGAGTTGGAGCAGTGCAGAGCTAGGTCCCTTTGATGTCTATAATAAAGCATTTATGCAGAGAGAACGTGGCCTGTCTTTTTCAGTCTTGCCAAAAAAGATGCTGCTGAGTGCAGATTACATCAAGGTTCATGCAGGTCCAAAGCCTTGGGGACCTTGTTATTGAGCATACATTTTGTAGCCTGATTGGCTCTGCTGACATGGGACTGTTTAGAAAACAGTGATATGCTGTTCCTCAGACTTTCACCCAAACTAGGCAAGAAAGGATCCCAGGTTCTGATGCAGCAGTTGAGGGCAAAAAGAAATGTGTTGTCTGTGTGACAAAACCATGTGTAGGGGAGAGCAGTGATCAAAGTTATATAGAAACTGGCTTTTGAGCTCAGAGTGGGAAGAGATCATGAGGGACTGAGAGGAAAGTCTTGCAGACTAGCTGTTCAGACATGTGCTAAGTGGACCAACAACATTTCAGCGCTTACTTCATCAGAAGCATTTCAACAATTTAAATTGTCAGCATAAATTAATAGTGGCTCAGCACTGTTCAGCTTTGTTGCTAGTCTCACAGTAACTAAACCTCAATTTCCTCTTCTGTAGAGTCACAGTCTAAAGTGCTGCAGTACTGAAGAGTTGCCTTGATTAGTAACATGCCTTAGTTAGACAGATTTCAGCAAAAAAGTCACTTTCTTCAGTTTCACCAAGTATAGTGTACTGAAGTTATGAAATGAAAAATGGCGACCAATGGCAGAATGTGTGGCCAGCAGGAGCAAGGAGGTCATTGTGCCCCTGTACTCTGCATTGGTTAGGCCACACCTTGAGTACTGTGTCGAGTTCTGGGCCCCTCAATTTAAGAAGGACATCGAGACACTTGAACATGTCCAGAGAAGGGCAACAAGGCTGGGGAGAGGCCTTGAGCACAAGCCCTATGAGGAGAGGCTGAGGGAGCTGGGATTGTTTAGCCTGGAGAAGAGAAGGCTCAGGGGTGACCTCATTGGCCTCTACAACTACCTGAAGGGAGGTTGTAGCCAGGAAGGGGTTGGTCTCTTCTCCCAGGCAAGCAGCAACAGAACAAGGGGACACAGTCTCAAGCTCAGTTCTTCACAGAGCGAGTCATTCGTCATTGGAAAGGGCTGCCCAGGGAGGTGGTGGAGTCGCCATCCCTGGAGGTGTTCAAGGGGAGATTGGACGTGGCACTTGGTGCCATGGTCTACTTGTGAGCTCTGCTGGGACAGGTTGGACTTGATGATCCTTGGGGTCTCTTCCAACCTTAGTTATACTGTGATACTGTGAGAGCAAGTACCATCAACTTGTTAACATCCATTCTTATGCCAGAGGCTTGAATGTTGACCTTTAAATGTCTGGAAACGAAGATGAGAAAGTGCCTGTAACTTTTGTGGTTCCTGATCAGAAATGGTTAGTAGCAATTTGGACAGTTTATGGAAGGGAGCTAGGCACCTTTTCTCACCATTGCATTTGGAAAGAAAATGGAAATTTCTGTTGTAAAGTAAGATAGGACAGAAGAAAAGGAGAGAAGGTAGGGAGAAGTGGAGTTGAGTACGGAAGACAACTGCAAAAATGGCAACATGTAAAGAGCAGGGAAATTTTGAAGAGTGTAGAAGAGACTATCTGGTAAACTTTGTTGTAAGCTATGCTAAATTCATTTTTGAAAAGCCTGTTTTCCCCTAACGAACAGAAAATGGGGGATTCAGAGTTACCACCGATTTTGAAAATGGCATATTCCCTTTCTGTTCTGAAAATGTGATTGGTGAAGTGTCTCCTTATTGTCCTAACTGTTCTGCTGTGATTTGGTAAGAAGCAATTCTTTTTCTTTAGCTCATGATCAGTTCAGCATTTTTGGCTTTCAAATGGAAGTCTTCCTCTCCTACCATTGTCCCAAATCCCTCAGCCGAAAAGTAGACCCTAATTCATAAAGACTTCTAGGTCTTTCTGGAGTGTTAAGACATGGTTTGCTTTGGGGTTTTCCAACTGACAGATTGTTTGCTATTGCAGAGACGTAGACTGCTGAGCACTACTACTGTCTTTCTGGTTTGTTTTGATCTTTTATGGGAATACGCATTTTGTTACAAGATGTTGGGAAGTGTTTTGTGGTCAACACTGAATGGGGTATGGACTGCATTTTGGATTGTCTGTAGTATAGCTGCTAAAAATGCAGGGAAACTACAACTTATACCCCAAACGTCCTTCCACTTCAGTATTTGTAGAGCAGTGCAATTATTTCTTGTGTGTACGTGGCCTGTGGTTGGATGCTGTTCATTTGTCTCATAGATTTATAGCATGATCTCTCTTAAACTTCTGTCTGTGGTCCTGCTTTTTGTGTATTTCTTTTTCCCTGTATCAATGTCTTCTTTTAGCAGCACTGCTGATTCACTTTCATTTTGTCCCTGCCCCAAACCTAAAGCAGCTCACTGCTCTGGTATTTTTAATTCCTCCTCTTTTTTCCTACTTACAGGCTGAATCAGATGCTAATTATTCTGGAGGTTTTAAGAGTATTTGCATATTGACCATTGGTGTATTCTGATGAGAGGCTAAACAGATCAAGTAGCTGTTAAGTGAAATATTCAGCCTTAGCCTCAGTGGAGTAAATTCTTTAGTTCTCTACTCAGTGTCTGATTTTCATGAAACTTGTAGAAATTTAAAATGAGACAGGATCCCTTTGTCCAGTTTGATTGGCATTGACTGTGGGGCTGTATGTTTGTGTAAGCCTCATTTCCATAAGAAACCAGGGTGAAAATGCTTTAGAAGTAAATCAAGAAAACTTGGTTGGGATGCATATTTTTAAATGAATTGGTACTATAATATGTATTTAGACAGGAAAGTTAATGTTAAGGTAACACAAAATCCTCTGTGTCTTACAAGACCTCCAGTATTGGGCTGATAGCTTAACATTATAATCATGTAAAATCTGTTTAATTTGAACCTATAAGAAAAAGGCCTGTGCATTTCACATAAATGTCTAAATATTCCTTTTCACTGTAGAGATACCTCCTACATTTATGTGAAAATGACTTCTAGAATGTGGACAGACTTGGTTTTCTGCTTTTTGTAGTAGTTACTTTGGGTAAATCCTCCTGGAAATAGTGAAATCTAGCCAAATCGTTGAATGCTATTTGCATTTGAGATGCTGCATTTCTGGGTTGTTGATTTTTCTGTTGGGTTTTGTTTGGTGGTGGTTGAGGGTTTTTTTGGTGATTTGCGTTGTTTTTCCCTTTTTCTTTTTTTTAAGGTCTTGTACTAACAATAATTTTGAGAAAGTTCCACCTTTCTCTTTGGGGTGGGGTAAATAATGTTTTGAATACAGAGGGTTCTCAAATAGAAGAAAGTCACTGTTGTTATTTTTCAAACAGTATTTTTGTTGTTGTTAGGGAGGAAGATGAAATAATGGAATTGAAAAAAGTCTTTTCAGGGTGGATAAAGTTGTTGTGAGCAGCAGCTTTTGTTTTTCACATAATTATTGAAAGGAAAAGAGTACTTAAGAGACACGAACAGGGCCACAGGCTTTAGGCTGCTGTTTTCTTTTTGAAAAGATTTTTGTCTTTGTCAAGACCGGCTAATTTACTTCGAAATTTTGTAATGAGGATGTATTTTTGCAATTGCTCTCTCAAAACCACCATTTCAAAGTACTTTTTATTTTCAGGTTACCTGTGTAACTGTCATTGGCATTGCCAGTGGAATCTGCGGGTGTTTATCCAATATGATGCTGTCATGCCAGCTTTAAAATGAAAGTGTTGGCCAGAGCACAGTATCATGGGGCATGTAGTTCAGATTATATCATGAGAGGCTTCCTGTTTCCAGTTACTGTTTCTAGTTTTGGGGTGCTGATCTTTTCTTGTGGGCTGGTTGTGGGCTTGCTGTGTGTGTAGGGGTCATTTTGTTGCTGGCTTCTGCTGCTGCTTCTGCTTTTGTTGTATTTTTCTGTGAAACAGGCTATGAGACACGGTACATTGTAATCATCTCACTAAACTCCTTATCATAACACCGGGCTGTTTGTGTAACTTTCCCACCCGATCTTTGAGGGGAAAAGGGGGTGAGAGCAGGCTGTGTTACACCAGGACAGTGACATAAATAAAAGCACTTCAAATCTGTGAAGAAAAGACAGTTGAGAAAAGCAAGTCACGTTTATCAAATGAAATGTATACTTAGCTCTTTATCATCTGGGTTCTGTTTTTATCATTTGAGTGCAGATGTTTTTACATAGCTAGGAAGACCTGTTGTTAAACAGAAGCTTTGTTTTTCGAGTTCTACTTAAGTAAAACGACTTGCAGAAGTTGGAGGCACTTATGTTTGGATTTCTGCATGAAGTAGCTGGTACCTGTGCAGGAGTTATGCTTTCTAAAATGGGGGAAGGGAGGAAAGCACACAGTTAGTTATTTATAAATGGCAAAGAGCTGAAATTAATGTTGAGTATACAGATTTTTTTTCCCCTTCTTTTGCAGGAACTGAAGCTTTCTCTTCAAAAGGTGCAGTGCTGTGAAAACTCTTACTGGCTGTAGAAAAATGGATGTGTTGCAGATACTACATAAAGCCACAGAGCGCCTAGAGTGTGATCACTGTAGCTTCAGGGGAACAGACTATGAAAACACACAAATTCACATGGGTACCATACACCCAGAGTATTGCGATGAAATGGATGCTGCTGGTTTGGGTAAACTTATATTTTATCAAAAAAGTGCAAAGCTGTTTCATTGTCATAAATGTTTCTTTACCAGCAAGATGTATTGCAACGTGTATTATCACATCACGGCACAGCATGCAACACCTCAGAAGTGGAATGAGGAGCGGAAAGGACAGGTAGAAGGAGATTCAGATCCGTCCAAAAAAATTGTCACATTGGAGCCACAGAAATCTTCCCTTTTCCCTGAGACACACAAACCTGCCCTTTCTCCTGAGCTCCCCAAATCTGAACCTCTTGTTTCCCCCAGCCTTCAGAAATCTTCAGCATCTCTGGAGCCCCAGAAGTCAGCTCAGGTGATTTCCACAGAGCTAGAGAAGTCAGCCCAGGCCGTGTCCCCAGATTCAGAAAAGTCAGCCCTTGACACATCTCCAGATCCAGAGAAGTTAGCCTCAGCTGCATCCTCAGACTCAGAGAAACAGTCTCCTGCTGTGTCCCCTGACCCACAGAAGCCATCTCCTGCTGTGTCCCCCAGCCCACAGAAGTCAGCCCCGACGGTGTCGCCTGACCCACAGAAGTCAGCCCCAGCTGTGTCACCTGACCCACAGAAGTCAGCCCCAGCTGTGTCGCCTGACTCACAGAAGTCAGCCCCGGCTGTGTCTCCAGAGCCCCGTCGGCATTCCCCAGCAATGTCTCCGGAGCCCCGTCGGCATTCCCCTGCTGTATCACCAGAGCCCCGTCGCCATTCTCCTGCTGTGTCTCCAGAGCCTCGCAGATACTCCCCGGCTGTGTCACCAGAGCCAAAAAAACCTGCTCCAGCAGTATCTCCTGAACCACGAAGGTATGCCCCGGCTGGGTCTCCTGAGCCCCGGAGACATCCTTCTCAAATGCGTAAGCCTGCTTCTGCTACTTCTCCTGAAACCCGGAGGCCTGCTCCCGCAGTCTCACCAGAGTCATGGAGACCTGATCCAACTGTGTCCCCTGAGCCCTGGAGATCTACACCTCATGAGATGCAGAAGTCTTCCACAGTGCCTCCGTGGGCTCCAAAGCCTGCCATGTCGGTGTCCGTAGAATCGCGTCGATCTGCCCCTGAGGCCCGAAGGCCTGGCCCTGTTGTGTCACCAGAACCTAGGAGGTTTGTTTCTGACTCATGGAAGTCTACATCCTTTTCTGAATCCCAAAAGTCTACTCTTGTTTCTTCTGAGCCATGGAAACCCATCTCGTCTGTTTACCCCGAAGGCTGGAAACCCGTTCTATCCCCTGACACATGGAAGCATTCTTCCCCTGTTTCTCCTGAGCTTCGAAAGTCTAGTCACACAGTTTCCTCTGACTCTTGGAAGCCTTCTTTCTTTCCTGAGGTCCGTAAGCCTGGTGCTTCAGTGTCTCCTGAATCCTGGAAACTCTCCGAGTCTCGGAAACCTGTGTATTTTTCCGAAACTCAGAAATCCACCGCCGCTGCTTTGTCTGAGGTTCAGAAACGGCCTCATTTCCCCGAACATCGCAAAAGAGCTCTGTTCCCAGAGTCTCGTAAATCTAATCCCTCTGTGTCTGCTGATATCCAGAAACGTGCTGTCTTTTCTGAGCCCCAGAGTCAGCTGGCTGCTTCTGCTGAAGGCCAGAAACACGCACTGTGTTCTGAAGGCCAGAAGTCAGCTCTTGTTTCTTCTGACGCCCAGAAGCACACTCTATTTTCTGAAGTCCAGAAACTTGCTTCCATTTCCCCTGAAGTTCAGGAGCATAATTCCTTTCCAGAGTCTCAGAAATCTGCCTCTCCTGAAACTCAGAAACACGGCTTCTTTACTGAGTCCCAGAAACCTACTCCTTCTATTTCTCCTGAGACCCCCAAACAAGCTTTTTTTACTGACCCACAGAAATCTGCTGTTTCCCCTGATGTTCAAAAGCATGCTATGTTTTCTGAGATGCAGAAGCCTGTTGCTGCTTTATGCTCTGATGTCCAGAGACACGCTGAAACTACTGTACCTACTGAAATCCAGAGGAACATGCTGTTTTCCGAACCTCACAAGTCTGCTCCAGGATTTTCCTCTGAGCCCCAGACACCTAGTGAGTCTGGAGAGAGTGACTTTCTTTCTCACAGTTTAGATGATCAGAAACCACTGGATGATTTATTCTCACAGGATGAACAATCAATATTGGCCAAAGAATCACCAGAAGACATATTCTATTCATGCCCCAAAAAGAAGCCCAAGAAGGAAAACCAGGAAAACTCAGATTCTGAACTAAATAGCAGTGAGTGTGGAAAACCAGAGATGGACTCGATGGAGATAAAGGAGCAAGAATCCAACAGTGACCAAGAACAATATGATATGGAGTCATCCGATTACATCAAAGAGAGCAAAATAGATGCAGCTACTCCCACACAGCCGCCGTGCGTGCTGCAGTTTACTGAGGAGAAAGAGGCTTTCCTCTCCGAGGAAGAATTAGCAAAGTACATGAAGCGTGGCAAGGGGAAGTATTTCTGCAAGATCTGCTGCTGCCGTGCGATGAAGAAAGGTGCCGTCTTGCACCATTTAGTTAACAAGCATAATGTTCAAAGCCCCTACAAATGCAAAATATGTGGCAAAGCTTTCCTCCTGGAGTCTCTGCTTAAAAACCACGTTGCTGCGCATGGTCAAAGCTTGTTGAAGTGTCCGCGTTGTAATTTTGAATCCAATTTTCCCCGAGGCTTTAAGAAACATTTAACCCATTGCCAAAGCCGTCATAGCGATGATGCACCTAAAAAACACTTGGACAGCATTGAGCCACTTGAAGAACAAATTTAATCTGTTGGTTTTATTTTCTTCCTTTGTGCTAGACAAGCTGAATTTACCGAAGTGTTCAAAAGCGTTGCTGTATGTTAACCAAGTAGTTTAGCTGATCTGACAAGTCAGAAGATGCATGGTTTATTGTACTGTTTAACTTGTCTTATAGGTGTATTACTGAAGTGATCCACTTTCCAGAAGTAATTTTAAATATGTGTTCACATCTTTGTATTCCCCATCAGTAGAGTCATACTTTATTTTTCAGGTGTACTGTGTTTTTGAAACCAAAATGGATACAGATTAGTTTTTTAAAGGTTTGTAAAGCATACAGGCAATTGAGGAGCGGAGGGGTGAGCAATCCATATATTCCTGTGAAGACCGAACTTGGTTTTTCGCGTTTGTTAAATGTCGTCTCTTTCAAAATGCTTTTATCAAATTCTCAAATTCCTCACCAAATTCAGTGTGAAGGAGCCAAGCATGAGAAAAGTACCCGTCCTCCTGGAATAATTCTGCCCTGAGGTTGTCACTGCGTGTACAGTCATTTGTTGGAAATTTATTCCACTCAGTTCTCTGACTTGTCTCAAACTTGGAAGCATCAAAGTACTTATTTTGTGACTCTGTATTTTGGCCATGGTTTCAAGCATGTACTAATGTACCTTAAACTGATAAATTAACGTCAGACTATGTATAGCTGAACACATTCTCTTGATGAATCAGATGTTTGTAATGTCAGAAACCCCCTAAATTTCTTGTATTTGGTGAAATGTTATGCTTTAAGCTTCTAACAATAAAAATAAACCCAGCCTTGCACTGGCCATTTTTTTTTTTACTTTATCTTTTTTTCCTGGTCAAGAACAATCATGTTAAGCATTACTGGTTTTTAAGTATCTTTGGCAGCAGGAGATGTAAAATGATCATGGAGGTTTACTCTGAATGCAGGAATTACTTTATTTTTACCTCCCTGGGAGCAATTTTAGCTAAATCTAAAAGAGAGCACTTGATTATTACGGTCCTGCTAGTGTAGTTTTGCTCTGTATAAAAGCTGCCTTTCTTCCCTGCTAGCATTTCATCACTGTTGGCACAGTCATGGTTAAGAAGATGGTTTATTCTGTTTGAATAAAAGGAAGGAATCAAGAAAGTTTTTGGGTTTTTTTGTTAGAAGCAATGTCATTTTTGCAACTCAGTATCTCACTCCTGACAGATAGTGTTTCTCACTGCTCTCTACCAGTTTGCTTCTCTGATTTCTGGGTATGTATCACCAAAGCTTGATTCACATAGCTCCTTTTTCTGACTACTTGATTCTTTAATCCCTATTTACAGCTGTTGAAGTGTACTTTTTAACTCTTGCAGACTTTGCAAGTCCCCTTGATGTTAGGGCATTCAGTCTCTTTAAATTCAGGTTTGATGAGGACTGTTCCAGTCCTTTTGTCAAAGTCTCTTGGAAGTCAAAGGATATTTTTGGTGTGTATTTTTTTAATCTAAAAAAAGACTTAGGTGTTTTTTCATCATTCCCTATACGATGCTAGTTTTAGATCCTTAAGATGTGAAGGAGTTGGAATCTGAACTGATTCAGCTAGTTTCTCTGTGGAACTCAAAGACACCAACAGATCAGATTGGGGGCTTATTGTTTTCCTTTCAGATGACTTACAGATGTGGAGGAGAAGGTTGAGTACTCTTGAGTATAGTGATCATTCTTTTGACATAAGAAAGAAATGCAAGTGAAGCACTTCCAAGATACACCAATGAAAGAATTTGCTTGGAGTATGCCTAACACTATAATTTAGTCCATGGATACTTGGAAATAACTTCAGTTGAAGTTGTCACTAAATTAATTTCAGACATTGGAGTATGAAGCAAATAACAGAGGTCTGCAGTTTTGAGAAACTACAATGTATGATGTCAGCAGGGTATTTCATCAAAGCCCTCAGTGTCACATGCTACCATCACACTTGTTCCTGGCCTTTAGCACAGGGACCCCTTGGAGTCAGTACTGTGTAGGTCTAACTTCAGGTTTCCATTGGAGATGGTTTTCTTGGGAAACAACACGGTCCAGTCAGGAGATAATAACTGGGGCAAGCACAAAGAAAGTTTACTTAGGTAACTGCAGCTCTTTCTGAACCAAGTGGGCTGCTGTGGCCTGAGAAAACTGTGATTATAGACCTTAGATGTAAAGATGACAGCTTTTTATTTTTTCCACCCCACCCCAAAAGTCTGTTTGTTGCCTGTGCTGAGCAATGTTTGAGACAAAAGCAATATTCCTAATTCAGTGTTACAGTCTATACACAGGGTATGCAGTGGTTCATAGGTGATGCATATGGCTGTGAAGTAATTACTTTGGTATTAAAAAGCATGAGAAACCTATCTGGAACTATTGTATTAGGGTCTAGAGATGATGCAGCACTCCATCTGGAGTAGGGCAGGAAAAGAATAATTTAAGTAACAGAGATCAGTACGAATAAATTTGGACTTTTAATGGATTTTTGTAATAGATTTACTTCATGCTGAATAATTTGGGGGTTGGATGTAGCAGGTTGGATATACTTAAATTTACTTCCCTTCTCTGTATGTATTAATATGTTGCTTAACCTCATTAAATTTAGAGGCAGAAAAATCTTGTAGGAAATACAATTATTGAAGATTTGTCAATGTGTTTGTGGTTTTGTAATTTGGAGGAGTTTTTTTTATCATGAGTATTCAGTGATATAGAATAGCTCACTCACACCTTACTAACATGAGTGCATTGAGGTAATTGTAATCGTTGCTGTACTCGTATTTATGTGTTTTTCAAAGGAGAGAGGAAGAAGTTGGAACTGTTTGCTACCAGACTGCTCTTACAACGTGTTCTGAAGAAGCTTTCATTTAAGTAAGTGCTGGTCAAATAATCATTTTTTTCTGAAGTATAAGCATACAAGAACATTTTTGTTGCTTACTTTCCCTGTCTTAGATGCTTACATTAATATTGACTCTTCAAAGTGCATAGCTCAAACTCCAGAGTTTAAGCAAAACTCAAGTGGAGAAGCAGCATTTATTCCTAGTGGCTGCCTCGAGTGCTGCAAGAGAAAATGTTGAAATAGTCTTTTTCTCGTTGCACACTCCGCATTTAATTTTATTCTATACTTTCCCTCCATGTTCAGCTGTAGAACTTGAAGCATATTGAGGAAAAGCAACTCCTTTTAAGTAGTTTCCAAACCTAGGTGAAGGCTCCTGTCTTTTGAAAATAAAAGTTAAAATAAATCCTTTAAACCTAAAGGGGAAAAAGAAATGCTTGTATTAAGAATAAATATAGTTATCATAGATATCTGTCATCCTGACTTGGCCACAACAACCCCATGCAGAGCTACAGGCTGGGGTCAGAGTGGCTGGAGAGCAGCCAGGCAGAGAGGGACCTGGGGGTGCTGGTTGACGGTAGACTGAACATGAGCCTGCAGTGTGCCCAGGCAGCCAAGAGGGCTAATGGCATCCTGGCCTGCATCAGGAACAGTGTGGCCAGCAGGAGCAGGGAGGTCATTCTGCCCCTGTACACTGCACTGGTTAGGCTGCACCACGAGTACTGTGTCCAGTTCTGGGCCCCTCAGTTTAGGAAGGAGGTTGACTTGCTGGAGCGAGTCCAGAGAAGAGCAACAAAGTTGGTGAGGGGTTTGGAACACAAGCCCTACGAGGAGAGGCTGAGGGAGCTGGGGTTGCTTAGCCTGGAGAAGAGGAGACTCAGGGGTGACCTTATTACTCTCTACAACTGCCTGAAGGGAGGTTGTAGACAGATGGATGTTGGTCTCTTCTCCCAGGCAGCCAGTACCAGGACAAGAGGACACAGTCTCAGGCTGCGCCAGGGGAGGTTCAGGCTGGATGTTAGGAAAAAGTTCTATACAGAAAGAGTGATTGCCCATTGGAATGGGCTGCTGGGGAGGTGGTGGAGTCGCCATCACTGGAGGTTTTCAGGAGAAGTCTTGATGGGGTGCTTGGTGCCATGGTTTAGTTGTTTGGGTGGTGTTGGATTGGTTGATGGTTTGGACACGATGATCTTGAAGGTCTCTTCCAACCTGGTTTGTTCTATGTATTCTAAGACTAGGAGTTAGAGCATCCATGCTATTTACCTCTAACTAGGAATAATCAAATGTTCACAGACAAAAAAGTGTTCTGATAACTCTTTGAGCATAGGTCCTACATTCTTATCTGCAAAGTGATAAAGAATAGGAACTAAGTTGAAAACAACAATAAAAAAGGCATTTTCAAAAAATAGCAATGGAAATGAAGAGCCCAGGTCATGGTCTTGTTCCTGCCAGTGAAGAGAAAAGACTTGCAGAAGCATGGATGGATATGTGGGACAACACCAAAATGTGAAGCTATTGTTGTAGACAAGGATTTGACTTTTATGATTGTGGGACTCTGTTTAAGGCTCAAGGACACCTAGTGAGAGATGGAGGAGGAATTTATGAGTCAGGGACACTGAGGGTTGGGAGCTGTTGGGGAGGAATGGGCTCCACTTGACAGTGTAGTGAATGAGCAGTATCTGCCAAAAAGCTTGTAAATCCAATGAGAATTTCATGAGGAGACTCCTCCAGAAGCAGAAGATGGTGAAAGGAGGCCTACATCTCAGGTATACACAAAAATGCTTACAGCTTGGCCAACAGGATGGAGGAACTAGAGCTGTGTGTGGTCACAGAGCTGGAATAACTTGGTCACACTGTTGGAACAACTGAAATGTGATGGGACAGATCACATAGCTAAATTGCACTGATGGATAAGCTACAGGCTCTGCAGAAAAGATGGGAAGATGGAGGGAGAATGCTTTTGCCCTATGAGTGAAGGAACAGATTGGATGCATGGTACTGAGGTAGGATGTACAGCAGGGTAGTTTGAGAGCATGTCGATCAGGATCAGAAATGTCAACTAGGGTGACATCATTATAAGAATTTGTTGCAGAGCTCCCAGCTAGAGTGAAAAAGCAGACAAAGCTTTCTCTATAAACAATGTGAGAAGATCTGTGTCACAGATGCTGGTTCCTGTGGGGCACTTGATCCCTCTGACATCTCATGGGAAGGGAGCATAGCAGGATCTAGTCAATCTGGGAGGTTTCTAGCTGGTGTGAGGGGCAACTTCCTGATACAGGTACTAGATAGGCCTTTGGGGTTCACAGGCAAGGAAGAACTGATTGGAAATTTTAAATCAATTGCAGACTTGGCTGTGTGACCATGGAATAGTGGGATGTGGTATCCTGAGGGGGAAAGTAGCAAAGAGAGTACAGAGCATAGTCGTAAAGAAAAATGCCTTAGAATTATTCAAGGAGCTGGTAGGTAGGATTATACGGGAAGCAACTCTGAAGGGTAAAGGAGCTGAGCAAAGCTTACTGCCCAGACATGTCAGGATGATGTCAGGAAAGCCAAAGTTCATGTAGAGTTAACACTTGCAAAGGACATCAAGTGCAGTAAAAAGAACTTCTGTGTGGTGGGTTAACCCTAACTGGATGCCAGATGCCCACCAATATTGATTATTCCTGTCTGAATGAGTCCTTCACCATATGTCACTTCAGGTTCCTTCCAATTTCCTGCCACTGAGCAGACTGGAATTTGTACCAGCTGAGCCACAGGCCTTCCTGTTAAATGAAATGGTTTCTGCACCACTGTGAGGCAAATCAACGTGTATTAGATTGTTAAATATGACTCTTTACCAGTCAAATATTTCACTGCATAAATTCATTATTTCTCTGGGGATTAAACCCAGTATCTGAAGTGTGAAATAGTATTTACCTCTAGTTTTCAGATGCTGTTCTGCTCTGTACCCAGCCTACCGTCCATTATTACTCTTCCTCTGATTCTAAAACAGCATCTTGATTTCAAAGTCAGCATTAGAAATAATTGACAATATGGAATATTGCCTTCTCCTAAACAAGAATTGTTGTTGCTAGCTTGCAGGTTGGGATTGACACAAAGAAACCCTTAAGCAAACTGAATGTTCCTGGTGTGCATGTGAGATAAATGAGCTCTGTTCAGATATCGTTACATGTATGCAAATAAAACGTGGCTTTTGCTGGTGTCACCACATATGTAAAAGATTATTTTGTAGCAGCTTTCTCTTTTGTCTGACTTCCTGAGGATCTCAGAGCTAAAGCACTTTTCAGAACTAGAAACCAAACAGGCTTTTTTGCCTTTTTGATTGTGGTAATTTCTGTGGTGTTAGCTGCAGATGCAGAAGTGCAAAGTGTTAGGAAAGATTAGTACAAGAATGCACATTCACAGTGCAAGCTCTGGTGTACATTTTAATCTACACAAGAGGAATTCTGGGTTCTCTTGAAATGTACATATTTGTAATATACAGATTTTTATAATGAATTCTTTAATTCAGTGTGGATGCAATTGCATTTACAGTGAGCCTATACTCTGATGTTGCTTGTTTGTGCATTACTATGTCATGTGCTGGAGTCCCTCTCCTATGAGGACAGACTGAAAGTGTTGGGGCTGTTCAGGCTGGGCAGTGACTGGCTGGAAAGCAGCCCGTAGGGGAGAGGCTTGGGGGTGCTGGTGGACGAGAAGCTCAACATGAGCTCTCAGTGTGCACTTGCAGCCCAGAAAGCCAATCAGATCCTGGGCTGCATCAAAAGATATATGACCAGCAGGTCAAGGGAGGTGATTCTCCCCCTCTACTCAGCTCTGGTGAGACCCCCCTGGAGTACTGCATCCAGTTCTGGAGCCCCTATTACAAGAGGGATATGGATGTGCTGGAGTGTGTCCAGAGAAGGGCCACGAGGATGATCAGAGGGCTGGAGCACCTCTCCTATGAGGACAGACTGAGGGAGTTGGGGCTGTTCACTCTGGAGAAGAGAAGGCTCTGAGGTGACCTAATTGTGGCCTTCCAGTATCTGAAGGGGGCCTACAAGAAGGCTGGGGAGGGACTTCTCAGGATCTCAGGTAGTGATAGGACTAGGGGGAATGGAATGAAGCTGGAAGTGGGGAGATTCAGGCTGGATGTGAGGAGGAAGTTCTTCACCATGAGAGTGGTGAAGCCCTGGAATGGGTTGTCCAGGGAGGTGGTTGAGGCCCCATCCCTGGACATGTTTAAGCCCAGGCTGGATGAGGCTCTGGCCAGCCTGATCTAGTGTGGGGGCAATGGGTGCAAACCAGAGCATGGGAGGTTCCACATATGGAAAAACTTCCTCACTGTGAGTGTGGCAGAACACTGGAACAGGCTGCCCAGGCAGGATTTAGAGTTCCTTCTCCAGGAACATTCAAAACTTGCCTGGATGTCACCTGCTCTAGGTCATCCTGCTCTGGAAGGGAGTCCCTTCCAACCCCTGATATTCTGTGATTAATTTTCTAGTCTCTTTACTGTAAGATTCTTTTAATTTGCTCAGGGTTCAGCAGCAACACGTTTCTTGGGCCAGGCAGTACCTCTGCTGTAGCTGTGAAGAAGTTTGGCTGGGAGTTGAGTTCATCAGTCTGCTTGTGTGGACAGCGGCCGCATGACTTCGTGCTGGGAATTCTGGCAGGGAATAGGCTAGGTGCCGGTCTCTTCATAGGGCAGACTTTGCTAGAGCTCATGCTTCGCTCTTATGCTAATGAAGGGATTGTAATGCATTGTTAGGCCCTCTAGATGGTGATGTGCCCCACGTGGGGGTTCTCTGGAATGCAAGATGTAGGATGCAGAGCGGTCGATGCCTTGCCGGGCTTCTGCACTTCTTTCACCCCAATGGGGCTGTGGGGTCCTTTGCCTGGTGACTTAGTTCACTGTTCCTTTAAGCTCTTTTAAGAGGAGCTGTAATGGCTACCGAGATAAAAATAAAACGACAGATGTATGGGGAATGATAACAGCATTGTGGTTTTGTGCAAACGGTAAGCTGTCGGTCACAAATACCTTGATTTTATGCTGCACCGAGTGCTGTTGTATCTCGTCGCTCGCTGCTCCCCTGAACCTGCTTTTGGTGAAGTTGTCCATTAGAGGGAGCCACAGAGCAATTTATTGCTGATGGGCATTGAGGAATAACAGGACATCAACGACAGCTTCAGAGATTACTCTGGGCTTTTCTTTTTATTATGGTGAGTTATTTTTTGCCCTCCTAAGACTTATTTCCTTGCCAATGTATCCAGAGTCCTCCGTTTTAAAGCAGTTGTTTATTGTCTTTTGACACCCTTCTCTGCTGTGCAGTTGTCCCATTCCCATAGCACATGCATTATTTACAAGGATGTTTAAAATATTTATGTAATCTCCCCAAAATAATCACTCTTCTGTTCCCTAGGTCACTACTTCTCTTATCTTGATAAAAAATAATCTCTAAGGGAATTACAGAGCCAGGCAGACTGACCTTTCCCATGGTGGCACTGAAGGGCTGTGCTTGAAAGCACCTAACACCACCCTGCTGTGCACGGCACCCGTGTTAGGGATAAGCTCTGCAAGCGCAAAGAGGATTTAAGTACAGTCCACAGTGGGTGGTGCACACAAGGGTGAGACAGCCTTTATCTGATGAATGGGTTTAAAATCTCAGATCTATTGACCATCAGAAGCTGAGAGCTTAAAGCAGGGCCACAAGCACTCCCTATGAGTTCTGCTCATACAACATTTGCACCTCGCCCTTTGCTGCTTTTGCAGAAGTCCACAGCACAGCTTCTTGCCCAAAGCTTGCATGTGGAGGATGGTGAATGATCCACGGTCACCAGAGAGAACTATGGAGATGGAAAAGTTACCTGTGAGGAGCCAGATTTGGATGCAAATTAAACATCCCGAAGTCTGAGCAGAGAGGAGGCGGCCTCCAGGCAGGAAATCTGAGGGTGTGAATCCAGGCATGGCTCGTGGTGCCACAGGAAATCTGCCTGCAAGGCAGTGGTGCTGCTGGCCTGACTTACCCTGATTTAGGATGCTTCTACTTCCAGCACTGACTGTGCTTTTTTGTCTATTGACAACTGTGCTTCGAGGCACTGTTTTCAGATGCAGCCTCCTCATCTGCAGTCAGATTTCCCCTTGAAATCCTAGGGAATTTTGCCTGAGTGAAGCCATACGCTACTTAACTTACTGAGGCGAAATCTGTTTACAGATACAAAATACAAACAAGCCCTGGAACTTCTGTCCTTCATTATTTTACACTGATTTGCTGTGGTCCGGACTGTCTCCAGCATTTTTCTCAGCGCACTCATTACTCCAGGCAGTGATGAAACTGGAGAAACCAAATTACCAACTTGGCCTTCCCATGGTTATAATGTCATTGAAATAAGGGGAAACACAAATATACTGCCTGGCCATGGGAATCTGAAACCTTCCTGGTTTATTTCCAGTAAAAACCAATCAGAAATCCTTAATTCCCTCCCTTTCCTAGTAGGTGTCCACACTAAGGTGTTGAACATAACGTCAGGATCAAGATTTTCCTAGTGTGACCTTTCAAATCTGTCAATGAGAAATCCTCTTGAAATGTAACTTCCCACTAAAGAAATTTAGGTAAAGCTGTAGGGCTGTTTCAATTGTGTTAAAAATGGTCACCAAAGATGGCCACGTTGCTTGGAAGCAAATGCTACTTTTGAGTAATACTCTTCTGCTGGAAAAGAAACTGACAAAATCAGTGTGATAAATGATCTTGGGCAGGTCTGGGGCATAGCCTTCATTGTGCTTTTGAAGCAACAAGGCAGGATTCAAATACCTATGCATTCACAACAGAACTGGACTAATTTATCTGCTCTTTTTTATGTTGGTATGCCTGTGTCCAAATAGCTGAAGTGAAGATTCTGGTTTTGCTGAGAGTAGAAAATTAAACGAGTGCCATTAGTTTGCACAGCATAGTTCACATTGTTTTGCAGCAGCTGCAGGATGCATTCTTTGCACTTAATGTAAACAAACAGAGAGGATCTCAGTACAGGGGAGGGCTCCCAGGGTGCAAAGGCATCTGGGTGCTGCAGACCCTCACCTCCCTGGCTCTGCTTCTGCTGCTGGGGCCAGACCTGCCTGGCAATGAGAAAAGCAGGCACTGAAGCATTTGAGGGCCACTGTGCTGGGCTGTATCCTATCCAGATTTCTTAAAACTGGCTATTTCATTGTTTGGATATAAATTGGTTGCTGATTAGATCCAAGTGGGTTTGTTTAAAAAGAAAAAAAAGTGGCCAGCTAATTGAGTTAAAACTATGTGGTTTATGGGAGAAAATGCCAAAGTTAATTACAGTTGCCATCTGTTTCATCAAAACACTTGCTCACTTTGAATACCGCTATTGTCAGGCCTGGTTTTAATATCTTTCTCATATTTATTCCAATGAGGAGGTACTTTGAAATTAAATCATGTCATTGCCCATAATTTCTGGCAGGCAACAGAGCCATGGTGTCTGTGGTGACCTTACAGTTTTATTTCTTTTAAGAAAAATATTTCTGTGGCTTTAATCACTGCAAGCTTAGCTGTGTGCACAGGAAGCTTGCCTGATTTTTTTTTCCCCAGGGATTTATTCAAGGAGGTCTTTGAGTATGTATTTCTGTGTGAGGGAAACTGCAGACATGAGTGGCATTCTTTTCCCCACTATCTCCTTTCCATTACCTGGCCATGATTTGATTCCTGCAATATTGATTCTCACAAAACCCATGAAGAATTTGCTTCTTACTCTGGAACTTGCTCTTAAGAGCTGTGCCATGCTATGTGAGTTAGCTATTGTGAAAGTCTCACAATACACTTGCATGACACAGCCTTGAGGAGCTGGGCGACTGAACATAAGCTTTTGCCCCATGAACTTGTTTGCCGTATTACAGGTTGGAAGAGACCTCAAAGACCATCGAGTCCAACCTGTCACCACAGACCTCACGACTAGACCATGGCATCAAGTGCCACGGCCAGTCCCCTCTTGAACACCTCCAGGGACGGTGACTCCACCACCTCCCTGGGCAGCACATTCCAATGACGAATGACTCTCTCAATGAAGAACTTTCTCCTCACCTCGAGCCTAAACTTCCCCTGGCGCAGCTTGAGACTGTGTCCCCTTGTTCTGGTGCTGGTTGCTTGTTTGCTGGATGCAAACAAGCACATCCTTTTTCAGCTCGTTTCCAAGAGTTACCTAAAATCCTCTTAACTTTGCTTAAACTACATTTAACTGCCAGCTTTGTATTTTGTCTTCCAGTTAATCATTTCTCAGTTCCAAATGTCTGCAAGTACAGACACCAAAGCTAAAGCCAGGCTTTTCCATTCCTCAAAGAAGCAACAGGCAGCTAGCAGGTATCCCAATTCTCACCTGCAAGAGCTAAAACCTTTCAGATAAACCAGAACATGATGCCATTTTGTTTAAAATAAAATACTTTTATCTAAACTAACAGTTATGGGTTCTAGGAGTATTTCAGTTTTCTGTACACTGCTTGTTACCTTTCTTCATGTTTGCTTGTCTTATTTCAAATATCTTGGGATTTACATTCTAGAAGGAAGAATAGCTTAGTTAAGAATTACTTTCAGTAGTCTACCAGAAGATATTTTTTTGGTTCATTTATGCACACTGAAGAAATGCACACACATTTATGCACAGAGAAACAAATTTGTCTTCTTTTTTACAATATGAATGACATGTCAGAGGCTCCTGCTGTACTGCTGGCCTGCCTGCATTCACTGGGGGATGATGGCACAAATACCAGTTCTTGCTTAGTAAAAACTAATCCCATAAGGGAGGGTTATGAGGTATTTGAAATTTATGTTGTGTATTGCTATTGGTAAATAGAAGAGGTCAAGATCGTGCTGAGGTGACAGAAGCAAGGTGACTGTGAAGTTGGCATCTGGAAAACAAAACACCAATAACTTCTTTTAACAGCCCATCTATCTTACTATATACACATTCTCTGAAGCGTTCATTTGGCTGGCAAATGAGAAAGTATCACTGACTGGATCTTTGTCATTTCCAAGGCTTAAATGAACATGAATTCATGTGTACCGAAGGCTATGAATTCAATGGAAAATTCAATTCATCTGCTTCTGGAAGGAAAAATTCTTTGCTCTGTCTGCTTCAAAGAGAAACAAAACCATCCTTATTATTCTTAGTAAGAGGACTGTGCTGTGACCACTCAATATAGTGAAATGACAGCTCCCTGAAAATCTTGCTGCTCTTACATCTGGGATAAAAGCTAGCCTAGTGGGAGTGATACGTAATTAGGCAATACGATTAGAAAGAGAGATCGTTCCTGAATCAGTTCATTAGGATTAACCAGGCTTTGTTCCATGGCAACTTAGCTAAGAATAATCATGACTGCAAATAGTAATGTTCCAGTTTCTTGGGTGGAGCACAGAGTAAAGCTGCCGGTCTCCAAGCGCAATTGTTAATGCGTTTGGTGATTCTTGTATGTCACTGTGGCTGCACGTCAGCCAGTCAGTCAGAGTTGTTATTTCTGCCGTCACACATGGTGTGTAAGTAGTTTGAAAGCCTGCGGGAGAGCAGAAGTCATAAAGTCCATGCAGTTTCAGTTTGTTTTTGGTGGGATGTGACTTCTGACATTAACAGCTGACACAGTATTTCCTCAGCCACATGCCCAGAGGCATCAGTGGTGCGAATGGAGTATGTGAGAGATGTGGGCTGGAGTGGTCAGGCTGGCACATTGGTGGATCCCGATGATAAACCGGTTCTGAGGAATGTGGATGGAGAAGTTCAAAACACCTTTTCTGCTCGTTCATGCTGTAGGACACACATAGAGTGATTGCCCATTGGAATGGGCTGCCTGGGGAGGTGGTGGAGTTGCCATCACTGGAGGTTTTCAGGAGAAGACTTGATGGGGTGCTTGGTGCCATGGGTTAGATGTTTGGGTGGTGTTGGATTGGTTGATGGGTTGGACACGATGATCTTGAAGGTCTCTTCCAACCTGGTTTATTCTATGTATTCTATGTATTCTATGTATACCCAGGTCCTGTTAAAGTGCAGCTGGCCCAAGGAAAGGCAGTGTTGCCAGCAAGCAGTTTGATTACGTTGAGTCTGTCAAGGAAGAGAATCATAAATCTCACACTTTTAAAATATTATTTGTTTTTATCATTCTACTGTGCAATGTCCCCCCCCGCCCCAAATTTCTTGTAAATGTAAAGTGCTGTCTAATCTGTTTGGAAACTATGGTGCTTTCATAACTCACCAGTCTAAGTCAGTATGAATCATTTTACATATTTGATTATGGTGGCATAGCCATTTGAACAATGATGACAAGCATGAATTTGATCGCTTCACTTGGAAGCAACCCCAAGCTTGCACAGGCTTCAGATGGCATTTATTTGTGTATGCAAAGCCACTGTTAAATGCTATGGTAGGAAGACGCCATCTTTACTGACTTATGGTTTGATGTGTATTTCCAAATGATCACTTACTTCTCCTACAACTACCAGAGGCCCTAGAAGAAGGTGTGTGCAGGGACACCACCATTCTTCAGAGGTGCCTCTCTTTGAGTGTCTCGGATTTGTGCCTTTGGGGCACTTTTCATGCCTCTCCTCCCCACGTTCACTGCCAGAACTATTAATTCAACAGGCCCAGCTCTTCTGGGCATGCAGCAGCCTTTGCCTTCAGGAAGTCTGGCTGATGCTGAGAGCAAATGACCTATTGTTTAGCTTTGGCTGTCTGGCTTGAGCTTGCTGTCCAGGTTCCTCCATCAGTCAGTGGAGATTGGTGGGTATTACCAGGAGATGGCTTAGGTGCTCTTGGGGCATGCCTCAGGAATGGGGGCAGGGGGCTACCTCCTCCCTAAAACTCTGCCCTCTCTCCTTCAACTGCAAAGGATGCACAGACATCCAGCCAAGAACCCACCCAAATACAGAAGGAATGAGGGGAGATGCTTGCCAGCCAAAATGATCCTAATATAGATTAAGGTTTGACAAGATACTCGTTCTTGAGTGTCAAGAGTCATCCTTTATAATGGTGTTTCTTTCAGGCAGGTGGAGTTGACAATTCCCCTTACACACACACACACACACACACACACACACACACACACACACACACCCCTCCCCCCTCACTCCTCTACCTGGCTTCTTTGGCAGGTCAGCACATTTCAGGTTTTGTTCTCTTTTGTCCTAGCTCCAGATGTGGGTTCTCACTGGCTGGGCATTCACTAGGGCATTTTCCATCTCACAGCATCCCTGATGTTTTGCAATGGGCTTGTTATGTTAGCTGAAATCCACCTTGCCTTGCCATCATTACTTTTACCAATGTTTTTGCCTCCAGTGACTCACCTCTGATTTATAACTCCCTACAGCCAGAGTGGATAATGGCAAACTTGTTAGAATTACAGCATCTTGACAATGTAATATTTGTACCAGCTGCATCTACTACATGGTGCTTAAACTCTTCAAGCATACAGCTTCATTGAAGATAATTCTGGAGTCTATTTACTTTTAAAACAGCTGGAAAACAAAGAATATATGATTTCTGCTGGTGATTGTGTACAGCCTCTGGGAATTCAGGGACTCTAACTTAGAAAGCTGTGACCATGTAGAAAACAGCTGTAAAACTTGTGGGTACATGACAGACAGTCTTTCCAGGGTGTGTCATTTGGAAGCTAGTGTGCAGTTCTGCAGAAAGCTGGTCTCACTGATTGCAGTCTTGTGGTCGTTTGAGGCTGTGCCTTTAAGAACAAACACTGCTGGAACACACTGGCTAATGTTTTTGGTACTAGAACCAAAACATTCTGATATTCTAAACGAATTTCATTGGTTGATAAACAAAAATTCAGCTTTAGATTGTGAAGCGGTTGGAAAATTTTTTCCTCAGTTCAGTTCGGTTTGGGAGTTGGGGGAGTTTGGTGTTTCAGCCTGTTCTCCCTGCCTGCTTCTTCTGCGAACTGCTGGACTTGGCCTTCAGATAAGCAAACACTAATCCTGCATGGGCTTTTGAAGCTTGCTAACAACTCTTTTCCTTAGTAACTTGCCTTTCTCTCTCTCTAACCCCTTTTTGGGAAAAAAGGGAGGTAAGGGGGGGAGAGAGGGGGTTCCAAAGAGGGGATCCCTCCCTGAGGGAGGGATTTTTGTTGTGTTATTTGTCTTTGCTGTGTATTTCTGTGTATATATTGTAAATACCTATATATATTGTGTTATATATAACCTGCTTTCCATATATGCTTGTAAATATATATAGCTTTTGCTCTTCGACTGAGTTAGCTGTGGTTTCTTACTCTGTGGAGGAGGGAGAGCTAAGCCCTCTCTCAACCTACCACAAGTCTTCAGGCTACAGAGGATTATCCATGCAAAGCAGACCTGCTGCATATACACACAATGCTCTGGGCACAGGTAGAGGTTACAGCAAAGGGCTTGTCCCATCTGAGACTCTCCACAGACAGTGTAGTTAGCTGTAAGAGTGGTGCATGTTTGGTCATGATACTGATGTTTATGTTTGCCAGATGTTCTTCTCTAATGGAAGCATTATGTGCATGTCTGCCAAATCAGCCAGTTGAGTCTGAGACACCTTTCATAGAATCATAGAATTGCCTGGTTGGAAAAGATCTTATGCTCATCAAGTCCAGCCACAACCTAACATGTCCCTGTACACAGCAGTTAGACCATGTCCCTAAGCTTCTCATCCAAATGTGTTAAATCCCTCCAGGGATGGTGACTCCACCACATCCCTGGGCAGCCTGTTCCAGTGCCCAATGACCCTTTTGGTGAGAAAATTTTTCCTAATATCTGATCCTAAGCCTCCCTTGGTGCAACTTGAGTCTATTTCCTCTCATCCTATTACTTGTTACTTTGGAGAAGAGGCCAACCCCTACCTTGCTACAGCCTCCTTTCATGTACTCATAAAGAGCAATGAAACCTCACCTCAGCCTCTTCTTCTTCAGGCTGAACAACCCCAGTTCCCTCAGCCTCTTCTTACAGGACTTGTGCTCAGATCCCTCATCAGATTCATAGCCCTTCTCTGCATACACTCTAGCACCTCAATATCCTCCCTGAAGTGAGTGGCCTAAAACTGAACACAGTATTTGATGAGTTTTCTGGATCCTCCCTAAGGTCTTTATTATGAGTGGGTATCACATTCACCAGCCTTCAGTCAAGTGGAACTTCCCCAGTCATCCAGGACTGCTGATAGATGATGAAAAGGAGCTTGGAGGTCACCTCCACCAGCTCCCTGAGTACCCTTGAGTGGATCCCATCTGGCCCCAAAGACCTGTGTGTGTGTCTCAGTGGCAAAGCGGGTACCTCACCATTTCCTCTTGGATCATGGGAGTTTGTTCTGCTCTCTGACTCTGTCTTCTGGGACATGGTTTGGGTATCCTGATCTTACTGTTACAGACTGTGGCGAAGAAGGCATTAAGAAACTCAGCCTTATCCTCATCTTTTGTCAGTATGGTTACTCCTTTATCCAGTAATGGGTGGAGGCTTTCCTTGGCCCCTTTTGTTGTTGATATATTTATGGAAACATTTTTAAATTATCTCTCACAGACTTGACCAAATTAAGTTCTTGTTGGGCTTTAGCCCTTCTAATTTTCTCACTGCATGACCTTTCTGCCTCCTTGTAGTCCTGCCGTGTTGCCTGCGCCTCCCTCCAAAGACCACAGAATTTCCTCTTTTCCGTGAGGTTCAACCAATATTCTGTTTTGCAAGGCCCATTTTCTTCCCCATCAGCTCATCTTCTGACACATGAGGGTGGCCTGGTCTTGCACCCTCAGGATTTCCTTCTCAAAGACTCTCCATCCTTCCTGAGCTCCTTTGCCCTTCAGGACTGCCTCCCAAGCAACTTTCAACTGCCTTCTAAGCAGGCCAAAGTTTGCCCTCTGGAATGTGGCAGTCCTGCTGACCCCTCTCCTTCTCCAAGATCTTCATGATCACTATGACCCAGGTGTCCTCCAAACATGGTATAATCCACCGGTCCTTCTCTGTGGACAAACAACAAGTCCAGTGGGGCACCTTCCGTAGTTGGTTCACTCACCAGCTGTGTCAGGAAGTTATCTTCCACACACTCCAGGAGCACCCTAGACTGTTTGCTGTGTTGTATTTCCAGTAGACAGCTGGGTCTCCCACAAGAACAAGAGCAGGGAATCATGAGATTTCTCCCAGTTGCTTGTAGAATAATTCATCTGTCTTTCCATCCTGGTTGGGAGGCTGTAGGATGAAGGGTTGGTTTTGGATAGTTTTGGAACAGTTATGTTTGGTCTCTGACTCGGAAAAGAATGTAAACAATCTTGTCACTGAAGGGAGACACTTAGCAGAATTTGGTTGGATGTGTTAGAAGATTGTTTTGTTAGTTTAGCCTATTTTATGCTTTAATTACACACACACCAGTAGAAAACAACCAATTAAGATGTGACACACGTGCCTTCTGACAGAGTATATAACTTTGCTGTGTAACGTAATAAAGGTCTTTGCCTGCTAACATCTTGTCCTGGAAGCTGTGCTCAGGGTGATCGAACACCTACACCCATACTGCAATAAATGGTAACCCCGACAACAACAGGAGGCCTGTAGCAGGCTGCCATTACAATATCTGCCTTCTTGGCCTCTCCCCTGGTTTTAACCATGAGCACTCTTAACTGCATCATCACCGTCATAGAGCTCAAGGCAATAAAAACACTCCCTAACATACAGGGCCACTCCACCGCCTCTCCTTCCTTGCCTATCCTGTCTGAAGAGCCTACAGCCATCCATGGCAACAATTCAGTTATGTGAGCTGTCCCACCCTGTGTCTGTGATGGCAACTACATGATAGTTTTCCCGGTGCACAGCGGCTTCCATCTCCTCCTGTTTGTTGCCCGTGCTGCAGGCATTGGTGTACATACATTTCAGTTGGGCTACTGATCCTGCCACCTTTTTGCAGGGAGAAGACCTAATTCCTACCTGTTCATTCTCAGGGACTTCCACAGTTACTAACCAACCAGTGACCCTTGTGCCTCTGCAACTGAATGGATTCCTGCTTCTATTTAGTTTAGAGCCCTTTACATCTAGTTTAAAGCTCTTTCTATAAGCCCTGCTAGCTCTTGTCCCAGGGTCTTTTGCCCACCTGGAGACAGGTGTGCCCTATCTGTCACCAGAAGACCTGGTGACGCATAAAGTGACCCACGGTTAAAGAACCCTGCCTGCTACATCAGTCTCAGAGCCAGGCATTGATTTGCTGGCTCATCCTGATTCTTCCCTCATCATTCCTTGCAGCTGTGGGGATAAAGGAGATCTCTGCTTGTGTTCCTGATCCCCTCATCACCCACCCCAAGACCCTGAAATCCTTCTTCATTGCCCTTGGGCTTCTCATGTTTTACCTCATCCCTTCCCACCTGAAAGATCAGGAGTGGATAGTAATCAGAGGGCTGTAGTAAGGTAGGAAGCCTCCTTTTTATATCCTGACCTGGGCCTCCAGGAAGGCAGCAGACTTTGCTGGTCAGCATATTGGCCCTTCCACTCCCTTCAAAGTGAGTCCCCTATGACAATGATTTGTCTTCTTTCCTTTGTGGGAGTGGTTTTAATGCAGAGTGTAGTGTGACTGGGCTGTGATGACACCTGTAAGTTAGGTGAACCCCTGCTTTTGGCATTGTTTGTGTCCTCTTGCCGGGTGTTATAGCTACTATGCAAGGGGACTTGGGAGGGTGGGGTGGTTACAGGGGGGACACAATTGCCATGGTTGCTGTGTCGGGCAGGGACTTGTTGCCACTGTCCCCTGTCCTCTAAGTTACTGATGACTGGGCAGGCAGAGAGGATGGGGAGTCCTCTGTGTTGGGAGCTCTGTCTGCCCAACATGTTTGTTTAGGGGAGGTCAGGGTGTGACTCCAATAGTCTATCTCTTCCTCACACTCCCTGATAGTCTGCAACCTACTTGCCTCCCCCTGGAGCTCTGTTAGGAGACCAAAGGTCTCCCCAACCTGCACACACCTCCCACAGCCATGCTCATTGCTGTCATCCAATGTCGGCGCAAGATACTAGTTTAGGACATACTGGTGCAGGAAAAACAAAGGAGAAAATATTGCCACTCTGAGGGCTGGAAGCTAAAATTAAGGTTGCCAGCAGGAGAGAGGAGCAGATGCTCTGCACGCCAGCGGTGGTTCATGGGACTGTGCTCCAGGGAATAGTCTCAAGCCAAAAAGGAAGAGCCGCGTGCATAAGCAGGCAGCCCATGGTAGCTCACACTCAGCACTGGGCTAAAACCACTGTATATGTGACACAGTACCCTCCATGCCCCCTGGCTAATGAATACTCACCCTGAGCAGCAGCTAGGACTGTCCTTGTGCTGCTTACCAAGAGCGTTTGTTGTTCTTCAGACTCAATTTTTTAGGCAAAAATCACACACACCCCCCCCTTCCCTAAATTACAAGAATTTGTTCAATGCTCTGCTTTTCTGCCAAGCTCATAAAAATTGCCTCCATTTTAATGCTTTGCAGAAGAGTGCTGATACTTTTTCCAGAAATGGCTTAATCTGTACACATTGAAGTTTGATATCCAGCAGATGTTTGGCTAAATTCTAATGAAACAGCCAGTGTGGCCTACCATGGGAATTTTATCATAATCCTCCTGAGGGAAAAAAAATGTTCATCCCAAGGGGTGTGTCGTAGGTCAAACAAAAACTGTCATACCTCCTCCTTGTTTCGAAAGCACCCATCATCCTTCCTTTTATTTCCGACAAAAATGCAAAAGCTTTTTGTCAGCAATTTGCCTTTTTATTTATATGCTGGTATGGTAACTAATTACTACAAGTACCACATTCCACTAATCTTTCCATAATGGTATTTCTAGTATGACAGCTTTCATCTGCTGACTAAACAAGCACAGTCTTGCCTTTGCTCAGCATGGCTGTGACTCAAAACCCAATCACTGGGATTTGAGGTTCTTAGGGCTCGCCTGCGCACGGCTTTTGCATCAGAGCAGTTACACAAGTTTAAGTCGAAGTAGTGCAGCCTCCAAGCATGGGTGAAACCACATTCCTTTTGAAGTGCTTGTATCAGCACAGCCCATCTGAAAAAATAACATGTAACAAGCTGCCCATGATGGAATAGCTGTGCTGGAGTACATGGACTGGCTATCCTGATCTGGCTGAGACAGTTTCACGCTGCCCATCACTGTGCCAGTCTTCACACACACAGTATCCCACAGTATAACTAAGGTTGGAAGAGACCCCAAGGATCATCAAGTCCAACCTGTCCCAACAGACCTCACAACTAGACCATGGCACCAAGTGCCACGTCCAATCTCCCCTTGAACACCTCCAGGGACGGTGACTCCACCACCTCCCTGGGCAGCACATTCCAATGACGAACGACTCACTCAGTGAAGAACTTTTTCCTCACTTCAATTCTAAACCTCCCCTGGCACAGCTTGAGACTGTGTCCCCTTGTTCTGGTGCTGGTTGCCTGGGAGAAGAGACCAACCTCTGCCTGTCTACAACCTCCCTTCAGGTAGTTGTAGAGAGCAATAAGGTCACCCCTGAATCTCCTCCAGGCTAAGCAACCCCAGCTCCCTCAGCCTCTCCTCATAGGGCTTGTGCTCAAGGTCTCTCCCCAGCCTTGTTGCCCTTCTCTGGACACGTTCAAGTGTCTCAATGTCCTTCTTAAACTGAGGGGCCCAGAACTGGACACAGGACTCAAGGTGTGGCCTAACCAATGCAGAGTACAGGGGCACAATGACCTCCCTGCTCCTGCTGGCCACACTATTCCTAATACAGGCCAGGATGCCATTGGCCCTCTTGGCCACCTGGGCACACTGCTGGCTCATGTTTAGGCAGGTGTCAATCAGCACCCCCAGGTCCCTCTCTGTTTGGCAGCTCTCCAGCCACTCTGACCCCAGCCTGTAGCTCTGCATGGGGTTGCCGTGGCCAAAGTGCAGCACCCAGCACTTGGCCTTGTTAAATGCCATGCCATTAGACTCTGCCCATCTGTCCAGTCGGTCGAGGTCCCTCTGCAGAGCCTTTCCACCCTCTAACTGACTAACATCTGTTCCCAACTTGGTGTCATCTGCAAACTTGCTGATGACTGACTCAACCCCCTCATCCAGATCATCAATGAAGATGTTAAAGAGGATGGGGCCCAGCACTGATCCCTAGGGGACGCCACTGGTGACTGGCCGCCAGCTGGATGTGGCACCATTCACCACCACTCTCTGGGCTCGGCCCTCCAGCCAGTTCCTAACCCAGCACAGAGTGTTGCTGTCCAAGCCACGAGCTGACAGCTTAGCCAGCAGTTTACTGTGGGGGATGGTGTCAAAGGCCTTGCTGAAGTCCAGGTAGACCACATCCACAGGCCTCCCCACGTCCACCAGACGGGTCACCTGATCATAGAAGGACATTTTTTTTTCTCAGAATATATCTGAGATTTTGGGGAAAGTTCATGGGACAAGAAATCAGATATCATGCTGTTCACCTAGAATGTGAGTTTTCACCTTCTGTCTCCTTCCAGGTCTGGGAAGCAGGAGCCTGGACTCTGAGCTTACAGCTGGGGAGCAACACAACACAGGGAACGTCTGCCTTTCATGTCACCTCACACCAAACATGCTCCTTGCCACAGAGCCCGGTGCAGCAAGAGTTCTGCTGACGCAGAAGCTTATGCAAGGGGCTCATCGTGCAGAAAACTCACCGCAGGACCGGGCTCAGGGTAGTTGTCCTCTACCACACGCTCTGCTGTGTATGGCACAGCTCCTGTATCGTGGGAGTTTTGTTTGTTCCTTTTCTCTTTTTTTTAAGCCCAGTCACCATGTGCTGATGGTGTAGGTACACAATGTGTTTGCTTTGGCAATGAAAGCAGCTGAAGAATTTCCCACTCCATCCCCCAGACCAGCTGCTCACCCTGTTCCTCTAGGTTATGCTGATGGAACTGTTTGCAGTTAATAGTACAAGCCAGGTCAGAGAAATGACGATGTTAAAAAGTAACTTACATCAAAAAAAAAACCAACCCCAACCAACAAACAACCCAGTCACAAGTGCAAGGGGAACACTGACTTGAAATAACACTGCAGAGGACAAGCAATTTTTTAATGTATTGTAATAAAAGTAGTTCCTATGGGACTCAGGAAAAGTAAGTAGCAGCTTGTGTGTAAGGTCAGGGGGGGTTAAAACCGCACCCCCAAAAAAAACCCCTCAAAAACCCCCCAAAACCAAGTGTTGAAATAAACAGAGCAAACAAAAGAGATGACATTTGGAACTATGCAAATGTGTTGTCATCTACTCTGAGTATCAAGTGTACTCCTTCAACCTGTCTGATCTAATATAAACATAGAGCAGCATGTATATCTAAAAAAGTCTCTACCGAAGCATTTCAGATACTTATCTTGCCCTCGGGAGATGATAAGGGAAGAGAGCAAACCAGGTATGACAGCTCCTAGAGGCATCATTTAATGCATGGTTACAAGGCATTCACATTCCATTCTGATGAGTGGCAAAAGCATACTGAGAAGAAGAGAAAAGAAAGGAGAGGAGCCACGTTGGGCGCCAGATTTAGCCAGATATGGCGACGACTGAGGTTCTTGGAATCAATACGGCTGACCAATATGATCGGGTATTGATCCTTTATTGTTCCAGTGTTGCAGGCCTATGGCTCAGGCCTATGGTGAAAGCATGGCACAGTAAAGCATGGAAGGAAAGGAGATAGGACAGGCAGGAAAAGAAGAAGAAGTGCGCAGCAAGGAAACTGCTACAATTTATATAACCTTGGTGTGCCTTGTTGGCATGGACTCATCGGTTCCCTATGAGTGACCACACATCACACTATTGTAGATTATTGGTCCAACTATGGATGACACGCGAGGTTTGTTGCTGCAGGTGCATGTCCTGGTGTCCCGAGATAACTCACCATGTTTCTAGCTACCAGCATCTTGTTTTAGTTACAGTGCTGCAGGCACAGCACTGTTTTGGCATACTGGTAGCTGGCTCTGCACTTCTGCTGAGCATGGCCTACCACCATGTCAGGCTCTAGGCCTGCACTGCCAGATTGCTCACACTGCTCGTCACTGGCATTCCCACAGAAGAGATGGTAGGTCTCAGCTAAAAATTGAAGCACATTAACATTGAAAATTAGTTTATCGAAGTGGGGTTGTTGTTGTTGTTGGGTTTGTTGTTGTTGTTGTTTTCCTTTTCAAAATAGAGGCCATGTGAGTTCAGCATGAAACAAAAAAAAAAAGGCATTAAAGCTTCATTTTGGATGCTAAATTTACTGGAACAAGTGGGAATGCTTTTATTGCCACTGGCATATTTAAAAGCAAGTCTTCTTTCAATCTGTTTTTTTTTTTTCTCTCATAGCAAGCTGTTGGCTGAAAATTCTTTCCAGACATACACAGCATTAAATGAAAATGACTCCGCATGGATTCTGGTTTGAAGGAGTAACTTTGACTCAAATTGAAACTCTGTGAGGTCACTCCTAGAGCTTGTATTTTGCTGGAGTTTGGACTGATTACAATTTTGTTTTCCTTGACTGCCAGTGGATGAGCCCACATGGTTTGTCCTATCACCTTAAAGTCCTATTGGCTAGAAAAGCGAGGCATCAAGGTTTGATGTGATTTGTAATGAGAACAGGAACCAAACTGCCATCTGATTTTAATGGCCTCCAGGCCTTGGTATGTCCACAGATGATCTTGCTCAAGGAAGAAGAAAGAGACCTTCAGGTTCTGCAGATGAGAAGCAGAAACAACACTGGCTGCTTTGTGACCCTTGAGTGTCTTTTCATGTTGATAATAAATTAAGATAACAGATACATAATAAAGCTTCTGCCATATTTTAAGTGCTGTTTGGATGTAGTCTATGCAGTAACAGCTTCTAAAATGGCTGTGCTTTAAACAGGAGAGGGTTTAACATGCACTTTTATCTCATACTAAGAAAAGATTTCTTAGCAGGATTAGTCAAGGAGACAGTGTTTGCATTTGAATCACTTTTCTGCCTTGAGTTTAAATCCTGATTTAGTAACGCTGACTTTCAAAGAAACCTTTTTGGTGTCATTTTCTCTGTCAATGCTGGAAATCCCATGAAATCCCCAGTGATCATATTTCATAGGTTTGGGGATGAAATCTTCAAGGAGCTCCTGAAAGCTTTTGTCTATGTGTAGAAAGAAATTAGAAAATGATCCCTTCTTTTTTTTGGCTTTGATGCAGAACAGTTCCTGCCTTGACGATAGAGTCTTTGCTCCGGGCCATCATGCTCTGGCAGGAATGCCTGTACCAAATCTTTGCCCTCCTGCTCTTTCCCTTTGCTGCCCCACAGCACGCAAGGTCTCTTCCACCTGTGGAGCTGAGCTTTTAGTACCCAATGTGCTGTTCTCTTAAAATGCACTTCACAGTATCACAGTATAACCAAGGTTGGAAGAGACCCCAAGGATCATCAAGTCCAACCTGTCCCAACAGACCTCACAACTAGACCATGGCACCAAGTGCCACGTCCAATCTCCCCTTGAACACCTCCAGGGACGGTGACTCCACCACCTCCCTGGGCAGCCCATTCCAATGACGAATGACTTGCTCAGTGAAGAACTTTTTCCTCACCTCGAGTCTAAACCTCCCCTGGCACAGCTTGAGACTGTGTCCCCTTGTTCTGGTGCTGGTTGCCTGGGAACAGACTTCAGTCTGTCTGGCCAATTTTTGTCTGTGGCCTGAAGGGAAATTAAAAAAACCAGCAAGCAACAGGTTTCAACTGTTGACCTCAGCAGCTCCTGGGAAGTACATAATTTCCCTGATACTTGCAATCCAGTAACTGGAGAGGATGCAGGTTGCTTGGCTTTTGGCCAGGGAGCTGGATCCTCTGCGCATCCCTGCAATTATTCCAGTTCGCTGCTACAACCACCATGGGCAGTTTCAGAATAACAAAGACATGATTAAAATGCTTCAGTCATTGCTACTATGTACAAAAGAGAAGCAAACAGTCTATCACTGATGGAGGGAATTAGGAAGCTGCAGTGCCAGGAGGCAAATGAGACCACTTTCTTGTATTTGTTTCTGCAGACGCTGTTGACAACAGTGGTAAAGCAGTGACTTTTTCCTGAGTTTCAGACCAAGCCATATTCCTGGGAAGGCCCCACCAACCAGGCTGGCATGCACTTACATGAGCTGCTGGCCACAGAGAATGACTAGGATAGGATAGGATAGGATAGGATAGGATAGGATAGGATAGGATAGGATAGGATAGGATAGGATAGGATAGGATAGGATAGGATAGAATAAACCAGGTTGGAAGAGACCCTCAAGATCATCGTGTCCAACCTATCATCCAACACCACCTAATCAACTAAACCATGCAACCAAGCACCCTATCAAGGCTCCTCCTGAACACCTCCAGTGATGGTGACCCCACCACCTCCTCAGGCAGCCCATTCCAGTGGGCAATCACTCTCTCTGTGTAAAACTTCCTCCTAACCGCCAGCCTAACCCCCCCAGCGCAGCCTGAGACTGTGTCCTCTTGTTCTGGTGCTGGTTGCCTGGGAGAAGAGACCAACCTCTGCCTGTCTACAACCCCCCTTCAGGTAGTTGTAGAGAGCAATAAGGTCACCCCTGAGTCTCCTCCTCTCCAGACTAAGCAACCCCAGCTCCCTCAGTCTCTTGCAGGTAAAATGAAATACCAATTTACCCAGGGGGCAGACACTTGCTCCCATGGCCATGGGAAAGAGGCACATTTTTGTACATCCTGCATTCCTCTTGTGTGTTTACTCACACAACAAACTTGCTGGAATTTAAGTTCATTAGTAAACCAGAAAGCTTTCTCATTGATTGGATAATTAAAAGAAATGAGGCACAGCTATACAATCTTAATAAAATGTATTGTATGCCATCAGAATGCAATACAGTGGGGCAAAATTGCTTGTGAAGGTAAAGGAGACAATGTCTTTACTCTTATTTCAACCACATATATATTGCCAACTTTATTTTACAATGTAAATCTCTGATAGATTTTAGCTAGATCTTTGTGTTGCATTCCAACCATCACAGCACAATTACTGTTAAATAGCTGGTGTGTTGTTTTGAGGGGTTTGCTTTGTTTTGTTGAGACAATCCTCATATCATTTCACTCATAAATTGAGGCTCCCTCCTTGCTGCAGTGGTGTGCACTCATACCAGCAGAGGTTAACCACTGTTGTTAGATGGGGGTGTGTCAAAGGGTGAATTTTATCTATGAAAAAGATGTCTGGATCTCTTTTTACTATCACCCCACAAGGGTCATCACTGGCACTTAGCTGCAGAGAAGGTAGAAACAGGTAAGGGATCGTATCAGAGCAAATCACAGAATTGTCAGGGTTGGAAGGGATCACCTAGTTCCAGTCCCCTTGCCATGGGCAGGGACACTTCACACTAGATCAGGTTGCCCAGAGCCACATCCAGCCTGGCCTTAAAAACCTCCAGGGATGGGGCTTCCACCACCTCCCTGGGCAACCTGTTCCAGTGTCTCACCACCCTCATGGTGAAGAACTTCTTCCTAATGTCTAATCTAAATCTCCTCTTCTCTAGCTTGGATCCATTTTCCCCAGACCTGACACCCTAAAAAGTCCCTCACCAGCTTTCTTGCAGACCCCTTTCAGATATTGGAAGGCCACAAGAACATCTCCTTGGAGCTTTCTCTTCTCCAAACTGAGCAACCCCAACCCTTTCAGTCTGTCCTCATAGGAGAGGTGCCTCAGCCCTCTGATCATCCTTGCAGCCCTTCTATGGACACGTTCCAGCACCTCCATCTCTTTCTAGTAAATGTTGTAAACGAGGTTGATAACCTAAAACTGCCCAAGCCAATGGTGCTTTGGTTCTTTGAAAATTTTGTCAAGCCCAGTATTTTGGAAACCTGGCTAAAACACATTTCAGTTCCCTTGGATTTTTTTTTCCCTTTCTGAGTCACAAACATACCAGTCTAACTGTGCAGAGTACCAAGCCAGGGATTGTCTGTCTCTGGCAAAGATAGTTTGGTAGAGGAGGAAAACATAATCAGAGCTGGATGGCAAATGTGTCTTATACATAAGGCTTTACTGCAGGACACCCTTTCTGTACGAGTTGGTAGCAGACTGTCTCACATGGCTCATACTGTCAGCTATGCAATAATTTGGTTTTTTTTCTTCATGGGGTCTCAAGCCCTGTTTGCTGAACATCCCTGAAGTCTTGCTGAGATGAGAAAGTCATTTTGTCAGAGGACTTTCTATGTGGCTTATATTAACAAATATCTGATGGTTTATGCAAGAGGTAAAAGTGGCATTATGTCCACAGGAACTAAGATTTGTGTCAGAAGGGTCCATGGTGGGTGTGGGTGTGTGTTATTTTGGATGTCCAACCTGACACGTTACAGATCCAGCACTTGGTAACATTTGTCATTACTTGACACTTTCTCAAATCAAAGCCACTAACCCAAGGTAAGCCTGGTGGGAAGGGTTCTTTCTCAAATTCTTTCTGGAACTGAAAACACAAAAGAGAAAGGTTTCTTAGTCTCAGTTCCTCTGCCTGTATGCAGATGGTCAAGAGACTTGAAGGAACTGCAATTATAGAGAAGGGCTTACTCAGCTGTAAGCTGGACCATGTTTCCAGAAAATAAAGGTGAAAGTTGCCATCATGTCTTTGCTGAGGATATTATGCAACATATATTTTTCCAGACATTTGTAACCTGGAAATAGGAAAAAGCACTTTTCATTGCAAACTGCAATTCCTTCCTCCCAAGGATGGTGACATCACAACCCTTCCATATTTTTTAGTCTGAAAAACAATCCTTTGTCCCTTGATGTTAATCTGTAGTGCCTGATCTTCCACAGCTGACATGAAGAGAAACACCCTTCCCCCTGACCAAAGCTCCTGATTAAATCAAACTGAAGTCAGAGAATGGAAAATTTCAGACCATCTGTTCAAAGTTATAAACAATTGAAACCAAGGTAGTTTTTTCTGGCCAGAGCTATCAGCCATAGCTACAATGATTAGGTTTAGTTATGTTTCTTTAAACTGTGTTTCTTCCCCCTCTCCCTCCCCAAGTACCTGTGTGATCCAGAGCTCCAAATGCATTGGAAAAGGCAAAACAAACACAAGATGAACAGGGAGAAAATACAACCCCAGAGTCAGAAACAAGGGGACTGCTCACAGTGAGATCAAGCCACAGCTGCTTATCCTTACCAAAATGGCTTACACTCAGAAGGCATGTGAGCTTGTTGCCACTCTTGTGCAGCAAATTACTTTCATCCTCCATCTATAGCTCTTTGAATATATATATTGAATATATATGAATGTATATGAATATATATTGAATATATATGAATATATATATTCATATATCTATATGAATATCTGTGGCTTCATTATGGTCTTAGAGGAGTTAACAGCTCAGTCTCCATGCCCTGATAAAGGAAATAATCTTGTGCATTTTTTACATATCTGTGGCTATTGCTGCTTAACAGGTGACCTGCAGGGGAGTACTTACATTTAAATGCTTCTGTGCCTATCAGCTCAGCAGCTTCGCCCTAGCAGTCAGCAAACCTAAAACCTCATTTTTTGAAACCCTGCCAGGGTGAGGATGATTCCCTAATTAACGGCATCCTCAGTGTATCACGATTAGATAACACAAGGAAATGTGTTCATGGCTGGCTGCTTCATCAAGCTGCTGTAGTGATTCATTCCACGTCGACTAGCACTGGGAGAGCAGAAAAGGCCAGGCTGACAGCAGAGATCTGAAGGAGAGAACCATTCCCATGAGTCTTTCTCACATGGTGTCTCATATTTTTTTCCACGCATGAAGGTTTGCCCTGTGCTGCCTGAAGAAACCTGCCCTTTGTTTACCTCCCAGAGCTGGAGATGCTTGTGGTTAGGTCAGCCCCTCAAAGTGTGTGTATCAAAATATGTTTCTCAAACTCAGTGATAGCTGGGAGCTGCCACCTTACAGGGGGACTAGCTGATGCTAGTCTCTTTGGAGCAGTAATACTCAGTTCCCACCAAATCGTTCTTCTGGAGTGGAGAGACCTGTCGATTAATTTCTTGCAGTCATAGGGCTATTTGCCTTAAAGAAGAGAAGCTGGGGCATGGTGCCCTGCTCTGAGCTCTGCACACACCACAATGATTAATTGTGGGATCCCTTGTCCACCTATGGCCATCTAAATGTTACCTGCATCCTCTCAGCCCAGGGCCTGGACTTCTTCCATGATAAGGGAACAACAGTTGCATGTAGGCATCTCCAGATGACATTTCATCTGTCTTATTTCAGACACCCACCTCCAAACAGAAAGCCAAAGCAACCATTTTTGGATCAGATCATAGAGCTCTCAGAAAGCTATTTTCATGCCAGAGGCATCCACCTGCCTCAGAAAAATATCCTACGTTTCTCTGAGGATGTGAAGGGAGATTTATGTTTCAAAGCATCTCTGCAGTTTGATTCTACTCTCCCCCAACACAGTTCCCTGTCGCCCACATTTAACCCATCCACACTTATAGCGTGATGACTGATGAAAGGCTATACACTCGTGTAGTTTCAGGGTCTGTCATCATCTGCCTGTTAACAAATGTGATGGGTGCATGAATTACTAGCAGTACAGCCTGCTCCTCTGAGTTATTTCAGGGACTCAGAGTGATTTTTGCAGGATGTACCATGTTTTCTATTACATCTCTGCAACACTATTCCTTACCACTGCAATACATCATATTATTTTCTTTCGAAGAACAGCCTCTTCTAGGTGGCTTCCTGGACCTGTCTTTCTCTTCGAGCACATTCCCTAAAGAGGCAAAGCACTACTCCAATGTGTCAAGAACTTGACGACTCCTCTCCCAGGAGGTATTGCAATCTTAATGATTGGACTCAGTGTGTGGAAAAGTGCTTTGAGTTTCCCTCAGGAAGAAATAATTCTGTTCTGTTCAGCCAGTGGCCATTAGCAAGAAATGCAGTGTTATGGTTTAGCCCTAGTTAAGTCCATATTAAAAAACAGCTCAGCTGTTCTTTGTCAGTAGTTTGGGGACAGATGGCAAGGCCTTATGTTGACCTGCATCAAGGGAAATGATGCGCTTTGATGCTTAGTACTGGCTAGCCAGGCTCCTGCCAAAATCTTCACCCTCCCAGCCTCTTTTCCTACCACCAAGGAGGCTGATCAGCTGTGCATCTGAATTCTCAGTCATAGAATCACAGAATTGTTAGGGTTAGAAGGGACCTCAAGGATCATCTAGTTCCAACACCCCTGCCATGGGCAGTGACACCTCACACTACATCAGGTTGCTCAGAGCCTATCCAGCCTGGCCTTGAAAACTTCCAGGGATGAGGCTTCCACCACCTCCCTGGGCAACCTGTTCCAGTGTCTCACCATCTTCATGGTGAAGAACTTCTTCCTAACATCCAGTCTGAATCTACCCATTTCTATTTTTGTTCCATTCCCCTTAATCCCTTCACTACTTGACACCCTAAAAAGTCCTCACCAGCTTCCTTGCAGTCCTGCTTTGTTTGTCTTTATCTGTCTTTCTGAAAGGCTCCCTTTCCCTTCAAAGGGTGTTTTTCTCTTGTGCACTGGCATTGCAGCCCGATCTACTGGAAAAACATGCCTGAAGATGACAAAACAACCAAAATGTTTAGTGTCATAGTATCAGTCAGGGTTGGAAGGGACCACAAGGATCATCTAGTTAGTTCCAACCCCCCTGCCATGGGCAGGGACACCCCACACTAGATCAGGCTGGCCAGAGCCTCATCCAGCCCGGTCTTAAACACCTCCAGGGATGGGGCCTCAACCACCTCCCTGGACAACCCATTCCAGGGCTTCACCACTCTCATGGTGAAGAACTTCCTCCTCTTGTAATAGGGGCTCCAGAACTGGATGCAGTACTCCAGGTGGGGTCTCACCAGAGCTGAGCAGAGGGGGAGAATCACCTCCCTTGACCTGCTGGCCACACTTCTCTTGATGCAGCCCAAGATCTGATTGGCTTTCCAGGCTGCAAGTGCACATTGAGAGCTCATGTTGAGCTTCTCGTCCACCAGCACCCCCAAGTCTCTCTCCTCTGGGCTGCTTTCCAGCCAGTCACTGCCCAGCCTGTATTTGTACCTGGGATTGCCTCGACCCAGATGCAGGACCCTGCACTTGGTCTTGTTGAACCTCATGAGGTTGGCTTGAATATATTATTCTGAGTCCTTTGAAATTAACTAAGTATAAAATATAGGGGAGGCAAGCTTTGGTAACGATTCTTGTCCCACCAAAATACTCATGAGTGCTTGTTCTACCAGTAATGACCTGCTACACATCTTATTCTCCTACAGTATTTACTACATTCATTTAGACTGTGCTGAGAACACAGACAAGGATGAGAAACAAAGAGGCACTGAGCTGACAAAAGACATAGGAAGAGAGACTTTAAGGCACAGAATTGGCTATACAGGGTGAGAGAGGTAGACAAAATGGGCACTTGGCCTAATAACTTGTTGGGAGTATGGTGTTACAGTAAAAGAAACAGGGTTATTTAAAACCAATTAAAAACCACATCTGAAAATGCTTTTGGTAATGGCATCATAGCTGTTATGTTTAGCCAGATTTGGCGACAATGGAGGTTCTTGGAATCAATACGGCTGACCAATATGATCAGTATTGATCCTTTATTGTTCCAGTATTGCAGGCCTATGGCTCAGGCCTATGGTGAAAGCATGGCACAGTAAAGCATGGAAGGAAAGGAGATAGGACAGGCAGGAAAAGAAGTGCGCAGCAAGGAAACTGCTACAATTTATATAACCTTGGTGTGCCTTGTTGGCATGGACTCATTGGTCCCCTATGAGTGACCACACATCACACTATTGTAGATTATTGGTCCAACTACTGCTGACACGCGAGGTTTGTTGCTGCAGGTGCATGTCCTGTTGTCCCCAAGATAACTCACTATGTTTCTAGCTACCAGTGCCTTGTTTCAGTTACAGTGCTGCAGGCACAGCACTGTTTGGTACACTGCTAGCTGGCTCTGCACTTATGCCGAGCATGGCCTGCCACCATGTCAGGCTCTAGGCCTGCACTGCCAGATTGCTCACACTGCTCGTCACTGGCATTGCCAGAGTTAGGTGCCTAGAAGGAAGATACACCCTTAGGAAGACAACTGTCAGCTGTGCTCTCCAGGAAAGGGGAAGAGATCTATTACTTCTCAAAGTTCTTCACCTTCACTGAATGGGATAGCTTTTCATCTCTGTTGGTAACAGAATCTGTAAGAAGTACAAATGCCTTAAAAAGGAAGAGAAATATTTTCCCTTTATATCTGGCTAGTAATGTTAATGTATGAGTAGTATTGTAGCTTTGAAATGTTATGTTCCTTACAGTATAGAATACTTAACCTAAGACACACAGTATAGAATAAACCAGGTTGGAAGAGACCTTCAAGATCATCGCGTCCAACCTTACACCAGCTTCACCAGAAGGGCATTTGTGTAGTGCCAAAGTAGTCTGACATGCCAGCCTGAATTTTAAGAAGCCAAAGTCCGTAGTATGAGTTGTCTCTCTCTTGGGATGCCCTTTTTTCCTTTTCCTTTTTTTTCCCTTATGAATAAACTGTTAGAAAAATTTGTTCATTTTTGAACTTCCCATTCCTAGGAAAGGAGGAACCTGTTTCCTCTCTTAAAGGTGTTTGTTCTGCTTCTGAGGGTTACTCATTTCTAGCAGGTAACATAAGACAGCAGGGTTCAGCAGCAGATGTTCTATATGTGAGTCACAGGAGGTACTATAGAAAGAATAGAATGTTCTTCAGAAGGAATGAATGTTTTTAATTTAGGAGATGTGCAATGTAAAAATAACAAAAAACAAGAAAAGAAAAAAAAGGTGATGCCTCACTACTTTCCTCACATAAAAAATACAGCCCAAAATGCACTGATCTTTCAAGAAAGCATGAAGCCTCTAATACATTTCATTACATTTCCCTTATGCACTGGTAGTGACTTTGAAAGATTACCTCCTACCTTCTGTAACCTTAATCATATTCTTTTTAATACAAAGCAGCAAATAGCCATTTTGTCCCCAAGGAGAACAATTCTATGAGTCTATAACCTGAGATGTAGTTCCATGATGCTCAATTGCAAGGAACAGAAAACAACCATGAGTGGCAATCAGTTTGAACAGTCACTGCATAAACACTTTTCGGTGGGAAAAGCCTTTCTCTTCTGTAAAGACTTCTCTCTTGGTCTATTGCCATGCCACTGGTTGTGGAAGTATCTAGCCATGGGCTCTAGTTCAGTTAATCAGAGCCATCCAGAACTCACTGCCTTCCCACTCTTTTCCATCTCCTTGCTCTGTCACAGTGGGCAGTAGTGTAGGCTGGCTGCTCAGGCTCCTATCTAGGTAATGTGTAAAACAGTATTTGAAGTACAGCTGACTCCACTTCCAGGCACAAGGATAGTTGAAATAAACATTTCCCAGTCTATGATCAGCTCCATGAAACATGAGAAGGTGATCCAGGAAAAGGCTGCAGAATAATACTTATAACAATAATCCAAGCAGCTACTCACCTATGTGAGTGAACGATGACAAGAAGAAGCAGCAGTAGAGACAAACCTTCAGACTTTGGCCCCTTTTTGTGGCTGTAAATTTAAGTCTTTGTGGCACCACCATAAAAATGATCTTGTGATCCTCTGACTGAAAATGCTGAGGAGCACTGGAAACAACACCTCACAGTTTCTATTTTTGTTTTACTTCTATGAGGAAGGTAACTAAACAGCTTTTCAGGAGGTGTGTGTGTTCCTGCTGCATGGCAATGAATTTGATAAACAAGCCAAAGATGTTGTAGCCCCTGCTTAAATGGAGCTGCTCATGAAGCACCTGAATAGGAGCGCTAAGACTTTTTGCCCTTTAACTGAGAAAGCCACTCCCCTTGAGCTTTATCAAAGTGACTTCCTGATCCTCCTTAAAAGTCCTCCTTAGAACCCCTCCTTAGAAATCCTTCTTTGCTATGCCTCCTAGCCTCACAGATACCTAGCAGCAGGCAGAGTGCAGGCAAACTGTAAAGGTCTAGGGCAGCGACTGTCTCCACCTTTTCTGTGCATCATTTAGCCCAGGGTCTAGCTTATGATGAAGATACTGAGAAGCTAAAGCAAAAGAAGCAAAAAGAAAAAAAAAAGAGGCCAAATAATGTAAATAATAAAGAGTTAAACAAAGGAAGTAATAAGTACCTATATTTAGCATATTATACATGTTTTCAAACAGTAATGGAGCAAGTCACCATAGGAATAATAATTGCTACTATTTTTGCCTTGTGCAGATCTTTTCATCTGTGAATTTCTGAGCACACTAATTAAAAACTTTGCTCATGTCCAAAGGCACATAATTCCCATCTGGAAGGCTGAGTTGCTGCGAGTGAAGCAATCTAATACAAACAATATCCTCATCTGACATTATCACTGCATATCTTGGGTTAGGCTTCCATTTTTAACTAGGTAGCAGTCTTAGTATGACTTAACTGGATGAAGCAGGTACTCATCTATCATTTGATACCTTGGCCAGTAGTCACCATCAGATTGTGAGTGTTTGCTAAGGGCATGTACTGGCAAATCTGTGACTTCTGCAGTGACTCACTCATTGAACGGAAATGCCTGCATGCTGGTCTGCTTAGCGTTAGCAGTAAGGCTGGGATTCAGCTTCAGAGGCAAAGGTGGCGGCTTCCTTTCCATTTTACCACTCCTCATGTGTGGTAAAACAATTCCTTCTTCCAATTGTTTATTGGCAACATTAAGATTTCAGCTTTCCCTGTGTGGGATGCCAGCCCCCTCTTCTTCGCAGTAATCATGAGAACAATCAGTCAGTACCAACCACATGTGTTTTCCTTGGAGTCAGGCAGCCCCAGCCCCAGAAGACAGTCTTCTTGATAGAAAGCAGCAAGCCTTTAAACTTTCACCATACACTGATTTTCAAAAAGCCCTGCAGGTGCTTAGATATTTTTCCACTTTGCTGTTTGCCTACAGGGAGGAATAAAGGCAACCACTTTCTCTGTTCCTCTCCCCCTTGGCAGCAGAGTGGTTCCCATACCTGTTTCAGAGGCCAGCTACCCATTTGCAAAACTCCCAGGGTCTAACTGCTCTTCCCTTTTCACAAACTAGCAAACTCCCAGTATGTCTTGGAGCAGTTCTGTGATAGGGTTGGGTTTGTGCCATGAGCTCATCACAGGAAGCCAGGCAGCCAAATAGGTGAAAGGCACCACAGTCACATTTATCTGTATCTTTCAGTAACTGCATCAATTGTAATTTCCTTTTTGTTCAAGCTGAAGCAAATGGTAGCTTAGCACACCGTTGGGTGAATGTAATACTTCTAGTAGCGAAGTGTGGAGCACTCAACTCAGTTTGTTGTGTCCTCTCCCCCTGCCCAGCTGTGCTAGCCCAGGGGGTTGTTGCTCAGATGGCTCCAAATGAAAAACAGAGAGGAAAAATGGCAGATAGCAGCTGAGGTTGGATCAAAAGAGGAGGCCTCACCTCTCTTCTACAAGCACTGACAGGAGAGAGAATTTTTTTCTGGCTAGGTTTTGATTGGTTGTGTTTAAAAAGTGCCCTTCTGGAGAGGACCTGAAGGGTTTTTTGATTTAAAAAGTCCACAAATTTCTGCAATGTTTCCCCCATCTCACCTTGCCCATGGGTGTAAAGGGCCAGACCCAGACCTAAGCTAAAACATTTGTGAATGTGAAACTTAGGTGGCAGGGTCCCTTGATGATGCCCTGCTGAGCAGCTGTAACGCTTCAGCTGTAGGAAACTGTTTGAAGGGGTGATCCATCTCTCTTGCCACATTTGCTGTGTGAACATGCCTGTGCAAGACATGTAGTAAAAGCAATGCAGGATTTTCCATTGCCGTCTTGCGTTGACAGAAAGCTGGAAAAGCTGTTCGTAGCTCTTCCCAGGTGTCCTTCTTGTGACCATGCCAACATGTTTTGACCAAGATAGCTGCTTACATGTGCACTAAAATTTGCCTGTGTAAAGTGCTAGAAGCAGATGAAGAGTGGCAAACAGGCCTACAGAAACTGGTATATGCCCATGCAGTGCTGCTCTCTATGCAGCTCCAGAGACAATGCTCTTGTGTGAACCTGGGGATACTTAACAGAGGTGCTTAGTACCTGCTCCAGCAGTTACTCTTTCCTTTCTTTTTGCTTCTCCTTCTTTGACCATGAAAGAGGGCTAAAGTAAAGTTCTTGGATAAAGCAGCAAACTGTCAGACTCTTATAATTTCATTTTGCAGTCTCAGGATGGGGGAAAGCTAAAGATGAGAGCAATACATGACAGTAAAGCTTACTAGCAGGACAAGAAAATGTGGCAGAGCTATCAAGCCTAGCTCTGAGACTTAGCTCTTCACTACTTAAACTGATTAGGCAGTGCTGTTGAGGTCCACGCCTGTGTTTTCTGCAATACCAGAAGTGCCAGTGCCAGTAACCACCCTCTTGGCATATGACTGAAGCGTCACAGCCACGCTGCTACAAGATCCCTGAAGCAAAGGAGATTTAGCTATGAAGTTTGCTACATGAGGGAGACTGAAGCCCAAGCAAATCTCAGCCAAACTTCTTAGTTATGTTAATATTAGATGGGGGACAACCTGTTTCTCCTGGCTTTCATTCTGATGGTTAGGACTGCTCCAAATATTTCCTATCATTTCAATCTCTTTTTATCCAGAGGGAGTTTCACAGGACATGCAGTATCTCAGGGAGAACAATGCTCAAGTAAATAGAACAGTGTGCTTTATTCCAAGTATGAAGTGGCTGTAGCAACTTTTCCAGTTGTCTTCTGACAGTTTCAAAAGTAGTTTGCCAAGCTAGGAGCCACCTTGTTACATTATCTAGGGGAGGTTGTGCTAGTGAAGGTCTCTGGGACGTTGGCAGGAGGCTGGGCTGTAGCAGGTAGGCTCTAATGGTGAGTGATGCCACATATTTGGTGAATGGTTATCTTCTGAGGTTCATATTACACTAAAAATTAAAACCTGGATGTGACCTTGGGGTCTCAAACTATTAGCAAGGTTTTCTGAGGCTGTCTGGAATGGTATGCATCTGACATGGGGAAGGAAAAGGTGTCTTTTCTTTGGTATGGGGCTCATTCCATTGTCAGCTGTAGACAGAAGAAATTATAGGGAGCCCCAGGGCATGTCTGGTGTCTTAGTTTTGAGCCATGAGCTGCTCTGACAAAGTAACTTGCTTGGTCAATGCAGGCTCTGCAGTTGACATTGTTTACCTGGACTTCTCCAAGGGTTTTGACATGGTCCCCCACAACCTCCTCCTAGGGAAAGCAACACACTATGACACAGGTAGGTGCTCTGTGTGGTGAGTGGGGAAATGGCTGACAGGCCATACCTGGAGGGTGGTAGGAAATTGTTCTTTCTCAGCCTGGCAGCCAGTCCCAAGTAAGGTCCCCCAGGGATCAATATCGGAACCAATGGTGGATGTTGGAATCAAGAGCATCCTGGTCAGATAACATCACAATGAGTGGGGAGGTTGATGCTCCAGAAGGGAGAACTATCTTCTAGGAAGACCTGGACATGCTGAATGAGTGGGCTAGTGTGGTGGTTTGAGCCTTAACTGGGACTTAAGAGCTCAGATGGGGGCAAGGCTGAGAATCCCTCCCCCGCACCCCCCTCCTCTTTCCCAACAGAGAGGAAAAGAAAGGGAAGGAGCAAATCCACCAAGAAATAATTTGGAGTTGTCTTGGAAGTAGAGAGGTAAAGAGTTTTCTTTAAACAATAGATAGATAGATAGATAGATAGATAGATAGATAGATAGATAGATAGATAGATAGATATAGATATAGATATAGATATATGTAACAATAACAGGTAGGGTTCACAAGGGTAAGGAACAAGGATGGATGGGAAAAAAAGAAATACGAAATACAAACCCAGTCCTTTGCAAAGGCGTGGGTGTAGCAGGGAGGACCACGTGGCAGAGAAGCAGGGAACCAGCAGCAGCCCTCGTCCAGGCAAAGGCAGGGACTAAGAATGCTAATGGCTACAGTGCCCTCCTTTTTATAGCCTTGCTGGGCAGAGAGGGGGAGTGGAACAGACTTAGTTTCCCAGGGGGAAACCCCCCTGCAGGGAAGGCAATGCTCTCACAAGCCCTCCCTGCACCGCTTCCAGGATGGGCATACTCCATCACAGCTAGCAAGAGCTTTATGAAGTTCAGTGGGGACAAATGTAGGGACTTCCACCTGAGAATACATATCCCAGGAGTGCACCTCAGACTGGGATCCACTTGGCTGGACAGCAGCCCTGTGGAAAGGGACCTGGGGGCTTTGATAGACAACAAGCTCAGCATGAGTGAATAGTGTGCTGCAGCAAAGAATGCCAACAGGATGATGGGATGCATCAACAAGGGCATTACCTGCAGAGGTAAAGAAGTAATTTTCCCACTCAGCATTTGTCAGACCACACCTGGAATACTGCATGCATTTTGGTCCCCACTGTACAAAAAAGATGTGGACAGGCTGGAAAGCACCCAGAGAAGAGTCATGGGAATGATCAGAGGACTGGCATACCTGCCATATGAGGCAAGGCTGAGAAAACTGGGTTTGTTGAGCCTTGAGAAGAGGTGCTTTAGGGGAGACCTTATGTGGCAGTTTAGACTGGGTGCCTCCTGTTACTGTCACATAAGTTACACCACTGGTGTCCCAAGTGTCCAACCCAGTAGGTGGACACAGGAAACAGCCTATTTCTACCCATAAATCCTGCACCCTATAAATTCGCCTGCAAAGTCTTTCTCTTCCCTCTCTGCTCCTGTGGGAGATGCTCCCTATTGGGTAACAGTGGGAGAGTATCTCAAGGTCTCTTAGGCCTGGCTAGGCCTAATGCCAGGAGGAGAAGGGGGAGGGGCAGTCTCAGACCTGGCCAGCCTGAGACTAGCCTAGCAGTGGTGGGGGAAGAAAGAGCCCTGGGGGTTTTGGGTACACCCTCAGGTGGGGAGAAAGGAAGTGTTGGGAGGCTTTTGGGTGTGCTGTAGGGGACTCTGTATGCTTTGGGATATTTTTGCCACTACGCTTTGTAGATTTCTGTAAAACACAATTGCTTTTCCATTTAAACTTTCCATCACTTTCCAGTCCCTTTGTGTGAGTGTCATTCTTTTGTCCCTCTCAGGGCAAAAGAGAATCTGTCTGGCCTCAAATCAGGACACCTAATTAGCACATATCAGTGCATAAAGGGTAGCTACCAGGACAATGGAGCCTACCTTTTTGGAAGGAGTCACTTGGAAAAGACAAGTACTACTAGTGGGTACAAGTTACTTCTGGGGAGATTCCAATTGGACTCCAGAAGACAATTTTTCACCATGAGAACAGTTAGACATCAGAATAATGTCCCAAGGGAACACTCCTTACATTGGCCAGTTCTGAGTTTCAGCTTGATAATGTGCTGGGCTATCTCATTTAAACTACACTATCACCTAGAAAGGTTGGAGCAGATGATCCTTGCGGTCCTTTCCAACCTGGTACTCTGGGATTCTGTGTGATTAATCTGACTATTGACCAATACTTCCAGGTCCTTTTTTGTCAGGCAGCTTCCCAGCCACTCTTCCACAAACTGCAGTGTTGCATGGGGTTATTGCAATCCAAGTGCAGGACTTAGCACTTGGCCTTGTCAGGCCTCGTAACACTGGCCTCAGCCCATTGATGCAGCCTGTCCAGGCCCATATATAAAGCATCTTTATCCTCAAGCAGATCAACAAACTGTCCTAACTTTGTGTTTTCTCCAAACTTGTGGAGGGTGCACTCGATCCCCTCATCCAGATCACTGCTGAATGTATCAACAAGAACTGGCCCTCACACTGAGTCACAGGAAACACTGCATGACCAGCTGCCAGCTGGATTTAACTCCATTCACGACCACTTTTTGCTCCTGGCCAAAACCAGACAATTTCTCCAGGAGAATGTTGTGGGAAACAATGTAAAAAGATTTACTGAAGTCCAGGTAGACAATATCCAAAGGCTTTCCCTCATCCACCAAGCAGGTCACCTTGCTATAGAAGATTAGGTTAATCAAACAGGATCTGACTTTCATAAACCCATGATGACTGAGCCTGATCACCTGGATGTCCTGTATGTGCTGTGTGATGGTGTTCAGGATGATCTGCTCCATAACCTTCCCTGTCCCCTAGGTCAGATTAACAGGCCTGTAGTTCCCTGGATCCTCTTCCCAGCCCTTCCTGAGATAGGTGGCACACTTATATGGCCAAGTTGTGTAGCAGTCTGGCTGTTTAGAAGGATGAAGTGGTGCAGTGTTGTGCTGTCTGGCAGGGCCTATTGATGTAGGCATCTGGGTGTTTTGCAAGGTTAGGAAATGTAGGTCACTGAGTGGATACAAAACATAGGGCTTTGGCTGTCTGGCTAGCCCAGATCATGTAGGGCTCTGAGTGGTAGGCAGCAAAAGTCATGTAGGGCTCTGTCTATCTGGAGAGACCAAGTGCTGTAGGACTCTGGCCTGGGTGAATCATGTCTGGGGTTCAGGCTCCCGCGGCTGGCTGTGGGGAGCTGCCATGGGCTTGGTGTATGCCAGCAGTGGACTGCTGTGGCCATGCTATGGCATGGGTTTTATTTTTATTTTATTTCCCCCTATGTCTTCCTCCAGCCATTCCCCTAGCCTTCATTTTACATTTTGTACCCCATGCAAGGGTTTCTCTGTAAAGTTGGTTCCAGAAGCTTCTTGGGGCTGCTGCCTGCATTCTTCAGGTTCACTGGCTGGTGATTGTGAGCTGCTTTGTGACATGCAGTTTCTGGAATGTGGCAGGGACTGCCCACACATAGGATAGGCTTGCTGACTATGGTCAGTGTGGCCTGGGGAAGGGAGCGAGGTGGTGGTGTGTGCTAGGGCTGCCAGGGGAGTGTAGGACATAGAGGGACCGCAATGCTATGCCAGGCTCTGTGCAGGAATCTTGAGACAATGTGATGCCATGTTGACCTGCTGCAGGGCTCAGACCTCATGTAGCCAGAGAACATCTGGGAGGTATGGTGTATTTTGCAAACTATATTGTTTTTATGAGAAGTGCTGATTTGGTTGTTCAGGGTGCTGTTACTGCTGACTTGACTCGTCTGGTAGTCTATGTCTCTGTCTGTTTGGCTGGGGAAAGAGGTGTAGGGTTCTGGAGGTACAGCCAGCCCAAGGGGTAAAGGCATCTTGCTAGAATGTAGGACAAATGGTGCAAGGCTTCTAGAAAGCTAGAGTGGCCAGGTGGTGTATTGTCAGGCTGGCTATCCAGACAGTGTGGTTCACTAGGATTCTGGCTAAAGTGGTGTGTGGCTCTGGCTGTTTGGTGAGGTCAAAGTGGTGAAGGGTCTGGATGGCCACCCAGCTGAAGTGCTGTAGGGCTATGGATGGCTGATAAAGAAAGTGCTGTAGGGCTTTGTTGGCCAGCCATCTAAAGTAGCATAGGGCTATGGATAGCTGGTCAGATAGAATGGTGTAGGACTCTGGGTCTTTTGTGACACCATGCAATTTAGTGATCTTGTCATCCAGAGTGGTGTAGGGCACTGGGGGACTCACCAGCAAATTTCTGTAGGGTTCTGACTGTCTGGATAAAGTAGGGTAAGGCTCTGGCTGGCCAGCCACATAAAGTGATTTAAGCCTCTAGCTATTTGACAAGGTCAAGTAGTGTACAGCTGTGGCTCTTCAGACAGGAAAAATGGCGTAGGTTCTGGATGGCTGGCCAGGTAATGTGGTAGAGGCATCTGGCTGTGATGTAGTGCTGTATCTGTCTGGGCAGCCAAAGTGGTGTAAATTTCTGGCTGGTGGTCCAGGCCAAGTGATGAAGTCTAGCTGGCCTGCTATCCAAAGTGGTGTAGGGCTCTAGCTGTTTGGTGTGTCCTCTTGGTGTAGGGCTCTAACCTGGTCAGCCAAAGTATTGTAAGGCTCTGGCTGTTTGGTGATGATGAGTTGTATAGGGCTTTCTCTGTCTGGACAGCAAAAATGGTTGATGGGTCTGTCCATTTGGGGGGTCTATTTGGTATATGGCTTCAGCTGGCCAGCTGAAGTGTTATAGGGCTCTGGCTGGTGACTTAGGCCAAGTGATGTAGGATTCTGCCTGGCCATCCATCCAAAGTGGTTTAGAGCTCTGTCCATTTTCCTGGGACATATTATTGAGGACTCTGGCTTGCTGGCTACACAAAGTAGTCTACTGCTATGGCTGTTTAGCTGGGCTGAAGCGCTGTAGGGCTCTGGTTGGCTGGCCAGCCAAAGTGCTAGAGAATCTGGCTGTTCTGAAGAACTACATTGTTTAGGGGCCAGAGAAATTTATGAAGAGCTCTGACTGTCTGGCCATCCAAAATGATGTAGGTCTCTAGCTTATTGGTGGGATCAAATGTTTTAAACTGTAGATTTACAAAAAGATTTCTGTGAGACCCCAGTTGTCTGACTTGACCAAGTGCTGTAGGGCTCTGGCTAGCTGGCCAGATTTGGCAATCTAGTACAAAATAGATATGAAAATAATGCCAAGGAGATGCAAAATGGAGAGGGAGGCATTCCTGGGCTCCGGTTGCACTAGCCCCACATACACTGCTTCAGGTGCTGCATTCTCTTCCCTATGCTGTTGGGCCTGGCTGTGTTCAGACCCCCAGCCCTATTGTATGCACTGAGCAGCACAGATTAACAGCATACCAAGCCTAGTATCTACATGTAAAGCTGAGAAGAGGAAGTATGATATTTTCTTTTTCCCATGTTCTGGTTGCATCAAATTGGGTGAGTGAGATACTTTTTAAAGCAACTCCGTGGCATACGTGCTGGCTTTCCAAACCACTTCCAGATGCAAAACTCTTTCAGATAACTATTCCTTTTGCTTAAAAAATAAAAAGAAAAGAAAAAAAAAAGGTTGTGGGTTTTTTCCCCCCAATACTAATGGTTTTGCCAACATTCATTGCACTTAAATAACGTGAAAGAAGGAAAGAAGTGTGTGCTGTATTCCGTTATTAGAGTGCTGTGTTGGTCCTCTCAAGCACCTACAGTATATGCACTGCCTTCCAAAGTTTATATTCCATGTACTCCTCTGCACAAAACAATGTAGAAAGAACAAAGCCAGCTCATGGGGTAGTGTGCTTGGGATGGTGTCTTTATGAGGAACTTTATGAGAGAAAGGAACTATGTGAGGAAGATAGTGGTGTTGGCCCTGATTAGCAGAGAGCCCCTTCAATAGATAGAATAGAATAGAATAGAATAGAATAGAATAGAGTAGAATAGAATAGAATAAACCAGGTTGGAAGAGACCTTCGAGATCATCGTGTCCAACCTATCATCCAACACCACCCAATCAACTAAACCATGCAACCAAGCATCCTGTCAAGCCTCGCCCTGAACACCCCCAGCGACGGCGACCCCACCACCTCCTCAGGCAGCCCATTCCAGTGGGCAATCACTCTCTCTGTGTAAAACTTCCTCCTAACCTCCAGCCTAAACCTCCCCTGACGCAGCCTGAGACTGTGTCCTCTTGTTCTGGTACTGGCTGCCTGGGAGAAGAGACCAACCTCCGCCTCACTACAACCCCCCTTCAGGTAGTTGTAGAGAGCAATAAGGTCACCCCTGAGTCTCCTCTCCAGGCTAAGCAACCCCAGCTCCCTCAATCTCTCCTCACAGGGCTTGTGCTCCAAGCCCCTCACCAACCTTGTTGCCCCTTTCTGGACTTGTTCCAACAAGTCAACCTCCTTGCTAAACTGAGGGGCCCAGAACTGGACACAGTACTCAAGGTGCAGCCTAACCAGTGCAGTGAAGGGGTTGCCTTGTGGGAATTGCAGAGCGACAAGACGTGAGTTCACAGAAACATTTAGACAATCAAAACACCAAAGCCACATGGAATGCCATGAGCTTGAATGTCTAAAATTTATCTCCTGAGGATTTGTAGGCAGCAAATTCTATGAACTCTTTAAATGACAATGAAGTGCTTTGAAGCTGGCTCTGAAATGAAGGCATTCCTAAAGATGCTTCCTCATCTCTTGTGTCCTTTTATTTTCTGGCTTAGCTTTAGGTAACATGCTGGAACCATCATTTATATAGAACTTACCACAAGCAGTATCTTCTGCCTGATGGCATTCAGCTCATTATTGAGATGAAGGATCTCAAATATATCCATTTCCTTTATCAGAAAGTTAAGAATCTCTACATAAAATTACCAGTGATGAGAAAATCTTCTCAGAAAGCAGATTCTGGCTTATTTAAATTACCTGGCAGTAGGGCAGTGAAGATAAGGGGCATTCTGAATCACAGATAGCTCAGAAAAAAATATGAAAGGAAAAAATAGTTTTGAGTTACAATGAAACAGAAACCTTTCACAAATGTCTGGTGAAATCAAACTGCTTTGAGAAAAATAATGTCAGGATACGTGAATGGTGCCGCATCCAGCTGGCAGCCAGTCACCAGTGGCGTGCCCCAGGGATCAGTACTGGGCCCCATGCTCTTTAACATCTTTATTGATGATCTGGATGAGGGCATTGAGTCCATCATCAGTAAATTTGCTGACAACACCAAGCTGGGGGCAGGAGTTGATCTGCTGGAGGGTAGAGAGGCTCTGCAGAGGGACCTCGACAGGCTGGACAGATGGGCAGAGTCCAAGGGCATGAGATTTAACACATCCAAGTGCCGGGTTCTGCACATTGCCCACAGCAACCCCAGGCAGAGCTACAGGCTGGGGTCAGAGTGGCTGGAGGACAGCCAGGTGGAGAGAGACCTGGGGGTGCTGGTCGACGGTAGAGCGAACATGAGCCTGCAGTGTGCCCAGGCAGCCAGGAGGGCCAATGGCGTCCTGGCCTGCATCAGGAACAGTGTGGCCAGCAGGAGCAGGGAGGTCATTCTGCCCCTGTACACTGAACTGGTTAGGCCACACCTTGAGTCCTGTGTCCAGTTCTGGGCCCCTCAGTTTAGGAAGGAGGTTGACTTGCTGGAACGAGTCCAGAGAAGAGCAACAAAGTTGGTGAGGGGTTTGGAACACAAGCCCTACAAGGAGAGGCTGAGGGAGCTGGGGTTGCTTAGCCTGGAGAAGAGGAGACTCAGGGGTGACCTTATTATTCTCTACAACTACCTGAAGGGAGGTTGTAGACAGACGGATGTTGGTCTCTTCTCCCAGGCAGCCAGTACCAGAACAAGAGGACATAGTCTCAGGCTGCGCCAGGGGCGGTTCAGGCTGGATGTTAGGAAAAAGTTCTATACAGAGAGAGTGATTGCCCATTGGAATGGGCTGCCTGGGGAGGTGGTGGAGTCGCCATCACTGGAGGTTTTTAGGAGAAGACTTGACGGGGTGCTTGGTGCCGTGGGTTAGTTGTTTGGGTGGTGTTGGATTGGTTGATGGGTTGGACGCGATGATCTTGAAGGTCTCTTCCAACCTGGTTTATTCTATGTATTCTATGTGCAACATTAATTTTGACATAAAATGCATTATTCTTTTTGCTTTGAGCAGTCACTCGTATTTAACTTACTACAAAGTAAATTTCATGGAAATACCAACACAGAGAGTTGAAAACAAATGCATTTCATTTGGAAAAAAAGCAGAAGTGAAAAAATAACTGCTCTTAAAATATATTTTTTTTCTGAATAGACAATTAAAACCCAACAACAATTCAAAAAATTGTTGAGGTATTACTGAAGCTTCTCTGAGAAATAGTTCCAACATTTGTAAATGTAAGTTGCTTTCTGGGTGGGAATGAAAGAGCACTAGGGAGATGTATATAGCCATAAGGAGACAGTAGTTGCAGGCCCTGCTGCCCATCTCCTGTGCTTCCCATACCCTGTGGTGAGGGTGCTGGGGGGCCCCCAGCCTGGTTTGCTGGCAGGACTCTTAGACAAAATTATTCTGCCTAGGGTTCCTAGCCTACAACTGTGCACAGATGGAGGAATCTTGAGCCAATTGAACCAAAACAAAGCCTGAAATGACTTTAATCTGGTGAGGGAGAGACCTCCATATGGAAGTTGAAGTGACAAGAAATTGGATGTTAAAGTAACCAGAAATTCTTACTGACAGTGTAATACATTTAGATTTCCTATATCTAAGGAATAGTCATTATAATGGTCATTATAATGCTGATTTTTTGGTGACTTCCTCCTTGTTTGTGTGTGGCATCTGATGCAGTGCAAACACTAGAAAGTGGAAGACCTCCTTCTGGGTCAGCCCTTGAAGCAGCCTCTCTCCACTAACTGAGGAGGGACTGAGGGTCTTTAGTCCATGCAGAAAACAATTCTGCTCATAAAACATGACTACCACCTTGGTACTGCAGCCCATGAATGTTTTCTTACTATTCAGTTTCACCCCCAAAAGCAGAAGATGCTTCAGCTTGCTTCTCCTTGATCTTCCTGCAAGTTATATTTGCTGCCTTTGCAAGACTGTTATCAAACAGCTAATACAGAGAAGGGAAAAACCATTTCTGTCAGAAATAGATGGAAGGTTCCTACTCTTAAGAGCAGGCTATGTGAGCTCTAAGACCTTATCTGTACATGAACTGTACTGCCTTGGAACAGGTTAACTACCTTGATGCAGAAATGCTTATTTCTAGAAAAAGGAATCTATCTCTAGAGGTAGCTTTGTACTAATGTGATAGACCATGTAGCCATAAGGTGTGTGTGGTGTAAATGAACCAGTAAGGATAAAGCCTTAGCAACCCAATCTAGTTAAAGATGGCCCTGCTTACTGCAGGAGAGTTGGACTAGTTGACCTTTAAAGGTCCCTTCCAACCCAATGCATTCTATGATTCTGTAATCCATACCTTCATATATAATGCAGTGGAAACTTTTCAATCAGTGTTTTGGCAACATGCTGTTACTTGAAAGGGCACATTACTGCAGCGTGGTGTCTGCTTGCTTCCCAGACATACTATGTACTCTGGGGATGTAAAAAAACGGTGTGTGTGTGTTTGTGTGTGTTACATAGGACAAAGCAAAGAAACAATAGTTTTAAAACACAGCACAGAAATCCTTCTGGTGGCAATCATCCCGCACAGTAGGAGGACAGTGTTCAGACAAACTAGTCTTCTGGTACAGCAGGCTCTGGACAATGAGGCTCCACTGCCACTTACAAGTAAGCTATTTAAGTGGTTAGGATGCCTTTGTACTATTATGTTCTGATTTGGCTGGTCTCCCTGTGCTTATTACTCTTGAGAACACTTAAGGGACCAGCTCCTTCATTTACTTGTTCAGTTACACAATAATTTTTTTTTTAACAAGTCACTCTTTTCTGAGTTGCTATATACTGAATATTGCATCGGAAGCATTTCCTGGTCTCAGGAGAGGTGATGCTTCATTTGTCTTGGGAAGCAGAAGTCCTCACAGGCAGGAAAAAGCTGGGCTAGGTGGAAAATATGTTGGCATAAATAAGATACAAATTTAAGGCACAGAAACTGTACTTGCAAAATACATCTGTGTGAATGCTGGCATTAGGCGAGCTCTAGAAACCACAAAGGAAATAACTACCATTACCCTGGGAATGACAGTGAGAGATTTAATCTAAACTGTATCACAGAGCACTTAGAATGCACCAAGGGGACATGTTAAGCATTGGGGTATACCTGCATAGTATACCTGAGGATTATGAGCAGTATGCCAGTGGCAGAAGGGGCAACCCAGCTACTCACCATCAGTCCTATGGTAGTCCTTCCAGCCCTGCTTGCAGCCATATAGCTTTGTCACGTCTCTTGAAACGTTTCTGGAACTGGTGAGCCAATTCTTAACTGACAGAAACTGGTCATCTATTTTTTTAGCAGGGTTGGTTTTGGTCAGCACAGAAGTATCAGTTTGTCCTTCAGAAGGTCACCAGAGACAGTGCTTGGAAGAAGTCAAGGGCTTTCACTAGGTTTGAGAGGGGCTGGCAGAGGACTGATAATACCTTCTCACTCAGTGGCAAAGAGCACATAGGTTGGCAGAGCTTTCTTGTATTGCAGCATCTGGGAGCTAAGGTACTGTGTGCTGTAAAGTTGTGTAATTCAAAGGAGTCTGTTCCCCCGCTATAACCCCACACTTTTTCCTGCAGGATTCATAATGCTGCATCATTTTTACCTCTGTGTAGAGCTTCTGAACATAGAGGGAAAACCAGTTTGTTTGGAGGCACAGAGTATATACCCCCTACAGTAAGAAGCATAGGCCTTGAGTTTTTGGCAGCCACACTCTAGGGTTAGAGAAAGCTAGGGCTTTGGATTGATAATTGCTTGGTTTGCATTTTTTCTTTCCTCCCAATTTGTGTGAATTTATAGTGTCAATGTTTCTTACCATGTTAACAAACTAGGCTCAAACACCCAGGAGTCGTCCATTCCACAACAGCTCAAACAATAGAATTTCAGATGACATGTCTTGAGCAGTACTAGCTCCAGCTCTGACTGCTTTTAACCACCAAATCTATCACAAAGAATGAAACAAAGCAAATACAGAAAAACTGTTACACATATAAAAGAGCTGAAGAATAGAAGGCTTTCCATCGTGACTTAAAAAACCAAAATCAATTTCTTGAATTCAAACCAGTGTTTAGAGGCTACAACAACATAGAAACCTTGGCAGAAGAAGGAGTTCTGAATGAAGGTTATTGTCATTCGTCTTCTGGTGAAGTAGAGCCAGTTGCACTAGTGTTTATCCCAATAATTGAAAAGGGAGCTTTGAAATACCTCCACTTAGTTCTTTAATTGCTCTCAAACTTTTGACTACTTCTGGTTTCATAATTTTTTTGGTCAAAACCACAAAAATTTGTTAAGGAGGACTTGGTTAGTTCAACCCAAATTTTCCCTGCTTGCTTTCTGACCATTGTTTCTTTTATATCTTTTACGAGCAGAGGTTAGCTTGATGGGTTCTGAGCTTCAGTTCTCATTCTTTGACAACCCAAGCTTTGGAGAACTGGAGCTTGATGTGAATCAAAAACAGGGAGGTGTTATATTTCTCCTAAGTCATCTGTTCTGTTTTTCAATTAATGTGTGTGGTGGTTGGTGGTTTTTTTTTCCCTCAAAGATGATTGCTGAGTGGTTTGCAAGCAATGTTGCAGACCAGTCTTCTGTGCTGCAGAGTATTATATTCCTTTGCCCTTAGAAGCTCCCCAATGTGAACACTAATAGCTTTTTGTATAGGGTGCCTAATAGGTTACACCATAACTTGAGGTGAGGAAATGTCCATACAATTGTTAAGAAAAGAAGAAAAAGGAATAGAAAAGAGATCTGATAAGAATGACTGCAGAATTAGAAACAGCAAATTAGTTTAGTTTAGCTAGTCATATAAGATCCATCACCATGTTACCCTCACCTCAAAGAACAGACTCCATATCCTCATGCCATCTTCCCAATACCTTTTGAGAAAAAACAGTAAGACCAAGTCCCTTTTGGTTTCTAAGTATTTGTCACTCTCCAAGGTAAAAGGTGCTTTAATAATAAAATCACTCTATGGCCGCTCCTGACCCTGAGGTGGAAGCATTTAAGTCCTCAGTCAGATCAGAATTCACTTTGAAGGTAGTGGAAGCTTAACTTTCAGTTGGGCAAGCAGGTTAAAGGGTCTCACCCTGCACAATTGCTTGGTTCTATGTAAAAATCTGTGGATGGATAGTGGAGGGATGGAGGTGGTGGGGTGGAAGAGGGGGGATCAATGGCTTTCCTGTGAAAGTCCAGATGGGCCTGCATAGACAACATCAAGCCAGAGTATAGGCTCAAGAATTGTGCATAAAGCCACCTCTGTGTACTGGGTTCCTACTTCAGAGCTTTTTCTGGTGGTCAGGATCCCAAAACATGAATATTTCTCCGTGAGTATTTTAGTGTTTCTAAACCAAGGGAAGTATGATTTATCATGTTGTACCAAATTTTAAGTTTTGAGGCATGGAGAATTCTGTGGCAGTCCATGAAAAAGCAACCGGTTCTTCACACAAAGGTACAGGGCTTGTAGGTTAATATAGCTCTGAAGCTACATCTGGCTCAGTTTGTAATTGTGAGAACACAGTGAAAGAAATGAAAATGGGATGGACTACTTTAGTGAAGTTATTTTGTAATCCATGTTCTGCAATGCAATAGTTTCTTGTGACGTGGTTTGTCATGTGCAAATGACAGAGAACTCTCTCTGTTGAGTAACTGCAGTAAAAATGAATGTGTGCTTAAAAATACTCATCCTTAGAAAGCCCTTCTCGCCGCCTTGGATCATTAAAAAAATTAAAAGTAGTTACTGATACAGTCATTTAATTTCTTGAAGCCTGTTTTAGTCCTTTAGATCCTGTTCAATCAAGACACTAATACACAGCTGCTGATAAAACACAAGTTGGCAGTTGCATGCCGGTGCCAAATGTATTCCTGCACTTGGCATGAAGAAAGCGCAGCTAAGGGTAATCATAAGGAAGTTCTAGTTAATCATAGGTGTGGTGTGAAGCAGAAGCAATGTACATAAATCAGTGTAATACAGAGCAATTTTCAGGGAAAAAAAAAAAACAAAACACCAAACCTGAAATTTTATTATTATCTCCCAGTGAGACTGCAATTTGTAATTTGCACTCTAACTCCATCAGCTGTCTTTTCTGCTTCTGTGCACAAGCAGATACAGCATCACCGTGTCGTTAAAGAAACAATTATCCTATACAAGAGCACTAATAAATGCCTTCTGCTAGATGCAGGATTTAGCCAGCAAACACAAATAGACCTTTTACATCAATGCTAGCTAAGATTAACAGCGACATTTAATGTCGCCTACTCGTTCCTGAAGCGCCACATTGTCATTGTAAGCCACAGGGTGGCGGAAAAAAATATGCGGAGGCAACTAGCAAACGCTAAGTGGTTATTCGTGGAAGTGAAGAAACTGCAACTAATTAAAGATGTTAGTCAAACTCTCTAAAATTAGCCAATATTTGAATCCCACACAAATTCCATATTTAAGGTTGTGGGATTGAATATTTAATGAGAATTTGGCTGAATTTTTGGGTTTTTTGAGGTACAGTACATCTCCTACATTTCCTACTTATTCACAGCCTTTGTTTGCCTCTTGTTTCTTCAGCCTTATAATTTTAGGGGGATATATTTTACTGCAGTATTTCCCAAGCTTACATGTGGATTGGAAGCAATTTAGTAGTGTCTGTGGAGAATCTGGAGGTACTCTATATGGGTAACAATGCTGTTACCAGAAAACACAGAAACCTGAAGATCCAAGCTGGGGTTGCTTAGCCTGGAGAGGAGGAGACTCAGGGACTCAGGAGACTCAGTTGCTCTCTACAACTACCTGAAGGGGGGTTGTAGACAGGCAGAGGTTGGTCTCTTCTCCCAGGCAACCAGTACCAGAACAAGAGGACACAGTCTCAGGCTGCGTCAGGGGAGGTTTAGGCTGGAGGTTAGGAGGAAGTTTTACACAGAGAGAGTGATTGCCCACTGGAATGGGCTGCCTGGGGAGGTGATAGGGTCGCCGTCGCTGGGGGTGTTCAGGGTGAGGCTTGACAGGATGCTTGGTTGCATGGTCTAGTTGATTGGGTAGTGTTGGATGATGGGTTGAACATGATGATCTCGAAGGTCTCTTCCAACCTGGTTTATTCTATTCTATTCTATCCTATAACCATAATTCCTTTTTTCCCCCCACTCCCATATTCCAGAAAGCAAAAAAGGCAGGTTATAGGGAACAGTAGGGTTAGTGAGATTCCTAACTGGTATGTAGCTAAAATGACACTAAATTTCAAATGTCACCTTTTTTCAGCAGAGACTTCAGTTTTTCTGCAATTGTTTTGTAAGAGTTAGCAGTGTGTGAACGGAGAAAGTAGATTTTCTGTAGCAGTCATCATTATGCTAATTAGGCATGAAGCCCAGAATCTAAATGCAAGTTGGCAGCTAAAGCCCTATGGCCAGTCTTGCAGCCACACACTGATTTTTCACACGTATTCATGGACTAGGTCAGGCTAAAGTTCCTTCCTAGGAGTATTCAATCAGGTTAGCTTGAATTCAGTTGTGCTGATAGGTTTTAAGAACATAGGTTTGAAGATTTCAGCTAATGATATCCCTTTAATTCTATTTGAAATTTCATGAACGCCAAATGTTCTTGAAAATTGTTAAATTAATTGACTGGCTCCCAGGACAGTGTAGTGAAGCCTGAGGGAAAAGTCTAGCCTTCTGTTTTTTGAATGTGTATATACACAAATATATACTTTGTATATACAAATGTATAGATATTGTCTATTGTGCCCGGTCTGTTTACAATAGATACATGTGATCTGTTTTGGGTATATGATCCCTGCCTGCCTGTCACTATTTGAGCAGGCTAAAAAGATTCCAGGGACAATGAGTGAGGATCCTATACCCCTTCTTATATTTGGACAACACCTGATATTACAGGATACCAACTGTGATTTAGCAATACCAACCTACAACCAGTAATAGCAGCAATGTCATTAATACAACTTTTGACAGCCTAATACATTTCCTCCACTCCCAACCAATCAGTTTCCACTTCCTCAATATCATTTCCTCATTAATTCATTCTAGTTCAATTCAAAATTGATGGTGAAACCTTCAGGAGATCACAAGGGACCAGAAAGAGTTATGCTGGTGACAACAGCTCCATAGCTTACAGTACCATTCGCTGCACTAAGAGGAGGTAATTCTTCATTACTGACCCATGAAAGTAAAAGGCCGGGAGGATTTAAACCCAGACACAGAGAAGGACCTCTGAAGAACACTGTTCTGGAATGGGGAACACTAAAACCATTCAGCAGTTTGGGAAAAAAAGAGAAATGAAAAAGAAACAGAAGCAAGCTCTATTGCCCTGTAACTGCTTAGTCACTCTGTGTGCTGGCAGGTTTGAGTTGGGTTACTTTCCCCCCCCCCCCCTTTCTCTTTACCTCAGGCATTCAGTTTGAAGGGTGTGTGCAGAAGTGAACTTTCCAAATGATTAGTCATCTTTACAGTCTTCTGCTTGTCACAGGATTTAGAATATAGAATAAACCAGGTTGGAAGAGACCTTCAAGATCATCGTGTCCAACCCATCAACCAATCCAACACCACCTAAACAACTAACCCATGGCACCAAGCACCCCATCAAGTCTCCTCCTGAACACCTCCAATGACGGCGACTCCACCACCTCCCCAGGCAGCCCATTCCAATGGGCAATCACTCTCTCTGTATAGAACTTCTTCCTCACATCCAACCTAAACCTCCCCTGGCACAGCTTGAGACTGTGTCCTCTTGTTCTGGTACTGGCTGCCTGGGAGAAGAGACCAACCTCTGCCTCACTACAACCCCCCTTCAGGTAGTTGTAGAGAGCAATAAGGTCTCCCGAGTCTCCTCTTCTCCAGGCTAAGCAACCCCAGCTCCCTCAGCCTCTCCTCGTAGGGCTTGTGTTCCAAACCCCTCACCAACTTCGTTGCCATTCTCTGGACTCGTTCAAGCAAGTCAACCTCCTTCCTAAACTGAGGGGCCCAGAACTGGACACAGGACTCAAGGTGTGGCCTAACCAGTGCATTGTACAGGGGCAGAATGACCAGTACCCCCAGGTCTCCTCTCCACCTGGCTGCTCTCCAGCCACTCTGACCCCAGCCTGTAGCTCTGCATGGGGTTGTTGTGGCCAATGTGCAGAACCCGGCACTTGGATGTGTTCAATCTCATGCCGTTGGACTCTGCCCATCTGTCCAGCCTGTCGAGGTCCCTCTGCAGAGCCTCTCTACCCTCCAGCAGATCAACTCCTGCCCCCAGCTTGGTGTCGTCAGCAAATTTACTGATGATGGACTCAATGTCCTCGTCCAGATCATCAATAAATTTTCCTAAAAGGAAGTTGGGATTGCTGCACAAACTTGAAGCAGACTCTACAAGGTGAGAAAATGTCAGGTTAAACCCCCAAAGCCTATTATCTTCCAGCACCCTAATAGCCATTAGTGCCCACTATACAGCCATAAAAGATAAAAGTCCTGGGATATAGTACTGCATGCTTCTACCCACCATGCAGCTAATTCTGCAACTTCTGTTCAGTGAAATAACATCCTTAATAAATTATGTATGTTAAGAGTAGATATGATAATTTTTCAGCAGCTCTTCTGCAGTCGTTTCCTGTAGCAGCTGTTCAGCGTTGATCCAACTGATTTCTATCAGTGGCTAAAGATTAATAATGTACTCTAATCAGCCATGTCTGCTAAACAGGGTTCTTGGCCACATTTAAATTTAGAAGTCTCCTATATACTCCAGTTTCACCCATAATTCAGTTCATGTCATTTATTCACATGCAAAAGTGTTAATACCTGTGTAAATAACACAGGCAGATGCAACAATGTGGCATCTCTGTTTCTGTGTCCATCGCAGGACATACTGCCAGCAGTTTCAAAAGGCTTCAGATTTAGCACACTGCACAGCTGCAGACTGCATGTGGTGGCAGCTACCCCACCAGCAAGCTGTTCCACCCAGTCAGCAACAGAAAGGGAAGTTTCAAGAGGCAGATGACAAGCCTGAGGTTGTAATATGGTAGGAGCAGCAAGACCTAGCTGCATCTCTTTAATTACAATCTCCCAAACTGCCACAGTTACTTCCATAAGATATGCCTAGAGTAAGATTCTATGTGATTGGTACCAAGGAAGAGAAATAGCAAATATAAATGCATTTATATATTCAAGTGTTACAAATGTTTTCTGGTATTTCAAGGCCTTCTGGCACGCAAGTGTACCTCCAGTCAAGAGATGGCATCTTTACAGCCTACATAGTTAATTTTGTCTTTCAGCATTTAAGAGTAGCAACAGGCACAGAGCCTCCCTAATATGATTTGTCTCAAGGGATTTCTGTACCCCAACAAATACAGTGGACATAATTTATCTCTTTTTTAAAAGCAAAAAAATCATACAGGACCAGAAAAAACAAATCACACTATCAAGCATAAAAAAAAAAGAGGTATCTGTTATTTTAAATCCTTTATGATGAGGGTGGTGAGACACAGGAACAGTTTGCTCAGAGAAGTTGTGGATGCCCCATCCCTAGAATTATTGAAAGACAGTTTGGACAGAGGTTTGAGCACCTTGATCTTGTAGGTGTCCCTTCCAACCCAACCCACTCTATGAATGTATGTGCCTTTCAAGTGCTTTCCAACCCAAACCATTCCATGATTCTGATTCTATTTATGCCCATTCTACTACCAGTTGCTCAGGTGCTTGAAGGGTCTGCAAGGTGAATTGACTAGTAAAGCTCGACAGCCAGCTAGCAAATGAGAAAAGCTTCTGTCTTCAGGAGAGAAATACAGAGGAACTGCCCAGTGTTTCAGCTGAAGTTAGGGCTAGCTCTAGATACAGCCTGAGCAACGGAATTATTCTGGCCATTACAAACATTTAATGTTCCAAAGTTTCTCTACATGGAGAAGGGTTGCATACAAGGACATATTTTATAGGCTGTCTGCTTTGGACTGACAACAGGAAGCTTCAAGAATTTACCTGCATTGATGTAGAGGCATGCATGGACACAGACCTGTTGACTTCCATCACCACCTCTTGACAGTCATAGTATCAGTCAGGGTTGGAAGGGACCACAAGGATCATCTAGTTCCAACCCCCCTGCCATGGGCAGGGACACCTCACACTAGATCAGGCTGGCCACAGCCTCATTCAGCCTGGGCTTAAACACCTCCAGGGACGGCGCCCCAACCACCTCCCTGGACAACCCATTCCAGGGCTTCACCACTCTCATGGTGAAGAACTTCCTACTCACGTCCAGCCTGAATCTCCCCACCTCCAGCTTCATTCCATTGCCCCTAGTCCTATCACTACCTGAGATCCTGAGAAGTCCCTCCCCAGCCTTCTTGTAGGCCCCCTTCAGATACTGCAAGGCCACAATTAGGTCACCTCGGAGCTTTCTCTTCTCCAGACTGAACAGCCTCAACTCTTTCAGTCTGTCCTCATAGGAGAGGTGCTCCAGCCCTCTGCTCATCCTCGTGGCCCTTCTCTAGACACGTTCCAGCACGTCCATATCCCTCTGGTAATAGGGGCTCCAGAACTGGATGCAGTGCTCCAGGTGGGGTCTCACTAGAGCTGAGTAGAGGGGGAGAAGTCCTACCATAAGTTTGCAAAACGCCTTTTAATGAAATAAGGGCACATTAAAATCCATTAATGACTTGCTAGTTTTCTCTCATGCTTCCCAGTAACCTAATGGATGAGACAGTTCATGGCTCTATACAGAAGGGTAGGTGCACCTGAACTGCAATGGTTCATTTGGCACAATTAATCTAGCCAGAAGAACACAGAATGCTTTTTGCACCTTGACCGAAGTATGACATGGTAATTCTTTCACATGCCACTAGCAGCTTAACTCCTTGCAAAAATAATCCAAACAGGGTTTCTCCAGGTTTTGCCACAGAAGATGAACTATCTCACCTGTAACAGTTGTATTCAAAGCAAACAAACAAAACTCCATAGCAAGGCTCAGTTTTTGCATTAATGTGTGCACTTTAGGAGACACCAGTGCTCATTTTGGCTAGACTGAAAAATGACACATGACAAATTTTAAAACAGTTGTAAACCAAGATGTGTCATTATAACAAAACTGGAAATTCAAAGTCATATGCTCCATTCTTTTCCTGCCAAACTGTTCACAGTTCAGAAACAGAGAAGCTAGTACCTCTCCCAAACCCTACTATTAATCTCATACATCTTCCTTCTCCCCACACCCAGCTGAGGACAGGACAAAGGGACATTGTGTACTACTGTTTAAAAAATAAATAAATTCAACTCCAACAAGAAAACCAAACTACTCTTTTTGTTGCATGAAACCTCCAAAGCTTTATGTATTGTCTTCAGTTCCATACATATTCTCTATAACATAAGGCATACTAAATCAGGACTACAGTTCCCTTACCCTTCTTTTCCAGACAATGGAAAAACAAGCAATGCAAAGCTGAAGGGCTTCTCTGCCACTGAGAATCCTGGAGTTAAGCAGGACCAATCTGATCCATCAGGACTCTCCTGCAACAGCTGTATCTACACTCAACACAAGAGCTGTTTGCGCTTTTCTAAACAGTACTAGCTACACTAAAAATGTTGCTAAGAGGAGCAGCTAGAATACTTAACATCAGAACATTCATTTACATTTGAGCTCTCAGCAAGTCATCTCTCAATCGTTCTTCTGTAGGAGAAAGGATATATGTTTAGATACCATTTCCCTATTAGTTAAGCCATTGCATGATCAGCAAGGCTCATGCAGACACTTGAGTCCTTTGCCTCCCCCATGACCTCAGCTTCTTCCTGCTTGCCCTCACTCCCTGCTAAGCTTCCAAGAACACTTCCCTCTCCCTTACATCCCCAAATTACTGATTTGGGGGTTGCTTGTTTTGAAGTGGAATGCATCCCGATCCATTAGCATGGTAACAGCTGAGCCTTTTTCAGTCTAAGCACAAATCAGGATGTCTCTCAGAGAAGTTACTGGCAGCATGTTGTTTACTAGTTCTAATATACATTTTGGTAAGACAACAGCTTCAAAGAATGTTTAGCTATACTAAAAATCCCACAGTCTAGCGCAGTAATGAAATGAAACTTCCCTTTAGAGAAGCTGCCAGCTGTAGCTAAGACATTGCTAAGACATTACAAAAAGCCTTAATCCTAAACCTTTTTTAATAAGGTATTAACCTTTACATAGAGACCAAAACTAGTATTAATCTCCCTAGAATCACAGATGTTGAGCTGCACAGAAATAAGGTCAGAATGCTATTTTAAGTTAAGCAATGCCACTCTCCCAGGCCCTTACTTAGACAGACTTCTCTAAAAACAAATAAATTATGATGTCTTCATTTGCTTTGACATAGCTGTTAGACAAGTAACTGTGGAAGAAAAAAAGTTACTGTCTTGCAAACAATTCCACTGTCCTTTTTTCACTTCTCCCTGAGTGTTGCATGACATCAGCTATCTTCATGATGAAACAAAAAAAAAAGGCAAACCATATATAATGTAGCCAATATGCAAGTAGCATCTGAGTATGTAGCATCCAGAAGTCGATTCAGGCACAAACAATTCATGGGCTTTTTTTATTTCAGTAAAACTAAAGCTTACAGATTCTTAACTCATAACCATTCAGAAAGACATCCATAAAAAGTGGTATTAATAAAAACTGACACGCTTCCAGGCCCCTGAAGTATTTCAAACGTTACAGTCTCCCTGCCTTACACACCGGCATAAAAAGTGAACAAACACACTCAGTAATTTCAAGCGTACCATGAAAAAGACACCAGCAAGTGCTTCAGTTCTCTGTACCATACAACTTTTATTTCAAACTCACATCTTTCTAGGCAATGTATCCAAAATATTTGACTCAAGAGTACCTCTGGACTGTAAAGATTCTGAAACAGGGCATCAAGCCTTTCCTATCTCCAACCAAAACTTAAGTTTTTTAGCTCATGTTATAAAAAAGTAACCACATGGAATGTGACAAGTCATAATGTGAAATCAAAGTGCTTTAGTCCCATAGCGCAGACAGACACTAGTGGTTATCTAGCCATTTGTCAAAACACCTCAAACACCAACAGAGATGTCTGTTCTGTTGCACTCCACCTTGCAAGACTTTTGGACCATTACTGTAAAATTTCATTAATTGACAGCTAAGCAGTACAACTGGACCAACAGTTTCACTTTGATACTCCAAACAGTGAGTTAAAATGAGGCATCATTTTTCAAGTTTCCTTAGTAATTACCAAGGTTCTATTATATTATTCCAGATAAAACTATGTTCCAGTTAGTATTTTAAAGTTCAAAATGTGCTGTATTCAAAATCCCAGGGAATCAAAACCCTCAAATCATTTCCCCAGGCTCCAACCCCCTATTTAAGACTCACTCTTTTATGCAATTCTTTGCCATTTGCATGTGAAGAGATAACACTTCACCCCACAGCACATACGAAAGAACTATAAGCTCTCAAAGCAAAAAGCTACTTTAATAAGGTTTGGACACAGGTAGCTGCATGGAATATGTGCTCAACTCAGAAGTGGCCATGCTGATAAGGATTCATATTGCAAGTGTTCAATCAGAAAACTTCCTTCTGCAGAAGTCTAAATAGGTATTTATCTTAGAGAGTGAATGAAGTTTAAAGACCTAGGAATCTGATTATCTTCTCTGTTACAAAAGAATTTGCTATACAGTATAATTTTCCCTCCTTGCCCCTCTTTAAGACATCCCATTCTGTACAAGTTTACAGCTTCAAGGGGAAGGGCTGAGAGAAAATTTCTGGTCCTGTCCCACAGATGTAAAGGCAAAGTGCTTTGCAAGACTGATTTTATCCATCACATTTGTGGCAACCAACCCAAAACGAAGGCACATGGAATCTGTAATAATATAGTTTATAAATTACAAACTAAAGCTGAACCTCTGTATAATTTCTAGTCTTTGCATAACAGTAATGACCAACACCTATGCAGAGATTCAGGGCTTTTTCTTCTTGTAACTTCTCCCAGAAACAGTTAAGTGTCACTTGCATGCCTATGCAAATACTGTCCTTTATTATGTTTTGACACAAAGTGCTGAAATTGGTAATTTAACTGCATGGGAAGTCTGAAATCAGTGAATTGGTAACACCCCCTTCCCCTGTTGCTACAAGAAATGCAAGAAGCCACCAGCAACAGCTAGTCAGCTATTACCTTCAAAGTGCACAACTCCCAGCAGCAGTTTCCCTGTGAGGTGTTCTACAGCTTGTGGCACTCATTTAAATATCAGTGTTTCAGATTTGGATTTTAACATGTCAAAGCCTATCTGCTTTCGGTTAGTGGCTGGCCAGACATACACATGCATTCTGAGGAAGCCAACAAATCTTGCACTGAAACTGGCCGTACCTTAATATCTAAGCAGGGCTGAGCTACTACCTTGAGCAGGGTCAGCTCTACCTCATTCTTAAGGAAGGCCGAATCAAGATTCAAATCTACCTCCTACATTTCACTGGAGTTGCTACCTTTAAGTAGAGAAACAAGATTCAAGGTTTCTGAAAGCTTTAGCAGACGGATAGGCTTGTCAATCAGATTAAGACTTATGAGATCATTAAACAATTCAAAGCCTGGGTTATCACTTCTCTAGAAACACAGGTTTAAAAGAACTCAAAACACCATTGCCATCACTTGAGTATGTCATTATACTGCTTTCACTTGGGATGATAAACAGGGGCAGAGTTTCAGAGTTCTAGTTATTCAACTGGTCTGTGAATTCACAACCCCTCCCCCCTTTTTTTTTCCTTCTTCATTTCTGCACAAAGTCAGATAAAGGGATCGGCACCCAAGTTACTAGCAAACAGAGTAACATTACAGGACCATATTAGAGTTTCATAAAGATTGCATGCAACGGTGTCTGTGCTCTTCTCTAAAAGAGAATGACTTTCACGGGTAGCACATACAACACAATTTTCTGTTTTTAAATGCAGTGTATTACATAAACAACACTTAGTAAGAATTGACCAGACTTAATAAACTAAAACTGCGCTAGGTCTGGCACTGGAGAATTCACAGTGATTAAAATAAAATCGCTTTGCCCAAGGCAAAACATATCAAATACAGAAGACGACTCTTTGTTTCCTTTATGTTGTGTTAGTATTCTGACAGCAATAAGTAAGCTCAGTAGTACCTCAGACAGCAGAGACTTCTGCACCTGGTTCACTTTATTGTTTGCATGATGTCAAATAAGACAATGAATAAAGTCAACAGAGGCTAAAGTCTTTGCTGGATTGAAGCTTGGCTTCTGAATGAAAACTGTTATCTACCATCTCATTTTGGGTACCTAAACTCCACGCTGTGCCAGGTGGTATTGCTCTTAAAGAGAAACGTAAAGTGTATTTGCATATTACTGAGGTGTTCTTACTTGCAAGTTGTTTGTGAGTAGTTTATAGTACCAGCTGATAATACAAGATTAGAGAATTTGCATTTCTTTCCCCCACTCAACTTGCTAAGCCTAATGGATTCACTAACATAGGTTTCCAATCCCAAAGCCTTCTTTCAGGGAGAAAGAAGCACCAGTTTTAAACACCCCAGCATTTCTCAATGTACCTGCTGCTTCTCATTTCAGCACTGAGGGCCTGGCCAAACCAGCTGCTCTTGGCAGTTGTAAGCCACCAGAGCCCGACTGACCCACTGGGCTCTTTGACCCCATCAAACTGAGAGTTGAAGCAAGACATTCAGGACCTCTCTGCCCACAGTACATGAGTGTAGATGTGCACCCACTTGTACCTGCCTCACCTTCTGCACTACACCCTAGGGCACTTTGGTCTGTTTGCCCACCTCCCAGACCTCCAGCTCCCTGGCCTCATCCAAAGACATTGGACTTTGGCCTGAGCTTGAATGATGCTTTCAAAGATTTCTCCTCATGTTCTTCCTCCTCAGTGTCACCACGAAAGGAGGGTGTGTTGTGGATGATCTGAGTCCTGAAGCGAATCTTATTAAGACGAGGCTTCATCCGCCCACTGCCAGAGGCCTTCCTGGTCATCTCCTTGCCCTTGCCTGGCACCGCTGTCCCTTCAGTGCCCTCGGCTTCCTCTCCAGTGCTGTGATGATGGTGGTGGTGGGACAGCCGGTAGCTCATGAGATTAGAGGGCAACACCTTGGAGAGCCTCCAGCGCCCACCCCCATTGCTGGCAGCCCCTTCCTCCTCCTCCTCCTCCTCATCCAGGGCCCCCACGAGGCTCCGCATATCCCCTGAGGTACCCTGGTGCAGGTACTGCGCAGCCTTGCGCCCGCTGTAGTCACGGATGTCCACGTCGGCGTCGTAGGCTCCCACAAGCAGCTTTACCACTTCGGCGTGCCCGTGCATGGCGGCTATGTGCAGGGCGGTGTGCCCGCCGCTAGTGCGCGCGTTGATGTCCACGGGCAGTTGGTGCCGCTGGGCAAAGTTGACCAGCCTGGCCAATAGCTCCTGCCGCCCGTGTTTGGCGGCCCAGTGCAGTACCGTGAAACCAGTGATGAAGTCCCGCTTGCAGAACAGCGCCGGTTCGCAGCTCAGCAGCCCCTCCAGGCTCTCCCACCGCCCGTCCGAGGCGGACAGCATCCATGCGTGCTCCAGAGGATCCAGGGCCACGGCACCGGTGGTGCTCCCCTCCTCGTCCGCGGAAGACAAGGAGACCGAGGCGCTGTCTGAATCACCGCCGCGGCCGCGGCCACCCCCGGGGAGGGCACCGCGCTTCAGCTGGGGCGAGCCGCCCCGCGTCGCCTCCCGTAGGCTCCTGCGGCCGCCCCCCTGCGCTGCCGCTCCGGGGGCGCCGTCGGCCGCCGCTGCCTCCTCCGCTGGTGGTGGTGGAGGAGGAGGCCTCCCGGGGCCCGCCGCTACCGCAGCCTCTTCACCGCCGCCTCCACTGCGCCCGGGAAGCGGCCCCCGCCGGGAGCCCTTCCGCTGGCCTGCGGCCGCTGCTGGGTTCGGACGGGGTGGCTCGCCCCGCCGCCGCGCGGGCTGAGGGCAGCTGCCGGCATCCCCAATCGCCGGTGGCGGCGCCTCCTCATCGCCCGCCTGCGGGGAAGGCAACGGGCTCGGCCGCTGCGCGCTGTCCCCCACCACCGTTGCCGCCGCCTTCTCCTCTCCGGAGGTCAGGGCGGCGGCGGGGAACTCCAGAGCGCAGTACCGGCGACGAAGGTGCACGTACTTGACGCCGGTGTCCGGCTCCTGGCGCACGGTGGCCACAGCATTGACCAGCTCCTTGAAGTGCTGGCGGGCGGCTGTGCGGCGGTCAGGGTCTGAGGGGCTGTGCCAGTCCCGGAAATGCTCCAGCAGCTCCGTGTTGCGGGCCCGCCCGCCCCGTGCCGCTAGGAACTGCACCACCGACTCGCGCTGCAGCTCCGCTGGTTCCGCCATCACCACCCCTGCTCCATCGTGTTGCTTCGCCACCACTTCTGCTGCCCCTGCGGGCGCGGCAGTGCCGCTGATACCCGGGCCCCTCCTCCTGGCGGAGACATGCCCGGCAATCACTGCCGCGAAGGCGGCGGCAGTGGCGGCGGCAGTGGCGACGCCGCGCCACCCTCCGGCCAGGAGGGGCCGTGTCCGCCACCCCGCGCCAGGAGCACCCGCCTCGGCCGCGGCTCTGGGGCGGCTACCACCGCCCCCTTCTCCTCCCCCCTGCGTGGGGCCGCCGCGGCCACGCCCGCCCGCCAGTCGGCACCGGTCCGGCGGCTGGGAGCGCCCCGCCACGGCTGCGGGTGGGTGCGCGCACTCTCGGCGGCGACTCCGCCCGCGTCGTTCCCTCTTTCCTTCCTTCCCTCCTTCGCTTCGCATCGCCTCGTCTGCCGGGGATATGGCCACTTCCCGCGCCAGTCGGCAGCCAGTAAGTCCCCTCCGCGGTGCGGAAGCCGAGAGGAGCGGGCGGGGAGTTCCGCCGGCTGTTAGCCGCCGTGGTGGCCGGTGGGCAGCCCCTGCGCTGGGGGTACCAGGTGGTAGGTGTCACCGCGGCGTGGCTGAAGATACAGGTCTGGCAGCGCGGCGGCAAGAGGGGAAGGGGAGCAGCTGTTACACCCTGTGGAGGGATGGCAGTGACCTTGTACAGAGCTGCTCTTACTAAGGGGGACCGGGAGCTGCCCCTATTGGAGCAGGCGTGCGTGAAAGCTGCTTCAATGCGGTGTCAGGAGGGTGTGCGGGGAGAAATTAAGCCTTGGCATACCGTTTAGTTCCCGAAGTTGCCAAGATTAAAAAACCAAAACAAACACCTTTTCGTTAAAGGGTCTGATTTTCAGGTGTTGCCCTTCTTAGACGTCCCAGAGCGTATCGTGTATTTCAAGTAATGGTTGCAGAGCTGAATCTTAGCTTTTGAAGAAATATTGTTGTTATGCATAATGGTAAAGCTGTCATCTGCTTTTAAGACATGGAACACATCCATGCATTAGTGCTGGAGCATTAGTTTCATGATTCATTTATGACTTTTCAGCTGTGTTTTACACCTCAGCAATGTAAACTACCAAGGGACTCTGGAGACAACATGGAGAAATTTTGGGGATAATCCTCTACCCTGACTAAAGACATTTTCTTTACTTGGAGTGATTTTTATCTGGGACAGTGTATTGTGTCAGTTCTTGATGGCACACCCAAGGGAGCAGCGTGGGAGCGCAAGAAGAAGGAGGGATTGCTTTGAGTTTGGGTGCTGAAAGAGTTATTTGTTTGACAATTGTTAGAGCCATCACAGGGCATGACCATGTCCTGGCCAACCTCCGCTAGAGAGTGAAAGGTCATCGTTCATGTTTCTTTGCATGCTCATAATTTGACTGTTGAGCATAGCTTCCTTTCTCTTGGGCCTCCCACCCAGAAACCTCTGCTTCACATGTACTCTCGTCAGGCCTGTGCAGATCCTTTGGAGCTTCACTATAACATAGTACAATGCTTTAATGTCATATAAGCTTTCTCTGCTCATGCATACTATTTACATACAGCCAGGTGGCGAGGTGGAGAGTCAGTACTTCACAGCACTCGCAGGAAACTAGAAAAATGTGGAAATAAAAGAGCCTAAGTAAGCAAAAAACCACAAAATTACTTTATTGATTCATGTTTGTGTGAAGAGTGCAGAGATGCAATAAATCAACAAGACTGAGTGAGATCAGGACTGAGGGTCCACTAAGCGGATGGATTTGGTAGGGAAGAGAGGGAAGATTTTGTTTTCAGTTGTTTTGCGAAAGTGAAAAATGACTCTCAGAATGCAGTCTGAGTTCTATAAACCTCTGTAAATTTGCAGTCAGACTACAGAAAGTATGAGGTGCAAATATTTAGTACTTCTGATTTTTGCAGTCAGACTACAGAAAGTATGAGGTGCAAGTATTTAGTACTTCTGGTTTTTGAAAATGTGACTTCTGGGAAAGTTTGGCAGACATTGCCCTCCTACAGCAGCATACAGTGCTTGTCATTGATTAATTAAAAAGGGGGAAAAAATTCCTTATTGCAGTCAAAGAGGTCTTCTGATAGCAGCTGCCATTCTTGCATGCAAGACCAGCATTGCTTTCTCATTCGTACAAGAAACATCAACAACAAGGCACTGATGTGGTCAAGGGTGAACAAGACTGACTTCAGTGCTTTTCAGGAAACCCAGAGATAAAGCTGCAACGGACACAGCTGAGCCAGCACAGCCAAAGAAGTGCAGATCTTCTGAAAATGACTGCATTTGTGACACCAGTACTGATAACAGCATGATTATTTTTGTGTCATGGTCATCTCAGAGGGCTGAACCAGGTTTCCTCTTCTTTGTTTTTCCTTCTTCTATATTTTCTGTTCTATGTTATTTTGCTAAGGTTCCCTTTCTTTTCTCTCTCTACTGACCCTATCTATTCTCCGTCTCTCTCTGAGGCATGTATTGACATCAAGAGATGCCAGTTATATGCATGCCTGCATCACCTGTCTACATTTTAGATTTTCTCTACCCAAAAGTTTGAAGTATTTTTCTGCTTGTTTCCAAAATCTACTTACATCACGTCTTATGAGGCAATATCAGCATTGCTATTACTGGATTAGCTATAAGTTCAGTTATTGGGAAAGTAATTCAATGTAAGAGAGTAATGCAATTCATGAGTGGTGGTTGATGGAATTATATCCAGCTGGCAGCTGGTCACTAGTGGTGTTCCTCAAGGCTCAGTGTTGGGACCACTTCTGTTTAACATCTTTATTGATGACCTTGATGAGAATGTAGAGTGTACCATCAACAAGTTTTCAGATGACACCAAGTTAGGTGGGAGTGTTTTGATCTTCATGAAGGTAGGGAGGCTTTACAGAGAGTGGTGTTCTCACCCACCCTTGTGGCTGATGCCCAGAGGGACTTGGACAGATTGGATCAATGGGCCAATGTTGTTTTAGTGGTCACCATTTTTCTAAGCTGGTGACATGGTAGTAATTTCTTTTTTTTTTAGCTGGGTAATGTATTATTTCTTTGAGAAGTAGGATGAATGCAGGCATCACAGGGTCAGTTTTGTGGGTTTTATTTCTTTGCATATTTGTTAGACTACAACACAGTAAGCACAGTATGAGGTGCTGGCACTGCAGGAGAGCCATGATGCCCTTGGTAATTTTCAGAAGGAAAAACATAGGTTAATGCTTTTCTACTGAGAATGTTCCAAGTGATATTAGATGAAACAGGTTTACAAAGTAGTTCTTCCATAAGGAAGGTGGAGGAAGGCGAGTCTCCAATGACAACAGTAGCTCTTGTGACATTTGTCATGTGGAGAACAGAAGTATAAACGTGCAAGAATGTAAGTGATGGGACAGAGAGGTGTGTCTTTACAACTAAAGACATCACAATATGCAGCCTGAAATAGTAAAAGAACTAGGAATCAATAAAGAACACAAAAAGGAGGAATTGTTGGAAAATGTTTCCAAGTTTTGACTGTCTGGGGCAGCCTGTGCCATGTCAGCAATTTGACCTTATCCTTATTACCTGTAACTAGCATAGTTTTGGTACCCTTATCACTGAACCATCCCCATATATCTTTCCTTAACTAACAAAGTGTCCTTTGAAGACAGCAGAAACCAGTAGTAACTGGATGCAGCTTAAACCTTTGAACTTTTAGGATAGTGCACAGGCCTAATAGGCTTTACACCTCCCCAGACACAGAAGTTAATTTTTATTAGCCTAATTTTAATGAAGATGGGATGTATGATGCAGGGGGCTGTACATGTAAGGGGGAATGTGTAGTAGGTGGACGAGGAAGTTTTTGCATTCTGGGTACCTCAGCCAATGGAGAAAGGAACGAGGTTCCTTGTGGCTGGGAATTTAGGATAAAAGAAGGCTGTGTCCTTCAGCAGTTTGAGACCCCACAGGGATATGCCCTGTGGATTTCCCTTCATTTGAATAAAGTTTTACAGGACTCCTCTGTCTCCTTCGTGAACACTAATGTGAGAAATGAGCCCACTGCTAAATTTTAAATACAAACAGTTTATTATAAAGGCAAAACAGTGCTGGGCACATAGCAGATTCGCTAGAGGCGCACCATAACAACACAAGTTGAGCTTATGTAGACATCAAACATACAAATTCATAAATAGCTCCACAAATCCCTTTACATTTCCCAAGCATGCTCCCACCCCCCCATTCCCAGTCCCACCTGTTGTTGGCTGTGGTCATCAGGGCTGGGATAATGGTTTGCACTCTTGACCCAGACAGTCTCAACAACGCAATGCCTTGACACCTCACCCTCCCTCCATTTCTCTCCCAATACACATCCTACACAACACAGACTACGACCAGCCAGTCAGCTTAAGGATTGAACCCTGCAGTTCCTAGCAACACTGGCACCCACCTTCCCCTTGCAAAAGCCAAATATAACAATTTGTCACGATAACCTCTGGCAATGAAAGTTTTCTGTACATAGGCTTCTAAATCAGTACGACTGAAACTGTTTCCAGTTGAGCTGCACAGCATTTCTTGAAAGTTTAAAGAGCTTTTATTACAGCATTTTTTGTGAAGTTGATGACTGAAGATTCTATTGTGTCTTAACTGTTTTAACAGCTTAATAGCAGTTAAAATACTTTAAAAAAGTAGTTTTGTTATAAACTAGTAGTAGATTCTGCACCAGTCTACCTCCAGTGTTTAAAATTTTGCTATTGGTGTTGCATTGGAGTACGCTTCCAGGAATCTCATTGTGTGTACCGTGATCATTTGTACAAACCAAGCTATTTCCTTTTGGTCTTAGCATTTTTAGTATGCTCATTGTCTTGATGTCACGATGCTAGATTGCTAGTTGATATTTGAAAAGGAACGTGCAGCTCTTGACATTTCTAATCATATATATAATATTATCTCAAAGTTCTGATGTATAGATAGTGTATTATTTTCCATAAATAGCAAGAGCAATGCTAGCTATTCAGAATGAGTTCTCATTTATAACTTCCTGTGATTCTCATCTCTATTTTGAATTCTGCCTAATAATTTTTCTTCATTTGTAACAGGGAACCAACTGTGATCTATGTTCTGTCTAAAGTTTTCAATTTTATTTCGATTTTATTTTTTTCTCCCCCCCCCCCCCCCCCAATATGGGCTTCACTTTGATCCTGCAAACAGTTCTGTAAAGTAAATTTGAACGTGTCCTTAAATCATGGAATAGTGCTTCATGATGGGTATTTTTTCAGACACTTGCTTTTCTTGATTTTGTGTAAATCATGAGGAATGAGTTCTAGCTTCCTCTAGTGGGGTGCCTTTGCTGCCATTGCTAACTGCTCTGCAACTCACTTCACTAACATGTTTTTAAAACTCTTTTTCTGTAGCAAAATCATGGCTATCGAACTTTATCCTTGTCTGGGCATGTTGGCTTTGGTAGTTTACCCGAGCAACTTGTTAAAAAATCCATCAAGCAGGGCTTCTGCTTCAACATTCTTTGCATTGGTAAGTAGTATTTGAGTGATTTAAGCCTTTAGTAGTATACCCATCTTTAGGAAGTGACTGAAATTTAAGCCAATTGCAATGTTAAACCTGTCCTTTAATGTTAAACATGAACGATAATTCCACCTGTTCCCCCAGCTTTGCTTATTTGTATCGATAGTTTGTTTTTATATTTACATTTGTGTAAACAATCTGAAGACCAAAAAAGTTGAAAATGGATGCCATGCATTTCTTGATTTGTGGGCAGTTTCTTGGATTGTTTCGAGTAAACAGGGCTACTCTATTTTTACTGTAACAAAGAGCTTCAGGTTAAAAGATCCTACAGTTCCAAGGTGGTGTTGCTTAAGTTGTTCTATACTTAACGGATGTTTGCTCTTGTATTTTACCCTTATTCAGAAAAACCCTGTCTTGAGCCCTGTGTTTTACAGACAGCTACTCAGCTTTTTTAAATCTGTAGGAAATTAGTTCATGCTTTTAAAGGAACCAAAGTGTCAAGAGACTGTTCTTATTACTCATTAGCAATTAACTCTTTTGTATCTCTGGGATGAAATAATTAACTGATTATAAAAACGGAATGTAGGCAACCATTTTGCTCTGAGAAACCCATTGACAAGTTTTGTGTAAATTTGTCAAGTTGCTGTGCTAATGCTGTCTGTGCTTAGTAGGTATTTATTTGATGTGCAAAATGTCTTCTCCACCCCTTCTGTTTAGGGGAAACTGGAATTGGAAAATCAGCCTTGATAAACAGCTTATTTAACACCAATTTTGATGACCCTGTGTCAACACATTTTCTGCCACGTGTACAACTTAGAGCCCAGACTTATGAACTCCAGGAAAGTAATGTTCTTTTGAAGCTGACTGTTGTAAACACAGTGGGATTTGGTGACCAGATAAACAGAGAAGACAGGTAAGTGCCCTCTCATTGCTATGATAGGCAGCAGTGATGATCCTCAATTATAAGCTGATTTGTATGTGGGCTTTGTACTTGGCTTGCATATGTTTCAAATTTTTAGTTAACTGCTTTCCCAGTGTACTACAATAAGCATGTTTTTCTTTTCATCTAGGAGATAGAATCAGATAAACTCTGCCCCTTTCTTTATGATACAAATCTTCTCTTAAGTATGTAAATAAAATGTGCAGTAGTGGTTAGAGTTTCTTTTGAGGTGCAGTGAAGCAGGGAGAAGGTGAACAGGAGACTTTACAAGCAACCAAACACATTCTGATGTACTGTAGATTCTCTAGATTAGATCTAAAGGGTTTTTAACAATTTCACTGGCACATTATGAAGAACTCCAACTGGAGGGAACATCATGTGGATAACTGAAGGCCTTTGTTTTTCTGTTGGACAACATAAGATGCAGAGATACTGTGTTACTGTCTTTCAGAACTTTTTTTTGAGTCTATGCTTTTATGAATTGGAGATTTTAAAGTACTGAACTCTCTCAGCAGATTTTGTTTCTTTCACCTTAATAATTGAGAATGTTAGCAATCCTTTGTGTGATATGAGTGCCTAAATGGTGGTAATTATAAATGTGGGTGTCTTGTTGAGATTATCAGGACAGCAATGTCTCCTAATATGACTGGAAAATACCTATTGCTAGTGACTTGGATGAATGAGATCCACGTAGATATTATTATAGATATTAGAAGTTGCGATGTGTGGTGTAGGTGCTGCCTTTTAGTCCTGCTTTTAATTTTGTACGTAAGAACTGCTTCTGAATTTTGATAACATTTGATTAGGTTTGTAAGCTTTGTGTAGTAGCAGACATGTAAGGGCACTTGAATGCCTGGCTACGCTTTCTTTTTTAGAAAGCAGCTGATAATCTGGTTTCAAGTAGAATCGAGTATACTTCAATTGTACTTATCGCAAAGCAGGTTTACATTCTTGTCTTACATTCCTCCTTTTCAATTTTTGTCTGTTAAGAGCTCTCTCATGTACAGCACTCCATCTTCAGAAGATAAAGGAGGTCCTATTTCTTGTTACTGGTAACTGCATGTTCTTTCTTTTCTTTTATCTCAGAGTTTCTTGTATCTTCCTTGTGTCTAAGAGTTCTGCAGTTGCATAGCTTGCTTGCAAAAATTTATCACTTGGGAAGATCAGTTATAATCATAAATAACTTTATGTAGCTTTTTTCACTTATAGTAGCTAGAATTTTTTCTTTCTTTGCTAGGTGCACATTTTTGGGTTGGTTTTTTGTTTTTTTTTTAATAGTCTTTCAGAAATTAAGAATACCCTCTACATATAATTTTCTGCTGTGCTGGGTACTTGAGCAGCCTTTTGGTATGCAAGGAAAGAATTCAGCTGATCTCTGGTTGTTAAATTTTATTTCTTACAGCTATCAGCCAATAGTGGATTATATAGATGCGCAATTTGAAGCCTATCTCCAGGAAGAACTGAAAATTAACCGTTCTTTATTTATCTACCATGATACACGCATCCATGTCTGCATCTATTTCATTTCACCTACAGGCCATTCCCTCAAAACCTTAGACTTGTTAACCATGAAAAGCCTTGACAGCAAGGTAAGACTTTGAAAGAATTTTGAAGAACTTGTCTTTTTTTTCCTGAAGCATCTTGCAGCTTTTAGATCCTCTACCATCTTTCAGTTCTCTATCTGTATGTTTGGGTTTGGGATTTGTTTTGTACTGTCATGTATATGTTTAGAATAATTTGTTGCCACAAGTAGATGATAGTTCATCACCTGTTTATTTGCAAAGCAACAGGAGAGAGAGACACCCAGCAAGAATGTTGGACAAAGAAGCACAATGATTTATTTAAGTACAGCTACCAACTTTACTAACAAACAGTTAACATCTTACAGTGTTTGGGTAGGGTACCCTCCATGAGTGCTGCAGTAGTTCTAACTGATGTTTCTAGTTCACTGTGGATTTGGGGACTGCTGAAAAGTTGGCACATAGAAAGCTTTGCAGCACTTAGTTTGCAGTTATCTTACAGACAACTGAGAAGGCAAATGCCATGAACAGAACACCCTGCCAGCATGGTTTTTTTTAAAGATAAAAAGTGTTTAAAACTACACATCTTGATTTGTTTTGAAAGTTTAAAATGGTTTATAGTGTGATTACTTGCACTTTCTAAATACTCAACTTCTTTTTCTCGTGTGAACTGGATGAAACTAAATGTTTAACCCATGCTAAGAAGCCTTACTACATCTGGGTTTAGTTTATTGGCATTTTGGGACATTTGAAAGCTGAAATGCACTTGCTGTTCTTCTTTTCTTTATTATTTACTAGAATTTCTCCTGCCTTTTTCCTGCATTTTGTTTGTGAGGTGTTTCTTCAAGACACCAGCTGTCTTACCACATTTGTGATTGATGAGCACATTCAGTGTTTTTGTAATTTGGTTCGTGGATATGTTTTGTGTTGTGAACTTTCTCAATAGCACAGAGCAAGTCAGGGGGACGTGTGGTGGGACAAAGGTAGGGGAGAGCTGGTCCTCATCTTTCTGCTATGGTGTTGGTTTATGCCAGATTAAAATGTTTGCAAAATTGCTCTGTAATACATACTCACAGCTAGAGAGCCTTGATACTAGAAAATGGGACAGTTTCATGGACCATATTGTTCTACTCTGAATTTTGAAGGTGGAATAGGATAGAGTCATCCTATCAACTGTGGATTCAAAAAAACCCAGAATGTATCTGTGAGCAGTAAATTTTTCTCTATTGCTTACAAATTGGCTGACAAGCTAAGAATTTGCCTCCTAGCTTTTCAGACGCTGGAAAGTTTTTCTTAGGACTGAATCACTACAGCCCAGCCATATTTCATTCATCCATTAAGGGCTGCTTCTTCTGTATTGATTTCTTACTGGGATCTAGTGATAATTCATCTAATACATCTGCATTTTTAAGTCATTCTTCCAGAATTACATACAAATTACTGTAAAATCAGGAAATTACATGTCTGTACCTTGTAGAGTTTGAGTTTGCTGGGTTTTTTTTCCTTCAAAAAGAATATTTGGAAAGTATCTGTATTGATTCCTACACTTAAATCAGCCTGTAAGATATCAACCAATAATTATTTCAAATAGATGTATTTTTTTTCCTTCTCTGTAGCAGAAAGGGATAACAAATGCTTTACATTAATGTAAGGTGTTACATAAAAATATTAAGTTGGAGTGACAACGTGTTTTCTAATGGTGGGGGAAGTGACATTCTGCATTTCATACAGGAGGATGATTAGAGGGCTGGATCTGCTGCTAGCAAACAGAGAAGCAGTGAGCATGGATGAAGTTTATCCTGGTAGATTTATATGGTCATTCTGTATTGATACTGAATGAGGCAGTCTCAGCTGCTTCTTCCCACCGTGCCTGCGGAAGTGTTTCGGGCAGCCAGTTGCCTGGATGACTGAACTCGTTTAAAATGAAAGCCAAAGATTTTTGCTTGGTTAGGGAACTGATCAAGCCCCAAAGTAATCTGTCTCCTTGGATAGCCACCTGGCAATGAACAGCTGCTGACAAGGGGAAGGGCAGGATTATTGATTTTATTGCAAGTGTAGGCATTTTATGTGGGGTTAAATTTATATTTTACGTGAGGATTAAGTTAGATTAATGGCCTGTAGCTCTGTGGTAAAATTCAGTTTTGTAGTTGTGGGGAATGGCAGCTGAGAAAGAGGCTGGAAGAGAGTCAGCTGGTTCCTAAGTGAGTAGTAGGCATGGGAGAGGGCAGTGGGACTAGAGGCACATCTCTCTGTGGTCCCAACTCATACAGTTTTAAGTCTCTTGTTAGTAAAAATGTATGCTCTGAATTATTGTTATTCTTGGATGAAAGTACTGAGATACTAGTTTCCATATACACCTCAGATGCTGTAAGCAGAAATTTCTTTTGGCACATCAAGCAAAGATAACTTTCTTGCTTATCTAAAGCCAGAGTAGTATCACTTTCAATTTTAATACAATGGTTGTGATTTAACATCAATGTTGATAGCTGTAATCACAGTTTCTAGTGATTTTGTTTGTCCTTTGTTATTGGTCTCCTCAGTAGTCTTTCTCTGCTGTACTCATGATCTGACAGATTGTCTCCTAATTAATAAGTGCTTGGAAAAAATTTCACGTTGAAAAGACAGAGTAAAGGTTAATTTAATTCTGAGGACTCCATGTTCTGTCTGTTTTTTAAAGTTATATGACAGAAAACCTAAATTGATGTCCTTCAGCTAATTCAGCTGAAGCTGTAAATAGCTTCTGGTTGTAATGAGCTAAATTAGCTCATTTACATATAAAAGAAAATTCTAGAGTTTTGTTTTATGTTCTATATATATTCATAGAATCATAGAATCAATAAGGTTGGAAAAGACCTCAAAGATCATCAAGTCCAACCTGTCACCCAAGACCTCATAACTACTGAACCATGGCACCAAGTACCATGTCCAATCCCCTCTTGAACACCTCCAAGGACAGTGACTCCACCACCTCCCTGGGCAGCACATTGCAATGGCTAACAACTCTCTCTGTGAAGAACTTTCTCCTCACCTATTGCCCTGTACATGCTTGGTTTGTGTATGCTACACAGTCCAGGAGACCATCTGGTAATCTCACAGTATCACTAAGGTTGGAAGAGACCTTGAGGATCATCGAGTCCAACCTGTATAGAAGTCATGCTTTGAGCTGGCACACTTTATTTAATTTGGAACACTTAATTTCATATTAATTTAATTTTGCTTAAACCAGAAGGTTTCTTTCAGTAACATCCATTTTGAGCCTGTTCTTGAGATTCCATGCTTAGGCACTTCCATTCAGACAGAATATTCAGAAGAATAAAAAGAATGTGAGTGGGGGTTGTGGGTTTGGTTGGTATTTAGTGTTTGGGTTTTGGTGGGGGTTTTTTCTTTCCCTCCCACCCCCCCCATATTTTATTTTTTTGATAAGACTCTTGTCTTCTGAAGTCTGGAAGAATTATTTGTATTGTTCTTCCAAAACACTTGGATATTGACATTAATTCTTTGTGTCTAGCTCTGAAAAATGCATGTTTTAGGAGTAGTGACAGTATTTTAAAGAAAAAAATGGTGTCTACTGCCTTTGTAAGTTAGTGACTGTTAGGAAATGGGTCAGTGTACTGTAGTAAAAATGAATTGTGAATTCTGAATAATTGGTGTAAAGACTGGTAAGCAAGATTCTTCAGTCTTTGTCATTCCTCTCTTTGCAATAGACACTTGAGAAACTTCTGTGAGGAGAGATTGAGGGAGCTGGGGTTGCTTAGCCTGGAGAGGAGGAGACTCAGGGGTGACCTTATTGCTCTCTGCAACTACCTGAAGGGGGGTTGTAGTGAGGCGGAGGTTGGTCTCTTCTCCCAGGCAGCCAGTACCAGAACAAGAGGGCACAGTCTCAGGCTGCATCAGGGGAGGTTTAGGCTGGAGGTTAGGAGGAAGTTTTACACAGAGAGAGTGATTGCCCACTGGAGTGGGCTGCCTGAGGATGTGTTGGGGTCGTCGTCGCTGGGGGTGTTCAGGGCGAGGCTTGACAGGATGCTTGGTTGCATGGTTTAGTTGATTGGGTGGTGTTGGATGATAGGTTGGACACGATGATCTCGAAGGTCTCTTCCAACCTGGTCTGGTCTATTCTATTCTATTCTATTCTATTCTATTCTATTCTATTCTATTCTATTCTATTCTATTCTATTCTATTCTATTCTATTCTATTCTATTCTATTCTATTCTATTCTATTCTATTCTATTCTATTCTATTCTATTCTATTCTATATTCCTTGCTGCAGTGGTGAGGTGAACAAGATAATGTAGCTGAAAGGAATCCAAGGAGGAGGCTCAGGGTGAGGCAGTGTTTGGTAGCCAGCTTCCTTTTCTTTGCATCCTTAAACCATCAGCTTTCATTTAACACCTGAACCATGTCCCTCAGTGCTATAAGCTAAACCAATCTATTTTTTTTGGCAGACATATAAATGCCTAATGTTATTTAGTTAATAAGTAGGCATTGCTTTTCTTTTGAGTACAGTGTGATACCTCCCTCCTTATTCTTTTGTCAGAAGCAATTAATTTTAAGGCAGTATATTAAATAATCTGTTGTTATTTTGCTAAGTGATACCAGTTAATGCATTTATCATAGTTTGTGAAGCTTTGCTACCAGCTGATGGAAAAGTTTTAAGCAGCTTATTGCCAAACGATGTAATTTATAAAAGGTGTCAAATAAAACTGTAATTCTTACACATTTTGTATCATTGAAAGGTGAACATTATACCAATTATTGGCAAAGCAGATGGCATTTCTAAAACTGAACTACAGAATTTCAAGAACAAAATCATGAGTGAACTAGTTAGCAATGGTGTCCAGATTTACCAGTTTCCAACTGATGATGAAACCTTCGCTGAAATGAATACCATCATGAATGTAAGTAAATGACAAAACTGTTGATACTTCAATACTCAAGCATCACTCTCTAATGTAATTGTGTGCCTTCACCATTATTTTGAGGCTCCTAGGTTTGTATGTCACAGGTTTGCTTATTTGTTTTATTCTCTCTGTAAAAAGGTCATATGTTTGTGTGGTTTTGTTTGTTTTCCCTACTTGTAAATCTTCCTGTCCCTCTGCTGTTAATGCCACATGTTTTAGGAGGACTTTTGTTTTTGTTTGTTTTTCCTGGCTCAGTAACAGAAAATAGATTCTTACTCATAGTTGCTTTTTCTAATTTCTAATAATCAGTACATAATTGTTAACATAGATAAATAGATTGGCTTTGCTCTTTCCCTCAGCAAATAGTACTTCTGTTGCAGAAGATACTCAAATGCCTCATTTCTCGTTTTCTGTGGTCTTTATGATAGCAAATCTTCCATCTGCCTTTTTATTTAGTACATTCATTTGAAATTGGGACAAATTTTGTCTGGGGATTAAGAAGTCAGATACAATCCTGGCTTGTTTTACTGTTGTCCACTCAGATCTTCCCAGGAGTATCTACTGTCTTCAGCTAAGCTTGTGAAGCTAGATTGCTTTGACCACTGTCTGTACTTGCAGTTCATGTGCATATGCTTGTAGATGTACATGAGTGTCTGTTTGCATCTACTGTGGTTTGAAAGTAGGAAGAGCCCAGTGTGCTGGAGTATATGGCTCTGCATTCCCAACCTCTGTCAGCTGTGCCAGGAAGTGAGGATATGCAGGCTGCTGCTCAGAACAGGCCCTTCTGCTGTGGAGAAAAGTGATTGTTGCTTACCCCTTTCATGCTCTGCTAGTGATTTATCATAGAATGGCTTGGGTTGGAAGGGATGTTTGAAGGTCATTTACTTCCACCCCTGTGCTATGGGCAGGGACACCTTCCACTTGATCAGGTTGCTCAAAGCCCCACTCAAAGTGGTATTTAACATTTCTGGGCCAGGGAGCATCTACAGCTACCCTGAGCGATGTTCCAGCACCTCACCAACATCATAGTGAAGAATTTCTTCTTTATAGCTAATGTAAAACTACTCTCTTTAAATTTAAAGCCATTACCCCTTGTCCTATCACTGTACTTGCTGATAAAGAGGCCCTCCTCATCTTTCTTGTAGGTCCCCTTTAAGTACTGCAAGGCTGCTATAAATCTCCTAGTTAATGATTTTTTTTTCCCTTTGGTCAGTTGTTGTGGGTCAGCATGTAGACAGTCAGTACCCAGCTTGTATTTCTGGCCATTTGGCCAAGGCTACACCACTAACTCTACCTCAGGTTCAAACCTGTGATCATCTCATGACTGTTACTGGGAATATGAGCTTGGACTGAATATGATGGGAAGGATCTGGAGGTGCTGGAATGTGTCCAGAGAAGGGCCACGAAGATGATTAGAGGACTGGAGCACCTCTCCTATGAGGACAGACTGAGGGAGTTGGGGCTGTTCAGTCTGGAGAAGAGAAGGCTGCAAGGCCTAATTGTGGCCTTCCAGTATCTGAAGGAGGCCTGCAAGAAAGCTGCTGAGAGACTTTTTAGGGTGTCAGGTAGTGATAGGACTAGGGGGAATGGAAAAAAAATAGAAATGGGTAGATTCAGGTTGGATGTTAGGAAGAAGTTCTTCACCATGAAGGTGGTGAGACACTGGAACAGGTTGCCCAGGGAGGTGCTGGAAGCCCCATCCCTGGAGGTTTTTCAGGCCAGGCTGGATGTGACTCTGAGCAACCTGATGTAGTGTGAGGGGTCCCTGCCCATGGCAGGGGTGTTGGAACTAGATGATCCTTGAGGTCCCTTCCAACCCTAACAATTCTATGATTCAATGACTCAGGGAAATGTGTTGTAGAGCAGCTTTCTATTTACTGCTGATACTCTTCCTACTGCAGCTCAGGATGTAGGTGGCCACCTTTGCTACTGGAACAAACCTGCTGAATCAGATCCAACCTATGGTCCAGCAGGAACCCCACATCTTTTCTCCAAAGTGCTTTTACACATGGTTGGACTCACCGTGTGCTGGGGCATGGTGTTCCTCCTGACATGCAGGACTCGTCATTACTCTCATTTGAACTTCATGAGATTCTTGATGACCCATTTCTCCAGCTTGTTGTGGTTCCTCTAACCTGGCACCACACTCATCTGGTCTGTCAACTGCTCCTCTCAGTGTTGTTATGGTAGTTTGACTTTACTGTAGTTTGATTAACTGCTGTTCTCTCTACAGTGATTTTTGGTTTGAAACTGTCTGTTGGCTTTTCCTTTAATGGCAGGTTTTCCCCCTAATTTATTTCTCAAGTGTTTACTTTTCAGTGTTTCCATAGGAATGCTGAGAGTTAAGACTGTACTGGTGTGACTCTTACAGGGGTGTTTGCCATTTGCTGTAGTAGGAAGTACAAAAGAGGTGAAAATTGGAAACAAAGTGGTGAGGGCTCGTCAGTATCCCTGGGGCATTGTACAAGGTAAATGAATTCTCAGAGGTGTTTTAATGAGGTTTTTGTTGTTGAAATATAAAATTCACCAAAGCTAAAACAGGCTGGTACTATCCACTGCTGCCATGTTGATTGTATTTTGGATCAACAATTTAAGGAGTCTGGCAATTCACAGTGGAGGTGTGCACTGACTGGTGGTTGCATCAGCACTGGTGCATCTCTGAGATGGTGTATATAATATTTGGGTGAATTAGTATGGTGGGCAGTGCCCTTAGCACTAGCAAATTTCAAAGTTTTATGATTGTCAGTGAAGAAGGGGGAGGGGGGAGGAAGAGAAATGTTTCAACTGAAAGCAGGAAATGGGGACATGTTGGAACATGTTCACCAGTCTACTCACAATTAGTGCTTCAATGTGTGTATTAGAGATTCCATGGAAGTGTAAGAGCCAAAAGAAACAATGAGATATATTTTCCTGGAAGCATAATTAGCATGCAAAACAAATGAGTCTAACACTGCTTAAAATACATTTTGTCAATTTTTCTACTTGTGCATGATAATGAAATGTGGTTTTTTTTAACTGCTAGTGGAGAATGAGAACCACTGTGACTTTGTGAAGCTTCGCAAGATGCTTATTTGCACCAATATGGAAGACTTAAGAGAGCAGACTCATGCACGACATTACGAGTTGTACAGACGCTGCAGACTGGAAGAGATGGGCTTCAGGGACACTGGCCCTGAGAACAAACCAGTCAGGTAAAGGACTTCACGTGCAGCACCTGCTTTCAACATCCATTCACTCCACATTTGACTGTAATGACCCAATCTAGAGCAGGGTTCATAGAAAGAGTTGGTTTTCTCAGAGGAAAAAAAAATGGAGTTTTGACAATCAGAGTAAGTATGTAGCTCTTTGTTAAGTTATCTTCATGGAGAAGTGTATGAGATTATATGAGCATTGCTTTTAAAGGCATACAAGCTAGTTGTATTTCTGAACTCTTTCAGAGTAAACATGAGGATTTTAATTTTGGTCATGGAGAATGTCAGTTTTCTTCAGGTACATGCACTTAATGCCTTTCAGATTATTTTGTTGTATATTGCAGATTCACAGATTGCATTGGGTTGAAAGGGACACTCAAGGTCATCTGGGAAAGGTCATCTTGTCCAATCCCCCTGCAGTAAGCAGAAACACCTCCAACTAGGTCAGGCTGCCCAGGGCTACATCAAGTCTGATGCTGAATGTCACTGGAGAAGGGGCCTCAACTACATCTCTGGGCAACCCATTCCAGTATTTTTCACTCTCATTGTAAACAACTTCCTCCTTATGTCCAACCTAAATCTACCCTGCTCCATTTTAAAACAATTGCCCCTCATCCTATCATTACAAGCTCTTCCAAACAGTCTTTCAGCAGCCTTCCTATAGGTCCCCTTCAGATACTGAAATGTATCTGTAAGGTCTCCCCAAAGCCTTTTCTTCTCCAGGCTGAACAGCTCCAGTTCTTTCAGCCTGCCTTTATAAGAGAGGAGCTCCAGCCCCCTGATCATCTTGGTGGCCTTCCTCTGGACCTTCTACAGCAGGTCCATGTCTCTGTTGTGTTGGGTACCCCAGAGCTGGACACAGTACTCCAGGTGAGATCTTACCAGAGCAGAAGAGAGTGGCAGATTATTAGCATGCTGATTTACTTAGTTTCTTTGTAATGTTACACCATTGACTTTCCATATGATCTGCCATAATAACAAATGTCTAGCCTTTGCAGATCAAGAGATCTTTCACTGGAGTGTGAGATACTAATGGAGGATTCCCAAGGAAAGTTAAGCAGAGGGCTGGAGACACTTGACTGTTTCATGTAGTAAAGCTTCTTTCTGCAGGAGATATTTAAAATTTCTATATCCAGTTTGTATAATCTTACATTTCCAATTCTGTCACCACCCTCTTTCAACCTCCTTTGGTTGTTTTATGCTTGGGACTGTATGGGGAGGAACTGGCAATTCAGGAGTGGTTCAAGCCTTCATGGTTTATCAAAGTGCTGTTATTGCATAGTCATGGTGGGAAATACTGACTTAAACCAGACATGAAAACAAAATATTACTTTGCATTAAAAAAGGTTTCTAGTGCTTTGAACCAACTGGTTTGTTTACTTCTTTTTTACTTAGTGGTTAGACTGCTTTTACCCATTCTGTGCTGGTAAAACCAAAGAACTTTTAAATGCCTCCCAACTAAACCGTGGCACCAAGCACCCCATCAAGTCTCCTCCTGAACACCTCCAATGATGGTGATTTCACCACCTTCCCGGTCAGCCCATTCCAATGGGCAATCACTCTCTCGGTGTAGAACTTCTTCCTAACATCCAGCCTAAACCTCCCCTGGCACAGCCTGAGACTGTGTCCTCTTGTTCTGGTGCTGGTTGCCTGGGAGAAGAGACCAACCTCCACCTGTCTACAACCTCCCTTAAGGTAGTTGTAGAAAGAAATAAGGTCTACCCTGAGTCTCCTCTTCTCCAGGCTAAGCAACCCCAGCTCCCTCAGCCTCTTCTCATAGGGCTTGTCTTCCAAACCCCTCACCAACTTTGTTGCCCTTCTCTGGACATGTTTCAGCAACTCAACATCCTTCCTAAACTAAGGGGCCCAGAACTGGACACAGTACTCGAGGTGCGGCCTAATCAGTGCAGTGTACAGGGGCAGAATGACCTCCCTGCTCCTGCTGACCACACTGTTCCTGATGCAGGCCAGGATGCCATTGGCCCTCTTGGCCACCTGGGCACACTGCAGGCTCATGTTCATCCTACCATCGACCAGTATCCCCCGGTCCCTCTCTGCCTGGCCACTCTGAGCCCAGCCTGTAGCACTGCATGGGGTTGCTGTGGCCAGTGTGGAGAACCCAGCACTTGGATAAAAGCTACCATCCACAGAACTGTTTGCTTCCACAAACAGAATTGTCTTTGTAAAACCTCTTAACAGTTTGCATTTTACTAATGGTATAAAGTGATAGGTTTGTATTAGAAAGTTGGTTTAGAAATAGATTGCTTCATGGAGATACAGAAAAGCTAAGTTCCCTCTGGTGTGTAGTTTGTATGTATGACCCACTAAATGTCAGTTTATTTTTTTGGCAAAATGTTACACTTCATTAGTTTTGGTAAATCTCATCTGTTGAGAATGCTACTGTTTTGGAAGGATGAGAATGAATCTGTAAAAAATCAAGTTTTCCCAGATTTATTGTGGCAGGGAGAGAAAAGTGGGACTGGATCTAGGATGTGTGGCTCTCCCTTAGTTGTATTTCATGGTGAGTGACACTGAGGTCTGAAAATGAAAGCATTTGTCTTTTGGGAGAGACATTTTATGGTACCATAAAAAGGGAAGACAATTTAAAGGGTCTATATGTAGTATTTTTAGCAGGCTAATCTAGCCTTGCCCATAAGGTGCTTTATGAAGCTACTGGAGAAACAATAACAAGTGTCATCCTCAACAGCATGGAAGAAAACATTTCTTCCCATAGAGGAAACTCAGTGCTTCCCATGTGATGACTTGTAAATTTGCATATCTTTCAGAATAGGGACTACTCTGTTCTGGGCAGAAATATGTTACTAAATAGTTGTCCTCTTTGTCTATAAGGATGTTCATAATACCTACAGATGGATTCTGGGAGCTAAAGTTTTAAAATCTAGTTAATACTGTGTATCAATACATGACTGATGATTAAAATTTGATGCTACTTGTGTAAATGATGATCAAAAGGCATGTTGAGAAGTCCTGTTTTGTGTCTGTGATATAGCTGCCTACTTACAAAACTTGATTGTCTGAATTGGGTTATTTTGCCTAAACTGAGAAAATTTCTGCCTGACTTGAATAATTGGTGCATTTTACAGCTGGAGGTTGTAGCATTTGAACGTTGACACTTGAGTAGCTAAAATGCTCTGCCTTTTTGGCATGTCATAAAAGGGCTGCCTGTGAAGCTCCTGTACCACTCTCCTGGATTTGAAAGTACAACAGTACTTTATTCATTGAAAATTGTATGCTACTGCAGAGCACAACCAGTAATTCTTGGATTTGCAGCTACCTTGCGAGACAGGCTGTGGACACACTTCTGTAAAGGCTTTCACTCTTACATGTGAAAAAATATGTTGGCAAGAATTATTTTTTATGGGAGGCATGGAAAGAGAGAGTTTCGTCACACAACAGAAAAATATATTTGCATCTTTATTACTGAGTTTAGGAGGGAAGATAAAGATAGTAGTAGCCTGAAGGGACTGGTCTATGTTTTTAAAAACACCTATTCCTTAATGGCCTGTATTTTGTGAATTTGTGTCATCACAATATTTGCAATTGCATTCTAAGAGCTAAGTTTTTAATTAGCCAGATTTCCAGGGGCTTCCATGATCAGTCTGTCTCACCCTAATAACTTAATGAACTAACCCTCCATTTCCAAACATCACTAAAGGGTTGGGTGCTTCTAGAGGAGTACATGATTAGTGCTCTCACTGCAGAAAAAGCAGAAGAACTCTGTTCCTACTAGTTGTTGTCATATGCCTGAATGATGTACTGTCTTTTGAAATGTAGGGGAACTGGGCAGTAATGCGTCAGGAAGATGTGGTCATGGGTGCTTTGGAAGTGGCTGAGGCTACTGCATGTGAAAGGTTCACATGAGTACTCCCAGTAAGTAAAGAGTATTTAGGAAGTATGGAGAGACACTAACTGTGGTTAAAAAGGTGTAATGATGTAGGCAGGACTTTGGTGCCCACGTTGGGCGCCAAAAAAAGGAGTGTAGTGGGTTGAGAGGAAAGGCTCTGCTTTCCCTCCCCCACTGAGAAAGAAACCGCGGCTAAAACTCAGTTGGAGAAATGAGAGTATATTTTACAAGGAAACAGATTCTATGTAACACAACAAATACAGGTATTTTACAATATATACAGGAATATACAGCAAATGAACTCAACCAGAAACCAGACCCCCACAGAGGGGGCTTCCCCCTGTGCCCCCTTCACCCCCCTACCTCCCTTCTCCCCCAAAGAGGTAGAAGAAGAGAAAAAAGAGGGGTTAGCACAGCAGACAGAGGCCTATGCACAGGGAGTTAGTTTCTTATCTTAGTTGGCCAGAAGCCCAGAAGCAGATCCAGCCGAAAGGAACAGTGAAGGAAGAGAAACTGAGAGAAAGTCCCAGCTCCCCTGGGTCTAACAATCTCACCTCCCACCTTACTTGGCCAATGAAATTCATTTAGAATACCAAAATATTTTATAAACATTTAGCCAGTGTGTCCCTTCCTTAAAGGCACAGCCTCAAACGGTCACATACACTAAAATAAAGTAATCCATAGGAATGTGGGTTATTCTGCTAATTTCAGGATACCTGGTTTGTACTAGTGTTTCATCAAACCATTATTTGTTAAATTGGATAACAATAATCAGCATAATATATATTAATGAGCAATTGGGGACTTACATAATCTCATTTGTTTACCTTGTAAAACCAATCTATTACACTTTTTTAATGAAGAGGTCAGAGGTATCGTTCTTAAAGTTTATGAGAGTTAACAGTCATGTATGTACCTTATCAAATTGAAATATAATGTGTGGTAAAGCACTTTAAAAATTAAGAATCCACCATGTGGTGCTTCAGGGAAAAAATGGAATACCAAGGCTAAAGCTAATCATATAAGTATAGTTTGGTTTCCAAGCCATGTAAAGCAGCCAATTGGGAATGGGCTTGGAAAGACTTTTAGGGCAAAATTTATGTGGTGAAGTAAACAGATAGCAGAGTATTTGTGGGGATGATCTGTGCATTTGAAGCGGTTGATTGGGTGGTGTTGGATGATAGGTTGGACATGATGATCTCGAAGGTCTCTTCCAACCTGGTTTATTCTATTCTATTCTATTCTATTCTATTCTATTCTATTCTATTCTATTCTATTCTATTCTACATTTTCATTTAAAAACACTTTGTAATAAAACATAACTAATGAACTAGGGCAGAAATTGTTTCCTTTCCTTTCATTAAGCACGACCTGTTTCAAGCTGGGCAGTGCTGGAATGAGAAGTAAGGGTGTTGTTAAATGCTAACTGCCTTTTGCTTTATGAGGAAGGAGGAGCAATCAGAGAATTCTATACAATTTTGGTTCCTTAGAATTCAGCATGGTTTGGATTATAAACTAGACACAGAAATTTACAATGGAACTAGAAGGGTGGAAAAAAAGTATATAAGCTGCACCAAGGGAAGTTTAGGCTGGAGGTGAGGAGAAAGTTCTTCACTGAGAGAGTCCTTAGCCATTGGAATGTGCTGCCCAGGGAGGTGGTGGAGTCACCATCCCTGGAGGTGTTCAAGAGCGGATTGGATGTGGCACTTGGTGCCATGGTTTAGTCATGGGGTCTGTGGTGACAGGTTGGACTTGATGATCTCTGAGGTCTCTTCCAGCCTTGGTGATTCTGTGAATCTGTGATCTGTTGGATGTAAAATCCAGGAAGTGCTTTTATTACATATTTTAATTAATACTTCAAATTTGGATTTGCATTTGTTTCTTGTTGAAAAATGAAGATAGATGACTTCTTTTTTTCTAGTCCTGCTTTTTTGCTGCCCCAGTTATGTCAATTAAGAACATGAACTCCTAGTTTCAGGTCATTCTCAGCAAGAGATAATTGCTGAGATGGCTCAAAAGCAAAAATATGGGATAGCTTGAAACAGAAATCTAGATGTGAAGAGTTCTTCCAGCCAAACTTCTAAATATATACACACATAGTAATCCTAGATGCCAGCACCAGAACAAGAGGACACAGTCTCAGGCTGTGCCAGGGGATTTTTAGGCTGGATGTTAGGAAGAAGTTCTACACAGAGAGAGTGATTGCCCACTGGAATGGGCTGCCCAGGGAGGTGGTGGAGTCGCCATCATTGGAGGTGTTCAGGAGGAGACTTGGTAGGGTGCTTGGTGCCATGGTTTAGTTGATTAGGTGGGTTGGATAATAGGTTGGACGCAATGCTCTTGAAGGTCTTTTCCAACCTGGTTTATTCCATTCCATTCCATTCCATTCCATTCCATTCCATTCCATTCCATTCCATTCCATTCCATTCCATTCCATTCCATTCCATTCCATTCCATTCCATTCCAATCTTGCAGTTCTTGGGGGAAAAAAAAAAAAGTTTGTTTTTCAGTCTGTGTTGAGGATGGCAGAAACCCAGGAAGGATTCAGTAATGTGAATAAGTTAATTTGCATAGAAAGGTCGCTATGACTCTAGTTGTGTTTTCTAAGAAAGGAAACTTAATACCTGAAAGGCTTTTAGACTCCCTTGGAAAGGCACTTGGGAATGAAGTTGATGTGACCTTCGTATTTGAGCTGAACATTGTAACCTCCTTATGGTAAGACTGAGCCACATCCAAAATACCAGGTTTTCATGTCTCCATTGGGAAAATGATAATTGTTGAGATCTACCACGTCCTTAAGTGGTGCTTAATACCAACTTCAGTAGTTCACTGAGTCAAGGGACAATGCTAAAAATACCTGCCACTATTTAACTTACAATTTTTTTTAGTTTTTCTGCTATAACTTACTTGATATTTGGAAGTTATATGGAGCTTTCAAATTTAAAAGCTTTTAAAAAAATTAAATGAACTGGAAATTGCTGTGTAAATATCTGTGCTGTTTGAAGCACATAATCAGAAGGGCAACAAGGCTGGTGAGAGGCCTTGAGCACAAGCCCTATGAGGAGAGGCTGAGGGAGCTGGGATTGTTTAGCCTGGAGAAGAGAAGGATCAGAGGTGACCTCATTGCCCTCTACAACTACCTGAAAGGTGGTTGTAGCCAGGAAGGGGTTGGTCTCTTCTCCCAGGCAACCAGCACCAGAACAAGGGGACACAGTCTCAAGCTGTGCCAGGGGAAGTTTAGACTCAAAGTGAGGAGAAAGTTCTTCACCGAGCGAGTCATTCGTCATTGGAATGTGCTGCCCAGGGAGGTGGTGGAGTCGCCGTCCCTGGAGGTGTTCAAGAGGAGATTGGACGTGGCACTTGGTGCCATGGTCTAGTTGTGAGGTCTGTGGAGACAGGTTGGACTTGATGATCCTTGGGGTCTCTTCCAACCTTAGTTATACTGTGATACTGTGATCGTTGTGTTCCACTGATAGCTGAGTTCACTTCAGTCAGTCTCTATTTATGAACATAACAATGTTTGGTTTATATCTTTATATTTAGGCTTCCATATTCTAAGTCTCATGCAAATAGAAAAAACTGTATGTCAGCAATGTTTCTGTAGAAAGATAGATGACAGTGTTGTTAAGAGGTTTGTAATGGATTAGTAAGGTGTAGGCTTTCTTCACAGTCCCTTCTCTTCTTCCGAAACCTCAGTAAGAATATAATATTTAAGTAGTTGTCTGTAACATCTTAATTTTGCAAGCAGTTTTGCAGAGATTATTTAAGTTCTATAGGTCCAAACCAGAAGAATCAGTGAGCCTATGAATCTGATTTTCATAATGTGTTACATGAGAAGCAGTGAAACCAGTCTTCAGGTAAACCGAGAAGTGTTTTACTGGGAGCAGTGGATGCAGTAATGGTGAAAGGATTGGCTTGAGATTGGGAGAACTATTTTCCCCTTCTTCCCCAATCCTAAACCCAGGGCTGTTTGGATCATTACATTGCTGTTTTGCCAAACACACCAAAGGAAAATTTGTTTTAATTTTGTCATTGTGATTTGCAGAACAATTCGGACCAAAGAAGGTGGGATTTAGAACAATGTAATTCTATTCCTCAGTATATGCAGTGTCTTCGAAGTTAATTATTATTAATTTCAAGATAAGATTGCTTTTACTTGATAAACTAGCTTAGGTTGAGTCTAAAGATGTCTGCGTAAGGAAATGAGGGTGTGATTGCAGTGTGCTGTCTTAGTCTAACACTTGTTCTAGCAGCTTTATTGCACCCACAGGCAGCATGTTAGCTAGCAGAACTGTCACAGGGTCCCAGGCTGTGTACAGTGAGATTGCTGACACTTGAGAAACCTGTGCTGCAGCTTTATTGTTATTGCATATGCTGTCTAAACTTAAAGAGTGTGATAATTAATATACCTGTGTGAAAAACATGCCTTTGTTTCACACACCAATTTCAGAATGACCTAAGTTGTTTTGCAGCTGATAAAAAAAACAAAACCAAACACAAAACCCCCTAGAAGGTTGTTGTCCTGAACTTGTTTTGTTGCACTGTATGGCTCCAGTAAGATAGAATGGGAAAAGTACTCTGATCTTGAGATCTTAGAAACATTAAGTCTGCATGTGTAATATCTGCTTAGATTTTATTTTGAATGCAAGTAAGAAACTTTAGGATCAGGAAATGCCCAGTCATTGTTAATTTAAACATAGAAGAGAGCAGTTTAAGCTTACTGTTGCTCTAAACTGTCCAGTTCTGGAACCCCTATTACATGAAGATATGAATAGAATTACATAGAATAAACCAGGTTGGAAGAGACCTTCAAGATCATAGTGTCCAACCCATCAACCAATCCAACACCACCTAATCAACTAACCCACGGCACCAAGCACCCCATCAAGTCTCCTCCTGAACACCTTCAATGATGGCAACTCCGCCACCTCCCCAGGCAGCCCATTCCAATGGGCAATCACTCCCTCTGTATAGAACTTCTTCCTAACATCCAACCTAAACCTCCCCTGGTGCAGCCTGAGACTGTGTCCTCTTGTTCTGGTACTGGCTACCTGGGAGAAGAGACCAACCTCCGCCTCACTACAACCCCCCTTCAGGTAGTTGTAGAGAGCAATAAGGTCACCCCTGAGTTTTCTCCAGGCAAAGCAACCCCAGCTCCCTCAGCCTCTCCTCGTAGGGCTTATGTTCCAAACCCCTCACCAACTTTGTTGCTCTTCTCTGGACTCGTTCCAGCAAGTCAACCTCCTTCCTAAACTGAGGGGCCCAGAACTGGACACAGGACTCAAGGTGCGGCCTAACCAGTGCAGCGTACAGGGGCAGAATGACCTCCCTGCTCCTGCTGGCCACACTGTTCCTGATGCAGGCCAGGATGCCATTGGCCCTCTTGGCTGCCTGGGCACACTCCAGGCTCATGTTCATCCTACCATCGACCAGCACTCCCAGGTCTCTCTCTACCTGGCTGCTCTCCAGCCACTCTGTCCCCAGCCTGTAGCTCTGCATGGGGTTGTTGTGGCCAATGTGCAGAACCCGGCACTTGGATGTGTTAAATCTCATATGATGGAACATGTCCAGAGAAGTACCACAAGATGATCAGAGGTCTGGAGCTCCTCTCCTGTGAGGACAGGCTGAGAGAGTTGGGGTTGTTCAGCTTGGAGAAGAGAAGGCTCCAAGAAGACCTTCTTGTGGCCTTTCAGTATCTGAACGGGGCCTGCAAGAAAGCTGCTGAGGGACTTTTTAGGATGTCAGGTAGTAAAGGGACTAGGGGGAATGGATCCAAGCTAGGGAAGAGGAGATTTAGATTAGATGTTAGGAAGAAGTTCTTCACCATTAGGGTGGTGAGACACTGGAACAGGATGCCCAGGGAGGTGGTGGAAGCCCCATCCCTGGATGTTTTTAAGGCCAGGCTGGATGTGGCTCTGGGCAGCCTTCTGTAGTGGAGGGTGTCCCTGCCTATGGCAAGGGGACTGGAACCAGATGATCCTTGAGGTCCCTTCCAACTCTGACAATTCTGTGGTTCTGTCCTTTTTCGAAAGTAGTTCCATTTATAAACTGTTTTAATGAAACAACAAAAGATGAGACTTAAAAACTGGCACAAAGGTGTGTATGTACATTAAAAATACAAAGCAAATTTAAGTATTTGATACACATACATACTTGGCTTAGCTCAGAGAGGAAGGCATGAAATACCTGACAAAGGGCAGTAAGTAATCATAGCTGAGAAGGACTGACTAGTCAGCACTCTGGAAATGTTAGAAAAGCTGAATGATGTAAGAGAACAGCTCCAGAATAAAGAGGTCAGACATTATCCATGTTTTGATCTGTTTGTAAGCCCTATAAGATACTGTGTTTTTGCAGTAACCATTAGCACAAGTCTGATCCACCAAGTCTTCCTCTCTGGATTCTTGTGACTTAGAAAAGCTTGTGGTAAATGTGTTGTTGGAAGAATTTGTGTCATTTAGCAGCTATTCTTTTCACAGCTAGGGTGCTGTTTGGTGTGTGAGATACAGCTGTGTATGGGCTCCAGCCTGTTTTCCCTGAAAAGCAGTACTTGTTCTTCTGGCACTGTTGTGATAGCAGTGGTAGTGTAGACCCAGAAAGCGTCAAACCTCCACTAGTATATGAACAAATTGTCAGCATCTTTTCATTTGCTATGATATGCTTTGATAGGAAAGAAATGTCTCATTTTCAAGTACTTGCTGTTTGCAGGGAAAAAGCGTCTTATGTACTGAAATGTCCAGTAGGGTAACTTTGTTGGGGTTTTTGGATGTGTTTTGGGGTTTTTTTGGGGTTTTTTTGGTTTTTTTTTTGTTAAAAAAAAAAATAGAAAGGGAAAGAGGCATGGATATAAAAGCTGCTTTCTTCCATTGCTGGATATTTGCTCAATGATCTGAATTAATGTAAACCTCTTATATAATTCTGAATATACATGTGGTATGTATGCAGTATATTAGTCTCTGGAATGGAGGATTCAGGAACAAGCAGTCTTGAGATTTTGGCTTATGTGTGCTGGAAGGTAGCCCCATCTTTTAGATGTTAAACTACTTAGGAAATGGTATTTATTCTATATTAATCTAACTCCACCATATGTAAATTCTGAAATTACATAAAGGGAGGGCTATGCATTTTGAAGGTCCTGTTATTTTCCTTCTTTTTCATGTAGGAATAGTCTGTTTGTTTCTTATGTTAACGCTCCAGATACATTGTTTTTAAATGTCTTATTTTAAGACTGAGGTTTCACAGTATGAAAATTCTGGCAATTTTGGGGTCTTATTAATAAGTATCTTAAAGGAAAAAAAACAAGTTGTGGATGTTGGAGACAGAAAGTTGTAACTCAAGTCTTTTAGAATGTGAGACTCCTAAAGTGCTTTTTACTCGAAAGGTAAATTGCCCAGGAGCTGTTAGTGTAAATAATTGTACTCAGGGTTGTTTATTTAAAGATTTAGAAAGGTGCTTTCTTCTGGTTGGGTTTGTTTATGAATTTTTATGTGGGAAGGTGTAGAAATGAATCCTTCAGATGAATATTAATTGTTTAAATAATGTTCCAGATTGTTGGTTTTCCACATTGAATAAAGCAGCATGCTGGAGACTTGTTTACATTTTTGGACTTCAGTCTACAGGAGGCCTATGAAGCAAAGAGGCATGAGTTGTACCTTGAACTGCAAAGAAAAGAGGAGAAGATGAGACAACAGTTTGTGCAGAGAGTGAAGGAGAAAGAAACAATATTGAAAGAAGCAGAGCAACAGGTAAGCATGCCTGTCTGAGTTTGATGAGGTTTGGAACAGTTATGTGCCTATCAAAATCCTTGGTATGCATAACTTCCTAATATTTTGAAGATGGAGCTTAAAATCATAAGCATATTGATTACACAGATTGATTGGATTAGCAGATTGATTAGACACAAGCAAATGAGAAGAAGTCCTGTGAGGAGCAGCTGAGGGAGCTGGGGTTGTTCAGTTTGGAGAAAAGGAGGCTCAGGGGAGACCTTATCACTGTGTACAAACTACCTGAAAGGAGGTTCTACTGAGGTAGGTGTTGGTCTTTCTCCCAAATACAATCCACAGGACAAAAAGAAAAGGCTTCAAGTTGCACCAGGGGTAGTTTAGATTGGGATATTAGGAAAAAAGGTGGTCAAACATTGGAACAGGGTTGTGGTTTAGTGGTGGACTTGATAAGGTTAGCAATTGGACTCAATGATCTTAATCATTTATCCAACATAAATGATTCTATGAGTCTATAAATGACAGTTTTTTTCTTAAAAGAGGGAGCTTATGCTCTGAAGACTTTGGTGAATAGCTGGGACAAGTCAATATGGGAGATGATAGACTGAAATAAGGGAGTGGGGAATAGAATGGTTGCATGTTTGTCTTCTCTAGCAGTATGCTGAGAAACATCAGTACGCCATAGCAGCACAGTAGATGCTTTTCATGCATAGTTTGCTCTGAAAAGCCCAAGATTTCAGGAAAAGAATCTCTGAGTTGTTTTTCAGCCTAATCAAGTATTTTTTTGCATGACCTTAAGGTTCAGTTGTTAAATAAATGCTCAACCCTCATGCTGAGCAGTTTTAAAGTATGGGGGAGGGAGGTGCTTTTGTTGGTTTTGTTTTGTTTACAATCTCTTCTATTCCCGTCTGCCTTAAGAATATTTGGAGATCTGGAATCCTTCTTTAATATGTTGTTGAAGACTTAGTCCTGTCAAGCTGGACTGGCAGAACAGGATCTTCTCATCTACTGTCTGCCAAACTCTATCATGGTCATACGTGTTTTTACTCAGATACTGGTTTAATTGGAAACCTGTGTATATTTATTAATGTTCTTTTATGTACCTCAGTCTCCCAACAAAGATGCAGCAGTTTCTGTGAAGTGTTCAGATGCCTGTTTTAAATAAGACTTCATACTTTGGCTTTCTAAATTAGAATACATAGAATACATAGAATAAACCAGGCTGGAAGAGACCTTCAAGATCATCGCGTCCAACCCCTCAACCAATCCAACACCACCTAAACAACTAACCCATGGCACCAAGCACCCCATCAAGTCTTCTCCTGAAAACCTCCAATGATGGCGACTCCACTACCTCCCCAGGCAGCCCATTCCAATGGGCAATCACTCTCTCTGTATAGAACTTCTTCCTAACATCTAGCCTGAACCTCCCCTGGCGCAGCCTGAGACTGTGTCCTCTTGTTCTGGTACTGGCTGCCTGGCAGAAGAGACCAACATCCATCTGTCTACAACCTCCCTTCAGGTAGTTGTAGAGAGTAGTAAGGTCACCCCTGAGTCTCCTCTTCTCCAGGCTAAGCAACCCCAGCTCCCTCAGCCTCTCCTCGTAGGGCTTGTGTTCCAAACCCCTCACCAACTTTGTTGCTCTTCTCTGGACTCGTTCCAGCAAGTCAACATCCTTCCTAAACTGAGGGGCCCAGAACTGGACACAGTACTCGAGGTGCGGCCTAACCAGTGCAGTGTACAGGGGCACAATGACCTCCCTGCTCCTGCTGGCCACACTGTTCTTGATGCAGGCCAGGATGTCATTGGCCCTCTTGGCTGCCTGGGCACACTGCAGGCTCATGTTCAGTCTACCGTCAACCAGCACCCCCAGGTCCCTCTCAGCCTGACTGCTCTCCAGCCACTCTGACCCCAGCCTGTAGCTCTGCATGGGGTTGTTGTGGCCAATGTGCAGAACCCGGCACTTGGATGTGTTAAATCTCATGCCGTTGGACTCTGCCCCTCTGTCCAGCCTGTCGAGGTCCCTCTGCAGAGCCTCTCTACCCTCCACCATAAGTCCACCATACAACTTGTGGAGAAGAAAGAAAAATCAGGTTCAGTGTCTCTCAGTATGAGACTATCCAATTAGAGGACTACTTTGTCATGTTCAAAGTAGATTCAGATAGGTTTTGCACAGTACATGTTGGTACCCCTTGTTGTTTTCTTTGCATAATTTATACCAGGTGGTTTGTGAGCTCTGTATATTGCAGTTGAATTATGGCTATTAGTTTTTCCAGTCCCTGATGTGAGAAAGTGATCATGCAGTCCCTCCTAAAGAACATTTGTCATACACTGTTGCTCCTTATTCTCCAAGTAGTGTGTTTGTGTATCTGGAAACGAAATTAAACCAGGACTTTCTGTTGTACTTAATATTGCTTTTACATCCTTCATTTAGAGGAAGCTTGTAGGTGCAATGTGCAGCATTACCACTCCTGGGTGTGCAGTTGTTTAGGGCCTTACTGTTTCTACCTTGAATGTTTTCACTGGTATTCCAGTTGGTTCTGCCATGCATCTGGCTAACTGTTGCAATAAAGTAAATAAACTAATAGCATACATCTATGTATCCCTACACAGAAGCACACATATTTATGAAATCTGAGAGCTCTGCTTTGTAGAGCAGGCTTACTGTTACCTCTGTAATCTTAGTTATTTCTTATCTCTGTCTTTGCTAAAGATGGATCTCTCTGATTTCTATACCAGTATAGCTGCACTCAGGTTGAGTTACACCAACACAGAAGCAGGATTCTAGGAGACTTTGAGTGTGGGGAGATGGGAAGTGAGGAAGGGTGGAGTGAAGTACCCTTTGGTGATCATGCACAACTTCACAGTAGGTTTAAACTCATCAAAATTCATCTGCAAGGTAGAACCCATCAATAAACCCAAAGAACAATTAGAGAACAATTACTGCAGCAATTAAGTTCTTGCAGCCCATAAGTGACTCTCCCAACCAGACCTATTATATGTGAACATATTAATATATAAATGTAATTAATATACATATTAAAATTTGTGTATATATATGAAAATGCATACTGGTGTAACTGAAGTATGTGTGATTCCTTGCTCACATGGTTTTAGGGAAATAGGTTCTGCTTTACAAATAGTGATTTAATCCTTCTGTTGGTAATAATTTGGTTTTAGGGAAATAGGTTCTGCTTTACAAATAGTGATTTAATCCTTCTGTTGGTAATAATTTCCTCTCTAAAGGCCTCGTTATTTTTTATATAATACAGATACAGTCAAATCTAGTAAGAAATACAACATTCTCTTAGTGTCATCCATGGTTTCCACCTGTGTTCTGTGCCTTTCTGTATTGCTGGGTTTAGGCTTAGCAGTTTTAGGAAAGAGCTGAAATTTTTTTAACTGCTTTTAACACAAGCTGAGGTATCTTTTGCTATGTGATGGAATGAGAGGACACAGTCTCAAGCTGTGCCAGGGGAGGTTGAGGCTGGATGTTAGGAAAAAATTCTTCACAGAGAGAGCGATTGGCCATTGGAATGGGCTGCCCAGGGAGGTGGCGGAGTCACCATCCCTGGAAGTGTTTAAAAAAGGACTGAGTGTGCCATGGTTTAGTTGATGCTGGGTAATAGGTTGGGCTTGATGATCTCAAAGGTCTTTTCCAATCTGGCTAATTCTGTGATTTAACTGCAGAAGGGTTTTGTGTTGTGTTATCACCACCTTGTGTTGCTAGTTGGAAATGCTGGTTTTTGATGCTTGCCTTGAACAGATACAGAGTAGATTTGAACATCATATGCTAATGCATCAAGAAGTGAAACAGAAATTAGAGAAAAAGAAAAAAATTCTAGAAAACGAAATAGCACTGTTTATTGAGAAGAAAGCTAATGCTGAGCTACTCCAGTCACAAGCATCCATCTCTACGCCTGTTGTTGGTTTGAAGAGAGACAAGGACCGCAAAAAGTAAGTGCTGATGCTGGCCATCAGAGGCAGCGATAAAAGAATTCTTCACATAGCACCTTTATAATGCAAATTTCAGTAATCTTTTACAAAAGACAAAAACATACTTCTATTCTGCTACGTGATAAGAAGGCAGAAGTGTGTAAAAAAAGCCCTTACGCTTGGATTTACTTGTAGAGCGGCTGTGGTATGTTCTGTGAGCTGTCTTTACTTTTTTCATCCTTTTCCCACAAAGGAATTAATATTTTTGACTTGAAATCCTGTGCTTTGATGTCAGAGATGAGGAAATTGTCCATGTCAGGAACAGAGCGCAGGAAAGAATTAGAGAGGGAGAAAAATTCACCCAGAAATAGTCTTGGACTGCAGCACTCTGGTTCTGATGAAGCAGTCTGACTGCTGTTGTCCCATAGTACTAGATACGTCTTCCTAGCACAAGTTATTTGGGAAGAGAGATTGATAACGTTGGCTGTAAAATTACACTGAAAGCAGAAAATGACCAAAAAACATTTCACTTTGTTCCTTCACACCCATGTATTTCTTTTCCCACTCCCCAAAGGAAAGCTTGAATTAATTGTGAAATTTCAGAAATATCACAGTATCACAGTATAACTAAGGTTGGAAGAGACCCCAAGGATCATCAAGTCCAACCTGTCCCAACAGACCTCATGACCAGACCATCAATCCCCTCTTGAACACCTCCAGGGACGGTGACTCCACCACCTCCCTGGGCAGCCCATTCCAATGACGAACGACTCGCTCAGTGAAGAACTTTCTCCTCACCTTGAGTCTAAACCTCCCCTGGCACAGCTTGAGACTGTGTCCCCTTGTTCTGGTGCTGGGTGCCTGGGAGAAGAGACCAACCCCTTCCTGTCTACAACCACCTTTCAGGTAGTTGTAGAGGGCAATGAGGTCACCCCTGATCCTTCTCTTCTCCAGGCTAAACAATCCCAGCTCCCTCAGCCTCTCCTCACAGGGCTGTGCTCAAGGCCTCTCCCCAGCCTTGTTGCCCTTCTCTGGACACGTTCAAGTGTCTCGATGTCCTTCTTAAACTGAGGGCCCCAGAACTGGACACAGTACTCAAGGTGTGGCCTAACCAATGCAGAGTACAGGGGCACAATGACCTCCCTGCTCCTGCTGGCCACACTATTCCTAATACAGGCCAGATTACATACACTCAAATTAAATACATTCAGATTAAATTAGATTAAATACACTCAGATTAAGTACACTCAAAAGCAGGCTTCAGAATAACATACCTATCTACTGCATGTATAAACACTGAACAAAATGATTGTGTGTAAACTTTAAATTAAATTGAATTAAGTTATTTTTCTCATCCAAACCCATAAGTCATTTCACTTATTCCCTTTCCCAGTAAGTTACAACTTTACTGCAATAGAAAGTGGATTTTTTTTGCTACAGAAATTATGCAAAACTGCTGGATTCTGAGAAAACTTCAGCATGTGTGTACATGTTTTCACAAGTACCATCCAGACAGCGTTGACATTTTTGGGGTGTAGGCCAGCAGCCTGTGTTTTTGCCAGAATTTAGTGCATTTAGAGTAATGTTACTGAGTTCTTTTTCTTAGATGCCCTTTTCTGGCTTACATATGAAGGTGGAATTATTTGTCACAGAAGTCATTATCTGCACTATTAGGAGTAACTCTCAACTTCAGAAAAAAAAATCTAGATTTGTTTTCTGTATTTTAGATTTATTTCTCCAGAGTATGTCATGTGCTTGATTTTGTGTTTCATTTCCAGCTTTCCATAATGCCCGATGATAGAAGGAAAACAAAAGTATTAATATTGCTACTTCCTCTTGAAAAAGCAGTGATTCACAGCATGCTTTTGGAGGCATAGGAGTTGCATTTTCTTACTGAAGGATTTGGAAAGTATCTCTTGTTGCTGGATGCTGCCAAAGACGACATTTGAAGTATGATTCATTCACATAAATGCAACAATCAATTACTGTCACTGCCATCATGGACTTGCTGTTATCAATCTGCCTTGATGCACACTTGCCTTAACCTCTGTGTGGCCAACTTGCTTAATTTTAAGTGCATTATACCAAAGAAAATGCCTCTGCAATAAACAGTTCTGTTCATAATATGAATGCTGTGGTACAAAGGTATTCAGTGAATATATCTGCTATAACCTTTCTAAAGAGTTATTTTCATATGGTATGTTAGTTTACTAAATGCTATTTCATACAACTGTTGACATAAGTTAGGGATTTGAATGTCAGATTTTATTTATAGGCTTTCATGTACAAGCACTGCCCTAAATGTCACATGTGATCTTTCTGACCAAAATTTGGTGCTCTACTATTTCAGCAGGAGAGCACCAAAGCAGCAGTGCTCTACTGTTGCGTGATAGTTTATCTGCCATTACTGACTGGATGTGGAAAGCTTCTGTAACTTTTTATGTTTGTGGCTGTGGTGTTCAGTTATAGCAGAGGCTGGAATTTACAGAAGTTATTAACTGCAGCAGTTCAGGGTAAAACAAGTTTAATTTTTAGTTTTTTTTTTTAAAAAATGTTTTCAGTAACCATGCTAACTAATGGAAAACTAGAAGAGGTGCAGTTCTCTGTAGTTTTATGCAGCTGTTCCCAAATGAAATACTGACCTGATAGAAATAAAGTGCATTGGTTTTGCTTGTGTTCCTGTTGTTCCGCCTCGTCTTCCTCCCATCTTGTTAAAACCAGGAAGTAAGATTGGACAAAATAGACTGTACATGCTGTGCCAGAAAGGCAACATGGCTTGTGATATACTTGCCCTATGCCACTGCACTTACCATAGAGTCACAGAATATCGAATCGGTTAGGAACTGGCTGGAGGGCCGAGCCCAGAGAGTGGTGGTGAATGGTGCCACATCCAGCTGGCGGCCAGTCACCAGTGGCGTCCCCCAGGGATCAGTGCTGGGCCCCATCCTCTTTAACATCTTCATTGATGATATGGATGAGGGGGGTGAGTCAGTCATCAGCAAGTTTGCAGATGACACCAAGTTGGGAACAGATGTTGGTCAGTTAGAGGGTGGAAAGGCTCTGCAGAGGGACCTCGACCGACTGGACAGATGGGCAGAGTCTAATGGCATGGCATTTAACAAGTCCAAGTGCCGGGTGCTGCACTTTGGCCACGGCAACCCCATGCAGAGCTACAGGCTGGGGTCAGAGTGGCTGGAGAGCTGCCAAACAGAGAGGGACCTGGGGGTGCTGATTGACACCCGCCTAAACATGAGCCAGCAGTGTGCCCAGGTGGCCAAGAGGGCCAATGGCATCCTGGCCTGCATTAGGAATATTGTGGCCAGCAGGAGCAGGGAGGTCATTGTGCCCCTGTACTCTGCATTGGTTAGGCCACACCTTCAGTCCTGTGTCCAGTTCTGGGCCCCTCAGTTTAAGAAGGACATCGAGACACTTGAACGTGTCCAGAGAAGGGCAACAAGGCTGGGGAGAGGCCTTGAGCACAAGCCCTATGAGGAGAGGCTGAGGGAGCTGGGATTGTTTAGCCTGGAGAAGAGAAGGATCAGGGGTGACCTCATTGCCCTCTACAACTACCTGAAAGGTGGTTGTAGCCAGGAAGGGGTTGGTCTCTTCTCCCAGGCAACCAGCACCAGAACAAGGGGACACAGTCTCAAGCTGTGCCAGGGGAGGTTTAGAATCGAGGTGAGGAGAAAGTTCTTCACTGAGCGAGTCATTCGTCATTGGAATGTGCTGCCCAGGGAGGTGGTGGAGTCGCCGTCCCTGGAGGTGTTCAAGAGGAGATTGGACGTGGCACTTGGTGCCATGGTCTAGTTGTGAGGTCTGTTGGGACAGGTTGGACTTGATGATCCTTGGGGTCTCTTCCAACCTTAGTTATACTGTGATACTGTGAATTGGAAGGGACCAAAAGGATCATGAAGTCCAACTCCCTGCTCCTCGCAGGATGACATGAAACTAAACTCTATGACAAAGAGCCCTTAAATCTGAGAGGCTTGGTGCATTAAGAGGATTGAGGGAGGTTCTCTTCCCCCTTTACTCTGCCCTAGTGATACTACACCTGGAATATTGCATCCAGTTTTGGGCTGCCCAGTTCAGGAAGGACAGGGATCTACTTGAGAGAGTCCAATGGAGAGCTACCTGGAACATGTGCCCTATGAGGAGAGGATGAGAGACCTGGGGCTTTTTAGTCTGGAGAAGAGAAGACTGAGAGGGGATTTAATAAATGTTTATAAATATCTGAAGGGTGGGTGTCAAGCAGGAGGGGACAGCTTCTTCTCCGTTGCACCCTGTGATAGGACAAGGGGTAGTGGATATAAGCTACAGCACAGGAGGTTCCACCTCAACATGAGGGGGAACTTCTTCACTGTGAGGGTCACAGAGCACTGGAACAGGCTCCCTGGAGAGGTTGTGGAGTCTCCTTCTCTGGAGACTTTCAGAATCCATCTGTATGCATTCCTGTGTGACCTGTGCTAGATTCTATGGTCCTGCTCTGGCATGGGGGTTGGACTTGATGATCTTCGTAGGTCCCTTCCAGCCCCTAATATTCTGTGATCCTGTGACCACTGCTCTGAAGAGTGTTTCAGTGACTGACCTCACCACTATTTTACTCACCCAGTGGTGCACATCATATAAAATTGTTTTCCTTCAATTTTGTAGGAAGGGTAAGAAATAGATGCTAACATACATAAACCCTTCATTGATCAGGAAGGGGTCAAACTGCTAATTCACAGGCTCCACAGCCTGTAACATAGGAGGGAAGGATTAAGAGGGGACTCATTTAGCCCACACAGTGTATAAATAAACTTCTTTCAAGAGAAGAAAATGGGCCAGGCCCAGAGCCTGTGATTGCTGTCTGACTGCTCCTTCCTGAGCAGAATGTAGTTGGATGAAGGGCTGTATTTTTTTGTTTGGTTTTGTACCACTGACTGGGCCATTTGTGTCTGTTTGAATGGAAGCAAGGGATATGCCCTCCTTAAAGGAGGTAACAGCCAAATGGGGGAAAAAAAATCAACCAATCACTTTTTAAACTGATTTGGAAATGTTACTAAGTGATCTTGAGTAAAATGTGATTACAACTGAGTTGTGTGTACTGTCAGCACTCAGTTATCCCTGTGTGGGTTTTTCCAACCACTGATGTTAACTAGCTCAAGCACAGTGCTTCATGAGTGTTACAGAATGGCATCAAAAGACAGATTTGGTTGTGTCTAGTGTGGCCACTTTGCTGAGGTCAAAGCATAAGATGGTTAAGTACTGTTTGACCAAGATGGCTCTGTGTTTGGCCAGTACCAGAGGATGTGCTGTGCTTTGACGTCTGGCAGCCATGGACAGTACCATGTGGATACCACATGTATTGGACTCAGCAGCAAAACAGAACGCGTGCAGGCCCTTGTGCAGGACTTTGGATCAGGTGACAAATACAGGGAGTTTGTTCAGTTGTAGCAAAAAATGATGTAGCACAAAATGAAAAGGACAATGGGTTTTTCTTTCTTTTTTTCCCCTTGGTACTCGATCAATGGAAAGTTGTCTGTAAGTGTGGGAAGTTCACCTAAAGATGCAATATCAGGCAAGCACACAAGTGCACGTCCCAGCGTGCATTAAGCACAGCAGAGCTACCCAGTTCTGGGACATGAAGGTCCCACTCTGCATTGCACTGGTATGGCCCTTCCTCTAGCACTGTGTACAGTTTTGGATGCCTCTGTATAAGAAGGACATTGGACTGTTAGAGTGTGTCCAGGGGATGGCAACCAAGATGGTGAAAGACCTCAAGGGCAAGACTTATGAGGATCAGATGAAATCACTTGATTAGTTCCACTTGGAGAAGAGAAGCTGAGGGGCAAATGCGTTGTGGTCCACAATTTGTTCAAGGTAGACATCAGTGGAGGAGGTGATCTTTCTCTGGTGACTAGTGATAGGATGTAAGGAAATTGAGTGAAGCTGTCAGAAAAGTTGGCCATTAAGTTCTTCACTAAGAGAGCAGTTGCTCACTAGAACAGGCTCACTAGGGAAGTGGTAATGCCACCAAGCCTGTCAGAATTCAAGGAGTGTCTGGATGATGCTCTGAGGTTTAGTTTTAGGTAGTCCTGCAAGGAGGAGGGATCTGGACTCAATGATTCTTTTTGGTTCCTTCCAACTTGAGATACTCTCTATGATTTTAACTCACGCAAACACCAGCCTCCTCCATATCAGTAACAACATCATCTCTATATAGAAAGGAAAATACTCAAAAGGAAAATGAGAAGTCTGTCAAGGCCTTGGTGAAGAGTTGTGTATTTTGCATTCAGTTTATCACTGCAAAAATTGATTTAGTGCAATTCATAGACAGGTGAATAACCTAACTGCATATTTATAAGGTAACATGAGACTGAATATATGTTTTAAAATCCAGACTGTAGGATCAAGGCAGCAACACCCTGGTAGCTAAGGATAGTTACCTGATGGATTTAAAATCAGAAGAAAAGGGCCTCAAGGGGATTTTTCACTAGGGTGCGCTCAAAGGCCATGTCTGTGGCTTTTGTGGCAAGGATTGTGGCACCGACCTACGGGAAGGCTGGGGAAAGACTGTTTAGAAGGGCTTGTAATGACAGGATGAGGGGCAATGGTGTGAAACTGGAGCAGGGCAGATTCAGGTTTGATGTAAGGAAGAAGTTCTTTACAATGAGAGTGGTAAAATACTGGAGCAGACTGCTCAGGGATGTGGTTGACACCCTGTCCCTGGATACATTCAGGATCAGACTTAATGCGGCCTTGGGCAGCCTGATCTAGTTGGAGGTGTCCCTGCTTACTGCAGGGGATTTGGACAAGATGACCTTTGAGGGTCCCTTCCAACCCAATGGAATCTGTGTATGTATTCTATGTAAAAATTCTATGTATTCTATGTATTTCTCACAGTAACATTTAGGATGGAATGGTCTCCACACCAAGACTATTTTTACATCTTAATGTTCATAAATGGATAATGAAGGTATTCCCTGCAGTATTTATGGTGAGAGCCAACTTCACATTTGTGATGTTTCAATACATTAAGGGAGACGTAGCCTAGCTGAGACATGTCTACAAATAGCCTGGAAGAGTGAAGGATGAAAACTAGAGCTCTTGGCACAAAAGATGTCTTTTCCAAATAAACATTTGTTAGTTTTTACACATGACTACAAACTTCTGGATTACTTTGACAGAAATCATCCTTTTCCAAAGGGTAATTGAGTGGCAATTGTCATGCATTTCTTTTCAGTAAGAACAGAATACACCCTAAGTGATCCTGCTTTAGCAGGAGGGTTGGACCTGATGATCTCTTGAGGTCCCTTCCAACCTCTGATATGCTGATACATTGTGCTGATATACTGTGATACTGTGACTCTCCAGAGGTCCCTTCCAACATCAGCCATTCCAGAATTCTGTAGATCATTTACCATCAGCATTTTTTTTTCCCACAGAAAATATTAACTAATTTTCTGTACAAGCAAAGCCGTAAGCGCAGGAGGCAGTATGAAAGTGAGTGCGACGAGAGCTCTAAGCTCATGTGGTTGATTGTGTCTGCTAGGGCATTAAAATGCTGATGTCAGCCTTTTTAATTTGAAAATTTAAGAACAAAATTGCTGCTCATTCTGACCCAAAATATTTTTAAGACTCTGCAGAAATGGTTGTGAAAATGGCATTCTTGGGAAATACTATTGAGATGTGCCAGGGTGTTTTCTGGGTGAGCCTTCTGTAAGGCTTAACCTTTGAAATAGAGTCTAACCCACGGCACCAAGCACCCCATCAAGTCTTCTCCTGAAAACCTCCAATGATGGCAACTCCACCACCTCCCCAGGCAGCCCATTCCAATGGGCAATCACTCTCTCTGTATAGAACTTTTTCCTAACATCTAGCCTGAACCTCCCCTGGCGCAGCCTGAGACTGTGTCCTCTTGTCCTGGTAGTGGCCGCCTGGGAGAAGAGTGGAACTGCACAAATGTCTTCTGCATCTCTTTAAATACCTCTTTATTTCCAGGGTACCTGTGCTTGGAACACAAGCCCTATGAGGAGAGACTGAGGGAGCCGGGGTTGCTTAGCCTGGAGAAGAGGAGACTCAGGGGTGACCTTATTGCTCTCTACAACTACCTGAAGGGAGGTTGTAGACAGGCAGAGGTTGGCCTCTTCTCCTAGGCAACCAGCACCAGAACAAGAGGACACAGTCTCAGGCTGCACCAGGGGAGGTTTAGGCTGGTGGTTAGGAGGAAGTTTTACACAGAGAGAGTGATTGCCCATTGGAATGGGCTGCCTGGGGAGGTGGTGGAGTCGCCGTCATTGGAGGTGTTCAGGAGGAGACTTGATGGGGTGCTTGGTTGCATGGTTTAGTTGATTAGGTGGTGTTGGATGATAGGTTGGACACGATGATCTTGAAGGTCTCTTCCAACCTGGTCTGGTCTGGTCTGGTCTATTCTATTCTATTCTATTCTAACCCATAAATAATCATCTCTCTTGGTACTTTCACATGTAACAGTTCATTAGTGCAGTTTTCATAAATAAGGAATCTACCCAAGTAATAATTTCAAAAGTAAGTTCTGTTTTTCCAGCAGAAACTTGCCTTTCTGGGATTTTCATATCTAACTGTGTAGGATTTGGTTATGTTACTATACATATATACAATCCATAGGTGGTGGGGGTTTTTTGGTGGTTTGTTTTGGTTTTTTTTAACAAATGTACACACAGAGAAATATGTATTTCACCCCTACCTGTCTAGATTTGTGTGTGTGGATATGTAGATCACCCACAAGTGCCACAGTTAACTAAGAGTAGTCCTCAGGCTGTGCTGATCACTTCAAGAGACTGTTTTAGTTCTTAACACATGGCTTCGATGCCTGCTGGCAGTTTCTGCATTCCCTTGTGCTGGGAGTAGGAAATCTTCACTACTCCATTATTCTGCCTACTTTTGGAGGGGCTAATCTTCCCACTCTCAGTGATGCAGTTTTCAGTACCTGTAAGATTTTACTCCTCTGTCTTCCCAGGGCAGCAATGCAGCACTAGCCCTTCAGGAAAACATTCACTCCTTGACTTAGAATAGGCAGAGACCCTGGTAGTCATCACCCCTTTAGAGGGAAGAGAAAATAAATAGCATTATTAGAAAGAGGACAAGTGGGCACTAGTCTTTGTGTAGCCTTTCTGAACTAGATTATTCATGGCTTTTACTTGCAGCTGTTTTATTGAGATGGTGGTTATCTACTTAGTTTTGGGAATGCCATGTGGAGAATGGAGAATTCCATTCTCCATTGTACTGATGTTGCAGAGATACCTGGTCCTTTTAGCCTTCTGGGAAACATGATGATGCCAGATGAACTGTCTAGTGAGGTGTGCAAGCAGCCAGGGAGATGAGACACACAGAACTGTGCCACCACCTTTCCTCTAACTCTTGTTATCCTCCTGTCAAATCATTAAAGACCCATTTTACTTGCAATCCAGGGAAAAATTCTTACTAGCTGCTATCTAGAAACACTGATAGACCGTGCAAAGGAATACAAAATACTGTTGCTGTTTTCTGACTGTGTTCACAATAGATGAATGACATCCAAGTTTTGCCCCAAGGCCATAACATTCTATACTCCCTAATAATTTAAAACATGCAAGTGCACAATGCAAATACCTGTATCTGAGAAACAATTTGTCTGTCATGATGGAGTCTGAGATTAGAGTGTATGTTTTATCTCCAAAGTTACAGAAGTGTTTTTGCTCATGTTGTTCTCAAGGGGAAAAAATAATTCACAGACTAAGTTAGAGTATCTTCTGACTGCTTCACAATCTTCAATGTACTTATTCTCACAATATATAGTAAGAATATAGATTGGAAGGTGCCAGCTGCATTTACAGTTGGAAAGGAAGATCCACAGTAGGTAGGACTCAGATTTTTCATAATAATTAGATTTACCTTTTTTTGTAATTATTTGCACACACACACAGTGGAAATGAGCCATGGAAGCAAATCCATCACAAATTTCAATATCTAGTTACAGACACAGAGGAAATCTGTGCTGGACTAGATACTTGGGCTGAGATCCTTTGCTGGTACTAAGTATGGGTCTGTGCTCCCCAAATTTGTACATAGTTTGTTCTGGGCCCCTCAGTTTAAGAAGGACATTGAGACACTTGAACGTGTCCAGAGAAGGGCAACAAGGCTGGGGAGAGGCCTTGAGCACAAGCCCTGTGAGGAGAGGCTGAGGGAGCTGGGATTGTTTAGCCTGGAGAAGAGAAGGCTCAGGGGTGACCTCATTGCCCTCTACAACTACCTGAAAGGTGGTTGTAGACAGGAAGGGGTTGGTCTCTTCTCCCAGGCAACCAGCACCAGAACAAGGGGACACAGTCTCAAGCTGTGCCAGGGGAGGTTTAGACTCGAAGTGAGGAGAAAGTTCTTCACTGAGCGAGTCGTTCGTCATTGGAATGTGCTGCCCAGGGAGGTGGTGGAGTCACCGTCCCTGGAGGTGTTCAAGGGGAGATTGGACGTGGCACTTGGTGCCATGGTCTAGTCGTGAGGTCTGTTGGGACAGGTTGGACTTGATGATCCTTGGGGTCTCTTCCAACCTTAGTTATACTGTGATACTGTGATACTGTGATAGTTCTCAAACGGTTGCTGCTTTGGTTGATAAAACAGAGGAACTTGTGTGGAGGGTGATCTATGTAAGGAAGAGGATGATGCAGTCTGATTTCTGACTACTTTGTATTACTTTGTCTCCCTGAATCCTGAATTTAAATGCCTTGTGCTGTTGCTTCTGGGTTTCCCAGTCACAGTCTTCATAAATGTGCTTACATACATGTTTAATGTCTCCAAGCCCATAGTGGGATCCTGGAGTCACCATGGTCCATTGTGAGGACCTGAAATTTCTGAGTGTGTGCTCATCAGAGGAGAGACTTCCCTGCTAATCTATCCCAAATGTATCCTGACTTTTCAGTCCATATCTTGCTGACATTTTTTAGCTTTATTTAGGTAGTAAAGTATGCACTGATCCTGAAGGGAAAAGAAACAACTTGATGTTCATGGCAGATTTTATTTGTTGCTTCAGTATGGATGCAGTTGGTTTTACTGAATGAAGCTATTTCAACAGGAGATGAAGACGACCTACCTCAAAAATTCTCTGACTGGTGGATAAGATCATTGTCTGAACAATGATAATGGTCTATTCTGTTCTATTCTGTTCTATTCTATTCTATTCTATTCTATTCTATTCTATAAAGCTCATTTCAAATCCCTGCTCCAAGTCAGACAGAGCAAGGGACAAAATGTAAAACTTTCCACATTCTGAAATAATTTGGGAATGTATTTTCTGTAGTTTTTATGACTCAGGGCTTTCTCAGGTTGCTGAATGACAAAGCTCTTTGGGAGGGCAGGTAATTATGTGTGACTGCTGGGAGGCTCTGGCGCCATCAGGAGGAGAAAAAAAATGTAGGAGAAAAAAGTAGTTTTACAACTCCCATACCAAACTTCTCTTTCTGGCACTTTGCTCCCGGGAGCAGGTGCTTATTGGGGAGCCTCTCCTAGCCTCCTTCCTGATCTGACTTCAGGATTATCCCTGACCTCTGGTTCAACTTTTGTGGCGGCTGAGCCAGTTTATAAGCATAGAATACATAGAATAGAATACATAGAATAAACCAGGTTGGAAGAGACCTTCAAGATCATCGCGTCCAACCCATCAACCAATCCAACACCGCCCAAACAACTAACCCACGGCACCAAGCACCCCATCAAGTCTTCTCCTGAAAACCTCCAATGATGGTGACTCCACCACCTCCCCAGGCAGCCCATTCCAATGTGCAATCACTCTTTCTGTATAGAACTTTTTTCTAACATCCAGCCTGAACCTCCCCTGGTGCAGCCTGAGACTGTGTCCTCTTGTTCTGGTACTGCTTGCCTGGGAGAAGAGACCAACATCCGTCTGTCCACAACCTCCCTTCAGGTAGTTGTACAGAGTCTGACCCCAGCCTGTAGCTCTGCATGGGGTTGCTGTGGCCAATGTGCAGAACCCAGCACTTGGATGTGTTCAATCTCATGCCCTTGGACTCTGCCCATCTGCCCAGCCTGTCGAGGTCCCTCTGCAGAGCCTCTCTACCCTCCAGCAGATCAACTCCTGCCCCCAGCTTGGTGTCGTCAGCAAATTTACTGATGATGGACTCGATGCCCTCGTCCAGATCATCAATAAAGATGTTAAAGCAAATGAACAGCATCCAGGCACAAATGATTTCCACTTTAGCATGCAGACAAACAATTCATATTTGGGTGGCTAAAGAGAAGGAGAACAACAAGCCATCTGACTGATGGCATTCTGTGACAGTGACATGGGTACCCCAGCACACCATGGGCAGGCAAGGTTGGGAGGAAAGTCCCCAAACCCCTTAATCTCCCTCATAAATCTTTTCTGGGCTGATCTGTGCCTAGCCTGGATTCTCTGTCTGGAAAAAAAAACCTTCAGAGCAAATGTGAGGTATGTCAAGACTCTGTGGGATGCTGCAATCCTGTGAGCTGAATTCTAAAGTTGCCAGCAACATTGTTGCACTCTGTCAGTAATTTTGGAAGAAAAATTAAGGAAAGCCCTAATTAAAGGACTTCATGGTGTTTATCTTGATGTCCAACGAATTGCTATCATAAGAGTCTAGTGGGGCTGGAAACAACTCAGTTTATAAATCCAGTCATTGAAAATATGATCACAGAAACTAGAAATCTTTACCTGAGGGCACTGCTGATAATATTCCTGGTAAATAAAATGTAGGGATGGTAGATGGAACAGCAGATTTCCCCAGTAAGGGCTTGCATGGTAGTCACATGTTTTGAATAAGCAGTACTTCACCTCTGAAGCCAGGGAGTGATCCTCAAGAGTTTTACTGGTTGTTATAATGGAGTTTGTATATTAGCAGAGCTTATTGGATCAATAAGATGCTGCACTGTGGATTAATGATTGTTGCAAACAGTTGGCTGAGGTTGTTGTCACTGTGAGTGTTCAGATAAAGGAATGACAGCCTTGTATGGGCTTGCTGAAACATGTGGTTGGAAATTTGCCTGGATAGGGAGTTTAAAAAGCCCCATAGAATCCTATGTGCTTTAAAAAATGATTTACAACTTTACAGTTTTCAAAAGATGTAGTGTAAGTGTTGTGTCTCAAGACATAAAATCTCTGGAGCAAGAAATTCCCTGCCCTTTAAGAGAAAGACAAAGCCTCCATGAGGAATTGTTTAGTTTTTGGGACCTGCCTTCCACATCTTGGGAGACTGCAGGTGTACCAGTGAGTTTGGTTGGGAAAACAAATAATTTCCTACTTGGTATGAAAAGAAGTTGAAAAGTGCTTAAAATGGTGAGCAATCTCTCCAAAATTCTACAGAGAGATTTACAGGCTGGACAGATGGGCAGAGTCCACCGGCATGAGATTTAACACATCCAAGGGCCAGGTTCTGCACATTGGCCACAACAACCCCATGCAGAGCTACAGGCTGGGGTCAGAGTGGCTGGAGAGCAGTCAGGCTGAGAGAGACCTGGGGATACTGGTTGATGGTAGGCTGAACATGAGCCTGCAGTGTGCCCAGGTGTCCAAGAGGGCCAATGGCATCCTGGCCTGCATCAGGAACAGTGTGGCCAGCAGGAGCAGGGAGGTCATTCTGCCCCTGTACACCTTGAGTACTGTGTCCAGTTCTGGGCCCCCAGTTTAGGAAGGAGGTTGACTTGCTGGAGCGTGTCCAGAAAAGGGCAACAAAGTTGGTGAGGGGTTTAGAGCACAAGCCCTATGAGGAGAGACTGAGGGAGCTGGGGTTGCTTAGCCTGGAGAAGAGGAGACTCAGGGGTGACCAGGTTGGAAGAGACCTTCAAGATCATCACGTCCAAACCATCAGCCAATCCAACACCACCCAAACAACTAACCCACGGCACCAAGCACCCCATCAAGTCTTCTGAAAACCTCCAATGATGGTGAACTCCACCACCTCCCCAGGCAGCCCATTCCAATGGGCAATCACTCTCTCTGTATAGAACTTTTTCCTAACATCCAGCCTGAACCTCCCCTGGTGCAGCCTGAGACTGTGTCCTCTTGTTCTGGTACTGGCCACCTGGGAGAAGAGTCCATCGTCCATCTGTCTACAACCTCCCTTCAGGTAGTTGTAGAGAGCAATAAGGTCACCCCTTAGTCTCCTCTTCTCCAGGCTAAGCAACCCTACCTCCCTCAGCCTCTCCTTGTAGGGCTTATGTTCCAAACCCCTCACCAACTTTGTTGCTCTTCTCTGGACTCGTTCCAGCAAGTCAACCTCCTTCCTAAACTGAGGGGCCCAGAACTGGACACAGTACTCGAGGTGCGGCCTAACCAGTGCAGTGTACAGGGGCAGAATGACCTCCCTGCTCCTGCTGGCCACACTGTTCCTGATGCAGGCCAGGATGCCATTGGCCCTCTTAGCTGCCTGGGCACACTGCAGGCTCATGTTCAGTCCACCATCAACCAGCACCCCCAGGTCCGTCTCTGCCTGGCTGTTCTCCAGCCACTCTGACCCCAGCCTGTAGCTCTGCATGGGGTTGTTGTGGGCAATGTGCAGAACCCGGCACTTGGATGTGTTCAATCTCATGCTGTTAAATTAGAAGGGAAAGCTATATTATGGCTGCTGTCAGTCCAAGTTTCCCTGTATCTTCTATTTTGTAATTTTTGTTTATTTCTTCTTTCTGTATTTTAAAGCCCATTTTAGTCTAGTTTATGGAGGCTGCCAGTGAGGGGTGCTAAATAACCATCCTGGAGAGTCTGCAGCTTCTGGAGCTGTGTCCTGCTGCGAGTCAAAAATTATGTTTAAGCATAAAAATAACCCCCCAGGCAAAGGAAAGCCGTGAAAGCCTCACTTTATAAAGCCAAAATTAAAGGATTGACAGAGGTTTACTTCTCAGAAGCAGCCAGGGTGGAAAATTATCAAGTAGTTGGAAATCCATGAGTGCAGCTGCAGGAAGGATTCAGCAGCATGAGATATGAGAAAGGCTGGTGGGAATGAGATCATGGGCATGAATAACCCCAGGGGCAGCAAAGAGAGCTGCTGGACTGGGCACAGCATGGTAGTAGTGAAAACCTTGACCTACCCAAAGTGGGGACTGACACACAGAGTATGTTAAAGTTTAGATGTTGAAAAGGAACTCTTAGGATTTTTTCCTGTCTTGTCTCAGTTGTCAAATATATGAGAGGTTCTTTTGATTTAGACCAATTTTGCATTGTATTTTCTCACTGCACATTTTATTTTCTTAATCCTAGACATAACAGCATATTCTTCCCCTTTCATGTCAGCCACTACATCTTCTGGTGAGGCTTTGCAGCCTTAAAGCTGAAAATGTTCATTGCTTAAGTCTGAAAGAATGCTCTTTGGTAATATACTTAGTGATTTACATCCTCCAAAAATCCTTCACTGTAAAAACTGCACAGCTGATGTCCCTGCCCTGGTGTGTTGAGACAGGAGCTGGAAGGCACGTTGGCTCTGTCAGGCACCATACAGATGCTTGCTGCTTCCTGACGCAATGCTCTGTTGTGGTGTCTCAGGATGGATTTGGAAGCAGTTCAAATTAGAGGTTAAATCTGCAGAGATAGCCAGGTAAGACAACAGAAAAATCCCGGAGGAATAAGTATCCTGGATTTCTGATACGACTTCTTGTAGGGTTGGAGGGGGTGACATCTGTTCTTAACCTGTTAAGGAGGAGGAATAGGATAGAAGCAGTCCTGTCACAACAAATGGTAGACATGGCAGAAGGGAAAAAAAATCCTTCATCAGCCAAAAGTCAGCGGTGGCAGGAGTATTATTTTCTCCTTCTGTTGGGGATAAAGGGCATACTTGAGTCCTGGCTCCTAAATGACTGTTTCCTACAAGTCCTTGAAAAAAAAGGGTTTTCTTCTCCTTTCTGAACAAAACTTGGTGAAATAAAACATGTAATTTCATTTCATTCTGCACAGATTGCTCTTCTGGGCACAATGAAACATTTTGTTCTCAGGTGTGAGTGGGTCCGTGTGGTCTCAACACTCACCTGCCATGTGAGGTTCATCCTTCAATCTGCCAGAGAGGATTTGTTCTGGGCTCCTATGCTAATGCCTTGGGCATCCAAATGGTGCTCTGGGATGGACAGCACCCAAACAACAGTCCTTACAGCTGGGCTAGGCAGCAAGGGACACTGCTCACACCAAGTGGCAGGTGGTCAGGAAGATGGCAGAGCCTCAGCCTTGCTTGGTGGCTGGAGGATCATCCTCAGAGCCTAATGGGGCAGGTCCCTCTTCACTTGGGAAGAAGTGATGACTCTAGCTCTTTGCTGTTCAGGTAAATCCTCTGATTGCTCAGATAGTGATATCAAGGGAAGGGCTAGTAGCTTGGGGATAATTTTCAGCACTGGTGAGGCTGTACCTTGAATGCTGTCTTCACATTGGGTACTTTAAGAATGACATTGAGGTGCTGAAGCATGTCCAGAGAAGGGCAATGAAACTGATGAAGGGTTTGGAGGACAAGTCTTACGAGGAGTAGCTGAGGGAACTGGAATTGTTTAATCTGGAGAGGAGGAGACTGAGGGGACACCTTGTTGCACTCTACAAGCACCTGAAAGGAGGTCATAGCAAGCTGGGTGTTGGCCTTTTCTGCTTAGTATCAAGTGACAAGATGAGAGAAAAGGACCTCAGATTACACCAGGGGTGTCTTAGATTGGATATTAGGAAAAAACTATTTACTGAAAGAGTGGTCAGGCATTGGAACAGGATGCTCAGGGAATTGGAGGGTTGCAGTCTCTTGAAGTGTTGGAAAAATGTGTAGAGATGGCACTTGGGGCCATGGTTTAATGGCCATGGCAGTGTTGATGGTTGGACTTGATGATCTTAAGAGTCTTCCCCAGCTGAAGCAATTCTGTGACTGTTTCCTGGGAATGCAGCATGGGAACAAAGCTGGTTAACTGCAACCTTTGGTTTGTGTAGTACCAACATAGTGTGGACAACAAGTAATGCTTGCCATCCATTTGCAAAAGATTTGACCATAAAACTCAGTGCTGCTTGGGAGGGTTTGCTCACATCATCACTTTTTTGTGCACTGTTGCACAGTCTGTCCCCTCTGCAGTGTGGGACCATACGCCATAGCATCCAAAGTAAGGCAGCAAGAACCTCTGCAGTGCCAAAGGCACCTTTCCAGGGGTATCTGACTGCAGTGGAGCTGCCCATAGCCCCCACCCCTGTGGCCTGAGCCTGTGGGGAGCTACCTGACTCCCTGAGCTCTTAGCAAACCAGGAGCTGTCTCCCAGAGGTAGGGAGGGAGCTCTGCATCCTTTCTTTCCCCTAGATAGTGCTGTCACATTGTGTGGACGATGACTGTGTGGAAGTTAAAGAAGGATCTCAGTGTCCTTAAACTGCAATATGATCCCATGCTTTTAGTGACATGTAACTCCAGTGGGGAAAAGCTGTGCTCTTTGAGGCTCCTGTGTGCTCTCCTGCTTTCACACATGCACAGGCTCATTCTTTATCTCTTGCTTGCAGACACACTTTAGGAGTGCCATCATGAAATATCTGTGGGTTTGATTATTTTCCCCATGTATATTGGCTTGCACCTTCTCCAGGTTAAACTTCGCACTTAATCATTGTCTGTGCAGGATCTGTAAAGTTTTCAGGTCCTGTATTAGGAATAGTGTGGCCAGCAGGAGCAGGGAGGTCATTGTGCCCCTGTACTCTGCATTGGTTAGGCCACACCCTGAGTACTGTGTCCAGTTCTGGGCCCCTCAGTTTAAGAAGGACATCGAGACACTTGAACGTGTCCAGAGAAGGGCAACAAGGCTGGGGAGGGGTCTGGAGCACAGCCCTGTGAGGAGAGGCTGAGGGAGCTGGGATTGTTTAGCCTGGAGAAGAGAAGGCTCAGGGGTGACCTCATTGCCCTCTACAACTACCTGAAAGGTGGTTGTAGCCAGGAAGGGGTTGGTCTCTTCTCCCAGGCAACCAGCACCAGAACAAGGGGACACAGTCTCAAGCTGTGCCAGGGGAGGTTTAGACTCGAGGTGAGGAAAAAGTTCTTCACTGAGCGAGTCATTCGTCATTGGAATGTGCTGCCCAGGGAGGTGGTGGAGTCACCGTCCCTGGAGGTGTTCAAGAGGAGATTGGATGTGGCACTTGGTGCCATGGTCTAGTCATGAGGTTTGTCGAGACAGGTTGGACTTGATGATCCTTGGGGTCTCTTCCAACCTTAGTTATACTGTGATACTGTGATACAGTTGCATGATTTCTCTGCTCTTGCTGGTGGTTGTAACACCTCCCAGCTTCATATCGACTCCAAATGCAGCGTGCTATTTTCTGTAAAGATTAATAAAAAGACATTGGCTTGACATCAACCTGAATGCCTGCCAGGACATGCTCTCCTGACTAGACTGCTCCTCTGCTGTACGCCCTCAACAAATGAAGCAGTGACAACTTGGTGGGGTGCCTTGCCTCACAGCCAAGGGTGTGAGGTCATGCCCTGTGCTCCTATTGATGAGTGCAGAGCAACCAGCTCAGCTATGTGCTACTGGGTGGTCAATCAGGCTGGGCCTGTAGGTGTGTCACTGGTGTTAAAAGACAGATTAGCCCCGATGGACTTACAAGAAGTGCAGGGCTCTCCAGCCCTTCCTGACTGATGCTGAAGGCCTGATGTAATGGGGAGACAATGTGACTGGATCTGCTTGTATCAGAGAGAGCTTTTAGCCTTTCAGTGGTGCTTAGAGGTTATGTACCAGTAGTAGGACAGTGTATTTTAGTGGCAAGGCAGCAGCCTGGTCAGGGACATTTATCAGGAAGCCCCTGTGTCTACAATGTGGAAGTGGAACAAGCTATATAGTTTGGGGATAGAGGGAAGACCCAGTGGGCTCACCTCTCCCAAACTAAATTGGGTTCCCAGCAGGTTCAAGAGGGAACCAAATGCCAGGGAAGATCAGGGGAGTAGGTTCAAGTCCCAGATCTGCACAGGCCCTGAGATCTCTTCCTGTCCACGCTCAGCTCTGAAGCAAGGTTGGTATTTCCTTGTGGCCAGGACTGCTGGAAAAGAATCCTTTAGCCCCTACTGTGAGCAGCTATGGATGACTCAAATGTTGTCATTTCGTGAGATGGAGAATAAGCATGGTAGTTAATGTCTCAGATCTAGGAGTCACTTTAGGCCTGCACAAGAATCAAGTCGGTACTAATAGCCAGGGCTGTGGACAACTACATGGGTGAGTCTGTGCACACACATTGTACTGAGGCTCCTCACTTCAGAGGTAAAGCATATCCTACTGGATGCATAAAGTATGATAATTCTCCAAATGGCTGATTAGGGCATGAAGAGTGTTCATTTAGTGTTATTTTATCTTTATATTTTCACAAGGGCTGGGTAAATATATTAGCAGTGACACGGATGTGCTTGTCCACTTTGTGTCTGTATGGCTTCACAGGTCTCACAGTGTTAGAGGGATGCAGAACAGATATTTAGCTTCAGGGGTCAGAAGGAATGGAGGATGAAATTAGACTGGGGCTGACTAGGAGCTCTGCCAAGAGAGGGAAGAGCTGAGCAGCCAGCATCCGCTTCCCTGGGTGTTAGTACTGGGAGAATTTCAACGCCAGTGTAGTCAGACAGCTGTATTGATGACTGTCCCAAAGGAGGGATGGGAAAGTTCCACCAGATAGCACTGAGGTCACCTATTTCCACTTGCTCTGTCTGGGGATTTTGGTTTGCTCTGTGGTTTGCTTTTCTTTCCCTTCCTCTTTCCACTGCTCTCATAGCTTTGCTGTAGCCTTTCTGTTGCTAGCTGGGGCTGTTTCAGGAGGTTTAAGGAAGAACTTTTTGCAGCTTGGCCAAGAGCAGCTACAGTGAAAAGAGATGAAATAACCCTTAGGTCTTGGTGGCTCAAGACATTCAAGCACACTGTTGTCCAGCCTCTGTTTGGAAAGGACCTTAGCCCCAAGAAGCTGCTGTGAGGGGGAAAGCAAATTGCTCCTGGACACCTGCCACTGCAGTGCTTTGATTCTCTGGCTATGCAGGTGAGGAGGGATAAAAGCCCTGGATGCTGATGGTGGCCCTTGTTGCAGAAGGCAACATGCCAGCAGTGGGCAGCTCATAGGACACTCCTCCACCAGTGAGAATCTCACCCCACCAAGGTCTGCATCACTAAATGGTTATTCAGTATTCAGTATCACTAAGGTTGGAAGAGACCTCAAAGATCATCGAGTCCAACCTGTCACCACAGATCTCATGACTAGAGTAGGGAGGACACTACTGCCCACTACAGGCTTGAACTCATGACCTTCCCATTAAGGGTCTTATGCATTATTTCACCAGCCCTGGAAAGGAATCATTTATTCAGGGAGCTGGTATCATTAGCCAAAACCTTTAAGTCATTATTTGACTTACCAAGAAATCACATTCATCAAAAGCATCAGAGAAGCTGAGGAACCTCAACTCAATCCAGCTTCTCATGATTTTTCATTGTAAATGAGAGCTCACATTCTTTTCAACCCACCCCTGTACCAAGAGAAGCTGTCTCTGGTAGCTATGGAGAGGATTAAATGAAGTAGTAGGCTTCTCCTACATCTATTCTTCGTGCGCTGGGGCATCCTGGTGTGTCCTGCTTCTGCACCACTGGCTTTTTCCTTTCTTCTATTCAGATCTGCCACATGGGCTCATGGCCCTGTGGTAGCTGACTGCAAAAGCCCCATTGCCCTTGGACCAGAGATACACTCTTGCTGAGCCCTTGGATGCTGGAACAGCCCTGCTGGCCCTGCAACCAACCTGCCCAGTCTGGAACAAATCCATGGACAGGCATGGGGTGGCCTCGGCAGTGTCAGGGTGGTGCTGGTTCTGGGCCTTTAAGAAAAGCTAAAAAGAAGGAGGAGAAGAAATAAATTTGACACACTTTGGGGAAAAAAAAAAAAAAGACCTATCCAGTACTAGACTACAGAGTGTATTTGGTTAAAAGCATAAGAAACTCTTTAATAAACACAAGTCAATATTGTAAACATAAGGTGAAAACTGAGTTACACTTATTAGGACACAATGGAGATTTAAGTGTGACATTAAAGAGATGTGTTCTTAGTCATATATTGAATTTGCTGTAATTTTATGAAGTTGGAGGCAGGTCTGGCCCTCTGCCTTCCTTTCTTCCTTCACTTCACCACTGAATCATAGGAACACTTGATGGCATCAGTAATAGGGAAAGCAGTGGGCACCAAGGGTGGATTTTTAAATTCATTATGTCACAGTTTGGCCCAAGGGGCTAAAATTGAAGCCTAAACCCATCTAAACAGAAAACAGCTTTTACATCTATATATGATTACTGGCATAGCTACCCAGCACCCCAGAAACAGATTATTGTTTAAGTTGCAGCATTCTGCTCAGAGAGGATGGTAATATTAGACTTGCTACAAAGATCTTTTGTGTTGAACTCTTCTTAAAACTCTCTTAGGGTCTCCTCAATTCAGTTATGGTTCTGCTCCAGCCATTAGAAAAACCCACGCTGCCGGGCTGCCTCCTGCAGCGATGACAGAGGGATGCGGCGTGAAAACAAAGGGAAACTCTAATCTGCATCGAGCCATAATGAAACTAAATTTTACCTTAACTGCATTCACTTCTTCTGCCATCGCTGTTGTGTGCCAGAGGCTTTTTTTCCTAATTGAAAATGATAGCTCCCCGGGTGCCAGGGAGTCATGTGGCAGCCTTTTATTGCCGGGCGGATTATGTGCCCTCTATATTTCACACACCGCCTGGAGAAATGCAGCAGATTTTATTGATAGGAGGGACAGTCCTTCATCATGGTGGGTTTTTTCCTCTCTCTCTCTCTCATGCTTGCATTCTCAGTGCAGCTCATTTCCAATTTTATTAACATCTGGGATGCAGTGGGAAGGTTTCAGTATCATAATCAACAGTGAGCTCACAAAGAAAAAGCTCCCTGTTTACAGGGATGCAAAAGTGTGTGCTTTCACTGTGCCAGCAAAGGAAATTTTGGCAGAAAAAGGAAAAAACATAATAATCCCCTGGATTTGTCTGACCACAAAGAAGTTAAAGAAAGAAAATTCATGTGACCTCAAAAAGGTTGTTAGTCTATCAAATTGCAAAGATTAATGAAAGTTCAAAACCTAATATAGTTTAGAAGCTAAGTCAGCTCTAGAAAGCAAGATAAGGTTAATGACAAAATAAATCACTTTGCAGCGATTTAGCAGGAGTGGGTTATGACTAATGAGGTACTTGGTAGATGTCCCTTTCTGAGCTGTGGCTGTGCCCCAGAGAGGGTGGACCAGCAGTTCCCTTGTCTCCTGGTCACCAACCAAGGTTGCAGCCTTTCATCCTTCCAGGGCTGCAGTGAGCAGTGGGGATACAGTGCTGGGAATCACTGGCCACAGGCAGCAGGGCTACAAGACAAATCTGCACCACTCCAAGCCTTACCAGCACTGAAATCGGCATGATGGTACAATAAAGGGTTTCCTGAGTGCAATTTGCTTTGCCCACTTCTGAAAAGAGTAGCCTTTTCTGCACTTCAGAAGTTGCACTGCATCTGTGTGAACCTGAAGCAGTTGGTGAGAAAATGTGGTAACTTGGGTAGCTCCTCCTTAAGCTAAAACCACCCTGCTGGGGGCTCTCATTTGCGCCCCACACCATGGCCCAGGGTGGTCTTGGTCTCCTATGTTTAGCTGTCCTAATTTTGAACTGAATCTCCTTCAGGGTTTACCTTGTACAAAACCAGTAACTCTCCAGCAAGAATCATAGAATGGTTTGGGTTAGAAGGAAAGTTAAAGACCATCTAGTTCCAACTCCCTTGCCATAGGCAGGGATACCTTGTTGTTCAAAGCTCCATTCATACTGGTCTTGAACACTTCCAGCAAGAGGGCATCCACAACTTCTCTGGGCAACCTGTTCCAGTGTCTCAACACCCTCACAGTAAAGAATATTTTCCTTACATCTAATCTAAAGCTACCCTCTTTCAGTTTGAGCCCATTACCCCTTGTCCCCTACACTTCCTGATAAAGAGTCCTTCCCTATCTTCATTAGGCCCCTTTTAAGTACTGGAAGGCTGCTACAAAGTCTTTCCAGAGCCTTCTCCTTTCCAGGCCAGCTGAGCCCTACCTGCTGATTGCATCTGTGCTCATGGGAGTCTGACCCAGTGTCATCCAGGGGGGTCTCAACTGCTGCGTTGCGCCCTGCTGCTGCCCAGGTAGGCAGTGCCGGGAGCGGGTAGGAGGGAAAAGGCTGCATTATTGAAAGATGAGCTCCATTGAGCACTCATGGAGCTGGGTCAAAATGCTGCAAGCTGATCCAGCCCTTTCTGCTCATGTTGAACCTCAAGAATTGCCTGCCAGAATTGCAGAGGATGAGGTACTGCCCCATCACTGGCCAGAGTGTATTGCCTAAGGTGGCATTGCCTCAGGCACTTACGGTCTTCTTCGTATAAATAGCTGAATGCCTGCTGGAGCAGCACTTGGTGACTTGATCCTTCCCACCCCAGTTCACAGGATCACAGGATGTTAGGGGTTGGAAGGGGCCTACAAAGATCATCAAGTCCACCTCCGCCCCCTGCCAGAGCAGGACCATAGAATCCAGCACAGGTCACACAGAAACACATCCAGATGAGTCTTGAAAGTCTCCAGAGAAGGAGACTCCACAATCCCCCTGGGTAGCCTGTTCCAGTGCTCTGTGATCCCAGGTATCCTCCCTTGCTTTCTCATACTCTCTCAGCTAGTGAATATTCATTTAGACAAAGTGGAGCAGTGCCTTTAACAACTCGTCTTGGGCAAAGTGCAGCATTATTTTGGTATGGGTTTCCAGAGCACTTTATTGTCCTCTGCTAAGGGTAAATAGATGGAGGGGCAATATTGCAGTGGCTTATCATACTAAGCCATGGGAAATTCTCAATAATACATTTTTCTGTCTTTGAGTGTGAAGGAACACCGCTCTATTTCATGAAGGATTCTTCTATGATGACTTTAGAGTAGAAGCAAGGAGGAGTTAAGTTTTTGCTAAACTTTCATTTAAAGTGCCTCTTCCAGAGACTCCTGACATTAATAGGAAGCATGAGCATTGGATCATTCTTAAATGAACCCTGTTTCTGCATCTCTAAACTGATGGGAGGTCATCAGAGAAAATCCAGAAGTTGCCAGAAGAACCATGAAGAAGGGCCATGCCCTTCAGACAAGGAAGTAATTCACAGTTCAGACCTCAGGGTGGCTTCCTTCAAGTTCTGGTATTGCTTTATATCTGATACTTGCAACTTTTGCAGCGCAGCCTCCTTTATCACAAGCACAGGTAGCCCTGGACCAGCTTAAATAGCATCCATCAAAACAACATGCAGCACAGCAACACCATAAATGCTCAGCAAGAATTCTTGACTCTTTTAGTGGTGCTGAAGAAGAGATATTGTAGAAATGTATGTGTGTATATATATATGTGTGTGTGGTTTATCTATGTGTATATATATACATATACATTTACCACAGTAGTGATGGCATGATCCGTCACGTTCAGCTTGTGCAGCTGCCTGCACTGATAGGTGCAGCTCGCTACTGGCAGAGGCAACAATAATCACTGACTGTCCTTAATTTGCCTGTTGGCAAGGGCTGCAGGTCAGCAGCCATATCATCAAAGCCTTTTGAAAGTTACCTGCTGTAGTTTCTCATGACAGTTAACTGCTTGGGCACTCATTAATTGGCTGAATTTGCAACGCTGTCCCTAGCCCTTCTCCCGTGGTGTGATGAGTCCCTTTTGAGGGATACCCTGGATGGTCCCTAAAGGTCTCAGTCAGAGGAGCAGAGCTGGTGGGTGAACCCAGAATCTCAGCTGCCCCCTAGACAGAGCCCTCTTAGATAAGGCTACAATTGCCACTTACTGATTTAGCTTCCAAAGCTTCCAGATTACTATGACCACCCCTGGTGTACCAATGGCATCCTGGCTGCATCAGGAACAGTGTGGCCAGCAGGAGCAGGGAGGTCATTCTGCCCCTGTACACTGCACTGTTAGGCTGCACTTCGAGTCCTGTGTCCAGTTCTGGGCCCCTCGGTTTAGGAAGGAGGTTGACTTGCTGGAGTGTGTCCAGAAAAGGGCAACAAGGTTGGTGAGTGGCTTGGAGCACAAACCCTATGAGGAGAGGCTGAGGGAGCTGGGGTTGCTTAGCCTGGAGAGGAGGAGACTCAGGGGTGACCTTATTGCTCTCTACAACTACCTGAAGGGAGGTTGTAGTGAGGCAGAGGTTGGTCTCTTCTCCCAGGCAACCAGCACCAGAACAAGAGGACACAGTCTCAGGCTGCGTCAGGGGAGGTTTAGGCTGGAGGTTAGGAGGAAGTTCTATACAGAGAGAGTGATTGCCCACTGGAATGGGCTGCCAGAGGAGGTGGTGGGGTCGCCGTCGCTGGGGGTGTTCAGGGCGAGGCTTGACAGGATGCTTGGTTGTATGGTTTAGTTGATTGGGTGGTGTTGGATGATAGGTTGGACGCGATGATCTTGAAGGTCTCTTCCAACCTGGTTTATTCTATTATTCTATTATTCTATTATTCTTACTTTCCAACGTCCTTCTATCATAGGTTTTAGTGAGTTATTTGGGTATTCTACGCCAAATGGTCTGGGGGCCCAACAATTTTTACGCACAAAACTTGTGTCATGTTTACAGATCCCTTGCTTTTTTCCTGCCTTGTAGATGTTCATGTGCGTTTTTCTGCACGAGACATATTTAAAACAGAAAACCCTCTGCCTCCCAGATGAGCAAACTCGTTGGAGGAAACTTAAACTTATTCCTTAATTTATGGAGAAATGCAGAAGCCTAAATCAAGCTCTGAGAAGATTAGATTGTAAGTTTCCAGTGGAAAAAATGCAGGGAGACCAACCCTATGGGTTGCTGAGAGCCTTGAGCTGTTGAACCTCTTGAGCTGCTGCAGACATATCTTCCCTCCAGGACAAGACTAAGTAATACTGTTGCCTCCCTTGTGGAAAGTGTGTCATAGCGCAAATGCTTGCACAGATCTCGTGCCTCCACAGGCAGCTGCTGAGAACACCAGCCCCAGGGGGCTGCCCCCATGGTGCAATGCTGTGGTACACACCACGCCTCACCATAGTGGAGGACAAAGTGCAGAAGTGATGTGCTGAGCATGTTTGAAGGCTTTGACATTTGCTGTAACTCTTTTTACAACCAAACAGCACAAAAGCTGCTGCGTGTCCAACAGCAGGTAGGAGAGGTAAGCCCCAGCGCATGGTGGCTTCTCTGGAAGCTGATGCTGTCAGTTGAATTTCATTTTTCAGCTGTGTCCTGCAACTGTTCCTGCATGAGAACACTGGAGATGCTTGGGCAGTGCTGCTGTGTGTAAACCTGCCAATCTAAAAAGATAAATAGGCCAGGAATGCAGCAAATGTTTTGCTGCCTCTCCAAGGCACCACAATATGTTTCATCAGAGGAGAACGAGCTGGGAGCAATAGACATAACAGGATTAAAATGGTGGCTACTCTGTCATTTCCCATACTAACTCTGGTGCCTGAGAATTGCTGAAATATGGCTGAAAAGCTGCCGTGCTATATCTTATTCCAAAAAGCGATTTGTTACAAGAAAACCCACGCCGTATGACTGGTTGGGTCCATTAAAGTAGTATGTAAACACTGGCCCTGCAGTTTAAGTATCACACATTTTGATAGCCTGCAAGGCAATTCTCTCCCCTCTCTGCATTACCATATAACCTCATCAGAAGATAAACAGCCTCCTTACCCCCAAACATTTTGCAATTTGCATTTAGATTGTTCGGTGCCAATATTCAGGATAAGATACTTCCCAGCTCTGTCAAACAAAACCTGACTGTCATTTAGCAGAGTGGCAGTCAATTTATGTTTCCATTAATGCAGATCCCAGGCAATTATTTGGGGAGGGGGAAACCCTTAACAAATTGCCCCACATTCTGATTAGGCTGATTTTCCAGTGGGCAGCTGGAGGGCAGAGTTGACATATCCATGAGGAAGAGAAAGTGAATGCCTTTCTGATATTGCTGGGGAGAAAGTAAGGGGGGAGGGGACAGCTCACAGACTGTGCACTATCACACGAGTCACCTTGCAGAGCCAATGGTGACATGGGACAAGGTTTCTGCACCTAGATTGGGGATGGAGGTGGAGATGCGCCAGGCTTTGACTCCCACCCTGACTCAGTGGCAGTTCTTGGGTCCCATCAGGTTTCCTTGGGGCTGGTATGGGATGTAGAGGCTTAGTGGGAAGAGGTGGGCAACAAGGCACCGCCCTGGCTCCACAGTCCTCTGGGCTGTGCCTCTGCACTCCTTGGTGACCCTGGCCCCCAAGCATTCATGGTCCTGCTTGGCCAGATGAAATGAAAGAGGGCATGTCTTCCTGGCGATGAGACTGCCCTTCACTGCTGCCATGCACATCCCAAAACTGCACTCCTGGGACCAGCCAGGGAGTTGCACATACCAACATAACTGATAACAGCTTTACCAAGCTCTTGTGCAGATGGGAAATGCAAATTTAGTATTTTTCTTCTCTGACAGTAAGCTGAAGAGAATCCTCTGTTCCCTCCTGCCTTAATGGTTTATTTTTTTCAGCTGCCTCATCACTTAGCTGTGCCCTCCCGTCACTGCTGTGCTCCCAGCAGGGAGCCCATAGGAGATGGCAACCTTGCTGCCAAAGGCAGCTCCCCCATTGCTCATCCCCATCTTTTGCTGGGGTGTGGCACCAATGGCACAGATCAATCTCAAAGCTTCCCTGGGCATGGCATTTCCCCCATGGACATGCACCCTTAACTGAAAAGCCAGCCCCTCTTTCCAATGCCATCTCTGAGAGAGGTGGGCAGGTACCGCTAGGGCAGTCCTGCTCCCTGACAGCATTCCTTCCTTGTGGGTTTTCCTGCGCACACATAGAGATGTGTGCATGCAGGAGGCTGCAAAGCTCGCAACCCTGCACACAAAGACATTGCTTTTGACTTTACAAAACTACCACATCACGGCATGGCTGGCGCTTTAGAGCCATTTGTGTTGGAAACAGCTTGTGGTGACTCCCTTGCCAAGTCAGTGAGACACTGTCTGTCTTTGCCGGGGGCTGCTGGGGTCTCCATAGGGTAGGAGCAAAGAAGAGAGATAAGTGGAGATGGGCTCACCTGCAGCTGAACTGTATCTATAAACATGGTGGAAGTCTTAGAGGATGAGAAGAGTCACCTCAGTGCAAGCCCCTTGGTGGCCTGGCTCATGACCCCTCCACAGCACTGTGGGGCAGGTAGTGCTGCTCAGTGGCTGAGAAAAATCACAGTGTTTTCTGAAGGGAGGGCAGACACCCACACCCCAGTGACTGGAAATACATCTCTGACCACTTGGAAAGTTCCTTTTGCTACATGAAAGGCTGGGACAGGCCCTTCTCCAGACTGTATCACCTCTTGGCTTCCCTGCTAGTACAGCTCATTTGTTTGATTTGGCACTGACTAGCTGAGCCTTGTAACTGCCAAGTTCACCATGTTATAAGGAGCTGCTGATGTGAGGAAGAGCTGTTGGCTGCAGGAAAGCCCTGCAGATGTTGTCCAGGTGGTTCTGCTCTCCACAAACATTTAGGAATAGTCAAGCCATACAACAATTTTTTGATGATTATTTTTCTTTCAAAACATGACTGGGATTACTATCACTCTTGGAGCAGGAGCAAAGGGTGGCATGTGGTGTGTGCTGACAGTGCAGGCCAGAGAGGTGCCAGAGGAGCAGGCCTTGGTAAAGGTTGGAGCATTCCAGATCAGCTTGGAAATTGCTGGCTGGCTCCTGTATGGCATTTTGCACCATGCTGACCTAGGTTAGGAGGTAGTTCGGATGTCCAGGGTACAACCTGTTCCATCACTCTCTCTCACTCTTCCTTGGCTGTATGTAGCCTAGAGGGCACGTGGACCCCGCTGGCACCATGCCCAAGCCCACTCAGGAAAGGAGGAAAGGAGTTTTTCACTGCCCACAAACCTGCTCAACCCACCAGGTGACCTCAGAGCACCCCAAAAGCCTGCCAGCAGGGTTAAAAGCTGCAGGTTTTCTTGCAAACAGTTCTTCTGCTGCATCCCCTCCCAGCCATTCTGCCAAAGCCTTGCCCTTGCCACCTTAGTCCCTCTTCACATCCTATTCCTGCTCTCTTTCTCTGGATCTACACACCTGTTCTCCACAGATAAGTTACTAATTTATCTGATGAGGAAAGGCTGAGAGACCTGGGTCTGTTTAGCCTGGAAAAGAGAAGACTGAGAGGGGATCTTACCAATGCTTACAAATTTCCAAAGGCAGGGATCAAGAAGATGGAATCAGGCTCTTTCCAGTTGTGCCCAGAGACAGGATAAGGTGCAACAAGTACAGGCTGGAACACCAGAAGTTCTGACCTTATGGAAAAACTCTCTTTGAGGGTGACACAGCACTAGAACAGGCTGCCTAGAGGGGTTGTGGAGTCTCTTTCTCAAGAGATATTAAAAATCCACTTGGTCACAAAACTGTGCAACCTGATCTAAGTGAATCTGTTTTAGCTGGGGGTGAGCAGGCCTAGACCAGATGATCTTCAGAAGTCCTTTTCAACTGCTGCCTCTGTGATTCTTAAGATTCGGAAGAATCCCAGGTCTGCCAAAAGAAGATCCAGATTCAGAATCCTGCTCAGGCATCTCTTACCTTTAACTGGCCTTTATTTATGTGGAGATTACTTCTGAAAGCAAAGGAGATGTAAGGTCCACTCGAAAACCAGCAGGGTTTGCAGAAGGGCCTTCCCTGTTTTCTTTGTGAACCTCAGCGCCCCTTACATCGCTTGTTCACTTTGCCATCTAATAGAGAAAGGAACCTCAGTCAAGTTGCATTAATGTGTATTTTATTTAAAGAATCAGAAACACGGTCATTGTAATTCATTTGTACTCATATCTGCCAACATTTTCTAAACCACGTTAACATTCATGTATAACAAAAACATTTTCTGAGCTGTGCAAAGTTCAAAGGAATTGTTCAATTACTTGAACCCATTTCTAGATGAGCAAACCTGGCATTTTACAAACTGAGGCCACCAGAGGGACTCTTTTCTTCCCCACCCCTGCCCCGTTGTCGAAGATGCAGATGCCCCCTCCTCCCTCTTTCCCTGGTATGACAGGTGAAAATTAGACCACAGTACAAGCCAAATCTCTCCCAGGCCAGAACTTTCTGAATGGCACTGGGTCATGTTTTCGTATCACTGAGCTGTATTAAGTTCTACACTTGTGCTCCTGGTATGGAAGTGATTTGTCCAAGAAGTTTACTCAGTAACCCAAACTGTGATGATAAGCAATAAACAAGGGCCAGAAACAGTTGTTATCAAAACAGAAACGTGCCTCTGTCCCATCCCATATATTTTTCCTTGCAGGAGGCATGACTGGAAGGGTTGCTGTCCATTAAGAAACCCCCTCATCCTCCCTGCAAAATAAATATCGTTCAAGGAACTGTTTTCATGACACAACATCTGCACGTTTTCCATGATCTTCTCACACACCAAATTTTGTCCTGTTAGAGTTAAGCATGAAAAGGTAGAAATCTGGAACCACTTTAGATCTGGCTAAACACAGCAGGCAGCAAGCAAGCAAGATATCATCCTGTTTCATTTTTCTGAGTATAATAAATACACCCAAAGAACAGAGTTTTAAGAGAGTTTTAGCTACAGTAAGTTGTCAGAAAAAAATATCCTCATCTCTGACAGATCTAACCCAGTATTTTTATTGGAATCAAGAACAACGCATTCTGGCATCGCTGACTCTGCAGCTCAAAATTTGAGGTGAAGCAATGCCAATCCTGATCTGAACCAAGTCAGTGGAACAGATATGGCTCTAGTCTCAAGCAAGTCTTTCTATAAGAGGTTTCTTCAGTCTCTTATTTGTTATAAAAAGGCAATTTCCTCTCAACAGTAACTAAACTTTCAGTGGCTGCCTCACTACAATCTGGAATATGAACAAATGCGGCAACATTAAGAACAAAAAGGAATACCCTGAAAATGATGCCTCCCTGTTTGAAGGTGCTATACTTGGCCACGGACTGTATTTCTGGAATTGGTTTGTTACATGTGACAGCAAGAAAAAAACATTTTACAGAGAGCAAAGCCACAGAGCTGAACGTAAATGGGAACACTCACTTACATGGGTTTTGATAGGTACTAGTGCACACGGCTTGAATGAAAACAAACCTCACACCTTCGCATATGAAATACTGGTAACGCAGTAACCATGCTCACCCACTGGGCCTCTTCCTTTTAATAAGATCATCTCCAGGTTACAGCGCCTCCAACGTGCTTTTAAATGACCACCACATGTAGGCCCTGGCAAACAGCCAGCCGCCAGCAAAGGCAAGGTACGGATACGGCTATGAAAAGCCTTTCATCATGTTTCATTCCTCAAGAGCCAATGTCCTTTTAAATACCCTCACAATCACATTATGGATTTTTCTCTCATTCTGCTTCATACGAATCACTGGCTAAACTCACATTTATTGCACCTTGAAGTCCCTGGTAGATGGAAGCTTATATTGCCTGATACAGTTTGTGTTGTAGTTTGACCACATTAAGAAATTGAACAGTCTCCAGAACTGTACATTTCTACAGCAATAAATCACATTTCAATAACACCAAATGCAGCCATGGTAGATCAGCTCTGGTCTCCGTGATGCAATGACAGAGGAAAACTCCACAGTCCCTGCACGTGCTAGAACCTGCAGTGTTCTTCTTATTGCCATGGGGGGGAAAAAAAAAAATCAATTAAAACGACTCCTCTGGGAATGACTTCCAATGCTGGAGTAATTATCACCCTCTAGACGGAATGCTGTGCTTCAGCACGGGTGTCAGCCACTCTAAATAGGCAGGAGAGAGCGGATATAGGCCTGTTGCACAGACACACTTCTCCAGGTGCACTTGTCAGCGACAGAGCAGCTTTTCCTCTTTTCCTCTACAAAGCAAGACCAAGCAGCCTGATCTCGATCTTCAGCTACGTTTCTAATTTCTTACCTTGAATGCAAATCTTGTTGCAGCCTCTCTGTTTAACCAAACCAAATCTTTAGCAATTAAAAACAAACAAAAAAATTAGCACCAGATGTATGAAAAAGAGGAAATGTCTGAACTAGTAGGAATATATATAAAGTAGAGCACTTATTACAGTAAAAAGGTACGTCATACAAAAAAAGCAATGGAAAGGGATACCAAAGGACAAAAATCCATGCTGCATATCATAAAAGGGCAGAAGACAGGCAAAAGGGATTCTGCTCAAATAACCACAGTTTAATGGTGGAGCTGTACTTTCTCCAGGACCACCCCGACAGCAATGCCAGGACACCAGATGTTTGGGACTCTGAGCACTAACACACTCACTGACAAACTTGCGCAGCATATCTTTGAGGTATATAGAAAGCATGACGTTAGCATTTTGGATTCCTCATTCTTTCTTGCACAATGATGCATCATTCTTTCTCTGGGGTTTTCTCCACCCTCTCCTCCCTCTTTTTCCCTCAGGAAAAATGATATCCCAGTTTAAGAGCTTCCTAGCACACCTCCTTGAACACTCAAGTCCATCTTGCATAGGCCAGTAATAAGAACACTGCAGCTCTGACAAATAAGTTACAGCAATATAACAACTTTCCTCTTAATCTTTTTTTCTTTTTTTTTTTTTTAAAGGTATCTTCTCTATAATTTACACAAAGGGTTAACAGCCAGAGTTCAGGTCATGTACAGTCCAGATGGGTGTCCTTTCAGTCTGTGATTCCAGGTGGAAGGCACTACTTCAACATACCACTGTATGCACTGCACGGGGGCTCAGGAGTACAGCGGGGTACTGTATCTCCAGAGCTGTAATCTGAAGGGCCTGGGGGGAGTCTTTGGAAATAAAAATGGCAGTGGTTATCAGTCCAGTTTCTCTTTGCTGTCTCTTCTTGTGCTATGCAGTTTCCCCTGAAAGCTCCTTCAGTTGAGGGAGTGGCAAGCTGTCCTCAGAAGCTCTCGACAAAGCTCCCAGGAAAGAGGCCCGTCCTGCCGTTCCTCTGCAACGTCCCTTTGTACCAGCCATCCTCCCGTTTCTTGTGCACAAACACAATGTCACCTTCCTTCAGTTCAATCTCAGCCTCACTTTGTGGTGGGTACGGGACCACAACACGGTACCTTTGGAGACAAAAACACACAGAACTGGTTGGCCAGCAATTGAGCCTGTGCCTGATGGCAACAGCCAGGCACCAGAACCGAAAATCTTGGGGAAAAACACTTTTGGAAATCTCAGTAAGTTCCAGTTTTGCACATAGGTTGTACCTGATACAGCTACACTTTCTAGTAAAAGTCAGTGTGACGGGGAGATTTCTGGCCAGCTTGACTGTGCACTTGACTTAGGAGCTAGACAATGAGAGGAAGACATTGTCACCTGACTGGACTGCTTGCAGTGGCCCCTGCTCCCCATGCTGAGCCTGTGCCAGAGACTCGGCCGCTTCTTCCCAGCGTGGTAAATGTCTCATTCAGCACTGCATCTGCTCCATCCAAACCCATAGAATCACAGAATGTTTGAGTTGGAAGGGAACTTCAAAGGCCATCTAGTCCAACTCCCCTGCAGTGAGCAGGGGCATCTACTAGATCAGGTTGCCCAGAGCTCCATCCAGCCTGACCTTGATTTTTTCAGAGATAGGGCATCTACCACTTCTCTGGGAAATCTGTGTCAGTGTTTCACAACTCTCACCATAAAAAAAATCTCTTCCTTACCTCTAGCATGAATCTACCAGGCCCTAATAAAAAAAGCCTGTTCCCATCTTTCTTATAAGCCCCCTTTAAGTAATGGAAGGCTGCTATAAGGTCTCACCAAAGCAGAGCAGAGGGATAGAATCACTTCCCTCTACCTTGCTGGCCACACTGCTTTTCAAACAGTTCATGTTATGATTTGCCTTCTGGGCTGCAAAAGCACATTGCTAGATCATGTCCAATTTTTCAATCACTGGTACCCCAAAGATTTTCTCCACAGGGCTGCTCTCAATCTTTTAATCCCCTAGTCTGTGTTGATACTGAGGGTTGCCCCTACTCAGGTGCAGAAAATTGGACTTGGCCTTGTTGAACCTCATGAGGTTCACACAGACCCACTTCTCAAGTTTTCCAAGTCCCTCTGGGTGGCATTCCATTCTTTAGGCATGTGAATTGAACCACTCACCTTGGTGTCATCTGCAAAGTTGCTGAGGGGTGCACTCAATCCTATTATGTCAGTGATGAAGATATTAAATAGCACTGGTCCCAGTACAGACCCCTGAGGGACACCACTTGTCACTGACCAGTGTCACTCCAGACATTGAGCCTAGTCCCATTACCTTGCATGCAACCATCCAACTAATTCCTTGTCTACCAAACAGTCCACCCATTAAATCCATCCTTAGAGATAAGGATGTTAGGTGGGGGCATATCAGAGACCTTACACAAGTCCTGATAGGTGACATCCATAGCTCCTCTCTTGTCTACCAGTGATGAAAAAATGGGCTTTGCAGTGCTCCCACTAACTGCCTGTGACATTGGCAGAGGTTAGCTAAAGCAGTTCACGTTTTATTTCTTATTATGTTTTTTGAGAATATACTTTGGGTCTTTCAAACCTGGAAGGGAAACTAAAATGAGCATTTGTCACTGTCCCCCACAGCATCCTCCTAGAGAAATTTGCTGGTCATGGCTTGGATAGGTGGATGCTTTGCTGAGTTGGACGTTGGTGGCTGGTCACTAGTGGTGTTCCCCAGGGCTCAGTTTTGGGGCCAACCTTCTTTAATATCCTTATCAATGGTTTGTATGAGGGGATTGAGTGCACCCTCAGTAGGTTTGCAGATGACACCAAATTGGGTGGGAGTGTTTGTCTGCTTGAGGGTAGGGTGGCTCTGCAGAGGGATCTGATCGGGCTGCACCAATGGGCCAAGGTCAGTGGTATGAGGTTTAACAAGGCAAGGTGCTGAGTCCTGCACTTGGGCCACAACAACCTCATGCAACACTACAGGCTTGGGGCAGTGTCTGGAAAGCTGCCCAGCATCAAAGGATATGGGGGTGCTGGCTGACAGCCTGCATCCTGGTCTGTATCAGGAATAGTGCGGCCAGCAGGAGTAGAGAAGTGATTGTGCCCATGTAGATGGCACTGGTGATGCCACACCTTGAATATCATGTTCAGATTTGGGCCACTCACTACGAGAAGGACATTGAGTTGCTGGAGTGTGTTCAGAGAAGGGCAACCAATCTGGTGAAGGGCCTGGAGAACAAGTCTTACAAGGAGCAGCTGAGGGAACTGGGACTGTTTAGTCTGGAGAAGAGGAGACTGAGGGGATAACTTATCATACTCTACCTGAAAGGAAGTTGTAGTGAGGTGGGTGTTGGTCTCTCCTCCTTAGTATCAAGTGATAGGATGAGAGTAAATGGCCTCAAATTGCACCAGGGAGGCTTAGATTGAATATTAGGAAAACTTTCTTTCCTGAAGATTGGTCAGGCATTGGAATAGGCTGCCCAGGGAGATGGTGGAGTCACTGTCCCTGGAGGTATTTAAAAAAATGTATAGAATGGCACTTGGGAACATGGTTTAATGACCATGGTGGTGGTAGGTTGATGGTTGACCTTGATGATCCTAGAGGTCTTTTTCAACTGAAGTGATTCTATAATTCTGTGACTTTCAAAGCACTCTTCAAACCAACAGGGAGCCCCTGTCCTGAACCATTCACTTCAGTGTCTGGGAACTTGTTTTTCAAATGTCACTTCATTTTGATGAAGTAATGATGAGTCTGATGCTGGCATGGCCATTCTGCTCTCAGGCTTATCAGCAGGCATCCTCCTGAGCACACAGGCTGAGTTCTTTTACATCAGTGCACTTGTGTGCAGAGCAGGGATTATCTTCGTGCTGCACTTGTGGTTTTTAACTTCAGCACGTGTACTTTCACCGTCATCTGGCATTTAGTTAACAGTCAATAACTGTCTTGCTAATTGCAAAGTAATGAATATAGTAAGACAGTTAAAAGATGACAATTTGACTACCTAAAGCCCATCTCATGAGAATTAACATTTCCACAATGACTGTATGGTCACTGATGCCTCAGTCATGATTGTAACAAGGCAAATATCTATTTACAATAACATTCTGTACCCGATGACTAACTTCAACATGCCCTGGAGGCTCTGGACCATTCCCTGAGGCTATTCCCAGTGAGATGGTACCAAAGCAAGGGGCTCTCTAGTGGCAGTCACTGATTTTTTTTCTGGTGCTGGCCAGGTACCTAGTGTCTGTGGTTCTGAAACTAGGGATTCTGCCGTGACAGTGAAAATACCAGCTTTGGCTCTATGTTTGGACATTTCCAAACATCCTGTTCCTTGGAAAAGCATTAAGCTCCACTTGGAGTTTAGAGCAAGGTTCTGCTCTAAAACTTAACTACAGCCTTTTTATATTAACACAGCAACACAGTCATGTAGAAAATTCTGGGCTCCTCAGTTCAAGAAGGTCATTGAGAGACTTGAAGGTGTCCAGAGAAGGGCAACAAAGCTGGGGAGGGGTCTGGGGCACAAGGCTGGGGAAGGGTCTGGGGCACAGTCCTCTGAGGAGAGGCTGTCCTGTGAGGAAGGGACCTGGGAGTGTGTAGCCTGGAGAAGAGGAGGCTGAGTGAGACCTCCTTGCTCTCTACAGCTCCCTGAGAGGAGGCTGGAGCCAGGTGGGGGTTGGGCTCTTCTCCCAGGCACCCAGCACTAGAACAAGAGGACACAGTCTCAAGCTGTGCCAGGGGAGGTTTGGGATGGATGTGAGGAAGAAACTCTTCCCAGCAAGAGAGATTGGGCATTGGGATGTGCTGTCTGGGGAGGTGGTGGAGTCACCCTCTCTGGAGGGGCTTAAACAAAGCCTGGATGAGGCACTTGGTGCCATGGATGAGTTATCAGAGGGTGGTGAGGGATAGGTTGGACTTGGTGATCTCAAAGGTCTTTTCCAACCTGGTTAATTCTGTGATTCTGTGAAAATATATATGTTCTAGAGCCATCAAAAATCTGCTGGTCATCTCTGTCCCTTCGTCAATAAATCTACTTGTCACTTCCTTCCTCTGTGGAAAAGCAAATAACAGAGGCTGAAATGTGTGCTGCCAGCTGGCTGCAGGAAAATGGGCTATCGTGCTATTATCTGTGGAACTGTTACACTTATATTATGAAGCTTTGCCAATTAGAGCCATTATGCAAATGAATGCACACATTATTTCAAACACTCTGCTGCAGTGTTGATTAATTAAATTATCAGAGAGAAAAAAATTTAGCTAAGATGATGCCATGTTTCAGATCTCAGAACTCTATGGACAATCACAGTGCACTGGAGCTCTGCACCAGGATCTCATGAGGCTTTGGAAAGATGGCAGCCGTACCTCAACATTAGTCAAGTGGTGTGGAGGTGCTCTCAGACACCTTTGGCACATCAGGAAAGAGAAACACAGAAAAAGATAGCATCTTGGTCAGGGTCAGACGTGCTGGGACTGCCAACACTCATGCCAATACCTTAAGCATAAAGCCATCCTTGTAAAGCCAGTCTACATCCTAGGTGTGAGGAGCAGCTAGTCCATAAATGGTTCACAAGGAGGGAGGTGACCATGCTCAGCTGGAATGTGCCCGTCATCACAAAAGGAGTTCTACACGGCATCTCCTTAGAGATTTAGAGAAATTAATCTCAGCTGCTGCAATAGTAAATGAAGCCATTTTTCCCATTTAAGGAAATCCCAAATTAAAGCAGTTGAAATGTATGTACCTCATAGGACAGCTAGTATCAAAACCTTTTTGATGAAAACACAAAATCTTAGATACGAAAGACCTTCCAAACTGGTTAGGAGATCCTCCGTGAGAGATGGGAAAAGATGCTGTACTTTTGCTTTTGAGAAGCTTTTGAACGGGGCCTGGGAGAGGCAGCCCCGTGAGGGCTGCAGTGGGCAGCAGCACGGCACCGCTGCTGTGACGCCCCGCCAGACCTCCAGGTGGCATCTCAGCCCAGTTTATCTTTTGGAACTGAATTATGAATCATCTAATAGCCATATTTTTTTGGCAGAAGAGATCTCTTCTCCCAGACATCCTCCCTCACTCCCAAAAAGGCAACCCTGTGTAATTCTATTTATATGTCTCCTTTTCATGTCCCCCTTTGTCCCTTCTTTGAGAAGCTAGTGCAAAATTGTAGGTTTTCTGGCACCAAACTACTCACAGGCGTTTTAGATGAATCTCAGATCTCTCTCTCTCTCTCTCTCTCTCTCTCTTTTTTCCTGTGTCACATTATACCTCTAAATCACAAGCTTTGTCAAATGCTAATCAGCGGGACAACAATCATTATGACAAGTGTGACAGCCACCTGTGCCTATTGATAACAATGTTTGGTATTTTCTGTTGTGAATTGTACCCTCAGATAGTCGTAATTCTGCTATTTTAGCCCAAACTCGACACAGCAGTTGACTGTGTCAGTCTGGGGGCCTCACACTGAGCGCAAATGCTCTCATCACCTCCAGGAATAGCGCAAGGGTTTTTGTAGCACCACCGGCCATGACAAGGGCTTCCACCAATTTCTTTCAGCTCCCCATACTTGAGAGCAAAAATCTGTCCTGTGGCCCCTCTGGCCTGTCATGGATGGTGTTCTTTCACAAAGTCACCTGCTCTTGGCCAGGTTAAAAGCATTCACACTGTCTCAGAATGGTTCATGCTTAGTAGAGGCTTGTACAAACACTTAAGCTAAAATCTCTAATTCATGCTACTGTGTCTCTGAGACCTCAGATGTTGTATTTCTCTTCCTTTCCTAGCAATAGGATTACCTTTTTTTTTTCCTCTTTTTGTCTCAAGGCACAAACTCCATGCTGGACTTTCCCACTGCTGGTTGCTGTGGCATTTATCCTGGAGGAGACTGTCCAGGATGGGCAGTGACCTGCGAGGGTCCTCTGTGCTCAAGGGGGAATACATGAGGAGAGGCTGTAAGTAGTACCAGCAAGGATGTGGGACAGGATTTGCATGGACAGGGACATTTCAGGGAGTTGGGAGAGTGGGGTAAGGCTGGGGCGGGGCAGAATATGGAGGCAGAGGGAGTCTGATGGGAGAAAAGCTAGGAGTTGAGGGAGAAACAGGACCACCCTGAAAACTGGAAGAAGTCCTGGCAGGAGGTGTGGGTATGGATGCTGAAGTGGGGCAACTTTCCTCAGCTGAGTCTGGGAGAGCAAAGAACCTTGGTGAGAGAGAGCCTGTGGCTGGGACATGGCATCCTGTGGGGCAGGAAACAACACAGGTAGATACTGGCACTGGTGCTGAGGGTAAGATGGGCACCCTGGCAGTAATTAACTCACTGAGAGACAGTAATAGGTCCATCACCCCTATCCCTCTGCTGTCAGCAGAAACTTGGGGATCCCACTGTCCCATGTCTTCACAGCACATCTTTGCAGCCAAAAGAAACACCTTTTCTACCTACCTCTCATTTTTCTGCTGCGGCTATCTGGAAGGTACAGCTAAGACTCCTAATCTCAAATAGAGGTTACATGATGGAAGTTTTGGGTCTGTTTCCTTTAAAAGAGCAAGCTGATTAAAAATGTCATGTATGTAGACATATGAAGTCATCCACTACCTTAACAGAACAGGAATGTTTCACACCCATGAATCTGACATGAAGAAACAGGCAACTAAAATTGTCCATGACTTAATTTTTGCTTGTGTGCAATATAATCTTTTGCAGTCCACATGACTGCATTCTCTTTTTTCCATAGTGTGCCTGTGTCATTCAGTGCACAAGGTATCCTGCACTGGACTTGAGTCAAAGCTTTGACACGGAAGAAATGTGTAGCTGCCAAAGCCACTCCATCTTTTTTGCAAAGGTTGGAAGATCTCTAGCAAGTTACCACAGTAAAACTCACTGGTGTGGGGAAAGTGGCTTCTCTGACTCCTCCAGCTGCAAAGCCTCCTGCCACACTTTTCCACAGAGTGAGACTCATTTCATGCACCCCAGCTGCGTAGGAGTCAGTTGTCTAGTACAAATTACTCATATAGGCTCTCTGTCAGCATGCACAGACAGGCACTGAACAGTATTGATCAGAACTTATCAGTAATTAATACCTGGGCTCAGACCTGGACTGCTCACTGAGTAAATACATGCATCCAGGACACTGATGGAGTTACAGAAACTTAAAGAAACAAATATACAATGAGGCAAATTGGGACTGCAGGGCTATTCACCAGTCCCTTCTAGAGTGCTTGCATTTGAATGCCTAATGCAAATTTCTGTTTGTCAAAGTATGACACACTAAGGACAGGTTTCAGGAGTCCACTCCTGAGACTCCAACAGGTCCCTTGTGTGCTAGTTTCACGTGGAGACAGACAGTTGGTGACGAGGTCATTGCATTTGTTTATTGGTGAAACTGTTTCTCCATTCTTTTACCGGCAGATTGCAGAGACCTGCAAAGTGGCTCAGCAGGCTACAGTGCAGAACTCGCTTCACCATGTTACGGTGTCTGAGTAAGCCTTTGAAGAACAAAACTCAGTTGGATCTTTTACCCTTCTGCTGGAAATATTGCAAGATTCAATTTCTGAGATAGTTAATTCTAGTTTCTCAGTCCTAAGGCAGATATCACTAGTCAAAGAAACACTTAATCAGGTGCATACATGTCACTGTTCAGTCATAACTTATTCCTGGGGTCATTTTTCTAGTATCACTTTCCAGGAAAGAAAAAAACTCCTTCCTTTGCTTTCCCTTTTGGCAAAGAAGATGCATGTGTGCAGCAAAATTGAAGTCAATGAGCATTAAGCACATGCTTGAATGCTTCCTTGAATTGGGAGCTCAATTTCGACTGTGGCAGTGATTTGTAGAAAGGGTACAGAGAAACGTGGAGTGATCTATTTTAAAGGTCAGACTCACTGCTCCCATCTTATTCTGCATCACTGCTGTGGTTACAACTTGCTTAAAGGTTCCACAAAAACCATAGGAACATGGCACAGATATGCCAGTCATGACAGTAAGTCTGGGTAGGACTGCAGAATATAACATGGCAGAATTAGTGCCTGTTACTGTACAAGAGTCAACAATGCGTGACATGTTTTACTCAGGTTCACATCTGGGAACAGTGCCAGGCAGCAAGGGGAACATGATTCACACACACACATGCACACTCAACTCTCCTGTTTTGCTTAATGTACAGTCATATTTTCTTGAAGAGGGTGGCAAGGAAAGGTATTTTGCTTTGGTGCTTCTAGGCAGGCAGCACACCCCTCTCCCACATGAACCAACAGCATCAGTAGGATGTGTGCAAATCTCTGTCCCAAGGCCCTGTGTCACCACAGTGCATCCCTGTACTAGTCTTGTTTCTTGCACCAGCAGAAACTGGATAGAGCAGTAGGTGGAAAAGAGCATGTGGGGTGCATGCAGCCTGACGAGCTATTCACTCGGCAGTCAATCACTGCAACACAAAGTGACAAGGGCACCACCTGGGAAATTTCTCCACTCTGCTGCTTGGACTGCTGGATGCTTTATAGCAGTCCAAGCAGCTGAAGGAAGGTGGTTTAATAAATTAATAGCAGGAAACTACACCCAGAAGGCAGAGATGGGCACTAACTATCCCAGAAAACCAGTTTGATGTCAAGGCTAAATGACAGGAGAGATAGGAACAATTTCCCTTCTGATCCAGTCATCCATAACGAGGTTTTGGAATAGCAAGTAGGGTAAGATAAAATAATCCTTTTTCTCGCTGTCCTCGTGCATAACAAATGAGAACATAAACATTATCAGCATCTCTGAGAGACCGTAGTTCACTTCACCTTCCTGTCTGACTGGCTGCAACTTTCACAAAGGGCTGGGCTGTCAGGCAGCAGAATAGGCAATTCTTCCTCTAAATCTTGAGTGTCGAACTGAAAGCAATCAGAGCCTTTTAACGCACCTCCGCTATGGCTAGCGGCATGCCTGCTCGCCTTTGATCAGTAGCCTGCATGTGGCGAGCACTGGAGCCGCAAGCCAGCGTCTGCGGGAGATGCCGCGGCGCTCTGCTGCTGGCATGAGCCTCATTCCGAATGCCGTAAATATTAAGGAATGTGCTACTTCTTCCAACCTTTCAGTGCTCCGTCGCTGCGCACACAGATGGGCGTTGGGAGACAGAAAGCCAAGTACAGCTAAGTGCACCAAAATGCCTTGCAGCTTTAAAAAATTTCATCCAGCATCTGAATCTGTTTATCTAACCTTTCCCCCCCCCTCTCCTCCCTTTTCTTTCTCAGAGAATTGCTCCTACTGTGCAGATGAAATGCACCAAAATGCAAACAAGCAAAACAGGGAGCTGAGTGATGTTGAATGCGAGCTCCTCTGTTGCCAGATGTGAAAAGAACAAGTGGTTTGAAAACCATAATTTGTTTTAAAAATAATATAATTTGGTACTTCTGAGTGATTTGATGATTTAATGAGCACAGATGGATGTGGGATGAATTTCTAGGAGACAAGGTTGAGTATCTGCTCAGATTATTCCAGGTCTAAGCATTATTCTTCCTAGTGCATGAAGGTAATGAATATTTCCTATTATGGGCATGAAAAAGCCCCCATATGATCAGTTAAGGAAAGAGATACACCAATGATATGGAAGTTAATTCATAAATCAATTAGAGAATCTTGCCTGCTGTGTATAATTAGGGTTACTTCAATTATAGCTTATTTTCAGATTTAAGACTCAGGAATTAAAAAGCTTAAAATCAGAGCCAGTTCCTTATCAACATATACTGCAATTGGAAGCATTTACTCAGTTTCAGCAGTCTAAATCTATTTACTCCTGATTCCAGCATGGGTGAGCAGATGCAACTAACACATGTCCTTCTGTTTCTCTTCTGCCACTTAGAATTCTCATCAGTTAAATGTTTCACTATCCAGACCATCCTGAGGTGAATTGCAGAATTTACAGTATATGGAACTAGCCCTGGCATATTAATGCATCTGGGCTTCTCTACAGTAAAGCTTTGGGAGCAGCACCTCAACAACCAGCTCTGGAGATACCAGGGTGTGCTCTTCCCAGCTTCATTTCATGGCTACATTTAACTAAAGGTGCATCACTGCACCGATTTAGTTACACTGGGGCTAAATCTGGTTTATATTGATTTAGCTTTTCTTACAGCATTAATCTACACTGATGTAGACCAAATTAAGTGTGCCTAAATAGGGATTGCATTTTCACCCCTTTGACTAAATTGCTTTTTCATGGATTTTAAGGACAAGAGACTGCTGTGATAATCTGCTCTCACTGCCTTCATTACAGTGCTGAAGGACTTGCCTGTATTTATTTCTGCTTCAAGCTTAACAGCCGCACTTGAACAACAGCATCTCTTTTAGACAAAACACCCAGCCCAGGGTAAAAATATTCCTGTGTCTGTCCTGTTCATAGCCTCTCACATGCTGTTACTAAGCTGTTCCTGCTTTTTACTAGGTGTGTCAGAGCTCCCTGGATTATTCAATGCAAGTAGGTTGGATGTTAGGAAGAAGTTCTATATAGAGAGAGTGATTGCCCATTGGAATGGGCTGCCTGGGGAGGTGGTGGAGTCGCCATCATTGGAGGTGTTCAGGAGGAGACTTGATGGGGTGCTTGGTGCCATGGGTTAGTTGTTTAGGTGGTGTTGGATTGGTTGATGGGTTGAACGCGATGATCTTGAAGGTCTCTTCCAACCTGGTTTATTCTATGTATATTCTATGTATTCTATGTATATTCTAAGTATATTATTTAAAATCTTCCATTGTCCTTATGATGCCTCTTTGAGGCCAGCAAACTTTGCCTGAGATTTAGCTCTTGTGAAATATGCTGTTACTCTGTGTTCTTCTTACCAATGCATTGAATTAACTCTCTGCCAGCAGGCCTACCTTCTTCATTACCTACCTCCCACTTCAGTCCTCTGTTCTGCAACAGCGAAGACTTTATGCTAGACAGTGCAGGCCCAAGACCCAGTGCTTGTTGGGCTCCACTGCATACATATACAATCATCTCCTAGTAATTTCTGATTGGGAGTTAGATTTGCTAACAATGAATCAGTTTGTTTCAGTTGTGTACAGTTTACTCAGAGAGGCATTTATGGTAACAAACCAGATGCCTTAGAAAAGTGTAAGTATATTGAAGGGTCATTGTTACCTTTCCAACCAAATTTCAACCTGCATTTAGTAAAACATTGCACAGGCTAGGAACTGTCCTGCACTATCCCTTATTATGCCCTGCATCATCTGCTCCATGACACCAGCTGGGCTCAGTATCAGGTGGTTTGCCCAGTCCATTCCTTTCAGTCTCTTCCACACACTCAGACAAAAATAGTTTCTTTCAAACGTCTGTAACTTTATTATTGCTCCAAAAAAGGTTTTTAATATCAACTCCAGAGAGTTCCCTAGACTACTTTTTGAAGACTCTTTCATGCTTTTGTAAAAAACATATTCTCCTCAATCACTTTTTGGGTGGCAAGTTTTTCAATAATATTATATCACTGCATTCTGTTCCCTTCCCAGCCTTCAAACTGCAGTCTCATACAAAATATTTACCTGGAGCCAATAAGACTCTGCACATGGAAACCTCAGTCTTTTCTGTTTATAATCAGTTATCTCTCTTTCCATCTGCTTTTTGTATTGTGGTTGTTTTTTGGGGGGATTTTTTTTGGATTTGCAAGATCAGTTACTCTAAGGCATCAAGGTGCAGAGCAGGCTGCTGAAATGAGCTTCAGAATCATTGGTACATTCCTCTCTAGAAATGAGTTCTATTTATTGGTAACAGGTCATTGAAGGCGGCAATAACTGTAAGGATCCTAAACAAGGAGAATTTGAAACACTCTGGTATAGCAAATCAGGCCAGAAATGGCCATGATGAGTAAGCACATCACCCCTGTTGGAAGGGGTGGAAGGAGGGAGGGAAGCATCAGATGATAACTCCACAGTTTTACTAAAACAAGGATCCCACTTCAAAAGTGGCCTTTGGCAACAGCAGTTATGCTTTCTGGGCTGAGAAAGAACTGCTGTTCTCTATATTTAGACCAGAGCTGTGCAGTGTCATGGACAGGTGCTGCTCACCACTTTTTAAATCAATGAACATTAAATGTGCACTGTGTGTCAAACGGTTTTCAACGGGTAGATGCACATAAGCCCTATTTTCCTATAACACAGCTGAGTGACTGACAACCCATCCACAGAGCACCAAAACTGCAACATCCCTTGAGCAAGGTAAACTTGCAGTCCTTCTCCAAATGCTCCCTGAGAATGCATGCAATGTCAGAAGATACACAGCTTACCTTTCCCGAGGCAAAGGCTTGGGCTCTGGCCGAATAGCTGCCATGGAAGAGAGGGGTTGCCTGGCAGGAGAAGGGATGGAAAAATTCAAATCCAAGGAACCTGTTTTCCTGTGCAGAGGCTCCAGCCCCATGGCTCCCTGCATTTCACTCTCAATAGGACATGAGCCAGCTCTGCCATGGCTGGAGAGGGACGATAGCTCAGGTCCCACTGCCCCTTGCAGGACTCCTTCGATGGCTGCCTGGGGGTCATGTGTGGGGGACACAGACGGTGGAGAACGTGACTTCTTTTTTGTTGATGCTCCTGCTAGAAGTTTCAGCAGCCCACTCTTCTTCTCCTTCTGCAAAGGGACCAAATGAAATATGGGCAGTGAGCAGGCATTTCAATTCCCTTCATTTTTCTTTTGGAAAATCTCAATGTGTGTGGCAGGAAACCTCTCAAAACTGCCGTTACTAGAGGCAGAACTTTCACAAGTGAAGTAGAGCTTTCAGTGGTAATGGAAATCCCTCCTCATCCAACACAGCTTCAAGTCTTTCAGCAGAGTAAAGACCTAACATACTGCAAAAATTATCTTCATTTTCAAATCTACCCAGGCAATGATCATGTGCCTTTTGAAAGACATAGTTCAGTTACAGCGGGACAGCAAAGCTAAACTTCCCATGCAAAGAAGGCAGTAGTAGCAGCACTTCCCTGTTTCTTCCAGAAGAATCCTGTCTCTCAGAGAAGTTCCCCAGAAATAACAAATCAGCCTGGATGGCTAAAAATCTCTGCTGGGAAAGCATGAGGGTCTGAGGAGAGATTTCAGATTCCAGCCCATTGCACTTATCACTGCTGCCTTGTTTATTCCCAATGCAGATTTACTGTAGGGAGAATGGAGGCACAAGACAGTGGTTTGATAGCTCCTTCTAGTGTGTGCTCCCCATCGCATTCTGCATCACAGACCTGTACCTATTATTGTTTCACTCCAAGAAGTGGTTCACTTCTCCTCATGTGTTAAGGTAAAGACATCACGGTGATGTTTGAAGATAGACCCCAAAATTCACAATTGCAGTGGCAGTGCATGGGAGGTGTCAAAGCTCTGCAAGGGTATCTGATACAGAGGAATGAAAACATAAGATAACAGCACCCTTTCAATTAATGTGGAAAAAAAAAAGGGGAAAAAAAGGAAAAAAAATAAAAATAAGGAAAAAAAAAGGAAAGCAAGGGGGAAAAAAGAAAGAAAAAAGGAAAGAAGGAAAAAAGAAGTAAGAAAAAAAAGAAAGAAAAAAAGGAAAGCAAGGGGAAAAAAAGAAAGAAAAAAGGAAAGAAGGAAAAAAGAAGTAAGAAAAAAAGAAAAAAAAAGGATAAAGGAAAAAAAGGAAAAAACATTCAACCTGCATTATTGAAGAAAAACATCTGACCTCATAGGTTTTATAGCAGTGTTAGAAATCCTGCTGCACTCAAGTACTAGAAAGTTTTTTTGGGAGGGGGGACTGTGTGCAGAAACTGCTCATTCTCCAGTACATGCCACACAGTGCTAGGTTAGAGTTGCAACCAGCAGTAAGTTTTCCATTCTTTTTTAACAACACAAAAAGTTTTGCAAAAGGCCTGCTAGATTCCTCCCTCTTCTATCAGAAGTGCAAGCCATTACCCAAGACTGTCTTCAGAGACTCAGGGCTGTGAAGTTTAGCGATATCTGTTAATTTATTCTATAATAGGATACTAGGGGATTAAAAACAAACTCAGCAACTGCAAGGCTTATGGAACAGGAACTATCTCCCTATATTCAGGCAGTATTTCTTTGCAAATACAAGCTAGTAATTTATTTATTCTCTGCAGACAAAATGTCCCATGCAAGGTTTAAAATGGTGCCCTATTATGTTCTCTCTGCTGAAATAATTTCTCAAAGCAGCTTTAAAGAATAGCAGTGCTACAATAAAATAAATATAAGCTTTTAGAAGATGCTTGGATTTTCTACAGTAAATGTACTTGGAGTGTTTTATACCTCTGCTTTCAAAGTTCTTGTTTGCATTCTTTAGCTGTCACGGACTGGTAAGAAAACAGGAATAGAGCAGATGTTGAGACACAGAAAAGCTGGAATGAAGCATAGTTGTTATTACAGTGACAATGTCTGCTGATTTTTGAAGAGCCTGAACTACGCTTCCAGCCCCCTGTCTCCTGCATACCCCTGGTTCCAACTATATGCTCTGTTTAAAAGGGCATTTGTCACTTAAAGGATGAAAGGGTCTGTCCCGCCAAGATGTTCATCCAGGCAGAATCCAAGGGAGCTAAGGGAGGCTGGCCATATGGCACCATCAGGTCAAAACCACTAAATAAATAAATTCCCCTGGAAACAATAGAAAAGGAGACCAAATGCTCCTGATAAATAGTTGTTGGGGTTTTTTTGTAACCATTGTGGGAACTGTGGTAGGTGTGCGTGTTGGAGTTGACCCGAAGCACCAGAAAAATACTTGAATTTCCCTCTCACTTTCTAATTAAGAAATATCACTACTGTCATCATTATATCAAATTTTAAAGCACTTCTCAAAATTGCAAAGCTCTCCTTTCCCCGTGGGGCACTGAAACAATAGCTCTAATGATCCCAGCATACTGTGTCAATATGCGTTTGAAGGTGTCTAAAGGTCAGTGACAGAATACAATAACCATTGTGAGGCTCTGGAGAAACGGCTATTGTGCAGCTGTGAGCTCTCTGAGCCTCTTTAATTGGCAGCTTTGCACATGCAAAGTAACTATGTGAACTAAAGCCCTGTATAATGAACAATTAATATTCCTATGTGGTAGCAGCTTTTCTAATTTTTGCCTCTAATTTAAATACCTTGGCAAATTTTCATTAGAAAAACCTTGTGTGACAGACACCATTTAAGGCACAGAAGCAAAAGTCTTTGGAAAGGAGATGCATGTATTCACACCCCTCTGCACACAAAAAACCCAGATGAGTCTGGCAGGCATTCAATTTTATTTACAAGACCAGTTTCCACTCTACACGGTTAGTCCTGGCATGAATTTTAACATTCAGACCTCTTTTCCTCATATAACTGAGCTAGAATGACCTTGCTGATATAACCTTTATTCTGCTTTAACAAAAAGGAAAAAAAAAAGAAAGAAAGAAAAGCAGATAAATAAGAATCCATTTTTTAGCCCTTCTTAGTCCACTAAACATTTTACTAAACTTTTCACACTAAGAGCTGCATTATCTAAAGAGAGAAGATGGCTTATTTCTATTGTTAAGCCAGGATTTACTAGTCAAAACCTGAGGATTTTCATCCTTTCCTTCATGGCTCTGGGCAAGATACTTAGAGATGAACTGGTACTAACCATTTTGGGTGTCTGGAGATTAGATACTGCATCCAGTTTTTTCTTCCTTTGAGTCTGGCAAATGCTCTCAGTCATAGAAACATAAAATCATAGAATCATAGAATAAATAAGGTTGGAAAAGATCTCAAAGATCATCAAGTCCTACCTATCATCCAACACCTCATGACTAACTAAACCATGGCTTCAAGTGCCACGTCCAATCCTTTTTGGAACACCTCCAAGGATGGTGACTCCACCACCTCCCTGGGCAGCACATTCCAATGGGCAATCACTCTTTCTGTGAAGAACTTTCTCCTCACCTCGAGCCTAAACATCCCCTGGTGCAGCTTGAGACTGTGTCCTCTTGTTCTGGTACTGGCTGCCTGGGAGAAGAGACCAACCCCTTCCTGGCTACAACCACACTTCAGGTAGTTGTAGACAGCAATAAGGTCTCCCCTGAGCTTCCTCTTCTCCAGGCTAAACAACCCCAGCTCCCCCAACCTCTCCTTGTAGGGCTTGTGCTCCAAACCCCTCACCAGCCTCGTTGCCCTTCTCTGGACATGTTCAAGTGTCTCAATATCCTTCATAAACTGAGGGGCCCAGAACTGGACACAGGACTCAAGGTGTGGCCTAACCAGTGCAGCGTACAGGGGGAGAGTAACTTCCCTGCTCCTGCTGGCCACACTACTTCTGATGCAGGCCAGGATGCCATTGTCCTTCTTGGGCACCTGGGCACACTGCTGGCTCATGTTCAGCCAGCTGTCAACCAGTACCCGCAGGTCCCTTTCTGCCTGGCTGTTCTCCAGCCACTCTGACCCCAGCCTGTAGCACTGCATAGGGTTGTTGTGGCCAAAGTGCAGTACCCGGCAGTTGGACTTGTTAAATGCCATCATGCTGGACTCTGCCCATCTGTCCAGCCTGTCAAGGTCCCTCTGCAGAGCCCTTCTACCCTCTAAATTGCTCCCAATTTGGTGTTGTCTGCAAACTTAGTAATGGTGGACTCAATCCCCTCATCCAGATCATCAATAAAGATATTGAATAGGATTGGGTCCAACACCGATCTCTGGGGGACACCACTAGTACCTGGCTGCCAGCTGGATGTGGCACCATTCACCACCACTCTCTGGGCTCGGCCCTCCAGTCAGTTCCTAACCCAGCACAAAGTGCTGCTGTCCAAGCCATGAGCTGCCAGCTTGTCCGGGAGTTTGCTGTTGGGGATGGTATCAAAGGCCTTGCTGAAGTCCAGGTAGACCACATCCACAGGCCTCCCCACGTCCACCAGACAGGTCACCTGATCATAGAAGGAGATCAGCTTGGTCAGGCGGGACCTGCCCTTCCTAAACCCATGCTGGCTAGTCTTCTAGTATCACATTGCAAGATCCTCTGCCAATGCTGCTCAGTGTACTTCAGGCAAAACAAGGACTGTCAGGAACTGATAATTTACTATGATATCTCTCATGAGAAACAGATTGGGTTTGAACCTCCTGTGATTCAGCCTAAACCCCTTCATGCCTCACAGTATCACAGTATCACCAAGGTTGGAAGAGACCTCAAAGGCCAAGTCCAACCTGTCGCCACAGACCTCATGACTAGACCATGGCACCAAGTGCCACGTCCAATCCCCTGTTGAACACCTCCAGGGACAGTGACTCCACCACCTCCCTGGGCAGCACATTCCAATGACGAACGACTCGCTCAGTGAAGAACTTTCTCCTCACCTTGAGCCTAAACCTCCCCTGGCACAGCTTGAGACTGTGTCCCCTTGTTCTGGTGCTGGATGCCTGAGAGAAGAGACCAACTCTCACCTGGCTACAACCCCCCTTCAGGTAGTTGTAGACAGCACTGAGATCTCCCCTGAGCCTCCTCTTCTCCAGGCCTCCCCCCACCTCTAAAAGGGAACTAAGTTAGAACTCTTGTGCCATGGGAAATCATTAATGACTCCACTGTTACCAAGCTGTACTTTGAGAGCCACCAGTCTTTTTCCAAGTCTTTAATATTTAAAAAAAGCAAAGATTTGGAATAGAATGTTTGTCTGCATTCCCAGTGGTGATTTATTGCAAATGTCCAAGTATTATGAATTCATTTAATATTTAGTATAATAGCAGTCATCCTTCACAAGAAATTAATTCAATATTTATGTGGCTGTCCAAGACAGTCCTTTCTTCATCAGTTTCACTGTAAATCAGTGAGTCATTAATGGGCACAAATTCTGTAAGAGAAATCTGCATTAGTTGGTTACAGACTCTGGGTTTTCCAAAGAGACAGCTGATGACTTTCAGGAAATAATAATAATAATAATAATAATAATAATAATAATAATAATAATAATAATAATAATAATAATAATAATAATAATAATAATAATAATAATAATAATAATAATAAAGTTTGCTTCTTTTTTTTTCCATTCACAGATGGCTATTTTGTTGTTTTCTAGGAAATCTGCAATCTACTGAAACAGCTGTGCAATTACTGAGTTTTCTTTGTCTAGTAGCTGCATTTCCAACTGACTGCAAACTGTATTTCATGTCCCCACCTCCTAAATCCACCAGGGCTTGACCTTCACATCTGTTGATGGATAGTTTCATAGTATGGACAGCACTTCTTTCATCTCCTGGTTACTGTCCACATGTTTTACTGAATCTAAATCACCACCTTTGTGTTGTTTTATTCTAGGAGGTTCAGAGTCAAAAATTCCAAACCACTAATTCCATGAGGACCAATATCTTGTTCAAAAAACCCCAAAAGAGTGAAATTAGTGTTTTCAAAGAAATCTCAGTCTGTTTCTAGAAAAGAAAAAAGAAAGGACCATGAAAACAGACAATATAGGCAGGTAATAATATCTTATTTCTCTAGTGAAGCCCATGCTTGAGACTCTGCTCCTACAGAGTAGCATGAAGGAATCTCAGTGGAAATCAGTCTCTGGTAGCAGAAGGATGGAATGGACAGTATTTCTGTGACTGAAGGACACACCTGGAGAGGCCAGCACTTGGACAGGTGCAGGCTTCCCTTGATCGGTCACTGTGGGAACATTTGGAAAAGTGAATACAATCTGATCTTAAGAGCCTATGAAGGATTAGATCAAAATTAAAGTCTCAAATATGTGAATGTTGAAACATTTTGCTTCTCAGTGATTTGAGATGATTTCCCCCCTCATTAATAACCCCTCTTGAAGATAATAACCAGCTCCTCTTTCAGTTTCAGAGATGAGCACAGGATGCAGCTACTTTGTTGATGACTGAGTGATAACGGAGTCCCCTGTCTGCAGAGTAATAATCGTGCCATAATCCAAATACCCATTATATGTACTGGCTATATTAATGCAGATTTTTTTTAAAAGCAACTTAATAAATAGAAAATTCTGGTGTATTTTTTGTTCATCTGCATCTCCTAATACCTCATTTCCTACCTATCGTTAAATAAATGAGGTAACCTCATTCATTGCAAGCTGATAGAAATACTGGCTTCAGTCATGGAAATGAGGTAATTTCTCACGAAACATCAGTTACATCAAGAGATAACAGAGTCAAAGGGAGAAAAAAGGTTTCATTTAAAAATGAAGAAAAGAGAATTTAAACTGTTTAAATGCTGTCCCTACAGGACAAAGGAGGGACTTCTCTATCAGTCAGTACCCTCAAATCACCACTTTTGTTGCTTGTTCAACATGGTCAGTACTTGTTTCAGTTAATTTCAGTGTCTGGAGGGTAGAGCATTTTTATTCTGATTCTAACCTGGCTGCTGGCAACTGATGTTTGCACTGAAGGAGTAGGTGGTATTTTGGATTATGTTTTTTAGGAGAAAAGCTATTCAGGTTTTTTAAACCTGCAAAATCGTTCTGCTGGAGAGTTTGATAATTATTTTAAAAGCACAAATACCAAACCAGCATCATCTCAAAGGAAAGCTGCCATTCTGGGATGTCTTTGGATATGAATTTATCATTTGCACTTTGTCACTTTTTCTCAAGATGTATAGGTGACATACTGAACAAGTCAACAGTAATTACTTACTACACCGTTCCAATTTTGGGGGTAGACTAGTTGAGTATGTGTGGCAGTACTTGACAAAGTACTTGCTTCTGCCCAGAAGTCCATTATTGTAACTCTAATATACAAGTTAGATGGCAAGGAACAACAATAAAACCAAAACCACCACCACCAAAACAACAACAAAAAGGATTTTAGGATCATAATATCTTTAGCTTTTTAACTCCAGTGACAGCAACATCCATACATACATGACTTATGGTTATTAATTTTAAAAAAGCTAATATTAAAGCCAGGGAAAAAAAAAAAAAAGGCAGTTAGACCTTATAGGGAATTTCAAATATTTTGGAAACAGAACTGAGAAAAAGAAACTCGTGTTCAGGTCCCAGTACAGCAAAACACACAGGCACTTCATCACATGCTTTTGTTGAACTGGGGCGGAAGCAAGGCTCTAGGGACTACTAAAAGAGATAAAGAGGAAATCTAAAAATATATTTGAATATTCAATTTAGATGGAATATTAGATCCTTCAAACACTGGAACAAAATTAAAGGCTAGCTCAAAGGAAAAAAGAGAATCTGAAGATGAAGCAGAGAGTCTCAGCTATTGAGCTTCCTGGAGGCTGCTGAATTCATAACAGACTGAAAGTAAAAGGAACACTAACATGAATAATGGTGAACTGAGGAACAGATGATCTGCTACACTAAGATTGTCTTTTTCCGGTGCTTGATGGAGAGAGAAGATGATAGTTTTATATTTCATTGCTGACAGTTTTATATTTCATTGGTTTTCTTGCTCTGATAGTAGGGAATAGGCGACAGTTATGAAAAGGATGGAAAGTTGTTAAGAAACACAAATTACTCCATGCCCTGGTAACAGTTTTCAATGGGAAACAGAGATGAAACTGCTGAAACAGAGCACCAGGGAACTGAAAACTACTACCCTCATAAAGTAACTCAAGTTCATGTACTGATTAATGTGAAATGCAAGGACAACACCAAAGATGATGAAACCATGATTTTCTTGAAACCTATGGCAACATTTCAATCTATTTCCAAGCAGCCACTATCTCTAGACCTCAGTTCAAATGGATGTGTTTTAGTCCTGATTTTAGTCTCTCTCTTCAATTGAGCAAACTCTTTGGGTACATAAAAAAGGAAAATAAGCATGATATACTTGTACACACTTGACATTTACTTCCCTTTGTCACTCATCATGTTTGATTACCCTACAAGTAAGGGAGCTTCAGTACAAAGCATTGAGATCTCTTCTCTGCTCTCCTGCCCTCTGCAAAGCTTATAAAGCATGCATGTTTTCCTTGGGGAAGGTGGGCTTCCATCTCATCTTGGGAGAAAACTCAGTCAAGGAGTTACATGCAAATGTCTCAAGCCTGAGATGCCCAAGCATTGACAAGAGTTCCTGCTCAGTCATATAAGAAATCTTCACCCTTTATTTCTGGAAGGAAATCTTGGCACCCTGCAGAGCTGGGTACATGCCATGAATCCCAAGTGAAAGCAGGTAACTCCCTCAGAGTGAAAAAACAAGATCTAAGGCATCCTTCCCTTTCCAGTATCTCCTGCTGACAGAGGCACTTGTTCTGCTTGTCAGATTTCCTGAATCCTGTTTTCCAGGCACTTAATTCCAGGCAGCTACATTAAATGGGAATTATGAATTCCAGTACACAGCAGGAGCCTTAGAGTTAATAAACCTCCATACTCAGCAAAAATTAATGCCTGTTATCAAATGGGCCAAAACTCAAATGCAGCATTCACTCTGGGAATACAAATTCCAGGTATTGCCATGCTACTATTGCATCTAAACTGCCTTTTTTCACATAGAGAGGGAGTCAGTCCTAAAAATTGTTGCTCAGCAGTATCAAAAAGGCAAAGGAGAACATGTTGAATTGTTAGGAAAGGTGTAGAGCAAGAGGTAAAAACATATGTAGAAAACAGCAGCACAAGAAGCCCTGCTATGCCTGCTTTCCTGAGCCCCGTGTCCTGGTCTGGCCACTGCAGCTAGAACAGCATATTGTAAAGCTGTGAAAAGCACAGAGAAGGGCAGTGAGGACCATGAGAGGTAGGGAGCATTGGAGATGCCCACTTGGAAAGCAGACGACTAACAGGAAATAGGATAGTGGCCTACAAAATCATTGCCTTCACAGAGAAGTTAACTCGGGAAGAGACTGGTTAATTCCCACAATGCAAGAATTAGGGGGAACATAAGGAGATTATCAGGCAAATAGTAAAAAGTAAAATAAAGGAAGCACTTTTTCATACAACACATAATTAAATGGAGACTAACTGTACACAGTATAGTGGAAGCCAAAAGTCTGAACAGGTTCAAAGTGGATTAGACAAATTAATGGAGAACGGATCTAGCTAGGCCTATTAAAATAATGGTACATATCCAACTTCCACTTCAGGAAGTCCCAACAGGTAAATGAAACAAGGTGACCTCACCTTGCTACAAAGAGATCATAAAAACAGTGAGAATGACTGCTATCATTAAAAAATGAAAATTAAAAGATAATAATAATAATAATAATAACAATTATTATTATTATTAATAATAGTAATAGTAATAGTAATAATAGTAATAATAGTAATAGTAATAGTAGTAGTAATAGTAATAGTAATAATAGCTATTCAGGCAAAAGTATAGGAAACAGGAGTGAGTCCTCCCCTGTGCCCTCCCAGCTTTGGGAAATCAGCTGCACATATACTTCCTCAGATGCAGGGGTCTGAGAGAGGGCAAAAGGCAGCCAGCAGGATGCAGTGTCAGCCAAGGAAGAGACACAAAAGGTTGAGAACTGCAACCCCTGAGCATTTTCACAGCCATGCAACTGCGATTTGCATGGTTCAGCTCCATCTCTGCTATGCAAAGCATGGTAGATCAAGGGCTGCACTGCCCATCCTGCACTAGGGATCCACAAATGTACTGGCGATAGGGCTGACAAGACCCTATTGCCTCCCAGCGCCCACACTGCTTCCTAACCTGTCATTGCACTGCCTTTGTACATACTAAGGCTTTCTTGGAGCTACCATGGGGGTCTCCTGTATAATGATACAACCTGTCTTGAAGACCTACCCTAAACTGAAGCCCAGCAAATGTCAAACCTTTGTGTTATTATAAATCAGTTATGACTAGATGATTTAGGTAACCGTGAGAGACTAAGTGCGCTTTCCAGAGAAGTTAAGCAAAACAGCTGGACAGAGTATGAACATCCTTCTAAAACCTTAGGTTAATTTACTCAAACTAAGTGAGAATCCATCACAGGTTCACTGACAGCACAGGATCCTGAAATGAGAAAATACATGAACTGTTAGAGAAACTGCTTAGAATTAGTGTTTTTAAATACTGTGATTTAGACTGACTGTTAGCTTCCTGCTCCTTGTCTCTCATAAGGAAGTGAAAAAGATTTATTGGTCCTGGGGAGCACCAGGAGCAACACTCACATTTTGCAGAAAGCCAGAGCAAGCTCACTTATTGAACGTGTGAGTGAAAGAGAATCAATGATAGAAGTTTTGACATACTCTAATCTTACATGTGGTTAGCTCTGGGTCTCCTCATTCACAGGGGATGGATTTAATTTCAGAAGCAAACACCTAAAATTGCCTGGTCTTGCTTTGTAATCTTACTAAATGACAGGCAAGTGGGACTTGTATTCTTACAGAAAGCAGAAGTACACAGGTAAAAGGTTTGGATTAGTGGAGGTCATCTTGTCCCTTGTCCCTGATGTATCTATTCCTGCTTGTTTGATACTGCTTCAGCTGCTTTGCCACCTCAGGCTGTAATTTCAGCACTTCCAACACACTAAACGGTATTGGACTGGCCTGCACTCAGAGGGAAGATTGCTTGCAGAAAATTCAGGCACCACAGGAGGTAAATTCTCTCAAAATCAATTCCCCATGGAAGAGAAGTCTGTGGACAATGAAAAATTGCCAGGATTTGCGTGTACTAGACACTGGAACGTGTTACAGTGAAATAATTCCTAGAAACACTTTATCAGTTCATGAAAGATACATTTAGCTAGAGACTGAGGAGTCAGCTAAGACTGACAGAACATATCACACCCGCATGAACTGTAGCCTGGAGGTGCTGAAAGCAGAAGCTCCCCTTGCTTAGGCAACATCTTTCTGAAAATTAGCTGGGCTTCCCACTGCTGCTGGGGTAATCTTAGCTGGGTGAGGAGGCCGAATGAGAGGGACCCTGATGGATCTTGAATGATCTGACAATGTAGAAGCAGGTCCTTGACAGCATTAAAGCCGTGAGAATGAACGCTTCATGCTCCCTCTAGGCTGCCCTCCAGTTTTGGCAGCTCCCACAGCATCAAATCTGAGCACCCAAAAAATTACTTGTAATTTATTTCAGGTGCTAAAAATATCAGGTCTTGCCTCTGTTTCCTCCTGCCTTCATGACAGCATGTCTCAAACAAGGCAAGTGATACTTTCATAGCATCAAGATGAGAAATGCCAACAGTTTGTAATGATAGAATAGAATAGAATAGAATAGAATAGAATAGAATAGAATAGAATAGAATAGAATAGAATAGAATAGAATAGAATAGAATAAACCAGGTTGGAAGAGACCCTCGAGATCATCATGTCCAACCTATCATCCAACACTACCCAATCAACTAAACCATGGAACCAAGCATCCTGTCAAGCCTCGCCCTGAACACCCCCAGCGATGGCGACCCCAAACTCAAGCTGATGGCTTCTTCTCTGTGGGGAAGGGGAAGCTCAGCCTTTCATCCCCTGTGGGCTACAGGAGATCCCAGGTGCTCTGTGTCCATGGACATCATAGGCCTCGCTGCACCCATCAGCACTGCACAGGGACAGAGATGTTGTCTGACGTACTGAGGGGCTATCAATTATGACAAATGGTTCATAAGCTTTGTGGGAAAAGCAACTGAAGCATCTGTGACCTCCTCTGTCAGCTGCGCTACAGGCATTTTCAGTCCTACCACATTTCCAAGTGTTGCCCTGTGAATTACTCCTGGGACACAATGAGCTGGCTGAAGTCCCTTTCTCTTATCAGGACCAATTGATCCTGTATGCTCTTTGAAAAATGAAGAAAGAATCCCAGCATCATTTTAAAGAACTGCAAAGTAAGTGGCTGTCAGCGTCAGAGGAATGCCCCAGCATGTAAATGACAATTTCTTTGATGAAGTGACCAAGGCACTATGGCTTTCCAAATGTCAGAACACTTGGGCTGTAATTAATAGTAAGCTCTTTCAATAGCAAAAGGCTTGCTAGAAGCTGCTCAAGCCTTGACAACATTTGTAATAAGAGCATCCTCTCTTCAGTAAAAACTGGATTTCATCTTGCTTTCCTAATATAATCTTTTTGTTACCTAAAAAATAAAGATACATAGAATACATAGAATACATAGAATAAACCAGGTTGGAAGAGACCTTCAAGATCATCGCGTCCAACCCATCAACCAATCCAACACCACCTAAACAACTAACCCATGGCACCAAAACTGATAGAACTGTCAAAGACTCTGTGTTAAAAAACACACCCCCAATGCCCTTACACTAGAGTCAGGTCTGTAGGAATATAAATTTCCCCCTTCTTAAATTAAAGACCTGAGCAAGAAGGATCATGAATGAAAAACAGAGCTAACTAAAGGGAACAGGGTATAAGTAGGGAAAGGGAGTCAATAGCACTATGGCTTTTATTCCTCTTGCACTAAGCTTAGTTTTACATTGCAGTTCTATCCTTCTGTTCTGCTTTGCCTTCCTTTATCTGTTTTATCCAATTATTTTTCCTTGACAGATGACCTGTAGGTATGACCATATAATTAAATGCAACCAAGTTGCATTGATTTAACTAAGCACCTCTTGTCATGTGTACCACCTAAGCCAATATTCTCCATTTCCTCATCCTACCCAACTGTAAGACAAAACATGATAGCACAAATGTCAGGCTTAAGCTGATTTGAGTAACCCTAGATGTCTGAGGACATGCTTTATGCCTAAATTAGGATAATTTCAGTGGTGCAGCTAGTGAGTGGCATCTCACATGGGTTACACAGGCAGTCACATCTGTAACCTCAAGAGCTCTCTGGCCACAAATTTGTTGCTTGTCTGGAGCATGCTGAGCAATGAGGCAGTGACATCTGGTTGATGTTTTCACATGTGACTACTGCAAAAATAATTAGCAATGATAACACAAATACAGCATATTCCTCTTTACTCTGCCAGCTAGTTGATTCATGCAGAACATGTCAATGTGACCTGAAATAAAGGGTGGATCTTGCCAGCTGAGAGCAAGAAATGGTCAATTTTAACACACCAGCTCAAAATGACTCTGAAGATGTTAGTCACATACATCTCACATCTAAAAATGATGGTATACAAAGAAAAAACCGAGTACTGCACCGGAGTGGAAATGACAGCATTGTCATAACCGTCTCTCTCCAGGCCCATCTATCAGAGACAAGGTGGAAAAATGCTTTACACAAGTCAGATAGCAGTGCAAGATTTCCCCTTGACCACAGTAGCTGATTGACTGATGGTCTGTACAGACTGACAGCCTTTTTTATTTTCACATTAGTAAAACAAGCTGGGTAAACACTGACAGAATTGTTTCATCTTCAGTTTGATTGTGGTTGATTGGAATGTGTCTGCCTGTAAAGATAACAGAATTAGGAGTCCATTGCTTAAGCAATCATGACTTCTATTCAAGCTCCTATGCTATGATTGTTTTGACGTACCTGACCATCTTCCCGTAGCAGAGCAGGCAATATGATGTTTTGTTGGTCCTTGGTGCCGTGTAAATAAATATTCAGTTGCTGGCCCAAAGGAACTGGGCAGAACCTCTGAGCTCTGAACTGGAGCTGCTTTGAAACTGTTGGACCCTGTATGAATCATAGAATCGTTTTTGTTGGAAGAGACCTCTAAGATCATTGAGACCAACTGTTGACCTAAGAACACCATGGCCATTAAGTCATATCAAATAACATATTAATAAATGTCTTATGTGTCAGCTATAGAAAGTATTTATTCCATCCTAATTGGGACTAACAAGGTCTCAGTAAAACTCTGCTCTGGGACACTGCTCTTTAAGACCCTAGCAAGCTGAAGACTGCCAAGAGGAGAGATGAAAGCACAGCCTAGACAGCATTATCTGTGCAGAAAAGCTAGGAACTAGGCTCAGTGACATTGAAAGAAGAGAATTCTTGAGAACTGAACATATTAGTTGTCTACTACATGGAAAACTGTCAGAAGAATGCTGATCAGTTGATCATCTGGAGCAGGACACAAAGCAGCAATATTCATCTGTAACCATAAAAGATTGAGGAGGGATAATAGGGAATTTTCTGGCCTTGCAAATATGAAGGACAGGAATAGGTTGTGCAGAGAAGTTGTGGAATTATCTTAACTGAATGATCTGAAGAAAAGTTAGACAGATATCAGTAGTAGGTAGTTGGCATACATTTCACTTTCTCATGTCTGGTGACTGGAAACCCATCCCAGACCTAGGAGGCCATGATCCTTTCTAACTTCTCTGTGTCACTCCTGCTGGCCAGCTGGATGTCTCATCCAGGCTGCATCTAAGCCTGTCAACCAGGGGTTATCTGGCTTAGATATAAAATCTATCCTGAAAAAAATTAGAAGTTGGAAAATCAGTTCTCTCTTTTATGTTCTGATCAAAGCCTAGCTTATGCATTTCCCTTGCCACAGATGGCATCACAGTGTTGATAGAATCTGCCTGCTCAGCCTCCTCCCTCTTCTACCTCAAAATGTAAGATATGAAGAATAACATGATGTTGTAGAGGAGGGAATAGAGATCTCTCAAGTCATCAAAAAGGCTAGCTAGTGCCATTCAAAAATACAACAGTTCTGAAATGATCATGAATTTGGACTAGAAACTACACTACAGGAAGCCCACTTTACTGCAAAATAAGTTGGCTATGGCCTCACATTAAACTACATCTTTTCTCCCTGGGGCATCTGGAGATGAAGCACAATGCCAGCCTGCTGCCAGTGTGCTGAATACAGTGAGTGAAGGTTAATATTACAGCTTCTGTAGTCTTAACTTACAGAAATGTAGCAGTGAACACGAACCGAATAAATATGCATGCACAAAAGGAAAGAAACACGTTGAGTTCTGCCTTTATAATGAGTTGATTTTTAAAAGGCTGACTGTTTGACCTCCTATATTAATTGATCACAGGCAGCATGTAGACATAATGTTTGAAAAGCAACTTTTGTGTGATGCACTTTCTAAAATCTTGTGACTGACTTTTTCTCCAGAGGGCATAATAAAAGCATTCTTCTTTCAGAGACCAGCACTGACTCCATGTCTTGACTTGGTCTGAAGGGAATTACTAGATGCTTGATGACATTTAGTAAAAAAAAACCCAACAACCCAGCCTGATGTTAAAGTGACTTTACCGTTTGGCAAAAGAAAAGCTGAGGGCTTGTGAATCTTTCTGCTGCTACTGAAAAGTGAAAAAAACCACCAAAAAGTACACCATAAGATAACTACCCCTTTGCTATAACTTGGTTATGCCCTCGAGTTACACGCTAAAGCCAGAAGCATGCCACAGATATCCGTTATAACGTGCTGTTTCTACGTTACTGAAGCTTGTCAGAAGCGGCAATTTCATATAGCTGATGTAATTTTTCTAGTGGGGCTTACTGGAGTGTTTTGCTATTGACGCTAGATATTTTAACCCACTTATTATGCATAATGACAGAGGAAAGCAAGGAAAAATACTAGCACCTGTGTGACCAAAACAAAAAAAAACATGGGCACTGAAAAGTTGATTATAGCAAATTTTCTCAGGAAAGATTCAGTATCACTAAGGTTGGAAGAGACTTCAAAGAGCATCAAGTCCAGCCTGTCACTACTGCCCACTGCAGGCTTGAACTCACAACCTTCCCATTAAGGGTCTTATGTGCTACCAACAGAGCCACACTATCTTCTATCTCCTTAGACTGCAACTGCCCAATGTGGGGCTCAAACCCACTACCCTGAGATTAAGAGTCTCATGCTCTACCGAAGATCAAAATGTGTCTCCACAAAACAACTGCATGGGTAGTTGAGATACTTGTATCTCAGTGCATAATCTCTGTTGCCTCTTGGTAGTTTAAGACTTACTGGATTGTGAATTCGTGGTTGGAAAACCACTGAGGAAAGCAAATGAGTCCTGGACACGTGGGAAGTCAAGATGCTATCAACTCTGACACATTGCAAGTTGTATCATGGTTTTCAAGGCATCCAACTTACTATGTTTTTCTGCTGGGATGGTTTTACCTTACATGTCTTCCTGGGAGTGGTGGGGCAGTAGCAGTCCTGTGCCAGCTTTGTATGTTACTGTACCAAGGCAGAAAGGGGGGACAGGGACAGCATTTGCACTCTAGTTTTTCAAACCTATAGATGGTGACTGGGAGCTTGTTATGAGGGAATGAGACACCAAACCACATTCCTTGGGAACAGGACAGGGGGAGAGAAGAAACTGTGATGGGACATGGAGCTGTAGAGTTGTGCAGTCGAGGGTAGGGACTGGCCCATATCTATGATCTTTCAACAGCCGGAATGTGTGAAAGTCTCCTATCAATACCACAGGAGTGCTTACAATTCACCCAACTAATCCAAGGAGATGCTTGCCATCCCCTCCCACAGCCTGGCCCCATTCAGCCATCTGGTCCTGCATGCAGATTCCTTCTGCAGTCAGGGGAATGCCATGGGAACACCAGTGCCGGGATGCTCACATGCAGACATGCACATGCACTCGTGCACACACACGCCTCCAGCCTTCTGCTTCCAAGAGCATGCCTTGCATGCTCTTTCTATGTTCTTCCCCAAAGAGCAATAAAGCCCATGGGTCCTCTGTGCTATAAAATTAGGATTGCAGAGGTGCCAGAAGAATTCTGTGCCTTAGCATCCAAACAGCTTTATCTTCGGTTCGTAGACAAACTGAACTTCCTCCTGAAGCTAAAGCACTCTCTGTCTTCTCAGTCCCTGGATCTGCTTCCCCTTATGGTTGGAGAATGCAGTACAGAAGCACTGGAAATGTGTTAGAGGAATCCACTACGGACACTTGAGAAATCCTGTGACAGCATTATGAGGCAGATAAGCAGAGGCGGGGGGAGAGGAGAGAGAAGAGGAATAGCTCTCAGAGACTGCTTGGCAGCAAAGGCAATGCCTGAAATATCTATGGGGAGTTTGAAAGCATTTCCTAACATCAAAAAATGTGAAGAAGAAAAAGAAATTTTGATCAATGGCTTATTGCCCTTGATCTAAGCAAAAGAATTCTAGCCAGTCAGAAATAACAGAAATCTGTTTTATTGTAAAGCTGAAGTTTTCTATGTTTTGACAGCTGGGGATCATGCTTTTGGCTGGGTTATTTGCCAGCCTTAAAATATTCATCACTGAGTTGCCAAGGTTTTGTCCTGTCAAACTGAACTCTAACGATGAAGGAAAAGGTGCTGGAGAGATTTTAAGCATGAGTTCTCTGCCCTGAAACAGAACTTTGTGGCCTGAATTCACATGCCTAGAAAAAGAAGTTTCTACTCCCTGGCCAAGATTCTGGTGAATCACTTGCTAGTCCCAGAGCCAAGATTTGCTTTCTTGAGCATGGGAAGCAGTGGCTCATTTGTGATGAAGACACCCTCTCGTCTTTTTTGAGAGGAAATGAATTAACAGTATGTATTCTGTGAACAAATCTGGAGAGAACCGAACTGAAATATCCTAGATTAAAGCATCTTTACTGAGGAACAAACTAGAATGCACTTTAAATTGAAAAGTCAGATCTGACTCTGAAAATGATTGGGGAAATGTTGGTGTTGGTGGCTCCAGGATCAACTCAGATATCTTACAGAGTACTCAAATATATCAGTGTCACAGAACACATTCTTTGCCATTTTGATGCAAATCTTTATGTACTATTCCAATGTTACTTTTTCTTAACGCTTTCTATATTTTGATACACTTATTCCAAGAATTCAAATCAGGCTCTTCTGCTCTTGTGCAATTTGTTCTTCTTACATCTTGCACTGCTTTCATCTAATCACTGAAGTCATTATTGCTCTATTTCATGCCTATACAACTTAGGGGGGCTTTCTTAGGTGAACCAATTACAAAGGAAAAATATTAAATCATTTTGTATCTGACAGGAAGTCCTCTTCCAAAAATTCACTGTCAGTCATATTGACTTTGTATCTGCAAAATCTACTTTCATCAACTCTGTCCTTCGCTTCCTTTACTAATTCCCAGGGAGACCACTATTTCTGTCATGTCATTTTATATCTACAAAGTCCTTGCAAATGCCCAACACTTCACTCTTGAGACTGATATTCCATTTTCTGGATAAGGAATTAAATTTCTTTAGTGGTCATGAAGTGATAGCAAACACTTTTCACTCAGGGACAAGTTCATATGAGAAGCTGCAATGCACAGACTGACGGCAACTGAAAACTGAAGGTGCACCAGCATGCAGGATCAGGTCCTTCAGGCAGTTTCAGTTCTACCAACCAATAGCTTAAGCAGACAGCTGTAACGTGAACTATGGACAAAGAGCTGCTGGGTTTACAAAGACAGATTTTCAAAAGGCCTTTGATCTAGCATCCAACCCTACATAAAGACAGAGTGGGTGACTAAGTGTTCAGATGGGAGGCCTGCACTGAAACACTTTGCCAGGTGGGATCAGGAGCTGAGCTGCAAATTAGGGAAAGGCAGAAGAAGGTGCCAGCAGAAAGGGGAAGTGGTGGAAGTGGAAATCTCTCTGGTCATGTCTACACCGCCATACAAAACCAGGCCAGGATTTAGCATCAAACCCTGCTCTGCATCCATTATCCATTGTGCTTTTGTCTTGTATCCACTAACACTCTTCCAGGACATGGTTTGGGACACACCACGTATCAGAACAGTTATCAGTGAGCAGTCTGGGTGCAGCCACCCTATTTTGGGTGGAGAAAAAAGCTTTAAAGTGTTGATGCAAGTCATGCAGCGACACTTGCAGGGCCAGTAATCAGGTCTTGGCTTGTTCTATTTTGTAATGTAGCACTCATACCAGGATCATGCCAAATAAACTGTGTCATTTGAGGAATATAGCTATTTTAAGCAGAAGGACCTGTACTTGAGAAAATGAGTGGTACTGATGAGGACAGATGTTTACTGATTCTATATTTACATGCAGAATTGTTGGTGCATGGTCAAAGGAAATTTTCTGAAGACATGTCTCTTGTTATCTTAACATCAGTAAACAATGGCCCAGTGTATTTTCCCACTTCTTGTGGCTTGTCTGGGAGTCAGAGTGGATGGAGAGCAGCCAGGCAGAAAGGGACCTGGGGGTACTGGTTGGTAGTAGGCTGAACATGACCCAGCAGTGTGCCCAGGTGGCCAAGAAAGCCAATGGCATCCTGGCCTGTATCAGGAACAGTGTGGCAAGCAGGAGCAGGGAAGTCATTCTGCCCCTGTACTCAGCACTGGTTAGGCTACACCTTGAGTGCTGTGTCCAGTTCTGGGCCCCTCAGTTTAGGAAAGATGTTGACTTGCTGGAATGTGAACAGAGAAGGGCAGCAAAGCTGGGGAGGGGTTTGGAGCCCAAGCCCTATGAGGAGAGGCTGAGGGAGCTGGGGTTGCTTAGCCTGGAGAAGAGGAGGCTCAGGGGAGACCTTATTGACATCTACAACTACCTGAAGGGAGGTTGTAGCCAGGTGGGGGTTAGTCTCGTCTCCCAAGCAACCAGTACCAGAACAAGAGGACACAGTCTCAGGCTGCGCCAGGGGAGGTTTAGGCTGGCTGTTAGGAAGAAATTCTTCACAGAAAGAGTGATTGGCCATTGGAATGGGCTGCCCAGGGAGGTGGTGGAGTCACCATCACTGGAAGTGTTTAAGAAAAGACTGGACGAGGCCTATGGCAACTTGGTGCCATGGTTTAGTTGATTAGATGGTGTTGGGTGACAGGTTGGACTTGATGATCTCAGAGGTCTCTTCCAACCTGGTCAATTCAATTCAATTCAATTCAATTCAATTCAATTCAATTCTACTCTATTCTGTTCAATTCTATTCTATTCTACCCTATCCTATCCTATGCTATCCTATCCTATTCCAGGGACACAGTTTAAAGCTGCAAAACAGATTTGATCTCTCAGCACATTTATATGAAACATTTAATTTTACACTGACAATTTTTCAAATATTTTTGTATCCTCTGGCTAGGTATAACAGTAAGGAATTGGTGTAGGCTCCCCAGAGGGGTTGTGGAGTCTCCCTCTCTGGAGACTTTCAAGACCCATCTGTAGGTGTTCCTGTGTGACCTGTGCTAGCTTCTATGGTCCTGCTCGGGCACAGGGGTCCCTTCCAACCCGTAACATCCTGTGATCCTGTAATTCAGTGATGAATTAATGGCCTACTTACTAGTGTGAATTCTTACTTTTTTCTTTAGCAGATACTGAGCCACACATTTTGGAAGAGTTTAATCAAGATCCTCATCAAAAGCCAAATGAGTGGATTTTAAAGAAAGTTTAATTACCATGGTCAAACTACCCAGCAGGATTTGCTTGATTTGATTAATGTAATGAGGAGCACATTTAATAAGAAATCCATTAATTCATTCAAACAAGTCATTTCATCAGAGGTATTAAGCATCAGACCAGATTATGTACAGCAGAAAATATTACAGAAAATATTGGCTGAGGTCAAAGCAGTAGTCATGCTGTAATTACAAGATCTCAGCTGTAATCTATCAGTTGAACTTGGGCAGTGCTCATCATGGCTGAAAATGCAGGGTTCAGATTTTAGAAAGCCCCAAAACCACAGGGGATTACTTCCATTCTACAGCTAGAATCTCAGTCCCTTTCTCTCAGATGTCCAGAAGATTTGGGAACGGGGGCTAAATTCTTTGAGTTTCACATGGTTACACATTATTAGCAAATGATGAAGCAAGAGCTCAAAGGACCCCTGATCCCCACCTCTGTCCTTAAAGGAAATTGAGTGTTTACCATTTGCTCCCTCCTGTCCCTGTGATGTTTTTGGGACAGTCTTGTTCCTAATCTCGAATACAGTGGCTTTGGGGGAGAACTACTGTTTTCTTTCTGGGGAAGGAAACCTTCTTCTAGGAAAAGAAGAAAAATTGACATCAAGCTGGGAATATATAAGAAAAAGAAGAAAAAGTCTGCTTTACACCTTGCTCTCTACAACTACCTTCTTTAGATACATTTCAGCCCTTTAGTCCAACTTTCCTATTTCATGACCTCTCCACCTGGCCACCCTTCACAGCACCCTTCACCTCAGCTCTCTCCTCACTGGCACTCCTCCAGTGCTCCCTGCTATATCTCCCAGCAACTGCAAATGCTCTCTCCTATGATGCCTTGACCACTGTTACTTCTTTGCCTCTTGCCATGTTCCTTTGTTTCAGTCCCCAAATTGCCATTCCCTTCCTGCTGTTTTGTAATGTGTCTGTATGGCACTGAAATAACAAGTGTTCTGCTTCTAAGTGTGCTCATCTGCTTGATCACTTTTTGTGGCACAGTGGACTTAAGCTCTCTGTTGTTCAGGCTTTCATCAGCTACCACCAGCAGCTGGTAAATGAGAACAGCTTTGAAACTGTTCCCTAAGTGGACAGGAGATTGAACAAGGAGCTGAGAAGAGCACAAGCCCAGTTGCAGGTAAGCTCCTCTAGGGGTAGGTGAATACTGAAGACTGCCATAGAAGTCATATTTTACCACCTGATTATGTCAGCAAGAGTATGGCAGTTTACCGGACAACGTATGTGGCAAGATTCACCTGCAGATTTGGAAGTCTGGATCTAGACCTTCAAGAAAGAAGCTGAAATAGAAAACTAGAGATGTAGAAAATTAGACCTAAGGATTTATTTGTTGTATTAATACAGGATAAGCGAGAAAGTAATCCCTGCTGAGCTGAAAACCATAATCTGTAGAATATTTTCTGCTGCTTGCCTTTAAACCACAAGGAAACAAGAATAAAACTAATCACAGTCCCTTGATTTTGTCTATATCTGACTGCTGCACACCAACTGGAACCCATGATATTGGCTTATAAACATTTGCACAGGAGAAAGCATTAACAGTGATGATCTCACCAGCACACTCAACAAGGCTGTTCTGAAGGTAGAGGCAATTCTGTCTTGGAACAAACAACCAAACTCACATATACTGACTCACTACAGCAGCTGACCCTTGATGCCACATTCAGTATCCTTGAGTGGAATCTAGGTGGGAAATCATTGAACACAAATCGGTAGAAGATGCTATCTTAAAATACTTTTCCCACTATCTCCCAGCCTAGCCTTCAAGCAGCCAACCAACCTCACTGAATTTATAATCTAAAGAAAACAACCCAAGGAACAATATATCTGACTATGTCAGAGTTGTAAGTGGAAATACTGCAGTTTATCTCCATAGGCCTTACAGAAACATATCCTACAAAAGAACCATGAAAACCAATGGATCCTCAGCACATCTTTCCCCAAATGCAGCTGACTTCCTACACACCATGTGCCCTCTCTACCATAGTGAAATCACACTGGCAATCAGTGTGTGAAAGAAAAATGTGGTTAATAACAAAAGAATGTTTCCCAAAACAGCCATTCTCCCTCTGATCATTCAGTCCTCATCCTCAAGTGAATCCTTAAAAGAAACTGGAAAGACTAAGGTGAGATTAAAATTAATAATTTGATGGGACACCAAAAATTATTGATTACAACAATACTAATTCTAGAGTGTTGCAGCCACTGCTCTGAGGGCAGCTGCTGGATGCATGCAGACTGCATGATTCCTTAGCTGACCAACTCCTTAGCTAACCAACTCCTTAGCACGCCGTGTAGAGCAAAACAGTAGCATTCCATGTGAGCTAAGAACAATATCCTCATGTTGGCACCCTTTGATTGGGACATGCTGCAGAAGCCATCTCCTTAACATGCTGGCATCTCTTATTGGGAAAGTATTCTAGTTTATATATGTGGTTGGATTTTACTGGTTAAGTGACTGATAACAAGAGGTACTTTGGAAGCAAGAGTTACTTTAGTTAGGGACCTGCGGTTAGGGACTTAGGTTAGGAATGGCTTGTGGGGGTTAGGGCTGCTAGGACTTCTGCTTCTGTTAGTTTGCTACTTCTTCTGGCAAGGGCTTCAGCATAGGGATGATGCAAGGGATATGCTTGGGGCTTCTGTTAGCTGCTTCATCTGTTAGGGGGTTCTGGGACTTCTGTAAGGGGGACTCAGACTCTAACACTAGGGATTCTACAATGCAGCAACTTCTGGGAGGACTTCTGAGATTCTCTTCTCTCTGCATTTCTGGAATCTCATTGCTATACAGCAACAGGATTCATGCCTCCATTGGTCACCCAATGGCCCCCAAAGTGGGGGTAAAAGAACAACACTAGAGCATATAACAATTTACCTTGGACATGACTTGCTGAGCTCAGTTTTTCAGGAGATAATTACCTGTGCATTTCTTCCATCCTGTGTTCAGTAGAGCTGAAGACCTTATTACCACTCCTCTTACTAACATCCCCTCTGTTCCTTTCATCTCAGAGTACCTGACAGATTAATATAATGAAAGTGAACTCAGATAAATTGCTTCTGATTTTTGCTTATCTGGTAATTTGGTAGTTGTGTCCCTGCTTTGTTTCCACCCCCCCGCCCCCCACTTGTTTCAGTTTTCCTATCAGGAAACAGATAGTGGCCCTCTCCAAACATACTCCTTTTGAGTGTTATGACTGCTCCCTATTGAAAAAAATACAACCAACCAACCAAACACACAAACCTTCCCAACCAGACTCCACTTTGAAAATATCAAGCATGGTTCCAGATGTGGCTCCAGTTCTGATTCACAGATTCCTGTTTTTGAATAGTTACATAGCTTTTAGTGTGATATTATCCAAAGCTCTCAAATTCTAGGAACACAGCTTAACTGCCCAAACATCAGTCACTACTTCTAAAAGGCAATGAAGCATTGTTACCTCAGATCTTTGTAAGATGAAAGTGAAATATGATGTGGAGGAGATACATTGTTCAACACAGGACAAGTATGCACCACCCAATCCAGTCAGGCATGAAAATATATACTGTCGCTTCTCTCTGACACTTTCCAGGTATTGAACTGATCTTGGGCAATACTCATTGCCAAATCAGTATCTTAGGAAGGGACTTAATATAATTTTGTCTAGGAAATGTCAGTGTGCAGTCCCACATGAATGAAAATATATGGACCTCTAGAAGTTAATGGTAAGTTTTTTAGGAAGTATTAAATAAGCTAGTACACAAAGCTCTGAGGTAATATGCAGATCTGCCACCTTCCATTAGATACCATACACTTCCTCAGGCTTGCAAAAGTGTCAGGCATTGTACTGCTCACACAGCCTGCAGTCCTTGATGCACACGTCAGAATCGTTCATTGCAAACCAATACCTAAGTTTTACATCCAGAGCAGAAGTTCTAATCCCTCTTCCTCTCACTCAAAAGACACTCAGAGAAAATTCAGGATTAAGGAAAGGATTTTAAAACCTGTATTTCTGATGTTGTGAAATTAGTGGTTATCTGTGACCCTGGCCCCATATAAGACCTGCGACTTCAGCATTACAATGTACAAAGTAAATGTTTACTCCATACGTGCATGTCACCATGGAAAAGATTGGGGGAAAGTATGACAAGGATTTTTCGCAGGTGCAAAGGAAAAGCAGGCCCCACTTCTCTTCCTTCTACTCAGACACACATCAAGAAATTGCTTCCAGTAGGCAATTTGGGCTCTGCTGGGCAGTATGAAGATAACTCTCAGCACTGACAAATAGGAACTGATAACACAACGTAACCATTTGGTCAAAGTGAAATATTTGCCAAGAATCTGAAAGGCTGGGCTTTTAAAGCAGCTCTCTGTGCTGGCTTGCTGGCTATGCTGGCTAGCAAGCTGCACAAAAGATGGGCACTCAACTGTTGGTCTCACTTCTGGCTCCTAAGAGACCCAGCCTGCACTGCACTGATCCTATGTCCCAATGAGCTGTATATAATTCTTTTATCCCCATTTGGCCATGCAATTGCAATGAAAGTTTCTGCAAGAAACAGGTGTTTCTGGAGAAGTTAAACAGCTCACAGGTCAATGTTTTACTGTGCCTGGGGCACCTGCTCTGGGGCTGATGTCCTCATTCTTCCACACAGTGAGGCTTTGGACTTGGCCATTTGATTTTGATGACCAAGAGTTTTCTGTAACACCTTATTGTGCCATTGCAAATTTGAAGATCCAGGTGCCAGTCGTTGGAGGAAATCTGCAAATTCAGTGATTTAGTAGCTCAACTTCATTTCCCATGCATGAGAGCAGTGTTGGGAATGGTGTGGTTGAAAGAATGAACTGTGAAAATAATGTGAGACACGGATGCCCAAGCTGGCAGACAATGAAAACCAGCTTCTACCTTCCCAGATGACCTCAGGGTGGCCTCTCAGGTGGCCTCAACAGCACCATGGCAGGGAGAAGCAGCAGGAGCACAGAGCATGTTGAGGGTGAAGTGGCCCTTACCTTCTCGTTCTTCCTCTCCTCAGCCTTGCCGGCAGGGCCAGGGATAACAGGGCCACCCAGGGGCCCACCACCCACCTCACCATTGAGGTGGGCTGCGCTGACATTGGGTGGGGTGATGGCGGCAGCAGCGGAGGTGAGTGGGATGAGGGGCCGGGCCCCCGGGGTGGGTGGCTGGTGGCCGTGCTGTGGGGAGACGGAGGGGTGAGGCCGGATGGCTGCTGCTGGCAGGCGGGAGGGAGAGCTGGGTGTCCGCAGGGGTGAGACTGTGGCGGTGGGCCGCTCCGGGGCTGGCACCGGGGAGTGAGCTGTGGAGGGAGGACAAAGCATGGTTAAGCCTCCTATGCACTGCCAGACCTGACCTTTCAGTGGGCATTGCACCCACACCCAATGGAGAGCTCGGATCTCTTTCACAAAATCACAGCCTCTTTAGCCCAAGCAATCTCAGCCTGCAATTGTTTTTGGCTAAATCTCAGAAATCCTCTTCCTGGCTGCAAAAGGCTTGTCTGCAGTCTCTAAACTATCTGGTGTTCCCTAGTGATGCAACAAGGCAATAGCTCCACCTCCCCTGCCCATGCTTGAGATAAATAGCAAGCCTACTGTGTTTTTAAAATACCTGATCTCATTTTAGCTGAGCTGTTTTCTGAGCCTCTAAGAAGCCCTTCCTAACCTAATAAGTTTTGGGGCAATGCAACATGGGGCCTACAGGGTTATACCAGATGATCCACACCAGCCTTGAAGAAGGCAACTACAAAGGAAGGTCTCTTGTTTCAGCCTTAATGAAATGATCAACAGTACATCACTGTGCTGCACAAGATAAATTAAGCAGAAATCCACTGGAGAATTTCTGAGCTCAAACTTATCTCTGCCAGCAAAGTCCCTAGGGGACTATGCAGTGCCTTTTAGTCTTGCTGTCCCTGCTGAGCACACCCTGCCTACAAGTACTAGGAACCAGGAATTAGCACTCATCTGTTTAATGGTGACCATGACACACTGCTGAGGTCAGCTCTCCGGGTCTTCAAAAGCTTGTTGCATGCCTCCCGTTACAGAAAATGTGACAAAGCTCCAGCCCCACTTCCACAATGATGTTGCCTTTGACTTCCAGATTGGTTGATTGCTTAGGTGTAACCTACCTACAGCTCTACCCAAGTATGTACAGACCAGAAGCCAAGCCCACACTCAGACATTCACTCACTTAAACAGTTCAGTAGTAGGACTAGCTGGGAAATGCCCGTTTTGCAAATGATTTCAGGGTTTCATAACCTGGTTTAGTTCTGCTTCAGTGCAAATTCAAACCTTTGAACGATTTTCAGCCACTACACAATAGCCTCTATTCCGATCAGGGCATTCACCTAGGATGTGAACACAGGATCCAGTCACTGTGCTGTTCTTCTCTGCAGAGAACAGGTCTCTAACAGCTGTCTATTCCCTTTGCAGCCAGAGCAAGGACAGCTTCCTAGCTGAAGTCTGGTTGAACTACACCCGCTCCTGACAAAACAGCTCTGAGTCCAACAAATCAGCTTTTCTTTGAACAAGAAAATGTCTGACCCACTCTGATATGTGATTTTCTTACAAATTCATCTGAAGGATATATTTTTACACAGGAACAGCTGGAGTTCACTCAGTATATAACTAAATAACAATGCTAGAACAACTCAAACAGCTATCTTTGGTTTCTGCAGTTAACAACAGCACCCATTACTAGGGACTGAAATGATAAGGAGTGCCATTAATCATACTCACTGCACAGCTGAACACTCCTGCCAGGAGGGAATGTCAGCCTTATACCCCTTTATCCAAAGTGATATGGAAGATGATGAGCCAATGATCCTCAGATTAGCACCTCCAATGTTTACATTGTTCTCCCTTATAGCAATTACTTGACTTTGAAACATTTCTTTCTATTAATGTTGCTCACAACAGATCAACCAAGCTCTCATTAATCAGTCTTGAACTCGATGTGATTTTACCATGTAGCATGAAGAAGGGCCTAGAAGTTGTTATTACAGATGCCTTCAAGACTATTCTTATTATTAGTCACCCTTTCCCCCTCCCTGAATTACCAAGAACCTATATTAGAAAATGAAGTTCCTTCTCAGAGAGCCAGACAGGGCACCACTGGTTATCTTGCAGTGATTCCTTCCATCTGATTTTCCTGTTTAGAAGCTGTGTGATGATGAGCAATCACTACTACCACAAATCTAATTTTCCAGGACAGTTAAGCTTGTAGGGTCAAGGTTTTGAACTACTGGCTGCAGGGAGCAATGGCTTTCCTAAATTTAGAGGAAAAGCATAATAAGGGAATTTCACTGCAGGTACTTTTGTGCAGAAGATTGATTTGATTGTCATATTAGGTACATTGCTTCTTCCACACAGGAAACACCATTCTTTCACATGAAGTTTTCAGACACAAAGGAAACAGAAAGCATGAGAAACAGTGAAATAAATGGCCTGAGAAAAATCAGCTCCAAGCAGAGCTCTCATACTTTGCTCTGTAATTTCATCTGCTTACTGTTACAATATATGCTTTTGCTCTGGGATCTCTGGATCTGGACTGTGCTGCATCAAACATGCCATTAATTAGCAATGCTCACTGAAGGCTATTTTTGTTCTACACTGCTCATATTTCATTTTGGTTGTACTCCTACATTAGTGGCCTTGTCCAAAATTGATTTGTTACTCATGTATACTGCAAGCCAACAGAAACGTGATTGGAATACTGTGCCAGCTTGTCTCTCTTGGAAAGCTTTTCCAAAAGTCAACGTGCATTTCCCCGTCTTGCAGTACTAAAGAGACCTCTTAAGGGTCTCTGATCCACATTCATTATGGAGAAATTATGATGAGGACATCCATATGGAGAAAAATACTGATAATTATGAAAAATTTCCTGTATTTATCCTAGCAAAGGTTTATGTAATTAAAACAACAGTCTCATGAACCTTCTGGAGGTGCTGGAGAACTCCCTTCTTAGGAGGTTTTGGAACAGCTCTGTGGTCCCTGGGTCACCCTGACTGCCAGCTTCTGGAACTTTAAGATGTCAGAGTGACCTTGAGGATTCTCCCCTTAAATCAAGGAAGGTTCTGGACGTGCAGCAGAGCAGCACCGTGGAAGGAAGCTATGGGGCATGCCAAATATGTGAGGCAATATGGTCTGTCACCTCAGTTTCAGGAGAGTCTGTCTGCATGCTGGAGGTACCAGAAGCACCCCAATCACTTCCTGAGAGCCTTGCCCAAGACAAGACATTTCTGCCTTTGATCTGTGTGAGCAGAAGGGCTTTGGGAAGGGTGTGACTTAAAGGGAAATCATAGTAGTATCATAGTATCAGTCAGGGTTGGAAGGGACCACAAGGATCATCTAGTTCCAACGCCCCTGCCAGGGGAAGGAACACCTCACACTAGATCAGGCTGGCCAGAGCCTCATCCAGCCTGGGCTTAAACACCTCCAGGGATGGCACCCCAACCACCTCCCTGGACAACCCATTCCAGGGCTTCACCACTCTCATGGTGAAGAACTTCCTCCTCACATCCAGCCTGAATCTCCCCACCTCCAGCTCCAGCTTTCATCACCTTCTGAACTAGACAAAAAGAGGATAAATCAATTACTCCCCAGTATGACATAGATGGCATGTGAAGTCCTGCCACTGCTGAGCAGTGGAGACTTGCACAGTTCAAGATTCAGATTCACACATGTGTGATTATTTTTTCTTCCCTTTGGTCTGGACTGTGTAGGAGGTGAGATTAGACAGTCATAATGATGGCTTCTGGCTTCAAAAAGTATGAATGCATGACCTTCACTGCTGTGTTATTTCTCATGTGTACTTCCTCTGTTTAGTATCTACGACCTCAGTTTTCAGCAGTCACAGTCCTTACTGGTCTGCCTTTGTAAACACAATGGCTCTTACATCCCTATACAATATAAAGAACAAAATGTTTTAAATTTTGCTGTAAAGTTCCACCAGAGGATTTATTTTACTTTATTCAACATCAGAGCTGTTTAACGTCAGGGAAGGGGGAACAAATTGTACTCTAGAAAATTGTGCTGTACATCAGAAAGGGAACCTAGAAAGAACAGAGGCCTCCTGTTGTGAAAAGCTCTTACTCTCATTTCAAAAATGTGGCAGTATTTTTCAGATCTCTTGCTTTATCACTAACACTAGGTCCTGTTCTGCCTAATAAATATCTTTCATCCCTGAAGCCCAGTGAAATGCTGCTTAATTTTAAGTCCTGTATTACTTGCCCTGTGCTAAGGGCAGTGTTTTCCCATCAGCAAGCCAACTGGATCCAGAACCATTAATCTCCTCAGTATGCAGGGTGCTTGCTCTCACTCAGATAAATTGTATAAATATTTGTAAACACTATAATCTGTTTCAGCTGTAGCAATAGAACAATCTGATAAACACAATGCAGTTCCCAGAGATCAATAGAGGCCCATATATATTACAAGCAAATAAAATGTACTCCAACCTACACTGACTGAGCTGTGACTAATGTGAGAAAGAAAGTTGTGGAGATGAGCAGATCTGAGAGGCTGGTGCTTGAGCAGTATGACATCAACCCTCTTGTCACAGGGCAAGAGGCACCAGTGGGTGTGCACATACCCATCTGCATGGTGTTGCGGGTCTGGCTGGCTTGCTGCTGAGCTGAATACCTCAAGCAGTTATTCAGCTGTGGAGAGGCCGCCTGTAGCTGGGGATGCGTCTGAGGAGCTGTGATAGGAACAACTGGTCTGACAGCTGTGGTGGTGTTGGTATGACCAGCCCCAATGGGGTGGATGGCTCCTGGGGCTCCTTTTGTTGTTGGAACTCCCCCGGCTCCACAGTTCCTGGGCTGCCCAGCTCCTACTGGCACCCTGCATGGAGACAAAGCAGTGTAAACATGCTGCAGAGATCCTGATATATCTAGCCACAACACTGATAAGCACCTCCGGTTGCTCAGGCTGGGGGGGGTGGTTGATGTGACACCCTTTCAGATGTTAAACTGAGATTATATGTTTGTTTTTATAGGACATAGTTGTAAGATGCTAGAAGACATTTTCATCCCTTTATCCTATGTGGGAAGAAGTCCAGGGCAAAAATGGAAAAGATCCCATTACTTTTTTGCTTAAGCTACATTTCTATCTGGATAGTTTCTAATAAAGCCACAAATCTAAATTCAGAAGTAATGGGTATCTCCCAAATGCCATTTTGTGAGAAAGAGGCTATTTCACAGACACTAATGGAGTGATAATTAAACCAGATATTTTCTTATGACTGAACTTGCATACAGCCCCATAGGGAGAAAAAAGGATGGATAACAAACCTCTGTGTGTTTGTTGAAGGGGACTGAAAAGCAGCAGAGTTGGCAGGCTGTGGCGTAGCTGAGCACTTATCCTACCAGTGTAACCCGCCCTAGCCTACACTTGCTAAAAAAATGCAAAAGGGAAGGGAATGCAGCTGACCTTACTGAAAATTCAAACAGAATTGACCCCTCTTTCACTGCTCACTTGAACTGTGTGTATAGTTTGTATTTCATAAAAAGTGTCTGGGTAGAGCTCAGAGGGAAGGAACAAGGCTCCTTCTCCTATGCAAGGAGTTCAGCCCCCTTACCACCAAGATAGAAACTCTCTGACCAGGGCAGGAGAACACTGGGGAGGACAGGAGGACACCAGTGGACACAGACAGCTGCTGCTCAGCAGCTCTCTCTCCAAGTTTCTTTCTCAGGTTTCTTACTAATTTTCTTCCACCAGCAGTAGATGTCATGAAACAGAGATATAATTCTGTGCTGTTCTCTCCCAGGCTATTCCATGTGACAAGGTCCTCCACCAGGGAAAAAAGAGTGGAAAGAATATGATGCAGAAAAAAAATACAGTGGAGAAAATGAAAATGAGACAGTGCAGAAGGTTAGCAAGCAGGGAAAGGATAATAGAAAGGGTACAAGGCCAAACTATGAGGGGTGGGAGTGGGAGAGCATATGAGGCCCCAGAACTGTTTTGTGGGACCACAGAGTGGAGAAAAGCAGAAAGAAGGATTATGCTGAACAATCTGGTATGATTAAGAGAACAAGAAAGACAGAAGAAGTAACCCTAAGAGAATAATGGAAACGAGAAGAGCTAAAAGAGTGAAATTCTGACAGAGATCAAAACATAGCTTGGAAGATACAACACAAAAGTACAAAAGATAGTCATCTGTTCAGCCCAATCCCCTCTCCCCTCAAAATCACAGGAGGAAAAACAGATCTGTGGTGTCACTAACTTCACTCATCTCATGGTACAAAGTATGCCTGGATTAGATTTTGCTAAATGAATCTGGTTTGATTTGGGTTTTTTATGGCTTTTTCTTTTCTTTTTTCTTTTTTAATTTCAATTAATTTGTTTTAAATCAGCCACCAGGTAGGGAAGAGCTGGGAATCCCACCAGGTAGGGAAGAGCTGGGAATCCCACCAGATGGAAATCTTGACTGTCTGTCATCTGCTGTGACATGCTGGCAGGGTAGTAGCAAGGTTCAGCTGGAGCTGACTTGGCCATCTGCACTAGACTGAGTTTGCCAGAAAAGTGCACCTAAGAGAGAGATGTGTTCAGGCAAATAAGCACACTGACATGTACAGAAACTATCTGTGACTCCCACAGAGCTGGACAGACATTGGATGTGGTAGTTTTCCCTGTTGTGCTGTGCCTGTCCATCCATCTAAAGGGTCTTTTTTCCACCATACTCTGTGCACATGTGTGCTCTGGCACCTTATAAATCTAGGTCAGTGCTAGTAAATTCATCAGCAGCATCTTTTTCTTGGGTTTTATAGGGAGTGTCATAAAAACATTTATGAATCTAATCCTTTGTATTGTTGTCAAAGGGGAACAAAGTACGTTGAAAGTGCAGCAAATAGGAGATTTTGTTGCTATCAAATTTATCACACTGAGGATGATTTATAGAGAAACTTAATTAGCTCACAGGATCATAAAAATAACCATAAAGCTGCTCTTGGGTTTTGTAGAAAGCACTTTTGCCCTTTAGCACTTCTCTCTGTCTTGTTCTAGCTGTGACATGCTGCATTTAATAAAGTCTTGCTGATTCAGATCACCAACCCTTCAGCACAAACTTCTTTACTAATTAAGACCTGAAGAGGAAAGGAGTGAAGACAGCTAGGGGGTTCTATAAAATCAGGTAAATACATTTAGGTTGATGAACAGTTGAAGAACTCATGAATTAATGGTGTGGGGGTTTTGTTTGTTTGTTTGGGTTTTGTTGCTGTTGTTGTTTTTGTGGGTTTGGTGTTGTTGCAGTTTGGATTTTGTTTTGTTTTTAACCCAAAATGCAATACAAGAGCTGTTATCAGGCTTAGTTATTGTCTTCTATTTTATTCTTCACTTTTGGTTTTGCCTAGTCCACATATTAGAAAACACTCTGGCAGTTTAGGCTGGGTGCCTCCTACTGCTGCCACACAAGATACACCTCTGGTGCCCCGGGTGTCCAGCCCAGTGGGTGGACACAGGAAGCTGTGTATTTCATCCCCATAATGTCCTGCTCCCTATAAATCTATCAGCAAGGTCTCACACTTCCTCTTTCTTCCCTTGCAGCTCCTGTGAGAGATGCTCCCTATCTGGTAATGGAAAGGGAGTTATCTCATGGCCTCTTGTGCCTGGCTAGGCCTAATGCCAGGAGAAAGGGGAAAGGCAATCTCAGATCTGGCCAGCTGAGATTAGTCTAACAGTGGAGAGGGAGGAAGAAAGAGCCCTGGAGGTTTTGGGTGTACCCTCAGGTAGGGAGAAGGGAAATGCTGGGGAGACTTCTGGGCATGCTTTGGGACCTTCTTTTGTCACTGTGCTTGTAGCTCTCTGTTAAAACACTCACTGCTTTTCTGTTTAAACTTTCCATCACTTCTGCAATCTGTTTGTGTGAGTCTCATTCATTTTTCTGCCCTGGTGGGAGGCAAGAGAGGATCTGCCTTCCAACCCACCACAAACACAAACTGAAGACGGAACAAAACTGGATCATTTTTTTAAGACCAACACTGTCAGAGTTGTGAGGTGTCTTTCTTGGGTGAGGAATGAAAGATGGTGGAGACCATGTGCATGTGGGAGGAGAGACTGAGAGCATTTCAGAAGTGAGTTTAGTTTGCAAACCTGTGATTGCTCTAAAGGAGACATAGGCATAAACATGGCAACATTCAAATGTAAGGAGCATGTGGGGCAAAACAGTCTGTGACAGTCTTGTTCTCAGCTTGCAGACTATTTAAGAGTGGGCTCTAGGCCAGAAGCAACCTTTGATTTGGTGTTGTCCAGTATTGAATTCTGACAAATGACATTCCTCCCCAAACACGCCATTTTTTTCCTTTTCTTATCTTCTGTAGCTGAGAGAAAGGTAACTAAAATCAGACACTTTACTGAACTCCCCTGCTACTTTTGCATTTTAATGGTTCAACATTAGTCCAGATCCAAACAATGAAAAATCTTTCATTTAAGGAAACAAAATCTGCATGAAGAGCTACTGAAAAGACACAAACATTCCTTAGTTTATCTCTAATACATGCCCAGTAATTTGATAATAATCAAAATATCATTTGCCAACAGGTTCTTTACAATAGTAAAATTAGGTTCATCAGAATTTGTAATGTCAGAGGTTGAAAATGTCATCATCTAACACAACGACTCAAGTCTTCTGAGAACATGGGTAGTCTCAATGCTACAACCAGCAAGATCTGCTAGCCAAGCCTGCAATGTCACCAGAAAATTTCTGGAAGAGCAACGTGATTTACAAGCAGAGCTATGCTGTTTTCAGCATCCTCCAGTCACAGAATCCCTCTCAGCCCCAGCTCAAGCACCTTGGTCAGCGGTCCTCACCTTGAAACAGGCGTGACATAGTTTCCTGGAAAGACGCCGGACATGCCACTCCTCAGAGATGTTCCCTTGAACCAGCCGTCCTGGCACTTCTCAATGACCCGGTACATCTCACCTTTGCGGAGCTCCAGCTCGTCATTCTTCTGAGGCTTGTAGGCGTACAGGGCTAGGTAGCTGCAGGGAGAGGTTACACCAGAAGAAAGCACACAGCTGACATCAATTACCACCTGTCCTGCTTCTACCAGCCTTACAGAGGAGAAAGTGAGCAGAAACCCTTCTCAGAAATGGTGGTTAGAAAGGGACACCATTACAGCACACCAAATAAAGAATGGCAGAGACAAGGTCAGCTGGATGCTAAGACAGTAAGGGAATAACTAATGAGATTCAAGGGAGAGGGTAATTTAGAAATTCATAGGATATAATTCTTGCTCAGGAACAACCAAACCAAAACACTGCTACAAAGCAGCATTGAAGTTAAGGAATTCGCAGCAGTTTCAGAAGGACAAGGTAATTACAGAAGCAGCCAGAGTAACCAGGACTTGAGTAGGAAGGTTTTGCAAGGCTAACATTTAAATGAAGTATAAATTCATATGCTTGAGGATGCATACAAGCCACCCTGCTCTGGACTTTCAGAAACAACTCTTTTTATGGGTAGGCTACTTCAAAAACATTGAAGGCAGCTTTTCTTGCAGCTTCCTCAATGGTATTTATGCTGGCCAGTTTTAGAAACAACCCACCAAACAGTTCTGATCTGGTATGGTAATTCCTGTCTTATGTGGGTAAACTAGAAAGTGACTGAGGGCCAGATTCTGAAAAGGGATTTTTAATTAAGTGAAGTTGGCTTTGAACATTTTACATGCAAGTATTCTACTAACTCTTTAATGTAGAACTTTTTATTTATTTAATTACAGCTTTTATTTATTCCCTTTGTTTAGAATCCTTCTTTTTATCTCTCGTTTGTTCTTCTGGTACTACTTCGGGGATGTATCTAATGTTGTGAAATGACTACAACTTGAAGTCCCTAAAGATATTCTTTCTGTTTAGAGAGAGCCTTGTTGAAAATTAAGAATGATTGCTTGCACTTTGGGAAATAATAGAAAGCTGGGCCAGGATGGTAAAAATACACACCCAGAGACAACAACAGGTTTTTTGTAAATATCAGCTGGGGTTTTTTTTTCTGGTATTGTCACCTTTGTACAAATGCAAAAAGAGATTTCTGATAATTCTTGGTCAAAGTTGTGCCTTCTTGATTTTTATTTTTGATTTTCATTTGTGCCTTATAGGCAGTGCAGAGAGATTAGGACAAATGGGGCAACACTTACAGAAAGTGCATTTACACTATGAAGTGCAGCAGAATGCTCTTAGGCTCAGGGGTGGGTGAGAAGAGGCTTGCTGCCCACCTTACAGCAGTGCACCATAGAAACAATGGAAACTATAACCACTGTGACTGCAGACTTGCAGCAAATAAAAATGATACATGGCTTTTTACTTAAGCTTTTCAGGAAGTATAATTGAGAAGAAATCCTGTTAGTTTTCCTGATTCTACTCCTTTATAGTACTGGTAGATTTCTTTATTTTTATTCTGAAGGCAGTAAATAAACAGCAGCAATGAGCAGAATATGAAATATTTGGTAACAGCTCCTTGGGGCATACTTAGGCTGATGTGCCTGGCTCTGTTTACCACATGCATGGGGGTACAAAGACCTAATCAGAAACTGTATTTCATTAGTTGACAGATGGGAGAAAACATCCTGTGCATCCTTTGCTTAGTTTATACAATCAGGTGGGCCTATGCAAGCCTATAGCTGTTCACCTGGTGGAAAACATGCAGCTACACATGAACTGAGGAACATTAAAATGCATTACCTTTGCATGAAATATGGTTGCATGCTTCAGTGCTAATGCTTCAGCACTGTATTCTGCTAGGACATAATGTAAAGTGCCAGACTGCACTCGCTCATGGGAGCAGAAAGTGTGGCTTTGAGGGGCAGCCCTTTTAAAGTTGCTGTTTACACAGGGCTCATATTCAGAACTATGTATAAAGTAGAAGGTCAAGGACAGAGCCTTTTAGATATACTCACTAAGACCTTTCCCCAGAGGGCTACATGTAATAATGTAATTTACAGGTTGAGATGATGGAAGAAGGTGCAAGGAAAATTGCCCTAAGTGACTCATAGGCTGCTTTCCCTTGTAGCTATCTCCAGCTCTCCTTCTAGCTTCTTTCTGTTCATCTCTCTGCAAATTCCCTTGACTCAGCCTCCAGTCAGTCTGAATATCCAACATTACAATAAGCCTGAACGTTCTCTGGAGAGGATATTAGAATCCTTGCAGAGACTAAAAGAAGGTGTACCACAGGCCAGCACAGACTTCTGACCAATCTCTGTATGGCTAAACTGATGAAAACTTGTATGTGATAACCACACAGTGTGACCCTGGGACAATGGAGATGATCAGTGCTTCCTTTGTGGTGGTGTGATCCCACCACTGAATAGAATAGAATAGAATAGAATAGAATAGAATAGAATAGAATAGAATAGAATAGAATTAACCAGGTTGGAAGAGACCTTTGAGATCATCGAGTCCAACCGACCATCCAACACTATCTAATCAACTAAACCATGGCACCGAGCACCCCACCCAGTCACTTCCTAAACACCTCCAGTGATGGTAACTCCACCACCTCCCTGGGCAGCACATTCTGATGGCCAGTGGGCACATGCAGCCCAGTAGGCAACCATATCCTCTGCTGCATCAAAAGAAGTGTGACCAGCAGGATGAGAGAAATGATTCTGCACCTCTGCTCTGCTCTGCTCTCATGAGACCCCTTGTGTGGGGCAGTAAGGGTGCTTGTCCCTGGGGTTTTCTTTTATTAGTCTGCAAAGAGACAGTGGCTTCTTCAAGCACAGAGAGAGGCCCAGCCTGGGTCCACTGCCTGGCCACCTGCCACATGGGGACAAAAGTACACCCTTTGTGCTATCTGAGAGGGGGCTGAGGGAGAGCTAGCAGGGTGCTTACTCTCACACACAGCTGAAAAAATTCAGGCAGCTTCCCTCCTCAGAAAGTGTTTCTGAGCTTTTCCTCTGGCAGGGAATCATGCCCAGTGATCACATTTGCTGAGGTTGATTTTGTCTTAAGCCAAAGCCTTTAGACATTTCAGTGTTCTCTTAATTTTAAGTGTGAAACTTCACCAGTAAATCCTCTACAACTAAGAATAATGTGTGAAAACAACAATCTGAAATCTTGCAAAATACAACAGCAAGTTATTCTGGGCTATGTGAAACAGTGAGGCTAAGGGTTAGGGAGCAAGACCTAAAAGAAGCCAAAATGTTTATTCTAAGTTTCCTAAAAAAAAAAAAAGGCCTAAGAGAGAAAGTAGCTCATGTTCTTGGCCTAGGGGAGCTGCCTGTGACTACTTATAACTCAGAAGCCCCAGGGCTCTGCTTAGGGTTGTACGCCCACAGCTCTCCTACAGTTTTCAGATTACACTTTCTTTTTGACTGGAACTTGGCTCACAAATGCAAAATGACAGACTGGAGTACGAGGCTGCTTCACGAGGGAGATGACAGGAGAAGCATGGGAGTGGGAGCGGGAGGCTTGCTCAGCCATGGAGACAGGGGCATTGACAGAGAGCTGGCAAATGTCCTGATTCAGCAGCTAAATACTGGAAATACTGCCAGTTACTGCTTCCGAGTCTGAGCAATGCTTGAAATAAATTTGTGCCTCACTATGTACTACACAACTGCACAAGGTAACCACAGGGTGATGATGAGACCTCTCCGTTGGGCAATCAGTGATGTGTGGTACCCTTCAGGTATGAGGATCTCACCTTGGCAGCCAAGAACAAATTTGTTTTGGTTCTATTCCAACTCCTCTATTCTCCTTAAAGCAGATTTGCTATGTTAGTTTAGTATTTATTTGTAGATTCAGACCTTGTTTTAGCCTGTGATGGTTTAATCCTTAACTGGGAGTTAAGAGCTCAGATGGGGGCAAGGCTGAGAATCACTCCCCGCCTTCCTCCCTCCTCCCTCCCAACAGAGAGGGGAAAAAAAAGGAAGGGGCAAATCGACCAAACAATAATTTGGAGTCGGGTTGGAAGTAGAGAGGTAAAGAGTTTTCTTTAAACTATATATATATATAACAAGAACAGGAAAGGTTCACAAGGGCAAGGAACAAGGATGGATGGGAGGAGGACAAAGAAGAATAATACAAAACCAGTCTCTCTCTGAAGGGTGCAGAGGCAGCAGGGAGAAGGATCAGGCCCCACCACGTGGCAGAGGAGCAGGAAAGCAGCCACAGTAGTGCTCATCCAGGGGAGGCAGGAGCCAAAAGGAGAGCTAATCTTACAGGGAAACTCATGAGTTCAAGCCTGCAGTGGGCAGTAGTGTTCTTTCTGGGAAGCAATGTCCTCCCTTGGTTGATGGGTTGGACGCGATGATCTTGAAGGTCTCTTCCAACCTGGTTTATTCTATGCATTCTATGTATTCTAATAGCTGCTTTTTATACCCTAGCTGGGCAGGGAGCAGGGAGTGGAACAGACTCAGCTTCCCAGGGGGAAAATGCCCTGCAGGGAGGGCAAAGTACCCACAAGCCCTCCACCCTGCTTTGTTTTATGTTTTCAGAATGGGCGTTAACCCACCACATAGCCATATTACAGAATCATAAAATACTGGTGTGCATATGCATGGATGTCTGTATATAGTTGTACTGCTTTCACAAGTTCTATGTGATGAGAAGAATGGCTTCAGTAGTTTAACTAGACAGGTACCAGATAAACCAAGCAGAATAACATTCTGTTACTCTACACATTATTCAGTAAATCCATATGCCCATGACACGAAGCTCATTTGTTGCCTTTGTTTATGGCACTAAAATGCAACTGGGTAGTTTTGTGGTTTTTTTCTGGTTAACGATGAATGTATCAGGTATTTGGTTGCATGGGACTGCACCTCTACAAAAGCTTTAAATAAAGGAAATTTCTGTAGGTGAGAGGCATTCTGTTTGCTTCATGGTGATTCACGGAGCTATAATAACTACACCAGGAGTCTAAAAGGGCTCTCAGAGAAAGGGGGAAGTCTTGTCTTTCTCTACTCATTTTTCAGCTGAGGCTGAGGCTGGGCCATGTATGAAACGGTGATCTCTCTCTTTTCAGAGTGCTCTTGTGCAGAGATCAGGCTGTCAGATTTCAAACACATGCACACACATGCACACGATTGGAAACAAAGAGTATGCAGTGACTGAGATGATCTGCTTACATATTGAGGGGGAGCTGAACCTTCGGTGGTGTTCCCTGATCTCCAATTATTGCACTTGTCCTGGGACCAGCCACTGTGGTTGCTCCAATTGAAGAGGAATCCTGAAAATACACAAAGAAGAACATACAGGGATTAAGATGAGGCTCAGAGGAAAAATCGTTAAGTTTTATTAATTCACAGACTTTCTGAGGTCATGGTACTACATTTAAAAATATCCTTTTAGCCTTACACATGTGAAAGATACATTTCTGACACAAAGGATATCAAAGCTATTAGCAGCATTTCCATTTACCTGTACCTTGTGTGCAGAACTTAAAAGTTTTAGAATAACAAAACAAGTCAACTGTGGTGGGTTGAAAGGAAAGGCTCCGCTTTCCTTCCCCCACAGAGTAAGAAACCACGGCTAACTCAGTCGGAGAAAGCAGACTATATTTACAAGTATATATAGGAAGCAGATTATATGTAACACCACAAATACAGGTATTGTACAATATATACAGAAATATACAGCAAATAAACACAGTCAGAAACCAGACCCCCCACAGAGGGGGCTTCCCCCTGTGCCCCCTTCACCCCCCTACCTCCCTTCTCCCCCAAAGAGGTAGAAAAAGAGAGAAAAGGGTGGTTAACGAGACAGGAAAAGAAGGCCTGGTACAGGAGTTAGTGCCTCTCATCTGTTAGTTGGCCAGAAGCCCAGAAGCAGTCCAGCTGAAAGGAAAAGCAAAGGGAGAAAACTGAAGGAAAGTTCCAGCTGCCCTACAATTTAAAGTTGCACTTTGTCCATCCACCAATGAAATTCGTTTAGGATATCAGAATGTTTTTGTTCTAGTACCGAAAAACATCTAGCCAGTGTCCCAGTACTGTCCCTTTTCTTAAAGGCACAGCCTCAAACGGTCACAGTCAACTCCTTAGTAAAATTAGTTGAACACGTCCATCTCTGCAATAGTACCGTTGATAAAAGTAAGCTTTCCCCCTCCAAAGCTTGTTTTCATATTTGTACTCTTTTGGTTCATGGTTATGGATAGAGAAGAAGATTTATTCAATTTCCAAAACACAGCCTCATTTCTGTGAACTATCAGGAATATTCTTCTTATGAAAAAGGTGGCAACAACAAAACAGGAGTACCTCTGAATGGAGAAAGCAGGAGTCCAATCTGCTTTCAACACAGCAAATAGATACCCCTTTGATGGGTTGGACGCGATGATCTTGAAGGTCTCTTCCAACCTGGTTTATTCTATGTATTCTATGTATTCTATTCTATACCCACTCTTATTTGAGGACTGATCTTTCCCAGCTATTAATGTTGGAAGGCAAATCTAAATGCAATCATTCATTTTGCAAAGCTTAATACTCAGCAAATGTATGTAGGGCAGGGTCTTTTGAGTTGTGTCACCAAAGTTCTCGTTCTTCCATGTCAAAACTGAATCCTGACTGGAAACTTCTCCTGAAGCAATGCCAAGGCCTGTAGCAACAGATCTTTGCTGCAAAGACAGGCTAGAGCTGGGCTGATGGGACTTGTAACAGTTTGTGTGAGAAAAAGTCTGTTTTTTCAGTAAAGCTAAGCAAATGCCACATACGCATCCATACACGGAGTGGCTCTACAAAGTAAGATCTAAAGGTTATGCACAAATTCCCGGTTCAGACAGAGCCTGTAATATACAACAAAGCTTCTGAGCAGTTCACAAACCTCCAGTCCAGCTTTTCTGTTTCTAAATGCTAGTGAACAGTAAATATTGACTTATTTTAGGAACAGAACCATTAGGACATTTTTTGCGCTTAGAAACCAAGATGCTGAATTAAACCCATCACTCATTACTACTTAATTAATGGATTCCAAAGTGACCTTATTCCAAATAACCCATATAATTATTACAGTGCCATGACCTGATAGTGCATTGCTAAGCTATATTGCTTTGCTGCATATTAACACAGTATAATTAGGAAATCATGCAGCAAAACATGAAAACACTGCTCTGTGATGCCACAGCTTTTGGCAACAAGCAGCAAGCTGTCTTCTTTCTCACCATTTATGCTCAAACATGAAGCTGTAGTGACAAGTACATCTTCTTTTTTCTCATTATTTCACCTCACTTTTTGGCTACTTGCTCAAACAAGGAAGGTTTCAGGCAGCTTTTAGTCCTATGTGTAGAAGTAAGCAATCTTTCCAGTTATGTGACTAAGGCTTTACTAATCCTGCCTGTCACATCTGTGAGGTAATATCAACTTACAGAAGAAAACCCAACCCACTCAAAAAAATGTAGGGATAACTGGAGAATGATCCCTCATTTTTTATTTTGAGTTGATTAATGGGGTTAGGGATTGAGGAAGATGCTGAGCAGAGAGACCTGGCAGCTGCATAACCCAAGAGGTGTGAAATAGAGCTGGTTCAAACTTCTTCATGTTGTGCCACCAGTGCATGCCTACTCTGGGCTAAAGAAATTGCCTCTAAGGAAACAGATTGGTCCCCACGCTTTCTTGGTAGGACAAAACTTTTGTTTTTACTTTGTGAAAAAAGGGAGCTGTGTGAATAGCGTTAGAGTGCAACTGCCAAAGGCAGAGAAGATCACAGCAGTGTAGAATAGAAATAAAATAGAACAGACTATTTCAATTTAAGGGACCTAAAATCATCTTCTAGTCCAACTGCCTGATCATTTCAGAGCTGACCAAAATTCAAAGTGTGTTGTTAAAGGCATTGTCCAAATGCTTCTTTAATGCTGACAGGCCTGGGGCATTGAGCACCTTACTAGGAAGCCTGTTACAGGGCTTCACCACTCTCTCAGCAAAGCAATGCTTTCTAATGTACAGTCTGAACCTTATCCTGTGCAGCTTTGAACCACTCCTATGTGTGCCATCACTGAATCGCTCTCTCGACTTCCCCTCTTCAGGAAGCTGTAGAGAGGAATGAAGTTGTCCCTCAGTCTCTTCCTTCCAAACCCGACAAACCCAAATTCCTCAGCTGCTCCTCACAGGACATTCCTGACAGCCCTTTCACCAGTTTTGTTGCCCTCCTCTGGACACATTCAAGGACCTTCACCTCCTTCTTAAACTGTAGGCCCCTGAACTGCACACAGGACTTAAAGTGAAGCCACACCAACGCTGAATACAACAGGACAAACACCTCTTTTGGCCAGCTGGTTTTACTGTGTTTGATGCACCCTAGAGTGCAGTTTGCCCTCTTGGCCGCCAGGGCACAGTTCTGACTCCCATTGAGCCTGCTTGGCAACCAGAACCCCTTTCTGCAGGTATTCTCCAGCTGCTCCACTCTCAGTTTATACTTATGCTTGGCATTATTCTGTTCTATGTGCAGAATTTGGTATTTTGACTTACTAAATTTCCTCCCATTAATCATAGCCCAGTGCTCCAATCTACCTAGACCCCTTTACAAGGCATCTTGTCCCTCAAGAAAGTAAAGAGCACCTCCCAGTTTGGTGTCATCAGCAAACTGACTAATGGTGCACGCAACTCCTGCATGCAGGTTGTTGATAAACATATTGATCAGAACTGGCCCTAGAATTAAACCTTGAGGAACATTGCTGGTGACTGGTCACCAGACAGATACAGCTTCATTCACTGCAGCCCTTTGACCTCTGTCCTTGAGCCAGTTCTTCACCCAGCACACTGCAAACCCCCTCATCCCACATCTGGACAACTTGTCCAAAAGGATGCTCCCTAGCAATAGTATCAAGAGCCTTAATAAAATCCAGAAAAGATACATCTACCACCTTCCCTCCATCCACTAGGTGGGTGAGCTGCTCAGACAAGGATGGATATCAAATTAGTTAAACAAAACTTTCTCTTTGTGAACTCATGTTTATCGTTCCTGATTGCTGCTTGTGGTAGTTTCAGGCTATGCCTAGAAAATTTCCCACAGATCTTGAACAGAAAGTGGTAGAATATAAACAGGTTGCCGTTGGATGTAAAAAGAAAAGAAAAAGAAAAAAGAAAAGCTCTACATAATCCTATTGGACAAATTGCCAACATAAGCCAGTTCTGTAAACTATCTTTCTCTCTCTTTTTGGCTTCCACGCTCTGGGAGATACTAACTTGTGCTTCTGCTTGGCTTTGCTGACCTCGGCTGTGTTCTTTGTTGTGGCTGACTATAACAATTAGCTCTCTGCTCTTTCTCTTGTCCTTTGTGTACAGGTGGCAGTGGAAAGGGGGGGTAAGGGGGGGGAGAGGGGAGAAGGGAGGGGAGCAGGGAAGGGGAAGCTATTAGCTCCCTTGGTTTGTCCAGGGGGGTTCTAGTGCTGTTTATAAATTGTAAATACCTGTAAATATATGTAGATATTGTGTATTTTGTATATATTCATTGCATGTCATTTTAGATTGTAGTTTTGCTTGTAAATACACCTTCATTTGCTTCCAACTGAGTTGGTCTGGCAATTTAATGTTGGGGGGACTTTTCAACTCACCACTGCATTATTCTTTAAATGCCTTTCAAATAGTACTCAGTATGATCTTCTCAATAATTTTTCCAGGAACTGAGACTAGACTAAGTGGACTGGAGTTCCCTGGGTCTTCCCTCACATTCTTTCTGTGGATTAGAGTAACACTGGCCAGCTTCCAGCCATCCAGGATCTCCCCAGACTCTCCAGACCTTTGGTAGATGATCAAGAAGGGCCTTGTCATAACATCTGCTGACTCCTTCAGTACTCTGGGATGCATCCCATCAGTGCCCATGGACTTATGAGCATTCAGCTGGTCCCTGGGCAGCCCAAGGTCTATCAGTATTATTAAAGACTAAGGCAAACCCCACTTTTTTTAATCCCTGATAGTCAGATGACCATCTTCAATAAGTATCAGCCCAATATTTTCTTCAAACCTCCTTTTGCCATTGACATCTTTTAAAAGCCTTTTCTGTTATCTAAAACAACAGTGGTTAGTTTCAACTCTAACTGATCTTTGGCCTTTCATGTCTTGTCCCTTCATAAATGAACACATCTCTGTACTCTTCCTGCAAAGTCTACCATCATATCCCTCATGGGTCATTCTCCATTCACAAAAAGCAAGTCTAGAAGGGCATCCCTCCTAACTGGCTGACTGAGTACTCATGACAAGAAGTTATCTTCTACAAGCTTTAAGAGCTTCCAAGACCTGTTTGTCACAACAGCATGATATGCTCAGCTGATGTCTGGGAATTTAGAATAGAATAGAATAAACCAGGTTGGAAGAGACCTTCAAGATCATTGCATCTAACCTATCAACCAATCCAACCCACCTAATCAACTAACCCATGGCACCAAGCACCCCATCAAGTCTCCTCCTGATCACCTCCAATGATGGTGACTCCACCACCTCCCCAGGCAGCCCATTCCAATGGCCATTCACTCTCTCTGTATAGAACTTCTTCCTAACATCCAGCCTAAACCTTTGAAATCTCCCATAAAGACAAGGGCTACTGATGCAGAAATTTTTCCTCATTCCCTCATCAGTGCTTACATCCTGGGTGGCTAATCTGTAGCAGACACCAACTACAACATATCCTTTGCTTTCCAACACCTTAATCATTACCCAGAGGCTCTCCACCACATCATCACTAACTGTAAGGGATGTGTAGCCAAAAGTCTCTCTTATGGATAGTGCCACACCTCCACCTTGCTTGCCCTGCCTATAGCTCCTGAGCAGCCTGAACCCCTCCATCCAATGCTTCCAGTTTGTCCTGTTTGTTTGCTACCTTTTCCTTGGCCTCTGTGATCCTCTCTCTCTACACTTCATCAAAGGCAGAATTCAAGAGGGGCTGCTATGCCAGTTAGCAATGACCACTGCAGGCACCCTGGGCTAAGGCAGTCAAACTCTTCAGAGATGATTTCAAGCCTGGAAAGCAGGATAGCAGTCTAAGCATCATCTGTTTGCTGGTTTGCACTGACAGTGGTGGCTTCTGCACTTTCTGTATTACTGGAAGCACGAGCCCAACTACCTTTGATGTGCTATTTTGCTTGTACCAACACACTGTCCTAGGGGTGCAGAAATCACATAATTGCCATTCAGTATTTCTAGATGACTATGTTGCTTTCTTCCCCTGAATAATAAGAAATCTCCATAGCCCTGTATGTCCTTCATCCACCTGACATTCAGTTTCTTGTCTATGGTCTATTACTGTAATATTGCTGCATCTCCTGCTGACCTGGACCCTACAAATCATTCATTTTTGGCACTTTGCACAGCATAGTATCATATGCATTCAAACTCTAAATCAGTGGCTACTTCCCAATTGTACTCCCATTTTCCTTTAGCTGCTCTCTCCTATGAGCTTCAACATGATGGTATACTTGCCAGTCTGCCTATCATCAGGTTTCATCATCAGATTTTACTCCACAGGACCATTTGCCTTCCACTGCATTGAATTCAGGTCCTCTATTCACATCTTGGCCTTTACATTCACACAAGTATTCTGCTCTGCAGCTTCATCCACCTCTGTGCTCCTTGATGAATTCTCTCCGTGGCTGCCTGATTGCCACTATGCGCCAGAGTGTTCAGCACAGTCCCTGACACAGTCAATGAAAGCTCTCTGAGCCTCCTCTTTCAAGATCCTGTTCTCTCTCCCATGTATCACTAACCAGCTCATATTAAAAAAATAGAACACTGCTAGATTGTTTTACAAGATACTTTTTGTGACCTGTGTTGGAAGTTAACTTTACACTTTTCAATCTTACCATTTGATGTGTGTTTTCTTAGCTACTGGTAACAGTAATAATCCTCCTGGTGAACACTGCAGGCCCTTCTCCATCACAGCTGGTAGCAGAGCTTAGTTTGTTTTCCTTCTTTAGCCTGGGAGACAGGTTGCACTTTTGCTATTGTGATCTAAGAAACAATGTACTAAACATGTTCTCTTTTCCTCTTCATCTGCTCAGGGGAATGGGAGTCCAAGATAATGCTCTGATTTTTTTTGTTCACCGTGTTGATACCTTCTGGGAGGTCTGTGTGCCACTTTCTTCCTTTCTGATGGCATGTCACTGTGTGGTTCACCTTCCTGGGGCACCAGGCACACAAATACAGCCATGCATAGGAATTACACAAGGAGGGCTCAAACACTGCAGCATTTATGTCTTAATCCTCCTTCCACCTCTGCTACTCACTATTGCTAAGGCTTATTCAGGAGAGGATGTCTCTGACAGCCAGTTTTTTAAGAGGCACATGGGCAACTATTGATAAAAACAGGCACCTTGCAGAGTTTTCTCAGGGATGCATTAAGAAGCACTTCACTGTCTGACTCCCATGGATTTTATTGCAATCTAAGTAATAAGAGACAGTTCTGAAAATGCCATTTGGTATCCTTCTATCCTTCTGAGCCACTAACAACTTTAATCATCTGGCCATTGAGTTTCCAGACATGACCTGCTGGGTAATCACACTGTAGCACACCTCCTGATTAGGAGGCTGTTTACTCTAATGGTGGTGTGCAGCTTTCTGAACTAGACACTGCCAACTCTCAAATCATTTACTTAGGCCACTAAACAGCCAAATTCCACTTCTTCATGCTCCCACTCCAATCTAGCATCCTCCAAGTATCACTTACCGCTGCTGATGTTTTCAGCTCAACAGCAACAGCTCTTCTCTTCCAAGAGACAGTAAGCCCCAGCTGTCACTTGGTGGGGAAAAATGGCTGCATGAAGGTATGCTGAAGAGCAACACTGGTTACCCAGGCACATTGAAGGCCACCTCTGGGCACCTCTGTCTAATTCCTGCCTCTCTGAGCCCATCGGTGGCACAGCAATGTCACCTGTACTGCAAGAGGCTTAACCTTGAGTAAGACTCCCAGACTTATACATACAGGCACAACCATGCTGCATGACAGATACCTCACTCCCAGCTCACGCTGTGCCCTCTGTTTTTATCACCAGCTACTCTGGTGGAGTAGGTGGTTATGTACCAATAGTCTGGTACAGGACTTTTTGCTTTCTGTCTGTAAACACAACGGCCTCCTTATTGTTACATCACCTCCACTTCACACTAATTAACTTCTCTATTCCCAAAGCTCGCAAATCACAGAATGTATTTGGCTGGAAGAGACCAGATCAGAACACAGAATTAACCAGGTTGGAAAAGACCTTTGAGATCATCAAGTCCAACCTATCACCCACCACCATCTAATCAACTAAACCATGGCACCAAGTGCCTCATTCAGTCTCTTTTTAAACAATTCCGGTGATAGTGACTCCACCACCTCCCTGGACAGCACATTCCAATGGCCAATCACTCTTTCTGGGAAGAACTTCTTCCTAACATCCAGCCCAAACCTCCCCTGGCACAGCTTGAGACTGTGTCCTCTTGTCCTGGTGCTGGTTGCCTGGGAGAAGAGACCAACCCCCACCTGGCTACAACCTCCCTTCAGGTAGTTGCAGAGAGCAATAACAGTCAGTGGGTAAAAAAACCAATGTATGTCAGAAAATGTTTTATTCATTGGTCTTTTCTGAACACCTACAAGCTACAGTCACAGAACAGGAGAAGGTTGGCTGGTGAAGACTCCAATGAAGTTGGTGCTCGAGAGAGAGCCATGGTAGAAATAAGGATTATGCTCCTTGAGTTTTAAAAAGTCCTCCAAAACCACATATTTGGGGAAAGAAGGACTGGATGCTCTCTTCCAAGTTCAGCAAGACCTTTGACACTGTCCCCCATGGCAAACTCCTGGCCAAGCTGTCAGCCTGTGGCCTGGACAGCAGCACTCCGTGCTGGATTAGGAACTGGCTGATGGCCAAGCCCGGAGAGTGGTGGTGAATGGTGCCACATCCAGCTGGTATGACCCCTGAAACACAATTACCCACTCCCAACATTTAAGCTATGTCTAATAGAAAGCTCATCACTTGAGGCCTCCTTAAAAGCTGCCTGTCTTTTCTTGTCACTCCCTGTGTTGGCTGTTACAAGGAGACTTTACAGAAACACCAAGAATGAGGAAAGACTCTGTATAAAGGTTATCTTGGGGCTTGGCTAAACTTGACTTCATCCTAGCGACTGTATAGTCCTCTGGAGCAAAACAGCAGCAAAGCACAGTGTCTCTGTTCTCAATTCCACACAACATTTCCAATACAATTTTCAGATCCTTAAGTAAGTCACAGCATCAGGCATCGTGTTCAGGTATTATGCAAACTGAAGAGAGTCAAAACTAGCTGCCAAAAATGAGCTTTGTAGGTGACTGTGCAGCTTGAGGGTCAGTCTTTCCCTGGGGAGGACAGTCTAACTTCCTCAGAAGTCACCTCAGTGTGTCTAAGTTCAGATGGATCTCATTCCCTCTCCAACTGATAAGTATTATTTGCAAGAGAACTACAGGAGAATCAAAACAAATTGCACTCTAATGTATACATAATGATATATTTCTATTACAGTTTATAGTACATACTCCTGGGTAAATACTACACTGCTGAGCTTTTGATGCCTCTTGTCTCAGCTCTGGCATATATTTATAAGCAACCAGTCTGGCAAAACATTACTGATAAGCCCATGGAGACCAGGATATTAAAGGTAATAACCATTCATCTGGGCTGAAACTTCAAATTCATTCCTTTCTCTCTTTCCATCTGTACCTCTATGAAAGCACAAGAATAGTCTGGACTTCCAGCATCAACTATGCTTTTCTCTCACATGTAGATTTACTTTAGATTTTCACAAGTATTTTAAGGCCACATGTGTGGTTTAATTTGAAAAGACCTGGTACCCGTGGGGATTAGTGAAGTGCTTTGCAAAAGCATGAGACTTGGTCTTGGAGTGGAATAGAAGTCATGAAGACTGTGATAAAAGTAGGAAGCAAGTACAATGACATTGCAGGTTGCAGAAGCCTTCACAGAAAAATAATTGCTGCTGCTATCAGACGAATTCTTACCATCTAGAAAATAACCAACCAGAAATCTCTATTTTGACTTCAAAGCAAATCCAGCACTGTCTCACCACAGGGCACTTATCACATTCATTAATTCATGGGAGAATTTCTTTTAATGTCTTGAATGCATATTTACAACTTACTTTAAATTTCTCTTTAATATAGCTTTAAAATATGAGAAAAGCACTCAAACATTCAACTCACATAAGCTGACATACCATCCTCTAGAAATACCACAAGAAATAGGCTAATGGTCTTTAAGATAGCCATGACTCATTTCTCCAAGTCTCTGACTCCATAAAACAATGACTGTGGCAATCACTCCAGGCCTTAATGTTCCTAGAAATAATGTATTATCACTTAATTCATGTTAATGTCACCAAATATTGATGGAAAGTGCTACACACAAGATCAAATAGCCTTATCAAATGCTAATTACCAAAGTGGGAGCTGAAATGGACTTACCAGTTCTAGAGCAAGAGTTTTTCTTCCATAATGGTATGTGTGTAAAAACCAAACAAATGTGCATGATAACAGCTGCAGCTGCATAAATAGCCACTTCCTTCCTGCAGAAATGGGAGCTAAATTTATATGATTTATAATATTTGTATGACTTATCATTTATTGAGGGTTTCTTTCCCCTGAGTTGCTGAGGGAAAGCAGAATATTATGCCAGCCTGTTCTAGCACCATGGTGTCCCTGAGTATTTTTTTTTGGCTCATAGTAGGCCAACAGCTCTAGACAATGTCTTCTGTGAATAGCTCATGTAGCTATACAAAGAGCTGGAGAATTTGCTTAAAAGTATTTTCTAAGCTTTCATTTCCACTATCCTCTTCCAAATGTTCATCCAATACTGCCATCCCTAAAAACACAGATTATTCAAGTTTGCAGCTTCTCAGTTCCCCCAAGTGAGGACTAATTTAGAATCATGTGGATGAGCATCATGAGAATTATATTTTATTCAGCCTTGCTTTTTTCTCAGACTAACCCTTTCAGCACTGAGCACCGGTGTCTAGCTTTCCACCATGAGGTTTTAAGTGGCTTTATAGTAATAGCTTCTTGCAATTCTGGGATCAAAGAACATGCAAAATCAAATGAAGAGAGACAGGAAAGCTTGAAGTGAAAGGCTGATCTCTAAAAGATGATAATTTAATCCCACATTCATAGTTATCCTTTTGATAACTGAACAAAAAACTCATCAGGATCTTTTGTAATGCCTCCTGTAGGAAGTTCCTCTCTGAGGGATAGTAATGGAAAACAAATAAACAAAAACCTGAAACCAAGCCAGGGAAAATACACACTGTAGTAATTTCTGTTCCAATGTCAGGCATATGCTCGATGGGCAGGATTTTGGGATATAGTGTAAGTACCAAGACAATGTCTTGCTTGCTCTTGAGGCTTCCAAATCAGTAGTTGACTGGGAGGTAGTGCAAAGCCTCTGGATTAGCCCCACGCAAAAGCATTCCCAGTGACACAGTATTTTTGTATTACTACCCTGAAGAGCATTTGAAAGAAATATTTTGGTTTTGTTTTACAGGCAATAGGATTTCATGTACAGTTGAATAACCCTTCTAAAGCACAATCTTCTTCTCCTACACCCTGTAAAAACTTAGGACTTGTGATTCTTGAAAAATCTTTCAAAATGTATTTGTGACGAGACAAATTATAGCTCAACGAGAAGACACTGTCTCTAAAGCAGTCGTTTCTGAAAGGCAATTTTGCCTTGACCTGAATTCTCAGTAGTTTGTGTAACAAATCAATAAACTGAGTCAGTTCATGTGTCTCATTTGCAATAGTTTTGACAAATAATACATTGGCAGTGATGAGGCCACACCTTGTGTATTGTGTACAGTTTTGGGCACCTCAATACAAAGAGAGATATCAAGGTGCTGGTGCAAGTTTTGGGCACCTCAATACAAAGAGAGATATCAAGGTGCTGGTGCAAGTGCAGAGGAGGGCAATGAAGCTGGTGAAGGGCCTGGAGGAAAAAATCTTATGAAGAGCCACTGAAGGAGCTGGGGCTGTTTAGTTTGAAGAAGAGGAGGCTGAGGGCAGACCACATCACTCTCCACAACTACCTGAAAGGATGTTGTAGAGAGGCTGGTGCTGGTCTCTTCTCACAGGTGATTAGTGATAGAACAAGACTGGACATCAGGAAATTTTTTTTCACTGAAAGAGTGGTCAGGCATTGGAATGTGCAGCCCAGGGACGTGGTTGAGTTGCCAACCCTGAATATGTCTAAAGGTCATTTAGATGTGGTGCTTGGGGATAAGGTTTATGGGTGAACTTTGTAGAGTAAGGTCAATGGCTGGACTTGATGATCCCGGGGGTCTTTTCCAACCTGATTTATTCTATCATTCTATGATTCTAATATGCACAGAGCATATTTAAAGACCTCTTGGTAGCCAACTAAAAAAATGCATCTTACATGCCTGCCCCAAATCCCCAAGAGTTCTTTATGAACTTATTTAAAGCAGAGATGCGGTGAATAGTCAATATTTGGAAGCAGTTCTAAATTATGTAAAGTAGAACTGGAAATGTACAAAGACCATGGAGTAGATTAGGTTAAAATTCAACCATGTCCTTATGCTATTTTCATGACATATTTTGATCTAAATGACAGAAACACAGGTCAGACTAATACTACTTCTCCACTCCCATTTTGATCAGTGTAGTCTCCTGAGACAGATGCCCTTTGTGTCAGCTGTCTCAGTCTCATTAATGAAGGTCTAGTCAGTTGTCATTCACAGCCAGCAGCAGAGCAGGTTGGATAGAATTTGGACTCCAGTCCAAAGCTGAAAAATAGCTGAATTTCTCTTCTTTTTTCAGAGCCTGCTGTGCACCTAAAAATTTAAGGTTCACTTTCAGTCCTTCGATTTTGTGTATAATCTGTATGCTTCTCATGGTCAGCATTTTTGGGTTATCAACTAAGGCTCAACCTGAGTTCTGCTATTACATTTTCTCAGCTAAAATTCATCACTTCTAAATAACTGATAAGGAGTCGCACTTCCAAATGATTTATATGGCGAGACACTTCAAGGAACATTTTTCATTTCAAACACTGTCCCTGTTTGGGACTGGGAGTGTGCAAGACATTGTCCTCAGCTGTTCCTGAATTCTGGTAAGAAGCCTGCACTACCACTCACAGATAGAAGTAGACTTCTTGTGCATGGTGATAAGTTGTTAAAAACACACACAGAACTTCCTTCTATGGGGAGGATCCTCTCTTCCTCGCTTAGCTGTTTATCCTGGTGTGCACAAAGCCATGCTTCATTATTCATGAGATGCATTTTCTCTCAAAAAACAGGGGATTTGGAGCAGTATTGACCTATGATCTTTCCAAATAACAGGGAAGAATAATTCATAAGGGGTGAAAATGGAAGCAGGACAAGCCATCTGAGGCCTAGGCATGATTACCATCCAGAGGGACCTTCCCTGCTACCCAGGGAGCCTCAGTTACGAACAGCTCCTCTGCACCCGTAACCTAATTCAGCTTCAGCTTCATCACAGACCTGCAGCACTACTTACATCTTCAATAAAAATCTGTTTTTTCAGCACGATAGAGCATTCTGCATGATGTACAGACTCTGTTGCCTTTTAGATGGAGATCTTATGTTTACTGAGTGGTGTTCAGCATGCAACGGAAAGCATACAAGTAAATTTGGCTGTAAGCAAAATGAGTGTCTTAGCGTTGCCTCCTTGAAAATAAATACTTTGTATCCTGGCTGTTGTGGTCTTCCAGGTGCTATTTTATACAGTTGGGTTGACCTGAAGTTGATTCTTCTTCTACCTTTGAGCATGCCTAGGCTTGCAGTCAATTATAGAATCATAGAGTTGCTTTGGTTGGAAAAAGGCCTCTAAGATCATCAAGTCCGACCATCAACCTGACACTGCCACAGCCATTAAACCGTGTACCACAGTGCCATGTCTACATGGTTTTTGAATTCCTCCAAGGATGGTGACTCCACCATCTACCTGGTCAGTATGTTCCAATGCCTGACCACCTTTTCAGTGAAGAAATTTTTCCTAATAGCCAATCTAAACCTCCCCTAGTGCAGTTTATGATGCTTATTTAGACTATTGCTCATTTCAAAATGCATTCTGGCTTTTGGGAAACAGCTGAGTTGGTTCTGCTTAAAGAACAAGAAAGATGTTATGTAAGGTCTGTAGTCTTCCATTATTAAAATAATAATATGCAGAAGTTCTTTCAAAACATGAGCTTTCTTACACTAGTCCGCATGCCAGTGCCCAATATGCATAAATCTGTGGCCTCCAGGAGAAGCAGTAGGTTTATAAGAGTGTAACAACTCATAAAACCAAAAAATGTGTCATCTTGGCATGAAAGTCTGGTTTCAATTCAGAAAAAAATGACAAAAGCCACAGGAATACAGGACTATGTATGAAAGCATTTCTAAGAGGTGGGATATATTCCACATTTACTGAAAAAAAGATAAAATTTTCAGCTCCTATAGTGAGAATACTTCAATGTCTCTCCTCCCATGTCAGCAGAGGACAAGCAAGGAAAATGAATGCTTGTTTTAAGAGAACTGTTTTGCTGGGCACCAGACAGTTGCTTGAGGGAGGGGACAGGATGATGTTCAAGAGCTCCTCTAATTGAATTCCACTTGTTCAAAGAGTAAGCCATAGGAAAACTGCCAACTTTAAAAAAAGGTAGAAACCCCTCTGCAAGCTGAATACCAGTCCTGATATGGACCAGTAAAGCTCACACCTACCAAACTGAACAATATAGGATGAGCTGGCCAAGCCGCTCTCCATCATTTACCACCACTCCTGGCTCAGCGGAGAGGTCCCAGATGACTGGAAATTGGCCAGTGTGATGCCCATCCACAAGAAGGGTTGGATGGAGAAACCAGGAAACTACAGGCCAGTCAGCCTGACCTCAGTGCCTGGGAAAATTATGGAGCAGATCATCTTGGGGGCAATCACTGCACACCTGAAGGATGGCCAAGGGATCAGGTCCAGCCAACATGGATTTAGGAAGGGCAGATTCTGCCTCTCCAACCTGATCTCCTTCTATGATCAGGTGACTCACTTGGTGGATGTGGGGAAGGCTGTGGATGTGGTCTACCAGGACTTCAGCACGGCCTTTGACACTGTTCCCCACAGCAAACTCCAGGCCAAGCAGTCAGCTCATGGCTTGGAGAGCAGCACACTGTGCTGGGTTAGGAACTGGCTGGAGGGCTGAGCCCAGAGAGTGGTGGTGAATGGTGCCACACCCAGCTGGCAGCCAGTCACTAGTGGTGTCCCCCAGGGATCAGTGCTGGGCCCCATCCTGCTCAATATCTTTATTGATGATCTGGACAAGGGGATTGAGTCAGTCATCAGTAAATTTGCAGATGACACCAAGTTGGGAGCAGGTGTTGATCTGTTAGAGGGTCTGTGCAGAGGGACCTTGAGAGGCTGGACAGATGGGCAGAGTCCAGCATGATGGCATTTAACAAGGCCAAGTGCCGCGTGCTGCACTTTGGTCACAACAAACCCATGCAGTGCTACAGGCTGGGGTCAGAGTGGCTGGAGAACGGCCAGGCAGAAAGGGTCCTGGGGGAACTGATTGACAGCTGGCTGATCATGAGCCAGAAGTGTTCCCAGGTGGCTAAGAAGGCCAATGCCTGTACTTGAGAAAATGAGTGGTACTGATGAGGACAGATGTTTACGGATTCTATATTTACATGCAGAATTGTTGGTGCATGGTCAAAGGAAATTTCTGAAGACATGTCTCTTGTTATCTTAACATCAGTAAACAATGGCCCAGTGTATTTTCCCACTTGCTGTGGCTTGTCTATCCAGCTTGTCTGGGAGTCAGAGTGGATGGAGAGCAGCCAGGCAGAAAGGGACCTGGGGGTACTGGTTGATAGTAGGCTGAACATGACCCAGCAGTGTGCCCAGGTGGCTAAGAAGGCCAATGGCATCCTGGCCTGTATCAGCAATGGTGTGGCCAGCAGAAGCTGGGAAGTCACTGTACCCCTGTACTCAGCACTGGTTTGGCCACACCTTGAGTCCTGTGTTCAGTTCTGGGCCTCTCAGTTTAAGAAGGACATTGAGACTCTTGAATGTGTCCAGAGAAGGGCAACAAGGCTGGGGAGGGGTCTGGAGCACAAGCCCTATGAGGAGAGGCTGAGGGAGCTGGGATTGTTTAGCCTGGAGAAGAGGAGGCTCAGGGGAGACCTCATTGCCCTCTACAACTACCTGAAGGGTGGTTGTAGCCAGGAAGGGTTGGTCTCTTCTCCCAGGCAACCAGCACCAGAACAAGGGGACACAGTCTCAAGCTGCACCAGGGGAAGTTTAGGCTTGAGGTGAGGAGAAAGTTCTTCGCCGAGAGAGTCATTCGTCATTGGAATGGGCTGCCCAGGGAGGTGGTGGAGTCACCGTCCCTGGAGGTGTTCAAGAGGAGATTGGACGTGGCACTTGGTGCCATGGTCTAGTCATGAGGTTTGTGGTGACAGGTTGGACTCGATGATCCTCAAGGTCTCTTCCAACCTTGGCAATACTGTGATACTGTGATACTGTGATAAATTTGCTGGATAGTCAGCACTGAAACTGTGAATTTGTTGTTTCCTCTATAAAAAATACACTTTGGCTGACTGCTGCTTGCTGCAGACTAGCAGGGGCTTGAGATGGTTATAGAGTGAACCACTCAAGGGCTGTGATGATGAAATGAAGTGCAGAGGCATTCGTCTTCAGGTGAGGAAAGAAAAGGCAAGACATATTCTTGTGGCAGAACTCACCATTAAGTTTGGCAGCTGCATGCACAGCCTTACTGTCTACCTGCCCATCCTTTCATCAATGCCCCAGAGGCCTTCTGAAGCATCAGTAGTGTCAGTTTACAGGTTGTCAAGACATAAAAAGACATACAAGACATACAAGGCATTTTCCTTAAAAATGGCAAACACATTTTAGAACAAAATGATCTGGACAAGATTCTCACTGCCTTGAATTCCTTGATATAAGAGCTCAGGGGCCCTTTGTTTATGCTATTTTGGCTGGCATTCAGCCATGTGAGTAAAAGCAAAACCCTGAACTGATTTTCTCTCTAAGGCTGCAGCATCATTAAACGTTTCAGAGCCATGTCAGGTTTTAGCAGATGGTAGGGAAGGAACTGAATGTCTGACATTTTAAATTAAAATGTAAGCCCTATTACTATGGGATTAAGAGATACATAGCTATAGCTGCATAATTTTAATGTACATTCTGTAAGAGTCAAATTCTGGATTCTTTGTAGACCTAAGTAAGAAGGCTGAAAGCAGGTGAATTCACATGAGTAGCTTTTTGATTTTACCACTACTCATACAACACGAGGTATTTTTCTGAAGGATGCTCCTACAGTAAAGAGAATATAGTGAGAACATCAGCTCCACTCTTTTCTTCTAACAGATGCACATTTCTAGCAAAATTTGCAAAAGAAAATGTTTAAATTCCTCAAAACAGAAAGAATATAGTAAGGGTACCCAAAAGCAGATAGATGTGTGCATACTTGCATGTCACCTTGGGGTGACTGGAGTCTTTGGGCTTTTTGTCAAAGAGAAACCTCTTTTCACTAAGGTTGATCTGAGCCACCAAGACTCTTCTTCTCCTCCCTGGATTTTGGCCAAGACCATTTTAGCCTGGAGAGGAGGAGACTCAGGGGTGACCTTATTGCTCTCTACAACTACCTGAAGGGGGGTTGTAGTGAGGCAGAGGTTGGTCTCTTCTCCCAGGCAACCAGTACCAGAACAAGAGGACACAGTCTCAGGCTGCGTCAGGGGAGGTTTAGGCTGGAGGTTAGGAGGAAGTTTTACACAGAGAGAGTGATTGCCCACTGGAATGGGCTGCCCGAGGAGGTGGTGGGGTCGCCGTCACTGGGGGTGTTCAGGGCGAGGCTTGACAGGATGCTTGGTTGTATGGTTTAGTTGATTGGGTGGTGTTGGATGATAGGTTGGACACGATGATCTCGAAGGTCCCTTCCAACCTGGTCTATTCTATTCTATTCTATTCTATTCTATTCTATTCTATTCTATTCTATTCTAGCCAGCAGTGAAGGAGATGTGCTCAACTGCATTGTCTGCAAATCTGCTTTATGTTCCGAGGCAGAAGAATGGGTCCCCAAACCTGTTCTCACCATGGGCACACTGGAGTGGCTTCATTATACCCTAGCCCCAATAACATGTCTTCCTATCTGCTTCAAAGGACCCAATTAATCTTCCACCGAGTTGGATTCTGATAACCATAACTTGTTACAGAGAACACAGGGCCCTTCTTGTCCCCTACCACTTGTGCTGAAATGCCAGAATGGTCTGCAAAAATGAATGGGGTTTTGTACACTGGTTGTTCTGTTAAAATGGGGGAGAACAGCCAAAGCACTTTCTGCTTCATGGTCTAATTTTTGTGGTTTACTAGCTCAGAGTGAGTGTTCACGTGATTTTAACATAGGGTGTGCATGGTTTTTCCCTTGACTAGCACAAGAACAGAAAAGCCACAGTCTGTCACATCTCTGTAAAGTCCAAATGTGTCACTCTGAGTGCCAAAAACCTGGGTGTCATTTACTTGACAAGCCTGGGACCCTCACTCCTGTTTAGTGCTTGTGCTGCTTTACAGATGTCCCAGTACATCTTGGTACACACTGCTTTGTGTGGAGGCTCTATCCTCAGCTTCACCCTCCTTCTGAGGGCTGAATGGAAGGGGAAGACCTTACAGCACAAAGATCCTGCCTGGAAAAGGCATATGGAAGAAAATCAAACTAAACAGTTGGTCTGTGCTGCCTCTCTAGCTCCTACATGTTGATGGGAAGCAAAGTAAGGTTAGCAGCTGAGATAGGAACAGAAAGTTCTGCTCCATCATGGCAGTATCCCCTCATCACACCATTTAGGCAGGCCCTGTTGAATGCATTGGCATGAGTGCAGCCATCCTGCCTTCCCCAGTGCCCTTGCAAACCTTCACTGAAATGTCCTGGGAGCTTATCATGGGTGGCAGTACAACACAGCTGTCAAGAGTGACCCCATGGTGTAGAGCACCACACCAGCCCCACAGAGGAGACCCAATAGCACTGCAAATGAGTGTAAAGAGGCTTCTCTGTCCAAGGCAGTCCCTGCAGTATGTTGCTTGACCCCTTTCCCTTTTGCAGCCCTCTCCCAGTCCTCTACACCCATATCAGCATTGGCAGCAGCTATAATGTGGCTCTCTTCCATGTTTGTCCCAATATGGGGCATAGGTGTGAGGATCAGGAAGGTATGGCCAGGGAGAAAAGAGCAGAGAAACAATTTATGGGAAGACTTCGCTGTACTTAGGTTATCTCAGTGTTAGCAAGCAGCACAGACCATGAGGAGCTGGTCTGTAGAGAGAACTTGTTGCTGCTAATCTCTGCACTAATTGTGTAGATGACTGAGCAGCAAGGCTGAGGCAGAAGAGGTTTGGAACTTTCATTACTCTCCATTCTCCTCTATGTCTTCAAACTGCAAATTACTACTTGGATTCCCTTACCCACAGAAACAGCAGACATTTGCAAAGGTTTTCAGTGCATTCCTGGTGAGTTTGGATCCTATTTCTGCCAAGTACCCAGAAGCAGCCTCTTGCAAGTTCCTTTTGGGTTCTGTGGGAATGTCCAAGGAGCTGCTCCTCTGCCTTCTTCTTCAAGAGGGAGAAGGACTCACAGAATGTCTGATGGTTTAATACTTCCTTGGGTGTTTCTGAACAGCACCTACTTTCTGTGTACAACACTTGCCAAAGCATGGCACATTTGCTCATCTTTTAGCGATGTGCAGGGGAAAAACATGACTCCAAAATTCTTTTTTATCTCTGGTGTGTGAATTTCATACCAACATTGTTACCCTACAGGGTAACAGGATCATTCACAATTATTCCTTTCTACAACACAAAGCAATGCAATATAAGCCACACCACGTAAAACATATTGTAGGGTTACTTTTTCAAACATGTTGCATTATTGTGAATCAAACATGGTTTTATTTTCTGGCTCCTCATGCCTTCCCACTGATTAACGCAAGGATGAGGATGACAGATGCCAAAGTACCATCACACTGGGGCGACAGCACTGCAACTGCTCCATGCACACTTTGAAAGAGGTGATGCAACAGAGTGCTGTCACTAAGGGCACCTGAAACACACTTCCACCCCTGCCTTACCTGGGCTGGGGCACTGGAAGAGAGGTGAGTCAGTTCCCCAATCCTGGCAGCTGCCCGTGGGTCACTGGAGCTGATGAGGACAGGGGCGCTGATCTCCATGGAGTGACGGTTGCTGGCAGCCTGGGAGGACTTGTGTGTCATGCTGAGGGCGGTGAAGGAGTGGCGCTTCTTGGCATTCTTCTTGCCCTCCACCTGACGCTGGGCTGCCCCAGCTGCTCCGGCACCAGCCAGCGTGGAGCACGGTGCCAGACCCACTGCCGCTGCTGCCGCCACCGCTGCGGTCTCTGCTGGCAGAGCCATGTCGCTGCCGGAGGCAGCGGCCAAGCATGTCTTGTCCATCTCAATGAGCTGCTTGGCAGATTCATTCAGCTGTGTGTGGAGGAAAAGGGAAAGACAAAAAGAAAAAAAAGAAAAAGAGATTACAAAAAGAAAAGGAGAGGCATTAAAAGGCCCTTACAGCTTGCTGATGGCACCTGCTGGACCTGCTGCAGAGCAACCCTGTGGAGAAGGACTTGGGGATACTGGTGGATGAAAAATTGGACACAAGTGGGCAATGTGGGTTTGCATCTTGGAAAGCAAATTGCATGCTGGGCTGTATTGAAAGAAACACGTCCAGCATGTCAAGGGAGATGATTCTGTCCATACTCCAGCCTGGTAACACCCTACTTGGAGTATTGCATCTAGCTCTGGAATCCTCAATACAAGAAAGGCATGGACCCGTTGCAGTGAGTCCAAAGGAGATCCATGAAAATGATCAGAGGGATGGAATACCTCTCCAATGAAGAAAGGCTAAGAGAGTTGGGATTGTTTAGCCTGCAGAAGAAAAGACTCCAGGGAGACCTAATAGTACCTTTTTCAATATCTTAAGGGGGCCTATAAGAAAGATGAGCACGATCTTTTAAGCAAGACCTGTTGTGACAGGCAAGGGGTAATGGCTTAAAAGTAACAGAGAGCAGATTCAGACAAGACACAAGGAAGAAATTTTTTACAGTAAGGCTGGTAGAACACTGGAGCAGGTTGCTCAGAGAGGTGGTTGAAACCCCATCCCTGGAAACATTCAAGGTCAGGCTGGATGGGGCTCTGAGCAAACAAGTTAAAAATGTCCCTGCTCACTGCAGCGAAGTTGGACTAGATGACCTTTAAAGGTGCTTTCCAACCCAAAGCATTCTATGATTCTACCACCTGCCTGGGCCATAGTGCCCAAAATGCCATGATCCTTGCCTGGTGGTCTATCCCAACCCCAGCCACGGCCTCAGCAAGAACATCATACTGAGTACCAAAATGTGGTGGTTGCTCCCTGAGGCTGAGCAGGGTCTGGGATGGTGTTCATGCCTGCATACCTGAAGGGTTTGCTGTAGGGTAGATCAACCCTAGCAAAGGGAGTGTTCAGCACTGGTCTCGAAACCAGCCTGGTTTCATGACTTGTCCGCTATCTCTCAGCTGTCCAGGCAGGTGCCCAGGAGGCACACTAATATATATAATTTCCCAAAACCTGTCCTAAGTCAAGGATTCCTGTTCAGCTCCAGGGTGATGCCAAATTTATATAATTTCCTGAACCAGGGTGAGTTATTTTCATTTAATTCTTAGTGCTAGGAAAACCAAAAGAGTGGCAGAATAAGCACCCAGAAGAGCTAGGCTAGACCAAGGCACCACAAACTTATGCACATCTAGCTATGACATTTAAATAAATGGCATTCCCCAAAATAGCTTGTCCCAGGCTTCAGAGGCAGAGATGAGGGAAGGAGGCAGGAACCTCTTCATCAATGTCTTTCTGTTCCCAGGTGCATCATAGGCTTGACATTTGCCACACAGGATTTTGATTCAGGGGTACAGTATCTGAATTCTTCCAATTTCACCTCCCTGCCTCCCACCCGACAGAAGTTATATCCAAATGCAGACACGAGCTGAAGGCATTTTTTTCCGAGGTGTATCACCTCCACAGGGGAAGAGTATGAGAGGTACTGCAAGATTTGCTTGAGGCTCCAACTTGAAAAATTGGTTTCATCAGTACTTCTGAAGATCTGAACAACTTCCCTACAGCTCATGGAGACAGCACAGCACCGAGACACTCAGGCCAGTTTTCAGCCTGCTGTTCCTCATTCAATCCACGCTCACAGATAACCTCTTGCCTATAAATGCCAAAAGCATACTGGGTGGGACAACCCTGTCACTGAAGCCTTTTATCTTCTAGCCACCATAACCTATACAGGAAGACTCTCTTGCATAGCTGGAGAGTTTTTTAGGAGCATAGCAGGGCGGGATACAGTCACTGAAGATACATGAAGTGCACTCTGAAGTCTGCGGTTCTTGCTGCACAGCACTCATTGCCAATAGATCTTCCTTTGAAGGGTGCTAACAGCTGTGGGAAAATGCCACGTTTTGCCAACAGACCTTTGTATTAAACTACGATGCATCACAATATGTTCATATTTAATAAATCAAAACAACATATGAAAAAGGGAGCCACAGCTAAAGCACATGTGCTTTTGCATACACCGCTATTCTGAGGCCCACATAAACCAGAGGTGCATCTAATACTGTTCTGGACCAAAACCAGGCTATTTTTATTTCTGTAACTGCTGTATGAATTACAGCAGCATCCAAGACACTCAGTTGAGGACAAGGTCTGGTCGGGCTCTAAATAAAGTTAAAAAAGAAGTTTCTGCTCCAAGCCAAGCCAATTCAGAAATGTAATATAAGGGAAAATTAAAGGAAAAAAGAGAGAGGTGGGAGAGATAACAACAGAAGCATGCAGTTAAACAAATGTGTAATTAAGTGGCTTTTTGGACTTCCAATTGCTGTCAAGATGCTGTAAATATAAATTACAAATACTAAGACATATTAATAAATAAGAAGTATCAATAGCCTTATTCCAGTCCTCCTAAGTTTGAAAGCATCCCTGACTCTATGAAACACCTAGAAAGTAAACATCAACTTGCAGGATCCTTCATTCTTATGACAGCTTCTACCAAGTCAACCAAGTGCCTCCAATTAATGATGCTCCACTGCTGTCGGAACTGTTGGGAGTCCTGCAAGCATTCAATTAGCAGGTCATTTTCCCAGCTGCACTCTCCAATCTGAGACCATACATACAGCCAGCATAGTGCACTGCACCTGCCAATTTTTGCCAATAACAGCTGATCCCATTTCAGAGTCTTCAAGAATGTCCATTATTTCCCACTTCATCATGCTTTAAATTGGTACAACCTAATATTTGCCAGCAGGCTCCAAGTTGCAAGGAAACCAGATGGCTCCCCTCCCTTAAGTAGGTGTTATAGCTCCGTTTACCCAATTGATGGAGACAGTCTAGCTGAATTATTTGAAATATTAAGGAGAAAAGGAGAAAGACATCAAATATGCATGATTCTTTTCTACAGAAGAGGATGAAGAAACAACAGCAAGCAGGAAAAGAATACTTTGTAACTCTTTGACATAGGAAAATACAGAGTTCAAGAACAAACAAAAAAGAATTTAGAACTCCCTGATTTTTACTGCAGTGCTCCATACGGACCACAAAGTGCTCTAGCTATTGACATTAAAACTCTGATGATTCTCTTGTAAGAATTAGATTATAAATCCCATACTCTGGAACACAATTTAGCACCAAAGCTGTTTTTAAAACAACAATATCCATTACTTTATTTCAAAGCAAAGCCTAGTTTAAAAGGTCAATAAGAGACATAGCATCTAAACATGGAATGATAAAAAATAAGCCCTGTATTGATCTAAATAAAGTAATTCTCAACATTAGTAGAAGATTAAAGGCAAAGAGAAAGCCCCCTCCCCAGACCAATCAGCCTAATGAACTTTTGGGAATGAAAGAGTCTTCCTGAAATACTGAGAAAACATTATTTTGGTCTGCCAGGATAAAAAATGCTTTATGGCTTTACAACTTCATTTTTTGTAGAGAATTGTTTTTAAGCATCTTTTCCCATAGATGATAGAAAGTACTTCCCAAACAAACTATGAATACCAGAGAAAGGATTCTGTCCTACTGCTTTGTAAAAGCCGCATCACAAAGAACTTCTAGAAATCCTTTTTAAAACATAAGCGCACTTGAAAACTTTTTATTTTAAACTCTGAATATGTAAACAAACCTTGCTTTCTGGTGTCCATCATCTGACAGATATGATTCCAGAGGAGAAGCTTAATGGGCCCACAGTCAGTCTCAGGAATCTGACACTTCTGGAAGGCTGTCGCTCTTACAACCAGAACTTTCTTGCCTATTTTTGATCCCTCTTCCAGAAAGAAACAACATTTGAAATCCTGCTAATCCTAAATTGTAAAGTGCCCTTGAGACTGCAGTGGGACTGCTTTTACCCCAAATCCATTCTGTAACAAGGGAATAGCCTGGAAAAGTGGATACATGATTTAGAAGAGGCTTGAATTTGAATGCCAAACCAGTCAAATATTCCCAGAATGCAATCCTGGGTCTGGGAATGGAAAAGATTGTGAGGACAAGCCCTGTGACAGCTGAGGGGCCCTACCATAAAAGAGATGCAATGAAATAGTACAGTAAGACTGTTCACAGGGCCTCAGTGACTACTGAGTATGAATGCTGCATGCTGAGATAAGGATGCACCAACCTCAGTTCACAGAGCTACTGTGTTTGTTTCTCAGGAAGGCATTCCCCAGCTGCAAGTAACCATACTGGAGACAGCTCCAGCTTGGCTGGTTTTGAGAGTGAAGAAGGTCATGTGTGGAATACTTCTGTGCACAGAGCCTTCTTCACCTCCAAACAACCTTTTCTCACAAAGGGAGCAGTAATCAAGCTATGTTCATTAAAAATTTGCTGACCTTGATCAGGGAGTCACACTGCTCTCCCCACCGCAATGCAAGCTGTCATGACTTTGGGGTCCAGCCAGCTATATGAACTACAGGAGAGGTTTTATTTCTTTCTTCTTCTGGCTTTTAGAAACGGCTATTTTAGATATTCTACTTGAGATAAAAGTATAAACAGCAAGCTACTTCTTTCAGGACTTATGTACCACCAAAATTATTTTTTGTTATTCTCCACATAAGCCTCAGTTTTCTACAGAATGCATTATGGAGACTTTCTCCCTCAGTCTCTCTTGCATATGCTTGCACACACACATACACACACACCAGTGTGGGTTTAAAAGGGACTACTTGTAAAGAGTTTCAAGATATTTCTCTGCTAAAAATAAGTGGATATAGGAGAAAAACTGTCATCTGCACTGTCTATCCCCACATTGGACTAAATAAGCCCTTTATATTCCAGTGTGACTTAAAGAACTACAGTTTCAGTGGTCAGCTATGCACTGACTTACACACTCAAGCTGGGATGAAGAGCAAAGAAAAGCCTACTTCTTATCCAGCATGGGTCATGATTAATTCTAGTCCTATTCCAAATAACAAATTATTACTGTGGAACTTAAAGTCACTATTATGGAACAAGACAAAAGCATGAGAAATTTAGGTCAGATTTAAATAATTAACCTTTACAGCATCTCCCTTGACAAATGTGCCAGTGCATTCAATCCAATTCGGACCTCTAAGGGACACCTTGTTACACAATGGTCACCAGAGCAGCTCCTGGGTTGTTGCAGTTCACTGATGGCACTGTCTTTTGTAAGACAGAGGACAGTAAGTTTTAGTCTGCTATTTAATACATTTAGATTCCTAGACATTTAGATCTTGGACTGATATCTGACCTATCAAACACAGGGCCTCACTCTTTTTCTGGTTTAGCAACGTAGGTCAGCATGTACTTGATATTATGCAGATGAAAGTTTTACTAACAGGACTATAATACCATTTTCTAAACAAGGAAGGATTGCTTAAATTCTGAGTGCTGCCCACATACTAAACTATTTTGTTAAACTGCAGCTGGTCTGAACTAGATAATACAGTTTATTAAGACTTTCAGGAAAACAGTGCTTCACTTGCTACACAAAGTTTTGGTTTATGTTATGACAAGCATTAGTTAAAGGCTGGTGCTGTCCAAGTACATGCATAAGATCAAAAATACATTACCATGAGCCCCTTCAAAAGTGAAAAGTTACAAAACCCTACAAATCAATATACACATAATGAAAAAGAACAAATTGGTAAGAAAAAACCCCATCATGTTCAAGGCTTTGGAAAGGAAGCACTGAGCAGAACAGAAAGGAAAATTACAATTTTTAATAAAACTTGTTCACGGTGTCTCCCTGAGAGACTGAATACGAGTTCACCTAGGGACTGCTAATTTTCATATTTTGCAGTACATAAAGACTGAGAAGATCATGCACATCTCTATTTCATGCCTTGCAGAAATTTTGGCAACTTTGGATTTCCATAGCTGATTTTGTGATTAAAACAAACACTCTGAATCTACTCCTGCATTTTCACTTCAGAGTAGTTACTTTCAGGAAATATTAAGTTCTTATGCACTTATTAAATTATTTTTGCTAGTTTTATAATTTATGTTCTGAGGGACAGTGAGGTTATTAAGTAAGTAAGGGCATAACTGTACAAGAGTCTCCCGTCTCTATGAGGTTCCTGAGAGGACTGCATCTGCGAAAGCATTTTCATTTCCCAAAAAGCAGAGTTTCAGAAAGCTAAAGCAGCTTCTCCTTACTATTATTCCTACTAGCAAATGCAGGATATAATCTCTCTTCTACTGTAGCCAAGTAGCAAAATATTTTTTTACTCAAATGGGCATTAGGAGAAAGCACATAATACTTTACCTAATACTTTGCATGTTCCTTGGGTAAGTGAATACAGCGGATTCACCGCAGTTCCAAGGGCTTACCAACGGGATATTAGCAGACAAAACTGTGCCAAAGGCTCTTCCACTAACTCATATTGAAAGCATCTATAATTTAAATCTTTTATATGTTTTGTAAATTTGGACTTAAAAATGTTTGGAGAAAGCCTTCCAAGTTCTCCATAGGTAGCTTAAATCCACTGGACAGAAGCTACAAAATCCTAACCCAATTATTCATTTAAACACTGTTTTCTAATGAAGAATCTTTAGTAAGACACAGCTTAAGAGAAAATATTATATATAAAACAATGTTTCTGTGTTAATCTCTAACAATCCACTATTGCCTTTTCTAATTTATTGCCAAAGAGGGACAAGCAAATGTGGAACAGATTTTCTGTGAGTGGTTTATCCATCATGGAATGCAGATTGCTGTGATTGAGAGCAGAGTTTTTCCATGCACCCAGAAAACACAAGAAGCACAGAACATGCACTTGCTGGAACACATTCACATGGAGCAATAGCTGCAAAAATACTTTGCTAGGACACATCTTCAAGTGTCCTTTTACTCCAGTCATAGTCATTGCTTTTTCATGTTAGCCTGTTCTCAAGGAAGGAAGTCTGGAAAACTGTACAGCAGATAGCTTTCTTAATCAGGGTCTCTCATGTATGCAACTAGGTATAGTCCAGAAAAAGCAAGTCAAACTTTGCTGTCCACAACATAGTTCCTTGAAAGACAATGGTACATAGAATACATACATACATACATAGAATAAACCAGGTTGGAAGAGACCTTCAAGATCATCGCGTCCAACCCATCAACCAATCCAACACCACCCAAACAACTAACCCATGGCACCAAGCACCCCATCAAGTCTTCTCCTGAAAACCTCCAGGGATGGCGACTCCACCACCTCCCCAGGCAGCCCATTCCAATGGGCAATCACTCTCTCTGTATAGAACTTTTTCCTAACATCCAGCCTGAACCTCCCCTGGTGCAGCCTGAGACTGTGTCCTCTTGTCCTGGTGCTGACTGCCTGGGAGAAGAGACTAACATCCGTCTGTCTACAACCTCCCTTCAGGTAGTTGTAGAGAGCAATAAGGTCACCCCTGAGTCTCCTCTTCTCCAGGCTAAGCAACCCCAGCTCCCTCAGCTTCTCCTCGTAGGGCTTGTGCTCCAAACCCCTCACCAACTTTGTTGCTCTTCTCTGGACTCGTTCCAGCAAGTCAACCTCCTTCCTAAACTGAGGGGCCCAGAACTGGACACAGGACTCGAGGTGTGGCCTAACCAGTGCAGTGTACAGGGGTAGAATGACCTCCCTGCTCCTGCTGGCCACACTGTTCCTGATGCAGGCCAGGATGCCATTGGCCCTCTTGGCCACCTGGGCACACTGCTGGCTCATGTTCAGTCTACCATCAACTAGCACCCCCAGGTTCCTTTCTGCCTAGCCACTCTCTAGCCACTCTGACCCCAGCTTGTAGCACTGCATGGGGTTGTGGTGGCCAATGTGCAGAACCCGGCACTTGGATGTGTTCAATCTCATGCCATTGGACTCTGCCCATCTGTCCAGCCTGTCGAGGTCCCTCTGCAGAGCCTCTCTACCCTCCAGCAGATCAACTCCTGCCCCCAGCTTGGTGTCATCAGCAAATTTACTGATGATGGACTCAATGCCCTCGTCCAGATCATCAATAAAGATGTTAAAGAGCATGGGCCCAGTACTGATCCCTGGGGCACACCACTAGTGACTGGCTGCCAGCTGGATGTGGCACCATTCACCACCATCTAGTTCCCTGTCTTACACGATCTTTCTCATTTAGCAGCAATGTCACTTCTAACGCATTGAGAGGCCAAAGGAATGTAGACTATTAGAACAGTATGTGCTCAGATGAGCATGTCATCATGATCTTGCAGAATGAAAATAAATTATGCGTGTGGCAGAAGTAAACACTGAGCCTTGGGTGGTGAGCTGGGATTTTTTTTCCTTTCCAATTTTTCCAAAGGGTTTTAAGATGGAAAACGCTTTGCAGTGATGGAGAACAAACACATGGCTTGGTGAAATCCAGATAAACGTGCAGCCTGCTGAAAAGTCTGCTCAGGAGCAAAGCACAGAGAGTAACCTTATGGAAACTGATGTCCAAATCACTGAGAAGAAAGAAAATAAAACTAAATGCAATGGTATTAAAAACAGATGAACATGCCTAAAGAAGCATGCTTTCTGCATCTCTTTCTGCTCCCTGAAACAATTCTAGCTATCTAGCTTTCAGCTCCAAATACGAGGACTATCTTACTCTGATCTGTCATTTCTGAGACTCAGATCTTTTGTGTGTCTTCAATGTGCCTAAGGATTTCCTTCTCTTTTCTTCCTGTCTGTCCTCTATGGACACCCTTTTTCATAATGAGATGCTCATGACTACACCAAAGCTTCTTTGAAAGTGAGAAATGTAACCAACTACTGCTTTACTCAACATCAGAAAGAGTGGGAGAATCCAACCTATTTTTCCTTATAAATAATTCAGAAACCTAAATAAAAAGTGCAGTCATTAATTCATGGGCTTGATCCTAATTCCTTTGAAGTCACTGGCAGAACTGCAGCTGCCTTCAATGATGGAAGGACTGGTGCCCATCTGACACCAACTGCAGTACCACAAGAGTCCCTGTTGGAGCTTATGAGGAGTTTACTGATGAACTATTGTTTCATCAAACCCCAAAACTCATTTGAACTTAAGTACTTCCTAGGAACATGCTGGTTTTGACAAGACTTCTATGAGGAAATAATTTCTCAGATGATGTTTTTCAGCTAAGACATAGAAATGATCAAGCCTACAGTGGTTTGGGAGTTCACCTGGGTATCCAGGCTTCAGGCTCAAAGTGCTTGTACAGAGAAACGGCCACAGACAACCTGAAACACCACTGCTGCTTTCCTAGCAGAAACCCAACAATGCCTGGCTATGTTGAGCCTCCTTCACTCTTGTCAAATGGAAAACATTTGTGACTCTCCCTCTGAGTTCAGAGGGACAATGACAGAAGATGCTGATGCTGGCAGAAGAAATCTGAGCAGCCTTGCATTGGACAGCAGCCTTGCATTGTGCTGCAGCCTGGACATGGACTTGGCAGTTCAGATGTAGTCCTCTTGCCTCACTGACACCAACACCTTTACCATTGTGGCCAGTAGCTGTAATGAAGGGATGCTCTCCAAAGCAGCTTTGTGCTGCAATCTAGAAACATCTTAACTTGCAGAAACCTTCACTTTGAGATAGCTGGACCTCAAAACTTCAGCATGAGCTAGGAAAGATACAGCAGTTGCTGGAGAAGAGCTGAGTGGATCACAAGTGATCTCTAAGCAGTATCTGCAGATCCCATGTGCTTTGAAAGGAGCCAAGCCTCTTGTTTTCAGTGTTCAGGCAATTTCCTGCCTTCTTTCTTAATGTTCCATAAAGCTCCTGGTACTATTGTTTGCTTGGCTGGTCGGCAATACCTATAAAATGTTGCATGAACTAAAACCTGCTAACTCAAATACCAACTAAGGCAGGGGCTTGCTTCAGAGTCAGTGTACACATCGAGCCTCTGAGTCTTAAAGTAAATGGCTTCCCAATTAGAGTGTATGACCCCTAGTCATTATAAATGGGATTGTGAACCAGGCAATATCATGCTGCTGCATGGACCCTTTTCTTCTTGGCAGATGAACTGTACACATATACTATCAGTCACAATATCATGCCCTTTTGCTCATTCTCTGGGACTTGTTTCCTTGAAGTACAATTCTTGAAATACTGTTTCTGTAATGGTCAGAGCTATGTGAAGAAAGCAATAATTCTTTTTATTTTTAAGGAACACATTTGTTTCCAACATAATCTGATAAAGGATAGGCCTGAAAGAAAAAATATATGTATGTAGGTTCTTCTCCCTTTCTACTCTGCCCTAGTGAGACCACACCTGGAATACTGTGTCCAGTTTTAGGCTCCCCAGTTCAAGAGAGACAGTGAGTTGCTGGAGAGTCCAACAGAGAGCCATGAGGATGATTAGGGGACTTGAGCATCTCTCCTATGAAGAGAGACTGAGAAACCTGGGCTTTTTAGTCTTGAGAAGACTGAGAGGGGATCTGACCAATGCCTATAAGTATCTGAGAGGTGGGTGTCAAGTGGAGGGGGCCAATCTCTTTTTTGGTGGTGTGCAATAGTAAGACAGAGAACAATGGGTACAATCTTGAACATAGAAGATTTCACCTCAACATGAGGAGAAACTTCTTTACAGTGAGGGTGATGGAGCACTGGAACAGGCTGCCCAGAGAGGCTGTGGAGTCTCCTTCTCTGGACACTTTCAAAACCTACCTGGGTGCATTCCTGTGCAGATTACTCAAGGTGATCCTGGTTTGGCAGGGGGGTTGGACTCAATGATCTCTGAAGGTCCTTTCCAACCTCTAATGTTCTGTGACTGTGATTTTTATATATATGTATGTATGTATGTATGTATTTACAGAAGTAATTTCTGAATTTGATAACAAAGGTGTTCTGGTGGACAGTAACTAAGAGGTTACTGTCCTCCCATCATCAATGTTATCTGCAGAAAGCACAAAGTTGGATGAATCTGTGAAGCTCTTGGAAACTCAGAACTGCAGCACATGGAAAAGCCAAAGTAATATTTCAAGTACTGCAAGGCTTTGCCTACAGTAAGTAAGCAAGGAGCCTTTGTTGTGGTGACTTACTGCTTTGTGTAGAATAGGAAATCTTGTGCAATTGGGGAAAATTAAGTTTTATGTGCTGCAACTGAAGATTACCTGTGGGGAATCACACGCAAATAAATGTACTGCTCACTCTGTCTCTGATAAAGCACTAGAATGAAGAATGAAAGAAAATGCCAAGAAAATGTTTTGATTCAACTGCTTGTAAAAGGAACCAAGGTATACACACTTTAAGTGTGCATGGCTCTTGCAGCCCCAGCCCCAGGGTCATACTTCATGTTTCGCTGGCAGCAGGCAAGATCAAAAGATGTCAGCCATCAGTCACAAAAGCTACTGCATCATTGGGGAGCTGTGTCCAGGCCCTGGGTTCACTATTTGCCAATTGGGGTGAAAATATGAATCAGGACACAACGTGCTCCTATTTTCCCCAACCATTTAATAATTCCCTAGAGGGACAGTTCTGAAATGCTTTTCTGAAATGGGAGATGAACAACACGTGTTTGAGATGGGCAGCAGCACACCAGGGAATGTGGGTTGTGTGACAGAACACTGGCCCTTCTTACTTTGCACACAGAGGAGAAAAGAAAAAAACAAAAAGGTCCCCTTTTGATAGAGATAGAACATGCCAGCCTGAGTTTGCATCTCACAGCTGTCCTATCCAGCGGCTGTTACAGTGTAAACCTGAAGCTTGAAGCTACCTGTGCATTTAAAGTGCTTCCTTCCCACACAGATGGGCTGATGCCTGGTGCAATAGTACAGCTGTCTTTTCCATCAGTAGGAGCTCTACTTTGCTTCCTTCTTCACTCTATGCAGTACTTTGAAAATAGTTTTACATGAGATTGTCTTACCTTAGAGACATTTATACTTCTGTCATATTTGTCAAAAGGTGGACCACAGATTAGGATGTCATTAGGGAGCAGTGGCTGTTGCACATGGCATAATTACACACATCCCAGTTGTGTAGGAAGCCTCAGCAGTGACTAAGGGCTCTGAAAGCCAGTCCAGAAGATATGAAAATGTGTTTTGTATGCTACATGATGATGTAATCAGGTTCACAACCCTTCCCCCTCATCTTGTGGAAGAAAAATCTGACAAGGCTGAATTGTGACGAATTGTGATGAGTTCTTGATTGAAAATGGCAGCATTCAGCCTCAGAATCGTGACATGACTGACTGTCCCTCACCTAGAGGAATCACTTGCAGCCTTCTTTGGAGAATCCAAGATGTTAAAATATGATTGGGTTCAAGGCCAAGGTCAGAGTGAGATGTCTCTCCACTGACTTGTCAACAGCTGCAGTCAAGGAGTTTGATGAACTTTCTGGGTATCAAACTAGAAAATTCTATTTGTTCAACTTCTTGAGTTTGAGTTCTGGTTTAGGGTAAAAGGCACATGCCCAGTGCTTTTGAGTCATTGTGTGAAGCAGCTTAGTACCCTTTCCTCTGTAAGGCTCATCCTACTCCAGTTTCTGTCAAAGCCTGCTCTACCATGGGTGTCACTGCTTGATAAGAGGTGTGCCATTTCTTCTGAACATGAGCCTGCAGTGTGCCCAGGCAGCCAGGAGGGCCAATGGCATCCTGGCCTGCATCAGGAACAGTGCGGCCAGCAGGAGCAGGGAGGTCATTCTGCCCCTGTACACTGCACTGGTTAGGCCGCACCTCGAGTACTGTGTCCAGTTCTGGGCCCCTCAGTTTAGGAAGGAGGTTGACTTGCTGGAGTGTGTCCAGAGAAGGGCAACAAGGTTGGTGAGGGGTTTGGAACACAAGCCCTATGAGGAGAGATTGAGGGAGCTGGGGTTGCTTAGCCTGGAGAGGAGGAGACTCAGGGGTGACCTTATTGCTCTCTACAACTACCTGAAGGGAGGTTGTAGTGAGGTGGAGGTTGGTCTCTTCTCTCAGGCAACCAGTACCAGAACAAGAGGACACAGTCTCAGGCTGCATCAGGGGAGGTTTAGGCTGGATGTTAGGAAGAAGTTTTACACAGAGAGAGTGATTGCCCATTGGAATGGGCTGCCCGAGGAGGTGGTGGGGTCGCTGTCGCTGGGGGTGTTCAGGACGAGGCTTGACAGGATGCTTGGTTCCATGGTTTAGTTGATTGGGTAGTGTTGGATGATAGGTTGGACACGATGATCTCGAAGGTCTCTTCCAACCTGGTTTATTCTATTCTATTCTATTCTATTCTATTCTATTCTATTCTATTCTATTCTATTCTATTCTATTTAGCAACCATGAGCTCTGAGCGGATCTTTTATGATGCTCAGGCACATATGTCACATTACTGCAATAAAGCACGATGATTGCTGGCATTAGTCACTTTTATGACATCCATATGCAAATGCTGTTTGTGTTAGTATGCTACAACTGGAACGAATTTGGAAAACCACTGCTCTAGGCCATGCTGTTTGAGTTCTGAGATGGCAAAATTAATGGGCTAGCAAAAAATTTGCACAGTAGGAAATCTTTCTGAAAGAGTAGAAGGCAGTTGTTTTCTTTGTTTGTGGAATAACCCAAGATCAAATATTTTCCTAACACATTCCTTTCTCTACATGGACTGCCCTCACCTGCACCTACATTCTCCAGGCAGAAAGACAAGTTTTCCCAGGAAACTGAATTTTTGCAGACTGTGACCACACCATGCAATGCAGTCACACAGAGGCATTTGTTAATAATACTTTCATTATTTCATTATTTTTGCCATTGAATACATAGAATACATAGAATAAACCAGGTTGGAAGAGACCTTCAAGATCATCGCGTCCAACCCATCAACCAACCCAACACCACCTAAACAACTAACCCACGGCACCAAGCACCCCATCAAGTCTTCTCCTGAAAACCTCCAATGATGGCGACTCCACCACCTCCCCAGGCAGCCCATTCCAATGGGCAATCACTCTCTCTGTATAGAACTTTTTCCTAACATCCAACCTGAACCTCCCCTGGCGCAGCCTGAGACTGTGTCCTCTTGTTCTGGTACTGGCTGCCTGGGAGAAGAGACCAACATCCGTCTGTCTACAACCTCCCTTCAGGTAGTTGTAGAGAGTAATAAGGTCACCCCTGAGTCTCCTCTTCTCCAGGCTAAGCAACCCCAGCTCCCTCAGCCTCTCCTCGTAGGGCTTGTGTTCCAAACCCCTCACCAACTTTGTTGCTCTTCTCTGGACTCGTTCCACCAAGTCAGCATCCTTCCTAAATTGAATTGAACGCTGAAGAACTCCCGCCATGGATCAGTACTCCATTGTGAGAAGCATTACATAAACATAGAGGAAGGAGACAGGTCTTGGCCCAAAGGAAGACAAAAAATTTTAGACAAAATTTTTTTTTGAAGACATTTGAAGACAAAAATAGACAAAATATACAACGAGACAGTCTTATCAGCAAGAATGAGAGAGGATTTTGCGCACCATAAATCTTCTGTAGGCATTGCAGCCAACAACAGTTTTAGAGAGGAGTCTGGGACAGCAATGCCAATGCAAATGTCTGGGTGTTTTTGAAGGATTCATCACAACAGTGAAGAACAGAACACTACAGAAGAAGATGTGAATTTGAAAAAAAATGACAAAATGGTTGATATAGTTGGCTGATCAAAGGCAGGGATTGATCTTTCAGCAGTTAATAAAAGACAACAGGTAGAGAAATTAATAAGCAATTTCAAGTTTGCAAGTAAGGGCAAGTTGTATGGGCTCTACAGGATAGAAAAGGGCTTCAGAGGGAAAGAAAGTGGCAGCAGATGAGCACTTTGGATGACTCAAGTCTGCATTTTCTAAGGATTCAGAAAGGATGTACACATAATCAGGATACAAGATGATAAGATTTTGGTCTTTGTCAATGCTCAGAAATCAGGTTGGCCAAAGACTAGGTAGGACTGCCAGCCACATGGACGAATGGAGGAAGGCATGAGCATGTGATTCCTGCTGACAATGTCTTTATAACTTCTGATCAAAGAACAGTGATCCCTCTTTGACCCGTGACCAAACAGGAAGAGTAATACTGAATTCTGATTGTGTACTGCACTGAAACCTCACGTATGTGTTTAGTGAGAGTTGCTCTATGTAAAAGCATATATATATGTTGTTGGATTATTGTGGAGCTGCTTCTGCCTTGACCTTAAGTCAGCCCTCAGATGAGTTTTTGTGCCCTCAGGGACCCCCACATGACAAAGCCTTGTGATTGAGACAGAGCATAGCCCCAAGCAGTAACCAACCAGAGTTAAACCATGACAGCTCCCCAAATGCTGTAAGGCAGAAAGGCTCAGTGGCAGTACCAAGAGCTACTAGACCTTGTCTCTGTAGCTTTCCTTTAACCTCAATAATTCATATATTGAGGGAGAGGAAAACCAGGCACCGCCTAAATCAATATAACCACCCTTCTCTCTCCTGAGCAATGAATCTATGGAAGTAAGAGGCTTTTTTCAGGGATGGTCAAGCCTCTTGAAGCACTAGACTGAAGCATTTATTTCTGCTCTCAAAGGGAAGAAACACAGTCCTTCCCCCTGGGCTAAGAAAGGGGGAAAAAAGGACATGAAAGGAATTCCTTACTCTGTTGCTGAGGTGGAAGCAATCTAAGAAAACAGATCAAAGAGATGATCCTCAAGAAACATGCCACTGAGCTTTACTTTCCCCACCAACAGCAAGGCAGTCAAGGAGTACTCTCCCTTCTTTTGCAGTGTTGCCTTCTTCTTGAGAAACAGTAACACAAGATAGCGCTGCCTCTGCCCTCAGTGACCTCCCCTTAGTTACAAGGTGGGAGAGAGTATCTCCTGCATGGGTCCACCACTGCCTGAATGCTCTGGCGCCTCTCCTACTTTGTCCCAAGGTTTCTAGAAAAAGTCTGTTATGGAAAAATTCTATTATGGAAACATCTTCCATGAAACTTCCTGTCAATTTGATTCAATTGTGTCTAAATAGATCGGAAGACTTCAAAGTCAGATTTAGAGCAGGACACTCCCCTCCAGCCTTACTTAAACCAAGGCTAATATTATTAACCTTGTTTATGGAGTACATAGTCCTGCTTTCTCATAAAATTATAACCTAATAAAATAATTTGATAAATTGAGGGAAAACCATGAGGTTGCATGCACAAAGCCCTAAATGATGCACTTCACCATTTTGCCATGATAGCTTAGAGTGCAGTTTAATGGCAGCATTGTCTTCAGAGTACCTGTGGGTGAGGGTTGCTGCCCTTGGCATATTTTCCTGCAGTGAGCATGAGATGCCACATATCCTGTTTTCCCACCTTCCTACTTTCTGCTCTATATCAGCATGGATGTTCATGTGGCTGTGGAGTAAATGGGATGATGGAACAGATATGACTTGGAAGCAAAAAATCAATGACAACTTAAATTAATGATTTTCAATAGGGTGAGTTCCCTGATTCATCTCAGTGTGCAACCATCTGTTTAGTAGTCTTGGAACAAGGTAGGCAGAAAGAAAGTGATGTCACAGGTGAAGCAACAAAATTGGTGAAAGGTCCAGAGAAAGGCAATGAAACTGGTGAAGGGTCTGGAGAATGAGTCTTATTAGGAGCAGCTGAGGGAACTGAGATTCTTTAGTCCAGAGAAGAGGAGGCTGAGTGGCCTCATTGCTGTGTACCTGAAAGAAGGCTGTAATGAGATGGGGGTTGGTTTCTTCTCTGAAGTATCATAGAATCATAGAATTGTTAGGGTTGGAAGGGACCTCAAGGATCATCAAGTTCCAACCCCCCTGCCATGGGCAGTGACACCTCACACTAGATCAGGTTGCTCAGAGCCACATCCAGCCTGACCTTAAAAACTCCAGGGATGAGGCTTCTACCATCTCCCTGGGCAACCTGTTCCAGCATTTCACCACCCTCATGGTGAAGAACTTCTTTCTAACATCAGATGATAGAATGAGAGAAAATGACCTGATACTGTGCCAGGCAAGGTTTAGGTTGGATATTTGGGAAAATGTCTAATGGAAAGATCAGTCAGGCATTGAAATAGGTTGCTCAAGGAGGTGGTGGAGTCATCATCCCTGCAGGTGTTCAAAAAATATGTGGACATGGCACTTCAGGACATGGTTTAATGGGCATGGTGAGCTTAGGTTGATGTTTTGACTCAATGATCTGGAGGTCTTTTCCAACCAAAACAATTGTATTATTCTATGAATAATACAATAATAATGAATAATATAATAATAAGAAGGACAATCCTTTTTGGCCGCAGTCCTTGCTTTTGTTGGGATAAAACAACACCAGTATCACACCCAAAATATGTTGTAGCAGCACATTGTATAAACAACGGCTGTCCACTTTGTAAATGAACAAAGTAAGCAAAAACAAAGACTCCTGTGTAATTTCTTCTACAGAATAGAATAAACACAGAGGGATGAGCCTTCACAAATATTGTGTGTTCTTGAGAAAATCTGGAAAAGATGGAGATCCCCAAATTAATTCCAAGTATCTTCCCTTGTCTCTGAGTTTTGTTTTCAGTTTGTTTGTACTGATTCCTCCTCTAGTCTTTTGAAATTGGTCTTCTCAATGTTCAGCTCTAACACCTCACAAAATGTCAGAAGATTTGAGACATAACTCAAACATCTGGTTTTGGCATAGTTAATAACATTTTAAAGCTAAAAATCAAGTTCATATGTTATTTTTGTTGTTTGAGGCATGCATTCAGCACAGATATGCAGTCCTGGGTCTCTGTGCCTACAATAAACACAGTTTGACCATTCCAGGATCTACCACAATAAATAAGAAAAGAGGTAAAAACAATTCCTAGCTTTGTCATATTGAGAAACTATTATTCTTGAAACCACTTCTTGAAAGATTAAAGGGTCAAGTTCAACCACATTTTGTGACTCTTCAGCATGGTATAATAATATTTATGTAACATGCTGTCTTCTGAAAACAGATCAGAGTGGACTCTAACTGGTGTCCCCCCAAAATAATAATTTATGGTGTCATATCAGCTACCCATCCTGTCCCTCTGATGGAGGTCATCTTACCCACCACAGGCACAGCAAAGGATAAGACATGCTTCCACCTCCTCCAGGTCCTTTCACAGGCTGGTATTTTAGTATTGAACCATTCTTTTCTTTGGCAACCACAGCACCAGTGCCACAGCTGACACATGGAAACATTTTGCCCTTTGTTCAGAGGGCTGTGGTCATCAGCAAAGAAGCAGAAGACAGTTTTCCAGATGCACCTCTCAAACCCCTCACACCCTCCCTCTATGGCTACATTTGGATTGAAGATCTCTACTCTGAGAGTTTTAGGGCACCAAGAAAGCTCCCCCAGAAAGAAGCTAATTAAGATGTGCACGATGCATTAACAAGGACACTAGAAAACAAAATGAAGAATGCTTTGTGAGAGATAATGAAATCCTCTAGGAACTTATTTTTAATTAACTGCTAGACAATTCATGTGTCTGTTGACATGTAATTCCTTAATACACTTTCATGCATCAGCTCTAGGTAAGTGAGACTGAAAGATATTTTCTTTTCAAAAGGAAAAAGATCCCAGGAATTCAGCACTGCTGAAGCAATCTTTAGAAGCTGTCAGACGTGATCAGTGGCTGGAAAAGACAAAAGCCCTGTTTTTGTGCCTCCTCTAGAGAGAGCAGATTATTGACAATGTGCTCTAGAGTCTCCTCCGGGCCCCGGGACAAGCGGGTATGAGCAATGGGAACTGCTAACTTCCAGCTCTTGGAAACCTGTGCTGTTGCTGAACTATTTCATTCTAACGGTTGTGTGCTATGAGGATGCTGAGCACCGGTTGAAAGTCCAAAACACTTGCTGTACAGGCAAAAGCTAACCTTAAGTAATGTGCTATCTACTTACTTAGTTCTCGTCAGTAGATATAATGCTAAAGGGACCTGATGCTTTGCCTGATGCGTTTTTTCACTTGAAGCACTGCTGGACCACATGAAGAGTTACTTTTTGTGTGTGTACGTGTCTTTCTTAAAATGTGTGGCAGGAATGTTAATGTGGGTGGGTTAAACCATCACACTACAACACCTCAGGTATCCTAGAAAGATAAAAAAGAGGCCACAGATAGTAAGGCATCTTCCCAAGACTTTCCAAAGATTTGCTGTACATGTATCTAAGTGTTGCCAAAACCTTACTCATTCAGGGCACCTTGCAGCTTCTGAATGACAAAAGTTTCCTTAGTAAAAACATAAAGAATAGTGACAGGTACATGAGAGAGAGATACTTCTGGAAATCAGTAAATGTTGCCTATAGCATCAAAGAACTGACTTGAATGAAGATACTCTTTGCTGGTAAAACGGGAGGATTTATGTGCAATGAGCATTTTGGGCCTTTCACACCTTGCAGAGCAGGAACCTACAGTCTGAGCAACCACATAAGACAAGTAGTTCCCCCTCCCTCAAGGCTGAAGCTAGTAGCCCTGCCTTCCCCTTCTAATCCATGAAAAGAAACAGGTTCTTCTACAAGCAGGCTCACCTGACATTTTGTAGATGTCTCCATTAAGCAGAAATGCCTACTTATTTCCTTACAAGCATCTGGTTATCTCTCTGTATGCTAAGGGGGAATCTAGACACTTAGCTCAAAGGTAATGATCTCTCTGGTGTTGGTCAGATGAATAGGACAGAGGGACTTGAAAGGTCTCTCAAAGGATTTGAGAATTTGAATTTCCCAGTTCAAAAGCGCTATTTGGGCCAGAATCACTGTTCTGTTACTGCTGCTCCATCTTGATGTGACTTGCCAATACCACTGCGCTTCAGCAGATGTCTGCCTCTTCACTTAGAATCCAACTGAGCATTTTTAAGTTTAAGAGAGCGTGGAAAAGAAAGAAAAAAGAACACTAGAGGGAAAGAAAACAATAAATAAATTGATAGAATAGAATAGAATAGACCAGACCAGGTTGGAAAAGAACTTTGAGATCATCAAGTCCAACCTATCATCCAACACTATCTAATCAACTAAACCATGGCACCAAGTACCCTATCCAGTCTCTTCCTAAACACCTCCAGTTATGGTGACTCCACCACCTTCCTGGGCAGCCCATTCCAATGGCCAACCACTCTTTCTGTGAAGAATTTCTTCTTAAAATCCAGCCTAAACCTCCCTCCCCTGGTGCAGATTGAGACTGTGTCCTCTTGTTCTGGTGCTGGCTGTCTGGGAGAAGAGAACAACCCCCACCTGGCAACAACATCCCTTCAGGTAATTGTAGACAACAATCAGGTCTCCTCTGAGCCTCCTCTTCTCCAGGCTAAGCAACCCCAGCTTCCTCAGACTCTCCTCATAGGGTTTGTGCTCCAAAATCCCCAACTTTCTTAACCCTTCTCTGTTCACGTTCCAGCAAGTCAACATCTTTCCTAAACTGAGGGGCCCAGAACTGGACACAGGACTCAAGGTGTGGCCTAACCAGGGCTGAGTACAGGGGCACAAAGACTTCCCTGCTCCTCCTGGCCACACTATTCCTAATACAGGCCAGGATGCCATTGGCCTTCTTGGCTGCCTGGGCACACTGCAGGCTCATGTTCAGCCTACTATCAACCAGCACCCCCAGGTCCTTTTCTGCCTGGCTACTCTCCAGCCACTCTGACCCCAGCTTGTAGCTCTGCATGGGGTTGCTGTGGCCAATGTGCAGAACCCGGCACTTGGATGTGTTCAATCTCATGCCGCTGGACTCTGCCCATCTGTCCAGCCTGTTGAGGTCCCTCTGCAGAGCCTCTCTACCCTCCAGCAGATCAACTCCTGCCCCCAGCTTGGTGTCATCTGCAAATTTACTGATGATGGACTCAATATCCTCATCCAGATCATCAATAAAGTTGTTAAAGAGCATGGGGCCCAGTACTGATCCCTGGCAGACACCACTTGTGACTGGCTGCCAGCTGGATGTGGCACCATTCATCACCACTCTCTGGGCTTGGCCCTCCAGCCAGTTCCTAACCCAGCACAGAGTGTTGCTGTCCTAGCCACAGGCTGACAGCTTGGCCAGGAGTCTGCTGTGGGGGATGGTATCAAAGGCCTTGCTGAGGTCCAGGTAGACTACATCCACAGCCTGCCCCCCATCCACCAGGCGGGTCACCTGATCATAGAAGGAGATCAGGTTGTCAGGCAGGACCTGCCCTTCCTAAATCCATGCTGGCTGGGCCTGATCCCTTGGCCATCCTCTAAGTGCTGTGTGATTGCACTCAAGATGACCTGTTCCATAATCTTGCCTGGCACTGAGGTCAGGCTGACAGCTCTGTAATTCCCTGGCTCCTCCAACTGTCCCTTCTTGTGGATAGGCATCACATTGGCCAGCTTCCAGTCATCTGGGACCTCTCCAGTGAGCCAGGACTGCTGAAAAGTGATGCAGAGCAGCTTGGCCAGCTCATTTGCCAGCTTTCTCAGCACCCTACGGTGGATCCCTTCTGGTCCCATGGACTTGTGGGGATCCAAGCAGCTAAGGAGGTCTCTAACTACCTCCTCCTGGATCACAGGGGAACTATACTGCTCCCTGACTCCATCTGCCAGCTCAGGAGGCCAGTTGTCCAGAAGACAACCTATCCTACTGTTAAAATTTGAGGCAAAGAAGGTGCTAAGTACCTCTCCCTTTTCCTCATCTTTTGTTACAATGTTCCCCTCTGTATCCACCAAGGAGTGGAGGTTGTCCTTTCCCCTTCTCTTGCTATTAATATATTTGTAGAAGGATTTTTTTGTTGTTCTTCACAGCAGTGGCCAGTTGAAGCTCTAAATGGGCTTTTGCCTCTCTATTTTTTTTCCTACATGACTTAGCAACATCCTTAAACATTTTATGGGTAACCTCTCCTTCCTTCTAGAGGTGATACACCCCCTTTTTTTCACTTAATTCACCCAGAAGCTCATTGACCATCCAGGCTGGGTGTCTGCCCTGGCAGCTCATCTTCCAGCACATTGGCACAGCCTGGTCCTGAGCCATTAAGATTTCTTTCTTGAAGTAGGTCCAGCCCTCCTGGGCCCCTTTGTTTTTAAGGGCTGTTTCCCAAGGTACCTTCTGAGTTAGTTCCTTGAGTAACCTGAAGTCCACCCTCCGGAAGTCCAGAGTGGAGGTTTTATTGCTGCCCCTCTTAGCTTGACTGCATATTGAAAACTCAATTATCTCATGGTCACTGGACCCCAGGCCCCAGATGAACATACCAAGCACAATGCAACAGTTTCTGAAGGCATTCTGCTCTTTCTGCCTAGGAAAATTGGGGAATTTTGTAACAAAAGCAACCTCAGGACCATAACAGGAGAACAGAAGCTTTGTGACAGAAACCAAAACTCAGTGCAGAAATAAAAGAAACAAGACAGAATTACAGCCAGAACCAGAAAATATATTCAAGCACAAGCAAAGTTCAGGAGAGTCGGAGATAAAGGGAAGGGATGATAGTAGTGTTGTGTGTTGGCAGCACAGGGAAGTGGCTGCAGATGAAATGCCAGTCAGTTTGCACTGGGAAGGATGACAAAAAGGGGTGTGTAGGAGAGTGTTAGTTGTCTTTGAGTGGACTATTGCTAGAGAACAAAGACTTGTTATCAGATGACTGACTTACACTTTAATTTTTGGCATACAGGAGGCAATGATTCAGAAATTCAAATATAGAAATGATATATATGTGTTTCTGAAAGGCTTAGGAAATGGGGTTATTTGCCAAGGTTGTGGGCCTAGGAATGGGTGGTCTGGAAACCTTCTATAAATAACCCCAGAGAGTTATTTTTACAAAATGCAATCTAGGAAATTCAGATATTACTCATCATGCAGGGTGGATGGGGGAAGATATTCCTGAATGTGACAACCGGCCAATTTCTAGATCAACAGTCCCTGGAAAAGTCAGAAGCGATAACAACTTGGATGTGGTTTTGATTAATAGAAAGAGTGATCATAACATATAAACCCAAACTTCACTATGAATTAATTAGGCAGGAGGACATTCAACAGAAGAGCTCTAACTAAAAATGTCAGTTCCCAAGAGGGGAATTTTCACAACCTACTCATATGTATAAATTTGGGTGCTGGCTGTCACCATGGCTCACCACAGGTCTCATGACTGTCTGGGCTGGAGGATGACTCAAACGTGACGGCACTCCCACCTCTCTCTGTATGTAGGCTTCCATTCTGTGGCACCCACCTCAGATGAACTTTGGAGGAATGTGCCTTTGGAGTCAGAAACCAGAAAGCAATCCTGTACTGACTTGTCCAGACATAGCTTGAGGGGAATGTGTGATTAAAAAAAGGTTGAGATGAGGATATCAGCTCAACTAATATAATATAGGGGAAAACTGGTATTTAGAATAGAGTAGAATAGTTTAGAATAGAATAGAATAGATTAGAATAGAATAGAATAAACCAGGTTGGAAGAGACCTTCAAGATCATCACGTCCAACCTATCAACTAATCCAACACCACCCAAACAACTAACCCACGGCACCAAGCACCCCATCAAATCTTCTCCTGAAAACCTCCAATGTTGGTGACTCCACCACCTCCCCAGGCAGCCCATTCCAATGGGCAATCACGCTCTCTGTATAGAACTTTTTCCTAACATCCAGCCTGAACCTCCCCTGGCGCAGCCTGAGACTGTGTCCTCTTGTTCTGGTGCTGGTTGCCTGGGAGAAGAGACCAACATCCGTCTGTCTACAACCTCCCTTCAGGTAGTTGTAGAGAGAAATAAAGTCACCCCTGAGTCTCCTCTTCTCCAGGCTAAGCAACCCCAGCTCCCTCAGCCGCTCCTCACAGGGTTTGTGCTCCAAGCCCCTCACCAACTTTGTTGCTCTTCTCTGGACTCGTTCCAGCAAGTCAACATCCTTCCTAAACTGAGGGGCCCAGAACTGGACACAGTACTCGAGCTGCGGCCTAACCAGTGCAGCGTACAGGGGCAGAATGACCTCCCTGCTCCTGCTGGCCACACTGTTCCTGATGCAGGCCAGAATGCCATTGGCCTTCTTGGCCACCTGGGCACATTGCAGGCTCATGTTCAGCCTACCATCGACCAGTACTCCCAGGTCCCTCTCTGCCTGGCCACTCTCCAGCCACTCAGACCCCAGCCTGTAGCACTGCATGGGACCCGGCACTTGGATGTGTTCAATCTCATGCCATTGGACTCTGCCCATCTGTCCAGCCTGTCGAGGTCCCTCTGCAGAGCTCTCCTACCCTCTAACAGATCAACACCTCTCCCCAGCTTGGTGTCATCTGCAAATTTACTGATGATGGACTCAATATCCTCATCCAGATCATCAATAAAGATATTAAAGAGCATGGGGCCCAGCACTGATCCCTGGGGCACACCACTAGTGACTGGCTGCCAGCTGGATGTGGCACCATTCACCACCACTCTCTGGGCTCGGCCCTCCAGCCAGTTCCTAACCCATCACAGTGTGCTCCCATCCAAGCCATGGGCTGATAGCTTGGCCAGGAGTTTGCTGTGGGGGACGGTGTCAAAGGCCTTGCTGAGGTCCAGGTAGACTACATCCACAGGCCTCCCCACATCCACCAGGCAGGTCACTTGATCTTGGAAGGAGATCAGGTTGGTCAGGCAGGACCTGCCCTTCCTAAATCCATGCTGGCTGGGCCTGATCCCTTGGCCATCCTCTAAGTGCTGTGTGATTGCACTCAAGATGACCTGCTCCATAATCTTGCCTGGCACTGAGGTCAGTCTGACAGCTCTGTAATTCCCTGGCTCATCCAACCGGCCCTTCTTGTGGATGGGCATCACATTGGCCAGCTTCCAGTCTTCTGGGATCTCTCCAGTGAGCCAGGACTGCTGAAAAATGATGGAGAGTGGCTTGGCCAGCACATCTGCCAGCTCTCTCAGCACCCTAGGGTGGATCCCGTCTGGTCCCATGGACTTGTGGGGATCCAAGCAGCACCTTCTCCTGGAACAGAGGGAAACTATGCTGCTCCCTGGCTCCTTCTGCCAGCTCTGCAGGCCAGCTGTCTGGAAGACATTCTGTCCTGCTATTAAAAACTGAGACAAAGAAGGTGATAAGTACCTCTGCCTTTTCCGCACAGACTGTTCCTGCGCCTTCAAGAGTTCTTCCTTGAAGCAGGCCCAGCTCTCCTGGACCCCTTTGTTTTTAAGGGCTGTTTCCCAAGGAACCTTCTGAGTTAGTTCCTTGAGTAACCTGAAGTCTGCCCTCCGGAAGTCCAGAGTGGAGGTCTTCTTGCTGCCCCTCTTAGCTTGACTGAATACTGAAAATTCAATTATCTCATGGCCACTGGCCCCTAAACAGCCTCCAACCACCACATCACCCACCAGCCCTTCCCTCTTGGTGAAGAGGAGGTCAAGCATAGCCTTACCCCTGGTAGGCTCGTGCACCACCTGGGATAAGAAGCTGTCCTCCATGCACTCTAAGAACCTCCTAGACTGTCTCCTCTCTGCTGTGCTGAGATCCCAGCAGATGTCAGGCAGGTTGAAGTTGCCCATGAGAACAAGGTCAGGCGATCTTGAGACAGCCTTAAGCTGCCTATAGAATGACTCACCAACATCTTCATCCTGGTTGGGTGGTCTATAACAGACTCCAACCTGGATGTCTGCCATTCTGGTCTTCCCTCTAATTCTCACCCACAAGCACTCAACCAGATCATCCCTGATCTCCATCTTAATGGCATCTAGTGCCTCCCTGATGTACAGGACCTCCCCTCCACCCCTTCTTCCTTCACTTGTATCTCTTGAAGAGCCTGTAGCCATCGATTGCAGCGCTCCAGTCATGTGAGTCGTCCCACCACATCTCTGTGATGGCAACTACATCATAACTTTCCTGCTGCAACAAGGCTTCCAGCTCCTCTTGCTTGTTGCCCATGCTTCGTGCATTAGTGTACATGCACTTCAGCTGGGCTGCTGGTTTCACCTCTGGCTCTAGCTTATCATCCCCAGACTCCTGCCTGCGGGGACTGGGTTCAGCCTCCTCCCCTTTCAAATCTAGTTTAAAGCCCTATCAATGAGACCTGCCAATTCCCTTCCTAGAATTTTTTTCCCTTTGGGGGATAGACCATTCTTGTACACTGTGACCTTTCCCCTCCTCTGGGACAGATGTACTCCATCTGTTGGCAGCTGACCTGGTGCAGCAGAAAGTTTTCCAAGATCAAAAAACCTGAAATTCTTTTGTCTGCACCAGCCTCTAAGCCACTTGTTGACTATAGCTGCCGACCTGTTCCTTCTGGTATTCCCTCCTGCAACTAAGGGTATTGATGAAAAGATTATTTGTGCACCTGACCCCTCAACCTGATCTCCCAGGGCCCTGAAGTCATTTTTGATAGCCCTGGGAGTTCTGGTTGCAACATCATCATTCCCTAACTGCATAACTATTAAGGGATAGTAGTCAGAGGGCTGCACCAGACTAGGCAGCCTTCTGGTAACATCTCTAACCTTAGCTCCTGCGAGGCAACAAACTTCCCTGTGAGATGGGTCTGGCCAACATATGGGGCCCTCTGTTCCCCTCAGGAGGGAATCACCAATAACAATTAGCCTCCTCTTTTTTTAAATTCTTTTTTAAGTTAAAAGGTAACAATGCAGCCCAATTTTGCATCTCAAAGATAGTAGGAAGTCTGCATGAATGATTACCTCATGAAGTATGCTAGAAATTAAGAGAAAACTTAAAAGAAAATATCAAAATTATTTAAAAAAGAAAGAATTTTACCCAAAGTTGTGCTTAGATTTTAGCTAGAAAATGAAACCAAAGAGCAAATAGTTCTTCATATATATAAGCAAAAGGGAAAATATGAAATCAAGATGTTATATAGAAAAGATGGGTCACAGATATAAGTATGCATAATATGAATACATAATTATATATTATTATATACTGTATATTTGCTCTTCTCCTATGTGACTGCTAATACTCCTAGTTTTCCTGACTGACATCATAGTTATTTGAAGGTCTTTAAATTACTTTGTATGTGTGCAACAGTATTTTAGTAAGTTTTATTTTTGGAGCCAGCAGTGTGCCCAGGTGGCCAAGAAGACCAATGGCATCCTGGCCTTTTATCAGGAACAGTGTGGCCAGCAGGAGCAGGGAGGTCATTCTGCCCCTGTACTCAGCACTGGTTAGGCCACACCTTGAGTCCTGTGTCCAGTTCTGGGCCCCTCAGTTTAGGAAAGATGATGACTTGCTGGAACGTGTCCAGAGAAGGGCAACAAAGCTGGTGAGGGGTTTGGAACACAAGCCCTATGAGGAGAGGCTGAGGGAGCTGGGGTTGCTTAGCCTGGAGAAGAGGAGGCTCAGGGGTGACCTTATTGCTGTCTACAACTACCTGAAGGGAGGTTGTAACCAAGTGGGGATTGATCTCTTCTCCTGGGCTGCCAGCAGCAGAGCAAGAGGACACAGTCTCAGGCTGCATCAGGGGAGGTTTAGGCTGGATGTTAGGAAGAAGTTCTTCATAGAAAGAGTGATTTGGCATTGGAATGGGCTGCCTAGGGAGGTGATGGGGTTGCCATACAGAAAAGACTGTATGAGGCATTTAGTGCCATAGTCTAGTTGATTAGATAGGGTTGGGTGATCGGTTGGACTTGATGATCTTGGAGGTCTCTTCCAACCTGGCTGATTATGTGAAATTCTGTGATTCTGTAATGTGAAACTAGGATTAGTTGTGTAGGTTCTTCTTGCAGCTTACAACACAAATTCTGAATGTTTCAGTTTGAATGTGAAACGTGGGAGCTGTGTGTTTTATTTTACTCACATAGAAATCTGACACCAAAAAAGTATCTTGGAATATTCTACAATACTCTGTGAAAGAGAAAAACAAGTAGGACCAACTTTTTATAAGCTATGGAGGTGCAGGAATGAAGTCTAAAAACAATATAATTACAACATTCTAAAATGCCTATCAATAAAGCTTTTCAATAGAAGCTAGCAGAGCACCTCTTAGAGCTTATATTATTGTCAGCTTTACAAGGTTCTTATTACATTTTTATCTGATGCACAAAAGGAGAGAGAACAGAAAAAAATCAATTCTGATGTTAATGGGTGTAGTTCTTTACTCACTAGTATTACACTTACTTGCTACTGGGATGAATTTGCTCCTCTGAGATTTAGCAAGTCAGCTTTTCTAAAATCATCTACATTAGTTTCCTTCTACTCACCTTTCAAAAGCCTCCATTTTTATTAGTGTTAAATGACATTAGCAAGGTTAAAATGAACCATTTTGACAGTCCTTAAAAATAAAGATTGTAGGGTCTTTTTGGAAAGGGCACCAAACAAATGTTACTATCTAATGACAGGAAGAATGTCATGAAATATACTCTGGAAGGTTCACACTATGCTGCCAGAGACCACACAGATATAAATGATGGGTCAGACAACAAGGTTGAATTCATTATAAGAGTCCCACAGCAACCCATCTGTCCTGCAACTGAAGGTGGGGACCAGAGTGAAGAGAGAGAAAACACAGACAAGAAATGGCCAGGGCAAAAATGTTTTGTTGATGTTGTTGAAAATGGTCAAAATAGGAATACAGATAGTAGAATATAACTGTGGTGACTGCCACTGGGGACATAAGAATATCTGGAAATAGGTAAGATGGGAACCTGCATATAGAGAAAAAAGGTACATAATTTGCCACCCAGACTGAATGCTAGACTGGAGGTCACACCACCAGGAAAATACTGAAGAATCCTGAAGTTCAGCAGGTCTATAGACTGGGCTATGCGAAGGGCTCTGCTCTCTTCAGAGAAGTTACCTGCACTTCTTGGAAGCTTTAAAATCTTCCAACTAACTGAACACACACACACACACACACACACACACTCAGATACATGCATAACTTTCAACCATTGCATTAATCTGCAGGCTTACTAAATGTTATCATCAGCAAAGTGCACAGTTATACAATGAAGGATGAATTCAGCTCTGTGACACTATTTAATGACGTGGCAAATGTGCTCCATTTCCTCTGTATGGGTTAAGCTGCTCTAGAACGATTGGTACATTCAGTGGTACAGCACAAAATCATTAAATGTGCTCTGCAAAGCTAATTTTGGAATGAAAAAAAAAAGAGAATTGTTTTATTCTGAAATGCATTTGGCTTTATTTTTTTTCCCTTTGGTTATAGCTGAACTCTTTTTAAACACTGATTTGCAAGAATTCTTTTTCCTTGAGTCTCTGGGGAGCCTTGTGGATCTATGCTGCAGGGCACTGAAATCATCAGCTCTGCCCATTCTCCTCCTCCCTCTTTCTCCTAGACCTCCTTTCCACCTTTTTCTCTCTTTGTCTGTGAAGAACAGGAGAAGATTCCCATTACCCTGCTTCACTGCTCTGTAAAAAGAATTTTTAAACTCCTTATATTACTTAATCACTGCTTTCAGTGCCCCTTCTGTCATAAAACATTATAACAATGGGCTGGGACTTCATCAATTGTAATTTGCTGGTATTACAGCCACAGCAGCGCTTGGCATAATTGCCTTGCTCTACCACTACTTGTAAGGCTTGTAGATCTCAATCAATACTTCTTTGCATGGGGGGGTTGAAGTCAGAAATTTTGGTCTAAGCGCTCATCTTGCTTTATTTCCAATTCCTGCCTATCTGAGCAGGATGTGTCCCTCCAAATACTTTGAATATGACTGCCCTCAAGTTTCATAGACACTTCAGTCTATTAGGACACATCTAATTCCTCATTTTTCTCAGTTTCACACATAGCAGCATGACACAACTTCCAAAGAGAGATAATAACAGCAATTATGAAGAATGATGAAACTCACTTGAAGACAGTAAAATAAAATACAGTTAGGACTCTGAATTCCTTTCAGATCCAAAACTTGTCCCAGCAAGAATATAACTTTAAACCATACAGATTATTAATAAGAAGTTTATTTCAAGAGAGACGATGTTTTGGGGATAAATATTGTGTATTTTGTAGATAAATTAAACTGTAAATTGTCAGCCCAAATTACTTCTACTGAAGTCAAAGGACAGCAACAAAAAAAGGAAAAAAACCAAATAACCAGCAAACAAAAACCCCAACCCCCCCCTCCCAAAACATTGCAAACTCTCCCTGACAGAATACATCATCTGTGACTCATTCTGTAAAAGTCACCATACTGCGCTGCAAATAATTTTTCCTTATATGATTCTAGTTTCTCTGAGGTTGGGAGAGAGATGACACTAAAGGGGCAAGAAAAAGCCTCTCTGCAGAGAGAGCTGACAGACACAGCAGGCATGCAAGCACCCTTGCTGGACACTTGTAAGGAATAAAACATAAAACCCGTGCTGTGATACACTTCTGTGGCTATACGGACAACCACAAACGATACTGAGATACAGTCTTTCTAAATTACTGCAGGAAGCTGATATATTTTGATGTCTTCAGCCCCGTCCCAGCTTTGTGATGCCTTAATCTGGCTTTAGAAATATTCTACCAGGCTTCTGTTATGGAAGTAGACTACTCTTGAATTCAGTAAGTTCAGGGTGGAAAGAAGATGAAGGAGCCTAAGGAGGCTTTTATGGGGGCCAGCTGACAAGCCCAAGTGCTGGGAAGCCAGTGAGGTCTTGATGAGGAATTTGCTGATGACTTGGTAGTGCTGTGGCATACACCTCCCTTCCACCACACTGCAGCTTATTCATGCAAACACTTTCTAACAGAGCACTTGCAGAAGCCTACCCTGCAGGCATCCACACGGGGCTATGGCAGAACATTGCCAGGATTATATCCCCTCTTTGTAGCTTTGGCATGCTTAGCTCTAAGATTCTTGAAGTGAGTGTCTTGTTTTCTAAAGCTCTGCAGCAAGGCTAAGAGCTCTTGCTTAGGAGCAACTGGGGTCTGTCACTACAGATGGGCTCCAGGCTGGAATTTGCTCCATCCAGAGTGCAGGGCTTTGGATGCCATGTGAAATACCACACACTTTGGCCAATTGGCTCATACAAGTGGAAGGCTACTGTGAGAATTATGCTTTGCTTATTCTCCACATTTTGCCAATATTTTGAAAACCATTTAATGGACTTGGACAGACTCAAGAAGAGGTTTTAGATTCAAGTACTACTTGATTAACGGATTTATTTTATAAACATTGGCATTGAGATTTCAAAAACTTCTTTGGGATTTGTGCTGCTGATTCCTCTTAATTTTTAATGTAAAGTTAACATCTGAAGCTGGCAATGGCAACATAATTGTGTAACGCAAATAGTTGCATAAGCTCATCTCATATTCAGAACACAGCCTCCATCCATCAGGATGTGGATGCGGTAGGTGGCTGATGTTTCTCTCTGGAGGCTTTAGAATAGAATAGAATAGAATAGAATAGAATAGAATAGACCAGGTTGGAAGAGACCTTCAAGATCATCGCGTCCAACCTATCATCCAACCCACCTAATCAACTAAACCATGCAACCAAGCACCCCATCAAGTCTCCTCCTGAACACCTCCAATGATGGTGACTCCACCACCTCCCTGGGCAGCCCATTCCAATGGGCAATCACTCTCTCTGTGTAGAACTTCTTCCTAACATCCAGCCTAAACCTCCCCTGGCACAGCCTGAGACTGTGCCCTCTTGTTCTGGTGCTGGTTGCCTGGGAGAAGAGACCAACCTCCGCCTCACTACAACCTCCCTTCAGGTAGTTGTAGAGAGCAATAAGGTCACCCCTGAGTCTCCTCTTCTCCAGGTTAAGCAACCCCAGCTCCCTCAGTCTCTCCTCATAGGGCTTGTGCTCCAAACCCCTCACCAACTTTGTTGCCATTCTCTGGACATGCTCCAGCAAGTCAACCTCCTTCCTAAACTGAGGGGCCCAGAACTGGACACAGGACACAAGGTGTGGCCTAACCAGTGCAGCGTACAGGGGCAGAATGACCTCCCTGCTCCTGCTGGCCACACTGTTCCTGATACAGGCCAGGATGCCATTGGCCTTCTTGGCTGCCTGGGCACACTGCAGGCTCGTGTTCAGCCTACCATCGACCAGCACCCCCAGGTCCCTCTCTGCCTAGCCACTCTCCAGCCACTCTGACCCCAGCCTGTAGCTCTGCATGGGGTTGTTGTGGCCAATGTGCAGAACCCGGCACTTGGATGTGTTCAATCTCATGCTGTTGGACTCTCCAGCCTGTTAAGGTCCCTCTGCAAAGCCTCTCTACCCTCCAGCAGATCAACTCCTGCCCCCAGATTGGTGTCATCTGCAAATTTGCTGATGATGGACTCAATGCCCTCATCCAGATCATCAATAAAGATGTTAAAGAGCACAGGGCTCAGCACTGATCCCTGGGGCACACCACTAGTGACTGGCTGCCAGCTGGATGTGGCACCATTCACCACCACTCTCTGGGCTCGGCCCTCCAGCCAGTTCCTAATCCAATGCAGTGTGCTCCTGTCCAAGCCATGGGCTGACAGCTTGGCCAGGAGTTTGCTGTGGGGGACGGTGTCAAAGGCCTTGCTGGAGTCCAGGTAGACTACATCCACAGGCCTCCCCACATCCACCAGCCGGGTCACCTGATCATAGAAGGAGATCAGGTTGGTCAGGCAGGATCTGCCCTTCCTAAATCCATGCTGGCTAGGCCTGATCCCTTGGCCATCCTGTAAGTGATTTACAAACCATGGCACAAATATTGTACCCATGTCACCCAAGGATCTCATTCAAAAAGGTCTTTCAAGCCTCAGATTTCAAATTTATACAGATACCATATATGTGTGCATGTAATATATAGAAACAGAAACAGATTCCTTGAGGTCTCTTCCAACCTTGGTGATTCTGTGATTCATAAGCATATTTATTTCATAGGTGTGTGTGTCTGTGTATGAATGTATATGCACACCCACATTCCTGCATTAGAACATAGAACATAGAACAAACCAGGTTGGAGGAGACCTTCAAGATCATTGTGTCCAACCCATCAACCAATCCAACACCACCTAAACAACTAACCCATGGCACCAAGCACCCCATCAAGTCTTCTCCTGAAAACCTCCAATGATGGCGACTCCACCACCTCCCCTAGTCTGCCTATCTGGCTGTTAATGTCTCTTCAGAAACTTCCAGCATTGCTATTCTGACTGCCCCTCCATGGTCACCCAGGATATGCTAGTGCTTGAAAGACTTCAGTGAGATATCACTGCACATGTTCCCAATGAGCTGTTCCTCTGAGGCTTTCGGGCCTTGACCCTGCGAGAGCTGTAATTAAGAAGAACAGATACTAGTGGTGGGAGAGGGATCAGGAAGATGTGCAGTGTGTAGGCAGTGCAAGCACTTACAGCCTGCAGGTGAGACTAGAGCTGGAGAAAGGTGCTGGGGTGCAAGAGTGGCTGGCTGCACAGAGGACCTTAATTTTCCCTTCCTGCAGCAAAGTTCAGGACAGTAACATTGGACACCCCAGGGACAAGAAAGAGAAAGGAAAAAGGATGGAATTGGGGAGAAACCCTGCTTTCTGATTTAATCACAACAAACTGAAATGTCTTATGCATTCAGAGCAGAAGAAAACTAGTCATTAACTTATGTGAGGCAGCTGGTTTCCCAATAATGGCTCCTACACGTTCTGGTTTTAATATTATTGTTCTTGTCAACTGTGGGAACATAATGTATATTAATGATGGTTTATTCCAAATTGGTCATTGTCTGAGTTAATAATTAGGTAGTCAGGCACTAATTATCTCTATTTTGTATCAAATACTTAACTAAGAAATCTGGAGAAGTCATTTGGGAGACAGGCATCAGAGCTACACACAGTAGGGTGGGCTTTGCTGTAGGCACAGGAGACACTTCACTGCAGAGAGCAGCACCAGCCTATGCCTGGGAGCAGAGTCAGAGTGATAATGCTCCAAGTAATGGGTGCAGGGTGGCAGCACCTCGATGAAATACATACATGTGTGGTGCACATCCATTCTTCCCCACCCTGGTTCAGCCATGAAGGAGGAAAGCTCCTTAAAGACACTACCTGGCAACTGGACAGCAGAGCTGCTCCAGAAGAGCCATCACAGGCCACCACTGCTAGCTGCAACGTTTCTCCTGAGCAGCATCCAGCTGAATGGACAGCAGCAGGAGGGCATAGAAGGGGAAGAGATGGCACAACAGGTATGCTTGGAGGACATAACATCTCGGTATTTACTCTTAAATAAGCCTCCTGTGGAAATGACCACAGGACAAAGATGTATCCAGTGCATAGGGAATGAAAGACCTTGGGCATGTGGGTGGAGCTACCTGAGGTCCTGCTGGGGCAGGGGCCACTCACAGCACCCCTCCAAAGGTCTGTGCTTTCAGGGCATGGATGAACCTGCATCACTGATCCCCACCTGCTGGCAGCACCCACCTCTCCTCAGGTACATGCAAGATATCTCAACTGCAATCATCCTATTTTATCTACCTATTGTGGAGATTACACCAGTAATGCTAGATGGGAAGCCAACAACAGTAATTTAGGACATACATTGTGCTGGCCACTTTAAAGTGAATCAAGTTTATCCTCACAATGCCTTAGGTAAAAGCAACCAAAACAAATCCCTCTTCAGTTATGCTGGTGTAATTTGTCCTTCTTATGTAAGAATTTTCAACTTTGTCTTGCTCTTGTTGGCACCAAAAACCCCATGAGGTGTCAAGACCAGCACCCATCATGACTTATTATGAACTTACCTCAACATAGAGGATAGGAAAAATGCCAATCTTGTCACCTAGCATTCCTTCTGCCCAGTTGTCATCTACCCTCCTGATGACTGTCAAAATTTCATCCTAAAATAAGAGATACACAAAAATAATTAGATTTTTTTTTCAGTTGAAAGGTGCCAGTTTCTAGTTACCCACAAGACATCTCAGGGAGACAGTACACAGAGGAGCCAATAAGTCAGATGAAAATTTTCCCTGAATCCTGAGCGAGCAGCATCCCTGGCCCAACATCCCACCCAAGAAGCATCCGTCCCATCCAGTGGGTGTCCTACTCAAAGTGCTTTGAAACACCCTGTGGGCTGCTGAAGCTCATGATAGCAGCCAGCAGCTCCAAGGGCATGGGCCTAAGTGAGTAAGGATAGGTAACTCCTGACTCCATTGCAGGGACAGGGAAAACATTTGACCCAGGAGGTTGTGTCTAACCCAAAAGCGACAACTCTCTAGCATTCAGCTGCCCCTCTGCATCCTAGAGTCCATTGTAGTATTTGGCTGCTCCAGAAGACAGCTGAATGGGAAGCACCAGTAAAGCACAGGTAGTTCTGGATCATTTCCAGCAAGAAGCATACACTATTGCCTGAGTTTCCCAGCAACTAGCCTACACTGCTGATGTATAAATGTTACTTTACATTTAAAAAAAAATATACACATATTTAAGAGGCAAAAGTGCAAACCAGGTAAAAAGCCAAGGACAACATAATAAAAGATGAGCGGCATTCAACTGTTGGATCAGATGCAGTTTAGAGAAAAGTTCATTTTCTAAACCCAGTGACATTTGTTACTATATTTAATCTAAAATATTTTACAAAACGTTCATCTAGTGATGGACAATTTTGGGATTGTAAAACAGGTGACTATGCAAAGTGCAAGTAAGATTGATTCTGCTCAGTTTCTCTTGATGGAGTTAAAACCTAGAACATACCAGTCATTACCAAAGCTTGGTAATGACTAGAATCAAACCCTGAGATATGCAGTTTGAGCTGCTCAACTTGTCAATGGATTTGTGTTACCACATCTGTCTGCTGGGATTATACTGAACCTGGCCTTCAGCCAGCACTGCTTGTTACAAAGGCTGTGGCAGGCAGCCCTCTCTGCAGAGCACCGCCTGCGTGCTCAGGTCTACAGCCGGAGGAAAGGAATGGGCTGAGAGAAGCTGTAAGGTTTTGCTGAGATACCATTCATACTTTCATGGCACCCAATCTTCCTCTGTTCCTGTGCAGATATTTATTATAAAAACCAAACCTGAAGGATGGCCAAGGGCTCAGGTCCAGCCAATATGGATTTAGGAAGGGCAGGTCCTGCCTCTCCAACCTGATCTCCTTCTATGATCAGGTGACCCGTCTGGTGGACGTGGGGAGGCCTGTGGATGTAGTCTACCTGGACTTCAGCAAGGCCTTTGACACCGTCCCCCACAGTAAACTGCTGGCTAAGCTGTCGGCTCGTGGTTTGGACAGCAACACTCTGTGCTGGGTTAGGAACTGGCCGGAGGGCCGAGCCCAGAGAGTGGTGGTGAATGGTGCCACAGCCAGCTGGCGGCCAGTCACCAGTGGCGTCCCCCAGGGATCAGTGCTGGGCCCCATCCTCTTTAACATCTTCATTGATGATCTGGATGAGGGGGTTGAGTCAGTCATCAGCAAGTTTGCAGATGACACCAAGTTGAGAACAGATGTTAGTCAGTTAGAGGGTGGAAAGGCTCTGCAGAGGGACCTTGACCGACTGGACAGATGGACAGAGTCCAAGGGCATGGCATTTAACAAGTCCAAGTGCCAGGTGCTGCACTTTGGCCACGGCAACCCCATGCAGTGCTACAGGCTGTGGTCAGTGTGGCTGGAGAGCAGTCAGGCAGAGAGGGACCTGGGGGTGCTGATTGACAGCCGCCTAAACATGAGCCAGCAGTGTGCCCAGGTGGCCAAGAGGGCCAATGGCATCCTGGCCTGCATTAGGAATAGTGTGGCCAGCAGGAGCAGGGAAGTCATTGTACCCCTGGACTCTGCATTGGTTAGGCCACACCTTGACTCCTGTGTCCAGGTCTGGGCCCCTCAGTTTAAGAAGGACATCGAGACACTTGAACGTGTCCAGAGAAGGGCAACAAGGCTGGGGAGAGGCCTTGAGCACAGCCCTATGAGGAGAGGCTGAGGGAGCTGGGATTGTTTAGCCTGGAGAAGAGAAGGCTCAGGGCTGACCTCATTGCCCTCTACAACTACCTGAAAGGTGGTTGTAGACAGGAAGGAGTTGGTCTCTTCTCCCAGGCAACCAGCACCAGAACAAGGGGACACAGTCTCAAGCTGTGCCAGGGGAGGTTTAGACTCGGAGTGAGGAAAAAGTTCTTCACTGAGCGAGTCATTCGTCATTGGAATGTGCTGCCCAGGGAGGTGGTGGAGTCACCGTCCTTGGAGATGTTCAAGGCGAGATTGGACGTAGCACTTGGTGCCATGGTCTAGTCGTGAGGTCTGTTGGGAACAGGTTGGACTTGATCCTTGGGGTCTCTTCCAACCTTAGTTATACTGTGATACTGTGATACTGTAAACCAAAACAAAAAACCCCAAAAACCCCACAAACCCAACCCTGAAAAAACAACAAAATTCCAAACATCTTCCTCCAGAAAACTGAGACGTTCCCTGCTGTTCTCACTTTATTTCCATCACTCACTTGAGGAAAATGAGAGCTGCATATGGTCTAGCAACCTCCATGTAATAAGCTTTCCATATTAACTGGTCAGGCAACGGAAACTTTTTTTTTTCCCAGATACTTTTCACATAGAAAAAAAGAATCCCACAAACTCCCGACTCAGGATGTCCAGACTGTGGATTTACAGTGATAGAAAATGACCAGAACAGGGATATGATGTGATGCACTTTGCAGTTTTTGGCCATGTGCATTTTGAACATGTGCATTTCAAAATAGTTTAAATGTTTCCTTTGAATTATTCATCTGAATGATCCGTCAGAGGAAAGCTCAGAGAAACAGACTGTATCCTTCAGCTATTTATTACAGATGGAGGGATGTGAAAAGAATTTGTGCTTTTAATTTCCTGAAGAAACAGATAGCATTCCCTTCCAAAGCCCTGTCTGCACAGACCATTTTTGATCTGTGTGAAGAGCTGACAGTAATATGTGTCTGCAAAGTTTCCACATGCTCTTACAAAATACCAATTATCATAAATTTAGAATCAAGGTAAAGGGGGTAAATGAGTAAAATAAAAGACTGAATCCTTTCAAGAGCATGCTATGAGTGTTCCTACTTTCTGTATTTGTTTAGTTGTTTTCTTAAACGATGTTTTTAACACCCCAGAATGAGAAGGGTGTCCACTTTCACTATACGTTTAGGTATACGTATGTAATCGTAGGTGGATATGTACATAGATATGTATATACTTGTATAAATATATGTGTTTGCACATGTGTGTTTGCATATACACATACATGGAAGAAAATGAGAAGAAAACATTTTAACTGTGGAACCCTAGAATCACTTGACACGGTTTTTTTAGTGGCACTGTGCAATCCTTTCCCTGGAGCAGGTTGGAAAGAAACTTGAGAGGGAATAGGTGACCCTTGAAGATCCCTTTGAAACCTTTTGCATTCTACAGACCTATGAAATCTGGAAGGTATCACAGTATCACAGTATAACTAAGGTTGGAAGAGACCCCAAGGATCATCAAGTCCAACCTGTCCCAACAGACCTCATGACTAGACCATGGCACCAAGTGCCACGTCCAATCTCCCCTTGAACACCCCAGGGACGGTGACTCCACCACCTCTCTGGGCAGCACATTCCAATGACGAACGACTCGCTCAGTGAAGAACTTTCTCCTTACCTCAAGTCTAAACCTCCCCTGGCACAGCTTGAGACTGTGTCCCCTTGTTCTGGTGCTGGTTGCCTGGGAGAAGCGACCAACCCCTTCCTGTCTACAACCACCTTTCAGGTAGTTGTAGAGGGCAATGAGGTCAGCCCTGAGCCTTCTCTTCTCCAGGCTAAACAATCCCAGCTCCCTCAGCCTCTCCTCATAGGGCTTGTGCTCAAGGCCTCTCCCCAGCCTTGTTGCCCTTCTCTGGACATGTTCAAGTGTTTCAATGTCCTTCTTAAACTGAGGGGCCCAGAACTGGAGACAGTACTCAAGGTGTGGCCTAACCAGTGCTGAGTACAGGGGCACAATGACCTCCCTGCTCCTGCTGGCCACACTATTCCTAATACAGGCCAGGATGCCATTGGCCTTCTTGGCCACCTGGGCACACTGCTGGCTCATGTTTAGGCGGGTGTCCATCAGCACCCCCAGGTCCCTCTCTGTTTGGCAGCTCTCCAGCCACTCTGACCCCAGCCTGTAGCTCTGCATGGGGTTGCCGTGGCCAAAGTGCAGCACCTGGCACTTGGACTTATTAAATGCCATGCCATTAGACTCTGCCCATCTGTCCAGTCGGTTGAGGTCCCTCTGCAGAGCCTTTCCACCCTCTAACTGACTAACATCTGTTCCCAACTTGGTGTCATCTGCAAACAAGGTTTACATACACTGATCTTAGTTTGGCTCTGCTAAATGCAGCCGTGTATAGGAGAGAATCAGATAGCTGCACATTCCACGACATGCTAACATTCAAAATGTGTATCTTTGTGGTAGAGAAACCTGCAAATCCTTGAGAATGCTTTCCATTCAGAATTTGTTTTCAGAAGGATGGTGAAAATCTTCAGGAATTATGGCAAACCCCAAAACATCTTCTGAAATTCTTTATTAATAGAGCATTTCTTTGAATTCCCAGCTCAAGACATCATTCTACACACTGTGCTGGTCAAAGCTTCAATATGAACTATTTTAGTACTTTAAATTAGTTGGATAGCCATGCTACTTATATATTCCTAGAAAGGTTCCCAAAAGGATCATGAATAGTAAAGAGCCACAGATCTCTTGGCATACCACTTCGGCTTTCTGAACTTCACTATCTTACCTGCACTATATTGATTTCCAGGCAGCATAAAAGAATCCAAGCCTCAAATCGCATTTCAAAAGCCAACGGTATCCACAGTAGTTTGACAAAGATAACTTGTGCTCTTTTTGTGCCTGTTGCTGAAGTCTGTAATTATTTGCTCTTTCTTACTTGCACAAGGGTCTCTCTATTTGTCAGGACTGGGCAGGACTTGCAAGAGGCACATGGGACCTGCAGTTCCAGTTTATAACCATTATCAGAAAGGAAGTCAATGATAAATCACTTAAAAAGCAATCTGATTGACAGAGAAATGAACCCTTTTACTGAGAAAACAGCACAAAATTGTGTCCAATAACAGTCATGATTCACAGCCTGATTTTCACTCTAGTCATTAACAGCCATTAACGAAGCAATACAAAGTAGATGTGCTTGCTATCTGCAGAGATAACAACTCCATCTACAGCACTGGGGAGATCTCAGTGATGGCAGGATGGCACTGTGTGGTACTTGGTGTGCCCAGCAACAACACTTGCCAGCTGGCATGTGAGTTCCAATTGTCACATACCACTGGGATGGTCCCTCTGAGAACAGCAAATGCTTCTGGAACTGAGAACTAAGGGGCTGAGATGGCACCCTGCAGCCAAGAAACAGCATTGGACGTGACAGCTCCAAGATTGGCACAACATTTATTAAACACCACTGTGGGCTGGGAACAAAAGTATTGGAAAATGAAGGAAATAGCCAGTGTGATTGAAAACGTGATGAGCAATAAAGCATGGGAAGCAGTTGATGCTACCTTGACAGGTTTGAGACTCATCTACTACTGAGCCTTCAAAGGGCCACAGGAATTCATGCATAAACGCTGGTCCAACACCAAAACAAAACTGTGGGCTGAATTTGGACTCAGTCTAAGCCTGAAGTAACTGCACAAACAGATAATAATGAAATTACTCCAGATGTGTGCTGCTATAGCAGAAAGCAGAGTGCAGAGTTGCATATGGCTTGTACCAGAGAGTGCGTAGCTAAAGGGAGGATGGATTATTTTTTGAGAAAGATGCAGCAGAAGCCCAGGTTCCTACTGGGGTACCATGCAAGGAGACATTAGAAAGGTAAGTTAAATGAGTATTTCCCAAGAGCATATGACAAAACTCTGTAGGTCACACATGGATTGCAACCATGGTAATGAACATTATTATGAGCATTACTACACTTCTGAAGCTGTTGGAGTTAAAACTGATGCAAAGCCAAGTCAAGGCTGGAACCCATCCTTACAGAGAACAAAATAACTGCTAACCAAATTATTTGGCTGATCACTGCTAAACACTGAGGAAAATTATGTTAAGTTACAGATCTGGGATGTTTTGTCTTCTTCTAGCCACATATAGCTGCTTTGGGAAGAGGAGTTATGGGAGGCAGTCCACATGGTGTAGAAGAATGTCAGATTAGAATTTTGTTTGTTGCACTAGAACCTCAAGAAACTCTGTCCCTTGCACTTTTATACTTACATATATAAAATTCTTATATCTGATTTATTTTTGCCCTTTTATCTGTAGAGTGTTGTGTCTAAAGGAGATAAACATGGGTAAATGGCAGAAGCCCTCTGCAGCACTGCTCATGGAGATCAGCATAAAGCAGACTTTATTCCCTTATAATCCACTTCAGGAACCACAGAACATTTTAATGTTGAAACAAACAAACAAACAAAAAACCAACCCAAAATAAAAGATAAATAACACCCCCCTGCCAAACAAACCCAAAAAACATAGTAAGAGGAAACCCCAAATACCCTTTGTTTTCTTTTACTGCAGTGACTGCATGATAACAAAAGGAATTGGAAAAAGCAAAGTCCAGCAAAAGAGCAACAAAATCTAATGACACGGAACATCCCTGTATTTGAGTTTCCTTCTTGTAGTTTCTCTTCAGAGTAAAACCCTTCTCTATTATATATTTATAAGTAAAATCCAGCTACAAGTGTCTGCTACTGCTAAAGCAGAACACAAACAGGTTATACTAGTTTGCATAAACAGCATGCCAATGCATGCTCCTTTACCTGAGGAAAGAACAAATACCATAAATAAAATTGACCAGCATCTTCGTATGCAAGCTGAACCATTCAAATAGTGAATATTGCTCTGAGTGGCAAATCACACTGACAGCAATACAGTGCTTATGACTCTCTGCAGAGGAACTGACTGTATCAGTCGATGATCTAAAATCTGGGCTAAACAGGAACCTTCATCAGTGCAGGTGACACATAAAATTAGCATTGAGAAATCTTGAAAACATGATGGTAAAGTCCCAAGATGAAAAATAGATTATTCAGTGTCAGGGAGAACGATAGGCAAGACAGTTACAACGGGATGGTGTGTGTAGTTGAAGGAGCTAAAGAGGAAAATAGCAGTAGAAGAGAAGCCAGCCTCTTTGGAGAAAAAACAATCATCAGGGATAAAAGGATGCAGACAGTAACACAAAGGGTGGTAAAAGGAAAACTGAGGGACTGTTAGTAGAGCTATACAGCGGAAAAAAATGTTCCATGTGAGCCAAGAAAATGCCAACTATCAGTATACACAGACAGTTATTGTAGAGGAGGTATACTAACACGTAGCACCAAACATACAAAACACAAATGCATTTAGGAAAGGACATACACTTAACAAGAAAGGGCTACAGCTGCCTACCATATTCATTTTCTTAGATTGAGCAAGCAATGAATACCTTAAGGCAAGGAAGACTCCTTTTCAGAGAAGTTTCCATTGTGCCTCTGGGCAAGCAGTGAAGGAAAACAACGTGTCAGCAAATCATATGATGCTTTGGGTTGGAAGTGACCTTTAAAGGTCATTTAGTGTGTCCCCCCTCCCCAACACTGCAGTGAGCAAGGACATCTTCAATGACATCAGTTTGCCCAGCTCCTCTCTGGGAAACCTGTTCCAGTGTTTCACCACCCTCAGAGGTGAATTTCTTCTATATATCTAGTCTAAATCTACCCTCTTTTAAAACTGTTATCCCTTGTCCAGTCACAAAGGGCCTTGCTAAAGACTGTCCATACCTTTAAGTATTGAAAGGCTACTATAAGGTCTCCCTGGAGCCTTTTCTTCTGCAGGTTGAATGACCCCAACTCTCTTAACTTTTCTGTGTAGAAGAGATGTTCCAGCCCTTGGATCATTTTTGCAGCCCTCCTCTGGACCCTCTCCAACAAGTTCATGCGAATATATTTTTACTCACAGGATCTCTATAGTAGCTTCTGGGTAACTTTCTGTTAGTGCATGGCTACTACTGCTCACTAAGCCCACTTTTTTTGGCAGAGATTCACAACTCTGGGGAGGTGGGATAGCCACAGGCTTTGAAGTATTTGCAATCAAACACTTAATTTGCTATGGAGCAATAGTGCTTACAAATCTCTTGTTAAATAAATATGGGAAAGTATCCACTCAGGAAATGGTGCTCTGCTGGGAGATAGAACAGAACAGAAGAGAATAGAATTAACTGGGTTGGAAAAGACTTGTGAGATCATCGAGTCCAACCCTATCAAACAACACAATCTAATCAAATAAACCATGGCACCAAGTGCCCCATCCAGTCTCTTCCTAAACACCTCCAGTGATGGTGACTCCACCACCTCCCTGGGCAGCCCATTCCAATGGGCAATCACTCTTTCTATGAAGAACTTCTTCCTAACATCCAGCCTAAACCTCCCCTGGCGCAGCTTGAGACTGTGTCCTCTTGTGCTGCTGCTGGCCGCCCAGGAGAAGAGATCAATCCCCACTTGGTTACAACCTCCCTTCAGGTAGTTGTAGACAGCAATACGCTCTGCCCTGAGCCTCCTCTTCTCCAGGCTAAGCAATCCCAGCTCCCTCAGCCGCTCCTCATAGGGTTTGTGTTCCAAACCCCTCACCAACTTTGTTGCCCTTCTCTGGACACACTCCAGCAAGTCAACATCCTTCCTAAACTGAGGGGCCCAGAACTGGACACAGGACACAAGGTGTGGCCTAACCAGTGCTGAGTACAAGGGCAGAATGACCTCCCTGCTCCTGCTGGCCACACTGTTCCTGATAAAAGGCCAGGATGCCATTGGCCTTCTTGGCTGCCTGGGCACACTGCAGGCTTGTGTTCAGCCTACCATCTACTAGCTCCCCCAGGTTCCTTTCTGCCTAGCCACTCTCTAGCCACTCTGACCCCAGCCTGTAGCACTGCATGGGGCTGTTGTGGCCAATGTGCAGAACCTGGCACTTGGATGTGTTCAATCTCATGCTGTTGGACTCTGCCCATCTGTCCAGCCTGTCGAGGTCCCTCTGCAGAGCTCTCCTACCCTCCAACAGATCAACTCCTTCCCCCATCTTGGTGTCATTTGCAAATTTACTGATGATGGACTCAATATCCTCATCCAGATCATCAATAAAGATATTAAAGAGCATGGGGCCCAGCACTGATCCCTGGGGCACACCACTAGTGACTGGCTGCCAGCTGGATGTGGCACCATTCACCACCACTCTCTGGGCTCGGCCCTCCAGCCAGTTCCTAACCCAGCACAGGGTGCTGCTGTCCAAGCCAAGATGTAGCATGAGTGAAAGAGATGTTACATTTGGTGAGAAAATTATATGCTGCAAACAATTCATTCAGCTGTAATAAGCAGCCTCAAACGTGGAGGACAGTGAAATCCTGGTGAAGGATATTTTTATCATCTATTTCATATTCATTTCCAGCATAACTGTTATTGCTTTAGGTGATACTATAACAACAACAGACAGCTGAAATAAAACAGAAAATGACAACGAAGAGGTTCTCCATGGCATTCAGTGCCATAAATTAGCATTAGGTGACATGTTTTATTTTACTGTGGGCTTCTTGATATCCATGAAGCCCATCTAAGGTCAACACAGATTGCTGGGGAGGGGGAGGGAGAAAGCAGGTGGGGAGGTGGGGGAGAAAGGGAAAACGTGACATTTTAAATCCAAAGGAATTTACAATATCTCATTATTTTCTCCCATTCCAGATGGAATGTATTAAACATTTTGGTTAAAAAACCCCAAAGACTGCTTTTTAATGTTTGGGAATAGGAAATCCTGGAATATATGGAGATAATGCATTTCAACTGCTAATCGGTATACAGTATGATGCACTGCACATTTTGTAGATGAACATCATTTTAAAACACTGGAATGTCAAGATCAGTAGGGAGCATTAAAACACACATTTCCATTAGACTTTCTCTGAAACTGAGTGGTTCCTGAGAGCATTTCAATGTAGGTAAAATGTATGCTTTTTAGACAGAAAAATCATTAACATTAATCATTCTCTGAAAAATGTTCTTTAAAAGTATGTAGCCTGTTCTACTTGTTGAGTTTCACTGGCTTTACAGCAGCCTTGCAGTGCATGGCATGAGCTATCTCACTGGCTTCTCCTTCTGAGAAAACAGGAGCAACTGAAGCTTGAGTAGGGCAGATTTAGACTAGGTCTTAAGAACAAATACTTTACAGTGAGGCTGGGGAGGCACTGAAACAAGTTTCCCAGGGAGCTTGCAGATGCCCCCACTGTGAAGCTGTTCAAGGCCATGTTGGATGAGGCCTTGAGCAACCTGGTCTAGTGGAAGGTGTACCTGCCCGTGGCATGGGGGTTGGAACTAGATGATCTTTAAGGTCCCTTCTGACCCAAATCATTCTATGAATCTATGAATCTATGAAACTTCTGAACCATTCTAATGTGGGGCTTGCAGAGGCTTTACAACCACCCAGTCCTGCAGCACAGCTGGTGTGAAGGATACTGCAGGATCACCAAGCAGGCTCTGCCTCCATAGGGAGGTGGATTTACAAGTCAAAACAAGTCAGTGTCCTTCAGAACATTAAATGATGGGATGTCCCACTTACTATAGAAAATTCAGCCACGTTGGTCTGTCTCCACTAGGCTAACTGACCTCAAGAACTTTCATTTTCTCATAGAAAAAACCCCAAAACCAAACAAAAAGTTCTAAGAAACAAAAGGAATGCAGGGGTTCCATGGGCAGAGCTGAGAGGGAGGCCAGGCAGATATCCCACCAGTCCCAGGAACACTGTTCCAGACTTGGCTGCCGGTACACCATGTGCCCCATCAGTTCCTGCAGAAGTAGTTTCCTAAACCTTTTTTTTCCAACTAAAGCAATTATTCTCCTACCTTGGTGAAGGTCAGGCAATCCTTGTCTTGATCTTTATCCTTTATTTCAAAGTCGTAAAGTGCTTTGCCCTGAGGTGGAGCCTGTGGGAGGGGCTTGATACACTGGATGTAACTGGCAGGGAAGAAGCCGTGGTTCCCATTGAGCTCCCCGTGGTACCAGTTCTCGTCCACTTTCCGCCGCAATATGATGATGTCCCCCTTGTTAAACTTGAGGTCACCAGGCTCTTTTCCTTCATATGTGTAGAGGGCTTTGCCATAAGGAAGCTGAGAAACACTCTGAGGAAACAAAATACGCAACATTAAGCAAACTCAAGCCACAACCAACTTCCTTTTCAAAGTCACTTTCAGCTAAGAACAAATTATCATTCATGACCACATTACCCCAATGACTGCAGCTGGCTGCTACATAATGCCATACCCTGGACCTTACAGGAAAACTAAGATGCACATGGCGATAAGAATGAGAAGGTAAATGTGTTACACCGGTGGAGACACGGTAGTTCTCTTGAAGCTCAGCTGAAACCTTTGGTACCTCTTACACCATCAAGCATCATCTGTTAATCAGCAAAATATCTCATGTAAGCAGGACTATGTACTTAAGCAAGTAAAATTTCATGACTAAAGGTAAAAGATTGGACAGTTTGGTTGCTTTGGTTTCCGAGTCTGAAGAAGATAAACACAACAAAATAAACTTGAAGATTCATATGGTTCTAAAAGTAGGCAGGTTGAAAATTTTTCATTGCCTTTTCTGAGCAGGTCCAAACACTTCTTAATTTGAAGCTTGAGGAGGGTAGATTTAGACTAGACCTTAGAAACAAATACTTGACAGTGAGGGTGGTGAGACACTGGAACAGCTTGCCCAGGGATCACATGGATGCCCATGCCCTGGAGGTGTTCAACGCCAGGTTGGATGAGGCCTTCAGCAATCCAGTATAGTGGAAGGTGTTACTGCCTGTGGAAGAGGGGTGGAAGTAGATGAACTTTAAGGTCCCTTCCAACCCAAACCATCCTATGAATAAGCTTTTAGTTTGTTTTTTATTCTGTAACCAATTACTCTTACTTCTTTCAAAATCCTCAAGTCTCATGGTGTTCACTGAGGGCTACTGTAAACAGAGTATTCTTTGTTGCTTATGAATTAATGTCCCTGCGGAAAAGCAGAATAAGAAGAATGCCTCAAATCTTTCTTTTAGAACTAAAAACAGCCCTGAGAGTTTCACTCTCATTCCAAGAAAAAAACAAACTTTTTGTTAAAGTCACAGTGCAAGAGAGAAGAAGCCTCAAATTTAGTAGTTTGGTGTGATAGAAAACTATTTGTTGGAAACTATGTGATTGTGAAAAATTCTTCTCAGAGTTCACTTCAGCCACCAGTGCAAGATTGTCTCATTCAGACTGTGACTGCATGGACAATTCTTTTGAGGAAATATTAGTTTATGGAACCCTTGCATTTGACAGCCCTGGATACCTATTCCTCTTTGTTCTGGATCCCACACAGCAAGGTGTAACTGTGGTGGACACAGCTGCCTTCTACTTTGGCCTTTAACCCATATACTCGAGAAAAGGTGTATCACTATATTGTCCTAAGACATTAAATTTTTATTTAGCCTGAGCTAAGAGTCAGCTTGGAACAAATATAAAGCATCACATACCACAGGGGGAGTGAAAGGGGTCCTGTAAACAACATCTTTCCTAAGAGTCTTTTTTTCTAAGATTCATTTATAAAAATGACATGGTTGTCTGTGCACACACATGTCTACAAGTAGTCTGCTCCCTGCTCTGTAGACCATTTGTCAATGGAGTGTCCTATAGGAACAATGAAAATGTAAAGGTACATTTACTAAAACATCCTGGTCTTTCCCCAGATGTTACTTATGCCTCTACTTCTGGATGACATTCCTGTCTGTAAGACTAGCTCTTGGATGCTTTCCATAGGGAGAAGGTGGAACAGCCCAACAGAAATACTCCATTTCCCCTCCACAGCCAGAAAACCAGCTGATTTTTTAAATAGTATTTATTAAAGCAACAAGCAGAACCATTTTTCAATCCTGATGGGTCTATTAGATGGATCTGCTCTGATATGGCAGGTTATATTGTCTTACACCTACATCTTTTGGCAGGAGAAGGAGAAGAACCATCCCACCATCTGTGCTGCCTGTCAGTGCAGCCTCTGGCTGCTTCTGAGTGGCATATGGTCACTGTGGCAGGTAGAAACCACACTGTTCAAAAAGTAAGTTTCTTAAGTGCATCTTCATACACAGATCTTAATGTATTAATTTTGTTAGAACCACATAACTTTTTCAGTTGGAAAAGACCTCAAAGATTATTGAGTCCAACCACTGACTTAACACCACCATGGACATTAAAGCATGCCCCCAAGTGCCATGTCTGCACTTTTTTTGAAGACCTCCAAGGATGGTGACTGTATCACATTCCTGGGCAGCCTATTCCAATGCCTGACCACTCTTTCAGTACAGAAATTTTTCCTAACATTCAATTTAAGCCTCCCCTGGTGTAATATGAGGCCAATTCCTATCATTCTATCATCAATACTAAGGGGAAGAGACCAACACCCAGCTTGCTAGAGCCTCCTTTCAGGTAGTTGTAAAGAGCAACGAAGTCTCCCCTCAGCCTCCTCTTCTCCAGACTAAACAATCCCAACTGCCTCAGCTCATCCCAATAAGACTTGTTTTCCAGACCTTTCACCAGCTTTATTGCCCTTCTCAGGACATATTCCAGCACCTCAAAGTCCTTCTTGTAGTGATGGGCCCAAAACTGAACACAATATTCAAGGTGTGGCCTCACCAGTGCTAAGTACAGGGGCACAACCGCTTCCCTATTCCTGCTGGCCACACTATTCCTGATACGGACCTGATGCTCTTGGCCTTCTTGGGCACTTGAGCACACTGCTGGCTCATGTTCAGATGGCTGTCATCCAGCACCCCTAGGTCCTTTTCTTCCAGACAACTTTTCAGTTGCTCTGCCCCAAGCTTGTAGTTTTGTATGGGGTTGCTGTGACCCAAGTACAGGATCCAGCACTCGGCCATGTTAAAACCCATACAACTGACCTCAACCCACTGATCCAGACCCCTCTAAACAGCTTTCCAACCTTCAAGCAGATCAACACTTGCACCTAATTTGGTGTCATCTGCAAACTTACTGAGGGTGCACTCCATTCCTTTACCCAGACCATTGGTAAAGATGTTACACAAAACAGGCCCTAAAACTGAACCCTGGGGAACACCACCAGTCATCAACTAGGTCTAATGCTTTTCACCAATACTCTTTGGGCCTGGCCATCCAGCCAATTTTGTACTCAGTGAAGGATCCACCCATCCAAGCCATGAGCAGCCAGTTTCTCCAGAAGGATGCTGTGGCAGACAGTGTCAAAGGCTTTATAAAGTCCAGATGAACAACATCCACAGCTTTCCCCTTATCTACTAAGCAGGTCACCTGGTCATAGAACCACTAAGCAGGTCATCTGGTCATAGCAGGAGATCAGGTTCATCATGAGTCCTTCAGAAATTCATGCTGACTGGGTCTGATCACCTGATTGCCCTGCATATGCTGCATAATACCAGTCATGACAACTTGCTCCATGACATTTCCTGGCACCAAGATCCCAAAGTGCTTCTCTGGCCCTTCTTGTAGAGGGGCATCATGTTTGCCAATCTCCAGTCAGCTGGGACCTTCCCAGTTAGCCAGAACTGGTGGTAAGTGATGGAAAGTAATTTGGTGAGTTCTCTCAGCACCCCTTGGTGTATGCCATCCAGCCCCATAAACTTGTGTATGTGACAAGGAGGGGCTTTAGTAGCTGTGCACGTCTTGGAAATCATGTACAACAGATCTTCTTGCCTACACCACACAGTGAAGGAAGCAAGCAAACAGGCACAGGTCTACAGAGCACCATTTGTGTTGTCTGGATGGAGATTTAATTTCATCCAGATGTGTCACCAGCTCTTAGTTTTCTCATTACCAGAGCTCCTCATTTTTTCACAAAATCTTTTGGATTTTGATGTATCTGGATGAAGACCAGTATTTTGGAAGCACTTTCAAATGTAGCAAAGAAAAAAGCATAAAAACTGAAAAGAAAATCAAGAGCCACCTAACAAAGCATTCAGCAAACAGTCTTTGCCAAATCAGTGTCAGCATCCTATTTTTTTTTCTCTGCCAAGATGGCTATTTTCCATGACATGAAAGCTTTGCCCCAGTCCCCAGGATTTTAAAGATTAAGGACCCAATACCATCAAACTCAGCAGGTGAGGCATTACCTATTTGAAACTAAGAAAACAAAACCAAAATGCTGAAAGACTACAGAGCCTTGTTGTAATTTAGAAATAAAAGATTCATTACCTTAACTCACGCTGGGAGAAGACAATTTGTCAAACGCTGAGTTAGACTTCTGACGTGCGCACTGAACCACTGCTGATGTAGGCACACGCCTGGCAAGCACGCTCTGTATTGCTTACCCTAGACAGGACCCTACTGTTCCCAAGATCCTTGCAGCAATTCAAGGTCAGATCACTTTTCTTTACTTTTAAACCATTTTGTCATCCCAATCCTCATTTTACTGTGTAAAAAGTCAACAGCACCCAGAAGTACAGAAAAAGAAACAGGACTTTATTCAGTCTCACACACCATCAATGAAATTCTTATGCATCACATGCTGGGCTTTTATTGCTAATTAATTGAGCTGGCTAGAAGCTGGTTCAGGTGCTTGTTTATACCTTCACCTGGTGAACATGCAGACTTTTAAGTAAAACAAACAAGCTGCAAGACAAAAATTTTCAGTTGAAATCTGGCATTGTTTATTTAGAGACCCTAGTATGACACCCCAGGGAATCTGCAGTTTAGGTGCTTGTGTTCCTATTCTCTCTCAGGGACTTAGTTATGGACTGTGTCATCTGGAGACCGTCTGCACAGAAAGTCTGCACATAAGGCACTTAAAGTACAACTGCCAGTGGGAATCCAAAATAAAATATTTCAATTATCAGCTACAATTTTCCTAATTCTGAGCCACAGCTTTCAAACTAATAAAATCTGTAGAGGCATTTTTTAACATGAACATGCTGTTTAGTGGAAAAGACACCCTCCTATTGAAAAACAGTTGTGGCTGGGACATTTCCCAGCCTGTCTGTAAGGCCAGAAATTCCCTTTTGATTTAAGAATCAGAGGTAAAGCTTGCATTTCCTATGGCCCAGGCAGAGGTAAAGAAGTAACAAGCGTCAAATAAAGCCAGTTTTCTCACTTTAAAGCTCTAAATGCCTGTTCCAATCAATCACAGAGAGAAATTCAATATCACTATTAAAAAATGAAGAAAACAAAGAAGCAAACCCCAAAATAAACTCTTGAAGCTTCCCAGGTTTCAGTGGATTTTCAGTGGTCAGATTATATTAATGAATCCTGGTCCCTAAGAAAGAGATTTTAGGAAGTTACCTATTTGTGTTCCTACTTTTGTTTAATCCATACTTGAGAAGCAATCAGACTCAGTAAGCACCTCTTAACTACACATGAAAGGAGGGAGCCTTAAGCATGTTTCAGAAATAGAAGAAAAACTATCACTGCTGTTGTTTGCTAGTTGCAATGCCACTCCTCATCGGCAATTACAAGATTCTTAGAAATCTCTCTATGATCCCATGATTACTTCCCTCTTTGCCAAATCTTTGTGCAGTGCAATTTTGGCTTAATCATCTCCCTTTTCTTCACTTGACTCCCCTAGTTCAACAGGAAGAGAACTGGCTAGGATTGATCTCCAACTCACATGCAAATCTCTCCAAGCCTTGCCATTGACCAGGTCCTTCCCATTTTCTGTTCAAAATCTCTGCCCTGTGCCCTGTCCTTTTTCCACTCAGCTCTTTCCTCCATGAAATAGCATTTCAGGCAGTCAGTCAGACATCACCATCTTAAGCATACACAGGTAGTCCTTCTTACAAAATCTTGTACTCTGAAAAAGACTGCTAAATGTCATCTAAGGGATCAGGCATCAGTTTTAGTGGAGGGCAGTGACAAATACATGAAGATGTTCTTTCAGCAACTGCAGGAGCGCTTACACCTCCTTCTGGCTCCCTGCTTCAGCAGAGCAAAGCCTCTTTACCCTTTCTCTGTTGCTCCTGCACATGGGCACCACTGCAGCAATAGCTGGTGGACATCAGTGAGCCACCACACTACCCTTTCGCCATTCACTTCATCCTTTTCTCCTCAGCCAAAGCCTCATCTCAGCTCTGGGGCCCCATTTTGGGGTCTTCAACACTACATCCTGTACAGGAAACTCCCTTTCCCAGCCTAGCCCCAGCAGCATCATGCTGCTCCTCTCCTCCATGGTGCCCAACTCCACAATGGCCACCCCTGAATCCAAGCCCTGCTGCAGGCTGCCTTGCAAGGAGCTCAACAGAGACCACCGATGGACTACCACCCTCTAAGTCACCTCCTGACTTGCGCTTCTGCTCTGAGGGATGCCTGCCATCACACCCCCCGCCTTCCCCAGCTGCCATGAAATCTAGTCAGGCATAATGCAGGCAGCTGGAAAATTAAACGGCCTCTGCATCTGTCTGTACCAAGAAATTGATTTGCCCTGTTGATTTATTCTTAGGTTAACCGGAATTCAGCTATGATGTATATTAAATTTCAGAACTCTGTGGGTGTGCATAGAAATAAAGAATGGAAGAAAGGAAGAAAGGAAGGAAGGAAGGGATGAAGTCACAGTCGATGGCAATGGCCAGTTTCTTTTTCCTGCCAGTAAATGTGTGTTGGCACAATGCTGAATACTGCCAAAGGTTTCCTCTCTATTTCAGCAGTCACTACTGACGTAAAAGCCTGAAGCATTAATATGCTGAAACCCCTCCTTGCAGAAGACTCAGCGATATGTTGGCAATTCAATCATTCTGCATTTATGTTCTAGAAATGCCAAATGGCAGCACTTAAGCATAAACCTCTGGCAAACTGACAAACAGCCATGAAGCAATTAAGTGGCAACACTGGAGAATTTTGCATTATCTGTCCTGAAGAGCGAAAGGAGGGAAAGAAATCCAAACATGTTTCTTGTTGTGGGTTTAAGACTGGATGTCTTAACCATGGAGCTGAAAGTCCTCCAAGGACCAGATAGTCCAGGGAGGTGGACACCAGAAAGTGTAAACTTTTGTTGTTCCATCCCATCATTCCTGCATCTGCCCTATATAAATGGGCATCACAGATTATTTTTCCCTTTTCCTCTCCCTTTTCTCCCAGCACACTGAGCTGTTATCTCTCTGGTATTTTCTTGGGGCAGGTAAGGTTAACTGAGCAGCCTGGCTAATTTTTACTGCATCTCTCAGGCCTGGGTAGAGAGGTATGGGGGGAGGGGATTGAGGATTGGTATTGAGGCCTGGTTGTGGGGCAGGTCTTGGAAGGTTTTTAGCCTAATGAGGTTGTAAGCCTAGATTGAAGGACTGGGTAGAGGCTGAATATGAATTGATGTATTTTGTATGTTTTTTGTACTGTTGTATATAGTTGTGAACAGTAGTTCCATTCAAATTTCCAATTCTTTCCAATCCTGTGTGCAGTGTTTTTATTTTACTCCTTTGGGAATGGGTGAAATAGCTTCTGTCTGCTCAAACCCAAGGCACTTGTTTCCACTATATTCTCCCAGTAGAAAGTTTTGGAAAGTGTAGGCTGCACAGGTAGAGTAGGTCTTATTTTTTCAGCAGTTACAGAAAAGAGACATTTCCCCAGTATGCTCTAAACCTGCACAAGCTCCAACATGGATCAAACCCTGCCAGCTCCTGCATGCAATACTTGGTGAAGGAGATCACTACTTAGAAAAGGTCTGATGCTTGCCCAAAGTGCAGTGTGGGCACCTACAAAACATTTTTTTCCCTACTTCACACCATTTGGGAAGGGAAAAATAAAAGTTTCCCCATGCAATCAGGTTTTCCTGAGAGAGCAGAATCTGGATGTCTAAGATGACTATGTATTCAGTTCCTGTGCCTAGTGCTCAACTAGGGAGGGTGTACACTGAAGACAGCATCAAAGCCCCACAGGAAAAATCATGAGAGATGGTGTTCATACTTGCTGGCTCACAAACACCCAGAAGGAAAGTCCAAGACCACTCCTTGGCATCAGTGCATTACATTATATAAGAAGTTAAAAAAAAATATATACAGGGGCAAGGGCTCAGCTACTAAGCCCAGACAGAAATGCTATGATACTACTTATCTCTCAAACCAGGTTTATGTTCAGATTCCTGAAACCTGAGAAACCTCTTGAAGTTCCAGCTACAACTCCTCTCTGCAACAGCAGAGCAGAAGATTGTTTTTGTGCCATGTTAATGCTGAAGGGTAATTTTCCTTGTCCAAGCTCTTGCCTTGTGCATCTCAAATTTCCAAAGAAGGGAAAGCTCTGCCTCGTTGCTGCAAGAATTTCCTCTGCACATAAAGATACTCCATGAGAGGCAGGTGTGATGCTGCCTGTTCTGTGGGGGGGGGCAACAGCCTCACCTCACCTGACCCCTGTTTCAGGGGATTGAAGGGATGAAAAAAATGGGGAAATGCAAAAGGTGGAGGAGTTAAACACTCCCTCCTCCTGTTTCATGGGTCTTGTTCATAGCCACAGCTAGAGGTGAATCAGAAAAGAATGCAGCCAAATAGCCCCAGAACATGCTGCTGGAACAGCCTGATAAGGGCACCACTAGTGGCAGTAATTCATTTTTTTTGACTGAAATTAAACAGATTTTGCAAAACACTCTGGCATGCTTCTTGTGGCATTTCTTCAAATTTCTCCAACATCTCCATATCCCTCATTCTCCAAATGCATTCTGAAGAGTCTGCTCCTCTGAATGAACAAATACATATTTATCTCCTTCATGAAGTTCTATGAAGTGTAAACATCCAAAGCAAATTAGAAGTCAATAAAGAAGAAAAGACATAGAAAAGAAAAAAAAAATAATGAAAAGCATGCACATCTCAGTGGCAAACTTTAATTAAACACAAATTATTACCATAAAGCATAAATAACACTTAAAACACATATTGTTAATTTTTTGCTTCATTACTCTGAAGCATCACACATTACTCTGCATTTCCCAGTCTATGCAAGCAAAGATTTGGTGCTGACACATGGGATTGCATTTACGTCTTCCAGCTAGCAGGGAGCTCCCCATAAGCAGGGTGGGAGACACTTCAGCATATGGTTTCCTGCCATCCGTAACAGCTTTACAGAAATTGCAGCAGCTGTGCTGGAGTGGACAGAGATTGTGTGGTGTGAGCATCCATCAGCAGGACTGCTGAGGAGAAGACAGACTGCTCCCCATCACTAGCACATGGATCTTGGCACTGAAAGCACTCATTCAAATCAGCTGAGAGAACTTAAATCATGAGTGTGAAATGCCTGCTTGAATTCCTTTGGGACTGAAAAGTGGAAGCCAGCCTGGTGTTCAGAGTAGTCAGTGGTAAGCACAACAAGCAGCTCAGTTGTGGTCACCATGACAGCCATGTCTGCCAGGCTTGATAAAGGCCATGGCATGAAGGGCTCTCGGTTTAAAATCTTTCCAGAGCAACACATGTCACTTCAATGGATAGCAGGGCTTAAAACACATCTCTTCTTAGTCAGCCCCAGGAAGCAAGATAGCACTTGTACATGCAACGAGCTGAAGAAGCAAGAGGCTGGGATAAACTTTAGCCGGCACAGTTATAACAAATGTGTATCACCGTAAGATCTGTGACCTGCGGTTTTCAGTGGCTTCTACCTTCAAGGGGAACTTTCAGGATGACAGATCACAAGTAGTTTTTATATCTCACAGCAAAAACTCTTAAAAAGTGGTTTGTCTCCCACATAAGATGGTTTGTTACGTACAGCCATGCAGAAGCACTATTGCCCCCAGGTCACTTGGCCTAACAGGATGACAGTGATGACACTGTAGCATTTGCTTTCACAGAAAGATAATAATAGGGAAATTAATCAAAGAGAATCTAATTTTGCATAAAGTAGCAAAGAGAAAAATCAGCAACATACTATCAGTCTGCTCTGTGTAAGGCATCAGTAAAAGCCTGCAAAAATCAGCTTGCAGGTGCAACCTTTTTGAAATTAACTTTGAGAATAAAAGTAGTTAGACAATAAAAACAGCACCACGAAGAATGAAAACTGAATGTAATCCTTTGTATACCCTGGAAAGGGCCATGCTTATTTATAATGCAACATAATCAGTAATTAATAAAAATAAAACTACTTAACTAAAGCCTTACTATTCTATTTAAGTAAGGACTTGGACATAATGGTTAGGCCCAGATCCTGGCTGATGGTGCTGCAGAGGGCTGCAGTCCTTGCGGCATCTGAGGACATGTGCAGGCAATAAACACTTGAGCTGTGCAAAGCTCCTACTTGGAGTAGGCGGTGACATACTTCTCTGAAACTGTTTTTAAGTGCTAGTTTGTCTTGGCAACACTTCTATCTGTTCCCAAGAGGTGGTCCTTATACATGGAAAAGAAGTGCCCAAACAACTTAGGAGCCTATCTGCCACTTCCAGACCAACTTTTGCAATTAGCATGAAGATATCACACGAATTGCTCAGAACATGGAGAGAAACCAAGGTGAACAGATCATTGGTATTGCTCCCCAAAGAACAGGGAACAATAATCTTCTTCAGAATAGCAAAGGATGCTGTTTATCTTCTTCAGCAATGGGTGAGCGGAGCACAAACTGCTCTTTAAAGAGAACTACGTCTCCCAAGATCATTGTATGGTTTACATGGCAAATAAGCCCAACTTGCATTTTACCTTATAAGGTCAATCTTTGTACACATTAGGGTTAAAGAATGTTTCAAAGTTTCCCTTGTCATATGCAATGGATGCCTACCACAAAATAGAGAAAGAAACAGCAAGTTTTCCACTAGGTGGTTTGTCACATGGGTACGTTTGGGATTCTCTGCATTACCCAAATAAGAGCCGAGTTTTACTGTCCAGCACTGTTTCTCTTAGAAAGTTTACAAGCTTGAATGCAAGATTGTCCCATGCTGAGCTCATCTGATCTCATAATCACAGCTAAAATAGCTTCACACCTTCTGTACATCTCATGCCGCTTCAGCCTATCACTCACTTTTTATCAATATTTACACATTCACAGATCTCTTTTCCCTAGTAACACCTTGTTTAAAGCAAAATATTCTCAAACTACATGTACTCGTATTAAACAGCATGCAATTTTCAGGGTCAAGTTGGATTTCTAGTAATGAATTCACAGCTATCACTGTCCAGAGAATCAGGGGGTAACATCAGCCAGCTGTTTAACCATGTCAGCACAAAGTCCCTCACATTCTGCAAACCCCAAAAGCTTCCAGACTCTGCTGTTTAATAAGTGGTAACGTCAACACACTGCTGGCATAGTTAAACCACTTTAATCCAGTTGATGAAGCAGTGTAGATGCACAGAAAAATCCAAAAACAATACAGAGCTCTATCTTAAAAGTAATCTCTGAAACGAAGCTGAATGACCAGTCAGTCTGAATGGCTGAATGGCCAGTCAGTCTCACCGCTGTGCCCGGAAAGATCATGGAGCAGATCCTCCTGGAGGCACTACTGACTCAGAAGAATAGTGAAGAGGTGATTTGGAACAGTCAGCATGGCTTCACCAAGGGCAAATCCTGCCTGACAAACCTGGTGGCCTTCTATGAACGGGTGACAACATTAATAGATGAGGGGACAGCAACTGATGTCGTTTACCTGGATCTGAGCAAAGCCTTCGACACTGTCCCGCACCACATCCTGGTCTCCAAACTGGTGACACATGGGTTTGATGGGTGGACCACTAGATGGATAAAGAACTGGCTTGATGCCTGCACCCAAAGAGTGGCTGTCAATGGGTCCATGTCCCAGTGGAGGCCAGTGACAAGCAGAGTCCCTCAGGGATCAGTCCTGGGACCAGTCTTGTTCAACATCTTTGTGGGTGACATGGACAGTGGCATTGAGTGCACCCTCAGCAAGTTTGCTGATGACACCAAGCTGTGTGGTGCAGCAGACACACTGGAGGGAAGGGATGCCATCCAGAGGGACCTTCACAGGCTGGAGAGGTGGGCACAAGCCAACCTCATGAGGTTCAACAAGACCAAGTGCAGGGTCCTGCATCTGGGTCGAGGCAATCCCAGGCTCAAGTACAGGCTGGGCAGTGACTGGATGGAAAGCAGCCCTGAGGAGAGAGACTTGGGGGTGCTGGTGGATGAGAAGCTCAACATGAGTTCTCAATGTGCACTTGCAGCCCGGAAAGCCAATCAGATCCTGGGCTGCATCAAGAGAAGTGTGGCCAGCAGGTCCCCCTCTACTCAGCTCTGGTGAGACCCCATCTGGAGTACTGCATCCAGTTCTGGAGCCCCTATTACAAGAGGGATATGGATGTGCTGGAACATGTCCAGAGAAGGGCCACGAGGATGATCAGAGGGCTGGAGCACCTCTCCTATGAGGACAGACTGAAAGAGTTGGGGCTGTTCAGTCTAGAGAAAAGAAGGCGCCGAGGTAACCTAATTGTGGCCTTCCAGTATCTGAAGGGGGCCTACAAGAAGGCTGGGGAGGGACTTCTCAGGATCTCAGGTAGTGATAGGACTAGGGGGAATGGAATGAAGCTGGAGGTGGGGAGATTCAGGCTGGATGTGAGGAGGAAGTTCTTCACCATGAGAGTGGTGAAGCTCTGGAATGGGTTGTCCAGGGAGGTGGTTGAGGACCCGTCCCTAGAGGTGTTTAAGAGCAGGCTGGATGAGGCTCTGGCCAGCCTGATCTAGTGTGGGGTGTCCCTGCCCATGGCAGAGGGGTTGGAACTAGATGATCCTTGTGGTCCCTTCCAACCCTGACTGATACTATGATACTATGACTGGCAGCTTGTACCAAGGAAAACAGTAATCCCATGAGCTGCCCATAGCCTTTAAAAAGCCTAGGTATGTTGTCCTTCACCTTTTAGACAGAAAATCATAGAATGGTGGCGTTATCAAAGTTGGAAGAGACCTCTAAGATCATCAAGTAAAACTGTCAACCCAACACCATCATGCCCAGTAAACCATGTCTCAAATTGCCATGATTACATGTTTCATGAACACCTCCAGGAATGGTGGCTGCACCATAATCCTGTGCAGGGCTCCTCTTGAAAAAGCCAGCTGCTGCACAAAAGCATTTCAGAGCAGAACACAATCTACAAAATTCCCAGCCAATAGCTGAGAGGACTTCTAACCCAAGTATGCCAGATTATCCTGGCAGCAATAACTGTGCACCTGAAGGATGGCCAAGGGCTCAGGTCCAGCCAATATGGATTTAGGAAGGGCAGGTCCTGCCTGACAACCTGATCTCCTTCTATGATCAGGTGACCCGTCTGGTGGACGTGGGGAGGCCTGTGGATGTAGTCTACCTGGACTTCAGCAAGGCCTTTGACACCGTCCCCCACAGTAAACTGCTGGCTAAGCTGTCAGCTCCTGGCTTGGACTGCAACACTCTGTGCTGGGTTAGGAACTGGCTGGAGGGCCGAGCCCAGAGAGTGGTGGTGAATGGTGCCACATCCAGCTGGCGGCCAGTCACCAGTGGCATTCCCCAGGGATCAGTACTGGGACCCATCCTCTTTAACATCTTCATTGATGATATGGATGAGGGGGTTGAGTCAGTCATCAGCAAGTTTGCAGATGACACCAAGTTGGGAACAGATGTTAGTCAGTTAGAGGGTGGAAAGGCTCTGCAGAGGGACCTCGACCGACTGGACAGATGGGCAGAGTCCAATGGGATGGCATTTAACAAGTCCAAGTGCCGGGTGCTGCACTTTGGCCACGGCAACCCCATGCAGAGCTACAGGCTGGGGTCAGAGTGGCTGGAGAGCTGCCAAACAGAGAGGGACCTGGGGGTGCTGATTGACACCCGCCTAAACATGAGCCAGCAGTGTGCCCAGGTGGCCAAGAAGGCCAATGGCATCCTGGCCTGTATTAGGAATAGTGTGGCCAGCAGGAGCAGGGAGGTCATTGTGCCCCTGTACTCTGCATTGGTTAGGCCACACCTTGAGTACTGTGTCCAGTTCTGGGCTCCTCAGTTTAAGAAGGACATTGAGACACTTGAACGTGTCCAGAGAAGGGCAACGACACTGGTAAGAGGCTTTGAGCACAAGCCCTGTGAGGAGAGGCTGAGGGAGCTGGGATTGTTTAGCCTGGAGAAGAGACGGATCAGGGGTGAACTCATTGCCCTCTACAACTACCTGAAAGGTGGTTGTAGACAGGAAGGGGTTGGTCTCTTCTCCCAGGCAACCAGCACCAGAACAAGAGGACACAGTCTCAAGCTGCGCCAGGGGAGGTTTAGACTCGAGGTGAGGAAAAAGCTCTTTACTGAGCGAGTCATTCGTCATTGGAATGTACTGCCCAGGGAGGTGGTGGAGTCACCATCCCTGGAGGTGTTCAAGGGGAGATTGGACGTGGCACTTGGTGCCATGGTCTAGTCGTGAGGTCTGTTGGGACAGGTTGGACTCGATGATCCTTGGGGTCTCTTCCAACCTTAGTTACACTGTGATACTGTGATACTATGCGATGTGATGTCATGAGAAACCACCAGACAGAATGTGCCTCCACTGACTGCCTCACAAGGACAAGGGCCACCAAGCACAGCCTGAGCAAGGGCTTCAGGAGCTGGCAGTGGGTTAACAAAGAAGAAAACAAACAACAGAAAAGCAAATAAAAAATGTGCTGCTGTAACCTGAACAGGCAATCTCACTGCAATGTGCTACTTGAGCAGTTCAAGGAAGAAAGACAGCAAAGTTGGCTACAGTTAGCTTACCAGTGTCATGAGCAGAGACACAGTATTAAAAATAACAAATAGGAGCTCCCTTGAGGCTATGGAGAAACATAACACAAAACCTTTCACTTGAGGCACTATGGCATTTATTTAGCTAAGGTTGCCTTATGTTCTCTATTGAACGTGTGTCTTAAATCCTTTAAACATGAAAACTCTTGCTGATTACTTCCCAGATGACATTCCTTTGGTCACGACCACGCTCTGGTTTTCCCCATTACCCGCCAGAACCCAGTCCTTACTCATTTTTTGACAAAATAAATGAATTAAAAGTCAGCACACTGTGTAATTTTGAGAACCTTGCGTTCTTCAGGCACCTCTATAACAGCAGCATTTAAAGCCTTGGAATTTTACACAATTTTTTACGCCGCAGGTCATGGCAGGATAAAAGAGCATTGTGGGGGAAATACTAAAAGCATTGCATAAAAGCCCATAATGTGAATCTTTGCTGTAACTCCTCCATTTGATCTTTCCTGGTGGAAGCTGACAAAGCATGGAACAGCTTACAATTTTCCAGCGATGCTTTTTTAACTTTGCTACCCGTCCTGATACCTTTAGTATGCTTTCCAGCCTTTCCACATCTTTCTTTTGGGCACCCTGCCTTGTGACTCAAGTGTTTACTTAGCAGGAATACTCTCCCACCTCCTCCCCAGAAAGAACTTCATGACCTGGTCCTGCTACAACTCATCAGAGCTATGTTTCCTTCTGGCAGACAGCAAACAGGTCACAGCTCAGAGGTCCCTCTCCTAGACCCTGCTTTGCCAAGGTTTTTTCCATTGCATTTTTTTTCTCTCTCAGGTGGGGTGCTGGGACAGGTGAAGAGTAAGGAAATGGCCCAGAGATGAAGATGCCCCAAAACCGAAGCAGGCAGCTGTATTTACCGCCTGGCGAAGCTCCCAGAGCTCAACAGAGGGAGCCCCAGTCCAGTGAATCTTGCCGAGACTGCTACGGGTGGAGAGGAGACTTCCTTTCTGAGTTTCTTAACACAAATAAATGCGCACCAGGAAATTCTTACTCCTACCTTCCTCCCTCCCTTTGCACAAACATAAACTTAAAAGTGGCACAAAAGCTTCTCCTATCATTTCAATCACCAAGAATTGATACAATCAGCAACTGAAACAACAGGAGAAACCTTGGCAGCTCACAGGCTCCAGTACTCGGAAGAGCTGAGAAAAATTTAAAACATTAGGAATTTTGAATTTCATGTTTCTGAGGCCACATAGGGTTGTTCAAGGACTATGCTGGGATGCATGCAGGGCAATCTGCGTTTGCTGAGGAGCTGAAGAGTCTCAGAGGGTGTCAGAGTATTGCAAGATTTGAGGGGTGAAACAGGGGTGTTTTTACAAGGAAGAGAGCATGGCTGCTACCAGGGGCTCCAGGGAGTACAGGAGAGGCAGTAGTAGCTAATTAGAATAGAATAAACCAGGTTGGAAGAGACCTTCGAGATCATCGTGTCCAACCTATCATCCAACACTACCCAATCAACTAAACCATGCAACCAAGCATCCTGTCAAGCCTCGCCCTGAACACCCCCAGCGACGGTGACCCCACCACCTCCTCAGGCAGCCCATTCCAGTGGGCAATCACTCTCTCTGTGTAAAACTTCCTCCTAACCTCCAGCCTAAACCTCCCCTGATGCAGCCTGAGACTGTGTCCTCTTGTTCTGGTACTGGTTGCCTGGGAGAAGAGACCAACCTCTGCCTCACTACAACCCCCCTTCAGGTAGTTGTAGAGAGCAATAAGGTCACCCCTGAGTCTCCTCCTCTCCAGACTAAACAACCCCAGCTCCCTCAGTCTCTCCTCATAGGGCTGTGAAGGCCCTTTAGTATGGGAATGGGATGAAAAAGTGCCCACCCAAAGAGCCTAACAGTGATGGTGGCAGGGTGGCTTGTAAACTGAGATGGATGAATGGGTGAAGGCTGGGAAGGCAGCCTTACTACTTCTTTCTGATGAAGGGGGAATCTGAAATTCCCGTTTAACCCTTCTGCAGTAGACAGTGTTTGATTTGTTGACACTGTTTTTACTATAATGCTTTATGATAATTGCAGTGCCCAGGATGCACCTTTCTGTTGTCTTCCTCACTGCATGTGACCACAGACCAGAGCCCTGCACTATAAAACTGAAAATATATCCTCTGCTTTCATCTTGCCCAAAGTTTTCATACGGCAGTTTAAAAAACCCACCCCAAAACCTGACAACATACTTCATGAGAACTTTCTGAGGTGGTATTAACAGTTTCATAAATACTGTATTACCTGAACTGTGCCTTCCCTGAACTGACAGGGCGTTTGATAAATGCACTGTGGGCTGCATACACAGTAGAGCTAAAGAACGTTTCCTTGGTAGCTCAGTTGTAAACCTCAAAAGGTGGATAAATTCTCATGTCACTAGAGAATATTTACAACTGAAACTTATTTATCAGCAGCATAGCCTTACCAGCAGCCTACACAAATCCTGTTACACAAAAATGGCTATGGCTCTTTTCTCATAGTTACATGAAAATTGCCAAGGTTTATTTTGTAACAGGACAGGCTTTGTAGACATGGAGATGAAACTGCATTAGGAGAGGCAAATGCTGAAATATTTTTGGCTCAAAATGTCAGTGTGAGAGGAGTTAGCTCATCCACATCTGTGCTGGATGAGCAGGCTCCTCGTCCCTCCACTGTCGGGGACCTTCTCAAGTGAGAGCCCATCAGGGGTCTCCATGCTCATGTTGTCTGAAGAAACAAACATGCTGATCTCTTTGCCAGGAATTCAGAGAGACTATTTCCCTCCTGTTTGCTACACTTAGTAAAATTAAAATATCTGGTATCCATTAAAAATGAAAAATCTGTTAATCAAGTGTCCCTGCGGTTGTTATTGTCCCCAGAAGAGGATCTTATTTTCTGGGATCCTTGCCTTCTCCTTAGCAGGACTGAAAGCTCCCTGCCTCCCCACACTGTCTCCTCTTTGTCCTCCCATCTAGGTCCCTCACCCTGAAATGACTCATTAGCTACAATTCAGTGACACGTGCTTTCTTCACAAAGACGATTAGGAATCACTTTCAAGCCTCAGTCCTGCTGACAGCACAAACTGGCACCTTCCTGCATGTTAGCCAGCTGACTGCCAGAAGGGCTTTCATCAACTCCAGCCTTGATGAGTGCTGAGCAGTCAAAGGAGAGGGTTGCCCTGTCCCTCCCGTGGCCTCGCTGTATTAAAAAGGTCACAGTGCATCTCACACACTGATACCATGAGTCCTCGTCCCTTTGGTCCCTCTAGTCAGTGCTCCGGGTTCTCATTAGGAGCAGTTCCGCTTCTCCCCCGGCTGGAACAAACCTCTCTGCAATTTTAAGTTAAAAGCAACAATAGTTGGAGCAGGCAAGGAAAACATGAAGGAAGATACAAGGCTTCAAAATGCAAATCATGCTTTTATGTCATTCTTCTGAATCCCCTTTGGGGACAAGAAAGTTGATTATCTACAGAATATAGGTCAAAGTTATGCCTTAAGGATCTTTCAATGCTTTGGCTGCTTGCTGACATACTACAGGGCTCCTTGTTGCCTTTTCAGGTTAATGCTTTCAAAGTGCTGTCCCTGTGCATCATCATCATCACCATCATCATCCTCCTAAAATAATTAATTTCCTGCACCCATTCCCAGGAGTTTCTCTCATTCTGAATTTAATTGATGCTTCCTCCTGCACTCTGAGGAATGATTAAAATGAAGGCTGCACTTTTGGAAGCACCTCAGATTTCCAGCTCTGCATGGTTTCTAATTAAAGGAACACACACAGGATGCTTGTGCTACATTTCCCTTGTTTCTATGGCTATTATTATTGCATACATTTCATCAGAAGTCAAAAGAATCTCCTCTATCTCACATAATAGGGTACTGATTTAGATTGGATAATCACCAGTCATTGATTTGGCTGAAAAATATCTTTAAGAAAGGATAAAAAAGGCTTGAGACATAACTAACCCTCTGGCATAGACATTGACATTAATGACCTAAATGAATTAGTGGCAAACCTAGAGTATGTAGTACCCAATGTTAAGCACTGGTGCTAACCAAGTAGAAGAATGAAAAAACCCTAAGCAGCCAGAAAAAACCCATAGCATTATTTTCAAGGATGTGAGTCATGAAGCAGCAGCCCTGCTGTCTGAGTGTCAAGGTCTTTCCTGCTACAGTCAGATTACTTGTTTTAAGGATTGACTCTTCTCTAAGGTGAAGAGAATCAAAGAACTTGTTATGCTCTCAATCATATCCTGACATATTATTGATGTATTTGACATATTCCTCTGTCATCTGTGGAGGTGTTTCCACAGGGCATCATCTAAGCTGCAGATATGCTCAACTCCAGAATTTTTAGAAGTCACAGCCCTGCACTGTAGAATATGGCCTTGGTTCTCAACAATGTGTTGGCAAGGCTCAGACAGGGCACATAGGAACAGCTTGGTGTGCTCAGTGCCACTCACACTCCTTCCCTTGCCCTTGTGGTCCAGGCATAGCTGGAGATGGCTTCATCCAGGGGTGGCTGATGGTCAGAGATTTCGGAGGAAAAGCATGGGTAGGAGAGACTCAGCATGGCCTCTACCCTTCCCTGCCCACTGTCACCCAGCTTTCTAGCCTCTGTGTGTCATGGTGGTAAATACTGGATTCTTAGACAAAACTGCCTGACTTCAGTTACAATTTTTGAGATGGTGCTCAGCTGTCCTTTCAGAAATCTCAGAACTCGAATGGCCAGATGAAGCAACCAGCACTGAAAACTTGCCCCAGTGAGACATATGCATCATCAGCACCTGCATCTGACATCAACAACAAAGATAATAATACCCCTTTTCTGTAAGAAAATACGGGGCTGTAAACCTCAAAGGGGAAAATATTTCACGTATATTTGCTATTAATATAAAGCAAGCTCATAAACCCTATCTTGCAAAGACATGCAATCACTTTGAAAACTGCAGCTATACCTCACTAGAGGTGATGACCTTAATGTTTTCCAAGGCCTGCTTCTTACTTTGCTTAAATGAATGTAAATAAATCAAGAGCTCCCCCACTGACCATAATGACAGTATTGCTGATTGTCACTGTTGTGGCAGCACAGTCAAGTTCCATGGCAAGTGACATCCAGGGAAATACTATGACAGCAATCCTATATTGCATGGTATGCATCTTTTACCATCTAGTAATATTTTACATATGGGATATATTTGCTTTTTTGAATACCTTTGAAAAGGCTACAGGCTATAAATAATTCAAGCCAATAATAATAGTATGCCTGGGCATTTCTTCTACAGGTTTAAGAAGGCAACTGTCTACCTTGGTGAAATAAACTGGTTTTACTCAGTTTTAACTGCTGATAAAGAAATGGCTTACAATTAGATACACTGCAAACCAGCAATAGAGAAAGACTTGACAACAAAGAAAATAGTGCTGGTGTATACATTTTTATTACTTATTTATGTTCTGTATAGTTTCAAATCCCTTCAGAACAGAATTGAACTCCTGTGCCTCTACCCTGGGCTAATGCTGTAATCACTGGGATAGTGTATAAAGTAGAAGCTCTGGTTTCTCCTCTGGGCATGTTATAAAACTGCACATTTAAAAATTTTTAAATTTTATTTTTAATGTTTTTACAAGGACAGATTTTAGACATTTAACTTCAGAAAAACATTTTAAAATGCCCCTCAAAAGGAAGAGGAGATTTTGGCCCCTGAGAGGGGCGAAGGAAGGCATACTGCCATCCTCAACATCTCCCAAGCAGCTAATTCAGTATGCTGGCTTCACCTCCCTTCTCCTTCAGTAGTCTAACACTTCAGGCTTGCCCTAACTCTTATCGCTGGGTTAATAAGCTTAGATGACCTTTTCAGTACAGTGGATGCTGCAAAGCAGTCATAAAGTATGGAGTTGCTCAGAAAAAAAGACTATATCCTATATTTCCATGACATCAAAACCCAATTAATCTTCATTTCCCTGCTCATCATGCCTAATTATTCCATCACACTACCTCCAAGAAGCTATTTATAATTACATGTGTCATGTGATCCTACCACACCTCTGGAGACTAAGGTTTACAAGTACATTTTGTGAAGTAGCATTAAGTGCTATGGGGTCAAAAGATCTCTCTCTGAGACCTTGTTGTAGGTTAAGGGAAATCAAGAGTTAATTGGTATAACCACAAAGAAAAGTCCTCCAGAGGCTAGAGAGTCCCAGGGGGATGGGCAGTTCACCCCAGAATATTGTAATCTGCTATTCTATTCCATTTTCCTGTATTTCTCTCTTTAAGGGAGTGTCCAGCCAAATGTCTCTCTTCTCTCTCTGTCTTGGGCCATGCATGCAGCTTATCTTTATGGTTTGTGGGGGAGAGGCTTTCTCCTGGCCTTGGCTGGCAGCAAATTTCCAGCTACACCAACGGGCCTGTTGAAGCCTGCAGTAGGCTTGGGTCTAGCTGCAGGGGGGTGGGGAGGGTGTGTGGGAGTGGAGCTGGGGGGACAGTTTGGCTGCTCTTGAGCCTGCTGAGGCTGGGTGCAGTGGAGATTTTCTGGAAGGCTCTGGAAGGTCTTGGCCTAATAGGCCCAGGTGTATTCCTTTTACCTGAATGCCTTTTGTATATATTTGTAAACAGAATTGCCATTTTAACTTCCAGTCCAGTGTGGAGCATTTTTATGTACTCCTTGGGAAGGGGTAGAGTATATTTTCTGACCTTTTGCCCTGGGCAGCTCATGCCTCAAAACTAGGACAGACATACTCCTTAATGGAGCTGCTGGAGAAAGCTGCAACCCCCTTGACTCTCTCAGAAGGAGCTCTCAGCTCTTGAGAAAGAACTGGCCAAGAGTGTGGTTTTATGATATGAGTGAGCCCATCTTCAGGCACTCCTTGTTGGTTAATGTATCTGTGGGTTTAGCTTCCTGAGCTGACTCCTTACACTGTGAGCAAATGAACTGCACAAGGAAAACAACAGGACTGCACACCCAACGCAAGGGCTCAGATGGGAACCAAGACAACCTTTTCAGCAGCAGCCCCCTGATGGTCTCTATAAGCTCAGCCCTACCCTGAAACCATAGCTTCAGTATGACAGTAAGAGATAGATCCAAGTCTGAGAGCACTGGATCCCTCATTTGAGCAGATGGAATTACTGTGTTGAATTTCAGGGTAAGAAGATTTAATTTCCATATGATGCCAGGGCTTTCTTTTCACCACCTCATTCCCCTGCCTGCCAGAGGCTCAGCTAAGGAATTGTCCACATCCTGGTTTGAACACTTCTGTGGAGTCAGAACCAGAAAGAATACTTCTGTGCTCAGAAATTATGCATAAGTGCACAAAAACTTCAGTGTAATTGCCTAGTGGTACAGCCTGGAACAAATAAAGTGTGAGCAAATCCAGAATCTGGGCAAAGAGGAGACAAGTCAAGAAAGGATGGACAGCAGACCCCTTTGAGACCACTGGATTCTCACATGACTACTGAGTTTAGCCATCTGCAATCAACAAAAATGTTTCAATAGATATATTTCTCAGGTTCTCAGACATTTTTTCAACATGCTCCAGTTCACCACTGGCAATAAAGAACCTCCTCAAACCCTTTCATGAACTTAACACTAAATACAAATGACCAGAAACCATGATTTTCACATGATAATGAAGACAGCAGGAGAAAGCAGAACTGCTGCAAATGTCTTGCTCCTGATGAAGGAAGGGAGCTCAGCAAAGCTTGGTAAGAGGGCTTGCTCATCAAATAAAATGATAGGTACCAAGAAAAATTTAAAAACTCATCACCAAAATACTTTGTAGTCCAAGTGTAGGAGAAATCTTCTTTCTGAGCACAGATATAAAGACAGAGCACGTGACAAAGGCACATATGACTCTGAACTCGACGAAACCCTGACCTGCGTCTGGGCTTTGGATGTGGCTAGCGCCCAAAACCTTGCTAAAATGCCATCCCCTCAGTGAAGCTTTTTCATACAATCTGAAAAAGTCTTGCAGAATGAATTGAAGGCAATGCAAACATCATGCAGTATGACAGTAGCTAAAAATCTCTTTGGGTATATCAGTGTAGTAAATCTCTAATGATCCATACTTCTAGAGAACTAAACATGCCATTACCCCTGCAAGAACCTAGTAACTGTAAAAATCCCCAGACAGATAGGAGAACTGTTCAGTAAGTGAGGTCCTGTAGTTACTAGATCAATGTCTTCTCACACAGGTAGGAAGTGAGAAATTATGGTGAAAAATACAAGTGTCTCCATAGAATAAAAAAAAAAAAGCGGGGGTAAGGGGGGCGGGAATCAAAGCCAGTTGCAAAACATTGCACTGAGCAGATGTCGCCCTCTCAATTTGGTCTCAATTACACCAGTTTGTGGTGGGTTGAAGTTTCCCCCCAGCATTACTTTTTAGCCAGACCAACTCAGAAGCAAATGAAGCTGTATTTACAAGCAAAAACTACACTCTACAACGGAATGCAATGAGTATGTACAAAATGTACAGGATTTACAGTATTATACAGATATTTACAATTAGCAAACAACATGGAAAACCCCCTGGACAAAAGACCTGGGAAATAGTTCCACTGCCCCCCCAACCCCTCTGTCCTGAGAGAGAAGAGCAGAGAGAGAAAGCAGTGGGTTAGACTTATCCAAGGCCAGACAGAAGCACATTATCTCTCTCCCGAGTGAAGCAGATGAGCCAAGGTCAGAAGAAAAGGGAAAAAGAATGGGAAATACGAAGAATTGTTATGATACAGCTCCTCTTATCCCAGACATTTATCCAATGAATTTGTTTAGAATAATATTTTCTTTTCCTTTTTACACCCAATAGTGATTTATTTATATTTTTCTACTTTTCTGCTCAAAATCTGCAGCTAAATTTTAAAGGCATAGCCTAAAACTACCACACAGTTGTTGGCTACTTCAACATGAAAATTGCAAGAAACTAAGCAAACTTGCTTTCAGAGAAGGTAATTTCAGTAGAAGTTGAAAAGTGCTGATGACAGTGGAAAGTCCTCTAGGCTAAACTCTAGAAAACAATTTATCTGTGTTAATGATGTCCAGAGGAAGTGATAGGAAATGCTGCTTAAGGGAGATCAAGAGCAGATACATGAAAAGGCAACAGCAGCTTAAGATATTCTGTTCCATGTTTGCCAGTATTGCCCTTGTTCAGGGAAATTATTAATTTAGAATAGAATAGAATAGAATAGAATAGAATAGAATAGAATGGAATAAACCAGGTTGGAAGAGACCTTCGAGATCATCATGTCCAACCTATCATCCAACACTACCCAATCAACTAAACCATACAACCAAGCATCCTGTCAAGCCTCGCCCTGAACACCCCCAGCGACAGCGACCCCACCACCTCCTCAGGCAGCCCATTCCAGTGGGCAATCACTCTCTCTGTGTAAAACTTCCTCCTAACCTCCAGCCTAAACCTCCCCTGACGCAGTCTGAGACTGTGTCCTCTTGTTCTGGTACTGGTTGCCTGGGAGAAGAGACCAACCTCCGCCTCACTACAACCTCCCTTCAGGTAGTTGTAGAGAGCAATAAGGTCACCCCTGAGTCTCCTCCTCTCCAGACTAAGCAACCCCAGCTCCCTCAATCTCTCCTCATAGGGCTTGTGCTCCAAGCCCCTCACCAACCTTGTTGCCCTTCTCTGGACACACTCCAGCAAGTCAACATCCTTCCTAAACTGAGGGGCCCAGAACTGGACACAGGACTCAAGGTGTGGCCTAACCAGTGCAGTGTACAGGGGCAGAATGACCTCCCTGCTCCTGCTGGCCACACTGTTCCTGATGCAGGCCAGGATGCCATTGGCCCTTCTGGCTGCCTGGGCACACTGCGGGCTCATGTTCCGCCTACCATCAACCAGCACCCCCAGGTCCCTCTCTGTTTGGCAGCTCTCCAGCCACTCTGACCCCAGCCTGTTGCTCTGCATGGGGTTGTTGTGGCCAATGTGCAGAACCCGGCACTTGGATGTGTTCAATCTCATGCCGTTGGACTCTGCCCATCTGTCCAGCCTGTCGAGGTCCCTCTGCAGAGCCTCTCAACCCTCCAGCAGATCAACTCCTGCCCCCAGCTTGGTGTCATCAGCAAATTTACCGATGATGGACTCAATGCCCTCATCCAGATCATCAATAAAGATGTTAAAGAGCATGGGGCCCAAATTTCTGCATCTCCTCTGAACTGCCATCATTACAAGTGCACATACCCCCTCAATGTCTGATATGCATACATTATCTGCATGAATTAAACCAACTTGCATTTGTACACTGAGCAGCTGGTCTGAAATTTAATCCAGAATAAAATAATTAAAAAAAAAGGAAAAAAGTCCCAAAACTATATATGCAGCTGGGATTGCTTATGAGTGAAAAACGTGGGATCTTCACAGCCAACAGCATATGCATTCAGTATGCAGATCTGCAAATATTGGATTCACTGCCAAAATCATTGTTAAGCAAACTGGCTGACTCTCTGCGTTTTCCTGATGAACCAGAAGGAACCTGCTGCAGAGAGTGAGACAGAGTACGTTGCAAAGATTTGAAGTCGCAGATTTACGGTGTGCACAATGCAGTGCCATCGAGGCGGCCCCAGAAGCGCTGGGAAGCGCAGCACAGCGTGTTTCTGACCCAGGTGTGAGCTCAGATCCCACCGAGGTGTCAGTACTGGTGTGATGACCCCCAATAGAGTGTCTATGTTGTGGCAAACTAGCCTGACTAGAGCAAGGTCCACCAACAACTGTGGGAAGTGCTGGAGACCTACTTAATGGCATCCACAAGTGACATTGGAACGAGGTCATAGCTTTACATTTAGTGGCCTCCTGAAGTATAGAGGATGACACACGCAACAGGCTCTTCCTCGGCAACACTTACCTAAGACAGCTACATTATTTATTTTGCAAGATCAAAAATAAATAACAACAATAAAATCAGTCTTCATTTAGAATAGAATAGAATAGAATAGAATAAACCAGGTTGGAAGAGACCTTCGAGATCATCGTGTCCAACCTATCATCCAACACCACCCAATCAACTAAACCATGGAACCAAGCATCCTGTCAAGCCTCGCCCTGAACACCCCCAGCGACGGTGACCCCACCACCTCCTCAGGCAGCCCATTCCAGTGGGCAATCACTCTCTCTGTGTAAAACTTCCTCCTAACCTCCAGCCTAAACCTCTCCTGACGCAGCCTGAGACTGTGCCCTCTTGTTCTGGTACTGGTTGCCTGGGAGAAGAGACCAACCTCCACCTCACTACAACCCCCCTTCAGGTAGTTGTAGAGAGCAATAAGGTCACCCCTGAGTCTCCTCCTGAGGGGCCCAGAACTGGACACAGTACTCGAGGTGCAGCCTAACCAGTGCAGTGTACAGGGGCAGAACGACCTCCCTGCTCCTGCTGGCCACACTGTTCCTGATGCAGGCCAGGATGCCATTGGCCCTCCTGGCTGCCTGGGCACACTGCAGGCTCATGTTCAGCCTACCATCGACCAGCACCCCCAGGTCTCTCTCCACCTGACTGCTCTCCAGCCACTCTGACCCCAGCCTGTTGCTCTGCATGGGGTTGTTGTGGCCAATGTGCAGAACCTGGCACTTGGATGTGTTCAATCTCATGCCTCTCTTAAAAATATTAACAAATGCTAAATTCCCCTCTACTTATTTCAGATAATGGAATCTATGTACTAAGAATAATTTTTAATGGAGCTTCTCTGTGTTTTTACTCAGGACGTATTTTCACCCACTGTGTGGAGCTGACTTTGCACATATTCATTCTGCTATTTTAGCAGTAGGAGACTAGGTTAACACACCAGTCATTCACTCCTGGAGATCTGCATTCAGTTCCTGGCCTACGTGACAAGTGATAATGAGTTTGGTTATTGAATCTCCAGGGGATATTTGTTCACATTACTAAGCAACCACATAATTTGGCAAGATGTGTTAAGTATGCGCTAAGGATGAGACCAGGGGCCAATCGCTCAAATGACTGACACAAGGCAGCCTCTCTCACATCGCTACACCAAACTCCTCCTTTGTGCAGTTCTGCTAGAGAGCAGGAGGACTGTGCAGGTTTTTCAGGGTGTCTGTTTTAGTGTCTGTACTGACACAGGCCAGTGCACAGCAGTGGAGGTATGGCCTGGATCTGCAGATTTGCAAAGAAATGAGACCTATGTCCCTACTATCAAGCCCAGCACATAATTCAAGGCCACTTTAATAAGCTATTCAGCCCTTTCTCAGCACTTGCTGCATCTGAGCAATAATGAAACACAATGCACGCCAAAAAACAACTGGGATTTAAAAGATAATGACACAATAGTTAATTTTGTTTGACTATTGGTAGGGTTTGCATCTTAAGGCTTTTTGCTACAAACACAATGTTTACACAATTTCATTTAAACAAAATGAGAATTGAAACTTTTGCATGATGACAAAACTTCATCAAATAGTAGCTTGGCCACTGCAGGTACCAGTACTGCTTCTGTGTCGCATTGGCTAAACATTTAAGGCTCAAGTTTTCTTAGGCAGGTTGCTTCTGCCACTAATGTAGCAAAAATAGTCACATAACCTAAGGCTACTTCCAAGTCATCTTTTGTCCCTTGTCTAGGTGACTGTGCTCCAGCTGCAACAGAAGGCATGTGCAGGCTTTTACAGATTTCCTCTAGAGTGGTGATGCAACCACTGGGAGAGCAGATTGGGTGTTTCAAAGATGATACCACCTACAGCTATATAATTCCTGTGTTATTTTTAACAAGTCTGGCAACCTGGGCATTTGTATAATAGATCTGTGAGTTCTGAACACATCTAAGGAACTTGCCCGTGCCAGGATTTGGGAACAGAATGGTAGGCTTTGCCATGTATTACAGTAGCACATGCACAGGTGCTATGGCCCCAGAGCACAGGCCAGCAGACTTTTCTACATGCTCCTGCACCTATGGACCTCAGAAATTTTGGGGCCAAATGCTACAGTGCATAAGGAGATTTAGTTACTTAAGGAACAAAGGTGTTCTTCATTAGTCTCTTGGACTTTGATGTCTACATTGTTTAGGTAATGGAAAGAATGCATTCTGGACCCCCTTCTTGACATACTAGAGTAAAAATAAAGCTTATTCATGGGCTATAGCCACCTGCTGCAGACTGAGGCTCAAAAGGGATTAACAGTTTCAGCATGCAGGAGATCCAGATGTGTGCTAACTGTATGACAAAAGTCAAAATTCATTGATAGCTTCTGCAGGAATTAAGGTTCATCACCTGGAAGACTTAAACCTATAGCAGAAAAGAGAAAAAACAGGAGTAAGCCTGATCCCTTTCCAACAGGATCTACATTCATTCTGGGGGTGGCTAGTAACTGAGTAAATCTGGAATGGCTGAAAATCAGGAAATGACATGTCAGCCAATTCCAGGTTGGGTTTTTTTTTGGCACATAAGCCTCCTGGGGAGGACAGTGGCAGGAATGAGGCATTTATATCTGATCATTTGGGAATTTTATTACTAAAGAGTACACTTGCTGTGAATCACAGAAAATCAGAAAACTCTCCCTGTCATGGCAAGAAAATGTGTGAACAAAACTTCAATGAAGTGAAGCTGTTGTAGAGTGTGATGTTACTCATAAACAAATGCCACTCAGCTTATGTTCACCATGAGCTAGGACATGCAGCCAATTATTAAAGAGTATCTGTTTACATTGAAAGCAATGTTATGGCACTGTTCCAGTTTTCACTGAAGGTATGGATAGTGCAACATCTGAGCTGTCAAAGGAAGGTGGATGTGAAGAGTGATGTTTCATCTCATGCAGCAAGATCACAGCAGACAAGCAGGGCACAGGGCCCCACTTTGTGCTGCCCTCACCTTTCAGCAGTGACATGCCTCTGAAGCATGCGCTGCCACCATACAAGCAGTAATTTTGAGTACCGCACTGAGTTGAGAAAGACAGTTACAACCTACCCAGTTTGCAAGTCCATCTACAGAAACATTGAGTTGTGTCAGAAATGACAGAGAAAATATTTGCTTTGATTTAGAGTGCCTGCCTTCTATTTAGGGGATGCCAGAAACTCCAAGAGTATGAATGAGCAGCAAAGAGAGGAAGTCATCTAATCTAGCACTTGAATTCATTTTATATGTATTTTTCTCTCTTCTCTCATAACACTCCACCTTCCTCAGGTTATCTTTAAATCAGGTTCTGCCCCAGTCTGATGCAGCTCTTTGGAGTTGTATAAACCTGTCTGTTCAAATGCTCCACCCACAGAAAAGCTGTGCCAGCTTCAACTTCATCAAACCAACCATAAATTCTAAATGTGCCAGAAAATGCTGCTGAAACGCCAAAGCAAGCTACGTTTTCCAGGTCTCCTATAGGGAGAATGTGCCCTGAATCCCAAATAAAGGCTTGTAAAAATCAAGTAAAATGATGATTGCTTTTTGTTGATTGGAAGACCATTAGTATAAACACTACTCATGCATGAAGCTGTCTTTCCTCCTGCCAGACTCTCTCTTGAAGATGGTATCTTCTCATCATAGAGCATTAAGGTGCATTTAGTTTCTGTTTAAAAGCCTAACAAGAAAAAGGTGAAATATCGATGTGCATCAGAGATGAGGCAGCTGAGAGGTCATCCAGGCCAGTGCCTTCTCCTGGGCATTGGCAGTAAGGCACTACAGAAAGCATCCTACAGCCGTGCCAGAGTCTTAGACAAGCGTCCCCAAGAAAAGCACATCACTCACCACAGTGTCCAGCAGTCAACAGGTGCTTGACCAATGGCAGAGTGGCAACTGTCTCCAAAAGTATTAAAGCCCAAACCTCCCCCAGGCAGACAGGCCTCATTATCCACTGAGAGTGATGTAAATCAAGCCTAAGCTGCTGGTTAAAGGGCAGCCTAGAGGAAATAAGAGTCAAGAGCCATTGTACTTTTGACGCACCAGATAAATGAGATACTCAGGAATACATTAAGAAAAAGCCTCTTGACTCAAAAATCTGCCTCCATGTAATGCAAAACATGAACTGTGGCAAATTAAAAAATTGTGGCATGATCCTGTTTACAGCATCAGTCAGTGTAAGGCTGATGGTGTCAGTAGAGCTGAGGCAATTTACACCAACTGAGGAACTGGCCCTAAATGTTGAACACAGCACGCCTGGACATCTCTGACTCTTGGAAACCACTGACATGGCATCTGTTGCAGGTCAGCTTTCAGCCAAAGGGATTAAGCAGCTCAGGAGGTTGGTAATGAGATATGGGTGCTTCCATTCGAGCTGCTGGCTGCAGTTCAGCCCAGGTTTACATCAACCTTTGTGAATTCATGGCTGTGCCAAGACAGGGACCTGGTCAATGGGCTCTCCGTGTGCACCTGGCAGACACACTTGTGCACAATGGAAATAAAGAATGGTTATGTCACTAGGGAGAAACTGATGGGAATGGAGATAAATAGTTTTATCTGCCCCTCAGGCCAATGTCAAGGCATACTGGTGGGACTGGCATGAGGTCCCTCAGCCTAGGTGATGTTATAAAAATTAGTTATGAATATTAATTCACTGCATTCTATCCAAATACTTCTTTTGGACCTTTATGAAGAGAATCAGGTAGTGATAGGTGCCCAGTGTGCTGGAAATACCTTCAGGGAACTGCATTAAAATAGAGATAAGGTATTGCAGAAAGGTATAATCTTTTTGACCCTGCCAAGAGGTTAGTACAGGTTAATTACACAGAGTGCCTCAACCTAGGTGATGTTACAGAAATTAGTTATGAATATTAACTCAATGCATTCTATCCAAAAGGAAGCAGACATTTTCAAGCAATTCCTGGGAGACAGAAATCTTCAGAAACCTTTTATTCAAACAGTGAGGTAAAAATCACTTTGTTGAAACAACTACTTCATATAGACTACAGAGTTTAAAGGTAAAAATTCACTTATGCTTTCTCCAAATGTCAAGAACAACTTAGGTAACCCAACAGAAAAAGAAATCTCCTAAGCTTTCCTCCAAAACCAAGAAAAAATGGTCAGGAAAAACAAACCATCAGGGATCACCAGACCACTTTGGGTAGGATCTGTCTGGTGCAGCAGTGCTGTGGGAGGCCATGCAGGTTGCCTCACTGCATCAGTAGTGCCATGTTAACTGGTCCAGGCTCCCTCTGTGCCCTCTGAGAGGTGTGGACCAGCCATGCCTCCATGGCACGTGGATCATCTTCCCTCTGATGCCTTCAGAGATGTTAAAGAATAGCCACAGCCCTACTGCTGCCCCTGTGATCCTGATTTTCATAGAATGGTTTAGATTAGAAGGGACATCATCTAGTTCCAACCCACCCTGCCATGGGCAGGGATACCTTCCACTAGATCAGGATGCTCAAAGTTCCATGTCTTTTGCCCTTGAACACTTCCAGGGATGGAGCATCCATAATGTCTCTGGGTGACCTGTTCCTGTGCCTCACCACCCTCCTAGTAAAGAATTTCTCCCTAGTATCTAACAGAAATCTACCCTCATTCAGTTTAAAACTTCATCCTACTATTGGACTTCCTGATAAAGAGTCTCTACCCATCTTTCCTGTAAGTCTTCTTTAAGTACTGGTAGGCCACTATAAGGTCTTGCTTGAGCCTTCTTCAGGCTGAACAACTCCAGCTTTCTCAGCCTGTCCTCACAGGGAAGGCACTCCAACCCCCTGATAATCTCTGTGGCACTCTGGACCTATTCAAGTAGGTCCATGTCTGTCTTAAGCTAGAGAACCCTGAGCTGAATACAGTATTACAGATAGGGTCTCACAAGAGCAGAGTAGAATGGCAGAATTACCTCCCTTGACCTGCTGAACATACTTCTCTTGATGCAGTCCAGGGTACAACTGGATTTCTGGGCTGCAAGCACGCATTGCTGGCTCGTATTTAGTTTTCCATCCACTAACACTCCCACAGTCCTTCTCTTTAGGGCTGCTGCCAATCTATTCACTGTTTAGCTTTTGTCTGTGCTTGGGATTGCCCTGACCTATGTGAAGGACTTTGCACTTGGCCTTGTTGAGCTTCATCAGGTTTGTATGGGCCAACTTCTTAAACCTCTTTTGCTGCAAGAAGGGACAACAGCCCTCTGTAGCCTTGCTGGCTGTATGCATCACGGTGCTGAGACCATGACTGACATGGTGGCAATGGGTGCATGGTCCTGAGGAGAGCAGCTGGACCCTCCTAAAGCAGTTGGCAGAGGCCTGCTGCCAGTTGCAGAAAGAGAACTTGCCCTAACAGGGTGAAATAAAGACACAGTTGGGGTCTGTTGAGTTTCGTAACTAGAAAAGGAATTTCTCTGGAATTGCTTGCTGATTATAAATGTAAAAAAGTAGTGTATTTGTACAACATTGAGACTGAAAGCTTGAGCAGTGGGACAGATAATGTAATACTTCTTCTGTGGCAGTGTCATTAAATAGAACTTTGCATGGAAGCCAAAGCACAGCACTGCACATCTCTCTCTCCCTGGCAAAATCTTTGCTGCCTGCATTTTTCTGTATTACTCATTACCACTAGGAGAATGATTTATTTGGAAATAGCAGGTAGAGGAGATGCTTGGCACTGTGGCCTTGAAGAGTTCCAGTCTTCTGCTCTGCAAAAAGTATTCTGGCAAAAAGAAAAATAATTACATATTAAAAGGAAGGAGAATAAAAGACATTCTACAGCGTGACTTCCAAGATGATTCACATCCCATCCCCCAACCCCAACATACATCCTTATGATAGTGTGAAATCTTCTGCAAAGAGTCTTTCCTCGATGGCAAAATTCACTGAGGAAGGTCATCACAAGGTTTATGCAAAATGAAAGCTCCCTTCACCCTAGTGTTATTAGTGCTAATGGGAATGACTGGTTAAAATGAGGCAGCAAATAACAACTGCCTATCACCCTGTTAAAGGATGGAGGCACACAATGAGATGGCAAATGTTGACATAAATTCTGTCTACATGATGTGCATGACATTTGTGGAGGGGAGGGCGTGAAACAGCTGGATACTCTGTGGTTTGAGAAATGAGACACTCTGCGTAATAAAGCTGCACTGACCTCTTGGCAATACCTCTGCAATACCTTGTCTCAGGTTGTTTTAATTTATTATGAATTCCTTTGATGTTTATATTCATATGTCAGAAGGGCCTTTGACATCAAACTTCAGATGTGCTCACCAAAAAGCAGTATCTCAGGGTAACTTGCTGCAGATTTCTGATAGCTACCAAATTATTCCCAACCTCTATAGTTACAGCTTTACCCTCCTTTTTAAAATGTCCAAACTAACCAAGCCTCAAAGATGATCTGAAAAGTGCAGTTTTTCTAGTTCTCCACAATGTGGCCACCAACATTTGGTTATGCAGGAGATATTTGCTGTTTCTTGGACTACCAGGCTGATCCCTTGTCTCAGCAGCAGGCTTTTGCCTCTCCCACCCAGCTAGCATTTCTACTATCATTAGCTGTGCAGGCTGTCACTGAGTTTTTACCATCATTATTTGTCTGATGGGAAGTTGTCAGTTTGTGGCTAACCTTTCTTAGTCCCTGGAGAAAGCTGAGTTGAGCAAGTTTAATATTGAACAATTCATCAGGAATCAATCACAAGTTGCACAGTTCACCATTTATTAAAAGGATGTCATCATTTGATCACATGTATGTAGGATAGCCAGTTAAATCAGACTGACAACCCATTGCCAGGTCAGTACAGGGGAAAATACCAGTGCTGACAATATGACAGCTTTCTATGGAGGCACCTGTGGGAATGGGACGCTGTGCTGGTGAACAGGCTATTAGAGCATCCCAGAGGAGAGCAGTTAAACTACTACAAACATGATGCATACTTGTCTTCTTTTATTAGATCTTGCCTAATCTCATTAGGCTAACAATCTAACCTATGGCAATAAAACATTCACTCAACAAACACTGTGTAGCTCTAATTGGCATTAGTAGGAGATACCTGCTGGCCCTTCTGCATGTTAGAAAGGTGCAGTTCTCCAGCGCTGGCTCCTCTGCAGCAGATGTTGGCAGCACTGCCCATTACCTGCTACCTCTGAGGCCAGGCAGCTCCCACTTCCCCAAAAGCCAAGCCAGAGAGACACATACATATTGCAAACACCAGCTCTTCCATAGGGTTGGAAAATGGAATAGGTACAATTTTCTTGCACTCAGGTGCCAGTAAGGTTCTCCAGCAGCAGGATGTGGGCCATGGTATGCCCTGGGAAACTGCCCTGAACTAAGAGATCAATACTGCCAAGGATGCTCCTACAACACCAAGCATGCAAAGACAGTCTCCTCCTGGTCTGTGCCAGCAAACCTAGAATACATAGAATATAGAATACATAGAATAAACCAGGTTGGAAGAGACCTTCAAGATCATTGCGTCCAACCCATCAACCAATCCAACACCACCTAAACAACTAACCCATGGCACCAAGCACCCCGTCAAGTCTTCTCCTGAAAACCTCCAATGATGGCGACTCTACCACCTCCCCAGGCAGCCCATTCCAATAGGCAATCACTCTCTCTGTATAGAACTTTTTCCTAACATCCAGCCTGAACCTCCCCTGGCGCAGCCTGAGACTGTGTCCTCTTGTTCTGGTACTGGCTGCCTGGGAGAAGAGACCAACATCCGTCTGTCTACAACCTCCCTTCAGGTAGCTGTAGAGAGCAATAAGGTCACCCCTGAGTCTCCTCCAGGCTAAGCAACCCCAGCTCCCTCAGCCTCTCCTTGTAGGGCTTGTGTTCCAAACCCCTCACCAACTTTGTTGCTCTTCTCTGGACTCGTTCCAGCAAGTCAACCTCCTTCCTAAACTGAGGGGCCCAGAACTGGACACAGGACTCGAGGTGCGGCCTAACCAGTGCAGTGTACAGGGGCACAATGACCTCCCTGCTCCTGCTGGCCACACTGTTCCTGATGCAGGCCAGGATGCCATTGGCCCTCTTGGCTGCCTGGGCACACTGCAGGCTCATGTTCAGTCTACCGTCGACCAGCACCCCCAGGTCCCTCTCAGCCTGACTGCTCTCCAGCCACTCTGACCCCAGCCTGTAGCTCTGCATGGGGTTGTTGTGGCCAATGTGCAGAACCTGGCACTTGGATGTGTTAAATCTCATGCCGGTGAGGCACTGGCTCCCCTTGTGCAGAATTTTTTCTATTCTTCAAATATTACACAAGATTACATTTTCACATCCAAGAATGATAAAAATTGACAACATGAAGCAAATTTACTCACTCAGATTTGTTTTTGTACCAGCAGCAGTGAAATTCTGCCTCTGCTTTACTATATGAAGTACCATTTTTGGAATTACTCATTAGCACTTCATTTATACATCAAACTTTAAAAAAAAAATTATGGGCAGTTATCTTTCTCTTTCAAATTCAGAATTTTAATAAAACTAGATTTTCTTTTCAGAGTTCTGTGTATATCATAACTAGAAATGTCTTTTTTTTTTTTTAATGTTTGAAAAAATTGGTGTGACCGTTTGAGGCTGTGCCTTTAAGAACAAACAGTGCTGGGACACGCTGGCTAAATGTTTTCGGTACTAGAACAAAAACATTCTGATATTCTAAACGAATTTCATTGGTGGATAGACAAAATGCAACTTTAAATTGTAAAGCAGTTGGAATTGTTTGGGGAGTTTGGTTTGGGAGTTTGGGAGTTTGGGTTTCAGCCTGTTCTCCCTGCCTGCTTCTTCGCGAACTGCTGGAGTTGGCCTTCAGATAAGCAAAAACTAATCCTGCATGGGCTTTTGAAGCTTACTAACAACTCTTTTCCTTAATAACTTGCCTTTCTTTCTCTCTAACCCCTTTTTGGGAAAAAAGGGAGGTATATTTCTGTGTATATATATTGTAAATACCTGCATATATTGTGTTGTATATAACCTGCTTTCCATACATGCTTGTAAATATATAGCTTTGCTCCTCCGACTGGGTTAGCTGTGGTTTCTTTCTCTGTGGAGGAGAGAGAGCTAGGCCCTCTCTCAACCTACCACAATTGGCCACAAATCTTTACCACTGCCTTTCATTTATGAACTGTTGGCGTGCCATTGAGCACAGACTTTATTTAAAAGGAAACATGCACATAGGACAACTTTTGGAACTCCCTGTCAAATCTTTCAATTGTTGTCTGAAGGAAGAACTTTGTCCTTTTTTTCAGCTGGCTGGTCACCGGTCACTGAAGTGACTGCTTCAGACAATTAGCTGCTCTCAGCTCCTTAAGGCATGTCCACAGGGCTGAATGTGATCAGGACCTGGTGCTAAAGAGCTAGTGTGGGCCGGTGGAGCTACTCTGGCCCTTCTCACCTACTCCCAGCCCACTCGACCCTGGGGTTAATGCATCAGCTGAAACCTCAAGGAAGGGCAATAGCTTGCTGAGATGATGTGATTTCATTGCATGCCTCTTTATCCACTTAGAAACAGAGTTGCACAATGTGCAGAAAAGATTGATAAATGAGGAGACTGATTGTGCAGACTCACATGAATGCTCTCCCCTGATAGCTCAAAGTCTCATAAATTCATCAGAAGTCTCAAGCTTTTTCAAGTTTTCTAGAAGACCTGACTCCTGGAAGCCAGTGAAGACTCCAGGTCCTGCTCTGGTGAACACAGGCACATCTGTCGGCCATTTATCCCCACCAGTGACAAGGAAAAGCCAGTGGCGAATTACTCCTTTAATAAGGGCTGGTGATGCAAATGTATTTTTGAAAATAAAGATGTGTTTTTACAAATCAGGAAGGTTTTGACACCTTCAGGGATGTGAGTACATAAAGCTTGTCTAGATAAACCTTCAGTGGTGAAAATCCACTAAGTGATGTTCCTATCTAAAAAGAAGGTATAATGTGCTGAAAACCAAATTACCTTCCAGAACATGCATTCATTGTAAAAATTTAGTTCCTTTAACAGAAAGTGTTCAAAAACCCCCAGCTATTCATCTGATGCTCTAATCAAGAAACTGCAATCACCTGGGAGATAAATATTGCTGTTTACTATTTATAACTGTTGATAAGCCTCATCTTATGAAGTAAACAGTTTTCATTTCCTGCCAAAAAGGCTCTCTTTAGGGAAAGAAAAAGCATAATCCAACTTTTCAAAGCACACCAAAACTGGACAGAATTAGAGAGCCAAGTATTTAGTTAAGGAATTTCCATCTCACGTTCTAGGTCCTGTCACTTCTCACCATATATAACACTCCTGCATATTTCAATTTACAGGGCACACTGGCTCAGATGATTTATTAAATTAAAAGAAGGTGGAAAAAGAAGGTGGAAAAACGAGAAGCCTTATGTGGGATGAGAGGTATAGAATCAATAGAAAAGAAAGCACATTGCAAGACAAAAGATAATCATAACTGGGGCATTTCTATAATCTGTTTTTGAAGTAACATGGATTTAAATTTTAGACATGTCCTTTGATCTAACTTTTCTATCCTTTTTCTTTAAGGAACACAAACCACAGCAGCTACAAGCAAAAATGGATATTAATTTCTGCCGGATGGAAGGAGTACTTGATACTAGCACTCAGTTTCAGCACTTCACAGAGGGAACACTGAGGGTAAGGATTGTGGTTAACAGATCAACACTTCCTATCAGTGGTACTCTTCAGGCAAGCACCACCAGCCTCCTCGTGTTATAAAAACAGCCGAAAGTTATCAAGCTTGGCTCTGAGTTTCCTTGAAAGTAAAAGGAGTTCTCCTACTGAGTGAAGAAATGTTATCTGGCTTCTGCTTCCAAGTACCATGCCCTGTTTCTGTGGTCACTTTACCTCCAAACGTCCAAATTCAAAAAATCTATCTGTGCATGGAACAAGGCCACCAATTACATTACAGGGTCTGCTCTCTGCTGGGGTACTAAATATGTATGCAAGGAGGAAACCAAAGGAACGCTGCAGATCCTGGAGTGGAGAGTCCTGCACATGCCATACGATCAGGCTAGAACTGGACACAGTACTCGAGGTGCGGCCTAACCAGTGCAGTGTACAGGGGCAGAATGACCTCCCTGCTCCTGCTGGCCACACTGTTCCTGAGGCAGGCCAGGATGCCATTTACCCTCCTGGCTGCCTGGGCACACTGCAGGCTCATGTTCAGCCTACTATCAACCAGCACCCCCAGGTCCCTTTCCACCTGACTTCTCTCCAGCCACTCTGACCCCAGCCTGTTGCTCTGCATGGGGTTGTTGTGGCCAATGTGCAGAACCCGGCACTTGGATGTGTTAAATCTCATGATGATAGTAAATGATAGTAAGATGATAGTAAGGAAGAGCCATTTTCCCAAGATTTTTTTTTTTTTCTTTTTTTCTGAAGATAGCATTAAAAGCTTGAAACAAAAAGGGCATGGAATTATTGCATCCACTCCAAAACTTAATCTACTGAATACAAGTATGCATAATAGCAACACACTGAAATGAAGCCAACTTCTTTTCTTTATCCAACTTGTTCTCATGAGTCATATTAAAAGAACAGCAAATGTTTTACCATTCAAAATCTGAAATATTTCAAGATACCTAGAAACAGAAAGTTTTCAATGGTTCAAAACCACATAAAATACTAAATCAAGCATACTTCCTTTTATTCTAATTTAGCACTACATTCCAACCTCTCCCGGCAGATCCTACTTGGAGGACTGTTGCCCTATTAAGTCTCATTCCTGTTAATTGTCTGCTGAAAGCTGAATAAATATGCTTTCAGGGTAGCCAAGGTGCTTTGAGGGTTTTGGCTGTCTGTTGATATGAAGGATCTGAATTTTCCTCATTCTGGCTTTTCTTTGGTTGTTGCTGTAGTATTGAGAAAGATTACTTTTAACATTTTGAATGCAATCCAAACCTTTTTGTACTTGAGTAATTATTTCCACATCATTCAGCTTCAGAAATATTTCCTGGGTTTCTCCTGGTGATCATCTAGCCCATAATGTAAAAGAGGGCAAGCATGTCACATATCATTTATTTTTTTCCAATTAGTGGGAGGTATATAGCTAACTGTGGAATACAACTACTCCAAAGCTAGCCTTGGCTCTATTTCAGTTTCAAAGTTATTTCTTACTTCCACACAGCTTTCATTTTGGGACATAGCAAACATATTTATCCTAATCTTGAAATTTGATTCAAGGTCTCTAAATGTTGTTTACACTGCAATAGATCTCTCTACTTTAAGGAAACATTTACTACGTATTTTCAACTGATCTGAGGTCTTACCTCATAAAAATATCCTTAAGCTGATGACCTTTGCACTAATTCATTTCCATCACAGTTGAATTTAAAATACTTGAGAGCACACTCTGCTGAATTTTCCTACTGAGTGAGGCTTGGCCTAGAAAGCCAGTGTTTTGTGTGGAATGAATTTCCAGTGTAAGTTTTGCACCATACCACAGAAGTTAAAGAGATGTAGGCAAGACTAAAACAATAAAGAGACCTTCAGAGTACTGGTCACCCCCTGCAAAGAGCTGCCAACCTAATAATCACAGCAGGGTTGACTTGGCTGTCCTCATTCATGGAAGTAGGACAATGGATTTGGAGGCAGCTTAACTGAGTAAGTGAGGTGTAGCTCAGTGTAAGTATGACAAGAATTAGCTCATCAGCTGGCCAAAAATGCTAATCTTTCTTGCTTCTCCTAAAAGCTGTGTGTCAGCCCATACAACCACATTGGGTATTTTGCCCTTCTACTTGGTAATCAGGAGACTTTCCCTCCAACTTCTGAAAGACTGAGCAAGCCATGTCTCTGCAATGTTTTAATTGGTTGACTTGGGAGCCAGATATGAACTCCTGATTTATGTTAATCATGGGCTGAAAATTCTATTTATGCTGGAGAGGTCCTTCTTATTCCACCCTCACTCGATGTCATAGCAGCGAAATATACATGAATGCAATTAACATTTATGTTCTTGACTTGGACAGGAAAAAAAAATTATCTGTCAGCTAGTGTAAAATTTACCACTTCTATTTTTATTTTAAAAATAATTAAGCAACTCAGGCTTTTGAAAAGTACCAGGCAAAGGCTCTGCACCCATCACTTCTACTTTGTAGTCCTAGATGCCACATACATATATAGCAGGATTAAAAAAAAAAAAACAAAAAACAAACAACCCAAAGAATAGATTAGAATAGAATAGCATAGCATAGAATAAACTGGGTTGGAAAAGACTTTCAAGATCATTGAGACCAACCTATCACCCAACACTACCTAATCAATTAAACCATGGCACCAAGCACCCTATCCAGTCTCTTCTTAAACACCTCCAGTGATGGTGACTCCACCACCTCCCTGGGCAGCACATTCCAATGGCCAATCACTCTTTCTATGAAGAACTTCTTCCTAATATCCAGCCTAAACCTCCCCTGGTGCAGCCTGAGACTGTGACCTCTTGCTCTGCTGCTGGCTGCCCAGGAGAAGAGATCAATCCCCACTTGGTTACAACTTCCCTTCAGGTAGTTGTAGACAGCAATAAGGTCCCCCCTGAGTCTCCTCTTCTCCAGGCTAAGCAACCCCAGCTCGCTCAGCCTCTCCTCATAAGGTTTGTGCTCCAAACCCCTCACCAGCTTTGTTGCCCTTCTCTGGACACATTCCAGCAAGTCAACATCTTTCCTAAACTGAGGGGCCCAGAACTGGACACAGGACTCAAGGTGTGGCCTAACCAGTGCTGAGTACAGGGGCAAAAAGACTTCTCTGCTCCTGCTGGCCACACTGTTCCTGATACAGGCCAGGATGCCATTGGCCCACTTAGCCACCTGGGCACACTGCAGGCTCATGTTCAGCCTACCATTGACCAGTACCCCCAGGGCCTTTTCCGCCTGGCTGCTCTCCAGCCACTCTGACCCCAGCCTGTTGCACTGCATGAGGTTGTTGTGGGCAATGTATAGAAGCTGGCACTTAGATTTGGTAAATCTCATGCTGTTGGACTCTGCCCATCTGTCCAGCCTGTCAAGATCCCTCTGCAGAGCTCTCCTACCCTCTAACAGATCAACTCCTGCCCCCAGCTTGGTGTCATCTGCAAACTTACTGATAATGGACTCAACTCCTCATCCAGATCATCAATGAAGATATTAAAGCGCACGGGGCCCAGCACTGATCCCTGGGGCACACCACTGGTGACTGGCCACCAGCTGGAGTGGCACCATTCACCACCACTCTCTGGGCTTGGCCCTCCAGCCAGTTCCTAACCCAGCACAGAGTGCTGCTGTCCAAGCCACGAGCTGACAGCTTGGCCAGGAGTTTGCTGTGGGGGACGGTGTCAAAGGCCTTGCTGAAGCCCAGGTAGACTACATCCACAGCCTTCCCCAGGTGGGTCACCTGATCATAGGAGGAGATCAGGTTGGTCAGGCAGGACCTGCCCTTCCTAAATCCATGCTGGCTGGACCTGATCCCTTGGCCATCCTCTAAGTGCTGTGTGATTGCACTCAAGATGACCTGTTCCATAATCTTGCCTGGCACTGAGGTCAGACTGACAGCTCTGTAATTCCCTGGCTCATCCAACCGGCCCTTCTTGTGGACGGGTACCACGTTGGCCAGCTTTCAGTCATCTGGGACCTTTCCAGTGAGCCAGGACTGCTGAAAAATGATGGAGAGCAGCCCAGCCAGCTCATCTGCCAGCTCTCTCAGCACCCTACGATGGATCCCATACAGTCCCATGGACTTGTGGGGATCCAAGTGGCTAAGCAGGTCTCTAACTACTTCCTCCTGGACTACAGGGAAACTATACTGCTCCCTGACTCCATCTGCCAGCTCAGGAGGCCAGTTGTCTGGAAGACAACCTATCTTGCTATTAAAAATTGAGACAAAGAAGGTGTTAAGTACCTTTGCCTCTTCCTCCTCTTTATTTACAATATTCTCCTCCATGCCCACTAAGGAGTGGAGGTTGTCCTTGTCCCTCTTTTTGCCATTAATATATTTATAAAAGGCATTTTTGTTGTCCTTCACAGCAGTGGCCAGTCTAAGCTCTAAATGGGCTTTTGCCTCTCTATTTTTTTTCCTACATGACCTAGCAACATCCTTAAACATTTTATGGGTAACCTCTCCTTCCTTCCAAAGATCATACATCTTCTTTTTTCCCCATAATTCATTCAGAGGTTCATTGCCCATCCAGGCTGGCTGCCTACCCCGGCAGCTCATCTCCTGCCACATTGGCACAGCCTGCTTCTGAGCCTTCAAGAATTCTTTCTTGAAGAAGGTCCAGCCCTCCTGGACCCAGAATCATAGAATCACCAAGGTTGGAAGAGACCTCAAGGATCTTCAAGTCCAACCTGTCACCACAGACCCCATGACTAAACCATGGCGCCAAGTGCCACGTCCAATCCCCTCTTGAACACCCCAGGGATGGTGACTCCACCACCTCCCTGGGCAGACCCCTTTGTTTTTAAGGGCTGTTTCCCAGGTAGCTTCTGAGTTAGATCCTTGAGTAAACTGAAGTCTGCCCTCCGGAAGTCCAGAGTGGAGGTTTTGTTGCTGCCCCTCTTAGCTTGACTGTATATTGAAAACTCAATTATCTCATGGTCACTGGACCCCAGACAGCCTCCAACCACCACATCTCCCACCAGTTCTTCTCAGTTTGTAAAAAGGTCAAGCAAAGCCTTACCCCTGGTAGGCTCACACAGCAGCTGGGATAAGAAGCTATCCTCTATATACTCTAGGCACCTTCTAGACTGCTTCCTCTCTGCTGTGTTAAGTTCCCAGCAGATATCAGGCAGGATAAAATCACCCGTAAGAACAAGGTCTGGTGAACTTGAGACAGTATCTAGTTGCCTATAGAATAATTGATCAACTTCTTCATCCTGGTTGGGTGGTCTATAACAGACTCCAACCAGGATATCTACCTTGTTGGTCTTCCCTGTAATTCTCACCCACAGGCACTCAACTTGATCATCCTTAATCTCTGGTTCCATTGTGTCTAGAGCCTCCCTGATGTACAGGGCCTCCCCTCCACCCCTTCTCCTTCACCTGTCTCTCCTGAAGAGCCTGTAGCCGTCAATTACAGTGCTCCAGTCATGTGAGTCATCCCACCACGTTCCTGTGATGGCAACTACATCATAACTTTCCTGCTGTAACAAGACTTCCAGCTCCTCCTGTTTGTTACCCACACTGTGTGCATCAGTGTACATGCACTTCAGCTGGGCTGCTGGTTTCACCCCTGACTCCAGCTTACCACCCTCAGACTCCTGTCTGGAGGGACTGGTTTCAGCCGCTTCCCCCTTCAAATCTAGTTTAAAGCCTTGTCAATGAGTTCTGCCAACTCCCTTCCTAGAACCCTTTTCCCTCTGTGGGATAGGCTGTTCTCATGTGCTAGGATTGTTCTCCCCCTCTGGGATGGATGTACTCCATCTGTTGCTAGCTGACCTGGTGCCATAGAAAGTTCCCCGAGATTGAAAACCCTTAAATTCTGTTGGTGGCACCAGCCTCTGAGCCACTTCTTAATTACAGCTGCTGTCCTGTTCCTTTCAGTATTCCTTCCTGCAAGCAAGGGTATTGATGAAAAAATCACCTGTGCCCCTGACCCCTCAACCAGTTTTCCCAGAGCCTTGAAGTCCTTTTTGATTGCCTTAGGACCTCTGGTTTCAACATCATCACTCCCTACCTGCATAACTATGAAGGGATAGTAATCAGAGGACTGTACCAGACTAGGCAGCCTTCTGGTAACATCGCTGACCTGGGCCCCAGGGAGGCAGCAGACTTCCCTGTGGAAAGGATCCAGCTGACATATGGGGCCCTCTGTTCCCCTCAGGAAAGAATCACCAATAACAATTACCCTCCTCTTTCTTTTAAGGGAACAAGTCCTGATGCAGGGGGTGGGCTGTTTTGTTTTAGGCAACACCTCAGATGGTGTCTTTTCTGTCATCAGAATCACCTCACCCTCAATTTCCAGTGCTGCACACTTGTTTTGCAAGGGCAGCTGGGAAGGTGAGGGGAGCCGTGAGGGTTTTCCCTTGCCTCTCCTAACAGGGACCTCTATCCATTCCCTGCTGCTTCTTGTGTCACCTCCCTCTGCTAGGGGAGTCTACGGAGCCTGGTTCCACAAATCCAACTCCCTTTCACATTCCCTTACAGTCCTAAGTCTAGCAACTTCTTCCTTCAGTTCAGCCACTAGATTAAGCAGATAATCGAGCTGCTCACACCTGATGCAGGTGTTGTCTCCATTGTCCTCCATTTCAGGTGCCAAAGGGTTGTTTGTTTGTTTTTTTTAACCCAAAGGGTTTTTTAAAATGTAGGTCTACTTCCTCACTCCTGGGTTTATCATCCCCTGATGTTCCAAGAAGCTTTCATCCTGAAGAAAGCAAAAACTCAGACAAAACTCACCACAGGCTCATAAAGTTCACCAGGACATTTTGGAAGAGAAAGTCTCTGCCTACATAAGTGTGTGGTGTGGAGCTGTAAAAGAGGACTGGCAGAGAGGAAGAGCTGACAGTGAGGACCTGAGGTCTGTGCTGTAGGTTCTTTGTGAGCTTTACCCCTGACAAGGCTCCAGTCCGTGGCCATTAACTAAATGCCCTGTACCAGTTTGGATGCATTACCAGCTAGGTGTGCTCTTCCAAAAGGAATAAATTTTTTCTCCTCCAAAACAGAGCCAAAGCATAGTTATGTAGGAGCCAAAGCATAGTTATGTAGGATGCTTGGAAGAAACACTTCAAACATAAAATCTTGGTCCAAACAATAATACCCACATAGACAAATGCACAGTGATGAGACAAAGGAGATGGATGGTATTTACCTCTGCCCCAGGAAGCTTGACAGACTAAACTTCCACCTCTCCTCAGTCTGACTGCAACCTCCTACACTCATTGTGCAGCTGAAGGAAGCTGCCACAACTCTTCATTCCCTGAAGTTCATGCTGCTGTATCCACAGCAGTCAGCTTGCAAAACAGCAGTATGGATCTGCTGTATGCTAGGTACCTGGCAGCTGCAAAACTCATACTCTTTAAAGCCTTTAAGTCATACTCTTTCCCTTGTACTGGACATAGTTGAAGCAGATGAGTAAATTTAGACCAGTGTGAAAGAGATGCATGTGAGTTTCCAGCTCAAGGAGCAGCTATGCCTCATCAATGAGAGAGACCCTCCTTAGCTGCCTGAGGTCACCCTGCAGCAAGCTCAGCTTTTTCTCTGTCAGAACTCCTTTTGGCATTCTGACACCCCATGTAACATGTGCAGCAGTTCAGCAGTCTTTCCTCACTGTTTATGCTACACTGTGAAAAGATATAATTACTCTGGTGCCATATGGTATAAGGATGGGTGGGAGCAGCGGCAGAACAAGTGCAGATCAAAAAAGTGCTCATCTGCTTGCCTTTGACAAATGGAGATGAAGAATCTCAGCCTGTTTGGAGATCCATGGAGATTTGGTCACTTCAGGGGAAGGACCAAGCCAAGCTGATTTTTCCTGCAGTGAGAGGCAGAGCCATTGTAAGGTGTAAGCAATTCCTGAAGCACCTACTGTCTAGGCATCAGGAGAAGTGATGCCATGATGTCTGCTCAGTCCAGACTTCATATTCCTCTCCATTCTCTCCTCACAGTAGCCTCTCTGCTTGCTTGCTGTCAACTGCTTGAGAGCACTGCATCTTCTTATTAACTTTAGTTCATTCAAAATAGTACTTTTTATCAGCCCTTCCTCCTTCTCTCCAATTTCTCCCCCAAAAAGGCTGTGCCACTTTATTTAGATCCTATGCCTTCCAGTTTTGCCAATATTACATCTTAGTTTTATTTACATCTTTCAGAAAATGTACATTTATCTGCCTCCTGTGGCTCAAGGTACTAAAAGAGGGCACTTGAGCTTTAACAACTCAGCAACTGTTTTTAAAAACCCTTCTGGTTTGTGCATCATTCATTTCAACACACTGAAGACCAATTTTCTCTTAATAGGGTCTCAGGAACCTGGAGAACCTGGACAGGACAGATGAAATGGAATTGCTTCATTTCTATAACCCAGACACGGTGCAAAGTGCTCTGAGAGTCTTTCATTCGGCACTTATTTATTGTTCATCATTCACCTCCTTCTGACAGAGAAGGGCATGATAGAGCTAATTTAATATTTCCATGGTCAGATTCCATTCATATTTGAGTGAAATATCGTAAATAAAACTGAGGCGCCAGTTATTAGGCTTCTGAAATTGTCACAGGTTAGGTTATCAAACATACAGTGTGCCGACAGCATGAAAATTAATTCACAGTCCTGCTCACCAGACACTCACAGAATCACAGAAACACAGAATGTGGCCAAGGAATTACTCCATCCAGGTGACCTGTACTTTTGAGTTGGCCTGCATCCTTCCAAAAATATGGCCCGATAAAAAAAGCCCAGCTGAGAGAAAGGAGAATTGAGTGAATATGGCAATTTATACAGAATTGTTTAATGGAGCTGAGCAGAGCTGGTTGGTTGGAGTGGAGAGGGAAGAAAGTGCATTGGGTGTATGGGAAACATGGAATGGATTTGTGCCAGATTGCACCAGGCCACAAAATATGAAGCAGAGTGTTGGGGATTTTGTCCTTTTGTTGTGTTTGGTTTGGTTGTTCGGTTTTGTGTTGGTTTTTGGGTTTGTGTGTAATTTTTTCACAGATACTTATCTATTTCAATCACTAACAATAGAATAGAATAGAATAGAATAGAATAGAATAGAATAGAATAGACCAGGTTGGAAGAGACCTTCAAGATCATCGTGTCCAACCTATCATCCAACACTACCCAATCAACTAAACCATGCAACCAAGCATCCTGTCAAGCCTCGCCCTGAACACCCCCAGTGACGGCAACCCCACCACCTCCTCAGGCAGCCCATTCCAGTGGGCAATCACTCTCTCTGTATAGAACTTCCTCCTAACCTCCAGCCTAAACCTCCCCTGATGCAGCCTGAGACTGTGTCCTCTTGTTCTGGTACTGGTTGCCTGGGAGAAGAGACCAACCTCTGCCTCACTACAACCCCCCTGCAGGTAGTTGTAGAGAGCAATAAGGTCACCCCTGAGTCTCCTCCTCTCCAGGCTAAGCAACCCCAGCTCCCTCAGGCTCTCCTCATAGGGCTTGTGCTCCAAGCCCCTCACCATCCTTGTTGCCCTTCTCTGGACATGCTCCAGCAAGTCAACCTCCTTCCTAAACTGAGGGGCCCAGAACTGGACAATTGTGCACTGCCAAGTCCTGGCTCTGCTGGAAGATGCCTGAAAATGACATGAACCTTGACTTGGACTGGTGTTTGCAAGTCCTGCAGTCCTGGCTTTCAGCAAGTTCACTAGAATTTATTAAGAGTCAGAAACTGGAAATGTCAACATGACGACACTTCAGAAAGATTAGGAAAAAAGGACTTTGCAGGAAAAGGACTCTTCAGCCTTTTCTAGTTTCAAGGTAGATCTGAACTCATGCTGAATTTCAGAAATGTTGGAAGAAAGATTTCCTTCCCCTTTTCTGCAGTTCACATGTTGTTTTAGCTTCCTGCAATGTGAAAAAGGAAATTATGGAAATTGCACGAAAGAAAGCTTGATCTCACAGTATTTCCAACTGCTTTTGGCAGCTTTAAGAATACTGCATAGGTTGCTGGACTACTAGATGTACACCCAGCCTGACCCTTTGAAGTGCACACATCTTAAGTTCAGAGTGACTCAGAGTTTAATAAAAGGATCTTTTTCTCCGCCCATATTTTGTACTCGCAAGGGCCAAACACCCCACTTAATTTGAATGCCACCAATGAATGACAACATACAGGACTGAAGAAACAGTAGGAAAGACAGAAAATCCCAGAATTAGTTGGCTAGGTGTTTTTGCTGAACTGATACTTTTGGACTATGATTTATTCTGCTGGATTTGCCATTCGTTGGACTGTCACAGTCCATCCACAGTCAGTGCTATTGGCCAAATCAAATCATGCGAAGACCTGTCAGGGAAGGATCACTCACTGTAAAACAGTGCATCAATCAAAAGGGTTATTTTCATGGACTTGGTCTCTAATCAAGCAGCAAATCCTTCTCCAGTTTTGCTATCAAGGACCATTACTTTTAGGAAGTGCTTAATCTGAAAAAAAAAAAGCATCTAGCTGAAGCTACAGCGCATCTGGTAAGACATACTGAAGAGAGAGGAAATGAAATATGTGCCACACAATTCACCCTCTCTGTAGTGTTTTATGGATAGCTTATTTGTGGAGAGAGCGGCAAGTAGCTGGCATGGCAGGAGTTCTAGCGTTCTATTTGTCTAGTTCCTTGAGTTATTACAAAGGTCACTCCTGCACTTCAATTACCTTCATTGTCACTTTTGATGGGGGAATTTTCAAATTATATCCAAGGTGCCTCAAATATTTGCAAAAGGCTTCAGGGTGAATATGTGCCTTTTTAATTTAAGTGCCTAGATAAAATTACTGTTGCCTCTGCCCGGTAAAGCATTTTCCCATCAAAGTCAGGGTAAAAGCCTATACAGCCTGAATATGGCGCCATCTATAGACAGTTGTCCTCCTGCAGGCAGAACATCCTTACCAGGGCATGGTATGCCACCTGAACATGATGGCTGGGACAGCACTAATATGACAGAGCTACATTAACTACGTCTCCCTGGACTGCCAACCATCACTCGGGAAATCCCAACTAATGGAACCGTATACACGTACCATGTAGGTAAATAAGCAGTAATATCAAGGTGGACTTAGAGTTATCCCCAAACCAAGTTTATCACTCTTTCACGTAACATTTAGCACCTTGCCAACCTAATAATCTGAACAGATCTGTTTTGCAGAGACTGGGATATAGGATCCCACAATGGATTTCAGAAACTGGCATGGGTTGAAGCACAGGGCTTGCACCTGCTGAAAAATTACTGTTCTCATCTTATGTAAATTTTGCTTTCAAGGACAGATTTTCTCAGTGGTCAAAACAGGCCAATACGCCTCCACAAGCACAGCAGATTAGCTTCCTGATGCCTTCTGTGGTAGGAAAACAGGATGGAGTATAAACATCACAGACTTGACAAAGCTTCACACTGGGACCTCTGAATTCCTGTTTTCAACTGTTGACTGTTGTTCACCGTAATACTTTACTACAGGAGTAATCCCACTCTAATATTGACAGGGTGGGTGGAACTGAGAAAAAACCGAGCACTCAGCGGATGAAAGTAACACAGTGCTGTCTTGTACAGTTCTTATTTTCTTTGTCTCTTCAGAGTTCTTCCACATTTTTAGGGGAAATGTTTTACTGAGAGGTGTTCTTAACTGCTTTCACAAAGGAAGAAATTTAGTTACTGCCTTATGAATCCCATTAGTAACCATTCTTTGTTATACATTATGCACAGACCATACAGAACTACTTTGTAATGGCCGTTCGGAATGTGATCTAGATAATGAAGCACATTACATGAATGTGTCTTAATGTGCCCTCTCTGCTACCAGTGTCTTGCTCTGCCTGTGCCTGGTGATTTTTAACGGTGTGCTTCTACTAAGTCACCATCAGCTGAGCACATACATACAAAAAAACCCAGAGGAAAACCACATTTTGTGTATAGCTCTGAGTGCAGATTATTAGAAAAGCCTGTTTTTCTTTCACGCTTATTTGTTTCAATTAGAGATTACTGAATCATTTCTGCAGCCCAAGATTGGGCTCAGGCAATCAACAGTGGTGCTCAGGAGGTAATTCAAGGTGTCTCCTGGAATACTTGTTCTTTTTAATCATCTGATATACACTGCTCTTTTACGATGCCGTCACTCAAACCCCGAAGAACAAGAAGGAATCTTGAAGTGAAAGGGTGTCTGCTTGACTGTGGCAGTTCCCTGCATAAAAATGAGAACCATTAATAGAACAGTCCAACCTATCTCCAGGCAATATTTCAAGTCCTTGTCTGTCTGTAACCTCAGAGGAATTTAATTCCTTTATATTATTTAAATTATACACTAGAGGGAGAAATTATGAGGTAATGTCCATTTAAAATGCTTTCTTTAAAATATATAATTGAAAGAGCTAGCAGCCATCCTAACAGCAGTTTCATCATGACAGTCTAAAAAAATTCTGAATTTTATGTCATCTATAAAGTGTCATTTTGTCCTACAACTTTTGGTCAGTAAACTGAGGTTTAAACAATTGTCCTGGCAGTCTCATTCACTAATACCTGAGCATGTGAAAATGGCAGAGGACCAAAAAAGGCAAAGAAGTCCTAAAAGAATATGAACAGTACTCATACACCTCTGACTTCAAAACCTGAACTATGTTTAGTGGCCTTCCACTTCCTAAAGTAGATCAGTGTGTGGTTTGAAAAGCCCTGGAGGAGTGAATATTTCGGCCAGACTTTTATCTCAGTTACCTGACTGTAAATCCAAAGCAGCTTGCTGATCTCAAAGGTATCACAGTTTATAGGTTAGATGCTGTTTTGCCACTGTAATGCACACTCTAAAACCCCCCTTTCTGAATTCAGCAGCCATTAAACAAGCTAGTTGAAAACCAACTGTATTGCTAGGAACTGTCACAAAAAGGTAGGACCGTAATTGATAATGTACATGCCCAGTAACTATGTGCTTCTGTTTTGGTTTGGTTTGGTTTTTATTGTCCCTGAAGGAAATGGCTATTTCTCTTACTCTACCATCCTGTGCAAAACAACTCTGAAATCCTGGGCAGGTTTAGCAATGTATTAAGCATGTATCATTACAAAACTAGAATGCTATTAATGCTAGCATTAAAAAAATTCTTCTCAACACAGCAGGGGAAAATGTGTCCTGAAGCAGTATAAGACCTGTGAAAGAACTTGATCCAAAAGCATTTTAAAAGGAACAAAATCCACCACAATCAAGGAGCTAATACCTTTTGGCTTGCTTACACATATGTGCATAAAAAGTACCTTCTTTAGAAGTGAGGCTGTGGAGAATTTCCAGCAAGTACATGTATCATTTTAGGGTCAAATACCTGGTTTAATTCTACTTGGGGCACTTTAAAGCAAAAGACCATGTTCAAAAGGGGATTCAGGTATCACCTACAGAATGAAAAGAGCCAGAGAATTGAATGTCTTTATAGCAGAACATGCATTTGAGAAGCAGATGACCCAAGTTCACATCTCTTCTGCCTCTGGATAGCTGTAAGCAGATGGAGGGGGGATGCTATTTATTTATTTGCTTATTTGTTGGAGGAGTTTCACTTTCTATAAAACACATGCTCACTGGAGCAGGAATTCATATTGTTCCCTTCCCAGATCTACCACAGGCAGGATGAAGATTCTTTTTCTGCTCTAGCCAGTATATTTAGCACTTCATAACAAAACACCTTCAGGACTAATGGCTTAGAACAACCACGCTGGTGCTTAAGAGCTGCAGGAGTGAGCATCTGCCTTGAACTGAGCAGGACAAGGACTAAACTTCCTCCTCCTGCTGTCATGGGCTACTCTGCTGGATTGGCAAACAGTGCTTGAGTTCCCTTATGCATCCACTCTCAGGAAGAAAAATCTAAACATGAACTGTTTCCCATACTTTTGAATTGTTTGCTTCAGTTTTAAGCCTGATTTTCTAAGGATTTTGTGATGCTACAACATGCCTGCCTCCCAGCTGCCCTAGGGAGTTTTAGCTTGCTAGGCACTTTGAGCTAAACCTGAGGCAGCAGTGCAGAGTCCAAAGTTAAGATGATGGTTGTATGGAAGAGATGGTGATTAATTCACACCAGTGAGGGAAGGTGCAAGGAAAAGAGAGCAACAGCCTTTTTGAGTTCTTGGGTAGAAGAAAAGCTTCAGTTGAACTGTGTGTTACTAAACAACAGAGCATCCTCCTGGAAACAAAACTTTGGCTGAGAAGTGGATTTTCTGGTGCCTACTAAGGAATGAATACACATTGCAGCTGCAGCATAATTCAGTTAAAAGTCAATCAACCAAGAGCCAGGCATCCATTGGAAAGGAGGTATCATTAGTCTGGCTGCTCATGGAGCTGTTTGCTTATTAGCTGGGAGAGCACCTCTCCCCATGATATGGTCTGGGAAAAATTAATCCCACATGGAAAAGAAGATGGAACTACCTAGGTTTACTAGGAGTGCAGAAACTGAGAAGTAAATACTGTGAGTAGAAGTGGAAATAGTTGATTTAGAAAGCTTAAATTTGAAGCAATTTAGTTCACTTTCAGTAAAAATAAGTACATGGCATCTCCCTTTTTGATGTAAAAATGTATTTTATCTGTTCTGAAGGATTCTAAATACCATCCGATATCCAAAACAAACATTAAAGCATAATTTCATTTCTCAGTGTTTAAGTTTGGGGGTTTTATTTAGGCTCTATAATACTTTAAAATGTCTTTGAAATGATTTTTTTTTAATAAATCTTTGTCTGTTCTGCTTCGAATACTGATGCACAGGCAATTTATTTGTACATTTTAAGAGCTATGTGAAGTGAACTGGATTTTAGTTGCTCACTTTAAAGATGATAGCACATTGTTTTATGTTTAAAGCAGTTTTTTTACCCAAGGGAAGTCTATGCTCCAGCAGCTCATTTTCTCTAACCTTACTCTGTTCTAAGGTTCACAGACAGAGCATGCTCATATTTACGTCTGTTAGTGAAGCTGACTCCATTCCTTTGTGTTTTCAAACTTCTTAGCAGAATAAAGACCTTCCAAAAATTGCGAAGAATAGAGATGTGATCCTTTCAGAATAAAAATAAATGGAAGTACTCTCTGTACAAGTATGCATTCAGGTAAGTATTTTAAGATAAACCTTATCCCTGAAACAAATGGGGGAGCTGGCTTGAAATGTTAGGCAAACAAATTAGCACAATAGTGAGAACACGTGGGATCTGTTTCCAGAAATGAATCACAACTGTATTAAAGTTTGAAAGCATCCACAAATGTTATGAGGGAATCCAAATATCCACAGCAATATTTCTTGTGTAGGTAGTAGAACGTTCCTCAATAACTCTGTTACTCTGTGCAACCATAAACAAGTCCAGTTCCTTCCCCAGCTCTGTTCTCCAAAAGTGCAGCAAAAGCTCACGATAAAGCAATGTTGTTTTCCCTGGAGCATGGTGTACGCCTAGCACTCTGTTCTCCTCCAGCTTTCCAACATTTCTCATTTATAAATTACAGAGGTTTAGCCTGAGAAACTCAGCTATATGGTGTTGAGGGAAATTTCCTTTCCCCTTGGCAAAATATGGCTTGTGGACATACACGCACGTAGCTCAAGCTGAACTCCTCATGCTTCAGGAATTTGGAATTGGTGGGACCAATCTGTACTTCGGGCTGTGACAGAGAATCTCATGCACAAGCCCATGGCTAGCTGAGGCTTCAGTATGGCTTTCATGCTACTAAATTTAAAAAACCTGAAACCAAAACCAAAAACACTCCAACAAACAAACACCAGCAATGTTCCCCTGTCCCCCTAACCCTCCCCCCTCCCCCCCACCCCCCCCCCCCCAATGCAAAACAACAAACAAACAAAAAAAGGCAAGTCAAAATGGAAAAAAGCTTTTGGGAGGGAAAAATACAGGGCGGGGGGGGAAGGCGGGGGGGGGGGGGGGGAGGGCAGGGAGCTGAAAAAAATGCCCCCCTTTATTTCCAGAATTACAAATCACAGCTGATCAAGACAGAATGACTCTGAGAGAAGGTCCCACATTCCTCTCACAGTTGTGAATGGCTAAGTCTCAAGTATTGCCTTGGGCTCTACTTGGATAGAGCACCAAAAGGGTAAATGTTTATTTAAGACTATGTTAAACACTTCAGGTTTTTTCAGTATACAAAGCTGAGCTAGAATGTCATGAGTAAGTGAATATTGCAGCATGGTGGTATTTCCTCCACTGCTGGAAGGACATTTGATTTTAGAAATAGAGTTTTGGTTCTGATTAAACATGGGCACAAATTCAGCCCATTCCTTTATTTATGAATAAAGATATTTCCACCCCTCAAATTCCTTTTAATGAAATACAATACCCCTGAAATCAGGACTGTCACAAATGCTGCCTGCTGCCAGGTTGCAAAAGCCTGCCTTTGAGTGGGCTGTTTGCTCCACCTGGTAGAAATCACTGCCAAAAGCTGAAGAAGCTCGTGAGGAAACCTCACCAAGCAAGCAAGACACCCAGGGTGGCAGGGTGATGTCTGAGAAGCAGAAAGACTTCCAGAAAAGGGCTGTCACATAATAACCAGCTCTGGAGGCTGCAGAGGATCCAACAGGTATGCAGGACCTACTGCTTGTCCCTGTTGTCTCTGCCCACCAATCCACTAATCAATATGGATCATTATTCCATGGTATTCTTCTAATTCCATAAGTGCCTTGTCTTCTCTTATGCGCCAATGCACCAGGTTTCTCACCCTCCATCCTACATACTCTGCTTGAATATTTTCTATTCTCAAGGAAACCCAATCCAAGAGAAGACTTACGCCCAGACCTCCTTACACTTCCACTTTGATTGCCTGAATAGCAGTCTTTCAGTAATTAGAATGTTATAAGTACTTTTTTTCCCAAATTGCAGCACCTACAGAGAAAAAACATCTTAATGTTGTAGGACGCCTTCATAAATTAAGCTAATGTCAACTCTGAAGTGCTCTTACAAAGAGCAAAAAAACCCTGTCTTTCATAAAGCAGTATCTTTCATCACAACTCCGAACCTGATCAACTGTTTCCCAACTAGACAGACAAAAGCTTTCTCCAGTTTTTATCCCACCAATTAGGAATTCATGAAGGAACAGTTACCTGAGTAATGAACATGTCAAAGAAAACATTTTAAAATCCTATCACCACCGTATCTGTAACAAGTGTGTATCCACGGCACACATAAGCAGCTTCAGGAAGGCGTTCACGTTCTCCTACATGTACTGTCCAAGATGAGCAAATGAAGGATCAAGTCTCCTTCCAAGAAAATAAAAAAGCCACAGTCTTTTCTGTAAAGTTCTTGAGACAAATGCTCCCATTCCTGTTCAAATAGGTTAGGATTAGCAACAGCCCTTGCACCTGGCTGCATCCACATGCTTCAGGTCTCTCCTTCTCACTGCAATGCAGTGAATTCCACCTCATCACCACCATTTCACTAACACTATATTAGTCCTTTCAGATGTACATTCTTTAGGGTAGAAGTTTCTCCAACTTACCTATGAAGTACCTGATGCTTGGTTCTGACAAAGGCAGGAAAAGGGATGAATAATAAATCATGCTCTGAGGTCATCTGAAAGGTGGCAGTCGAAGGACAAGTCTATCCATGTGTATCAATAAGGCTGCAGTGAGTGATACTTAGGCTTGCTGATCAAGTGAAAATAATCAGCAAGGACATTCAGCTTTTATGGCTCACTGATTAAAGACCAATAAATTCATGAACTGCCCAATGCCAAAAGCAAATCACTACAGAGCTGCTTAAGTGCAAAACTCCCTGGGGTAAACAGACAATGCAGCAGCAGATGTTGCATAAGCAGATGTCAGAACTACAAACCTTCAAAGAACAGGCTGGCACCCACTTTCCTGACTGGGTATAAATGAGGAGACCTAATGTCTCACTGTTGTGGCCAGGCAGTGCCCTTCCTCTTTCTCTGCTCTGTCTCTTCTTTAACCCTTATTCCCTCTGTACCCTTCTTAGCACTGTATTAGTATTCAGGTTCCTAAGTCGGTGGAAAATTATTGGCTTTCCTCTGGGTGAGTTTTCCAGATGAATGAAATAGCTCAGCTGTATCATGTAACTGCAACCTACAGGGGAGTTTTTTGGCACAAGGCTCACTTGCAGGGCTGTGGCACTCTCAGTGATACACTTCCATGTCAATGGATCAAGTCCAGGAAAGGCAAATAAAGGCTTGCCAGTCAACTAAACCACCAAATAAAATCCCAGAGTCCTGTTCAAAAACTCCCAAAGGGTGTTCAGAACCATTTGACCACAAAATGGGGTAAGACCAGGACAAGCCTGGGCATCATCATTTTCTACTTTTCCTCCCAGCTGTATCCATTTTGTTTATCACATAGGACAGAGGCTGATTGTCTCCACTCTCCCAATCCCTCACAAGCTATTTTTATTCCATTTTAACCAGGACTGGGAGCGCTGAGCTCCCAGTTTACTCGTGGTGATGGCAATGAAACACTCCAGCAGAAATTCACACTGGGCAGGGGTGGGACAACAGACAATGGGTCTTTGAAAGCTTCTTTTCTCAGTCTACAAAGGAGATCTCTACAAGAGGAGAGTAATGTGCCATCTGTGTTGACTCAGAGCACACTCACTCTGTGGACCACTCAGTGGCACTAAATGGATGTGGTATTTTTAGTCTACACATTTCCAGTTTTTGCAATGGTTCAGAAAATCACCTGCAGCCTTACAGAAGTTATTCTGCTGCAGTGCAATTTAACGGCAACCCAGTGAGCATTCCGTGAGCCACAACAACATTGACACAAACAATAACACTGCCATTTGCCAGTCAGAATAGTTTTCTTTATGCCCTTGGTAGAGTCAACAGCAAGTTCATTGATGTATTCAAAAATACAGTTTGGAGGTGAAAATGCTGTATCCCAAGTTTTGCATGCACAAGTACCAGCCATTTTTTGCAGTGACACCATCTGTTTTCCTATGTACAGGCATTACAACTTCCAGAAGCCCACTAAAACACTAAGCCATTAAACTTGTATAGAGCTTTGGACCATATGCTTCTTCATGCCAAAGGTTTCCCTCCTCAACTTTTGCTTTTTTGTCTCTAGCTAAGGTTCAGAATAAAAATAAAATAAAACCAAAATAAATAAATTTATCTTTTTATATATATTTTTTCCCCCTATATTCCCAAATAAGGGAACATTGGTACAGTAACAAGAGAAAAAAAACCCCATATATTGGATAAGCTATGATTAAATTCCATGTTTTCACAGCAACACATAAGGTTAATGTGACATGTGATGCTTTCAGAAACTCATGCAAAGGCTTGAAACAGCATTATATTGGATTCCCAGGGAATTTACCAACAAGGATTTTTACTCTTATCCATTCCTTTGGCAACTATGTGTCTTGAAGGATAGCATAAGAATGTGTCGACCCCATGGCATCTAGAGAGAAACCAGATACTTGTTTGTATACTTCCTAATTCAGATCCCTAGAGATAAATATCTTATGGATTATCCCTCTTTATGTTTGAGTTCACTGCACTTTCCCACTGAGAAAATGTTCTGTCAATCAGCATAGGTTCAGCAGCTTCCTCTTTGTCATATGTCAGTTTTCTTCCACAGTGCCAAATTCAGAACTAACAATTTGTGGCAGGCAGAACAGATGGGCACACAACTGCCCTGAGCTATGAAGATACTGTAAACTGTTTTTAATATATATATAAAAAAAATTATGAGTGATTTATTAGGAGGTTTACTGGGCCTGACTCATGCAAAAAGTGAAGCACCACAGCACCATCCATCTTGCAATCTATGCCTTCAGTTGAGATAGTACCTTCAGTGGCAGCTCAGTTTAACTTATATTTAAATATAAGAAATATTTTGATTATCAGTGCCCTGTTGAGTTCCCAAATGTGCTGCACATAAAAATACTCCTTGTATCTTGGGACTCCTGCCAAGTAGCCTTACCATCAGCAGTGTAGCATGCAGCACCACCGTGTCCCTGTCCAGCCTTCCTGGTTAAAGAACAGCTTGGGCTTCTCTGAGTTCCATGCTAAATCCCTGCAACACCTTGGCTGCAAGGCTTAAGGTCATCAAATCCAGCTGTCAATTCACCACCACCACTGCCATTAATCCAAGTCCTGAAGTGCTGTATCTGCCAAGGACAGTGACTCTGACCACTCTTTTAGTAAAGAAATTTTTTCCTAATATCCAACTCCCGTGGTGCAACTTGAGGTCGTTTCCTCTTGTGCTATCACTTAGGTACCTGGGAGAAGAGACCAAGCTCACTGCAAGCTCCTTTCAGGGATCTAGAGAGCAATGAGATCTCCTCTCAGTCTCCCATTCTCCAGATTAAACAACCCCAATTCCTTCAGATTATCATCCTAAGACTTTTCTCCAGACAACCAAGGCACCCTCATTGCCCTTCTGTGAACATGCTCCAGCAACTCAATGTCTTCCTGGTAGTGAGGAGTCCAATGAACACTATTCAAGGTGTGGCCTCACCAGTGCCAAGTACCCCTGGGGCATGATCACTTCCATACATCTGCTGGCCACAACAATCCTGATACTGGCCAGGATGCTCTTGGCATTTTGGCCACCTGAGCACACTGCTGGCTCAAATTCAGCAGGCTGTCAGACAACATCTCCCAGTTCTTTTCTGCCAGGCAACTTCCCAGCCACTCTCCCCCAGGACTTTGAATGGGGTTGTTGTGACCCAAGTGCAGGACCTGGCACTTGGCCTTGTTAAGACTCATACACCTGACCTCATCCCGTGTACCCATCCTGTCCAGATCCCCCTGCAGAGCCTTCCTAACTCTGAGCAGATCAACACCCTTGCCCAGTTTGGTGTCATATACAAATTTACTGTGGGAGTACTCAGTCCCCTCATCCAGTTCATTTTGCTCCAGCAGACATCATCCTGAAAGCAGGATCTGGCTCTGTGAATGTCCTAGTATAGTTTTCACGGTTTGAACATTATATTCATGAGGAGACACAAAAAGCATTTTTATTTCCAGTACTTGCTTTTTAACACCATCTTAGTCTCCTGAAACCACAGTAGTTTCCCCGTGTACAAACTGTGTAAATGTCTGATTTATATTCAGAGAACCTGAAAATAAGAATCATTTTCTACCAACACACAAATCAAACAGTTGGGAAAAGAAGAGAAATAAAAATATATGAAGTATATTACTAAGCACAAAAAGCAAATAAGCAACGGTATAAACAAGATGATAGCAAGAAATACTTCACTACTCTTTGGGAATGAAGATTTTCTGCATACCACATGAAGACATTGATATAAAATACTGTCTGTGTAAATCAGACTAGAGAAAATGGTGCCTCTGTGTCTGGATAGTTAGTGCTTTAAGGATTATATGCAACTTGGTAAAACTGAAAATCTCCAAATGCAGACTGTTAAATTTCTCATCAGTGCAGCACAGAGGCAGCTAAAAATGGTAAGAGTTCTTATATGTGCTTATTGCCTTCCAGCTTCCGAGTATTTTCTCCCATTATATTGCTAAACAATTTTTTCTTGGTTGGTTGTTGTTTTTTTTCCTCCTTGTGGTAGAGATATATCAACTGCTTTAAAAAGGAAAGGCTAAAAGAAAGGCAACGCAATCCTCTAAGCAGATCATTTAATCCACGCTTTGCTTAATTGATTGGAAAAACCTAGTAATTTCTTGACTCAGACAATTTAACTTCTCTAATGCCTCTACTGTTTATAATAAAGTAAGACAGAAGGGATAGGTGCCATTGCAGAACATTTTACCTTTGGGGGATGCAGAAGTTCACAGCCAACCTCTAACGACAGCCCTCCCCTCATACCACCCTTTGTTATCCCTTCAGGTTGTGCAGTACCACCAGGCTGCACCAATCACCCAAATAACCTGCCTTGTACACAGCCATCTCAACATATACACAATGGCAGCTGCCAAGGATGCAGTCATCTCTTTTCACACCACTTCCCTTCTGGGGATGGACTCCTGGCCTAGGCAGAGACCAGGACCTGAAAGCTGGTGCTGACTGAGCAGAGTCTGCACCTGGGAAATTTCATGTCTGCCAAAAGTTCATCTACATCTGGTGCTGCTGCCAAAGATGGTTCCTGTCTTCCTGACAGACCCCCTTTAGGATTTAGTGGGACCAAAATCACAATCCTTTTTCTCCTTTTGGTTTTGTTTTGTTGACCCGGTTTCCAACCTGATTATTATGACAGGGAGACCTGCTATGGGCACCAGCATCTCAGAGCGATGTGACAACCCAGTTATCAGGTGCTTACTCATATTCTAAGAGTGAATAGCATAAGCAAATTAATTCAAGGCATTACTCACTACATGAAACTGCTTCCTCTAGCCACATCTGAACAGGAAAAGTGTTCCCATTGTTTCAACTAATGTGATTTTAAGCCTGACATTTATTGTGGACAAGCCACAGGCTTGTCCAGTGACCTAGCCACAATCTACATGTTTTCAAACAAAGTTTGCCCTTGTGTGTATCTCACATTCCTAGAGTATTCCTGATCTGCACATGCAAATTTAACTGATGGATTGCATATTCAAACCTAGTGTTAAGTGTTATGGGGCAGTAAACACGATTTGCTGGTGTGCAGGCATCTTCAGATCCATTTGCCAGTGTGCTCAGGCTGCAGGGCATGGCTGCTGTGGACAGCATCAGACTGCAGGGGAAGCACACCCTATGAAGCCTCAACAGAGGCTAAATACAACGTACATTTAAGGTCAAATGCCATCTTCTGAATGGTGTAGCAATCTAATACAGACTAATCCTACATGGCCACAGAAAAGTCTCTAGTGGGAGGTCCCTAAATACTTTGTGGATCCTACGCCACACATTTCACATAGAGGAAAAGTCCAAGTACATGGGGACCATGACAGAGATTTTCAAACCTCTGGAAATAGATATGCAGGAAACTGGGGAAAACATGTGCCTCTGGCCTGTTCCTCAGTCTTTGAGCATGGCCTGTCTTCCTGTTTTGTCTCTCTCACACAGCATCACTTTTAGAGAGGGCACAGCAGTGGCTGAACTACTGGGAGCTGTGTTCACATTACCCATGTTTAGTGTGGCCTCCCACTTTTCTTCAGGAGCTCAAGCTGCCACAGCATTCTGCCAAGTCCTCACTTAGAGGAAGATCTCACCACAACCCCTCCTGCAAACTTCTCTTTTCTCCCAAGAGAATTAAAGACCTTGTAGCAAAATGTCAGATGCTGAACACAAATGAGATTTTGCCCCACATACATATAAGCCAGGCAAAAACTGATGAGTTTTTCCTTTAACATGTTACCCTATTTCATCAGCCACTGGAGTTTCCCCAGCTATCTGGGGCATCTTGATGATTCCGCTAACAGCTGGGCACACTTTGCATTTGGTTTTGAAAGCTAAGGTTTGAGCACTGAGCCTGTCTTGGATCCATTGCCTGTCCTGGCCCCTCTGAGTGCCACCCCAAGCCTTTTTGTCAGGATGACACCTGAGAATTGATTCTCTGAGATCAGTTAGTAGGCATCCCAAAGCCAAAGCAGGGGATACTGACACAGGGCTGGAACCTCAGGTTGATGCCATTTTTACACTATTACATCAGGTAGCATCTCTCCAGTAGTGTGAAAAAAAAAAGGCAAGAAAGGCTAAAAATTAGGGTTCTGAACTACCATGATAAAGGGACAAGGACCTTGCATTGGGTAATATATCCCTATGCAGGAGACCTCAGCCCTGTTTCCCCAGCATCAGCAGGAAATCTTCACCTAATTTCAGCAGAAGCAAGACCCAGGTTCATTGCCTCAGGCAGGCAGCAGACACAAAGGTGACACCAAAGAGTAAAGAGACATACCTTTTAATCTCCAGAATGTAAATGGGTTTGTCTTCTTTGCAACAGATGTTGCCTGACAAATCTAGTAATGAAACTTTCATAAATTCTAACATGTTCTTCCGTAAAGCAGAGCTCTGAGAGGCTGCAGAGAGAGGCTAAATGAGCTCTGGTCCCTATTCATACCACACAAAAACATTCTCTGACTGTGAATAAAACATGTCTTTATCATTCTCCTTCTCCATTAAAATGAAAACCTCTGACCCCAGCTGATGTTAGCTTTACATTTATGAGGGAAAAAGAGAAAAAGAAAGCAAGCTGGCAGAATGAAACCTTGAAGACTCCCAGCTGCATGTGCTTTAATTCCAATTAGAAGGACATCATTTGTATGCTTGTCTTGCAGAGACACGATATGGATCCCAAAGACTGTTTAATACAGCTATTAACAGTTTATGTTAGCTACCCTCACATAAGACTCAATTTGCACTCAATAGCAAGGTATGAGATGGGAAGGACTGTTGTTTCCATTCACATTTGAGAGGTCTCAACAGTCCACAGAAGAATTTAAAAGCGTGCCAGGTCCAGAGGCTTTGCTCCATGGATCTGCCTTCCAAGTCCTGCCATCCCTTCCTCTAACCCAGAGCCTATCCTCCAGCGGGGAGGAGTTACTTCTGTGTCCTTCTTTTAATTTGTTCCAATTATGGGATGAGTGAAATCCGACTGCATTTTGATGCCACCTGCTATAAAGTCCAAGAACAATATGCATTGAGACTCACAGCTGTTTCCTATATTGTGCTCATTTTTAATATTGTGAAGCCAGAATTCCCATAGTATTAACCCAGCCCGAGCTTAAAAAAACCCACAACAACAACAAAACAAAACAACACCACCACGCTCACAAAGGATGTATTGGGTTTGGCACAGATCCCCTTCTCGTGTAATCATCTGAGCAAAGAGAAAAGGTGCTCCAATTACATTAATGCTGTCTTGAACTTTCTGTAGATTCTACTTCTTTAATTGCATTAAGTGTTAAATCTGCCCTCCAACCACAACCCTAAAGTTTCCACATCATTTTCCACATTATTTCGCCTATGCTATGAACAAATAATCTCTATTATGAACAAATAATTCTCTTTCTGTATATGAGGACACATGTACAAACAAACCCAGCGTGTATTACGTTAACAGTGCCTCTTCTCCTCCTTCCTGAAAATATTCTTTTCCATTTATACATTCTGGATGTGTATCAGTTCTCCATATCATTTTCTGAGAATGCTTCACACAAAAAAGTTGAAGCATATCAGCAAAATAAACAAAAGAAGGATTTCCAATGAAAAAGCAACAGCAGCAAGGATGTCCTGTGTCACTGCTGCTATCCCTTAGAGCCCCTTTCACATTCGCCGTGACACTGAACACAGTGCTAGCCGTCTGAACTGGAGCCCAAAGATCATTTCAAAGGTTAGGTCATCCCATTTAGCTCCCACACAAAGGTTCCAACATAAACCCCTACTCTGATTATTTATAGCATCAATCAACGCACTGTCCAGAAAGACCAAAGCATCCCAAGCTTGCCTCAACTGGACTTATCAATAGCTTGTTGTCTTGCCTTATGCCAGGCCTATCTTTGCTGCAATAATCATGCAAATTGACAGCAAGTCATGCATATATATTTATAATTTATGTGCTCAGGGTTAACCCAGCAGCTTTATTGGGATCGTGGAAGAACTCCAGTAAAGCAGAACCGAATGCAAGGACACGGTGAAACACTGCAGAAAATGCTGTAAAGAAATGCTCTTAGAAGCAGATTTTTAAAATACTCGGTTGTCAGTGAATGGATTACATTGTTTGGCATTTGTCCCATTATTTAAATCATTTATACAGCCCATTTTTTTGCAATTGAAATCTTTTGTTACAAGAACTTAGAGATATTTTTCTTTATACTGCAATAGCAACTCTATGTTTTTGCGAAGAAAGATACACATCTGTCATTTTTATTAGCGTCTGTCGGAGGCTCCATTCAGGTGTGAGACTATCTAGAAGAATATGGGGCTGGCTGGACAATATAATACAATGCTTAAGCTGGGCACAGTTTTGAACTGTAAACTATTTGTTGGAATAAAATGAAGATTCATCATCACATCAATATTTCATGAATTTGTATCAAATTTGCTGAATTGTTAGCTTCAGACAAAAGAAATCAGGGAAAAAATGAAAGGCTTCATTTTAGCATTTTGAAAATGAAAGGTTTTGATTTTCTCATTTGAAGCTACTTCTGTATACAAATTTCCTTTATTTCTTAGAATATTTGAATTGGTTTGAAACCAAAATAAAACCTTTCACTTCCTGTCAAAGAAAATGTTTCACTCAACTCAAAGGGTTCTGGTGATTGTGGGGTGCAGTGGTTATTAGCCCTCAATTCACTGAAAATTTCATCAAAATCACTCTCAGTCTGGCATGAAAGCATCCCTTCCTTTTTTCCTCAGCCACTGGGAATCAGAAATGCCTGACATTCTCCATCCTCTGCTCAGTGGGTGTGTTTCATACCCAGCATCTGATATTCTATGAAATTATTTTAATACAAGGAAGGTCTATTCAGCACTTTAAATACTTTTTAATGATAAGTAAAAAGTCAGTGCAGTAGCAATAGAAATACCCAAAAGATGGTTAATTATGTTTCTTTCCCCTTTTAACAGCTTCCTTAGAAACCACTACCCTAAGGTCTAGGAACTCAGCCTTCAGCTGTTATTTCAAGAGTGACAATGAGATCCAACGAGCCCTTAAAATCACCCTACTTCACAGTTGTAACAGCTGTGGCATCATCACACAGGGTGACCCTTCAGCATCATTCAGACTTTGAAGACCAGACAGATCTCATCCACTGAAAATTAGACATCTGACTTTTATGGCAACATAAAGGCAGCCTCTCTAGGCAATGGAGAGAAAGAGGCAATTCAACAAGGTAATTAAGGTGTCACAAACAAGGAGAACATAACTCTGAAGATTCTACCACTAGCAAGTGACTCTAGGGAGGGTTTGTCCGCTGTGTCTCAGAATAGATGTCCACTTTTAATCTGAGTCTGACACTCGCAGCAAGCAGAGACTCAAGCCTCTCATAGCCCTTAGCTGGGAGACACCGGCTGTGTTGGCAGCGTACTCTGACAGCTTTGTGCACCATCCCCAAGCCCTCACAGCAAGGCAGCTTCCATTTCATGATCAAGTGAGCATCATCATGGAAACACTGTTCCCTGCACCTCCTGTCTCTAGCTCCACCACCTACATTCCCAACACAGTCATCTTTCCTTCCCTCTCAAAACTTGTGGAAGAAATCGCAGAACACTTCCTCACCACTGCCATGTTCATGGGGAAGTAAGAGAGACAATAGGCTCGTGGTGAGGAGAAAGTTCTTCACAGAGAGAGTTGTTAGCTGTTGGAACGTGCTGCCCAGGGAGGTGGTGGAGTCATCATCCTTGGAGGTGTTCAAGAAGGGACTGGACGTGGCACTTGGTGCCATGGTTTAGCAGTCATGAGGTCTTGGGTGACAGGTTGGACTTGATGATCCTTGAGGTCTTTTCCAACCTTATTTATTCTATGATTCTATGATTCTATGAATACTTGCACCTGCCTGCAGGCAAATGTTCTCTGAAGGGTGCCAGCCACTGCTGCTGCCTGCATGGATGAGCCTGCCTGTCTGCTGCCCAGCCTGCATGCAGCAAAACAGAGCAAAATGTCTTGCAGCCACCAGGCAGCTCTCTTGGGCACCCCTGTGCCCATGCTTTGGCAGCCCACCTTAGTTTCTGCTGATCACAAGCATATCTTTAGTCCTTTGTCATACCAGGCTATCCAGAACCAGGTAAAGAGGTGCCTTGTTTGCAGATATTGGCATTTTCTCCATTATGACCCAAAGGATATTTTTATTAATAAGTGATGATTATTGATGTGTTTGTCCTTTTCCCCTGTTGGTTTCTCTTTACAGGTTCCTGTGATTTAATCCTTGCAGCTAGACAGAAGAGTATCACCTAGATCAAATGCAAAATGTTAGTTCAAAAATTGCATATATTACCTAGTACTTTCTCACAGACAGTGCAGCTGGTCACATTCCCATTTACTAGCAAATAAACAAACAAACAAATAAATGGTTATTCTAGAGCCAAAGATGAGTAACAAATATGTTCTTGTGTAAATAAAAATCTTCCTAATGTATCACTTAGGGAGGAATTTTAGTTTGTGGAAAACTCAAATAAAAAGACCTTTACCACACAGTAAAACACATTTTACTGGTTCTCTCTTCTTTTCAATACTATCATTGTGGATTATTTGTGTCCAACTTAATTCTTCCTGTGTGCTGTTACTTCAGCACAGAGCATACTCTGAATTCTACGTAGTATTGAACTGGATCTGGTGGTCTGCAAGAAAATGGTGCTATCATCCAGCCACTAACAGTAACTGCTCTGTAAAATGAAAAAAGAAAATTAACTGAAATGTAGGCATAGGGAAAGACCTCATCTAAGTACTATTTTCTACTAGTAAATATATATATATCCTGTGCCATGTAAACATAACATATTCTTAAAGTGTTTTATCAAGCTCAAATTTCCTTTTAGAAATGTCCCAGTCTGCATTAGGACAGAACTAATTCTGTTTGGTGATTTCCAGCTCAGTTTCTTCTAAGTAACTGCACTTGTCTGAAATCAATGGCATGTTTTTTTTCACAGACAGTGTCTGCTTCAAGTAGTAATAATGCTCCATGTTTCTAGTTAGCACCAAGGATGGGTATGCAGACCAAGGTCACTGATTAATCTTGTGTACAGCTAAGTGGGGGTCCAGAGTAAAAGGCTACACCTGTAGGAAGGAGTGAAGGGTTCAGGTGGACCTAAACTGACCAGTGAGTTATTCATTACCATATACATCATATTCAGTATAAAGCTGAGGGATTACGAGGATCAAGGTCACTGCTTCTTCATTCTGTTCTTTAATGGCCAGTGTCTGAGGAGGGCTCTGTTTGTTCTGCCTTCAATCCCAACTCATGAATTCCTGAATCTGATTCCTGAATCCAGCTCCTGAATATGATTCCCATCTGAAGCTAAGTCGGTGACTTGGGGTTTTGCGGTTAATAGAGAGTGTCTTGTCACTCATTTAGTGGCCAGCCCAGCCCTAACCCTTGACAATGAAGTACAATAAAATGCAGGGGTTTATTCTATAAAACAGATGTACAATTTGCTGAGAAAATTAAAATTATTCTATGTTCTACACTTTTCCACATTATATGTAGTGTATCCAACAGGATGAGCTGCAGAAATCAGAATTATCTCTATTAAGACTAATTGGCAGGTAGCATAATTCCAGTGATTATTACAGAAGCTATTCTCCTTATTCATGCATCTAAGTAAGAATTACACCTAAAATGCTAGTCCCTAATTTAGCCTGAATCCCTCCTCTGTCTCTGACAATGACATGGGTGATTTACCAGTTTTAAAATATACTTGCCAGATAATTAATGCGCTGGCAGAGCTCTAGTGCCTTTCTCAAGCTCAGTTAATTTTCTGCATGTTCGTATTCCAGCCATAAAATCACCTTTTAGTGGAGTTCACAATATAATATGAAAGAAGGGGGGGGGAAAAAACCACCAAAAAAAAAAAAAAAATCCCCCCAAAGATTTATAATACATGTCTAACTGTAATTGCATGGGCATGAAATTAGCAGGAGCACAAGTACTGACTTGCCTATCGCCAGGTAATGGTGGTGTATTTCAGATCACAAATATTAACTAGCTCTACGTCCACTTCTCTGCCATGCATTTGAAGTGATGTAGATTGCAAAGGAATGGCACATCCCTGGCCATGTCTTCTAAGGGTTACACACAGCTGCAACCGTGACATTACAAATGCCTTCATTACTATCACTTTGTGAAGCGTAAATGAGAGACTTCCTGTGGAATACACTGAATTTGACCATTCTCCTGCATTACCCAATAAGTGTGACCCAGACCTTTTGCTGAAACCACCACACTCTTTTTTTATTCCCCCTGTGCCCCCCTTCACCCCCTACCTCCCTTCTCCCCCAAAGAGGTAGAAGAAGAGACGAGGATGGTTAGCAGGACAGGGGAAGAAGCGGACAGGCCTGTTCCAGGGAGTGAGTTAGTTCTTATCTCTTGGCAAGAAGCCCAGAAGCAGATCCAGCTGAAAGGGACAGTGAAGGAAGGAAGACTGAGAGAAAGTTCCCAGCTCCCCTGGGTCCAATCTCACCTCCCCCCTATACTTGGCCAATGAAATTCGTTTAGAATACCAAAATATTTTACAAACATTTAGCCAGTGTGCCCCTTTCTTAAAGGCACAGTGTCAAACGGTCACACTTCCACATGAAACTCTATCAATTTCTGAGACCTTGAGACTCATCAAGACACTACCGACTTTGGAGGGAAATAAATGCTTCAAGTATATGTAGGGGAATTACTGAAATAACATGTCAATATGTGAAATACTCTTCCAGCCCACACACTTGTATAATTCAAACGTTACTCATTCACTGATAAGACACACTCAATGGTGAAGATGTAAAAGTTGGCAATTCTTTTGATAATTTGGCAGTGCACATGTAAATGGCATTACAATTCAATCTTGCTCAGAAAATCCTTCTGTGTATTGGCAGAACATAGTTTAGATGAGAAATGCCTACAAAAAGAGGAACACAACGTAACAAAAAAGGAAGCGAAGTTAAGGGGCAGTTCAAGCTACATGTATTTCTAATGTGGGGTTATAGGTCCATTAATGAGAATTACCTTACTTTACTTTAAAAGTAACAAAACCACTTTAAAACCACTTTAAAGGTAACAAACACTAATTATGAATAAAGACTCGTATAAATTAATTTCCAGAAGCTGTCACTGAATGGCAAAGCTTCAGAACATGAGGTAATTGTACTCTAATTCCTCCAGACCAGAATGTGATTTACTGCAAGACTTTAAAACAAAGTTTACCATGATGGTGCCTTGATTCAAGAGTTCAAGAATTAACCTGAATTCAGAAGGGCAGGGTCAGCAATGGTGCAAGGCCCAAGAGGCTGCTCTGCAACATACAACACCAATCTGAAATACATCCCTGCCGGGAAAACACAGGTTCAGAAGAGAAAGCCACAAGATCTCGGCGACTGCAAAGCACTATCAGAGAGGGTAAGCTGGGGTGTCAATGCTTGATTTGCTGCAGGCTATGAAGAGATCCAGCTAATGATCAATTTTCGTCTCACAAAGTAATTCGTCTAATACGGGATCCCTAGGAGGGCTTTAAGCTATAAATATTCCTAGCTGTTAAATCACCTCAGACATTAACGAAGTTTTCATTTTTGTCCTGATGTTATTTAATACAAAACACAACAAATACTCATTGTACTATCTTTACAACCAGGAGCGATATTTTCCTTCTGTGCTGTTATATCTATAACTCTGTGATAAAGCACAGATGATTAGCAGAAATTTGGAAGGATCTACCACTGAAAAGGGACTATGGCCAGCAGTTTTCATCTGCTACCAGTGTTTCATCTCCCTAAGTGTGTTCAGCGCAAGAGCATTGCTACTGAGCAGGTTTCCTCAAAGGATCATGAAATATATTCACTCTTGAAATGGCTGCTCCTACAAAAAAAACCAAATGGGAGCAAAGGAATAAAAAAAAGTCCTCTGAAAATGCCATCTTACTCTTCATATAACTTCTTAGTATAATCTGGTCCCTTAACTATAATAATGTGGTCATGTGCATCTCTCCCACACCAAGAATAAAGTCCATTTCCAGCTCCACATGTATGACTCAAGGTAAGGTTGTCAACAGCTGTGCTTCTCAAGTCTGGTCCTCACTCACTGCATGCCCACTTCCCATTGCTCTTGCAGTGCAAAAGGACTGTCAAGAAGATACAACCATGAGAAGTATAAGAATTGATGAACTCTGTAAATTGATCCTTTTCTAACTGTCTTGTAATCTAGTAACCATGACCTCCTGGATGCTCTAAAATATTGTCCTATCCCAGAGCTCTAACCACATACAAAGATGAATCATCTGCTGCTTTCATTTACATAACTTCCTTGTATTAGGAGGCTTCAGGAATGCCTCCTAATGAATGGGCCACTTTAGCATGTCACATTCCTCTCTAACTGCCCTAACCTAGTAGACTCATAATGCTCTTTTGTCATCACTGAGCTGGAAAGTACTTTACCATCATCACCTGATTAATATACATAATCTCCCCCTCCACCCCCCCCCAGGAAAACAAACAAACAAACAAAAACCCACCAGAAATGATGATTTTGCTTTTCTGCATCATTAACAATTTTGCTATGTCCATCAAGAAATACTTTATACAGTTGCTAGGATATCTTTTCTTTCTAACATATTAAATCTTCACTGTCCCCAGCTCTGCTAACCATTGATTTTTCCCTGATGTCTTTAGCTTCCCTCATCAATTTCCTACACTTTGTAACATCTAACTCATATTGATTACCACCTCCTAATTATTTTTTTCATTTTGCTATAATACTGCTTCTTTATGTCTAATTACTGCCTTCCTCATAACCCTGAAACAGGATGGGCTTTCAGCTGATAGTGCTCAATAAGATGATCTATATCTAGTCATCCAATAAAATCTCATTTTAAAACTATTCTTTGTATTTTTATAGCAAAAGATTTCTCACAGTTAATTTTACTACTAGTCTTTTCTTAGCTTTGTGTACTGTCTCTTCTGAAGTATGAAGCATACATATTACTTGTTCTGTTTTGCCACACACCCGTATGACTGCATTGAATATCATGATCACAGGTTCCCTCATCAGCCATTGGGGTAGAACATCTTTATCTATTATAAGAAAAATTTAGAATGCAGTTACTTCCTGAGGAAATACATGTTCATTCATCTTTTATTCAAACTTTAATAACCTTATCATGGTCTTCATGAGGCAACCTACATCACTGTCATTCTTCCTTCCACACATTACAGACAGAAATGTAAATAGCACCTAACATGTTTTGCTTTCTAGTTGGACATGGTGAGCAATCTGAGGACCACCACCCTCTATTATCAAGGCTCTGATTAATACTCATCCACATGCTTTCAAGATCCCAGAGTTTCAAGTTATCCATACAAATTGCAGCACTGGCTTTATGCAGACTGTGTACCCTCCTCACTCCCTTCCCACACAGTTTGCCCTGTCTTTCATAAGCAAGATAAAAATCAGTGATCTTAATACTTCAGTGGAATAGAAACCAACCTATTAGCTTTCAGAAATGGCATTTGTACCATAATTGCATCTTTTCTTTGGAGATAATGTTGCCTTTCTATGGCTTGTCTGAACTATTAGCACAGTTTCCAAGCACTAAGATTATCACTTAATCTGACATTCTATACCACATTCACTCAATTTGTTTGGAAAAAAAAATAATAAAAAAAATCTAAGTTTAAACTCTTTACTGTTCTGTCTTTTGGGTTTAGTTTTATCTCTCCCTTGATGGGTTATCTAGTTTCCAAGATGGAAAACTAACTCCTATTTCTCCCACTTTGTATGTACAAGACTCTGTGATCTGAGAGGAAAATGATACATAATTTTTGATAAAATCTAAACTTCCAGTTTCGACCCAGAAACATAGCCAACTATCCAAACCCCAGGTCTCATATCCTCCATGTTTTTCCATTCATTCACTTTAAATGATATCTAAGAAAATCATTCTGGCTTTTCTCCACATCCTTGCTTGAAGACTTCTACAATCTGCATAATTCTACATGTGCCCAAATAATTTCCTCTATTGTTGATAACCACTGGTGGAAACTTGCCAGCCTCACAGTTTCATTTCATGGTTTTATGCTAGGGAGACAGCTGACAGATTTTTTACTGAATTCTCTATTCATTTGCCTAAACATAGCATTGCTGGTGATAGTTGAATTTTAGGACGACTGATGAACCTTGTAGCAGCAGATTGATTCTCACTTCATAAGATGTAACCCTTCAAGTATCTCTCCACTGGTGCTCTTCTCTGCTCCACAAAGGGAAGCTTGTCCCATAGCTTTTTTCAGCAGGTATCTGAAAAAGGCCTAATGTTTCTAGCTAGGTTGCACATCTTCTGGTTTGCTCCCATCACCTGATCACATTAATTTCTATTTTCCCCTTTTTCATTTCCACACATTCCTCCCCTTTGGATCTCAACAGCATCTGGATGTCCAAGTGTGTTTCTCTCAAATGATGCACAGCGGCAGGATGCAAGATCAAAGGGGTTGAACAAATCTGGACCCCTTCAAACCCAGACCATTCTATGATTCTATGATCATGTATGTTCTCTTTTGCTATGAAGATCAGCTTGTATTCATGTACTGTAAATCTCACCTCTTATCAATAAAAAACAGTCTAAAGTAGCTCCAAACTCTGAGTCTGACTGAAAAGCCATGGATCCCTTGCTGCACAAATATACAGATGTTTTCAAAAAGTTCACAAGAACCTCACCTTGCTGTTTGCATGGAGAACAGGGAGGCTTGTCCCATAGAGACAACTGATCAAAGAATAGGAGAAAGGCACAAATACAACTGCTTTGGCAAAACACTGGACAGGTTTTCCTGCCTCTTTGTCCAGAAAGCAGCTTTCAGCTCCTGCTTTGCTCAGGCGAGCTCTCCTTAGCACAACCACTGCCACATCCCATTTTAGGTAGTATTTAATGATTCTCATTTTATAAACTGTATCACCCTGGGAGTCCACAACTAGTTCATTTAGAATTGCTGGAGAAGAAATGACACTTCAATTAGGTTATTTATTACCTGAAGATTTATACAGATTAACACAGATAAGTCATTCTAATAGACGTCTGGATTCATATAACTTCAGCAGTCACAACAGGAACAGCCATGAGGGGGCTGGGTACAGTTATATATATATATATGGACTTGGAGTTATCCCTCCAGGCCCCCAGATTAGAAGCAGTGCCACCCTTGTCTCCATATTTAGGCAATGAAGAGTGATGAATCAAGTTTCTCTTGAACAGAGCCTGAAATCCCTCTGGAAAGTGCTTATTCCTTTCCCCCTTGCTGCATGAAGGGGGCCTGTACAACATGCATTAGGTGGGCTAGTGCCTCACAAAGGCCATCAGCTAGGAAATACCAGAGAACACACTCAGTTGATGCTCACCTCCTTTAGATTTGTTCCCCAAAATAGACTGGTCAGCTTCCTCCCAAGGAACTATTTGAGTTGCTCTTTTTCTAACAGGCAGCTCTTGTGATCCTGTTCAGAAACAACCAGTGATTTGGCAAGTTCATAACATCCTGGGACTAAGGTAGCCTAAGAATATAAAATGTTGAAGACATGTGGTGTTCCAGTCTTAATGTGCTTTTCCTGAGGAGTTCTGCAATAAGGCCACTTGTTAAGTGCTGTTATGACACACTCCTGGGATTGTACTTTGATTTCTTTTCATATCTTGTTGAGTTTTCCAACGTCTGAAAAGGTCATTTTGATGTGCTGAGGTCACATGTTAACAGCTGAAAGCAGAGGCCCTCACTAATGGTGCTGTGAAAGCAGCAGTTTGGCAGAAGTTCTTTGCATAAATCACTCTATACTCTAAGGAGGGACTGTAAAGATGATGTCCAACAGACATTGTTTAGCCAGTGAGATATAGGATGAGGACTAGAATAAGTGGGTGGGGAGAGAAAAAGCCACTAGCATCAATAAGCTGCCAGAAGAGCACTGGCAGGCAAGAAAAGGGAAGTTGTAAACAAGAGTGTTCCTAAATACAAGTACAGAGGCAGGCCAGTCCCTCATCTGTAAAGCTATCATCAGACTTTGGTTAGAAGCTCAAGTTATACCATTTAAATGTAACATAGATTTTCATAAATGTAGTTTAAAATTTGTGCTAATTTCTGTTTGGAAATGCATAAATTTTTTAAGGATAGTTTTGTTGTGGTTTTGTTTTGGTTTTGTTTGTTTGTTTGTTTCAGTTTAGTGGAACACAGTGCTCAGCAGCTTTAACCAAGCATAGTAACATTAATTAAAAACAATGATAGAGACCTCCCACAACCTGATCTACTACCTCAGGCACTCTACCTTAAAGACATCCTAAAAGTAAATAGATGCAATTATTACTATTTCTTTTTACACTTCTGATCTGTTTGGAAAAGGTTTGCTTCAAACACCCAGGTGTTGTGAACAACATTAAAGATTGGTTGCATTGGTGGATTGTAAAGAACATGTTTGGTGAACACAAAAAAGGGAACCATGTGAATATGCAAAGTTCCCACTTCAAGCCCTTTTCTCCCCAGACTGAAAACAACAGCACCTGGAAAAGTAGCCCACAGACATTTCCTCCCTGTATGCACAGAGCTAACATGCCGTGAGTTCACACTGGACAAGTACTCATCGGGACTCAGCAAGGGTGTGACAAGGCAATTTGTGGGACAAGGTGATTTGAAACCTCTGAATCAGACAATTGCACTCAAACCACAGTTCTTCTACCAGGACTCATCCCAATAAAATGAGCTGGTCTACTCATGGGATCAGCTTTATGGGTGGAGCATAAAAGACTGATCTGAATCAGGCATTACTATTTGATCATGATAATATTCACAGCACTTACCTAAAGAGTAAACATTCTTTAATACTCAACTATTCAAGAGTCATATAAAACACAATTGCATGTATGCCTAGCAACATGCTATACAAATACTGGCAAGCAAGGCTTGGGGAAAAAATCACAAGGGTTATATAAAAAAAACCCAGACTGTGTTTCAGGTGGAACGCAAAAGGAAATCATGAAGGTAAAGCACAGTTCATTTTGTTTACTTTTACAGTCTTCATATGCAAAATAGAAATGCTAGCAGTAGAAAGAGAGAGAAAACAGGATTTTGGGGAAGGAAGGCTGTTTCATTTGTATTCTGTTTTGTTTTCAGCCTTCTTTCTGTTTTATCTGCTTACACTGCAAACTCAGGCTTGCAGAAAGGCTAGGAAAGTGAGACCCATGGCGATGAGGGTTTTTTCATATATGTGAGACTGATTTTATAAAGATGTGCTTACCACTGCCTGCTCAAGTAGTGCCATTGACAGCAGAACTAATTGTGAAGGGAATGGGTAACGTCATGGAGTTTTTCCAGCATCAGCAACCTGACAAGGAAAATCATTGCCAGTTCATGACCTCTGACACTTGGTGTGTACTGTATTCTAGCCTTACTTAGAGTCTGAGTAAAGTATGAGTGCCCCTAAACTAGAGTATGAATTATTTTCATACACATGGCTATTCATACAGTGCATCAATTGTAAGATATTTTAATGTCCTGCACAGTTGAAGATGACATCAGACCTTCTGAAATGCATACTAAACCTCTGGATTGCAATTCAAAACATATGTTCTGCCTGGTCTGCTGCGGACATAATGGTACAAAACTAGAATGCCTTTAATGAATAAAACACTAGTCACTGATACCATGTGCATCATACATACTTTCCACTTCACAGGCAAAGCAGTTACAGCTTTCATTGCCTGAAGCCATACTACATTGGACCATGACTGTATCACATCTGAGAACATAAGCATATTGAGGCAGTGCGGTGCTTGAACAGGAAAAGTTGAAATGAAACCAAAGGTGCTGCCCAAAGCATTGCTGGCGATCCCAGAACTGGCACCACAGCCTGCTCCTCAGGTCACCATGCAGCTCTGCCTGGAGAACAAACCCAAGTGTCAGCCACTGTCTGCTCAAAAGAGATGCCACTCAACTTTTGATTGTCTGGCCAGATTTCAGTCTAAACAGTCACACTGCCTACTTCTATTTCCCCAGCAATTTCAACAGTGTATTATAACCTCATTATTTTTCTGCCCTAAACTATCATTTTATGTCCCTCCGCACTGCTAAAATAGCTACCATAATCCATGCCAAAAATGCATTCCAGCAATAGTCAAAATCACATTAAGTCTTCATCCTAAGCTTGCATTCAGCAGGATGAATTTAAAGTACCTCAGCACAAGTTGCACAAGAAGTCGCCCTGTGCCTGTTAGAAGCAGAAGTAGGATCTGCCTGTTTTGCACCCTTTCCTAATTAGAAAGGCGATGGAAAGCCAAACCGGAATTAATGAGAAATGGGCCCAAATTCTGTGAACTGTAAAAGAATAATGCTTCATCAATACTTACATTGATTTAAGCATATTTATTCCAAATTGGTTTTAGGACAAATTTAATTTGATTTTGAAGCACTTTATTTTGGTGCAGTACCACCAGGGAGAGTGATGGCTTTGTGGTGGTGTTTAGGGTTTTTTTTTTCTGGGATCCAGCTAAACCAAAATAAACTGCTCCCCTGATAAAATATTAATATTAATAGATAGACACAATTAACTAGATAAATCCATTCCTTAACCTAATGTAGAATACATAGAATACATAGAATAAACCAGGTTGGAAGAGACCTTCAAGATCATCGTGTCCAACCTATCATCCAACACCACCTAAACAACTAACCCACAGCACCAAGCACCCCATCAAGTCTTCTCCTGAAAACCTCCAGGGATGGCGACTCCACCACCTCCCCAGGCAGCCCATTCCAGTGGGCAATCACTCTTTCTGTATAGAACTTTTTCCTAACATCCAGCCTGAACCTCCCCTGGCACAGCCTGAGACTGTGTCCTCTTGTTCTGGTACTGGCCACCTGGGAGAAGAGACTAACATCCATCTGTCTACAACCTCCCTTCAGGTAGTTGTAGAGAGTAATAAGGTCACCCCTGAGTCTCCTCCAGGCTAAGCAACCCCAGCTCCCTCAGCCTCTCCTTCATTCATGGCATCAAGTTTTTTTGTGATGGTGTGTCTTTATGTATCCAATACGTAGAACCATGTAATGAGTATTAGGGCTATCACATGAGCCAAAAGGAGCTGAGGTGTGCCAGGACAGCCCACACCTTGCCAGTGGGTCCCTCTCTCTCCCTGAGACCTCTGAGCAAGGTGCACCTGACTAGCAAGATCACAGCTCAAACCAGTGAGCAATAACTGGATGCCACAGGTGTGGATGGGAGCTAAATATGTGTGAGATACAGTTCATTTTTCTATGACACCTGATTCTCAGACTCTTCACAAATAGTACATAAGCTGTGTCCTGGGCTTAGTATAAATTCACTGAGCTTTTCTCAGACCCACACATTCTTATTCCCAATTGAGAATGTGCACAAACAACTCTTGCACAAAAGTTGATTAGGTTTGCATTTTTGCCTTTTTTGTGTGACAGTGCTTGATGTTTACTCCCATTTGTATATTGATCAGTGTAACAGTCACTCATGCATCCTTCCCAGCTCCAGTGGCGTATCTTTAAGACAGAATGTGAGTGGTTATTCTCTCGCTTCCATCTGTGCAAATCAGGCCTAACTTCATTAATTAAATGTAATTGCATCAATCAAATCAAAAGCTTAAACACCTTATTTCAAATTATTTTTATGGAATACAGTTCATGCAATTAGATTTACCCTCATTAAAATATCAGCTTCTTATGGGGAAAAAAAAAAGAATGTTGATTTCCAGTTTTCAGTTAAACATTTCTCTTTCTCATCACACCTTTTCAGCAGAGCAAATATTTTTTGATTAGGCAAACTAGCTAGCATTTCCTAAGAGAACTGTGATGAAGACTATTTCCAAAGTATTTAGCTTTCCATTTCCTGAATCTGATGTTTGGTTCACTTTAGGGTAAGCTTAGCCTGTCAGGAAAGCCCTCCCCCCCCACCCCCAGTCCTCATAATCCAGGTCCATTTTCCTGGACATAATGCAGCCTACTTTACTTAACTTGTACAATTTCAAAGCAGATTGCTCCTTCCTCTCCAGCCTATTCTTAGGTATCCATACAAGTCTCAATGCATCCAGAAAAGCTGGATGAAGAAATGTATAAATATTTCCTCGGAATGTCTGAACAAATGAGTTCTTTCCTGTGTCTTGCCTCCCAATACCTTAAATCTGTTAGCATTTTGACATCAGATCTGCAATTCGTTTAGTGTCTCAACTGAACTGATGGCTTATGAAGAAAGGATAACCTCTAGAAACACTGAGAACTATGAAAAAAAACAACTGAAATCAGAAAGGAAAGAAACATCTGGAAGTAGACAGGGCTGAAGAAACATGAGCAGTTTCTGGTGGCTCTATTATTCTGGTGATTTTACTGGTGTCCTTCCCACCTCTCCAAAAGGCAGGTTTAGAAAATCTTCTTATCAGCAGGTCCCTCCCAGCTCTCAGGCTGCTGCTTGGGTCCCACAAGAGCCTTTCTACCAAGAAGTCAAAATACACCCAGGGGGAGAACAAAGAATTTGGTGCATTTACAGCCCATTCTCCACTCTTCTGACAGGGTTTTGCTTCAGCTTCACTCCCATTTCTTCAGTGAGATACGAGGCCAGCCCATGCCTGTTAGCCTGCACACCTCCCAGTTAGATCTGAAAAACATATTTATTTGACACTGAAAATTTGCAGTAGGTGCATTTACTGTGCTCCAGACCTGGGCTGGGAGAATATCTGTTATCTGTCCCTGGTGGAGAAATTGAAAGCATTCTCTAATGTTGAGACTGAGCTTCCCTTTATAACCAGACTCACAGTTCACAGTAACTCAGGCAAGGCTCTGACTGTGAATCATAGGGGCTAGACATCCCTTAGACAACAGGAGGGTATGTGAGTCCTAATTCCTGCATGTGCTGCTCTGAAGCAACCCAGCAACTGCCTGGCACAAAATCATGCGAAGAGAGAGGAAATATCTCCACATAAAGCTAGTTTCAGTCTTTCCGAAAACGACTGCACTCCAGAAGCACAAACAAAGAAGCAGATGTAAGATTTTCTGTGACTTATCTCCGAGGCAATTGTTTATAAATTTCCTTGATTCATTGAGTGCCAAGCCTAAATTAATATCCTGGTTTAGCAACACAAATGGGTATGCAGCCTTTCACAGTGCAACCAAGAGTGCATGCTAGGCATTTTGTTTTATGGATTATTTTTCATCGCACGAAGCAGTTTTGCTCCTTTGGAATATTTTAGGCAGAAAAATATTTTTTTCAAAGAAATACCTGGGCTAGGGACAGTTCCTGCAGCTTCTGAAGGCTTCTGAGGGTCAGGGAAAGCCAGTACCATATGTGGTGGAGAACTGCACAGAACAGGAATGCACACAGATGTACGTGGGCACACACACATGCGTAGAGTTATGTGGAAAACTGCAGAGTATGGTCTTCTTCACCCCTTTCTCATCCCTCCCATAATAAAATTAAATGGCATGAGTCCCTAAAGATTAACATTCCCTAGGCTTAGCTATTTTGCTTATCCAAAAGGAATCTTACCCTGGTTGCCAGCAGCAGTGCAAACTGGGAATGACAGGGCAGCTGGCATGCTAGGGCATAGTTTCGTTTGTGCTGTAACCTCTGCTGTGTCAGCTACAGATTTCAAGGAGTGATGCTATTTACACCATGAGTGTCACAACTTCTTGCTCAAAGCATCGGAAAGTTCATGTTTAGAGGTTGATATTTTTTACTCCTCTCTTCTACCCAGACACTAATTATTCCTGCTTTTTAATGAAAGTCAGCAAAATACAGGATTTTAATTTAAGCTGTCAGTCAAGAGCAATGGAAGAGCTAGAAGGCCTGACACTGCTTCTTTTCTCTGTGCTGTGTAAAGCTAGTTTAGGGGGTATGTTTTAACAGGAATGAGGAAGGAAAGACTGGGGCTGAAATAATTAGTAACTAGGCCTTATCTAGGATAAATATTACAAAGGAATAATGCCATTAAAATATGCAGCTTATTTGCCAATGCTAGAGCAGAGACAGCTTTTTTTTCCCCCCTGCTTTTCTTTTTTTTTCTTCCCCCCCCCCCCCGCCCCAGGAACTAAAAAATAATCAAAGCAAGAGAAATTGTGTTCTGTGTTTTTACAGAATCTGGCAGGAACTCTGCACTCACCAAGGGCAGGAAAGTTAAAACTCAAAATAGGAGACCTCAGATAAAAGTTCACAATCCTACACAGCACGTCACTGGCCATAGCCAGAAGCCTGACCAACTGAGCAGGGAGACACAAAGCTGTGGGCACTCATAACCTGGAGAACAAACTTGTAAACCATCCATGTCTCTACAGAGGCTGTTACTCTCTGTGGCGCTGACTCCTTCAGGTTCCCCAGATCTTGCACATCCACACCAAGCTCCAGCTTGTCTACTCCACTGCAAATGTAAACAAGGTGAATCAATTCTCATCCCCACAGGGGGACACACTGAAGACAGGGAGACAAAGGTTTGTGTTCAGGATGAGGTGGCAAGCACAAGGGCTGGGACCATCCCCAGACACAGAGACCCTAATGTGGCAGGGCTCATGTGTGCATGAAAGGGAGAGAAGGTTGTTTCATGCATCTTCGTCATCATTCTGTTTCTGGAGGGACTTTGGGTCTATTTTCCTCTCTGCAGTGCCATGTGCTTTTCTCCTTTTTGTCTCTCCTTTTGTGATTTCAAGAGAAGCGGTGTCTGGTTCTATTGTCTGCTTCGAGGTTCATTTTCTATATGGCATAGGAGGATGAAGTCTATAAAAAGCTATCTACCTACCCATCTATTTGTATGTGTCTCAAAGATGGAGAAAAAACTCAGCCTTAAATGAGATGTAATGCAACTCCTGATTAAATTGCCACATTAGTTATGCTTGATATGTTATTACCTTGCATACTAAAATACTGGGGGGGTTGGGGGGGGGCAGCAGGGAAAAAAAATACAAAGAAAGTTACATCCAAATCAGAAGGATGGGTGGTATTTATGTACCAGGAAGCATTAGGCTTCAGTCATTTTGGCTGAGGTGCTCAGTTTGACTCCTTTGGTTACTCTGTCAAAGGGCCACACGTCCAACTTGCTTTTTACTTCCAGCACTCTGGGACTCGTCATTTGCCATTCACAACGCTATTAATTCTAGCTGCCTGAACGTTTTCATTATCAGAGGGAAAGGAGGAAACCAAAGATAAGCTATCAGGCATTGTTCCCATTCAGGTGCTCCTCTGAGATTTCCTTTTGACTGGAATGTATTTCATTAATTCAGGCGACATTCTGGCATGGATGTCTAATTAGATCTGCTTAATGGATTTCATGTCACAGAGGCATGTAAATCTTTCCATGAAAAGACAAGGTTTGTATGGAGAGATAGCATCTTTTATTAGACTTTCAGTTAAAACTGAAAGGAATAGACATAAATTTCAGTTCCTCTTAAAAAAAAACCCAAAACCCCAAAGCAACAAACCAGTAATACTTTGCTACAAACTTCTCCTTTCTTACTTCTTCATTCAGAACTACACAGACCTAACCACAGTAATCTTGTCACAGTATTTACGTATCAGCACTCACTTGTTTTTCACTAAGAGTTATTGCCACATCTGTGTTTTTCTTCTTTTTTCCAGAATTTCAGTCTTCTGACATGTTGACATTTATATATTTTTTCCACACAACCCACTGCTTGTTATATCCTATGAACGTTTATATTCCATTTTGCTTGTTTAGAGGTGGGGGAGACCCCAGATGGGGTTTCCTTCCAGGCTGCTAAGTCCAAACATCACAAAACGATGAAAACAGTGCTACTGCAGTCACTGTGATTTTTGTGTTATTGCCCACTTGACTTCACAGCATCACAGTATCACAGTAACTAAGGTTGGAAGAGACCCCAAGGATCATCAAGTCCAACCTGTCCCAACAGACCTCACGACTAGACCATGGCACCAAGTGCCACGTCCAATATCCCCTTGAACACCTCCAGGGACGGTGACTCCAACACCTCCCTGGGCAGCACATTCCAATGACGAACGACTCGCTCAGTGAAGAACTTTCTCCTCACCTGGAGTCTAAACCTCCCCTGGCACAGCTTGAGACTGTGTCCCCTTGTTCTGGTGCTGGTTGCCTGGGAGAAGAGACCAACCCCTTCCTGGCTACAACCCCCTTTCAGGTAGTTGTAGAGGGCAATGAGGTCACCCCTGAGCCTTCTCTTCCCCAGGCTAAACAATCCCAGCTCCCTCAGCCTCTCCTCACAGGGCTGTGCTCAAGGCCTCTCCCCAGCCTTGTTGTCCTTCTCTGGACACGTTCAAGTGTCTCGATGTCCTTCTTAAACTGAGGGGCCCAGAACTGGACACAGTACTCAAGGTGTGGCCTAACCAATGCAGAGTACAGGGGCACAATGACCTCCCTGCTCCTGCTGGCCACACTATTCCTAATACAGGCCAGGATGCCATTGGCCCTCTTGGCCACCTGGGCACACTGCTGGCTCATGTTTAGGCGGGTGTCAATCAGCACCCCCAGGTCCCTCTCTGTTTGGCAGCTCTAATGACTTGAATGTGTATTCAGCAGTTGCATACACTTGTCAATTTGTACACTCAATACCACCCTTAAAATATGCATTCTTCTGTATTAAAATCTTTTAGTCCTAAAACTTCTGGAGAGAGGAGCTTCTGTGCCTGGTTTGGTGACTTGCCTGTTCTCATGAGAGCAGCGCAGAACATGCATCCACAGGCCACTTCCACCCTTCACCTTAGATTTTCCTGAACAGACAAAGCAGATTCGACCTAAAGTATCAGATACTGCATAGGATTCTGTAGGTCATTTTGGGGGGACTTTTTTATGCCTTGTACTGGTATATTCAGCAAAACACACAAGATATATTACTACCATTTGGAAAAAAAAACCAACCAATTTCTGTTCTTGCAATAGCTACTTTGGTATTACATTCCTTGAGGCATCAGAATACTTATAGTTCAACAGGAACTGTAGATCTTCTGTTCTGGCACATAAGAAGAAAAAAAAGATTGATCCTGCAACCTCTCCCAAACTTCCAATCCCACTTCTAAAGTTGCTAAATACACAGCTTCAGCTACATCCTATGGCAAGTCAAATGGTTTTTATTCCTGGTGGCATCAAAGCCCATATCATAACACACTTTTGTATGACCCTGCTTCCACAAAGACCTGTGTGTAAGACATATAAAATCACCTCTTCTATATGCAGGAAGCATGGAATTGTGATATTCTTAGGGGGGGGGGGGGGGGGAAAAAAGAAGAAAGAGCCTTCTGTCATGAAAAATTCTTAGCTGTAGAGACTAGACATTAATTATCTCCCATATTTTGATTTGCCAAGAAGAGGGGGAGGGATAAATTAACTCCTGCTCTCTGAAAAGACAGCTTAAAACTGAGGCTTTTTAAAACCAGTTTTGACACATACCTGAATATGCTTAAAAAATAAAGCTTTCAATGCAGGTATTCAAAGGTTAAGTAATAAGAAATCTCTAAAAAAATCAGACCCTTTAAAATGTTTTAAAGTGGTACTTCAAAACAGAAAGAGTAAAAGTGTTCTCCTTATGAACAAATAAATCTGAGTTTTGGTTAGTTCATGCTTAATAGAACCAAAAATTAAGCACATCTGATACCTAATACAGTTGCATCTTAAAATAATATTGCCTTTCTGTTTTGCAAAATTGCATCCACCCCCAAGTCCAAACAAGGAAATAAACTTCTCTAATGTGCATCCTTTGCAATATTGGTAATAGTTATTCAAAATGGTATCTTTTCATGGCTCTTCACAAAGATGTAAATGAAAATGAGTTTTGGTATACAGAATCTCACCCAAGCAGGTTTGTAAGAAGCAATCACATGCTGATATAGCAAAAATCTCTAAATTGGGTAAGCTGGAAACTGGTTGCCATGCTTATCCATTATCCCCAGACACAAAGCCCATAAAGGGTTCAACTTCAGTCCACATCAGTGATGACTAAAAGCCATTAGCATACATAATGGTGCTCAGTGGCCTATAGGAAATGAATAGATGATCTTGGTTTAGATCACTCAGGACAGGGTGTCACATCACTGAAACCACTAAGCATCGTGCAAAGAGGGAGACCAAGCTGCTCTCTCATTCCCAGAAGCTCCTTCTTCCCTCCCAGAAGCTCCTGCTTCCCTAGGTGTGTGCAGGCTGTACCCAGCAAGAGGACAATAAGACATTTCCCACTATTGATTAGCTACTTCTCTCAAACACAAAGGTCACTTTTAGGAGGCAGGAAGAAAAAAGTCTGGAGCCTCATGATAAGCCCAGGGGATTAATGGAGGCTGTTTGGTTTACAGGATAAAGTGGAGCTTTATCACCTGTGGTTCAATCTACCAACTTAAAAATATATTAAATCACAGGACTGACTTCAACACCACATGAAATAAGCTAAAATAAAGTATGTAGTTGGAGAAATATTTCTAAAGATAAAGAAAGAAGGACACCCAAGACTGAAGGTCACAGAAGCCATCTCTACCACCCTGTAAAGCTTGAAGTACTGAATACAGTGCTGTAGTAACAGACAACATAATAGTTGTCAGATTCCCGCTAAGAACATAGGTGAAGGAGAAGGACGGGTCTGTGAGGGAATCTCAGCCTTGCAGAAGTGGAGGGAATTATAAGCTTCCAAATTAGTTTCTGTTTGCCTGCTGCTTTGGATATTTTAATTTTTTTTTTCCTAAAACTCAAAACTTTCTAAGCATCTGCTTTCTTCAGGGTGCAATTTATCACAAGCTTGTGGTTTGTTTTTTTTTATTTTGAAATGCACTAAAGCATTAAGGCAAAAAGAGATGAACTCCATTTAATCCCTCTGTTCCATTGCAGTAAGCAAGCAGGGAGGTATAAATTTATGAAGAAGGCAGGAGAAGAAATGAGAACAGAGTAATCTCATTGCAACTGGGTTTGGAGCTCCTGAAAAGGCAATAATAAGTTTCCAGAGCACAGCTGTTTGGTCAAACAGCATAGAAGTACTTCCAACCTCAACTTGACATCATTTGGCATCTCCTTAACTGGCAGGGTGAAGAACACAGTTATTTTACACAGCTACGAAGTACAGGCCACAAGAGATTTTAGCTTGAGTGAGGGCCGACTACAGACATCAAAGGCTAGCATTTGGATGCGAAGAAATGAGAAACGCGTTTTATGTCTCATAATGAGAAATGTGACTTAACGCTTTATCAAACCCTAACTTCTAATAGGAGTTACATAACGAGAAGCTCTGCTCCTCTCTGCTGACTGCCAAATGGCTATAAAATATTAAAGAGACAAGAGCAAGAGCTCTGAAAGAGGGCTGTGCGGTCACAGCACAGCAGATGTAATGTGCATGTGTGCATGCATGTGCCTCTGCGAACTTGAGCAAAAAAAGTCCTCACAGCAACTTGGATCCTGAAGGCCAGTGAGTAAGTCCATAAACCTTCCCTCACTGTGTTGCATTCTCCCCTTTCACAGTTGCCCTAGGAGGCAGGCATCCCAGCAAGGCTAAACAGAAAGGGAAAGAACTGGGTCATGTGGTGTTTACAGCTACTCTGGCAGTGAAGTTAATGGGCTGCCAGGGATGGGCTGTTAATAAGCCCAAATCCCTGAGTCCCACAGGCAACATGGCCTGTTAGAGATAGCAGTGGTTCCAATCCTCTCAGTAGCAAAGCCTTTTGAGATTCAGTGATGGAAGAAACATTAAAGTCTTAGCTTTTCCCTAAAACACTAGTTGCTTGCTGGCCCTTGTGATTAATCCTTCAAGTTTTCCTAGACAGGAGGAAAGGAAAACAAGGCTACTTCCTGGATTCTCAATACTTGGAGTTGGTAATATCAGGGTTGTGCCTAGAAGAATCAAATCAAGCATTGGGAAGAAGATGAAACATGAGGGAGAAACTCAGTTGCGCATCTTCAAGACTAGCCTTCAGTTAAAATATGCTTTCTTGTAGTGCTGAGTTAGCATGGAGGTAAGCCCTCCTGACAGCAGATGAGGCTTTTCAAGTGGATCAAAGACCTAGAAGGCAAAGAGGAGTGGGATGTTTCCACTGACTTCCAGGTGGTTTTGTAATAAGATGAAGTATAATTTGATTCCTTTTGTACTCTCCGCTGACATAGCCATTTTCACAGAGGGAATGAAAACAACTTCAGGACTAGTGGGGAGCAAGGCAGAACTGCTGACTGCTTTATTTCAAGTAACTCACCAATCTGTATAGCCTAGTCAGAAAGAAAGCACACTGGACAGGTATATAAAGAAATGTACTCCAACTATACTCTTGAATTTTTTTGATCCTGGGAAAAACAAAAAAAAAAGTTGAGATTATAACAAGTGTTACTCCAATATAAACAATGGCAAAACTAATTTTCAGGAAGTGCTCCTATCAATGAAAATTAAATTCAGTTCTGAACTTGAACAATGTCCCTGACAGATAAGTTGAGATCTGAGTGTGAGACATGTTACTATAGGCTCTATCTATAAGGCACTTAACCCAGAATTCAGGATATTTCCATCTGAGGTTATCACACTCTTGGTGGAATTAAGAAAAGCAGAAAGGATTTATCACAAAACTTCAGTTTAAATTGTACTGCTTAGGAAAATACAGACATGTATTGAATAACCCAGGAGCTGGTACATGTTTAATAAAAGCTGGTAAAGTTATTGTGGAAGAACCTTATTTTAAGTATTGATGAGTGCTGCATGTGTGTGTGAAATTTCTTGATTAATCTAGAGGCCTTTTTCACAAGCAAAGCTGATAATGAATTTCTGAAACTCTGCCTAATAAAAATAGTTTTGATTATTTGAAATAAAATGCATTCATTTGAATGTTAATGTCACCAACCATTTGGAGGGGAGCACTTCATCAACAAGACAGAACAAAAAAGGTTGCCCCATAGTCACATTTTAACCACAAGAAAAAAAGCTGTTGAGAAAAATTATGCTAATGAGTCCTCCTTTGGAAGGTAATTAAAGACTAAACAAACACCAGTCACCTGAAGGCAGCAGTATTTCTGACAACAGGTTAAATTACCCCATAAGAGTCTCCCCAGTATGCTTAGCCATGTCTTGCATAGATTTTGGACATTCAGATGAAGCTGCTCCTTAATTGCCAATTTCTTGCAAACATCAAAAATTGCCTGTCTTGTGAATCTGCCTTTGAGGCAACCACAACCCAGATTAGTCTCCTTTCCTAAAAAGAAGTTTCCTGTGTGTTTTTTGGTTTGGGTTTGTTGGTGGGGTTTTTTTGGTGTGGTTTTTCTTTTTCTTTTTTGTGTTGGGTGTTGTTTTTTTGGGGGGTGGGGTGGGTGGGTGGGTTGGTTTGTTTGTTGTTTTTTGTCATACCCATACAACATGACCTACCAAGAGACACTGAAACCCAGACTGCTGGGATAGGGGGACCCTGCAGCTCCACAGAGGATAAGGAGCAGCCTGGCCTGCAGCAAAGGCCAAGCTAGACATGAGAGCTCCCATTTTCACAGCCACCTCCTACTTGTAGATCCACAGCTGATCCCATCCAGCGTCAAGCACTCACTCTAGAGCAAACCACACAGTTTATGCTACAACATGTTCATTCTTAAACTCATGTCTTCAGTGTTTTAGCTCATCTTGTGCTACACTAATACTCCAAAGACATAAATTCAAGGATTAATGCCATACTTATATAAACAATGACAAGCCTTTTGCAGTAAATGAAAGCTCACCAACCTACAACCAACCTACAGCCAGGTTTAATTTGGCGGTACCTGCCATGAATAAATGCACTTTAATGCTAACTGCAGGTATGACAGATACATTCACTTGGTTTTGTAATTCAGCCAGTGTTAGTCCTTTCATCAGGCAGTTCAGTATACTAATGCTGTTTGTTTGTTTGTTTTTCCCTTTCTTCTTTTCTCAACATCATATGTGCCTTTGGGATTTCTTTGGATTGGTTTCCAATACAAACAAGTCATGCTATGAACAGGGTGTTAAAGGACAGACTAGTGACAAAGTGAACTCTCTCTTGTGGGTTTATGGTCAACAGGCACCAAAAAAAGAGTACAAAGAAAAGAGGGGGGTTTAACTACCACTTTAAAGTACCAACTATTCCCTGAAGCTCAGATACTAGGTTTAAATGAGAGGGAAAAAAAAGGCTCAGATGTTAACAGTGCAGTGATAACAGCAGGTAACTCCACGTGAAGCGACATAGTAGGACCCTGACTTTCTGCAAACATCCAGAGACAATTTCAATTTTGCTTTGCCCTTCATACATTCAATAATGCCCTGCTCAACAGCAAGAGGTGCTATTGTTGTGGTTTCTCTTGCCTCCCTGGGATACAACCAACGATGCAATTTTTGTAGTCCCACACACTTGCAGTATGACTATCGACTTTTCTTTTAAGCACAACTATTTGTACTTCATTGTTTTCAACAGTGCATTAAAAGCCAGTTGGAGCAGGAAAGAAGGACAATGCAGAGAATATACCTATTTTTTCACCTGAGACATGTTACACCCACAACCTTATTATGCCTAGCACTTCAGAGACATTAAGTAAACCTTTGTTGAACATCTATCTAAAAACTGTCAGTTATGCTTCACATGTACTATCCCTTTTTAGTTCCATGTGGTAAGATATGCATTCTCCTGTAATAATGCCACAAAAAAATAATGTATCCCCTAATATACTCAGCACATCTGCAGGGGCAGAGCACAGGTCAGGCCACAGTACCGTCAGTCACCATCCAATCGCTCTTCTGCCATTGGTGCTCTGATTCTAACTGTCCCAACTCCCCCTCCTTCTTCTTTTCTAGAATATGTATTTATTTCCAAAATCACTGCTGCTTCTTTACAGACACACAGCTATTGTATGAACTTGGGCTGATATCTGGGTTTAATTAACCATACTTGTACAATGTAGCAATACAATTTCAATGTAACTGCTATGTTAAGAATAGTGAAGTAATATAATGGTCTACTGAAGCGCAGCATTGTCTGTTAAATTGAAGGTACAGCATCTCCTAAAGCACAGCAAGCAAAGCCACCCACATACTTCATGTACTATTAAAACACCCTTATTCAATTTCACTCTCAAATAGACTTCAAAAAAGAAAAACTGTATCTTGTAAAAACATAAGGTGGCCTGAAACTAAATATTCGTTTGTGAAGAAAAAATGCCCTCCTGTCACCAGCTGGAAACATTATCCACTCAGCACAGAAAATGTATTGACAGAAAAGACGGCAGAAAGGAAATCCATGTCATGAGATTGCTGTGAGAAATGTTGCAGCTCATGTACATTGTCACCCATTGCTTGATACCTTTGGATACTTTCTTATTTTGTTCATTTTCACCATCCATAATGTGCAGTGCACACGCAAGACACAAGGGGGGAAAATGCTGCAGGTGTCTCAGCTAACTCCCTGTTGTATCAACACATTTCAAACATTTCCCTGTCCAAGTTACATTTACACAGGTAACATTTTTGCTGTCATAGCCAAGATAAAAGTCACACCACTGAAGCTGCATGCATAGATAAAGTCAGGACAACAAAGGAGGGATTATGTTTAGACAAATTTTGTTTAGACAAATTTTATTGAGACAGAATTCGTGTAAAAATGCTGTAGCCAAGTCTGGAACAAATATTTCTGCTCTTGCCTGCAGTAAGATCAGAGTAGTACTGTTACAAAAACTCTCTTTCTGAAAACAAGCAGCATCTACCTTTTGTTCAATCCTGTCCTACAGCAAATCCAAGAGGTTCAGTGTTTTCCACACTAGCTCGGTACATGGGGTGTTAATTCAGAACAGGAACATCCAGGCATAGCTCCTTGCTCTTCCCAGTTCAACCCAGGCAACTAAAAGCCTAAAAATAATCTCTTGCAGGTAATTTTCCAAAGTAGTTGAGTCCAAACCATTCCATTTTCTATGAAAAATTATACTGGTTGTGCCAACCCATGTCCAGCATTGTGACATGGAGACAGGACCCACATAGGAGCCTGGGAGACCAAGGCTCATGGTCCCGTCCAGGAGAATATAATACACAATCAGAAGATGTGGGAGGGCTGCAGCAGGACATATCAAAAGATACCTGAAGAGGAACAGCATACTGATCGTGGGGAGTGGGTGGGAGAGTCCATATCAACACAGACCCCTTGAACACAATAATCATACAGTCTTTTGATCCCCTTAACCATTTTCCCAGACCAACCAAGTATGTTGTCTCCTTTAACTATGCTATTGCATGAGGTAGGCCTCAGGATTGACCTGAATGTATTAGCTAGCAATGGTTATTGTGGGCCAGCATGTTATATCCTGTCACACAAACCAATGCTCATGGAGACCTTCAGGAATCCACACCGCACATCCCAAAGTGATTTTAATATCTAGCATTGCACAGTCTGGGAAGCCAAGGAAGGAGCTCTGCAGAGACAGAGTAAGGAGTGAAGACCTTAAATAGAGGGTGAAAAGTCAGACTTTTATCAGACTGTGGAATGTTTTTTCCACCTTTCAATAGGTAGGCCCAGGAACTGTTGCCTTTCTCCATGACTGCTTGCTTAGCTTCATTTCTGTGAAGCTCCCTCTCTATTTGCAGTAAGATCTTTCAGTGACTTACATCACTATTTCAGCTACAGGTCTTCAAACTGGGGAAAATCAAAGATTGCACTGGCTGTTCAGGATGTGGGCAGAGCAGACAGCTGGGCCTCCCAGTATTTATCTCTCTATTTCATTCAAGAGCAGAATATGCCAGTCTGGCTGCAAGAGAATCCTAAAAAAGTTTGATGCAACCTAGGGGAGCTGGGAGTAAAACATTCTGCTTTCCCCCTGCTCATTTGTAGAGCAGCAATGACAGGACATGCAACATTTAAGCCATTTTGGTGAGCTGGTCATATGGATTACAGAACACCCCAGAAAGCACTCAGGTAGCATGAGTCCAGGTGCTCCAACAGATCATGAAGCACTTTGTGAAGTGCTTATAAAGTAGTGTGCATCTAGGTGTAGTGCAGCTAGGCTGACATTTGCCTTTCACACATCAAGCAACCAGTAGCTGCCCTTTGATTTTGTATCCAAAATATTTAAATTCTGGGATGTCTGGGCTTGCTGCTGTTTTGACTTACAGCCCATCAGCAGGTGTGCCACAGAATCCTGTGTGATATAGCCTGCAATAGAGGGGCCACGCTGACAAGGCTGGCTGATGGCACATCCTTTCATAGAGATGGTCTTCTTCCAGTGCCAGGGTGGCATATACTGGATCACATAGTAAGGACAAGACAGCAGTGATCACATAATGCAGTCAAACAAAAAGCACTTAATCAAGCCTAAGAGCCATCTAAATCCAGCCTGCTGTACTTTGTCACTTTTAAGTTAATATTCAAAGGCAAAACCTCTCCAATCACAGGACTCTCCATGTTGCAGATGAACCTCCAATTAGTTTCATTAGGGCAGCTGCCAGCCAGGACAGGACTTGCCAAGCCACAAACCCTGTAGTTGGCAGCACAGCTTTAACTATTTATCAAATAAACACCTTTACTCTGAAATGTTACCAGAATATAATGGAAGAGAAAAATCCAGTGTTGAAGTGCCTCAGGACTTCTGCCATTGAAAAACTGGGCCTGCAAACCAGTTTTCCTTCTTATCCCCCAGCGTAGGTGCTGGGAATGTTTTAGAAAGATAGGAACAAAGCCTGAGGTTTTGTCCATCAGACAAAAATCACTACTATTAAGCATCTGTGTTCCTCTGTTCTACTTTCCCATACATTATTATATAGCAGCCTTTATTACAAATAAGAGGCCTGACAATGACCAGGGTTGAACTGGCACAAGTACAGAGTGGATTAATTCTGCTCTAGTAAATGAAGTTTGCCTTTATTTACAGGGATGCAGCAGAAGAGAATCTTATCTGCTTCTGCTCTTCCACTGAGGGAATTAGATAGAGAAGCATGACCATTAGGTGCCCGAGGAAAAAAGACACATGTTAGCACCCCCTATTCAGAAATAATCATCACTGCAATATGGCTCAATAAAAGAGTAATCTGGGGAATATAACAGCCTCCATTTTGTGGGCAATCACACCCAGATTTCACTTCCTGATTTATGGGTTTGCTTCAGGGTATTCAGTGCTAGCTCTATAGCCCAGTTAAACATGATTTGTACTATTCTGGAAGCCCAGAAAGCATTCAAAACAGACAACTGAGGATTCTTTTCACACCAAGAAATTCTCACTTGGCACAGGACCAACACGGCCAGCTGTACATAGTGTATGGGACCTGTCAGGGATACTGCTGAGCAGAAAAGGCATGATCAGACTACAAATTACAGTAACTGACTTGTTATTTTTAAGGTTCTTGCCTCCATCTCAGATATCTGTGGGTCTTGCACTAATCAGTGATGTCTTGTACAGCTGCCTTGGAAGGGAGTATGACGGAGGCAACCACAGCCCGTGATTTGACGTGATAGATTAAATACTGCAGATCATGCTCTACACAACAGTGGGTGGAAAGCTGGGTAGAGAGGTGTTGCTCAACCAAACTAATGAGCTTCACCCCAAGACATGGTTGGGACCGGGGTCAAAGTGCCCTTACGCCTGGCAAGCTTCCTCCAACATCAGGTTTGGCAGCATAGCCATGCCCATGTCAATAGCTCTGGCTGGCAAAGCCCTGCCAGCCACAAATCATAGCTTATCGTGGCTCAGCTCAACAAAGTTATGCTGGCATTAAGTCCCAGGGCAGACTGTGGCCAAGTCTTGTTAGAGAGCTGTGCTATTAGAATGTACATCTTAGATGATTAAAATCTTTAAAACTTGTAAGCTAACTAAACAGTGTGTATTCAGAGCTCCGAAACACAACCCATGCCATTGCTATCACATGATACTGAAGCTTAGCCTATTGTTAAAAGTAGCACATCATGGCCAAGAGCTCTCACACCTTTCAGAAAACACAGCCTTGCTGACAATGCAGCTCACCAAGGAGTTGGGGATGTGTAGCACCCAAACTGCTGCTGCTCTGCAGCACTATGGGATGGCTTCAGAGAGTCAGGCTCTTTTTTTTTTATTTTTACCTGTATTTTCTTTTGAAGGCAGATGCCTTCCACATAAATGCTTTGGCTAAAATCACAATGGTTTTACAAAAATTGCTTTGAAAGAAAGCCTTTTTCATGCAGTGCACACATTCAACTTGCAACACAAGACTGGGGTCAGAGTGGCTGGAGAGCTGCCAAACAGAGAGGGACCTGGGGGTGCTGATTGACACCCGCCTAAACATGAGCCAGCAGTGTGCCCAGGTGGCCAAGAGGGCCAATGGCATCCTGGCCTGTATTAGGAATAGTGTGGCCAGCAGGAGCAGGGAGGTCATCGTGCCCCTGGACTCTGCATTGGTTAGGCCACACCTTGAGTCCTGTGTCCAGTTCTGGGCCCCTCAGTTTAGGAAGGACATCGAGACACTTGAACGTGTCCAGAGAAGGGCAACAAGGCTGGTGAGAGGCCTTGAGCACAAGCCCTGTGAGGAGAGGCTGAGGGAGCTGGGATTGTTTAGCCTGGGGAAGAGAAGGATCAGGGGTGACCTCATTGCCCTCTACAACTACCTGAAAGGGGGTTGTAGACAGGAAGGGGTTGGTCTCTTCTCCCAGGCAACCAGCACCAGAACAAGGGGACACAGTCTCAAGCTGTGCCAGGGGAGGTTTAGACTCGAGGTGAGGAGAAAGTTCTTCACTGAGCGAGTCGTTCGTCATTGGAATGGGCTGCCCAGGGAGGTGGTGGAGTCACCGTCCCTGGAGGTGTTCAAGGGGAGATTGGACGTGGCACTTGGTGCCACGGTCTAGTTGTGAGGTCTTTTTGGAACAGGTTGGACTTGATGATCCTTGGGGTCTCTTCCAACCTTAGTTATACTGTGATACTGTGAAGACTGTAAAATGATGCCCAACTGTCAACCACATGCGTCCTTAGATTAGAAATCATTTTGACCAGAGAAAAAAAGTTAAAGAAATAGCCTAGTTAGCTCAGCAATTTTGGTCCTCAGAGTTGAGCATCCTCATGTTATTGCCACAAGCACTGGCTTGCCTGGCTGAACATGCAAATATGAGCAGACCTGCAAACCTGCACATTTGAAAGTACTTATACGAATGAAGATGGCTCTCCTGCAAGCACAGAGAGTCGCAGTCCAAGAACACACCTTGGCTTATGAATAAATCCTTCTCAAAACCTAACTCTTCATATCCATGCTTGCCTTTCCAAATATAGAGTTTCAAGAATATCGAAGCCTACCTTACTGTTAGAGATCACATAATAGAATAGAATAGAATAAACCAGGTTGGAAGAGACCTTCGATATCATCATGTCCAACCTATCATCCAACACCACCCAATCAACTAAACCATGCAACCAAGCATCCTGTCAAGCCTCGCCCTGAACACCCCCAGCGACGGCGACCCTACCACCTCCTCAGGCAGCCCATTCCAGTGGGCAATCACTCTCTCTGTGTAAAACTTCCTCCTGACCTCCAGCCTAAACCTCCCCTGGTGCAGCCTGAGACTGTGCCCTCTTGTTCTGGTACTGGTTGCCTGGGAGAAGAGACCAACCTCCGCCTCACTACAACCCCCCTTCAGGTAGTTGTAGAGAGCAATAAGGTCACCCCTGAGTCTCCTCTTCTCCAGGCTAAGCAACCCCAGCTCCCTCAATCTCTCCTCATAGGGCTTGTGCTCCAAGCCCCTCACCAACTTTGTTGCCCTTCTCTGGACACGCTCCAGCAAGTCAACCTCCTTCCTAAACTGAGGGGCCCAGAACTGGACACAGTACTCAAGGTGTGGCCTAACCAGTGCAGTGTACAGGGGCAGAATGACCTCCCTGCTCCTGCTGGCCACACTGTTCCTGATGCAGGCCAGGATGCCATTGGCCCTCCTGGCTGCCTGGGCACACTGCAGGCTCATGTTCAGCCTGCCATCAACCAGCACCCCCAGGTCCCTTTCCACCTGGCTGCTCTCCAGCCACTCTGACCCCAGCCTGTAGCTCTGCATGGGGTTGTTGTGGCCAATGTGCAGAACCCGGCACTTGGATGTGTTAAATCTCATGGTGTTGGGATTCTGCCCATCTGTCCAGCCTGTCGAGGTCCCTCTGCAGAGCCTCTCTACCCTCCAGCAGATCAACTCCTGCCCCCAGCTTGGTGTCGTCAGCAAATTTACTGATGATGGACTCGATGCCCTCATCCAGATCATCAATAAAGATGTTAAAAGAGCATGGGGCCCAGCACTGATCCTTGGGGCACACCACTAGTGAAAGGCAGCATGCAGTACCAAACCCATATAATTAAATGCTCCAGATTTTTCATCAGCTTTAATTCAAACAGGTTCTGTACATAATCATGTGTTCAACAAAAATAACTTCATACACAAATGACATTTGGAGAAACAAATAGGTTAAGAACTGCTCTAAAGAAAAGATATAGTCTGCCATCTCCAAAATTTATTTTCAAAACAATCTTGTGGTTTTTTTAACCAACATTTTTTTATCTTTTGTTGTTGTTAGTGTTGCCTGCAATTCCCATAGTAATAAAAAATAATTGCAACCAGTACCCGGGTGTTAAAAATAACCAACTACTTTGGCAAGTTACTCTTTTCAGTCTTTTAAAACCTGCATTAATGCCCATTAAGATACTAACTAGCTCAAACAGATTCACATGATTAAAAAATGTCCTTAAAATGAAGTTTCTTATAAGCTATATACTAATGGATGATACCTTAAGACAATATAATACCCATATCTCCACGGGGTTTATGCATGACTGAGGAATGGAAGAGACGAAGACTCAAGTTTTTTTCTCTTTGAAACTAACAATAGTCTCCATTAGATAATCTTAGCATTTTGTCAAATTAGGAGACTGAACCATTCAAAACCAACAGTTCAGCTAAAGGGCTGTTAAAATAAATACAGGGAGGTTTGGATCCAGGTATTTTAATTTGTAACTTTCTTAAAGCATTTGATAGCACGCAATTTGAAGCTTTAAGCACTCTCTGTATGAAAAGCTTATCTATAGCAAAAAAGCTGCAGTATGGCCACTGGGACATACATGACTTTTCGAAGACTTGCAGAAAACTTACTGTATTTAGAGCACATCCAACTTCTTCATGCTTTATTAGTGTGACTTCAGTTTTTATAAAGTGTGAAAATAGACCTCCAAAGTGAAATCCATTTGTCAATTGAACTTTTCAGCTACAATACTACCACTGAATAAGGAGTGCAAATTGCTTCCCCATTTTCATTCCCCTAAAGATCACTGTGCAGTCAAAGTACTTCTAGCTTATTAGTAATGCCCATTTGAAGCCATCTGCTGAAACTCAGATTTAAAATGCCTCCATGGAGTAAGGTCCACACACAGACCATGTCTGAAGGAGACACCAAGGTAGGCAAAAACTACTGCTGTGAGCTCTTGACTTCCATCAGCACTTACACCCTTATGAAAGAAGTTAACTAAAATGGCATGAGAAGAAGAAAAGTGAAAGTCAAAAGGAGTGCTGATGGGAACCAAGAGCCAAAACCTGTATGGGGATGAGAATAGTAGGTGCAGAGGTTTGTGCTAGCAAGGAGGGAAATACCTGGGCTCCTGCAGCACAACTCAAAGCCATGGGAACTTCACCAAATTTGGAGGGCTGAAAGCCAGTTCCTCACGAGGAAGCAGGGAAGACTAGCACAGCAGTGTTAACAGAAAGCACAACCTGTTATTATGAAAGATAGCTGTTGCTGAAAAAGGGTCACATTCAGCAAGTGGAGCTGCACTACAGCGTCACATGAAGTGCACTGCACTGTCCTCTCCATCCTGGCAAAGAAAGTGTCCAGCAAAGTGGGTTTCAAGCATGAAGTCCTCCCAGAAAAACAGTTTTAATTGTGTGCATTCAGACAAGCAATTATACTTAAAGCTATTATGCCAGTTACCCCAAAACAATTTAAATCGTCATCTCACTGACAGATAAAACACATGGTGCCAAACTTCTTATAATGACAGGACAGGCTATTCATTCCATTCAGTTTTGATGATTTAATGCCATGGAATATATTTCTGTCCCCGTTACTGGCAATTAATGCTGCCTGCACACTGAGACGGAAAGCTTTGTATCCAAGGGGAGTAAAATTTCCATGTAAATGTCAGACAAAGGTTCCAAATGGATGGCAAGACTGAAAAGGAAGGATTTGCTACTCAACATGTGCTTTGGCAAAGAGAATTCTTAAATAGTAGTAATAGCAGAGAAATGTCCTGCCTGTTAACTAAATGGATTTGTGCAATCCAGGCATTGTAATTTATACTGAAATGGTTTGCCTGCCATCCTTCTTTTCAGCCTGGCAGATGGACTAGGCAAAAATGTGAAATTCATGTAGTTATTGCTACTGCTAGCCCACTTAATTCACAGGCCTTTGTCAAAACTTCTTTAGTCAAGATTAAAAGAGGGTACCATATCAATCATAACCATCTGGACTGAAATTTGCCAATCTGGACTGATTGGACAGAAGCCTAAGCTGTATGAAAGAGCAAAACCCTGTTTGGGCTCAGTGGAAGGAATTCAGGCACAATGGAGATAAGGTGCTCCAGGAGTGGGGCACATCAAGCCCTGCTCTCCACTCCTTAGCTCCTCTGAAATTTACACAGCTGGAGATGAGGAAGTGAAAGATGATAATCAGAATGTTATCATTTCACATCCCTTCTTTTTATTTTATTTTATTTTATTTTATTTTATTGTTTTTGACAACTGGCAGGAAGGACTTAAGAACATAGCCTGCATCCTTTACTTTTAAAAATGAGAAACTGATTAGGTGATGTATTGTCAAAGCTTCTAATGAAAACATACTGCTGGTTGCTGAACACAGTATTGGTACTGTATTGGTAATGTATTTAGGATTCATCAAGTATTCAAATTCATTAAATCTTCATCAAATGTCTTCAAAGTGCCTTTAGCACAGGTTAGAAGAGCCAACATAGAGAGATGAGGAGCAAGAGTTCAGCCGTGGTTGGCCCCAGGGGTAAGTTTATATCCAATTTCATCTGCTGATAAGCAGAAGTCTTCACAGATATCCAGACTCCTCATGAAAATAAGCAGTCACCATCCCAAGGGTATTTGTTAACATTTGTATTTGCAAAAAGTACCTAACTTTTTTTTCCTCTTCACACAACTCCTGAAAACTAGTCCCAGCTTTTTAACCCCCCCAAGTGAGTTATCATGGCAATCTCCACACGGAGTGGCACTTACACGCCATCTGCGAATAGCAACTGGTAGAGCACCAGCTCTGCCTTCTGCTGGTCTCCACACCGTGCAGATGTTCCTTCCTTGACTTCACCCATCCCTGACTCTGCAACTGAAGTGATCACCCTGAGCACTAGAGATGGTTGACAGGTACAATGTGATATTTTCAGTTATGGGCTGCATATCTTACGCTCCAGCTTGGCTTTCCATGAAGAGAGAAAGGTTGAGTCGGCTTTGGACTACACAGTTCTCCCAAACTTTTCCTCAAGGTTTGGGTGGGAGCTGGAGGGTGTGTATACTGAAGCCTAAATTCAGGACTCTGTTTTAAATAAAATATGTATAGACATATATTTTTCATTATACAAAGCACGTTTGGATTTTAGATTGGCAAAAATAGAATACATATAAATAAATAATGAGGTTCCTAGGGGTAAATAATTATGCATGATTTTCCTTTGTAATTCTTTGTGGAAATACCAAGGTTAGACACCTGACTGGACAAGTGAGGGCAAGAGAAGCTGCCAGTGGAATATATGTCCCTCACAGATGCTCTGTTTTCAGCTGACCAGTGCTAAATTGTTGGCAGCACACCAAGAGGTTACACATCTCCAGAGGCCCTTTTCCATAAAGTGGCCATCTCCTGGGACCTCAGCTGAATCATAATGCTTCCCTTCCCATCCACTTGTGGCTTGTAGGAAAGCTCTACCAACACAGCAGTACATAACTTTATTATAGAAGGTTTTTTCATTCATAGAATCATTTTAGTTGGAAGTAACATTTCAGATCAAGTCCAATTGTTAACCCAGCACTACCAAGTCAACACTAAACCATGTCCCTCAATTCCTCTGAATAACATCTGTACATCTTTTAAATACCTCCAGGGATAGTGACTCCATGACTTCTCTGGACAGCCTGTTCCACTACTTGACAGCCCTTTGGGGCAAGAAATTGTTCCTGAATTCCAAACTAAACCTCCCCTGGCACAACCTGAGGCAGTTTCATCTCCTCCTCTCGCTTGTTACTTGGGAGAAGAGACCTTGCTACAATCGCCTTTCAGGTAGTAGTAGAGAGCTATAAGGTCTCCCCCTCAGCTTCTTTTTCTCCATATTCCTCTTCCATCCCATACTACTCTTAAATCTTGTTAAAATTCAAAAGAAAGGGAGAGAGACATGAAGGGAAGCAATGAAAGTATAATTAGAAAGGCTACTCTGCCTTTCAGGGGTTCATTCATCCCCATGGGGCTATATGAATAAGCAGTACCTAGCTTTCTATCCTGGTAAATCTACATAAAGGCATCTTCATTTTCAAGGAACCAGTGGGGCAGGCAGAGATGGGTTCTCCAGAGGATGGGTGTTTGGTTTTTTTTTGCTGACTACAACTAAACACTCTCCACCTGACTGGCCATGCCAGTGCCTTGACCTTCTCCATGGATGCCAATGATTACATGAAACATGGGACCTGGCATCAGTACACACATTACTGCAGTAACACCCTGACATAGTGTCTTTGTGATTAGATAGTCCAGAAAATGTCTCTTCCCCTTCTGCTGCAAGCTGTGCAGTGGTGCTCTCTATCTCCCTCGTTACCAAAATACGAGGTCAGACTTCTCCTTTGAAATGGGTCTGAGACAATACTGAACAACAAATGACATGGGGGAACAACCACAAAGCTGTTAGAACATAAACTAGCTCATAAAGGGCGATAGGGCTTATCTCATTTCTCAGTAAGCAAAATTCCTTCAGGTACGGAACAGGCAGGTTAATCTCAGCACCACTCTTTGCTGCCAACCCAGAATCAGAACACAAAGGTCTTCTGTTGTGTAAGAAGGCTGTGCAAAGTGAGCAGCACAGCAGCAAAGCAACACAGGATTAGATATTAACTCTGTGAAATTAGTGTGTGAATAAAGTATATTTATAAAAATCCCCTTCAACCGTAAGTAAATTTTAGTACCAAATGTGATTTGCACTACACAGGTTGAACATACACACTTGTGAAAAACTGGGCTGTGTACTTTATCAGATATTCAGGGTCAAATCTACAGGGAGCTCCAACAATAAATCAGCTCAAAGTTTTTGAAGATCCTGAGTTTAATATCTTTTCCTTCCAAGCTGACCAAGAACAGACTGACTGCTATGCTAAAATGCTTCCATCCACTCAACAGAAGTGGTAATTACTAGATTTAATTGATTTTTGTTTTAAAGACATAAATGCATGTAGCTTAGATTGCAGTAAACTGAGCTTTTGCTTTTGTGCCAAATCTGTTTCTGTGAGTTTCAAAGGAATAGAAATTTTTTTTCCCCTAAAACCACTTTACAACAGTGACAAATGAGAAGACAAAACACCTGGACATATAAATAAATAAAAATAGTACTATAAGAATCAGAAGCATGCTCATATTTACATCTTATTCTGCCTTATTTATAAATAAGTTTAAATGCCCATGAATTCTGTATGTATTTTCACTTTAGCTGTAAATCAGATTAGCAACTTTTTTTTTACTCTTTTTTTTTTTTAAGCAGGGGGAATCACAAAAACAAAGATGAGAAATAACTTCCTGTCTTAAGAGCACCCAAACGGAAGCATTACAGAATATTTTTACTAGCATAACATCTGTAACTCCTTTTAAGGTTCATCTGAACTACAGAATCAGGGAAAGAAGGAAGGCTGATCTGACAGTTCTAGGTTAATGGTGGGACTCAACAATCTTAAAAGATCTTCTCTAACCTAAGTGATTCTATGATCCTATGACTAAAATGTGTCAAGGGAAGTGGCATGGTGAAAAAAGGTCTCCATACAGTTGCAGTCCCAAGATCAAGAGTTGACCATCTGTTCAGACAGTATCACAGTATCACTGAGGTTGGAAGAGACCTCAAAGATCATCAAGTCCAACCTGTCACCACAGACCTCACGACTAGACCATGGCACTAAGTGCCACGTCCAATCCCCTCTTGAACACCTCCAGGGATGGGGACTCCACCACCTCCCTGGGCAACCCATTCCAATGACGAACGACTCGCTCAGTGAAGAACTTTCTCCTCACCTCCAGCCTAAACTTCCCCTGGCACAGCTTGAGACTGTGTCCTCTTCTTCTGGTGCTGGTTGGCTGGGAGAAGAGACCAACCCCTTCCTGGCTACAACCACCCTTCAGGTAGTTGTAGAGATCAATGAGGTCTCCCCTGAGCCTCCTCCTCTCCAGGCTAAACAATCCCAGCTCCCTCAGCCTCTCCTCACAGGGCTTGTGCTCAAGGCCTCTCCCCAGCCTTGTTGCCCTTCTCTGGACACGTTCAAGTGTCTCAATGTCTTTCTTAAATTGAGGGGCCCAGAACTGGACACAGTACTCAAGGTGTGGCCTAACCAGCACTGAGTACAGGGGCACAATGACTTCCCTGCTCCTGCTGGCCACACTATTCCTGATGCAGGCCATGCCATTGGCCTTCTTGGCCACCTGGGCACACTGCTGGCTCATGTTTAGGCAGGTGTCAATCAGCACCCCCAGGTCCCTCTCCGTTTGGCAGCTCTCCAGCCACTCTGACCCCAGCCTGTAGCTCTGCATGGGGTTGCCGTGGCCGAAGTGCAGCACCCGGCACTTGGACTTGCTGAATGCCATCCCGTTGGACTCCGCCCATCTGTCCACCTCTGGAGAGCCCTTCTACCCTCTAACTGACCAACACCTGCCCCCTGCTTGGTGCCATCTGCAAATTTACTGATGACTGACTCAATCCCCTCTTCCAGATCATCAATGAAGATATTAAAGAGGATGGGGCCCAGCACTGATCCCTGGGGGACACCACTGGCGACTGGCCACCAGCTGGATGTGGCACCATTCACCACCACTCTCTGGGCTCAGCCCTCCAGCCAGTTCCTAACCCAGTACAGAGTGTTGCTGTCCAAGCCATGAGCTGACTGCTTGGCCAGGAGTTTGCTGTGGGGAGCAGTGTCTAAGGCCTTGCTGAAGTCCTGGTAGACCACATCCACAGCCTTCCCCACATCCACCAGGCAGGTCACCTGATCATAGAAGGAGATTAGGTTGGAGAGGCAGGACCTGCCCTTCCTAAATCCATGTTGGCTGGACCTGAGCTCTTGGCCATCCTTCAGGTGCACAGTGATTGCCCCCAAGATGATTTGCTCCCTTATTTTCATAGATGAAGCCAGCAGTAATGATTTGCAGGTCTCACTCCCACAAAGGACTTAGAAGGTAACAGGATGCTATCTGTTTCACAAGGCTTTTTCAGCCAAGTAAGAAGGACTGCACAGATTGCACAAGATAAGTTTTTACATGAAAAGCATTAAAGTACTTAAGACCAGTGAAAAGACAAAGTTAGACTGGGATATTATATTGTGCTGATAAAGCTGGGAGAGATGTCTCCTACTCAGGGTGTTTCAAAGCCCTTGATCACTGTTGCATTACTAACCAGCTAATTAGAGTTGGGACACATGCAGCAATTTACCAGGAAATGAATTGTCAAGGTGCCTTAAAGGAAAATGGCAAAATCCCTCAGGTTTTCACAGCACTGTTTCCAGAATGCTTTGATGTCCAGGTACATCTAATAAAAATTAAGAAAGCAAATGTACAGATTCCTGAAATCCTGCGGGAGGCAGAGAAGAAAATGTGCCTTCTTTACATATGCTGGGCCTGTCAACTGTGACTGAGTGCTGACTTGATTGGGCCCTACCAGCCCCTGGCAGAAGACTCCACAGCCAGGCAGCATTCACTTGGACAAGTCAGTTTCAGTCCCCTCTATCTGCTGAGCTCCCTGCTTGCAGCCAGGGCATACCTGCCCATCTTGTCAGTAAGCCACCGCTTTCTAGAATCTTTACACACTAATAACGTGGTTGCGTATTACAGATCCCAGACTATCTCAGAGGAAGCAGAAGTCTGTGGACACAAGGATGTACATTACTTCCAGTCCCCAAAGTGGGACATCTTAGGGTCTGGATTATGCTGAGCCTCCATGCAACATTGGTGGCTGCTTAGCAGCAGGCTGATGAGTCAAGGACCACAAGCTCCCTGGGCACTGCTCTACATCTGGCTCCACTGTAGAGAACATGCTTTTTTTTTTCCACATTTAATGAATATTTAAGTAAGCTGTGCAAAGTGGGAACACCACTGGCAAAGCAAAAAGGGTATTCTGGGACCAGCCACTCCATTCACATTTATAGGAACTGTTCCTGGAAAAGGGTTCAAGTTCCCCCAGGCAGTAAAGGGAATTGAGCCGCTCACATCTCGAGTTAGTGGTATAATTATCTGCAACTGAGTAAAAAGGCAGTGGGTTCACCCTTACTCTTTGGTTTTCTAACCCAAGCTTTTATCTCATTTGCTTTTATTGCTGAGCTTAAAGATGAAATGTGACATTACAAAAAAGAAAAGAAAAAAAGAAAAAGAACTAACACCACCACAACACTGGAACAAGATGCATGAGGCTTTTTCTGTCTTTGGGGGGAAGAAAGAATTGCTTTGGATTGATTTAAACCACTTTTTTTGTCCCCAACTGCTTGGTCTTGGTCAGAGACCTAAAGAATTAATATGTACACTATTAACTCCAGTTTGGGATTTTATATCATGCTCTTATTTCTCTCTCCCTTTCCCCCCCCCCCCTACAAAACAAGCAATGTACACAGTTTAATACATTTACAAGTGAATGTCATGTAAAATAATTAGACTCTGTAAAAGACACAAGTTGAAAAATGGTCGATACATTTTCCACGATGTCACTGTTTTCGAAGGAGAATCCAAATATCGGCATACCCATGTATCACATCACAGTTCAAATGGTATTTAAGGACATAACATTTCTTTCAGAGAATAAAGAATTGTAGATAACTTTAAGTTGGTTTTTAAATTTACGTTAAAGCATAAAGGGAAAAAGAATCCTTAAGAAAGAAATTTCTGCTTCCCCTTGGACACCTTTCTCTCTTGCAAAGTAATATTTGGCAAATGTCAAAGAGTTAATAAGGCCTTATCTGTCTCAGCAAGACCTGGCAAACTTTACTAGCAGAATGCTGAAAGCACTGCTTTTAATTTATCTTTGTATTACAGTCACGTTGCTGGTCTTGGCTAGTTACACCAGACTAGTGAAATAAAGTAGAGGACAGGAAAGAGAAGGAAAGAAAACTAAAAAGGAGGAGAGCAGAGGACTAGGTCAGATACAGCAGCCACCTGACAGGCAGAAAGGAAGGAGAGGGGCTGCATGGCTCCACTACTCTCTGCAAAAGTGAAAAATCATCCTGCACCCTCCAGGAAATCTTTCCCTGAGGAAATAGGGAACTAAAACAAATGGCAAACAAAACAAAAAAGCTGGCCACCAAGAATGTTTCTGTTGTCCAAATACAGAAATGGTTTGATGATCATTAAACATGCTACAAATGAGCAACGCTCATGTGTATTTGACCCAGATTAACAATCTCCATCTTGCTGACACTGATAGGAAGGCAAAACAGTGGTAACATTAGGAGAACACCCATAGGGAAATGGTTTCTATAGGGTCTTGGATAGCTGGGAAGAACACAGTACCCTGCACACTGAGCAAGTCTGCCCACAAACGTATCAGTCACTACAAAGGCTGAAATACTCAGTTCCCACTATCTCTTCTGTTACCAATGACAGATGCTCAGCATGGCCTAATACAGACCTGTCCCTCTAACTCTTTCGCTCTGGGAGCTGACAATAGTAGTGTGGAAGAACATGAGAGAGAAAACGCTCTTGCCTTTATTAGCAATAGCCATATCTTGGCTTACTCTTACCTCTATTCCAAAATATGTAAGTTCTCCAAACTTCACAACTTCATATTATTTTTGCCAGAGAAAAAAAAAAGAAGAAATTATACTTCATAGCTCTGGCTCCTGACACTATTCCTATAAAAGAACTCCTCCGATACAGCTGATGGCTGGGATAACACAGAATGGAGCACATGCATTCCTTTGCACTGCACAGATTCTGACTTCCTTGCCTTTTTCAGCATTACTCCTAAAAATACATGGCTTTAATATCCCATAGCTGGGAATAAGTTTTCAAAAACAGTGGTTATTTTTTGGAGGGAAATAATCTGAGAACTTTGTTGTGGGACATACAAGTCATGACACCTCTAAAGCATTTAGTGTATTCTGCAGAGAGGTAAATTTTGGAACAGAAATGCCCACAAACAGTAAATCACTATCAAAAATTCTTGATTCTCCTGTACTAGCAGTAAATGTAAAAACACTCATGATGTAGCACATTTTCCACTGTTTGAAACATCTCCTCCCCTGCTCAGCATCCTAAACTAAACTGTTTAGGTAAAGAAAAGCTCAGTCAGGAGACTCAGCAAGATATCTTAAGAAATACTTTCTTGTTGTTCTTGTTATTATCATACAGTGCTAGCATTGAACTCTGTGTTGTCATGGAAATCCTCTCTTGCCCCAAGATGTTTAAACAGCCATCCCTCTGCCTTTCCTCAGTTTTCATGAATGACAGCTTAACAACCACAGCCACCACTTATCCACAGGTGGTTTTGGTGATTTAGGGACTATTTCTCGTATTTTTCACTTAAGTCTGGAATAAAGGTCAAGGCATTCCTTGCTAATTATTGACCTTCCAGTCCCTCGATTTCTTTTCTATGACAGGTGCTAGGGAAAAAAAATAATTTTAAAAAAAATGCAGAGATATCCATCCATTGATATCTACAGATAGAAAGATATCAGTTTAAAATCTCCTGCCTTTTATATATGAAATTCTGCATTTAAAATTCTTCCAGGTGGTACCTGGCACCTTATACTCCTCCGTTTCTGGTGATGGGGAGGGGGAGAAATGAATCATCCTTGTGTAAATTAGTAGCATCAGCTTCTTACAGCAATGTTGTTAATGCCAATCTTGAATTTGCAGAGAACATGCAAACCACTGATATCACTAAGAAAAACACTAAAGTAAATGGGAACAACCATCCTTAACATAAAAACAATCTTCTCTCAGGGTATCCACTAAGACACAGCAATGCAGATAACACTGTAAGTCATCCTTTCTTTGGGCGCACCTCCATCAGCATAGTCCAAGATGAAATCCCCTGAAATTCTGCCTGGAATGGGTTACATTATTTTAAGAGAAGTAATAGTTTTTTATGTACTTTTAATGTTTTTAAAATGTAGATCTTCTCAGGATTTTCTGTTGATGTGAACAGACTTTATCCTATGCCAAGGCACAACATTGCCATTGGTCTCAGTTTCATTTCACTACTCCCAGAGGAGTAAATCAGAGCATTCATGTCCCAGGCTAGTGAAGCACTTTGTCACTGTAAGTTCAACAAAAATCTGCAATATTTAATTGCTTCATTACTCAGGTTCTTTGCTGTTACCTGAATTTGAGCTGTCAGGAGCCTTCTCTGCTAAATATCACTGACTGCCCCTCTGGGCATGCTCATTCCTGCCACTGTCTGTTTCCCAAAACAGTCCATGCAAATTCAGGGAGTGAAGGGCTGCCACCACCTTAAGGCATCTACACCTTTGTCAAATCCTCTGTTCTTCAAACTTCATGAATACAAGCTTGAAACACTTCAGATACAAATTTGTTCTTTTTACTATGTTTTACTGTCAAGTCACACACACACACACACAAAAAAAACCCAAAAACCAACTCCATGGCTAAAACACCATTTCAGCCTGTAGCAATCACCTCAGTTCATTTTGACCCAGGCAGTTGCTCCATCAGATTAAAATACATGGCAATGGACTTAATAAAAAGATTGAAATTTTGACAGTTTAAATATCCACTATGAAAACAAACAAACAAACAAACCAAAACACCAAAGTAGGTAAGTTACCCAACACAAAAGTGATTCAAGTTATCTAATGACACAGAAGAGGTCCATTCTCAGCAGCACCCCCAATGCTCTTCTCACCCATCCTCTAATATTCAGCAGATACTGATAGCAATGCCTGTGGGCGGCCTGAAATGAAAATCCCAAATCGTCAGATACAAGGAAGGAGATGTCTCAGGCCTGATAAAACTAACAGCTAGACTGTGCAGCTTCTTGGTATACAAGGCTACAGTGAGATCAGTGAACCAAGTGCAACAACTTTGACAAGGTTGAAGCCTTAGGAAATCATGGACCTGCTAACTGGGGACTGCTTTGCTTCTTTGGCTCTCCTCCAATGGACATGAATCAAAGACTTTCTGTAGTGCTCTAGATAGGTTACAGACTTGGACAGTAGGGTAAAAGTAAGTGTGATGAACCACTTTCTTCTGCTGCCAAGTTCCATACTTATTCTATCTGTGACTAATTTTTGCCTTTGTTAGGATCAGGATGACAATGCTTCCAGATTGGTGGATGAGAAGTGCCACTTTATTAGTTCATTACACAGAGTATGCCATTAGTAACCATGAAACTAGACAAAGAAATGGAAATAAATGCCTCAGTCAATAAAATAAAACTAAATAGTCTAGAGCAATATCAAACACAGAGTTGCTCATCATTGCCATAGATTCTGTTTTCATTGAAGGTTTAATACAGCATAAAGAAGGCAACAAATATGAAATGTATAAGAAATGGAATGGCATCCTCAATTGTTTCCAAATTATAATGTTAAAAAAAAAAAAAAAGGAAAAGAAAAAAGGAAAACCAAAGTCTATTCAGAAAAAACTGCTGAGTACATTATACATCAAATTCAATTTTAGTTCTGGGGCCTCAGAATGCAGCGTTTCAATTTTCACACTCTAAACCAAACCATACGAGAGCCTTGGATGCTCCAGATGGGAACGACTTTTGTTAATGACTTGAAATCAGCACTGTAGTTGTGTTTCATGGATAAATTTTGGTTGATGTGTTACTGCAATCAGTAATGCTAAAACAGTCTGTCAGGCTCTCTAGCAGAGAGAAGATGCAAGAGACAATTAAGGGGAAGTCAGAAAGCACACACAAACGTCCTTTAAAACCCCATAATATGCCATGCATACATAGAATACATACATACATAGAATAAACCAGGTTGGAAGAGACCTTCGAGATCATCGCGTCCAACCCATCAACCAATCCAACACCACCGAAACATCTAACCCACGGCACCAAGCACCCCATCAAGTCTTCTCCTGAAAACCTCCAGTGATGGCGACTCCACCACCTCCCCAGGCAGTCCATTCCAATGGGCAATCACTCTCTTTGTATAGAACTTTTTCCTAACATCCAGCCTGAACCTCCCCTGGTGCAGCCTGAGACTGTGTCCTCTTGTTCTGGTACTGGCTGCCTGGGAGGAGAGACCAACATCCGTCTGTCTACAACCTCCCTTCAGGTAGTTGTAGAGAGTAATAAGGTCACCCCTCAGTCTCCTCTTCTCCAGGCCATGCAATTGTATTTATTATTTTAGGACATGTACTGAGAAATAAAGAAAATGGCTTGGGGGAATGGGAATGGTTTGGCTAGTGAATCCCATCTCATCATTCCATACTCCCCTGAGTTTATGAATTAAAGCTTGTGGGAAACCAAGAAGTAGTATTTCCTGTATCTTACAAACTGCACTCTCGATTCAGGATCCTAAGTGGTACATCAGACAAATGAAACAGATTCCCCTCTAATCTGAAACACAGCAGTCCAAGTTATATTCTTAATGAAAAGATGATAGTATAGTTAACTTTAATCAGTAAGGTTTTACAAGAAACAGGTCTGGTTAAGCAACCTTGCTGCTGTTTTCTGACAGAACCTTAAGTTTGATGGGCAAAAGTCATCTACAGGATAGATGTCTGTACAGCACCCAGATGCACACAGCTAGCAATCTGGACTTTTAAAAAGCCCTTACACAAAAATCAATGCAACTGATGCTAAATCGATTACGAAGCAGCTGACGGCGAGTTCATGCACATGAATGAAACTGCTCTAATCATTCGTCATTCAGTGGCAGCCTCTTTAATGGGGCCTACAGGGATCTTGTTTCTAACACAAAACTGCTCCTTATCTTCAATGATCTGCAAGAAAACACCAATCAATTTTTGGTGGCGGTTGAAGAGGGGTGAAAATTGGAGAGAGGGGGATAAACACAACTGTGGATGTGTCAATTAAGTCATCTTGAGTCACCTGACAAAGCAGAATGCTTCTGAATTACATTGAACTCATGCAGCCATCAAAAAAAACATCTCAGGTGTACCAGCAAAGACTATGGAAAAACGGACAAGGATGTACAGCAGAGGTGAAGCAGCTGGAGGAGCACCATGCCCTTTCCTAGCAGCTGCCTGTCCATGAGGGGAAAATACTGACAGACTGGAGCAGTCTGGATTCAATAAAGTGCTACAAAATGTATCTGAGATTGAGAAATGAAACAATACTGAAAGACTTTCTTATTTACCCAAGAGAACTCAGAGGTGACACATTAGCAATGCTGAAGTTGTTACAGAGAAAAGTGGTTTCCAGTCATAAAGAATGATTTAACCAAGTGGGAAAAGATACAGAAGTATCCAATGGCAAGTGTAAGTTCAGACTAAAAAGCAGAATTCAACACTAAAAAGCCATATTTAACATATGACAATCTTTTCCTGGGTGAAAAAGCTTTGCTGGGAAATCTCATCAGGTGCGATGTAAGTCTTTCAGGTGGATTAAATGCTTATCATTATTTTGATGATACAACTTCCATTGGAACTGTGACTGTCCAAAGATCTGGGACAGGCAAGATTCAGACAGAGGTGCAGAGCATTTTACTAGTGTTTCTGGGGGATTAAAAAAAGGCATGCATACTTCTGGGCACACAACTCCCTTTTCCAAGAGCAAGGTAAAGCTGCAGAGCAAAGCAGTAACCAGAGGAACAATTATGAAAATGGAGGTGGTGGTGGTGAAATAGCAATTGATGCTGGGAAATAGTCCTTACTGGCCTTGGTGTGGCCTGCCTGTGTCCAACCCCTGCCCCTGCAATCCCAGAACCAGCACTCCATACTCCCCTGCATGCTGAGGCCAGCACCATGGCTTCAAGGCTTTCTGCAACATCAGTGCTGTACAGCTCCTTTAATAAGTAACTGCACTTACTTCATTAACTCTCCAAGATCAGCAAAAGACGGGCACTGCAGCCAAGAGCAATGGAGCCAAATAAATTCTAAGTTTCCAGGCCAAGTCACAGAGTTATGACAAGCCAAAAATATATTTATTTTTTTTCAAATGAGGAAAGCATTCACTAAGTATTTTTGTTCTTCAGACTTTTGTAAAACCCTTTGCATGATTCGCTTCAAACAAGGCTCCTGCCAGAGCAAGCACCCACATGGAACTTCACGAACACTTTGTGATGATGCTATTTTAAAGTACATTTAAAAAGTGAATTCACAGCAAGAGGTCAGCCTCAAATTCATCTCTGAAAAAAAAGCAGGACATACCTGAAACAGACCATGGTGAAGGGTGATCTTGTGAAAAAAAATTGTCGGGGTAGATGTGAGTAGAAAGGAAAGGAAATCAGCTCAGGGAGAGTAAGACTACCTCCTGCCTCTGGTACCAGCCACCCTGGTAGGAGGGAGCAGCCTCACTTGCATGTGACATTGCACAGATCCAAAAATGCTACACCAGCAAGCACTAAGGAGCCAGCAACCTCTTTGTAACCATTAACATCATGGCTACCACACGAGCGTTCAGTTATACTGAGTCTGAACAGATGCAGTCCCGTGTTGACTGTGCTTGCTTAACTTGACTGCCAGGCATCAAAGCACATCTGGAGCCTTCTGTGTTTCCACACATGCATTTCACATTAATACGCTGCTGCCTGAGGAAATAAGTTAGAAAGTCACTGTGAAAGTAATATAGCCTTAAAATGTGTATGCACACAGACCCATGAGGAGATACCATGTACACAGATTGTAGGAGGCCATGTAAAGAGATACCCTCTATTCAAAACAATGGGAGGCAGTTGACAGGTGCCTTCCCACTGGGGTCCCCCCCCCCCGCCTCCGGCCACATCCACCAAGATGCTCCACAAGCTCATCCCAGCTCCCTGTTCCACCAGCCCCTTGGAAAATTCTTCCCCAGTTCAAGTGGCAGTCGGATCTCAGTGAGCCCTCTGCTGTCTCCCACATACCCCAAGGAACTCATTCACCATAGCTGGGGTTGACACCCAGACAAAATGACAAGTGCTTTGGAGGAGACTCAGTATCTCCAAACACTGGGTCAAAGCACATACTTAAGGTACACTACCTATATACATTGCATCCCTGATACAAAACCAAAACCCCCTGCACCTTTTAGAGGAATAAGAAAAAACAAATCCTAAGAAATCAACAGTATAATTGTTCATTAAGAAACTCCCTCAAATGCTGTGCAAGTGATGTCATTTGTTTATTTACCTATAAAAATGCTATTACTGCTACATACCAACTATATGCTAACACAAGCTTGGCATAAAATTTGTATGAATGTCTTCCTATACCTGATTAAGACATTAAGATGCCAATACTCCCTTCAAATAAAAAGGCAGATGTATGGAGTCTGACAGCAAGCTCATTTTAACAATACATTGAAAGTCCCCACAGAACAATAAAGCTCAAGAACTTCTGAGTTCTGCTTAGAGAAGTTGTGGGTGGCCCCTCCCTGGAAGCATACACAGTCAGGTTGGATGGGACCTACTAGTGGAAGGTGCGTCTGCCCGCAGCCAGGCACTTGGAACTGGGTGATCCTTATGGTCCTCTTCCAAACCAAACCATTCTATGTTTCTATGATACTGTGAATTATTTCACAAAAATGTAAGAAAAAGAAAAAAATTGCCATTCATGCAGTGTAACAACATAAAGCTACAAATAACCTAGTATTCAGTATATTCAGAAGCTACTATTAGGGACAATCAGATTTCCTTTTTATTAGTAATTTGTAACATTTTGAAAATCATTTGAAAAGCAACAGGGCTTTATTCAGAAAAGTTTCTCCCAAGCAAAAGTTATTCTAAAAAATCATTGAAAATAGAAGTTTATCTACACCTTCTATCACTTAGAAAAAGAGATGATCTCTGGCAAGGATTGGCAAGGTGGGCTAGGATGGTGCCAGCCTTCTGTGGGTGGCTGCAACATCTATGCCGTGACTGCTCCAGTTCTTAGTGCAACATCATAATGGCAAACCCACTTCCTGAAGTAGTTTTATCTAATGTGCTAGAAGAGAGGTAGTGTAAACTAGTGCTGCTGAAGAGGATGTTTTGGCCCACCTTGCCATCTGCAGTTGTTCTTTCCTCTCCCGTCTGCTCCTGCCAGCATGAATATTGGACACTGTGCAGTGAGCTGGATCAGGGAATTAACTCAGCTAAAAATGAACCCAAGATGAAATAATAATGATTTCCCTTTGGTTTCACTCCCTCATGCAGCTAAGCAAGCCCCAGCAGTGGCAGAAGGGAGAAAGAAAAGTGGCAAAAAAGCAGCAAGGGCAACGCACATGAGGGACCCCTGCCTAGCAGCAGTCTGGCAGAATAAGCACAAAGATATTCAAGCCTCTGAGGCAGGAAAAGCTTGAGGTCCTTTGCCTCTAAATCCTTAGATGGAAAGAATTCAGGTGGGGAGTTTATTTTTTACATCACTGCTCCAAACCCAGTGAAAGCAAACTTCTGAGAGGGGGCATGAGGGGAGAAGGGAGGCTGGTGGGGAGTGGGACTACATCAGCCATCTGTGTGGGTGTAATACCCACTGGCACAGAAGTCTCAGAAGTACATCACCATAGCACAGGGGAGAGCCAGCGGCACATGAGGGAAATTCAGCTGTCTTTCTTCATCCTAAATGCTTAGCCTACACCTGCTCCACCTCACTGGGGTGATGCTGAAGTCATTGCAGGGCAGCCCATCTTGTGATGTGGACCATCAAAACACAAATGTTACCACTGTGTGGAAGTACTCCAACACACTGCACATCAAGCTTTTTTCCTCCCCTTTGCTTTGCTTTTCCACCATGCACCTTTTCCAACCATCTCCCTTCTGTGACATGACATTTTGGTTTGTTGGCTTTTAGGTGTCAAAGTCTATTGACACTTTGGCAAACAAGACACTCCTGTGAGCTGACAAGCATGACTTCCCTGCAGAAATGATAACTCTGCAACCTCTGGCACCTATGGCTGATGTCTGACTCCAAAATAAAACCTTATAGCAAGCCTTGAAAAATTAATCCTTCCATTTATGCTCCTTTTCAAAATAACAGGAGACCATTTGCCAGCTGTTAGGAAAACACGCTAAAATCTACAGCTGTCTTTCTTTGATTGCTCAAAACTAATATTGCTTCTTAAAACCTCTGCATGTAAACTCTCCAATATTTGTAACCCATGATGTTTGTATTATCCATAAAGAAAGGGTAGGGATAAACCAGCAATACATTTGGGGTAGAATTAGAGAGAGGTGTATTTTCATAACCAGTTTCCATATAGCAGAGAATACAGCTTCCTGCCTTTGTGTTTGCCGGTAAGATATGCCAGCTGCTGCTAGGTGTATAGACTGATGAGGATTACAGTATTGGAGTGGAGGCTCATTACAAACATACTAATTAGTACTATGAAGATGGCAAATACAGCACTTCAGCCAGCGTGAGTACTGGGTTGCAAAAGTCAGAAAGCTGCTGCTTTAGAGTTTGTAATTAAGAATATTGCTTATGATGGTCAAATCAGTGAAGTAGAAAACAGATTAAATTTTTTCACTGGATCACTGAACACTTGCCAGAAGTATCACACTAAAATCCAAGCAATTAAGTTTGTAATTCACAGCCACGAAGTTTGACCCTAGTTCATAAACCAATACAATATAACCCAGCAGAATGATATCAAACAGCCTATTGCATACTCAAAAAGCCCTTTCACTAACAGAAGGGTTTTCCCAAAACTCAGTAACATCTTTTCTCCAGTAACTTAGAGTCACTCTAATGAGAGATATTTGTGATTAAAGTTCAGAAAAATCTAAATCTTTAAGTACTGGCTACAAACCAGTGAGCATCCACATTAACCCAGAAACGCTTTATAATCCCCTCGTATGCAAAGATGCCTTTTGTGCATTTGTTTCTGCTACAGGAGACAGCAGAAAAGAAGAAATTAAAGAGCTAGACTCTGGAGGGACAGATTTTCTATGAGATTCTAAACAGTCCATTGGGAGATTCTAAAATTACGTAAAAACCATTCTTCCTGAGGATTTTAAAGCTGCTGTATTTACATTTTTTTTTTTTAAAGGCAACACTTCACATCAGCATCAAAACAGAAAATAAGAGTGTCTTCATTTTGACATCAGATCTAAAAAGAAAAAACAATTATTCTTCTTTAACCTACTTTCAGACCAGTCTACAATAAAATACTGACAAAGAATGCAGAGGCCCCCATGCAAACAGGGAGCCACAAACTAATCCGAACCCAAGGTGAAATTCAGAGAATTGAGAATCTTTTGCTTTCAGCTACAGTTAGCTGTTTCACATTTATGATGACAACTGCAGAGAATCTGGCCTATATTTCCTAAGACAAGTTTGTGCTGTTAATAAAATGTACTTCTTAAAAAAAAAAAATTCAGTCAGTCTCTTTGATCAGCTTAATAGTTTTGAGATAAAAATACTACAGGGGAAACCCTGCCTGCCCATATCAACACAATGCCCTCAGGGAAAGACAGAGAATTTATTTGCCCAATAACTACATTAACCTTTCCCCAAAGAACAACTTATCTGAAACAGAAAACCTGCCAATGTGTCAAAATATTAGGATGCATCTCACACCATATCACCCCATGCCCTTCTGTTGTAAAAGAGGCAGCAATTACTGCAAAACACCAGTTTAAGGCAGAGACAACAGTACTGATGATCTAATTAGGGAATTTCCTCATAGGCTTTTGCAGTAAAAAGAACTTCTAAACACTGCAACCCAGTGTCTTTTCAAAGTCAGGAATAACAAATATTAATTCTCTTCCATGGACTACCTTCATGGCTGCCTGTGTAAACTGACATTCAGGAACCTTGAGGATTAATTACAAGCAATGAAGCTCACTTCTGCATCGCACAGTTAAACACAACTCCCTGCAAATGAGTTTGACCTTTTCTGCACTGTGTGCTCCGGAATTTCTTACCCAGAAAGGGGATTACCTGCAGCCAACACCTTCACATGAGAACCAGTATCATGCAAGAGCCATGCTAAGAATATCACTCAATATTTAGGCTTTAAAAACAAAATAGATACTTGACAGAACACTTTTCAGTAGATGACGCTGTGTGAGGCACTGACAGTTGAACAGGCTCCCTGTGGACAATCCTTGACGACACTTGTGCAGTCTTGTGAACACATGTGGAAGATCTACCTGCACAAACACATCTTGGTACTGAGAGGCCTGGGCTGTGAAGCCTGAAGTTCCCTCAAAATCAAAGCGTTACAACATAAAGGTTACTGCAAGAATGATCTAGAAAGATGATATATTACTGATGAACTGTTCAGTCCCAGTATCACACTGAGAAATGTTCCCATGCTCACAAGTGTTGCCATTAAATAGGTGATAGGACAAAACGTTATTATGCATTCCATGCTGAGATTTTTTGTTTGAAGCAAGATTATGTAGCGGTGTTCTGCAAAATTACCAGGAAAATTTGTATCCAATGTAATTCTTAGATGTAAGAAGACTTCCAATAATCATGTCAAAAATCACCTTCTACACTTTTGTTTGAGTCTCAGATGCAGGACCCAGGAGCTCATAAAAAGACAAAAGAGCTCACAGAACACAAAAGAAAATGTTCATCAAAAGACTTGGCTTCAAACATATTTATCATCTCATTTTTTGAAAAAAAAAAAAATTAAAAAGTAGTGGTATGAAATAAATTACAAAAACCTCTGAAGTTCTTCCATAGACATTCAGATTCAGTAAGTCACATCTTAAAAGTCAAATTTGACATCAGAATTTAATGACCCTGATAGACTTGAGCTCACAAGCAGGGAGCACCACATCCTTGCCCTGGGTAGAGTGGAATATCACATCCTTTAATGTGCCTGCTTCCAAGGCTGGGAATTGCCTGGTAGCTGACAAGTGTTTGCAAGTCAGTTTGCATTTCTGCAGACTTTAGTTGCTGCCTTCAGTCATCACTCCCAGTAGAGAAGAAACAGTTTTGAAATGCTAGAAAACTGACAACCTCCACTCTTGCAGAGGAAAGCCACTAAATCTAACATCACTTCTCATCACCTACCCTTTATAGGTCAGACATGTCCAACTGCAAGATTAAAAATGGCTTGCTACTAATCTTAGCACAAACATTAGTGCTGCTCTAGTACACTGCACAGTGCAGTAGAGAGGGAGATGAAATAATCAGTTATCTGGCTGGCCTCTGACCTTGTCTTTGAAGTACCTGGGTTGGGTACAACGTTAAAGATGTGTTTAATGATCTCTGCCTGTCTGGGTGAAGTTTAATAATAATTATAACAACACATATGAGTAGTTTCACTGCAAGATCCTTCAGAGGATGCTGACCACGACTTTGACTTATGTTATTCACAGTCAATAAACATAATTTAGACAGTACCTCTCAAAACAATAGTGTCTTCAGCTTTGTCTTGCAGCTGCTAGCATGACTTGAGATTCAATGCTCATGGCAGTTTTCCATAGGACTTTAACTTCATCAATATGATTATCTTTGGAGATATTCAGATAGAGATTCCACTGGACCGTTTCAAGAAGGGCCAAGGATAACATATCTGTATCTGTAAATTCAACATGCAACTGTTGCCAGTGATTTCCCTAAAGATCTGTTCCCTGGGTACATTTTATTTTTCTTAAACAGAAACAGCTCCATCATAAATAAAGCAGGAAGATTAAATGGTCCCCCTGAAATCCATGAGGAAGTAGTTAGGAACTTGCTGAGCCACTTGGATACTCACAAGTCCATGGGACCAGATGGGATCCATCCTAGGGTGCTGAGAGACCTGGCAGATGAGCTGACCAAGCCACTCTCCATCATTTTCCACCAGTCCTGGCTCAGCAGAGAGGTCCCAGATGACTGGAAACTGGCCAATGTAATGCCCATCCACAAGAAGGGCTGGATGGATAAACCTGCAAACTACATGCCTGTCAGCCTGACCTCAGTGCCTGGGAAAATTATGGAGCAGATCATCTTGGGGGCAATAACTGCGCACCTGAAGGATGGCCAAGGGCTCAGGTCCAGCCAACATGGAGTTAGGAAGGGCAGGTCCTGCCTCTCCAACCTGATCTCCTTCTATGATCAGGTGACTGCCTGGTGGATGGGGGGAAGGCTGTGGATGTAGTCTACCTGGACTTCAGCAAGGCCTCTGTCCCCCACAGCAAACTCCTGGCCAAGCTGTCAGCTCGTGGCTTGGACAGCAGCACTCTGTGCTAGGTTAGGCACTGGCTGGAGGGCCGAGCCCAGAGAGTGGTGGTGAATGGTGCCACATCCAGCTGGCAGCCAGGCACTAGCCAGGGATCAGTGCTGGGCCCCATCCTGTTCAATATCTTCATTGATGATCTGGATGAGGGGAGTCCATCATCACCAAGCAGGGGGCAGGTGTTGTTCTGTTAGAGGGTAGAAGGGCTCTGCAGAGGGACCTTGACAGGCTGGACAGATGGGCAGAGTCCAACAGGATGGCATTTAACAAATCCAAGTGCCAGGTGCTGCACTTTGGTCACAACAACCCCATGCAGTGCTACAGGCTGGGGTCAGAGTGGCTGGAGAACAGCCAGGCAGAAAGGGACCTGGGGGTACTGATTGACAGTTGGCTGAACATGAGCCTGCAGTGTGCCCAGGTGGCCAAGAGGGCCAATGGCATCCTGGCCTGTATCAGAAATAGTGTGGCCAGGAGGAGCAGGGAGGTCATTGTGCCCCTGTACTCAGCACTGGTTAGGCCACACCTTGAGTCCTGTGTCCAGTTCTGGGACCCTCAATATAAGAAGGGCATTGAGACTCTGGAATGTCTGAGGCTGGTGAGAGGCCTGGAGCACAAGCCCTGTGGGGAGAGGCTGAGGGAGCTGTGATTGTTTAGCCTGGAGAAGAGGAGGCTCAGGGGAGGCCTTATTGCTGTCTACAACTACCTGAAAGGAGGTTGTAGCCAGGAGGGGGCTGGTCTCTTCTCCCAGGCAATCAGCCTGGGACGAGAGGACACAGTCTCAAGTTGTGCCAGGGGAAGGTTCGGCTTGAGGTGAGGAGAAAGTTCTTCACAGAGAGAGTGATTGGCCATTGGAATGTGATGCCCAAGGAGGTGGTGGAGTCACCATCCCTGGAGGTGTTCAAAAAGGGACTGGATGTGACACTTGAAGCCATGGTTTAGTAGTCATGAGGTGTTGGGTTACAGGTTGGACTTGATGATCTGAGGTCTTTTCCAACCTTTTTGATTCTATGATTCTAAATTGGCATTTTCTTTCTGTGCAGCTAAAGGTATTTAGTTGCCTCCAAATTACTAAGATTTCTTGGAAGATCAGTGACTGTAGCATGAAACTTCTGCACCCCTCAGTGAACAAATAAACCCACCACTGAGTCAGAAGACAAATTTGGAGAGCAGAAATAGTTGTCGATTTCATTTGAGGAAAAATGTTTGAGGTCTAAAAAAAGCCTGAAGATAATGATTTACATCATATGGAACCTTGCCACCTGATCCTCTTTTATCATGTAATTGTTTCAGTTGGAAAAGACCTCTAAGATCATTGATTCCAACCACTGACCTAACACCACCATTAAACTATGGCCATTAAATCATTTCCCAAAGTGTCACATCGATACATTTCTTGAACACCTTCTGGGCAACATATTCCAAAGCCTGACCACTTTTTCAGTGAAGACATTTTCCCATTTATCCAATACAAAACTCCCCTGACACAACCTGAGGTAATTTCCTCTTGTTCTATCACCTGACTCTAGGAAGAAGACACTGACCCCCACCTCGCTACAACCTCCTTTCAGGTATCTGTAGAGAGCAGTGAGGTCTCTCCTCAGCCTCCTCCAAACTTAAAATCCCAGTTCCCTCAGCTGTTTCCTATAAGACCTGCTCTCTAGAAACAAGCACTATTGCCCCATTAACACCAGTACTGTAAATATCAGTGAGGGGATAACTAGCCTTCTAAAGAATTAGCTCATCTCACCTACAATTTCTCTGCTCAAAGTGCCAAATCCTAACCATCCTGCTAAGCCACCCACTGACAATAAGTGTGGGAAGCCATGCTAGAGGTAAAAGAAAAAGGTCTGATATCCTAACACCATCCTAAAAAACCAGAGCCAAGCTACTGGCTGCTCCTTGCTGCTGCTGCAAGAGGCAATGCTGCTGGAAGTCAGCTGTAGGTCAGCTGCCACTTCTTAAAATGCACAGCCGGTAAAGGACAGATGCGATCAGAAAAACCTGCACAGGTGGTTTTTGCCAGAGACTCTTCAACAAGTTACATTTATATTCACTTAAGCTGGGAGTAAAACAGCAACATTATCGTTAAAATTAATGAATTTGTGCTTTAGTTTGCTGTAATAGTTATGCTGCTGCAGATTGACATACCTTCTTCTGTACAGCCTAGCAGACAACAGAAGGAGAATCTTCACTATTCAGAGTATTCTCTCTTAGGAATAGGAATGTTTATTACCAAATAGGCATGTTTATTACCATGAAGTGCCTATGGCTAAAAAAGAAACCCCACAGGCTTCCTGGGAGAAAGATGACCAAAGTTTGAAGAGCAAGCCAAGGTATAATCCTAGTAAGGTCACATTCAGTTCAAACCAGTGACTCCAACCTTCACATATACATAACAGCTATCAATCTCACGCTTCATGCCAATCCAGGCAATGAAAATAGAATTAAATATTCAGTTTCAGGTAACCTGTAGCTTCATTCAGCACAGAAAATGTGACTAGCTCCTGCATGAAGTCATTCAGCTGAAACAAAAAATAAAAAGCTCATTGTCTAAAGAGAAGCAGCACCGAAGGTATCAGACTCTGCCATTTGTCATTTGTTTTCCACTTTCCAGAGTGGCAGGTGACAAAGATGGCAACACAGTCTTAAGAGACTTTTCCTGGCCTCCAGGCCTGGCTGGCTGGGAACAACATGTTGCCCTCAGCAGCACCCTCTGTAAGCTGGGAGGATCTCAGTCTGGAAAGCCTCATGAACCACTTTCCCATCCGCTGTTAAATCATGCTGACAGTTTACCAAAGGGGCCAGGGGAGTGTTAATCACTCCAAGTGACACCAGACACCACACTGTACACTCACAGCCCTGGGGCTGCCCCTTCCCCTCATCCTCCTGACCTTACAGTTGGACTATATCCAACTCTGAACACATAGCCTTTATGTAGCTAGGTTATCTAGGGATTTTTCCTTGAATATTTCTTGAATATTTTATATTCCTTGAGCACCATTCACAGTAATTGAATAATCCAATAATTCTCAGCAGTAACATACAGCTTAGTCTTTCTAATTTAAGCATGATGATGCCTCATAAATGAATTGGGGCAAGCCAAAAAGTAAAGGCGTTTCAGGAGGTAATGAAATCTAAAACACTTGCTTGCATCAATTTATTAATGTCACCACAGAGTAAAAAAGCAATACAGCATCAAAGTGAAACATGCTGCATCTGCAGCTCGCCTATCACTTAACAGGCACACACAAACAGCGTTAATTAAAGACTGTAAAGCTGTAGTGCAGGTTTCTCTTTATCAAGCCTTTCTGCGTTATTTCATGTATAACCCAGACTAAGATGCTCTGATAAAAGCTCATAGAAAAATGTCCAAGCAGCCTGCCAAGAACCACACAGACTTGGCCTGTGGACAAAACACATATCCACAGCTGTGGAAAGGAAAACAAAAATGAGGACAGAAACCCAACTCCTCTTTCATTGTGGGATATGGAAAACAGAAGAATGTTTTTCACCAGCTGATTGCTTACATGAAATATTTAAACCTTGCGTGCTGTAGCACACCTAGTTGTTGTTCAGGAATAGGACCACACCAGAGGTTGCAGGGCTCCTGCCTACTAGCATTGCTCCAGCAAAGTAAGGGGTTACAAGAACTGCCAGAGTCACCCCAATTTAACTGTTAACCATTGGGTAGGAAAAACTTTCCGATGAGAAAACCTCAGAGGGATTGTCATGGACTTGTGCTACACCTGTTTGAGCTTCTATTACAAAAAAGCAGGAAGTTATTTTTACACTGAGCCAGGTTTTTGAGATAAAATACCTCTTCACACAGCAAAGTACCATATCTCTGTATCAGTGGGCCAGCTATTTGATAACAACTTTCCTTTCTGATAACATACTGCGCAGACAGCTTTGTCTTGAGTCTAACACCATGTTCCTTCTCTAGTTTGCACAGTGCTGAAGAATGTTTATGACACCACACTGCTACAGTACAGCACTTCCAGGAATTTAGATACATTTGCTTAAACCTAGAGTTATACGATAACATTTCATGTCGATCATATGACAGTACCATGCCTGAGCAACAGAACACCTGAATTTTTACTTTAGTATGGTTTGAGAAATGCTGTCTGAACCAAGAGAGAATAGTTGGAAGACAGAACGAGATCATAAAGCCCTCCCTTAAAAGTGCTCAATTGCAAGAGTGGAATTAGGTGGACAAATGCAGGACAAATGCAGGTATTGAATATAGCAGTTGGAGAGGAGAGAAGAGGAGAGGAGAGGTTCGGAGAGGAGAGGAGAGGTTCGGTTCGGAGAGGAGAGGTTCGGAGAGGAGAGGAGAGGTTCGGTTCGGAGAGGAGAGGTTCGGAGAGGAGAGGTTCGGAGAGGAGAGGAGAGGTTCAGAGAGGAGAGGTTCGGAGAGGAGAGGTTCGGAGAGGTTCGGAGAGGAGAGGAGAGGTTCGGAGAGGAGAGGTTCGGAGAGGTTCGGAGAGGAGAGGAGAGGTTCGGAGAGGAGAGGTTCGGAGAGGAGAGGAGAGGTTCGGAGAGGAGAGGTTCGGAGAGGAGAGGTTCGGAGAGGTTCGGAGAGGAGAGGAGAGGTTCGGAGAGGAGAGGAGAGGAGAGGTTCGGAGAGGAGAGGAGAGGTTCGGAGAGGAGAGGAGAGGTTCGGAGAGGAGAGGAGAGGAGAGGAGAGGAGAGGAGAGGAGAGGGGAGGAGAGGAGAGGAGAGGAGAGGATAGGAGAGGAGAGGAGAGGAGAGGAGAGGAGAGGAGAGGAGAGGAGAGGAGAGGAGAGGAGAGGAGAGGAGAGGAGAGGAGAGGAGAGGTTCGGTTCGGAGAGGTTCGGTTCGGAGAGGTTCGGAGAGGTTCGGAGAGGTTCGGAGAGGAGAGGAGAGGAGAGGAGAGGAGAGGTTCGGAGAGGAGAGGAGAGGTTCGGAGAGGAGAGGAGAGGTTCGGAGAGGAGAGGTTCGGAGAGGAGAGGAGAGGAGAGGAGAGGAGAGGAGAGGAGAGGAGAGGAGAGGAGAGGAGAGGAGAGGAGAGGAGAGGAGAGGAGAGGAAAGGAGAGGAGAGGTTTGGAGAGGAGAAGAGAGGTTGGAAGAGACCTTTGAGATCATGTCCAACCTATCATCCAACACCATCTAATCAACTAAACCATGGCACCAAGCACTCCACCCAGTCTTTTCCTTAACGCCTCCAGTGATGGACAGTTATTTGTATACATGTGTGTGTGTCTAGGGACTGGGAAAAACAACAGCACCCCAAAATCCCACAACCAAACAACAACAACAACAAAACCTACCAAAAAAAAAAAAAGGGGCAAACCATCTAAACAGAGTTTTACTGACTCTGGCATACCCCCCTCTCTGGCATACCCCTCTCCCTACCCTCACCCTGCCCAAGAAAAGGGAAATGTCCATTTTGTGCCACAGAATGCTTTATTTGAATGAAAGACTGATTCGACTTACTATTTTCTCTCTATCTTTTGTATACAGTTTATAGCAACATAAACAATTTGGAAAACAGAGACAGTTCACAATTAGCTTTATTTTACCTTGAGCTGCAGCTTTTGATAAATAAATACTGGACCAAACCAATTTACTCAGTTTTACATCCAAGTTGCTGAATGCCCATTGAGAACTAGACATTTTATCACAACTGAAAAATTTCTCAGAGCAGAGATTCTGGCTAGCCTCTTTCCTGGGGTTCACCTCTCCTGTTTCCTGAACTGCCCTTTTTATCAGCCCTTCTCCTTGGTAGATCGCTGCTGTGACTTCCCAGGTAACACACAGTTTCAGGAACTCTAATTCCATCTATCTATAAATGTAAACCAATTTCTTCTATATTCTAACTGCAGATACAAAATCCATCTCATAATAGGTCTAAAAAATAATTATACCATACCTTATTGCACACAGGGTTCATGCACCTTGTATCACAACGACCCAGGGAACATTTATTCTATCACTGAGATTCATTGACATACAACAACTCAAGAGGCAACAAATAGCAAAAAGCCAGTAAGTTGAAATTAAATGACAGTAACTAATTAACTGTCCTCACCATAGCACCTGAAACTGCCTACTGCAAACCAAGAGTCAGAAACCTCACACAAGGAGCCACAAGAAAATGCAACGTGTGGTCAGGCAGTGTAAGAAGAACCCAAAACAACAACTACCAAAAATATCCCCCCCAAAAAACAACCACACAAAACTAAAAGAGGAAAGTAGTTGTCATAGGAGGACAGTCAGGATGAATTACACATCTATTCAGACGGTTAGCAAGGACTTTACCAGCAGATCCTCTTCTGTTCCTCAAGTGGAATTACAAAGGTGGCAGGCCACCTGCTCAGTCTCCAAAGCCCTCAGAAAAGGGTCATTTAGGAGGGCAGAAACTTATGTATCTTGATACATAAATAATAATGCTGTTGAGTTTTGAAAATCCTTGCCAGTCCAAAAGGTATCACTGGGCCCACGGAAAATATCACAACTAGCAAAAGGGTTGTCTCTTGAAATTCAGTTAACTGGAGTCCAAAGTTTTTAAGGACAGAGCAAAACACAGGCCTTGTTCCTAACTCTGCGACATGCTAACTACAGTGACTGGAGCACTGAGCAACTTTAACAAGCGATCCCAGCTGGAAGCTCAACATTAACATATTGTTGTTTTGTGGTTGTTTTGTTTTGGGTGGGTTGTTTGGTGTTGTTTGGTGCGGGGGTTTTGTTTGTTTTATTTTGTTTTGGTTTGGATTTTTTATGGCAAAATTGTACATAAAAGTTCTCACCATTCTGGTTTAAAAGAGATACTGCTCAAAAGACAAGAGCAAGCAGAAAAAACATCTTACAGCCAGAAGAGACCACCAGTTTCTTCAGTGGATCTGGGTGCAAGTAATGTGTCTCATACCATACATCTCCCCATCTCCCATGTGCCAAGAACAAGTCTAGTGCCATGTACACTCAACTCCAGGGACCCAGGGAAGATGGAGGATTTGAAACTTTTAAATGCAAAATCATAAGGTTAAATCACAAGGTTATCTAAATTCTTCAAGCTCTCACTCTTTCCTCCCACCTTTCTTCAATTTCTTTTCCTTCAAATTATTTCCCTTAGATTAAATGCCTCTAGGTTTTCTAGGTGCCATTTCACTTTATTCTGACAAAAATTAGTATTCTTTGTACAGTGTTCTACAATTACTGGTGTACTTGTGATCACCCCACTCAGCACTTTCCTTCAGTCAGGACATGCAATCTACTTTCAGATTGCCTTTGTCTTACACCAAAACGTGCCCAGTACCAAAATATCCCAAATATCACAATCTGCCATAATCCCAGTCACCTCTCTTACAGCCTATATGCTGCCATTTCCAGTCACCATTTCTGCAATTACCTTCTCATGCAGGATTTCAGGAAACATTATGTCAAACATCTAACCACTTGACAAATAACAGATCTTCAGATGGTTGAGGGCCATTCCATAATAAAACGCAAAGGAACCTCCAGCAACATCAATATATATGCAAAATGACCAGTCATCTTTACTGCAACAGCAGCTAAGGAAACACAGGATTTCCTTGACTTAAAATAACCGAAGTTTTTCCATCAAGTGGAAACCTGTTTCTGAAAAAACTCTGTATTTTGGTGTTTCACTGCATTAACCCCAACAAAATGAACAGAACCAGGAACAACAACTTCTTTTAAAAAAAATGTACCTTTTTTAATGGTTTTGTTTGTTAATTTCTATACATAGTGCAAACAATAATATCACTAATTAAAAAGACTCCTTTTTTCCTGGTCACACAATCATTACATTCATCACAATTCGTTCCCATCAAATTGGGATCAGGACTATGGCATGTCCTAAGAAAGCAGAGCTTCAGCAGCATGCTGCCATCATTTTCTGAGCCTTGCCAGGCTCAGAAAAACCTGGGGAGCTTGTGAGGCCAGGCACCTGAACCCTGTTACTCACACATCACCTCAGGGCTCTGCCAGCACCTCTGCCTTCTGTGAGAGAAGAAATCAGCACAGCTTAAAGTATCTTAAATATAGCACATCAGGTGCTTCACCAAAATGTGGTCTACAGGCTGCTTGCAAAGTGTGAGTTTTCCTCTTCATTTTTAGATATTAAGATGACAAAAAAAAAAAATTCCAATACTTTTTTCCAGGACCCCCAACCATTAACATGAAATCCTAAGTATCACCTGTCACTTCACACCCCCAGTGATGTCCTGTGATCACACATGGATTTCCAGTAAAAATACTCCACAGTATGTTCCTTCCCTGGCCAATTCATGAGCCACCAAGAGAACATCCGGGCTATAAATAGCAAATCTCAAAGCTCTGTGAGGATCACATGCAGTGGTCTAGCGCAGAGGAGGTTCACCATGCAAAGACTTCTTCCAGATATAGTCTGAAGACAGGAAAATACATTTATAATATCTAATCCTACCACAGCTTATTCCTGGGGTGGTCTGATTACCCACTAACTCCAGGAACAGGAGGTTGGTAAAACCAGTGTACACGCTCAGTTCCATCCTCAGACCATCTGTACTGCTCCTTCAAGGCTCAGGGCTTGTGAGCTTTTCAGGGAACCCCATACAACGGTACTTCTGCCTGCCTGGAGCTGCCATGGCATGGAATTTTGCATATTATTTTCTGATTATCATTAGAAATGGGAAAACTCACCCAAACTGGGAGTTTGCAAGGATGCACAGGGATCTCCTCCTGGATGGCTGTGCGGTCACAGCTCAGCTGTGGTGTTATTGTTTACTAGTGGTGTAATGTCTTTTACAGAGACACAACACAATACCAACAACTCAAAAGACATGGTAAGAGCATCTTAAATGAAGCAAACAATGCATTCCAGGTGGAGAGGCATTCAATGCATAGTAAGTTATACATCAGCTTTTTATACCCACTGGCTTACTATGACTATCACATTTTTGTAGTGTACTGACCACATGAAGATAATTGAGCATATGTTTCAGAAGGTATTTTTAGAGTACCATTTATCATCCTTGTTAACTCCTAACTCACTGTTTCAAGCTCCATATACATCCATGAACCTGCTTTCTCTGACTTGATATAAAATGCAATCTAAGGGTCACACAAGCCAAAGTCTTTCCATGGTTCTATTAATTTCTGTGTAGTGACTCAAAGTTTACTGAGCTGTCAGGTAACTACAGGACACAGCAAAACAAGAAAAGGGCTGAGAAGGAGCATAAGCTGGGGCTTGGAGAGCCTTTCGTCCAAGAAGACACAGAATAGACAGCATAAGGAAGGAGTAAAGAGCTGTATTATAAGGAGAAGTTGATTACCTAATGAGTATTCAACAGTTTCTTACTGCACAAAAACTAGAGTCCATTCAGTAAAAAATTACGGGTCAACAGGCCTGAAATAAGCCAAAATATTCTTTTCACTGAAAACAATTATAATTGTTAATCTTAACGGAATGGGATGTGGCAGTGGCCAAAAAGTACGTGGTTTCAAAAAGAGACAAAAAGTTTCTCAGAGAAATATGCATAGTTTTGTCAGTCATGGGTAACACCCAACTCTGGAAACCAGCAGGATACAACACTGGCAAAGACTGCTTTTAAAATGTCATTCCCTGAGCACCACACACAGGTCACCATTAGAAACAAGCTACTTGATGAAGTGTGCTTTGGTAGGAAAACTGGTTTTGCTTTACACTCAACCTGAACTACTCTCAAGGCAACAATGCCAGAAGAAAAGCAACAGCAGTGCCTAGTGTGTACATCTATAACACATTTGCATTTTAGAAGCAGTACATTCGCCACATGTGAAATATTCTTGTTTCCCTCAAGTAATCCAGGATTGCCTTTGAGAAAGGTGCCAGGCAAAGAGGTGGAAGAAGAAAAACCCAAACAGATTTAACACATGGAGAGCTGACAGAGAGTTCCTTACTACCTGCTCCTGACAAGGCAGAATTAGCCCTTTTTCATCCTGTCCAGAACACTGGCCAGTTTTTGTATACCCTTCCAGCTCCCTATGGATGTATTGACTGTCCCATGGACTGCAAGGAGGACGTTGCATCTGGGCACTTTGAAAGTCACTGCTACCCCACTCCTCCCCTAGAAACACAGACTTGTCTCACCCAACCTGTAGGAGAAGGGCTGGTTTTGGATAGCTTTGGAAGGCTATATTTAGTCTTTGACTCGGAAAAGAATGTAAACATCTTGTGACTGAAGGAGAGAAACTGGGCAGGATTTGGTTGGATGTGTTAAAATATTGTTTTGACCTATTGTATGCCTTAATTATGCACATGCCAGTAGAAAATAACCAATTAAGATGTGACATATGTGCCTTCTGATAGACTATATAACTTTGCTGTATAACGTAATAAACATCTTTGCCTGCTTACATCTGGAAGCTGTGCTCAGCGTGATTCGAACAAATGGTGACCCCGAACGTGCACCTTGGGCAACTATAGATAATGACTCCAACATCCAACAACAACAAAAAATTTGCTTCATCAGGACTGTGGAGATCATGGTGCTCATCTGTGTTACAAATGGTAGGCTTTAAGCTGTTAATCTCTGTGAGATTTGCTAAAGACTGTTGTCACTAGAAGCCTAGGAGCCTAGCACCAGTAACGCTCCCCAGCATAGTTTAAGAAGAGGCACAAAAGGTGTGAACGTCCGGACGTTACAAATAAATAAATAAATAAATAAAGTAAAAGGAAAAATTAGAGACACCTCTGGAAAAAAAGAAGAGTATCTGCAGAACTGCGAAGCAAAGGTGAGCAGTTGGGGTAATCAGGAGGTTGGAGCCTCCTTTTGGCGAGCACATAAAAGAAGAGAGAATAATATCAGGGGTGACCTCATTGCCCTCTACAACTACCTGAAAGGTGGTTGTAGCCAGGAAGGGGTTGGTCTCTTCTCCCAGGCAACCAGCACCAGAACAAGGGGACACAGTCTCAAGCTGTGCCAGGGAAGGTTTAGACTCGAGGTGAGGAGAAAGTTCTTCACCGAGCGAGTCATTCGTCATTGGAATGTGCTGCCCAGGGAGGTGGTGGAGTCACCGTCCCTGGAGGTGTTCAAGGGGAGATTGGACGTGGCACTTGGTGCCATGGTCTAGTTGTGAGGTCTGTTGGGACAGGTTGGACTTGATGATCCTTGGGGTCTCTTCCAACCTTGGTTATACTGTGATTCAGAGTCTTAATTAGACCTTGGGGAAAAAAAAAGAGCTGTAACTCTCTTCAAAATATTTTAACTGTGGACAGAAGGGACATTGTAAGCAAAAAGTTAGTTGTTTTTTTTTTTTCTCTCTTTAGTTCTAACCTTTTTTCTTTTTCTGTGTGCCACGGCATTTTGAAAGAGCTCTAATGTAACATCTTTTTTGTTTCTTTTTTAGACATTGATTTGATAGTTTAATTTTAACATAGTCCTTGAAGTTTTTTAGGGATTTTTGGCATTAGCAGAAGTTAAGAATTTGATATAGGGTAATTATAGAATGGGGTTTTTGTCTTTTCTTTGTATTCATAATAGCTTTAAGAGAAGAATTACATATTTTTTTAAAAGAATGCATATTTTATAGCCCACGGCTTTAGTGATACCAGCAAGGAAAAGCCAACCCATATCAAGATCTGGAAACATCAATTTTGCAACTCAGTGCTGAAATCATCTCAGCAGAAGACAGCACAAGAATCAAGAAGATGGGACAAACAGCATTTCACATGAAACTGAAAATCAGCAGACCTACCTAGCACCGATCGCAGTGACTGTCATGATAATCTGAGATCAAAAGCATCAATCAGAAGCTGACTACAGGCTGGGGTCAGAGTGGCTGGAGAACAGCCAGGCAGAGAGGGACCTGGGGGTGCTGGTCGATGGTAGACTGAACATGAGCCTGCAGTGTGCCCAGGCAGCCAAGAGGGCCAATGGCATCCTGGCCTGCATCAGGAACAGTGTGGCCAGCAGGAGCAGGGAGGTCATTCTGCCCCTGTACACTGCACTGGTTAGGCCGCACCTCGAGTACTGTGTCCAGTTCTGGGCCCCTCAGTTTAGGAAGGAGGTTGACTTGCTGGAACGAGTCCAGAGAAGAGCAACAAAGTTGGTGAGGGGTTTGGAACACAAGCCCTACGAGGAGAGGCTGAGGGAGCTGGGGTTGCTTAGCCTGGAGGAGACTCAGGGGTGACCTTATTACTCTCTACAACTACCTGAAGGGAGGTTGTAGACAGGCGGATGTTGGTCTCTTCTCCCAGGCAGCCAGTACCAGAACAAGAGGACACAGTCTCAGGCTGCGCCAGGGGAGGTTCAGGCTGGATGTTAGGAAAAAGTTCTATACAGAGAGAGTGATTGCACATTGGAATGGGCTGCCTGGGGAGGTGGTGGAGTCGCCATCCCTGGAGGTGTTCAGGAGGAGACTTGATGGGGTGCTTGGTGCCGTGGGTTAGTTGTTTAGATGGTGTTGGATTGGTTGATGGGTTGAATGCGATGATCTTGAAGGTCTCTTCCAACCTGGTTTATTCTATGTATTCTATGTATTCTAAAACATCTGAATTTGGACTGAAGATCATGGTTGCTTAATTGTTGTGTGATTAAGGAATATGTTCACATGGATTTATATGGTAACTCACCAGTCTGTCATAGTTAAAGGGAAGGTCAAAATGGATTATAGCACAAAAGACATTTTCATTTTATGTTATAAAAAACAAAAAAGAGGGACTTCAGGCATTATGTCACAAAAAAGAATAGTTAAAGCATGTTATGTTCTTAAATTTTCATGTTCTATGTGGTTTTAAGTGTGATTTAACAAAATCTATGGAGGACATAACAATTTTGGAAGTTTTAGTTGGGAGAAATTCAAAAGAAAGAACAACATTAGGCCAAAGCTAGGAACAATAGGACTCGGTGCCTTTCCTTAGCAAAAATAGAGCATCAAGAGATCAGTATGTTATGAATAAAAATGGATTATTGTGTTATGCTTAATTTTACATTGGGCAGAGCCATAGATATTCAGGATGTCGTCTCTGACCCAGCAAAGTGGCCTTTTCACTCTTGCTGTTTGCCTGCAGGTATTTTCCTTATCTGTGGAGACAGAGCCTGGCCAGCTCTACCCTTATGGATCAAGGAAGCATCTTGCTGACATTAAACACTTCTATGATTTTTGACCATCTTAGAAAAAGGTAAAGGTCTAACAATTCATGCTTTTGAAGAAGACTGTAAAAGACAGTGCTGAAGATTGGGTTTGCTGTATTCGTAAGTCTTTGGATCTTAATCCTTGTGAATAACGTGTTCAGGCTAGAACTGGTATGGTTAATCATGGCTTTATTAGTAAGAAAAGGGAAATGTAAGAATTTGCACTAGTAAGATCTAAGTTCTCCTTTAAGAGATCAGGCAAGTAACAAAGAAGTAAGTTCAAAACTGTAGGATGAAACTTTCTGTCTGAAATAGGCAACTGTTCTGTTTGTGTTCTGACCTTGTAAGATAAGCAGAAAGGAATGTGTGCTTGTTACTGTAATGTAGCTGGAAGTTTTGTTATCTTTCACCATATATTATGCCAGTTGTGTTAGAATGAGCTAATTGGTACAGCTCTGAGTATTGTGTGTTTTATGGATTACATCAGTCTGTTAGACACACTATATTACAGAACTTTTGCTTTTGCTATATAGTTAGTTTTACCTTGCTTGCTTCTACGTAGGCAAAGAATGTTAGAAGGGTCGATTAATAGCGTGTTCATGTTAGAAAAAGAAAAAGGGGGAGATGTAGGAGAAGGGCTGTTTGTGGATAGCTTTGGAAGGCTATGTTTAGTCTTTGACTCGGAAAAGAATGTAAACATCTTGTGACCGAAGGAGGGAATTGGGCAGGATTTGCTTGGATGTGTTAAAATATTGTTTTGTTATTTTGACCTATTGTATGCCTCAATTACATGCATGCCAGTAGAAAATAACCAGTTAAAATGTGACACATGTGCCTTCTGATAGACTATGTAACTTTGCTGTATAACGTAATAAACATCTTTGCCTGCTTACTTCTTGTCCTGGAAGCTGTGCTCGGGGTGATTCAAACACCTATACAATACCACCAGCCCTCCCTCCAAGCCTGCAGCTGACTTGCCAGTTCAGGTACTCTTAGGGAAGGATAACATTTCCACCTAGGAAAGCTTCATTTTCTTCAGAACACAATGCATGAGAAAGAAGAGCTACACCTGTTTCCCTCCAAAGCTTAGGAAAAGCCATGCCCACACAGCATCCTGTTCAAGGGCAGGTTTGCAGGCACTACTGGCACCTTTAGTTATTATAAAGTGCCAGCCCCGAGCAGGGAAACACCAACTTCATTCCTCACAGGGAGTACGTAGGTGTCGATGCCAAATCCACAAGTTAATTAAAAACTGTATTTTCTATGGGAAAACAACAAAGCCAGCATAATAGAGCTATAATTATAGCCAGGTTTCCACTGGCAACTTGTTAATTGAATCTTATTCTGTTTCTTAAAGGAGAGCAGGGCTGCTGTCACACCCTCTTTCCTTCCTGCTGCTGCAATTTCTCCAGCAGTATTCCCACTTAATGTCAACATATTTGTGTCCCTGCCTTAAAGGGGGCTCAGCATAATGTGGCATGGCATGCACCACCCTGAAAAGAAACTGCTCTGACGCACAGCAAATCACTACATGTGTAATTACATGCATCATTTTATATAGGGCATCAAAAATGAAAATATGATAAGTCTTGTCTCCCCTCAGCCCTGCTCTGTTGCTATGGCAACCAGACACATTCTCTCTTCTCCCCCCCTATCCCCCATCCTCTTTCCCAAGGGACAAAGAAAACCACTGGAGACTTCATAAATCAGCACAGATTAAACACAAATAGTTTGCAAACGCATTCATTCACTGACATCTCTTACTTCAGTAATTGCATGCATTGTGCTTGGCTTGAAGTGAACTGCTATAAACATGGCCACCTGCTTTCTGACCAGCAGCATCCCTGCAAAACAAGTCAGCCTCCCCTTCTCTATCACTGCCTCCCTCCACATTCCCAGGCAAACTACTTCAAGCCAAGTTATTAGGTTTCTATTCCATTTAGATATTATTTTCCTGATACAGTGTGCATGGATGAAAAGCAGTGAGCTCAGTTTGACTCTACACATACTACCAAGTCCTAAATTACTCTGGCAAGAAACAGGCTGTAGCAAATGTCTCTTGTCTATGTTTAGCCTATATCTGGAGACAAACTATAGCAGCCACTTTATCACCCAACGACCTCCCCAGCAGAGAAGAGGTCCCATACATTGAAATGTAAGCAAATTTAATGAAATAACCTAATTAATACCAATGTCAATACGAGCCCAGCAAAAGTACAGCAGTCACAATGTCCAGGAAAACAGCTATCAAGAGCAGGAGAGGGACAAGGAGCAGGCTGAAAAGAGGAAGCCCTATTAAGAAGCTCCCCACTCCCCAGAAAAGTTTCCCCTTTATACTGAGAGTGATGCTCATAGTACGGTGTATACCTGTGAGGCAACTCAATCAGCTGTCCTGGCTGACTCAGAACTGCTAATGGCCTGCAGCCCATGGCTGGTCTTTGGTTCTGTCCCAGCAAAACCAGGACAGTTCTGTAGACAGCCCATTCACATGTGGCACGTTAAAGAGAGGTCTGGGGTTTAATGACCCAGGTAAGTGGAAGATTTCACAGCAGTGCTACATGCCTTTCAAGCATGACCTTGGCTTGCAGAGGTGATGGATTAAGGCTAGCACAAGCATTCCCCAAGGACATCTGTCAGATGCTGCCTCCCCCTTGCTTTCAGTTGCTTATGGCTAGTTGGGCTTTGGTGCCTTGTGCCAGGTGCTTGGCTTATAACAGAGTAGTTTGCTTCTGTTTGGTTGGAAGCACTTGTTACAATGATGCTTTTACTGCCAAAAAAAACACCAAAAAATCCAGGCTGGAGAAAATCCAGTCTTTGTGAATACTACAAGCAGCTTTGCCTTTTCTTTCATGTTCCAGAGTTGCAAATCAGAGGAGACAGGGCTACAAATTTTCATGAGAAAGATGTATCTTTTCCTGTTTCTGTGAACTTTCTGCTGAACTTCAGTACTCAAGTCACCCCAAGCCCACATGATGAAGAGTGATACCCAGACTGGTGGAAGGTCTCACCTCCACCATGAGTGAGACACCCCCCTCAATGCTAGGTGCTACATGGCTTCGTGCCCACACCTGCCTGCTACAGCCAACCATGTAACTGGTAGTAACAAGCACCAAAACCAAGGCCCCTGTCCCACAGGCAGCATGTGGATGACACAACCAGGCGCCTGTGAAAACGCTCTCCTCTGAATGAATGAGGCTTCTCTCTGCTTTCAACGCAAATGAAGACAAAGTGCTGCAATGGCAATGACGACTCTCACGCCAGCTGTCAGGGGGCCATGTGGAACATGACGTGGAGGATAAAGACTTACTGGTACCCTGCACCAATGATGTCCACTTGCCCCAGAAGTCAGTAGGCATTGTTCTCGCAGATGTACCAGGCGCTCTCCCATTTCGGGTCATAATGAGGCACAGATGTGACAGGCGTTTTGGATTCTGAGATTGCAGCAATGAAACTCTCTGTAGAGGCTTCTGCCTCATTTTTACTTGCTAATTTTTAATAATGACAATTAAACTTCATTGTGTGCTGTAACGGCCAATTCAAAAATCATCCTGAAGGGCTCTGATTGCTTAACAAATCTTGCAAATAGCTTTCCAACATTTTTTATGAAGCCTATATTCTGAAATTTCAGTGTCACTTTGATAGTTCTCTAAAGGGGAGCAGCAAATAATTAGAGGGCATCATACTTTGGAGATACAGAGTCAATGCTTCAATTAGAAGCCTCCTCATCTCACTTTTAAAGGGCTTCAAAATCAGCACGGAAGAAAAGCTGGTGTTGTACAAAATATATTTACACACATCAAAGAACAAGTCGCAGGCAAAAGCTTAATTAAACTGAAATTTGGGTTGATCAATTAATTCATTCATTTCAGAAGGGAAAACCACCTTATATAACTCCATGGAAGTATGATAAATATTGGAAAGCCTACACTTTCCAAAATGAGGTTAAAATCATATCCCTTCAAAGTTGCAGGTTTTACTCCACCACAAACCTTCACAGTTTTCCTGAAACCCTTTCACACAGTGATCTAATTAGCTCCCGTTTCCTGGTTGATTCTGGCACAGAGCTAAAGCTATTTACATGATCCTATGGTACCAGCTCCTACTGTGGTTAAGAGTATAGGGAATGTTCTCCTGGAAACAACCTGGAGTTACTAACAGAGCTACAGCTCCCCCATACCAAACTCCAGAGCTGGCTCTGAAAGCTGCTTTCCAGCAGTTTATTTAAAATCAACCATAAATATATATACAGTATTAAATGCTCCTCATTTCAGGGAAGAGCTGCAATAGTACAAGCTTTGCAGATGCCTTCAACACAGAGAGCAAAATCCTTGCAAATTGTGTCTGGATATCATAGCCTCCCAGCATTCATGACTGCATGTATATTTTACAAAGCAAATGTTGAAATGCTGTAGAAGAACATTTCTTGGTTTACAGAACCAAGTAAATTACATCAAATTCTACCTTATTCTACACTAAGCAACTTGCAACCCAATTTTATCTAGCTTTTCCTGTTTACTGGTTAAAATAATAACCTTGAGGAAAAGTTTGCAGCAACATGCTTCACTTAATGAATGCATCCTCTACTTCATATATTCATGCTTTAAACACGTATCAATTGCATGCATGTTCTGCAAGCACATGGAAATTACTTCTGCCCTATGAAAACCTCAAGACAAGGTTTTTGGTTTGTTTATGTGTGAATCTGTATTTAACATCCATATAAAAAAATCACACAAATGTTTCTGAAAAACATCTTTTGAACCCCTTCCTATTCCATGTGACTCACCCACTCATTATGGAAAAAAAAAATCTATATTATGAAAAGTTAAGGAGTGCAAAGTCTCGTGCAGTGTGCCCAGGCAGCTAAGAGGGCCAATGGCATCCTGGCCTGCATCAGGAACAGTGTGGCCAGCAGGAGCAGGGAGGTCATTCTGCCCCTGTACACTGCACTGGTTAGGCCGCACCTCGAGTACTGTGTCCAGTTCTGGGCCCCTCAGTTTAGGAAGGATGTTGACTTGCTGGAACGAGTCCAGAGAAGAGCAACAAAGTTGGTGAGGGGTTTGGAACATAAGCCCTACGAGGAGAGGCTGAGGGAGCTGGGGTTGCTTAGCCTGGAGAAGAGGAGACTCAGGGGTGACCTTATTACTCTCTACAACTACCTGAAGGGAGGTTGTAGACAGACGGATGTTGGTCTCTTCTCCCAGGCAAGCAGTACCAGAACAAGAGGACACAGTCTCAGGCTGCGCCAGGGGAGATACAGGCTGGATGTTAGAAAAAAGTTCTATACAGAAAGAGTGATTGCACATTGGAATGGGCTGCCTGGGGAGGTGGTGGAGTCGCCATCACTGGAGGTTTTTAGGAGAAGACTTGACAGGGTGCTTGGTGCTGTGGGTTAGTTGATTGGGCGGAGTTGGATTGGTTGATGGGTTGGACGCGATGATCTTGAAGGTCTCTTCCAACCTGGTTTATTCTATGTATTCTATGTATTCTATGTGTTAATTAGATTATTTTGGTGCCTTTAAGCAGAGAGAATCGTAGAGACTGAGAAAACGTTATAAACCCAGGCAATTAATTTTGACTTCAGATTTGGAAGAACAAGCATTCCTCCATAACGCAGATCATCACAGCACATTTCCAGGAATAAGTAAAACAAATCAAAATCAGAGGAGGTACATCCAAAAATCTAGGTCAGAGGAAGAACAAAAAAGTACAAAGCATCCTTTTTTCTGAGCCTTACAACTGATTGAGTGAAGTTCTGATATACTGCCACACTTATTCGTACGTGACACTAACTGCCTCCACACCACAGACAGAATGACAGGAGTGTTAAACAAAGGGGGCTCAAGTGACACCTTCGGTGAAGCAGGAGAGATCACATCAGAGTAATAACATATCTAGCTATAGTAAAGCAAGCTCACTTCAGGAAGAATTGACACATGGCACAGCCTGCAAAAAAAATTACTTTTCTCAATAAAAAGAAGGGCCAAAGGGCAAAAGTGGGATCCTCAGCAATACTGTGCTCAAGGTAAAGCCTACAAATATAGAAAGCATTTACTGCATATTTTCATTAACAGATGTGGTGGGTTAAAATTTCCCCCCCCCAACATTAAATTTTGCCAGACCAGCTCAGTTGGAAGCAAATGAAAGCTGTATTGACAAGAAAAAACTACAATCTGCAATGAAGTACAATGAATAGGTACAAAATATACAGTGTTTACAATGTTTACAGGTATTTACAACTAATGAACAGCACAAAGACCCTCCTGGTCAAAGACCAGGGGAAGCTAATAATACATAAAAGGCACAAGAGAAGCGATGCAGCCAAGGTCAATAAAGCCAGGTATTATCCCCCAGCCCAAAGTGAGAAGAGAGCAAAATTGTTTACATTGCTATCTTAAGTCCATTATCTTTCCAATGGGATTGTTTAGAATTATCTTTATTTACCTTTTTACACCCAATAGTGATTTATTTACATTTTACTACTTTCTGTCCAAGATCTGGGAATTTTTTTTAAAGGCATAGCCTAAAACTACCGTAACAGACCAGACATAAAAGTGGTTCTTACACTCCAAATTTTTATGATCCTCTATTTGCAATCTTCATTCTGCTTCTCAGCCACCTGGTTTTCCATTTACAGATGGCTTTGAGATCACAGTTTGTTATTTTATTCGAACATAATTAACAAACACATTTCATCCACTTGCATCAACAGAGATCTGAGCCTCTGTGATACAACAACAAAAACGCAAAACTTCAGCAGACACAGCCGGTTACTGCTTCCCGTCATCTCCTTAGAGATGTCTTATGTGCCTTCAATACCTCTTTCTATTCTTCTTGTCTTTGGAATAAGTCCTTTCCTATTGTATCAGGGACACAACTCCTACTTAAAAGTCACTATCATTTTTCTTGTCTTTGAATAGAAAAGCAAATAAACTTATGAATGCATCTGTTATTTCCTTATCTTTTGTGTTCAATTAACCACTATCACTCTGAGTGACAAAAACTGCCTCTTACCATCTGTCCACTAGAAATCTGCTTTAAGAATATTTATAATCTTTTATTATTCCCCACAAATCACTTTTAAATTTATTTATTTTTTATTCTTAAGGTAGTAGCTTAGCTTTTCTTCTGACTTTTGCTTTCCTGTTAGCTCTACGATGAAGCTCACAGCACCTCATGTGAAGAGAGTAACACAATATCATTGGACACTGTACCCTCCCACTGTATTGCACCCAGGAAAATCAGAGCAAGCTGCTGCAGGAAGTACTCCTCTGAGGTGTGGAGAATAAAACAGGTATGGCTGCCTCCACCACACACAGCTTTATAACTTTATTCCAATAGTTTTATATATGCAGTTTGTATATTATGACCTCACGCCTTGCCCCAGGTTATGTCATACACATCTTCAGCTCCGCAAAATAAAGCCAACAGACAATTAAAAATAGAAAAGGAAAGAAAAACAATAAAAATCCCCAGTTATACCTCAGGAATACTAGACCACCCTATGAGTCCCAGGGGAGAGTCAGGGTTAAGTACTATGCAGAGTGGATGCACCTAGTTTGCGCTGGATGGCAGTCACCATAAACAACGTGGCATTCGGCCTCATGGCTAAGAGCAAGTCCCTGGCTTTCTTTCACATTAGGTGAGCGGGTCCAGGAGTTAAAAGAACCCTTTGTTTAGTTTGATGTTGACACTGACATTTAGTATTTCAAAGTACATTACCCAGCTAGTAACTCCTAGCATCCTTTTTTGATACTTTTCAGTAAGCATTGTTCCTTTCTGCTTATCAGGAGTCCTGCAACAAGAAGACTGAAGCACCTTTTTTAGTTGACCTCTTCAAATACCCCTTTGTCACCAAAACTGGACTTAAACAATACCAACCCATACAAAGCAACTGTAAAAAAATTTTGTCCACAGAGGATACATAGGTTAGCACAGCAGATCAGCTTTCAGGTTTTACAAATGCCTGTCTGTGCCTCAGTTCCCTAGGTGTGAAAAAAATAAAAGAATCCCAACAAAAGTGTTCTGCTAATAACACTTTCTTACCCACAAAAATTTTGAGGATGAAAACATCTCTCTCTCTTCTGTTTTTATACATTACAATGAGAGCCAACCACTTAGTGCTCATCTAAAAATACCAAACAACTTTTTGAGCCTCACTTCACATGCTCACACAATTGTCACCATGTAATCCAACGTCAATGCATCCCCACTCTTTGGTCCTTCCAGCTGTAAAGTGGATAATCCTACATCCACAACTGTGAGGGAAGAATTAAGACTGGTAAAATAGATCATTAGCCCTGAATGAGACTGAAATGTTTGTGCCAGAACAGGGAGGAAACATTAACAACCACAGCAGCTATATTACTTTCTTGAATACTTTCCACTAGCCTCTGTAGGATTTTTATTCAAATTGCATAAGAAAACAATCCTGCATTATTTCTATAGAAAATAAACTTCCTTTCTTTCTTTTTTCTCAGTTACTTTTTCAATTGGTACCAGCACAATTAAAAATCTTCAAAGTCCAGGATTTGTCTGGCTTTTTTTTTTCAAGTAAGCTTTTCTTATCTGTCAGGAGATTTTGTCATCTATTTTCTCAAACTGCAAGATACCTACCACAATTGAGGATTACATCAAGGTTGGGTGGTTTTAAATTTCTTTGTATCAAACTCTGGTGTCTTTTTCAGAATCCTTAAATTTTGTCCTTTTGTAGATGGCAAATTATAGACTGCTATGCTTATTACTTTTTCTCCTGTTTTGATTTTCCCACATGTGCTGGATTTTTTCATTCCTTTCCTAAAAATCTATAAAAGGGCACAATATGTAGAGGAAACATAACTATGTAATAAATTCTACAATTTCTGAGAAGATTTATCCATAATTTACCAGGTTAATTTCAAAATCACAGCATTTGGATCAGTTCCGTTTCCATCCTGTACAGCATTCACCATCAAATATTCCTTCCTTCTTGAAAGGGAAAGCTGTTACCATGGTATTCCCATTATTCCTAACACAGAGACTGGGGGAAAAATTGTTAAGCTCCCTAGAAAATTCCCTTACTTTCAATGCTAAGCTCTGCAGGGGCAGTTGCAGCAGGACCTGTACTTGCTTTGCAGCTTGAAAGCAAAGGGAGACCAGTCAGTGGCTGGCAGCAGTTTCTCCAGCTGGAGAGACTCCTGCACTCGATACAGTTCCCATCTGTTTCCTTGAATTATGATCATGTTTGGGCAAACACCACAAAAATTTCCCTGTAGTGTGGCATAAGAAAAGCTTGCCCATATCATGTCCGCTCACATCTGAATTTTAAATGCTTAATTTAAAATGATCAGCAGGCCCTATTACTCAAAAATGGAAATTTTCAAGTGAGAACAACCACATTTTTTCAGCTCTTTGCTGCACTGTGACCTGGCTGCAATCCACTGTGGAAAAACATGCAGAAACAAGTGCAGAAAGAATTACGTTAGTGAAAGATGGTGGGCTTCTAAAAACATGATTCATGGACAAGATCACATCCAGAGGCAGAACCCACTGCCCAGAAAAGGTAACAGTGCTGAAGGACAGGGTTTGGATGGGTGACCACTTGCAGGGCTTCTTTGTTTCTCACTTTGAATGCTGCAGTAGCAGCAATGCTACAACACAATACAGGGGGAAAAAAAGTTAAAAATGATGGATGATATTGCCAGATACAGCTCCCAACTACCACACCTAACTTTAGGGAATGTACTTCTAAGTCAGAGCTGTTCCTCAGGGCACCTTTCCTCGCAGAACCTCTTCAAACTGTCTCCTCTTGAGCATCTAGGTCACATTTGTCTTACAGAGGTCTGCCCTGGTTTTCTGGGCACTCTCAGCACTTAAGTATCCTAGAGAAATTGGAAGCTCCCTTTACTTAAATGTACTAGCTGAAAACATGGCCTTTGGTCCAGTCAGTGGTTTAGGTTTTATTTGATACCCTTCTAGGACCTGCAGAGAGTATCTGTCCCATGTGTCCACCCTGATAAGGAGCAGGTTTTGGCAACATCAGCACCACTTCACCAGGAACATGCAGCCATCCAATGTCCCATAGTGTCAATAATCAGAATGAACAGTCACATGCCCTTCAGGAAGCTAATACAACCAAGAATGAATGTCTTCCAGTTACAGTAATTTATTTTGAGGTTTGATGAAAAGCTTTGCTTTGGTTTAAAACATTTTCCTTATCTTATTGAATCAAGTGGATGTTTGGAATGACATTCTCAAAGTAAAAAGTTAACTTGGCTTTGTTTTGAAAATGCCAAATGGAAACATTTCAAACAAAGAACAATTAATTCTTTTGGTTTATATTTAGCCAACATGTTTCAGCAGGCAGATTCAGATTTTCTAGAACTGCATTTCTGGAAAATAACAAGCCAGTAGAACAATAAATTTTTGCACAGTTTTAACCTGGGTTTGATCTTGTGCAGTTCTCTGATGCAGACATAACTTGAATTATCTGCATTTATGCTGCCCTCTCAAACTTAGCTGCCACACTGTGAAATGGCAGCATGCAGGTGCCAGAATAAGTGCATGAAATGGTTTTATTAGCAGTGCAAACAGACTGTAGTGCTAACAACATGGCTCAAGTGAAATTTTGGATGAAGTGTTTGTCAAATAAGCAGTTTCAGAATTATTAGAAGGATTCACAACTTCCACCTGTTGCAGAAACAGAAAATATTCTGATAAATATTTGCTATGTGTTACATTGCAAAATATTTCAGAGAACTCCAAGTGCTCTATTTCACAAAAGTTTTCTTATCTTTCATTTTGATACACTTTTCAAGAATTTCACTTAGGTCCTGCCAAATGTCTCAAAAAAACATGCATCAACATTGACAGCACTGCCAACCATTGCTAGTTCCATGTGTGATCCTAAGAAGTCTTCGTAGCCAGAGACTGTCGTCTGGTTTTGGCTCTGATATACGTGCATGACCTCCTGCATGATGGGTGGCATCCCTGATGTTGTGGCTTTCTCTGCTCTTGACAAGGGACCAGTGGCTGTTTCTTTGATTCCATTTTTCCCCTTCCTTCTTGAGAAGTGTAACTGAGCAGCCCCACCACCAATACGGGCAGCAAAAAAAACCAGATGCATCTGGCAGAGGTCCACCATAAGCCACTCATTAGCTAGTGAAGGAGAAGATAAGTACTCTCATTTTCTGATTCTCCCCAGTCTAACCCACCTCTGAAGCCCCTAGCCTGTTAGCAGTCATTTTGAAGTAAAGCCTGGCAATATTTATGTGACAGGGAGATCTGGCTCAGCTGCTGACTTCTACAGAGGCAGCAAAAAGGAGAGGAAACTCCAAGAAATGGCCAGTTGGCTGCTGCTCACGCTCAGCAGCTTCCCTGGGCTGCCACAGGCTGCAGTACCCACCACCACCAAGTTGTGGATAACAAGCTCTAAATTCCTCCCCTATGTTTATGGTAAATCATACTTCAATGAATCACTATTGCAATCCTCTTCTGTATTACACAGGCAACATCTACTCAAAAAAAAAAAAAAGAGGTAAAAATAACTGATTTCCTTCCAGCAGGCAGATGGCTACTAAACCCTTCTGCATTTTCCTACAGCCCACAATACTTAGGCTTTTATCTTTGATACAGATACTGTGCAATAGTAAGATACTAAAGTATTGAGAATACAGCAGTTAAAAAGCTGAAGAAAAGCTCAGTGCTGTCACTGAAACTGTGCAGAGCTGTTACGCAGACATCAAGGACCCAGCATCACCCAGAAATTAAAGAGAGAAGCAAAACTAAAACTTCTTTGGGGCCTCTCCTACATAGCAAGTAGTCAGATGGATAAAGCTTTGGGAGACACAGCTGTCTGGATGCTGCATCTCATCCTCCCAAAACCAAGTTCTGCACAGAAGGCTCCAAAATCACTGCAATATCTATTTGCTCTCTCTGTGTCTATCACATGCAGGGCACGCTTGGGGAGATTCACAGACATAAACCACAGGTCTAGTACAGGCAGGAGGGAGTCAGACTCAAGCAGCAGCCTCAGGGGCTCACTGTCCCCAAGCCATGTTTATCTTTTTTTTCATTTTTCCTTTTAGAGAGAGCCAGCTGGGTCACTCAGAGAGGCAGGCTGGAAGAAGAACAGTAAATATGTAGCAGCCAGTATCTGTCTATCAGCAGGACCTGGGAGCAAACTAGGGAGCTTAGCTATGAAACAACAATGGTTCACCTATTGTTCTATGAAGATAACCCCTGCCTCCCTCCTTTTTTTTTTCTCTCTCGTGGGAAAAAAACCAAGCCAAACCAAACCACAAAACAAACAAACACCCACAAACAGCTTACATGTGCATCATCACCCTGCATCTACAAGAATAGCTTTTCCACAATCTTCTGGCATTCACCAGTATTGTGAAATACCTGAGAACAACCTAACTTGGACAGACTGAGCTGGATAATCACTGTATGAGTCTTTAAAGACTTACTAAGGAAAAAACGTGGGCAAATGCCCAGTCTTCAGAGGGATCCTCAATTAACAGCTGGTAGCCTATCACCTGGCTAGCTGATCAGGACACCAGACTGATATTTGCCCAAACAGCTCCATGCCCAGGCTCTTGCACAGGATTTTCACCACCAGGACAGACAGAGAAAGATCTTGGAGATCAGTGCAGGAACTCTGTTTATAAAGCTGATGGCATGATACTACTCTCCACTTTTCCTTCAGCATCCAGGAAAAGTAGACCTTTAAGCCATGTACAAGGCACACACGCCTGAGCCAAGCCACTTGCAGGCTGAAAAACTAAAGGTGAGTTCAGACATATCATGCTGAGTGACAATTAATTGACCTCAAAGTTGCAGTAACTCTAGAAGCATCTTTGCTGGCTCTGTTGTTTTTTAATGTGTCATTGAGAGAAGGTCAGTAGGCTCCTGTAAGAGACATAAGGACTTGCTGAAGCAGATTGCCAGCTCGATAGACAATTAAATTATGATTCCTCAGACTCCAGTTTTATCTTACAGTGGGTGATTATTGAGCAGAGCACAAAAGAAAGGAACAGACATCTCAACATTACTCAAAAGCTTTTTTTCAAGGGACCTACAAGAAACATCATAAAGTGTTTGCAATGTGAGAATAGCAGGTACAAAGACAATGTCTCACCCTTGCCAGATAGCTTTGTTAGGCCCTGCTGATGTATTAATACCACTTAAATAACCAGCCATAAATCAGAAATGTGGGTCTCACAAGGTAACTAAACACTGTTAAATAGCTGCTGAGTTTGGAAATGAGAAGTCCTACACTAATAAAAAATTAAAGAACTTTGCTCTGAAAATGGAGGTAAAAATACAAGGAGATGTCCTACCCCAGTATCCAAATCTTTGAACTCACTTCCAGAGTGCCTGAAGAAAACAAACCATTTGTTTTGCCTCAGAGCACTAAAAGCTGCAACTACCCAAATATCAAAGGCCTAGATTTCCTCTCCCTGTCAGCAACTATTGCAATTAAATTACATTGTTTGGAAACAGCAGCAAAATGTCTGCATCTCACTAAAACTTGAATACAAAGAACTCTGTGTACAACATGTTAAAAAATCAAAGGATGACTGAGTGAGGCTCTTTCAACGACTCGGGATTGAACCGTGCTGCAACTGGGTGGCCTTTAAGCAGCCTGTGAGGAACGGGGACTCATCTGTGGTGCACTAACTTTAGGCACTAATCTAGTTTTGTTGTGTTAATGATGACTACATCCTCAGAAGAGCAAACCTTCAAACAAAAAAGCAGCACTAACCAGTGCTGACACTCCAGCATTCTGAGGTACTAAACAGAAGAGTATGAGTAGCAATGTTGGCAGCACTCAAGTTGGAAGTATTGAGGATGTGGAAGGGAGGGTAAACTTGTACTTCAAGAGGAATGAAACAGCACCTCAACAAAGGACAAAAATAGTTTAGGCTCGAGGTGAGGAGAAAGTCCTTCACTGAGAGTGATTGGCCAATGGAATGGGATACCCAGGGAGTTGGTGGAGTCACCATCCCTGGAGGTGTTCACGAGGGGACTGGACGGGGCACTCAGTGCCATGGTCTAGTCATGAGGTCTTGGGTGACAGGTTGGACTTGATGACCTTTGAGGTTGTGGCCGTTTGACGCTGTGCCTTTAAGAAAGGGGCACACTGGCTAAATGTTTGTAAAATATTTTGGTATTCTAAACGAATTTCATTGGCCAAGGATTGTGGGAGGTCAGATTGGACCCGGGGGAGCTGGGAACTTTCTCTCAGTCTTCCTTCCTTCACTGTCCCTCTCGGCTGGATCTGCTTCTGGGATTCTGGCCAACTAAGATAAGATACTAACTCCCTGTGCAAGGCCTTTATTCTTTTCCTGCCCTGTTAACTGTCCTCGTCTCTTCTTCTACCTCTTTTGGGGGAGAAGGGAGGTAGGGGGTTGAAGGGGGCACAGGGGGAAGCCCCCTTTGTGGGGGGTCTGGTTTCTGGTTGAGTTCATTTGCTGTATATTCCTGTATATATTGTAAAATCCCTGTATTTGTTGTGTTACATAGAATCTGTTTCCTTGTAAAATATAATCTCATTTCTCCGACTGGGTTTAGCCGTGGTCTCTTTCTCAGTGGGGGAGGGAAAGCAGAGCCTTTCCTTTCAAACCACCACAGAGGTCTCTTCCAATCTTGCTGATACTGTGATACTGTGATACTTCTCACTTTAGGAAACCACCTAAAATACACAGTGACAAATCTAAAATGTTCTTTTAAGCTTCTAGAGCATCCATCTAGGATGTATTTTCAGGAAGAAGAGTTTGTGTCAAATTTGGCAAATAATTTTGGCTGGTTTAATTTTTTTTTTAGTCAAAAGCCAACTTTTTAATAAAAATAGTGTATTTTACTGTCCTAACCCTACATTGAGTTTTGGGGAGTTTTGGTAAATGTTACTAAGGGCCTTTATTCTGTAGAAATCTGAAAAAAAAATGTGAAATATTCCATAACTGATCTTTACAAAATTTAAAATGGTGAAAAACTTTAGGATCCCACTCCCCTTCCACAGTCTTCCCTGAGATCTTTCAAGCTTTAACATCTTCTTTTAGATTTAACAGTGTAAGTACCTATCTCCCTACCACACACAGAGTAGAATAGAACAGAATAAACCAGGTTGGAAGAGACCTTCAAGATAACTGTGTCCAACCTATTATCCAGCAACACCTAATCAACTAAACCATGCAACCAAGCACCCTATCAAGTCTCTTCCTGAACACCTCCATTGATGGCGACTCCACCACCTCCTCGGGCAGCCCATTCCAATGGGCAATCTCTCTCTCTGTCAAACTTCCTCCTAACCTCCAGCCTAAACCTCCCCTGGCACAGCTTGAGACTGTGTCCTCTTGTTCTGGTACTGGCTGCCTGGGAGAAGAGACCAACTTCTGCCTGTCTACAACCTCCCTTCAGGTAGTTGTAGAGAGCAATAAGGTCACCCCTGAGCCTCCTCTTCTCCAGGCTAAGCAACCCCAGCTCCCTCAGTCTCTTCTTATAGGGCTTGTGTTCTAAGCCCCTCACCAACTTTGTTGCCCTTCTCTGGACATGTTTCAGCAAGTCAACATCCTTCCTAAACTGAGGGGCCCAGAACTGGACACAGTACTTGAGGTGCAGCCTAACCAGTGCAGTGTACAGGGGTAGAATGACCTCCCCGCTCCTGCTGGTCACACTGTTCCTGATGCAGGCCAGGATGCCATTGGCCCTCCTGGCTGCCAGGGCACACTGCAGGCTCATGTACATCTGTAAATTTGAGGCTGAGCACTACACAAGCTTTGAAAAGGTGTTCCCAGAAGAACAATGTTAGAAGAATAAAACAGCAATCTCAGTTAATGGGGGATGCTATGTAGTTTGATGCAGAAGAAATAGGACCTGAAATTCTAGTCTCTGATTTCTGTACATGCTTATGTGCAAGTGTGGGCAGAAACCCCATTTTTCATCATTCATGTACTTCACAATGCACCTGTGAAGTACATGAATGTACAAGGCTGGTGAAAGTACAACATTGGTGACTATGCAGTCAAGATAAATGGATTTTTGGATGGCACTTCACAAAACAGAAGTCCTGAGTAACTTCTATAAAGGTTGAAAATAGCTTTATTCAACTGCAGATAAGATGGACATTTTAAACACTTTTTTCCTTTGGTTACACAGGCTTCCTCAAAAAGCTATTATCACTGTTTTTAACAAGAACATAAAGGGCACATTTCAGAAAACAGCATCTTAAAATAATCATGGATCTGCTCATACATACGCAGGTGGATGGTATTTTCACACTCATGCCTGTTTCTCAGAGAGGACAGACCTTTGGGTAACGTGAAGAATCACAAGAAAATTCTTGATGCTTTTAGAGAACAAGGTGGTAACAACAGAGCATTTGTAAAACTGGAGAGCGGAAATGATAACTAAAGAACAAGCACTGACATGACAAAAATAAAACCCATTTACTGAATGTGGTCCTATTAGTGCTTAACTATTACACTTGTGAGGTTCAAAGGTGCACAAGAAATGTGGTTAAACAAGGTGGACACCAAAACACTTGATCAGGAAAAGGGATGAAGCCTTTAAAGTTCTTCATCACTCTTTCATATAGTCCTGCTCCTTTTTATTTCCCTGGGCTCATTCTGCCTGAGGAGCAATCCTTATGCCCCTGCAATCCTTACCACTGACCCAGAGTGAGAACTTGCTGAGCTGATGGGCAGAGGGGTCCCTCACTTGCCCAGCATGATCTGCTCCAAGACAGCCACTCTGCTAATTTTCTGTACCTGGGTACAAAAAAAGCAACAGAAAGCATGCAGCATAACAGTCCATTATTAAATTGCTATTTTGATTAATGTATGTAGCAATATATATCAAAAGGGAAAACTATTTCAGAAAAACCTTATTCTAAACCAATTATTAAATCATATTTACTACAACCAATTAAGCATAAAGCAGGCAATTTCTTGGCTAATGCACAATATACTGGTTTATTTTGGTTTATTAATAAATCATGATAATTGTGTTCCACTGTTTTGCTAGTAAAATGTTAGCTTCAATATTGTGTTTGCTTCTATTAAACCAGTGATTTATAGGGTACTCCTTACTTCGAAACCATTACAGAAAGATCAATTTATCAGTAAACTCTAATGGACATATAAACCGGAGACGACACATTCAGTTCAAATAAGATTTAGCCCATTATCAGGTTTCAGACTAAGGACACAGAAAATGTAACATTTTAATATTAAACAATAAGGTAAGAAAAATGCAGTTTACTGCTTTGTTTTCTAGCTAGATTTCCACAAGTAACCACAGGCCTCTGCATTGTAAGCCCTTTGTGCTGAATTTGAAGCAGGAATACAACATTATGTGACAGGGCTACTTTTGTATTCTTTCTATCTCACCTGCAGAAAAAGGAATCTACCAGCACCCTGTGATAACATAACAAAAAACATTTCTCGAGCTTTGGCCACACCAAAATTGCTGCCTAAGCATCCCAGAGGCTGCAGGCAGGAGAGAAGGCTTGGCAGCACATGCCCAGCAGCTGGTTCCATGATGGGTATTACCATTTTGTGGAACAACGTTCAAGCAAGTGCTGGCCTTCCTGGGATGAAATCTTTGCAACAGCGCTGGGAAGGGATGACAGGAAGCCCAGCCCCAGATGAAGAGTCATTCCAGCCCCTCAAAACAAAGGAACAGAGTGAGCCAGGTTACTGCTGTACTGTCACCACAGAAAGGCTACGAGACACCCAGATTGTTTCAACAGGTAGGAACAGGAAATTCCCCTACAAATCCCTTGTGAGCCAGTAAGTGGTGCTCAGTGTATGAGAAACCACTAGACATTAACCACATAGCAAAGCTGGTCTGCAGCAAGGGAACAGTGAAGCTGGTAAAGGGTCTACAGCACAAGTCTTACAAGGAGTGGCTGAGGGAACTGGGATTGTTTATCCTCAAGAAATGGAGGCTGACAGGAGACCGCTACAACTACCTGAAAGAAGGCTGTAATGAGATGAGGGTGGTCTCCTGTCCCTAGTAACAAGTGACAGGAGGAGAGGAAATGGCCTTAAGCTGTGCCGTGGGAGGTTAAGGCTAGATATTAGGAAAAAGGGTTGTCAAGCACTAGAACAGGTTGACCAGGGAAGTGGTGGAGTCACCATAACTTGAGGTATTTAAATGACATGCAGATGTGATGCTTAGGCATGTGGTTTAGTAGTGGGCTTCATAGTTTTAGGTTAACAGTTGGGTTCAATGATCTTAAGGCACTTATATAACCTGAATGATTCTATAATTCTGCTCTTTTTATCCAAATCTGTTTAAGGGCAAACAACAGCTCCTCTTGACATCTTGGCCTGTCTTTGTATTATAGTTGAAGACACAACAGATGTATTTGCAGCAAAACAATTTACTAATTTGGGCTGAGAGTGTTTTACATGCCTATTGTAGAATAACTCCTGAAAAACTGCACCATAAATACACAAACATAGTATCTGACTGGATGGGAAGCTTTGGTTCTCACTGAAAATAATCTGCATTTTCCCATATGCTAATATATGATTAACATGTTAACAATGACAACACATCCCCAGGAGACCTCACAGTGCTATGTCACACAAAGGAAGTGCACACTTTGGTATTTAATAAAGCCATGCTTGCAAACAGCAATTAAGTCAAGGCCTTTGTCATACAATAGTTCTCAGCAAACTTAAAACAGGTGATGCAGTCTTAAACCAGAGCAGCATAAGGATCCTTTGCTGCAATGGAGTTTCAAGCCACTTCTTTATTGCTCTTTGCTAATCAATCCAAATAGGGCACTCGCAATTATGAACCAGTTTCAAACCTAGAGATTAAAAACCAGTTGAGACATCTGCTGTAGCCCTGGGGCCAGGCTCTTGCATGCTGCCCAGGACGTGCTTCAGAACTGACAGTGTTGCAAGTCCAAAAGAACACTCCCCTCAAGCCAGGCATAATACAGCAGACTACTGACAGACATGACAGCTAAGGAAAATCTGGACAACTACAGAAACTGTTTAAACTAAAATTGTCAAAAAAACCTAGTAACTTGGTAGCTCTGCAAGTAGCATGTAAAAAAAAACCACCAAAACTGCAGAGCAGTCTTTTATGACTATTTTAGATATGAATATTTGCATGTATATAAGACAAATCTATCCTACAGAGAGAGAGAGAAGACGACTTAGGTGATTGCTGATCTGTGTTCTATCATAAAGTTCAAACCCATACACATGTATTTGGGATTTTATGTACCTTATACATAGAATACATAAAATAAACCAGGTTGGAAGAGACCTTCAAGATCATCGCGTCCAACCTATCAACCAATCCAACACCACCTAAACAACTAACCCATGGCACCAAGCACCCCATCAAGTCTTCTCCTGAAAACCTCCAATGATGGCTACTCCACCACCTCCCCAGGCAGCCCATTCCAATGGGCAAACACTCTTTCTCTTATCCTCATACATGCAGCAGTTCTGCTATGTGCTGTCACATTTACCAGGCAGGTCAGGAGCAATTCACCCTGCAGATGCAGTGTGATGTGATGGGAGCCCATCACACAGGCAGTCAGCACCCAATTTGCTGAAGGTTGCTGGATTTCCAGCTGCCCAGTCTGAGCTACTGCTCACCCTACATGCTGGGCATCCAGAAATGTAGCAGTTTAAAAAAAAAAATAATAAGCACAGCAGTAATCAATGGGTAATGCAATAGTCTACCAAGCCTACAGGAAGCAGTACAGCTGACAGATGCGCCCAATTTGCCTACATCTTTTTAGGAGGCATGTGCAATTGAAACAAAAACTGTGAAATGAAAGATGTCAAAAAGCAAGAAAGAAGAAACTGGACAAATGCTATAAATATGACTGAAAATTAAATGCCTAGGTGCTGTAAACACCTTTGAAAATCTCTGACCTAAATTGAAGGAGAAATGCCCTTTGCAGAACACAGAGAACGACACATAAATATTTTGGATTCATCTATGAAAACAGATTATGTTACTATCAGAGAGAGGATGGTGAAGCGTCAACCTTCCCATACACCCAGTACACACAGACATGCATAATTAAATTTCTGACCTGCCAAATTTCCTTAGCTGATGCAAACTGTTTTTATGATATTTCTATTACATGAGTAAACATCACTTTCCTTTCTTTTTTTTCCTTGTCTGAGTGTAAGGATTTAAAGACAAATCGAGTTTATTTTATATTCCCTGAGGAAAAATAAGCCCATCTGTCCTCACTCCTTCCCCACTGTTTTACAACGTTCTCTGTTAGCTATTTCAGTAACACACCTACATTCATCCTTGTCTGCAGGAGGAAGGTTCATCTCACAAATATTTCTGTCAACTGGCTCTCAAATGCTAGCAGACTAAGAAAAAACAAAAACTGATCCCCATAGAAATTAAACATGTAACATAGCAAAGGAGTTGAGCTCTAAACTGGTGAGCTCTAAACTGTGACACCTCTCAAGCAGTGTGACACAGTGTACACAGAAACAGAAGTTCAGAAATAGGTGTAACAGGCAAAAGTGTGACACCGATTTTACTACATGATGTTGGGCTTGTTATCATAATGCCACTTCTTTAATAGCCCTTTGTTTGCAGCTGGTTGCTCTTTTCTTCCCCCCCTCACAAGCGGCGTATGTAAAGCTGAAGACCAGTACTCCCTGTCACAGAGGTGCAATCCCAGTACAAGAAGTTCCTTGCACTGAAAGATTTATCTTTAGTGTTACCAGCACAGCAGTGACTCTCACAGGCTGGTGCTTACAGTCCGACAGCTCAGAGGATGGCATCAGCCAACCTCCTTTGGAAGCTCTTTCTACTGGCACCCTTACCCAGCATCTGTGTGTATCACAAGAAAATAAACTTACTGAGAGACCAGAGGCATTGAAGGTGGCATGGAGTATCTCAGTGTGGACTGTAGTTTAAGTGGCCACCACAGGATCGTGGCGTGTTCTTTTATGCAAGAAAATGCTCTACTAAATCTGAAGAAATCTTTTAAGAAGTGTATTACCAAACCACAGTGGCAAAAGCCATCAGAGCTCATAGAAAGCCACATGTACTGAGCCTCAAAATACACCTGTAGAAGATGCTTGTCTGGAGAGTTTCATGGCAATGTGATTTTAGCTCTCAACAAGTGTCATATCAGGCAGTACAAGGAGACGTGCATATAAGAAGCATTCGCAAGCCCCTTGTTATGTAAGCATGGACTCAATACAATACTCGCAGATGATCCTGTATCATGAACTTCCACTGACAACATAATATAATACACAGTCATAACAATGGCTTTACATAGTTATTTCCAGCACAGCAGTAGTTTACAATGCTATTTCTGTTGTGCTTTTGCCTTACATCATGGGACTTCAGTTTTAATTCCCCTCGTTTCCACTGACACTGCTGCTTTTCACACCACACACTGAGGTGTGGTGTAGTACCACCCTCATGACAAAGTTAGGGCAGCAGCAATGAAGTTGGCAAATTTATTTCTCAAAAGCTACTTATTGCATGCTTCGCCTCCACAGCATGCAAACCTCCAAGGCGCATTTCTCTCAACATGTGTTTCCACATCAGGGGATTTGGCGAATATCTCAAGACAGTTTTGTTTAATGTAGCACTGAGCTCTGTGCTGTTTCATTAGGCTCAGTGACAACATCTCAACTTACCTGAGCTGCAGGTTTACATTTCTCTGCATTGACAGTTTAAACACAATTTAGCTTGTGCTCAGGATAATCACAAATCCAATCTGTCTTTGCCTCAAGAAAGACAAGGGCCCTTCTGGGGAGGATTTCATGCTGTTTTGTCTGCTAAAACCCGGTCTTGTGGTACCGGTTCAAGGTAGCTGACACGTGAGGAGGCAGCTGAGTTGGACAGGGAGCTCCACATTTGGTCCATACCACCCACCACATTCCCACCAGTGCCCTCCCATAGAGTGGTGTGGATGACAGACTAAGCTGGCATCAGGCCCCTTTCCACGGCTGCTCACATCCAGCAGTTCAGACACAACTGTGGATGTCAAGCTGTTTCCCATGTCTTTCCAGTAAATAAACTGTCTGGTTAAGGCAGCTTTGGCATGACTTAGCTGGGGGGTTGTCAGTGGAAATCTCTACCAGAACAGCACGAATATGTTGGTACAACACATGCTGGGGAGAGAAACCCCAGGCACACACATGAAGGGCAGTGAAGAGAGGAAACACATCCCATTGCAAGAGATACCAAGAAATAAAGAGTAAAGCTAAAGCTTTTTCAATAGTCTGCAGAAGACCAAGCTGTTTTATCCTCATTACTTCTAATAGCCCACCTACAGGAGTTGTTGGACAGATGAGGTGCATTTAGACTCTGCTCCTGCAATTTAGTATTTTTTTATTCTATCTGAAAATGTATTTTGATGACCCTTGAATGTATCATAAACTTCCTAAGTACTCCTTCTTGTATAATGCCTGCTCTAGGGAGGAAAGATAAAGCTGAATATACATTTGCTTTCTATTCAGCTTTATTCTAAAATCATAGTAGTCTTTTTAATACCAATTCTGAACACAAAGCTATTGTTTACTTAATTCTTCCCTTTATTTGCTTTGTTTGAAAAGAAAAACATGCAACATCCTTAATATTCTCACCATGAACAAACACAAACAGCTTCCCTCAAACTTGAATTAAGTCCTATTTAAAGCACTTCACAAGGCTAATTTTTAGCACTGGCAGCACAGTGATACTGATAACCACATTATGCTACTGAATCCAAGTGTGGCTTCCAGAGAAGACAAAAGCCATGAGGAAAAATGCATCTACTTCTGCATAAAGTATCCACACTACTCCTCAAGCTTATTTAACAAGAATTGCAGTACATGTGTTTACAGAGGAATATGTTGTTGGCATTAACATCATCCTCACTGTATGATTGTTCTGCCAAAATCTTTACCTCTGACAATACTATGATACTTCTCTTTGCACTAAAAATGCCTCCTACTTTAAACACACAAAAATTGTATCAAATTTCATTTGCTTGACTTTATTCTTGCAGGATTTTCCACCACCATTTGACATTGCAAGGTAATGAGTAATCTTTCAGTAAACTTCTACAATTTAACCCAGGCTGCAGTGTACAAAAGCCTAGCCAGCCTGCTCTGTATGTCATCAAGTTTCCAGGACCAAGATAACCTTGTTCATGCTTCCTCCTGCTAACACAGCCACCCCTCAGTCACTCCATTCCCAGTATATAATTGCTGAACAGGTTTGCATGTACCTTTCATTAAGGATCTAATATCTCACTCCTTCGAGCTTCAAAAATATGTTTTGAAATGGAGGGTTCATCAGTGTACACTAAATTAAACTTCTGCAAAGCAGCAGATGGTCAACAAAATAAAATACAACCTGCCAACAGCAGAGAGATACTTTTGTATATACTAGCACAGTGGCTGCAAATCATCGTTGACAACATGAAAAAATCCATCCTGCACCTTTGACCTGGAATTAAAAACATGGCTTCATTAACCTTGGTCAGCAACAAGAGTGGTCCCACACATCTCTTTTCTAATACACCTCCTCTGTGTTTAAAATATCTCTTGAAACTAGTGACATTTCATATATGATTTTTAGATGAACCTGCTAAGGCCATGCCACAGAACCAAACCATACAGCAGACCTTTCAGATCTAGCAGGACAGAAAACAGAAACCAACCTCTTCAACAATAATGTAGTGGTTTGTAATACATGGATCAAGTGCCACTGTCACTGCCTGGGCAAGACGGACTCCAATGACAAGGAGCCATGAGGCAGGTCCCAGGGACCTGAAGCTCCTTTCCTGAGTGTCTCTCACTGTGGCATGCCCATTTCTACAGTGCAAAGTTGTGAGAAAGACAGAGCTGAGCAGAGGTGCACTGTAGTCAGATCACATTCCCAAACACCCCTTTGGGTGCACGCCGGCACCCAATGGCACACTTGTCTGTGGTGACATACACAGAAACCTATTGCTTCTGACACCAGACAGGTAATATCCTGGTCATGGAGGTCCCCTGTACAGCTAATTTAAGGACATCAGACTACTCACATGTTAGCAACATTATTTGCTTTCCCTAGGAGATATGAGGATGTAGGTACAGTAAGATAACTGCAGCATACCCAGAAGTCCCCACTGTTCCCATGACTAAATTGGAAAAATCAGGTGCTAAGACCTGCAAATAGGGCGAGTGAGTTTGTATAACTGTCCTGCTTTTGCTGGGACAGAAGACAGGCCTGCCATGGGCTGCAGGCCATTAGCCATTCTGAGTGAGCCAGGACAGCCAACTTGAGTTGCCTCACAGGTGTATTCCTTGCCATACGGCACCACACTCAGTATAAAGGGTGAACTTTGCTGAGGAGAGCCTCCTGCTAGGGCTTCTCCTTACCCTGCTTCTCTTTATTCTCCTGTTCTCCAGGACTGCCTCTCTGTTTAGTATGACTGTTGTACCTTTGCTGGGCCAAGTATAAGTTCATATACTTTGTACTGACATTGCCATCAGTTTGGCTTTCATTAAATCCATTTTCTTTTCAACCTGGGAATCTTCTCTCTTATGCCCAATTCTCCTTCTGCACTGGCGAGGAGTCATCAGATAACAGAGTAACTGCTAAAGGTTAGCCCCAGATACAGGCTAAATATAGACAATAACCCATGCAAAATGCTGATGGTAATGCCCCAACAGTCGCTTGTCACAGTGCCAATTATTTTAGATAATGTAAAGACTAGAAAACTGCCTCAATTTTTGCTTTTCAACAGAAATAAATATCAATGTGTGCTAATAGTTTCATCATTTCTCATACCCTTCTTTGTCATCTACAAGACACAGTGAATTTGTGACTGCAGTGGTAAGAGTTTACAGTAAAATAACACTGTTTCTCTTTCAAGCTCCACCAACTCCCAGATACAAAGGTACCAGAAATTAAGGTAGATGCTAATGTATTGAAGGACAGAAGAGGGCTAGAAATCAAGGTGTGAAACGAAGCACAGGATGTGGTAGTACTCAGCACAGCTCTGCTTCTTACACTCTTTTTAAGATGGTAGAAACTCAACACTATGTCATGAGTGGGAAAATGAAATCTCACCTTAAAGTCTAAGAATTAGCACTTGGAAAGTCATGTTTTCTATTTACCAGTGTAATTTTGTTGATGTACCCTTGTAAAACACCTTATTCCTTAAGCACAGGCACACCTACAGCATGTGTTGCCTTCATACAATGACAATTCCATTAGACAGCGCCATCAATTTGCTGCAAAACTCTAGCTGCTGAAGTGCACTGTGCACCGCAAGCAGAGCGGGCAGACCTGAGTCTGCCAGTCCCCTTGAGACTGTGTAGTATGCCCATATGGCTATTTTCAGCAATACATCTAACTTCATGCCTGAATTTGTAACTATTCCCAGGAAATCCAGTGCAGCCTAAAGACAAGGCACACAGTAATGGAGCTGAAGACCTGAAGTCCTCGTGGCTTCACAAAAATACCGTGTCAGGTTTCTGGAAAGCGGTGGTTGTATAAATAAATGGAAAGAAACATCCTTCTTGTATCTACCATTTCTGTTCTTTAAGCTTATTTCTGAAGAGAAAAGCAAAGCGAAACAAAATACAATTGAAAACTCATTTTGAACTGCATGCCTGCCTTTTACTACAGTTTTCCATGTACCTCACTTCTCAAAAGACCAAGTTGCAAGTAGCAAGGCCATAGAAAAGCATTACACTGAAAGGTACAGACATGAAGGTATCATCAGAGAATCTCCTCTTGAAGAGAAAGTAAAGTAACATGAACTTCACTGCCAGAAAAACTGAGATAAGGCGAAGTTTAGTGAATAACCTCGTACAGCTGGAAAATGGCTCAGCTTTAGTACTGCAATACAGCACTAAATACAGCTGGTCACTGTAACTAGTCACACTTCTTTACGGAATAGCCCACTTACAGGAGACTCTGCAGGTAAAATCAGGATCAGGAGTTTGTGGTCTCAGTTACATGAAAAATATGTATGCAGTAAACACTGGAAAGTAGGTGAACACAGCCAGCACTGTGGAGAACCGTAATTAGGTGCACTTCTTAATTATTAAAATGGGCCACTTTTAACCTTTTCTCAGAAACACACTTCATATAACTGAAATGCTCTTATGCTCTTTTTCTCTCTTTTCTTTTTTGTTCTTGAGAGGGCCCAAATGAGGCAGCTAAAGCAAACTTTTGGGAACAACACGGAACACAACATAATTTTGAGTGAGAATGCATCTCCCTTACTACTGTCCCACGATCTTCCAGAGAAAACAGATACTATTAAAGGAAAATAAACATTCAGGTAGGTCTCTCAAAGCTGAAGCAAGGCAATTGATCTTCTCCTTTCCCCAGCCCAAGCAGAAGTTGGAGAAGGAAAACAGGAAAGACAGCTGCACCAGGCAGCTTTGGGGTCCCTGCAATCCCAGGTCTCTACTCACTCCTTCCTTCCCCTTGGACAACCCGCCTCCTTCCCATGTTGAACTCTATCTCTGTTTGAATTCACACCTTAGGGCAGGGGAAAGCAAATAGAGCTGTCTGAGGTCCCAGGAACCAGTATGGCAGCAGCTCTGTGTGATGGGTGGTGCAATCCCACCCCACATCCTACCAACCCACTGAGATCCCCCACCCTGAAGCAATGATGAGAGCTAGCCATTTGTCATGCAACGTCCCAAGTCTTCTTTTCCCTGCTGGGCACACGTACAAGCTATGTGCACATGTGAAAACAATAACTCGTAACTTTTCCCAAAATTTTTAAACTGCTGTTGTCAGGGTATGTGTATTTAGACATAATACACAGTCAGTGCTTCTTTTGGACCTGTAGGCTACTAAGACCTGGTGGGCTATTAGTTGAACATACATATCAAAAAATATGTTGAGAGGCTTTCACCTTCACTTAGCTCAACAGATTCAGGCAACCAGTATCAGAACAAGAGGACACAGTCTCAGGCTGCACCAGGGGAGGTTCAGGCTAGATGTTAGGAGGAAGTTCTATACAGAAAGAGTGATTGCCCATTGGAATGGGCTGCCTGGGGAGGTGGTGGGGTCGCCATCATTGGAGGTGTTCAGGAGAAGACTTGATGGGGTGCTTGGTGCCGTGGGTTAGTTGTTTGGGTGGTGTTAGATTAGTTGATGGGTTGGATGTGATGATCTTGAAGGTCTCCAACCTGGTTTATTCTATGTATTCTATGTATTCTAATGGAAACTCGCTGCCACAAAAATATTACTAGTTTTTTTTATACTCCTCAAGTCTTGAATCACTGTTTTAAGCCAAACAGAAAGGCATGCAGAAATGGTTTATACAGCACCATTTACAATGAAATTCCATGCTTTGTAGCCATCCTGTTAATGTGAACAGTATGACAAATAAGAAAGCATTTCTTTTCTAAAAATTAATATAACGGCCATCAGCTTTCCAAGTAGTTGCCATATTCACCATTCTTCCTCTATTACTGAATAAAGAGAGCACTTTCTGAACTGAATTAAAACCAGAGCTTTTATACAAATTAATTTGAAACTCAAGAATGGAATTGGGTTTTGTCATCCATTAGCATACTTCTGTTACATGTGAAAAATACTCTCCAAATTTCCATTAAGGAACTTGAGAATTTACCCGCCACGCAGGGTCTGAAATGTAGCACACCTACGACTGCAGACAAGTGGAAGCCCATTAGTAGTTACTTTCATCACCCATGAGATCAGCTGTGGGGAGATCACAAGAGAGCAGGGAGAAAAGCCACACAAAAAGAGAGAAATATAATAGTTTGTAAAATATTCTCTTTTATGTCATACTATGCCCACTAAATAATTAATTAGAAATACATCATCTGCTTTTAAAAGGAAAAAAAAATAATGGGACAGGGGAAGAATCAATAAAAAGCTCACAGATGTAGTTAATAAAAGTACAAGAAGGACTGCTGTTCAAAACCGCCCAGGTTAAATGCAGAAGAAAGCATTGCCAGAAGCAATCGCCTGCAGGCATCCCATTCATGATTAGTGACTTGGTGCCACAGAAACCACTATACTGAAGAAAGCCTCTGACCTGAGGATCTTGACGCCAGGACCTAATTGCAAACCGTGTAATTGCCCATTCCAGATGGCTCTGCAGCGTAAAGCCACACTGCCTGTGCCCAGTTTTCCACGGCAACACCATATGGGTCAGAAGGAGACTGCCTTAATTACTCCCCATTGTCAGCATCACCTAAAATTCCTAATGGTTTTCGCACCCTATCTGTAAATAAAAATTCCCATTAAAATGCCTGGGAGGAAACACCTTCTCCCTCGTCAAAGACATGAATTACAGATAAATGCCCTGGCCTGCTAACGTGATTTTGCGTGAATGCAAAACGATGCTTTCAAAAAACATGCATATATAATATGAATGTGTTTATTCAGGGAGAAAAAAAGTATTGCTGTGGAAGAGGCGCCTTTTTTTTTAACTCTAGCCAGCTATAGCAGAGACAGGCAGTACATGTTTTCAAGATTCTGTATTGCCACAGATTGATTTCTTTCACGTTGCATGCGAGGCAGCTGATAACTTGCTACCCGAAAGGCAACTCTATGGGTAGAAAACCACCCGAAAAGGGGAAATGGCTCAGACAAGAGAGTTCACAGTGGTTAACCTCCTGGAACACATTAGCTACACCAACTCCCAGTTGCCCAGACTAAACAACCCTGAAAACCTCTTGATTTTACTCACTAACAGGAAATGATTCACATACAGTTCTGCAAAGGCAGTCAACAAGATGAGGTAAATTATGCACACTGGTTGTACTACATTTTACTATGAAACAATAGAGTATAAATAAATTATGCAGCTCTGGTGTAATTTTTTCTTCCTTCCTTCTTTTTAGTGTTTTGCCCTTGGTTGGGCACATCTAAAATATAAAATGGGAAGCTTTTGTCTTAGAGCTCAATACATACCACTTAGTTTTTTGAAACATTCATATCTTACAGACTCCTGACAGCAATGCATTGCCAGGTGTGAGAGAGAGACAGAAACCAGCATCTCTTGCAAAGAACGGTGCCTGCATATAAATAATAGTGAAAAACAAAGTGCTGTCAAGTCTGGAGCTATGAAAAGCAAGATTTTGTTTTTTATTGTAAAGCTTGCTTTTCATATGAGTGATTTACTTACCAACATAAATGCTGCACACACATCACCAAACAAGCACATAAAAGGATCAAAATCTTCCCCGGCTCCATAACTCATTCAGAGAGCTGTGCTGTTTGAAGCACAGCCATGGTTACAAACCCAGAAACTCCCTATCCTTTGCCAAAATACATAGTACCAGTACATGTAGAGCCATCCTGTTACCTGAAAATAAAGTCATCCTCCTTACTCCTGTATGTATACATACAAATGAAACAGCCAGGCTTCAGGTTGGACCATCTTAAATCAGACCCCCCAAACATTTTGCAAAATTTTAACTCTATTTGCCTTATATATACACATATATAGTTACAGCCACACAGAGCAGGTAGAGGAATGGTATTTGGGGTAACCTACATTTTGCTGGTCACATTTTGCTGGTATATTGACTTCTCCATTATCAGGCACCTGGAGCACTGCTGTGATCAAGCACAAACTAGAAAGACCAAACAGCCCGGTCACCAGCTCCAGACTTTGTTGATGCAGACCATGGGCAATTATTTCCCATTGTCCTTATTATAAAAATATATATATATATATATCTCCCAAGGAGCCTAGTAAAAGCCCCTCACAGCCCAGTTTTAATTAAGAGCTGCAACCAAGTGTTTACACCCCATGCAGACAGGCAGAATCCACATTTGGGATAGCTCTTCTCCTAAGGCAGCTTCTGCAACTATTCGTGCCAGCCAAGACTTACCTAAAAAGGAATTGGGACAGTGTCTGGTTGAGCAATTTGACCTCAAATACAACTCCAAGCACTGCAAAAGGGTAAGAAAGCATCAATTTGCCTAGTCAGTACTGAGGCTGGCTGGGAACTGGCTGTTTTTCAAAGTCATGGGAGGAGGCACCTCACAAAATGCCAGCTTGTGACAATTTTAAAATGTGGGGTTTGCAGCTTCCAGATTCTCACAGCTGGAGTAATGGTGCTAGGTTGAGTGAAGCATGACACATGCTGACACTGAGAGCTGACATACTCTGTTTCCATGCTCATGTCAAATGGGTTTTGATCTTCTTTTTTTTTAATGGTAACTGACTTGTAGGCTTTGCTGTATCATAGAATCACAGAACGGTTTGGGTTGGAAGGGTCTGTGAAACCACCCAGCACACCACATGCAGCAAGGCACTCCCTGCTAAGACAGCAGCAACTGCTAGGAAGGATTAACTATACACTGGACATCCTGCAAGCAGATTCCTAGTCTGGTTAAAGCAAGGCTTAAGTTTGGGACCTTTTCCTAAAAACAACTTGGCTTGAAACACCATATTAGGAGGACAAGGCATGTATGGCTGCAGCTAAAAGTGTCTGTGAATAAGGGCACCCACAGTGAACACCATTAACTAGGCAGAGGTGAAAGAAACAGCACGGGGTCATGCATAGTTTGACTAGCGTCAGAAGAGACACCTTAACAGCCTGCAAAAAGGGCAGGGGACATGGCAGCAGCAACTCCAAGCAAACGGTAGCATGTTTGAATAGCTGGTGTCTGGCACAGGCTTGAACTGTGGAGAGGTTCCTAGAATCACAGGATTGTATGCATTGCAGGAGACCCTTCAAAGCTCATCTAACCCAACCCCCATGCAATGAGCAGGGGCATCTTCAACTAGACCACATTGCTCAGAGCCCTGCCCAACCTGACTTGAATGTTTCCAGGGATGGGACATCTACTACTCTCTGGGTAATCCATGCCACTGTTTCACCACCCCCATGGTAAAAAAAGCAGGTTATTCCCTGCTTGCACAGGACATGAGAAATGAAACTCAGTGAAAGGCACTCCCCAGAGAGGGTGAGAGGAGGATGACACTGCAGATGTTCAGTTCACCATGATAATGTCACTCTTCATTCCCTTTCAATGCCCTCATGTGACAGCAGCTCAGTAAGGGGCTGGGACCAAGATGTGAGCCAAGCCAGTGACAGCCTCAAGAGTGCAGAAATGAATTATGACTGCCCATGGGGGTTACTGCTGGGCTACACCTAAATGTGCTACATAATTATAACAGCAGACCCTTTAAGTCATCATCTGTATTTTGCCTTTCCTGTGCACATTCAGAACAATCTTTCTGTTCATCCTGCTCCACCTGTTGCCAGCTCTAAGAGATTAGTGTTCCTATTTCTAACACAATACTAACATTACACAGGCAGTAAAAAACAGCGCTAAAACAAATTCCTCTCTTTTCACATTTGTTTCAGACTGAAATGCACACAATTTGCTAACCATAACCTTTATGGGACTTACCAGTCCTGCAGGGCTCACAAGACTCATCAAACTTAAAAAGGCAGAGTGTACTTACTTCTGAATACTACAACACTTAATGTTGTCCTACAAATCACTGTCTCCATTCCCTGGCTGTTCATCAGGAGCCAGGATTTTTTCCACACATGAAGCACTTAGGACTTTAGGGCACATCTACAGCAATTGTTACTGTGGGATGGTTTACTAGGGTGAAGAAAGAATATGGGTGAAAGAGCAGCTTTGACATTTTCTTTCTGTAAACACAACACTCCACTTATTTTGCTGTATGGAGAACCTGGTAGGGGAAATCACCTTGTTAATATTTAAGACCAACCTTTATGCCTTCCAACCAGAACTTTTACTTCATACCACCATTTCTTAGGAGTATTTCAGTACAAAAGCTGTGTCTACTTGAAGATGCCTTGAAACTTGTAATGCTCTTCCTCCCTGTAATAGCTGACAGAGAGCAGTAACCCCAGAATTATTTTTTTAAAACCTGCTTTTCCCCCAATTCCTTTAGCTCCTCTCTTACAAATTAGTCAAGTGGAAGATTTCAGCCATGCTCTTAATCCCTGATCATGTTGCCTCATGCTAAATAAATGCAGATAGGTACAGTCTGAACAGAGTTCAGTAGCTACTCAGAGAAAATTATCTCTAAACTCAAGTCAGCCTTTTATTTCTAGAGGACACATCAGAAATGTTTAATTGAGAACATGCTGCTATAGTTAACCACAGGCAAAACTGATGTAACAGAGATTAACACAAGTGTGCATTTAAAGCCTCTGCTGAATTGGGGCCTTAAGTGAGTACCTCACTTGGGAGCAAGGAATTATCATCAGAGTACCTGAATCTGTGATAGACCACTGGGAACTGCTTTCAAAATTGCTCCTGAAATACTCTGTTTTCAGAACATTTCAGAACATACTTTCAACTCTATTTGGGAAGAAATCGATTTAATTTAGAGAAACAGTTGAGCAAAACAGACAGGCCACATGCCACTTCTGGGTTCCTTCAAGACCAGCTTTCTTTTTGCATTTTGGGAAAACTCACTAACACCAAAGGCAATGATAGTTATGAACCCCATACGCTTTGAATGCATAAACCACTGCTATTTGAGTCCTAAAGATGTTTGGCAAGACCTTCTCACTTCTGTTTTATGGGAAAATAGGCTGGAAGAGGTCATTTCATGACCTCTTTATCATATTCATCCATTCAATACTACTGACAAAGCAACTGCTTTCCTTGATGGCTTGTGACAAACCTTGCCAAGATAAATAAAGGGCTCCCTGCTCTTAATCTGCTATGCTGAGGTCTCTTATTTGGCTGAACCTGTTTGTCAGACAACTGTAATAGCTATAAATACTTCAAATTAACTCACAGTAGCCCCAGAGCAAAGACAAGCCATAAATTTTTGGGACAGGTGACAATTTCCAAAGAAAAGAAAGTCTCTCAGAGATGAGTGGCTGGAGTGATGGTTGCACTGTCTAGCTCTGCTTCCAGATACCCATAGCACAGATACGAACATTAAAAAGGACACCCAATCAAGAAACTAGGCAAAAACATCCTTTAAAGATTAACAAAAAGGGACACAGCTCCTAACAATGCAAGAACAATGGGCCTACAGATTTAAGGACTGCTTACTTCTGATGCCACTGCCTTCACTGCCATGACCTGGCACAGCCTCTGGTACACTCATGTTGTTCAATATCTCTGTTCATGTTCCTGGGCAATCAGTGACCCTACTGGAACTGTGGATTTGGACTAGAGATGTCCTCCAGAGGTCCCTGCCAACTTCAACCAGGCAGCTAAGAGGGCCAATGGCATCCTGGCCTGCATCAGGAACAGTGTGGCCAGCAGGAGCAGGGAGGTCATTCTGCCCCTGTACACTGCACTGGTTAGGCCGCACCTCGAGTACTGTGTCCAGTTCTGGGCCCCTCAGTTTAGGAAGGAGGTTGACTTGCTGGAACGAGTCCAGAGAAGAGCAACAAAGTTGGTGAGGGGTTTGGAACACAAGCCCTATGAGGAGAGGCTGAGGGAGCTGGGGTTGCTTAGCCTGGAGAAGAGGAGACTCAGGGGTGACCTTATTACTCTCTACAACTACCTGAAGGGAGGTTGTAGACAGACGGACGTTGGTCTCTTCTCCCAGGCGGCCAGTACCAGGACAAGAGGACACAGTCTCAGGCTGCGCCAGGGGAGGTTCAGGCTAGATGTTAGGAAAAAGTTCTATACAGAGAGAGTGATTGCCCATTGGAATGGGCTGCCTGGGGAGGTGGTGGAGTCGCCATCACTGCAGGTTTTCAGGAGAAGACTTTATGGGGTGCTTGGTGCCATGGGTTAGTTGTTTGAGTGGTGTTGGATTGGTTGATGGGTTGGACGCGATGATCTTGAAGGTCTCTTCCAACCTGGTTTATTCTATGTATTCTATGTATTCTATGTAACCAGTTTTTGATTCTGTATTCTATCAGTGATGTGCATGGACACACACTTCCTATTCAGACCCACATCCTCCCACATAGTCTGGGAGACAGATCAGCTGCTTTTCTAGCACTTTTCAGTACCTCTTTCAGGTCCCTATGAAAGACACTTTTCATAGTTTCCATCCTACTAAGTGTGCATGCTCCTCAGTAGTCTAGTCTATTCTATTCTATTCAGTGCACCAGGAGTCCTGGTGCCTTGGCACACAATGTTGCTGAGCTGAAACCCCAGGGCCCATCATATCCTCCTTCTGACTCTTCGTACAAATGCATCTGATAAGAAGTATTGAATGCAGTTAACACTATCATTTACTCTTATCTTGTTTAGAAGGCTTTAGTGCATTAAATAAGTTTGTAGCAGAAGGTAATTATAGAAATTTTAATAAGGATTGCAGCTTAACAAAGCTATCTGTAGAAGTTACACTCTGTGTATGCCCAGCTCAGCTTTAATCACTTCAGTAGGAAACAAGACAATCAAAATATGATTCAGACAAAGAAATAAGCCAGGGCCTTTCCACTGGCAAATATTAGAAAACCAGAATGATCACAAACAACCAAGAGAGAGATTTGCATGCCTTGTACAGAAGGAGCCATAGACCATCCATATTGGCTACAGATGAATTTGTCTTAGTAACATTAGTTAATTTTATGGTTAAAATAGCAATGTTTTATATTGAGATAAAATAACAAACCAAAAGGTTTTACTTTGAGGCACCAAGTTGAAATAAAAGCAACATTTTCTTCTTAATCAAATGACCTCTTGCTATCAATCTTCAAAGGAAAGCACAACTCGAATCAAAACATTTACACTCTTCCTTGTTTGCTTTCCATTACAGGAGCTGCTTTGCCAGATGGTGCACAGCAGATGATCAGTTTCCAATGACATGGCTCCTTCAGACCTGTTTTTTTGATGCATATGATATTTAAGGCCTACTGTTCCAGCACAAAACTTCTGGGTAGCAAATCCTAATCCTTTGAGACAGGTGACAATGCCATCGAAAGCATCACCACAGGAACCTGAGAAAACAGCAGCATATAGATTTATTCCCCCCTGACTTTTCCAGTAGGATTTCAACAGGAAAGGGTGGTGCAGACACAAGGGAACATCTCCCAGGAAATTATTACAGCATCCTTAATAACAGGTTTCAAGGAGATAAACTACATTTGTATCCCATCATCTGGGATTCTCTGAAGGTCAGCTTACTCCATGGGTGGAGTTTACTCCAGACAAGTACTGATTTACAGACAGTTCCATTACAATTGTCCTACGATCTTCAAAGGAAAATACAGCTCTTGAATCACGTTTTCAGGGAAACTTGTAAGAGCTTACAGGAAACACAAAATTAAAACCAACTCTTATCTTGCCTTTGTTTCCCTCTCCAGTTTATTCATCTATTCAACACTGGCAATAATCTCCTATAACATGGACAAACAAAATGTATCAAATGGTTAATATTTTGTGAAATTACTACCCACGTCCCATTTTCTCACGGCAGATGTACGCACGAGCATCAGTTTCCTGTACTGGACAAAGAAAAGAAGGCCCCCTTACTTGATCTGCTGCAGTAGGCACCATAAAGGGTAATCACATATCAAGTCCTCAGACCTTCTTCAGAAAAACAAAGGGCCCTCTATGAGGGCCAGGGCAGAAATGGTTAAAAAAACGTAAGGTCAGCAGATGCAGTATCACAATTTCCATGTTTTCCATCTTCTCCAGATATGGAATCGTTTCTTCTAACAATACCGAACAAAGTTTTATTTAGCAAGAGAAGTAAATTAAGGCTGTGCTTCATCTTTGCCAAGACAATGGAGCTGTCAGTAATTTAACCTTGAACGTGTTCATTTTCACATATTAACCCTTTGACTCCTGTAAATATAAGCCGTCTTTTTGTTTCACTGGGAAGAAAATGCATTTTAAATTCCTGAAACAATGGAGAACAGACATGTTAATTGAAGTTTTCCTCATACATGTGCACAGATAACCCACCCTTTAGCAAGAAAAAACCCTTTTTCAAATTATCATTTTGGAGCTATTAACATAACTCCTGGGAAAAATGCATAATCCTTGCATATCAAATGCCCAAATTACTAAGTGAACCATGTTTAATAAATATTATGTTTCCATTCAAGTTCATACACTCAGATAAAAATATTTCTCACCTATTAGTGCATGATTAAAGCTCTAAGTATTGCAATTTAAGCACTTTGAATTTGACCAGCATCCTAATCTTTGTGCAACTCTGAAAGTCTCAGCTCTTCCCTCCTCTGGATACAAGCCAACAGGAATGATTTGGAAAAGACTAGGGCTCTCAGATTAGCAACATTTTTCCATGGCTACCAAGTTGTATGCTGTTCTGCTGCTTTTAGGTGGCTTGCTGAGCATCTGCACTGCCAAGAGGTTGGCATGCCTGTGCTGCTGCCTGCAGCTCGCTGGTACTGATTTTTGTTCTCGTTTGGGGCAGGAGTGGCATTTTTAGTGGGTGTCTGGGCTGGCTTCAAGTTCACAATGCTGGTACAACTTTTCAATTCTCACCGTTTATCGGATTCACTTAAAATCAAATCTCGGTCTCTCTCAATACCCCAAATTTGTACACCTAGCAAGACTATATAAATATCACCCCAAACAAAAATCTTAACTACAAAGTTAATGTGGGTGTATGCTTCTAAACAGGTGAAAGGAAGAACCAAATTAGAAGAGATAGGATTTCATTGTCTCCTATAGTTATGACCACTTCATCACACTGGGATCGGCATGTCCAGCCCTTGGTTCATGATACACATACCATGATCAAACGATACAAAGTCCTTCATGCCAACTAGGGAATATATTGATTCAGGGAAGTCACTGTGCCCTGTGCTCAGCACTGCTGAGGCCACACCTTGAGTCCTGTGTCCAGTTCTGGGCTCCTCAGTTCAGGAAAGATGTTGAGATGCTGGAAGGTGTCCAGAGAAGGGCAACAAAGCTGGGGAGAGGCCTGGAGCACAGCCCTGTGAGGAGGGGCTGGGGGAGCTGGGGTTGCTTAGCCTGGAGAAAGGGAGACTCAGGGGAGATCTCATTGCTCTCTACAACTCCCTGAAGGGTGGTTGTAGCCAGAAAGGGGTTGGTCTCTTCTCCCAGGCAACCAGCACCAGAACAAGAGGACACAGTCTCAAGCTGCACCAGGGGAAGTTTAGGCTGGAGGTGAGGAGAAAGTTCTTCACCGAGCGAGTCGGTCGTCATTAGGATGTGCTGCCCAGGGAGGTGGTGGATTCCCCATCCCTGGAGGTGTTCAAGAGGGGATTGGATGTGGCACTTGGTGCCATGGTCTAGTCATGAGGTCTGTGGTGACAGATTGGACTTGATGATCTTTGAGGTCTCTTCCAACCTTAGTGATACTGTGATACTGAGACTATGACATCTACCTGTCCCTAATCTCTCCTCCCAAATTTCAGGGTGCACTTGCATCTCAACTGCAATGGCCCTCAGACCTAATTACCTCTATAGATGGTCTTTTAGCTTGTGAGACCAGACATGGTCTAGCCAGTCACCTTAACTGAGACACCATTTCTTAAAAGTATAGTTGCAACATTCAGCATGTAAGTATATAGCAGCTGTACTTAAAAATAGTCACTTCCATTCAGTGAAAGCAAATTAATTATTTAGATGTATTGATAGGATTTATAGGGCAACTGAAGCTAAAGCTACTTAATTGAAATCCTGATAACAGACTGAAGTCTGTGCTAGATCCTACACTGTGAAATGCAAAGCCTTTATTAAATAAAGCCATTAAGAAGGATGATAATCCTTGTGGCCTTAAATATGAATAAGGTGCAATGTAAATAATAAAAGGCAAAAATCCAATTTTCATAGAGTGAACTTGCAAGTACTCTGCTGCTTCCATTAAATTACCTTTTATTCAACACATTGTAATGACACTGAGAGCACATCAGGATTCCTTGTAATACAATTACTGTTCAGCATAAAACCTGTTTTTTAACTCGCAACAGAAATGTAAAATATTTTATTTGGTTTCTCTCATATGTCAAATGAGATGAAAATTGAGGGCAAAAGCTTCATGGAGACAATACGAGAGAAAATCAGCAAAGGAGAAATAAACCCATGCTAACAAAAAAGACCCAGAATGTGAAGAGAGAAGAAAGAAACAGGGTACACAATACTATTTTTCCAGTTAATTTTACAGCAACTTAATACTGGGAAACAGAACAGGAAAACAGTTTCAGTAACTAAAGTAACTTAACTTGGCTATATGCTACATGGAACACAGTAAAGGAGGTGAAACTCAAAGCTCTTTTAACCAGAACAAAATCTGTTGTGAAATGACTGTTGTGCTCCTTCCAAATGTAAGGATGATGGAAAGAACTTAAGTGCATCGAGTACCACAACAGCACAGTGCTTGAGTCCAGAGCCGTGTGATCACCCCCTGGTTCCACTACGTTAGCAACAACTCACTTTGGACATGCTTTAACTTGTCATCTACAAAGGAATACTGATATTTACTATTTTCTATAAAGCATCCTGTGCAGTTAACTAAAAATACCTCTATTCAAGAACTGGAAACTGAAACACAAGGTCAAGAATTTCATATTATTATTCAGAAACAGAATATCCCTATTGAAGAGTTTAATCAATCCATTGAAGATTGGACTCCACTTGCTATGGATGTCAAACAATTTTTCAGCTATAAACTTCTCTGCAAATCAAAATACTTCCTCCAGCAAAGCTGCAATGGAATGAAGATAATGATTCCATATTTATTCAATTCTGCCTTCAATTTATAAGCATTATACCCAAAGAAATCCTTCAGCACAAAAATGTTCTTTTTCTTATAGCACCTTCACTGCATCAAGATAAACATCAGGAATCAGCAGTAGAAATCTAAATTACTGTAACCTCCCACAACACATAAACATGCATTGTACAATATTTACTTTTCGTTGTCTGCAGTGTCTGCTATGTCCTATTTTCTGTGCCCATTCTCTGGCCATAGAGTCACAGAATCCAAGAATGGTTTAGGGTGGATGGAACCTTCAAAGATCTCATCCAACCTCCTCCCATCCAACCCCCACATCTTTAACTATACCAGGTTGCTCAGACCCCTGTCCAGCCTTGAATGTTTCCAGGGATGGGGCATCTATTGCTTCTTTGGGAGCCTCTTTCAGTGTTTCACCACTCTCACTGTGAAAGAAATTTCTTCCTGACATTTAGCCTAAATCTAACCTCTTTTAGCTTAAAACTGTTACCCATCATCCTATCACTACAAGACATGGTAAAAATATCTCTTCCTTTCTTTTAGGCCCCCTTTAAGTACAGAAAGGCCACAATAACATCTCCCCAGAGTCTTTTCCTTTCCAGGCTGAACAACCCCAACTCTCTCAGCCTTTCTTCATAGAATCAATAAGGTTGGAAGAGACCTCAAAAATCATCAAGGCCAACCTGTCACCACAGACCTCATGACTACTAGACCATGGCACCAAGTGCCACGTCCAATCCCCTCTTGAACACCTCCAGGGATGGTGACTCCACCACCTCCCTGGGCAGCACATTCCATTGGCAAATCACTCTCTCAGTGAAGAACTTTCTCCTCACCTCAAGCCTAAACTTCCCCTGACACAGCTTGAGACTGTGTCCTCTTGTTCTGGTGCTGGTTGCTTGAGAGAAGAGACCAACCCCCTCCTGGCTACAACCTCCTTTCAGGTAGTTGTAGACAGCAATAAGGTCTCCCCTGAGCCTCCTCTTCTCCAGGCTAAACAATCCCAGCTCCCTCAGCCTCTCCCCACAGGGCTTGTGCTCCAGGCCTCTCCCCAGCCTTGTTGCCCTTCTCTGGACATGTTCAAGAGTCTCAATGTCCTTCTTATATTGAGGGTCCCAGAACTGGACACAGGACTCAAGGTGTGGCCTAACCAGTGCTGAGTACAGGGGCACAATGACTTCCCTGCTCCTGCTGGCCACACTGTTCCTGATACAGGCCAGGATGCCATTGGCCTTCTTGGCCACCTGGGCACACTGCTGGCTTATGTTCAGCCAGCTGTCAATCAGTACCCCCAGGTCCATTTATGTTTGGCTGCTCTTCAGCCACTCTAACTCCAGCCTGTAGAGCTGCATGGGGCTGTTGTGGCCAAAGTGCAGCATCTGGCACTTGGACTTGTTGAATGCCATCCTGTTGGACTCTGCCCATCTGTCCAGCCTGTCAAGGTCCCTCTGGAGAGCCCTTCTACCCACTAACCAATCAACATCTGCTCCCAGCTTGGTGTCATCTGCAAATTTACTGATGACTAACTCAATCCTCTCATCCAGATCATCAATAAAGATATTGATATAGGAGAGGTGTTTCAGCACTCTCATCATTTTTGTGGCTCTCCTCTGGATTCACTTTAACTGGTCTACATGTGTTTTGTACAAGACACCCCAAGCTGGACACAGTAGTTCAGATGGGGTCTCACAAAAGCAGAGTAGAGTAGGAGAATCAACTCACTTGACCTGGTGGCCACTCCTCTTTTGATACAGCCCAGGACATGGCTGGCTTTCTGGGCTGCAATGACATGTTGACATGTTCAATTTTTCATTCACAAGTTCTTCTCCACAGGGCTGCTCTCAGCCCATTTGTTACTGTCTGTACTGATAGTGGTGGTTGCCCTGCATGCAGACCTTTGAACTTGGCCTAGTTAAACTTCATGAGGTTCATATGGGCCCAATCCTCAAGCCTGCTGTGGGCTCTCCAGATGGTATTCCTTCCTTCAAGCATATTGACAGCACCACTCAGCTTGAGGTGTCATCTGCAAACTTACTGGAGGTGTACTCAGTCCCACTAATATACCAAACAGTAGCAGTTCTAATAGACCCCTGAAGAACACATTACTGATTTCCATTCTGAAAGTGATCATTAATTTGGTCCAACTCTGCTCATGTGCAAAATTGTCTAGAGTTGCTCAGAAACAGCTCTGCACCACAGGCAGTCTGGCACATCATGTGAAAAGGCTCCTTGGGTCAAGTGGTGATGTCATTGGGACAGAGGGACAATGTCAAGGGATCACAGGAGCAAGGGCCATGGGGCTGGCTGCCCTGCTGCTGCCCAAGGTGGCTGTGAACAGCAAAGGGCACTGGTGACCTCATAGGCACACAGAGTGGGCCATGGGTGTTTCCTGAGCCTAAATGAAAACACAACACATTCCCCCATGCCCCATGGGAGAATGAGCAAAACCCCTACACAGCCCAAAGCCATGGGGAGCACAGTGGCAGGCTGTTTGCCCCCACGTGTAGCTTTCACTACTGGCAAAAAAGTTTACTTCTTGTATGTGCAAAGAAAGTAAATATGAGTAAGAGGGAAAAGGCAAAATCTACTTATGGAATGGAAAGTAGAAAGCAGTAACACCTGGCAGACCTAAAGTGAAGTAATACAGCAACTCCATCGGCACAAACCATTATCCTAAATAATATTTGCACCAGGTCAATGAAGCAAAGCTATTTGAATTACATTCCTCAAGTTTTTCTTCCTTGGAAGAGTATTCCCTTCCAGCAACACTCAAAAACAGTTCTGCTGAGGTGCTACGATATTGCTACTTACTATGGCAGTGATTTCTCACACCTCCCACCAAAACTGAGTCACAGTCCCAAAGAGGCCCCTGAGGCTCTCACATGCCCCTAGGAATAGCTTGGGCATCATGGCTCTTTCACTCTAAGCTTTGAAATCTGTAGTCTTGTGAAGCTAGGGGGGCAGGAAGGGAAGAGGAGTTGGAAGTAAAAAAAGAAATCAATTCATCATTTCTACTACACAGAGACTTTTGCTCTCCAACCACGTGCCTAGTGGCACTGCCAAGGAGCAGATTACTCACTTTCCTTCACTAATTACTGGGGGTAAAAAAAACCACTAAAAACACACACACAAACAACACACACACACTCACACACACACAAACCCCACTAAAAACCAACACCCCGAAACAAAAACCAAACACACCCAAAACCAAAGCAAAACACACATACAAAAAAAGCAGTGTTTAGCTGAAATTCATTCAGACAAAGCTACTGAACAGCTAGGATACTAAATGCTGTAACATTCAGGATCTCCCCATACAATTACTCTCTCTGGTCTGCAGCTACCTGACTTCAAAAAGTGAAATACTACTATAAAGGACCTTTTAACATGCTTCACCATCCAAGGAAACTCTTCAGGGGAAGAAAAATCAACTAAAAATAAAAGTAACCTTTATTGTCTTGCCTGAGATTCCCTCTGGTCTTTACCTGCTCATTGCCAATTGCTCTGGGTTTACCTGCCCATTAAACAACTTCACGCTGACCACAGTCAGTATTCAGTATTCAGTATCACTAAGGTTGGAAGAGACCTCAAAGATCATCGAGTCCAACCTGTCACCACAGATCTCATGACTAGAGTAGGGAGGACACTACTGCCCACTACAGGCTTGAACTCATGACCTTCCCATTAAGGGTCTTATGCATTATTTCACCAGCCCTGGAAAGGAATCATTTATTCAGGGAGCTGGTATCATTAGCCAAAACCTTTAAGTCATTATTTGACTTACCAAGAAATCACATTCATCAAAAGCATCAGAGAAGCTGAGGAACCTCAACTCAATCCAGCTTCTCATGATTTTTCATTGTAAATGAGAGCTCACATTCTTTCCAACCCACCCCTGTACCAAGAGAAGCTGTCTCTGGTAGCTATGGAGAGGATTAAATGAAGTAGTAGGCTTCTCCTACATCTAAGATCCTAAAAGAAAAACCAAACCACCACCACCAAAAAAAAAAAAAGGGGGCACAAAACCCTCACACAAACCAAACAAATGACAGAAAAAAAAAGAAATATAAAAATAAACAAGGAAGGCCTGCTCTGAGAGGGCAGCATTCTAGTGCAGAAACTACCCAGCACTGCATGAGTGGCATTACTGAGGGAATGCAAACCTTTCTTTTATTTAAAACCTAAGTAAAAGAACAAAAAACTAAAACACATTAAAGAGGCTGAAATAACTAGAATAACTCCTGGAATTGTTAAGTAGCATTTCATGAAAAAATAAGAACTACAAAGAGTTGAAAAGCATCATTCCTCCTGCCTTGGACTGTACCTTTTTTATTCTCACCACACTGGACCCTGAATCCTCCTCCCATGTTCATGGACAGAATACAGCTGCCACTGCTGCTGTTTCCTAAGCAGGCAGTAGCCTGGGTGAAGTTTGGTCAAAGGAGCGTGAGTCTAGAGAGTTTTAATTTGATGACAAACATAGCATGACAAGTCCACCAATTTCATTTCAGCTGTAGCAATAAGGAAGATATCAGCAACAGCTAGATGTGTCCCTGGTGTGGCAGAGGTTCCCAAGCTTGGAGAGAGAACAGACTCAAAGAGTTCAACATGCTCTTCACATATTATTAGTCTTCTTACTGACTACGCTTGAATATCAACCTACAATGTACATTCTCCCTAAACATTCCCCTCGTATTTTAAGCTATTACACAAACCCTTCCCAGGAAACCAAACATCTAAAATGATCTTCCATCTTCTTCACAGCCTCATGCTGCCTTTCAGTATGACTAAATACTGTACTATCATGCTGTCGTTATTTACCACCAAGCACACCCTCTCTCAAGGTGCCTGACTACTAGCATTGCTGGTGACTTCTGAAGCATTTCATCATCCATGTGGAAGGAGATCATCTTCTGGGTTCCCCTCCATGCCCACTGCACAGAAAGAACTGAGAATGCTTGGTCTGAAAGTCAGGTTCTACAATACAGGTTAGAAAGAACATGCTAATTTGGGAGGTTAATGATTTAATGAATACCCATGCCTGTGCCTTCCCCACTTTGGACACTGGCAGGTGCAGTGGCCCAGTGAAGAGCAAAGATGCACAAGGAGATAGAAAGGGGACAGGAGTGCCACTGCCTACCCCTGGACAGGCTGCTCCTGCCCGCTTCTGCATGCTGGATGTCCTTGATCAGCAGTGGAGCACCATAGGAAGGGGATGATGACAGAGATGCTTACCTGGATCTTCTGTTACTGCTACTGACAAAGCAGTTTGCATCTGGGGTTCCTATTTTTGGTAACTTTAAATACGTGCAAAACATTCGGGAGAGGAGATGCATGAAAGAGCATTACAAATTCCCAAGTCCCCCAGGGACTATGGTGACTCGATGCACCAAACACTCCTCCTGCTCACATTTAGGGCTCATCTCAGCACTACACACTGCAGAAGGCAACAGAAAATCAATGATGTATTTTGTACTTAAAAAAAAAATAGAATAGGCAAACCCAATTCTTAGTAACAGGAATTTTGGCAGTGTTGAATTCATATGTAACAAACATTAAAAGCAGAGAAACTGGAGAGCAAAAGCCCTGTGGCTTTCTACAGATCTGCATCTCTAACAGTGTGCTGCTGGCAAAAGAAAGGAGGAAGACAACAACCTTCCCCTTAGTTACTTGCTTCCCTGTTTTCAAAGCCTGGGATGAGTGGGAGAGGGCCATTCTACCCTGGCTGTCGAGTTTTTGTTTGCTAATAAGCACGAAATGACCTCTCCTTAGCTGAACAATATTATTATAGATGCTGAAACCTCCACAGCCTCTTCTTTAAAATGGGGTAAATTTTTTTTAACAGTAATGACCACCATGGAAATATATACTCAGATAAAAATCAAAACTGACTGCACATAAAAGGAAGTCCTGTGTTTATCAAAAGAACAGATAAAACCCAAGCTAGGAAAAAAGTACAGTTTCCTTTCTGCAATATAGATCAAAAGTACCATACTTCTAGAAAAAAAATTGACTGATTTTTTTCCCTTACTGAAAAGGTATGATTGGTTTGGATTGTACATTGCTGCGTGACTGTGAAATATAAACAACGAGATGTTTTCCGCTATGATCTAACGCCGTGATTACCTATGCTGCAGAAGAGAATAAACAAAAAGAAAAAAGTCATCTCTTGGCTGTCAACTATTATTTTACTGTATTTTATGACTTGTAATGTATGACTGTATTCTCCAAGGGCTTTTTAAAAACTCTGTTTTAGAAAGGAAGTATGCAAAAGAGCGAGTCTCTTCACACAAAAACTCTTGGCTGAAACACGAGATGCTCTGGACTGAACACGAATCCATCCACGCCTCCCTCTTCCCCAGTGCGGCACCCTATCTGCACAGAGCCCACGAGGAGCAGCAGCCCTGGTGCTGATGAATCCTGCCCACTCGACGTACGGCAGCTCGTGCTTCTGCCAGGAAAGCCTGTGCTATTTCTGTCTCTCATCTTGTGATATTTTAGCACAAAATCACAAGAAGGCTTAGCAGCGAGGACGAGAAGAACCTGTCACAATGAACTACCTCATTCTCAAGGGACAGGCACCTCATAGCAGGCTGATGGTACCCATTTCTCCACCTCTCCTCCAGCCAACTTCTACTCCCCTCAGTGGACATCCCTCCTCCCTGATACAACAAGCACAGACCTGTGTTTTTTGAGTCCTACGAAGAAGATGCAGAAGTGCACACCTATCATCAAGGAGGCATGCTCTGTCACAGGAGGTCACCACAGGAACACATCCAGAGAAGCAGGAGGACCAGCCAGTGTGTTGTGACACAACATACACCCATGCCTAGCACACGGTGACAATATTGCACAATTTACTGAATAGAATACGGATTCAAGAATGCATGGAATAGGCTCTTCTGTCCAAAAGACTATATATTGCACAAGTAAATATATATGTGTGTAATATATGTGTGTCTGTATCTTATTTACAAATAAGTGTTAATGGAAGTCAATCAAAACAAAACTTCACTGCACTAAAATAAAAATTCACAAATTTTAAATGAAAATGTATTTATTTGCTTATAGGGATGATAATATAACAAACCTGATACAAGAGGCAATAAAAGCATTTCAAAACACATTAAGAAGGCAACCAATAAAAAGGCAGCCTGCTAAAATCAGTTCCAAAATTAAATGAGATCTTAAATTCATCAAACCATGTCTTTTTATAGTAACTAAGATGAGGCTGTGATTGGAATTAGCCTGAAATTAATCCACAAATAAACATGTTCAATAATATTTACTAAATGACCATTTAGTAAAGTAAATATGATAGTGCCTTCTTGGCTGTCGTTTCAGAAGGCAGTCAGAAGGCAGCACATCAAACACAGCAGCATTCTCTCCATTTTAGAATAGAATAGAATAAACCAGGTTGGAAGAGACCTTCGAGATCATCGTGTCCAGCCTATCATCCAACACCATCCAATCAACTAAACCATGCAACCAAACATCCTGTCAAGCCTCGCCCTGAACACCCCCAGCGACGGCGACCCCACCACCTCCTCAGGCAGCCCATTCCAGTGGGCAATCACTCTCTCTCTGTCAAACTTCCTCCTAACCTCCAGCCTAAACCTCCCCTGACGCAGCCTGAGACTGTGCCCTCTTGTTCTGGTACTGGTTGCCTGGGAGAAGAGACCAACCTCCGCCTCACTACAACCCCCCTTCAGGTAGTTGTAGAGAGCAATAAGGTCACCCCTGAGTCTCCTCTTCTCCAGACTAAGCAACCCCAGCTCCCTCAATCTCTCCTCATAGGGCTTGTGCTCCAAGCCCCTCACCAACCTTGTTGCCCTTTTCTGGACACGCTCCAGCAAGTCAACCTCCTTCCTAAACTGAGGGGCCCAGAACTGGACACAGTACTCGAGGTGCAGCCTAACCAGTGCAGTGTACAGGGGCAGAATGACCTCCCTGCTCCTGCTGGCCACACTGTTCCTGATGCAGGCCAGGATGCCATTGGCCCTCCTGGCTGCCTGGGCACACTGCAGGCTTGTGTTCAGCCTACCATCAACCAGCACCCCCAGGTCCCTTTCCACCTGACTGCTCTCCAGCTACTCTTTTGTTACAACCACAATATCTTTACCCAAAGTCCATCTACTACTGCACTATCAACATTTTATACCTCTTTCCCTCTACCCATCTTGCACCTAACCTCACTTTAATGATACATCTACTGGAGCAATTAACGAACCTTTGTCCAGAAGGGGAAAGACTTTAACATCTTAATGAGAAAGCAATACATATTAAAATCAATATTATTCAGATGATGTGTCTATTCTAGTCCTCCCTCTGAAAATAACTGAGACTGTAGGAGAAATTATCATTAGCATTTTGATAACAATCTTGCCAGCCTTCTGGTAAAATATTTTCTCTTTAAACTAAAACTGGGATTTATTATCTCATGCAAGCAGATCACTCTAAAATTAGCAACACCCAATTCAAACTGGTTTGGATCAGATTTAAATTAAAAAAAAAAAAACACAACTTGGAAAAAAATTATGCTAAGTAGCCTGAAAAAAAAATATATTAAAAATCAAACTCTCATGCCTGTTGCTATAACAGCAGAAAGACAGCCTAAACATCACCTAAGAAGCAACCTCTTCCCATAAACACCATTCTTGCGCATAGGAAGGCACCTTTTAACCATATACATCATTAACTTCCCTTGTCTGATAAATTACATTCCAGCTGACAGCAGAGAGGAGGGACAAATTCCTCACTAACACAAATCCTTAAAGTATCTTCAAAACAACATGACTGCAGAGCACCTCTGTCCCATCACCTTCAAGCACAGATGAAAATTCCACAGGATCCTGAAGTCAAATGATGTTATGTGATCACCATGGCGAAAGAAAACAGTCCCATTTCTTTTTGTTAATTGGTGAATCCAACAACCCTCTGGCATCCAGCGCTGCAAGCCAGACTGCTAAGCTTCCCAGTTTCCAAAAATGGGGCATGATAAGGACCTGCTGCAGAAACTCCTTTGCAACATTCATCAAGATGTGTGTCCCTCAGAAACCTCTTGCCTTGGGATAACCACATGCCAGCTGATGAGTTGCGCCAAAAAATCCCAGCTTCTCCAATAGTATAAGAAGCCAAACTTCAGCAGGGGCCAACTGCTTTCAGTGGTTTGAAAGTCCCAGAAAATGACAGGAAACCCCAGAGTCCCAGAAAATCCCAAGATAAACCTGGCCATGGTTTTTGCTATTTAACCCTGCAGGTGAAGAGGAGTGAGCCTGGTGCTAAACACCAGGCCTTCCTGATGACATGAGATGAAGGGCTGCCCATGGCCTGAGTTCACAGGTGATCCCAGCCAAAAGTGACCAGTGCACAGCAAGTTTTGTGGAGCTAATGGAAGTTATGTTTAAAAGACTGGGCAGAAAGTTCCAGATGTTTTACATTTTTCATTCTGCTTTTGAAAACAAAATGTCTTTTTAATACCAAAAGTTATATTCCCTCCTTCTGTCCTTCCCCTGAACTGAGAGGCAGCTCATGTACATGCATCATTAAGTTAATGTCTATTCTTTCTAACAGAATAGAAAAATTACATGCAAAGACAATTCGATTAAACTGGGCATGCTGCATGGGGTTTTTTTTAAAGCTATTAAAACAATTGTAAAGGTTTTTCAGCAGTGATCTAGCAACATAAGCAAAACTTCCCACAAGGGGAGGTAACAAGTTTAACATTACTGCTGAAGAGGATGGTAACAGAGCCAAGCAAGTAAAACTAGCACACCAGCAACCCCCCTGCTGCCCTGAACCATCAGGAAAAAGCATGGCTCAGGCTGTCAGAGGAATCTGAATGAAAGAAGATCTGAGGTGGGTAAATGGGATGAACCTATTCCCATGCTCATTTCCAGAATCGACACTCTCCTTTTTTTGTCTGTTTGAGGGTTTGCATTTTGTTTGTGTTTTGTGGGGGGTTTTTTGGTTGTTGTTTGGTTTTGGGCTTGGGTTTTGGGTTTGTTTTGTTTGCTTGTTTTTTGCTTTCTCTATTGCATAATGGTCAGGCAAGTAACTTTCAAGTCAAAGTACCAGTCGGCTCCATGCATTAGGATTCCGCAATCAGAAGCAGTTTGGTTTGGTTCTAGAGGTAAAGGGCTAGCTTTCAGCTGGCACTACATTTGCACATTGCTTCCTCCCCAGATGCAGAATCACAGCTGCTGCAGGAGCTGAGGCAAGGCCAAGGTCATGCAGCTTTCTCAAATCCCGTAGTTTATCTTTGTCCAGGCTCTCATGTCCTATTAGAACTGAGCCTGGGTTCTTCCCATGACAGCTTACCCCAGACTGGGAAAACCTGTTGTAAAATACCAGATTTTAACACAACCACACTGAAAACACTTGCAAAAACTCAGCATGTTATGTGATGAGTGCTGAAAAGCCGAAACTGCATGCATCCCAAACACTTCTGTTCAGCAGAAGTCACCAAGTCCCCAAAAACTGAATGAATCCAGTGCAGTAAAGCTATGATGCTGCAATGCTTAAAGACAGTAATCAGACTGAAATACTAGTTAGAGCTGGCCTTAGGAAGCGTAAAGAAAGGCTTCTAAGGGTGACCTACAACTTCAAAAGAAAGCAGCATCCCATAGTTACAAATATCACAAGTGGGTTACTAATGTGAAAAATGCAGTTCTCTCTTATCTGAAATTTAAGCAGTGCTTCTTAGCAGACAGCATGGAATGCTGAACACAACAGTGAAATTAGAGGGGATGTTCTAAATACAATAGTGCAAAACTAGGAAGTTAGGAAGTACCTAGACAGACTTTAAGTAGAAAAACATAATGGCATTGTTAACCTAAAATTATGAGATGGCAACAAAAATAATTCCAGGCTGTAAGAAAAGATATTCCCAGAGCACAAAATCCTTCACAGCATCAAAAAAATATTGTTGCAGCATTTTATGTGGCAGCTTATTGACCACACAGGCATAGCTCTGTTTAGAAAGAGCACACATAGCCTCTCCCTGACCTGCAAGTATAGGCACCCAGCATTAACAGCCAGTGCCTTCAGCCAGTCTGACCTGTTGGGCATCTGGCCAGCACTAGGAGTCTACCTGAACATGAACTGGTAAGATTAGAAATGAGGAATACAGCATACAGTTACAGTCCATACACAGACCTAATTGCTGCATCCCAGCCCAAACATCCCCCATAAACAAAGTACAGCATCTCTGCCAAACGCCATTCAATAGCAGAAAACAACTGTCATAGCTTCAGTGTACACAATCAGTGCTTTTTAATCTCCCCAAATTCCATCCCTCTCTAGTAATAACTCTGCATTTGCCAGCTTCCCTCCAAAGACCACAAAACACATGAGGGTGTGTGGATGAGTGCTGCTGGGTTAAGTTTTCAGCTGGGATACCTGAAGCTCAGAAAGTTAATGCAGCTCACCCAAGGTCAATTGGCTACATTCTGCACAGAACCACACTCTTCCTCAGCCTTAAAAATCACAGATGTGCCATCAGCCCAAACAGCAAACAGCAGAGATTTATGGGAGATGGGCAAAAACTGCCAGAATTAAACTGTGCACAGGATCTCGGGGCTAAGTTGAGCAAGTCTATCCATCTCTGAGTAACTAGCTACGAAAACAGTGTCATGCACTAAGCATTACCAGCATTTGTCATGAATCATTCAGAGGGATGATGTGCAAGGATTAAACTTAGCATTCACATTTAACAGTAAGAGGAGTCCCATGGAGGCATGCCACACTGCCACAAACTAACAGGAAGGATTATGGGGCTAGTGGCACAAAGTTCTCTCCACAGTCTCACAAATCTTCTAGGTGTGACTGAGCCACTGCTGACTATCCCAATCCAGAAGGAAAGGTCTACTGTTAAAACTGGCCCGCTATGGCCACATCGGGTTCATCACACATTTTTCTAGCCTGCAAGTAAAAGTACTGTCCCAAGACAGGTAAGAAATATTCCATTTCTGGAAGACATAATGGACATGAAGATGACACCTGCAAACAGCACATTTTCTGAAAAGCTAAGAGCTCACTGAATGATGAATTTTCCTGACTCAGCCCCTCAGCACTCCCCTCCCCCATGCTCACTCACTTCTATGAGGACAGTTCTAATTGCTGAGATTTTAAATACTCCTGGCTTTATTCTTTGCAATACTCATTAGTATAATTGTTAATCTCCTGTATTTAAACATTTTTTTAGCTATCTGGTCAGACAAAACAGAATTTGAAAAATTGCTCAAGATCAGAGACTTTGATATACAAAATAACAGCTCTGCTTGGATGGCTTTGCAAAGTTCAGGCACTGGCCAGCCGAACAGCAGCATCAGAAGCAAATATATCAGAGAGAAAGAACAAAAGTAAGGTAAATCCATGGGTTTATGCATGCTGTGCACTGCTGACAAGAATGGCACTCCTATCTGTGCCAATCTGATCATCAAAAAGCCAAGCTGAAGAGTCTCCTCTGACCAAGACAAAGTGTGTTCCCTACACAACCCACTGCTGGTCACAACAGATCTAAATGCATATAAATGCCAGACTCCATCTACTTCCTCTTGCATAACTCAGGGTGGGATCTTTACTCATTGGTCAACAATGTATCCAACAAGGAAATGTGGAAAAATTACTGAAACATCAACTCCACACTCAATCCACCCTACACCTCAGAAACTTACAGGTGGTGTAGGATAAGGAAGGACTCAAAAGAACAACTCAATGTCTCTTTTGGAGAATTTCTACCAACAGAGCAACTGCAAAGCCTAGACAGCAAATTAGTGCTGCTCCATCTGCTTGCAAAACTCCTGAGAAGCCAAGAGTAGCAACCTTTCCCCTGGGATAGCAAATGGCAGCCTCTCACCCCAAAATGGTGAAATCACTCCACAAAGCTGATACATCAGAGAAGCTTCCAATGCAACACAGCAGACCACAGCCCATCCATCACTTCGCTCAAGTACACTGACACGTGATTTTCCTTAAGTGCATGTCATCCTCTCTGCCATTACCTATACACACGTCTGGTAACACACCACATGCCTATCTATCGCTTCAGCCATGTTCTCTCTTTTGGGAAAAACAGGAGACATGTTTTGTTCCTTTTTTAGGTTGGTTTTTTTTTTTGTTTTTTTTCCAGGCAAATGTTGTTCTCAGTTTGTATTGCAACCAACAAGCCCTGCACCTGGAGTGGGAGATGCCTGGTTTGGGAGGAAATTACTAAAGACTTGCATGCATTTAGCTGGCTATTAGATCTTGAGAATTCCTGAAAATTTTCTAAGTGATAAACTGCAGTAATTGTTAGAAAAAAAAAAGAAAGCAAAAAAAAAAACAAAACACAAACCCACCACAAACAAACAAACAAAAGCAACACAGCCTTCACACTCAGTGAAGGCAGCAGATTTACCATAATGCCTCAACAATCTATGGGAGCCATTTACTTTGACAGAACACGAATTCCCCGAGCGGTTCGACAGTGGCAATAGAAACAGAGGAGCCAATAAATTATAACCTTGTGTGTAATGCATCTACCATTATAAACCACTCTTAGCCTCCTGCTTTATCCCCTTGGGGGGCCACTCTAACAGTTGCTGGATTTCCTTTCTGTTATTCTTCCAGTGTGCTCTTTTCAGTAGTCTGGACTCTTTTATAATGTCTAATACCATACTCTACATTTATATAGCACCTTTAACATAAACAACCCAAAATATGCAACACCTTTAGAAACAGATGGGGTTTACAGGCTGAAATAGAGGTACTGGGAGGCACATGCTACTCTGTGTATCAATAGAACCCCAAACATTTCAGGCATATACTAGTACGTAAACACTCCACTTTCAGATCTCTCATACAGAAGATGTATACCACATATCTGAAAACACCTACAGTACTTTGAAAGAGTTTCTGAAACATGGTCTTGTACAACTTTAGGAGCAGCCCCAGTGCCAGTTTATCCCTAGCCCACCCCTTCTCACGCATTCAGCACTCTGGATAGACTAAGCCTGCAATAAACTGGGAGAAGAAGGAAGACAAAACCAGATAAACTAATACAAGACTCCCAGAATTTTGCCAAAGTTAATTTAGCAGCATTTGTTGATTTCAGAAAATACCATCTATGTAAAGAAGAATTCCTCAAAGCATAAGATCTAGAAGCAAAACACAGGCATAATAGTGACATGGAAGCTGGCCCTGCTCTGTCTTCTAAGGTTAATTAAAACTCTCAGAGAAACAGATCCCCAGTGTGACTCTAACATATCAGTCCAAGGATATGAGCAACTCTGAAGTCTGACCGAAGTGACCTTGGCTCTCTGCCATTACCTTTCACAATTAGCATTTTCCGGTCTCACCAAAATAGCCCATAATGGTATATCCCATTTTATATAGCACATTACCTAAAATGAAAGGTACTAATTAGTAAAAGTGTAATTTGCATTTATGCCCCAGGCAGCAAATCTATAACAATTTCTGAAATTAAATACATTTTTAAATGTGTATATCTCAAGGAATCGCTTCAGCTTTCTCCAAGAGAACAAAGCTAGCAAAGACCAACATTAAGACCAAAAGGGATGCAGTTCTGCTCTTCACTACCAGTCTGAAAAAGCTTCATTCTAGGTTGGTTTGTACCATCCATTGTTTAGTACAGAGAGAGGTCCTGTTCTCTTGTCTCTAGGAGAGCTCGGCAATCAGCTGCATCAGCAGCTCCAAGAAGGATTATTCTCCCCTGCTGCTTTTTTTAAAAGCAGATTAGTTCAGACTTTCTTTCACTGTAATGAACCTTGTAAGGATCAAGCATATTGCATTGATTTCCAGGATAAAATTGTTGCAGTCAGTCAAAAGGCCAAGCAAACAGTTTCACAGAGCCACACTCCCCCAGCAGACCTACTGCCCTAGAATCACTCATTAGCCCCAGCAAGGGGGGGAAAAAATGCAGTTGTTAACTATAAAAGCCTGTCTCCGTTTAGCACATATCTAGGGCTAAACTACAGCAGTTACTCTGTCACCCCATGACTCCTCCCCAGCAGAGGAGGGGAATCAGGGAAAGGAAAGAAGACCCACAGGCTGAAATGAAAACGGATTTAATGAAATAACCTAATTAATACCAGTGCCAATATGAAAGTTATACTCAGCCAAACAAGAGTGTTGTAGTCACAATTTCCAGGAAGGTAGTCCTAAAGAGCAGGAAACATGTGAGGAGAAAGCAAAGCAAGAAAACCAAGGAGCCCCCATTCCCCTTAGCAAACTTCCGCCTGGTATGGGATACACCTGTGAGCCGACTCAAGTCAGCTGTCCCAGCTGACTCAGAACTGCTAATGGCCTGCAGGTCACGGCTGGCCTGTGTTTCTGTCCCAGCAAAACACGGAGAAAGCCAAAAAGTGATTTTCAAGTCATGTGTAACTTTGCTTTCTCTGAAATTCAGATGGGTAACAACCTACACAGAAATGGACAACTGAACAGAAGATGCTCACTGAAATCCTATTCAAAGCCAGAAGATGACAGAATGTGATGTGTTTTTATTTACTGTATGATATCTGCAACAGTGGCTAGGGAAGTAACAACTTAAAAATCTGCCAATTTATGGTTTTTAAAAAAATGAAAATTAAACCACCTAAAAATTTGCATAAATATATAAATTTGTTCTCAAGCAGCTTTCCCTGTCAAGCATTTCCTCACATGCACAACCCCTGTAGTATCATAGCTTGACTGGGATTTAAAGATACAGAAACCAGAGATTGTCTTCTTGCTGGATGATCACAAAAGCTTGGTCAGGGTGCAAGAGCCTGCCTCTGCAACACACATCCTGCAAGTGCAACAAGCCTCCCACTCAGACCCTATCTCCTGTAAGAGATTGCTCTCTGGACATCAGACCGTGAGAATATCGTATTTTAAACTACCTGATGAATGCAAACTTCCCTTCTTGTAATTCTGAAACTCAAGATGACAGGACCTTTCTGATATGACAAAGCCACAACCCTAAGTCCAGTTGAAAATTAAACAAGAAAAAGAGGGCAGAATCCCATTGCATTTTTTCTTCTTTAGCTTTTGACAAATCACTATTAAATACCTGAAGATCAGCGAGGTCTACATCTCAGTAACAAAGGATCTACCCTTCCAGAAATACTGCCAAGCATATTACACTTCAGAGTCCAAAACTGAATTTCATGGAACAATGTATGGCATTTGCCATCATTTCCTGTAGGCAAAGCTTCAAAAAGCCTGTACAAGTCTATTCATTTTTTATTCAACAAAAACAAACAAAAAAACCACCATCAAATTAATTCCAATTAATTGAAACATTTAGGATAGAAATACAACTTCACAAGGGATCTCTGAATTGACCTTTCCAAATCAAAAGCCTATACATTGAACTACAGCTCAAGCAGATTTTATGAAAGATCAAAGACAATTAAATAAATCCACTATGTATATTGCATTAGCAAAAAGATGAAGGTGACAGTCTTCAGAGCATCTCCATTCCAAAGTCTCCTAAAGAAATCCTACAGTAAATTTTCTCATACCGAATTATACGATACACAGAGCACTGGGAGGAATTGATCGTGTCCCCTCTCAGTCAGTCAGCGAAACCCTTGCCATTGATTTTAAAGGGAGCAAGATCAGGCACTCGACTGCAGTGTTAAAATAAATAAATGCGTATGTTGCAGTAATCCCCTTCAGTAAATCACATCTTATACATTAAAATGATACGACGTTCCCTTGGGAGGGGAAACTTCAGCTTCAAACCCCACTCAGTTCTGGCTGTCACGAGGACTCTGTGTGGCAGCAATGGCACTTTGTTGTGCCCCGAGAAGGGAGGTGAAAACTCGGGGGTAAGCCGAAAGTGCCGGGTACCAGACTCGTCGAGCATATTTAGCGACTTATTCTGGCAGGCAGCACGGCAACGGAGCCAGATCCTGCCTGCACCTGACAGGCACCTGGCAGCGGCCGGCACGCCGAATAAAAGCACGCTCAGGGCACTTCGGGGTTCGTAACACCGAGAGCCAAGTCCCGCTCTCCTGCACTCGGGGTTGCCTCGGGGCCCTTCGGTGCTGCGGCTGCCAGACAAACCGGTACGAACCCCCGCCAGGAGTCCCGGCGTAGCCCCGACCCCTCCTGTTGCCCGCGACCACCCGGAGTACTTAAGAACATCCTCTCCCTAGCCTCCTTCCTTTACATTACTAGAGTCAACCGTAGCGACTGGCCGCACGACCAGCGCGCGTGTAACCCGCCGGGAGGACAACCCCTGCTACCCTGCGGGACGGGACGTCCCGCCGGCAAACTGGGACGGCCCGACGTCCTGCGGAGACGCGCACACGCCCGTCCGCGCTCCTCCGGCCTCGCCGGCGGCCCCCACCCGCCCCCAGTCCGGCACCCACCTTTCCCAGCAGAGCGCTGCGGCTGGCGGCCGCCAGCTCTCGCAGGCTGGCAGCGGCCGAGGCAGCGGCGGCGGCGACGGCGCTGGGGGCGGCGGCGGGCTGGGGGTACGCGGGAGCCGCGGCGCTGGGGCTGCCGCTGGCGCCCCCGGCGGCGCGGGGCCGCTGTCGGATGCCGTCCAAGAGGCGGACGAGGAGGATGTTGGCGGGCAGCTCGTCCACGCCGCAGCCCACCAGGATGCGGCACTCGGGGCAGCGCAGCTCGTGGCGAGAGCTGACGATGCTCTCCAGGCAGCGCCGGCAGAAGGTGTGCTGGCACGGCAGCACCTTGGCCGTGGTGTCCAGCCGCTCCAGGCACACGGAGCATTCCAGCAGGTCCAGCAGCGACGACTCGTCCATCGCCGCCGCCGCCGCCGGCTCCCGCTCCGCCGCCGCTCCGCCGCTCCGCCGCCCCCTCGCCTCCGCCTCCGCCCCCGCCCCGCTGCCGCCTCCTCCGCCTCCCCTCCGCGGGGCAGCGCAGGGCCCCGATGCCCCTAGGGCCGCCACGGCCGGTGGCGGAGGGGGGCGGCCGGCGGAGGCGCGGCGGGTGGCATCGGGAGTACGCGAGGAGCCGGCGGCGGGGCTGCGCCCGGCGGCGGGGCGCGGCGACCTCGGGGGCTGCCTGGGAAGCGCTGCCCGGCGCCGTGCGGCGCAGTGGTGATGCCAGCGGCGCTGAGCGGAGCGGTCCTGGAGGAGGGCAGCTGCCTGCCCGCGCCTCCTCTCCACTGCCCGGCACAGCTCGGCACGGCGCGCCTCCGTAGCTGCGGCGGGGCCCAGCGCGGCCCGGCGAGCCGCCCGCCGCGCCTCCGCGCGGGGCGGGGAGCGACGGGGAGCCCTGGGGGGGCGCCCGCAGCACAGCTGCCGCCCCGCGGGCGGGCCCCGCCGCCTCTCCATGGCTCCCTGTAACCCGACCCGGCAGGTCTCGACGCCCGCCTTCCTCCGCCGCGGGTCCCTCTTCCTCCTCCTTACGGAGGCTGCCGGACGGGCCGTGCGGCCGTACGCTGCCAGAGGCAGGAGGAGGGGACCCCCCACCCCCTTTCGGGGAAGCCAAGGACACCCAGGCAAGGGTGTGTGGGAGCCCCGATAGCCCGGCCGGGGCTTCACGCCCCGAGGGGAGCGGAGGTCGCGTAGCTGGCTGGCCAGAAAAGGGGTTCACGGGCACAAGCTGCTCCTCCCGGGCGCAGCTGCTGCCCGGGCACCGAGAGCAGGACCCCGGACTCTCGCCGCCGCCCGGCCCCGTCATCCTTGGCGACGCGGCGCCTCCTGGCGGACGCGGCGAAACAAGACCCCACTGCATCGCCAGTGCTCCCCGGAGCTTCGGCACGTCCCCAAGTAGTACTGAAATCGGCGCTGGAAGGTGGAAAGAAGAGTCAACGTCGCACCTTTTCTCCCTGTCGGGTGTCCTGAGCTCCAGTCCGCTTCCCGCCCTGGTGCGGTCCTCTCTCCACCCGGTTCCTGCGTCCGGGATGCAGCATCAGGACTGTGGCCGGGGTCCCGTGTAAACTGGTCTCGAGGCACAGATGGAAGGAGCAGGTCAGAGTTTCATATTCATTGGGTGTATTAACCACCGGAGATTTTTTAAAAACCGCTATGCAAACACTTGCCCATGTAGAACATGAGCAGAACTATCACTTAGAGGAGCCTCGGGAGAAGCCCCATTATTCTAATAAATGTTTCTTTCAAAAAATCCCCTTTTGGCTAATACTTATCCATGAGTACAATTAAAGGCCCTGTTTAAGCCAGGCATTACAACTGAAATGCATCATCGTGTTGTCAAAAAGAATTCTCGCTTGTGGTCCATCTCCTATCCAGTGCTTTCTTCTGTACCTGTGCCCACGCTGTAACAGCACTTCTACATTCCAGGATTGTATCCAAGGACTTGCAGAATCCCTCCTGGTCCTCTCTTGTGGTAACTTTACAACTGACTTTTTGTAAGAGTTGTCTCAGGAGGGCTGCACAAAATCTGTCTGCTTTATGACTCTGCAATTAACTTCTGATGTCTACAGCAAGATGACCCAGTTGTGATAAAGGTAATCTAGGCGCTGTGTAGGAAAATCTAAATTTCAATGTGCAAAAAGTCATGAGCCTCTTGCTGCCTCTGTGTTACTCTAGAATAGAAGGAGTAAGTGTAAAGCTAAATCAAAGCGCCCGATGCAGAGCGCAGGTCATCATTTGTTGCTGAGTAATGTACAGTAATCTAACTTGTGTCCTTGCAGAAAGAAACACCAAACTCAACACTTTTAAACTACAAATAATACTACTGCCTGCAGAAATGTGAAATACAATATCAAGGACTTGGGTTTTCTCTGGAGTAAGGTTGTTAATTTAAGAAAAAGGAGTAATGGAGAACCTTTAAGGATAAAAGGCATTGCTTCAGCAAGGAGATGGAAATACTGGGAAATCTGTAATGAAATGCATAATCATTTTAGCACCTCAGATTGCTTCCTTCAGAGGTGAAAACTTAAATATCACTGTCAAAACATAAAAGCCAAAAGCACTCTGTTACACAACAGTCTAAATCCAGTAACTACAAGGGTGCTTTTCATCCATCCTTCCTTCAGGTTGCTCCAGGGCTTTCAGCCAAACCAATCTGTCACCAGATCTTTCAGAGTCACCCAGTTTCATATCCTCAAACTATGAAAAGTTCTCTTGGAGAACCAGCATCAAAAAATGATGAAAGGGTCACTTGATATTGGATGAGCTTTAAGATGTGCAGATGTGCAAAACATTTACTATTCAGTAGAAGAAATTGGTGACACTCTTAGAGTCTTCTGTAATCGACCTGTAAATCACCCTCTTGGACAGGAGCTAGTTGCTGTCATGGAGAAGCAGTGGCAAAGCTACAGCAGATCCCTGCAATGGGCAGGAGGATAGGGAGCTGTTGAATCACAATGGAGGAGTGCACATGAGGGACAAAGCTCCCAAGGGACACTGAAGAGGGTGGAGGAAAGGAGGAAACAGAGGAGGGCACAGAAAAGCAAACAGGAGAAGAAAAAGTGGTGAGAACAAAGAAAGGGAGACAAGAATTTTTAAAAGGAAAGATTGATACAGAAAGGGTCTAGAGACACGTAAAAGCACACTTCTGTGAAATGGAGGGAGAGACTTGTGAGTTGGGCTCCAGCTATAAAAAAAGTCTCCTGAGTGTTTGAAGAGCCTTTGATGTCAAATGAAGCATTTTCATTCTTAAAAGTTTAGCGTGTGTTTATGTGCTTCCTTGTGCCTGTTCCTGAACAAGGGTTAGGCCAGGCCTGAAGGAAATGAAAGAAAAAAAAAGTCATCACACATACTTTTTGCCAAAGAGACTGTGGGAAATACTACATTAAATATTAACAAATTAAATACTCAGATTATTACCTTTGGAAATAGGAAAAAGATTAAACTCTCAGAAGTTTGCGATAAAACACACAGAAAAGAAAGACATAGAGAATATGCAGTGGGTTTTGGGTTACTTTAAAGAAGTATGGATTTTATAATTTCCCTGTCTCAGCTGCCAAAACATCAAGCTTCAGATTGTAAGTGTGAAGAGATTATTTGTGAACTAATTAGGTAATGTGATTACCATGGTTCTTAAGCAGAGGTGCTGTTTTACATAGGGGGGCAAAGATGCACATTTTTGCTGCACATCCCTTGGTGAGGGTGTTTGAGGAGACAGCTGACAAGCAACTCCTGTTTCAGGCCGTGGAAGCAACTTCATTCCCATGGTGAATGAAATAAATTATTCTTGATGCATTAACTTTGAAGAGAAAAAGAGACTCAACAAGGCAAAACACTCTTGCAGGTGAGTGGAGTGATACTGAAGCATTCCAAGACTGCATTTGTACCTGTCCTTAAATTATAATAAAGTACTAGGTACTGCTTAGTGTCTCAATTAAAAAAACCCTACACTATTTAAAACCTGTTCTGCTTTTCCTTTTCTTTTTCCCTGCATGGTCTTTCTTGCTCTTCAGAACAGGAGAGACTGACAGGTTTTACTGTCTGTAGCTCTATCCCTGTTGGTTTCAAAGGCATTTTGTGGGCATAGTATGTAGACCTTACACTTTCAGCTTTGCTTTCATATATCTACATGCTGCTCTTGAAAATAGCTTACTTGTTTCCAATCTTCTACCAAATGGGATCCAATTATGTTGAAATTGTTCTCCATCCTTGCTTGTATGCCTGCTTTACTTATAAGGGTCTGCAGCACAATAACTATTCAGTTTGCACAGCTAGGGAACACTTGCCTGCTAAATAACAATGAGTAGCTCTTATTTATATGATTCTCTCCAAACCTGTGAAGCAGTGTAAGAATGGTAAGCATTATTATTTTAGAATGAATCAATGTAATTAACTTGCAGAAGAATGCACAGCAGTCTATTTTTACTATTGTGTTTTGTCTCTGTTTAAATGATCATCGAGTTATTGTTACATTACTTGCTTTATTTACTTTCTGATTCAGAAAATTGAGGCCTTGTTGGACTTCTGAAGTGAATGATCTTAACACTAAGCAGAGGGAAGTTATAGCTGGCAAAAAAAATACCAAATGGATTTCAGACCATGGTAATATTTCTGCAAAATGGACAAGTCTGATGATGGGATATTCTGTTTGCTCATTTCACTGGAGCTGAGATCTTTGATCAAGATCAAGCTATCTACATAAACATTCCCCTCCAGTGTAGAAGCCTAGAAATAGCTCTGCAAGACAGGCTGTTCTTACACATGGAGAAGGTAACCTCTCTGTTGCCTGTCAAAAGACAGATTGTAGAGAATCGGTGGCTGAAAATCCTTATAGAAGCTACAGCAGGACCCCCACACCCAAAGCATATTTGCTAGATGTGCAGTGAGAGCTGCACAGCAGACAATGCCTGGCTTGTCCATGTCCACAGCATTAAAAAAAAAGAAAAAAAGAAAGAAAAAATCATGGTAAAACTTGTCAAATAAACTGTGGTGGCTTGATGGGCTGCCATACTGAGACTCGTTACAATACCTGTCCTGGCAACATATGTGTGACAGCCTACCCTTGCATCAAGGGTATACCAGACAGTGTATCTGAGATCCCTCGTATAAGGCAGACATAGAAAACCCATTCAGTTGGACTTTGGAGTTTTTTTAATGTCAGTTTAAAGGACTGATTCAGGAGGATATATTCCTTAAATTTCTCTTGAGAGCATTTTTAAAACTGAAGAGAAAGTCTTTGCTCACTTTGTGTTTAACCACAGCATAGAAACCGGGAAAGAAAGAAAGAAGGGCATCCAAATACCTCTGCCGTCTCCTTACATGCACGTTGGTCATTTTGGTCACAGGTCAGAAAGATGTGTATTTAACGGTGCAGTGAAATGACAGCAGATGCTCAGGCAGGCTCTGCAGCTGCCATGCCTTATTGCAGCCGGATGCTGTCCTGCCTCGGTACGCGAGCGCCCAGCCGGGGGGTGCGGAGTGCCTCTGACATGCATCCGTGTAGCTTTGGTCCGCGTGAAAGCGGTTGGCTGCGGCACCCTGGATGGATTGAAAAAGGCAGTCGTGGAGCCAGATTGTTCCGACTGGCCTGCCCCAGGGGTGGAGAATTTGCCGCTGAATATGAGAGTAAAGGCTTAGCTGAGAAGTTGTGAGGTATTTCCAGGTGACCAGGATGTCCCAAGGAGTCCACAAGGAATTCACACTGCAGGAGAAGGACTGCGTCGCTGGGAGGTTCCATCACATGAGGAAGAACAACTGAAATGGACTGATGCTTGAGCCTGAATGAGAGACTGTTTGAGTGGACGCCCAGATGAAGATATGGACTCCGCCGGACATTTCATCAGAAGTTTTCTGATCTGATGATGTGTTTGGGTGCAGGGATTATGGTATGAAATAAGGGGTGGCTCCTCTCAACAGCCCTGTACAGTCAGTAGTGTCTCTTCATGAGACATCCAGACAAAAAATAACCCTGAAAAAATGCAAATTAATTTGATCATAAAAATTACTGATAAATGCTAATACTCTGTACATTAAGAAAAATGACTGCATTGAATTGTGCTTTTGTTTTCATAAACTTGTGAATTAAAATGGCTCTTTCTCTGAGAATACATGGTGTCTGTGCCCAGGAAGAAGGGAGTGGTGGGTGGAAGGTATTTTTAAGATTTGGTTTTATTTCTCATTATCCTACTCTGATTGGATTGGTAATGAAATAAAGTCATTTTCACTAAGAAGAGTCTGCTTAGTGTGATCTAGTGTGAGGTGTCCCTGCCCATGGCAGGGGGGTTGGAAATGGGTGATGTTTGAGGTCCCTTCCAACCCTGACAATTCTGTGATTCTTCTTTGCCCATGGTAATAATTTGTGAGTGATCTCCCTATCCTTATCTCAACCCATGAGCCTTTCCATTTTCATTCTCCTGTCCATCTGACCAGAACAGCGATAGAGTGGCTTAGGTGAACACCTAGCATCCAGACAGGTTCAATCCAACACTCTTCTTGTGGTGTTTCACTGAGATAAGACTTCAGACACACCTGAGCAGCCAGCAAAGCAGCACAGCTGCAGTAAGGCCACATTGCTAGCAGTGACCCACATATGGCATCATAGTTATTTCTCTGTTATGATTTTCATGTCACAACTGTGAGAAGACAAACTGTCTCATCATTGTCCTACCACTAATGAAATGCTGTCCACATCCACTTGTTTTAGAGAAATCCATTGCAAGGAGTAAGAAGAGACTGCTATTGTTAATCTATACATTTCTAATTGAGGGTTTTAAGAGTTTAAAATTAGCTGAATTTATCTTGTGTTGAAGTTGGCTTTAAATGTCCAGTTCCAGTAAACTTAGTGCTTGGCATTTGAACTTCTCTGCTTTGTGTGCCATCATAAAGATTGAGCTATGTTCAGCTGAAGATGGTTAATATCTCCAGTTTTAGTTAGGGTTACTCAGTAACTCTAGTTACAGTAGCCAACTGACAAACCTGGTTTGCCTGGAGCTCTGGTTTTTTCTCCTCTTGTGCATATCTACCCAGTACCCAGTAGATAGGCGCAGCAATTGTGTTTCTGTCCCCAGGACAATGGTGATGCCAAGGTGGCTGATTCTGACTTCTGCAAGGCAAAATTCTAGGTTATCCCCTCCCCAGCACAGCCTGAACTGTTGTGTAATCACTGTTTTCCTTAGCAGACAACATTGCATGTTCAGTTAATTGATGCCTGATCAAGTTAACAAGCCATCTGCAGCTAAATCACTGAAGAAATACCGTGTATTGTAAAATTCTTCATGTCCTTATCATGCTTCTGACTTAATAAATGTAGGGTTTATTTCAAAGCAGAATTAACTTTCCTTGTGTGTGGTTCAGGAATAACTTTGATTTTTATTTGTAAAAGTTTGGAAGAATGAGGATTAATTACCATGTGAGAGAGAACATGGGTACATTCATTCAGCATTGACTTCTTAAAATTGAAGAGGGAAAAGAGCAGCCAACAATGCTGCTGAAGTAAAAGTTTAATGCAGCACAATGTTGTAATTTTCTCTCTAATGAGGTGTACCACCTCTAGGAACAAAACAGGCACTGTTTCTGCAGACAGGCATGTCCTTGGAAACATAAAGACTCTATGTGCATCTTCATAGTTTCGAGCTACAGACAATACAGGCAGGGACTAACTCAATAGCCTTTATTAATATTCAAACAAGCAGCTGCCAACACTTCATCCCAGGACAAGCTGAAGCTCCTTACATAGCTTTTACTACTGTAATAGTTGGGTTCACTGGCAGTAGATTGGAAAACATGCAATACTAATCAACCCTCCCTGCTTTGGTTAGCCTACCATTTAATCCTTCCCAAAGTGAAAAACATTTACTACGTATGCAATACAATGCTCCCAAGAGGCTTCAGGTTCAAAAGAGACATTTCAATTTTGTTTCTTAGCAACATACATCCAATAAGAGTGAAACACTATACAAACTGTAATATATTTGTGCTGTTTTAATCTATAGTGCAGTATTTTACCGTGGCTGAGGAAGCACCCTGCTACAGGATCTTTATATCTCTTGTAATGAGACACATGCATTTTTTGTTTTCCCATGCTAAATTACCTGCTGCAGAATATATTTCTGAAGACACTGTAATGTATTCATGAATAATAAATAAAGAGGTACGTTTTGCTCTAATAAGGGCATGCTTGCCAGGATTAAAATGTGGTCCGTTACACAGGAAGAGATCTTTCGATGTTTCATTCAATAGCAGCATTTGGGTATCTTGCGAGGACTTGATTTCTAGAATGAGTATCAGCCAGCTTCCAGTCTGGGACCAAAATTTTTGTGATACTTATTTCTTGGGAGGACAGTAGGCATGGCCTAATACTGTCTTCTCCCTCCAATGGCTGTCTTGATGTCAACAAAACCAGTTTTGTGGTTCCTCAACTTTAATGTCACATTGAGGAAGAGGAAGAGCCAGTCAGGTCTCCAAAAACACATAGAGAAATATGTCCTACAGAGGAGCTTTCCAACTTTCTCTCAGTGCAGGTATAACTCTTCACCTCCCCAGTGCCTGCAAAGAGTACTAGAAAATGTGGTATTTAGCTTCTTTCTATGCTTTTAATCCTTGTATATAGTTATCTTTAAAATTCAGAAATTACTCATCTCTAGAAAAAAAATGTAGCACATGTATTCTGTAAGTGTCTGTTAATAACAGTTCCAGCACATGAACACTGCATTTTCAATAGGCAAATATTAGAAAGGTGGAAATGACAAAATTCCCTCTGTAAAGAAGTGCCTTCTTGCTATTTAATGCAGTATGCAAGATAAAAGAAAATAGCAAAAATGGTGTCCTGCCTTTCATCAGCTTGTAAACACCCGATTCAAGAAATACTGCAACATTTCCTGTTCACCATCATTTTCCTTCCCAGGGAAGCTTATGCCTCCATCCTCATCATGCTGATGTGAAACTTCATTTTCTCTATTTAGATACTTCTACAGATTGACTTCTGTTCTCTAGCAGTGTGATCTGAAGAAATCAGTCTGACGTATTTGGAGAAAAATGGTTTGAGAGGAGGCCCATAAGTATCTAATACCATAGACAGAATGTAGTTATATGAGTTATTTAACACTGAATGTGCTAAGGAGAACAATACCACACAGAAACACCAGGTGGAACTAGGAGGAGAAAAAAGAAGGGGGAAAAAAATCCCTCTTTATAGTTTGACAAGTTTTCTGAAGAAATACTTGTTCTAAATGCAGTCATGGTAGGAAAAAAAAATTACTCACATTTCTCTAATTATCAGCTTCTCTGGTTGCATACAAAATTTAACAGGCTGATTGGCTCTTTAAAGCAAAGAAGCAAAAAATCTACTCAGAAATAATGAATATGAGAACTCAGCCTAATACCAGCCTGACACTGCTCTTTCCATGCAAAATTTGGTGGCAAGATGGTTTCCTACTTGTACTGGGCTCTAATTACCTGGTCTTTTAAAAGAAAACCTAAATACTTTGTAGCTCTTGCTGAGGTCAGCTGAAAGTTGTAGTTGCTGCCTGCCTTTGTAAATGAGGTTATAAAAATCAACAAGCTTCATCAAAACACAGAGGAAATGAATCACAGGGTGAATTGGTACAATTTCTCTTGTGGAAATTGTTAATTCAGACAACTTGGACCATCTCAATAGTATGAAAGAAAGAGGGTTTTCCCCTACTGAAGACCAGTGCATTGCAAGTCCCTGGGGTTAATAGCTAGCCCCTTATTTGCTCTTAAACCCTGAATAGGAACTCACCTTCAACTGTAATGTAATGCTGTCTACACATTTTACAGAGGGCAAAGAGCCAAAGATAATCCTGAAGTGAAGTTCTGGAGCAACCTCTGCTTTTTGCTTGCAGAGAGTTATCATAGGAGGAGGTCCTTTGTGGTGGTAGCTCCAAATCATCCCCGTCCTCCATAAACAGAAGGGGTGCATATCCACCTCTATACTGAGAAATTACACAAATTACACTAAGAAGTATTTCAGATTTTCTGTCTTTAGATTCTCCTTCTACAGGAAACACATTGCAAGATCCTGAGATTTGTAGGATTCAAGAAATAGGGAAAAAAAGAATCTTTCTCTGCTGTTCATGTGTCCTGTGCCTGTTTTTAGACCTTTACATTTGTTTAATACCCAGTTAGATATCACCGTTAAGCTTCAAGTGACTTCCCACGTTGAAATACAATAATGTTTTTTACAATTAACCAGTCCAGGATACATTTGAAGGGGAGTTTTTCATATGCCACTGCATTATACTCACACAGGCACTAAAAGCAAAAACTTAAAAATTCTGTTTCTGTTGATCTCAAATACTTAACTGGAGGAATAATGTAAAAAGTGTATTGTCTGTAATACAGTAATTTATCAAGTATTCACTGCCCAGCATTCAAAGTGATTTTCTTCTGTGTGATGGAGGCATTCATGTTTCCTGGATCGAGAAGAGATCATTCATACTGAGTTTTCTGTATGAGTACCCCTTAACAAATTGGCACTCATTTTTCATAAGCTTCTCTGGGATTTATCTTCCTCATGGGCATTACAACCAGAGCACTTATATGCTAGATCAGTTACAGAAGAAAACACAGAAAGGACCTGAATATAATCAAGGCAACCAGCACCAGAACAAGGGGACAGAGTCTCAAGCTGCGCCAGGGGAGGTTTAGACTCGAAGTGAGGAGAAAGTTCTTCACTGAGCGAGTCGTTCGTCATTGGAATGTGCTGCCCAGGGAGGTGGTGGAGTCACCATCCCTGGAGGTGTTCAAGGAGAGATTGGACGTGGCACTTGGTGCCATGGTCTAGTCATGTGGTCTGTGGAGACAGGTTGGATTCGATGATCCTTGGGGTCTCTTCCAACCTTAGTTATACTGTGAAAGACTATTTTCTTTTATTTGCATAAATGCTCACTACATCCTCAGCTTTCTAGTTTATATATATATATATATATATATATAAGGTTTCTTTCTCCTGTGTTAATTTGTTAACTTTCCCCCTTTTTATTTCCCATCTGAGAAGTCAAATTATAATAGCTTATAACTGGAAGGCCAGTTCATAGTCTCTTACCCCTTCTGTAATAACTCATCCTTGTGCAAAAACAGTCAATGTGGCCCAGCAGAGCAGCATTTATACCTCATTTGCAGAGCGTAAATCATATAGTCCAGAGTATTGCACGTTAGGTTTTTCATCCTGGAATTTAAAAATGAACATAATCAATGAAATTACATACTATCCAACACTGCCTTTCCAGACCACATTTGCATGTCGTAAGAGCTACTGTGTGTTGTAAAAATCTGCATATGGAGGAAATGCTCATGTGAAAAGACAATAAATTTGCAAGATCTTCTTTCCCCAGCAAAATCTTACAATAAATTGTTTTCTAAACTAACTAACTGGGAACTCACCTCTGTTTGGCTAAAGCAGAACATAGAGGTGTTTATAACTGGGGGTGCAAGTAATAGCATTTAATAAATATGACTAGAAAATTATACACTTTGGTCAAATGTCAGGTTGCTATTCAGGAGTAACAGCATCACATGCTTTTTTAGGAAGTCACACAACAAAATAATGGAAAGGCAATGTAATATGACCTCTGTGACAGCAGGGCTGAGACTGATATAATCATTTTGTGCTGCCTGGTTTATGCAAATGGATGAGCCAAGCCCTGTAATGTTAACACCATGGGCCAAAATACTATAAATATTTCTGACAAAATGAGTGGGGAAAGAGAGAAAGTTTTACTGCTTCCCACTTTTACTTTGACTTCAATATGTGGCAAGTTTCATAGTATCGTGGTATCAGTCAGGGTTGGAAGAGACCACAAGGATCATCTAGTTCCAACCCCTCTGCCATGGGCAGGTACACCCCACACTAGATCAGGCTGGCCAGAGCCTCATCCAGCCTGGGCTTAAACACCTCCAGTGACAGGGCCTCAACCACGAGGTATGCCAACAAATGTTAATACTATGCTAAAATGCAGAGCTTGGAGTAGAAAGGTGGCCCCTCATCTCTCCAACAGACAGGAGAGGGACAGTTTCCCTTTGAAAACTCTGACCCTTCAAGATGCACTGCCCAGATATATGTATATTATGATGCTGATGATCTCCAGGCACATAAAGGAAGATGCAAAGGGGTAACTTCATCCTTCATCACTGCAGAGTCTGGAGGTTATAGGCAGTGGCTAAGATAGATGTCAGGAGCTGCTGCCACAAATGCTTAGAAGCATGGATGAAAAGGAGACATTTCAAGTATACAGCTAGTCCAGCCTTGTTTAGTTGATTAGATAGTGTTGGATGATAGGTTAGACTTGATGATCTCAAAGGTCTTTTCCAACCTGGTTAATTCTGTTCTATTCTATTCTAGTTGATTACACTCACACAGAAATCAGTATAGATCTTTGAAATGTTTGAAGGACACACCAGGAAGGCTTTTCTCCCAAAGCAAGCACTTGAACGTGAAGCCTCAGCCACAAAGTGCTGAATAACAGAAGTGGCTGAAATACAAACTTGTGCTGTCAGTTCCTGTTTCTTTTGGTGGACTCTGTCAAAGCAGCTTCCACCTATCTTAGCAAAGGAAGTCTGAACAGCTGACCTCTTTCCTGGCAGAGAAAGAACAAGGTCTAGCACCTCCAGGGAGGTCGTTCTATGACAAATGGGGCTCAGTTTAGGTCTTTCTGTTACCTATTTCTGTTTCAGATGGTTGGCAGCTTTAAATCTGAAGGAAGCATTAGTCCCTGCCTCCACAAAAACATAGATTTGTGGGGGGTTTCTTAACTATCCTGTTTGGCAAAACTGAAACAGAGAAAAGACATTGAAAGTAATCAGATGCCAAGAAAAATCAAAGTGAACTAAGGCTAGAAGCAGTTTGGTATGTTTTGGCTAAATCCACAGCTTAAGCAAACTGTCTAGTACTATCGGGAGGCATACTGCTGCCACAGACGCCTATACGACCAGTTCCCACAATCACGAAAAAGAGGGATATTTCACAACATGTGCTCAGCAACTTGAATAAATGCCCCACTATGAAAAAGGTGGTCCAACATTCAGTGTGCTTGTGTGTCCCTGTGAGCAGCTGGTACCCAGCCTGGTACTGGCAGAAGCAGCTGCCTGGCTCTGGGACAGTCTTCCCCCACAATACACACACAAACACATGCACATTTAGGCCTGCTGTCAGCTATTTCTCCAGTACCCTCCAAAACACACCTTTAAATCCTTCAGACTACCTGCACATCCTCATCTACCACTGCCTTCATCTACCACCACTCCAAAATAAGTCCCAAGTGTGCTTTCCAAAAAAACCCCAAAACCCTACCATAGCTGTAGCCACATGATAACATCTGCTGCAGAAGCCTCAACCCACAGGCTGATCTGTAGAAACCATCCACAAGGAGGTTTGGTGCACGTCAGCCCCTTCACAGCAGTAGTGCTGCAGAGCTGTGGGAAGAGGTTGGTGTACCAGTGGTTGAGACAAAAGCATAATTGCAGTGCCTATTTATATGTTTTCATAATATCTAATGTATTTAAATGTATCTAATTGTAAAGAAGATAATGCCACAGACCTTCTGAAAAAAGCCTTATATATTCACCACAGTATCTTTTATCAGGATGAGCTGCATTCTGCCTCAGAAAACAAGTGGAAGGCTTTTGCAGGCTTGCAAGAGCTGTCTGTCACTTGATGAAAGAAAGATCATAAGGCTTTAGTTTAAACCACCCTATACAAAAAAGATAAGTGAGGGTTGTTTTTTTTAATAAAATCTTGTATAAAAAGGAACTGCCATCTAGGGAAAGACTAAAACAGCTTTATTATTTGACTCCTTAAAACAAAATTTGCTGAGATTTTTAAATGGCAAAAAAAAAAGGAGAGGAACATCTGTAAGGCAGGAGAAGAGCACAGCCCAGCTCAGGTAGGATCCCTTTCCACAGTCCAGACCAAATAGGCAAGCATGGTTAGATATATCACTGTCAAACCCAATCTTTCATCAGTACAAAGAGTGGGCAAATGAGGATGTAGGAGCTCAGATGCACCACATTCTGGGAAAACACACAATGCAACCCCCAGTGCAAAACCTAGCAGATGACACATGTGTGATGTCCTAGGTGTCTTACATACATCTGGATTTCAGGTTTTGATTGCTCCCAGGAAGGGGATATGAGTGTATTTGTCAGCAGAGCACAGGGCTATCTACTGGTAGGGCTATGTCTCCGTTGGTCCCATCCCTCATATGGTGAGGAGTAAGTTCCCAGGGAGGCTAAAAGCTTCCTTTAAGAACAGGTTAGACACGTATCTGCTGGTCATTCTGCCTCAGGCAGAGTAATGCACTAGATCACCTCCCAAGGTCTAGTCTGGTCTTACTTTCTGTGGTTTCTGTGTTAATTCTTAGCTAAATAATGACCTTATTGCTCTCTACAACTACCTGAAGGGGGGTTGTAGTGAGGCGGAGGTTGGTCTCTTCTCCCAGGCAACCAGTACCAGAACAAGAGGGCACAGTCTCAGGCTACATCAGGGGAGGTTTAGACTGGAGGTTAGGAGGAAGTTTTACACAGAGAGAGTGATTGCCCATTGGAATGGGCTGCCTGAGGAGGTGGTGGGGTCGCCGTCGCTGGGGGTGTTCAGGGTGAGGCTTGACAGGATGCTTGGTTGCATGGTTTAGTTGATTAGGTGGTGTTGGATGATAGGTTGGACATGATGATCTCAAAGGTCTCTTCCAACCTGGTTAATTCTATTCTATTCTAAGTGGTAGAATTTGGAAAGCTGATAATGTCTACAGCTCTGTGAAGAATACAAGGGAAATGGATGTTTTGCAAAGGAGTATCTCCTAGAGAAATACTAAGGAAACAAGGATGGTTTTGCACCATTAGTAAAAAAAGCAAATAGAAAGAATAGGACAATACCCTGACATTGCTCTGAATTCAAGAGACCTGTTTATCACATAAGTAAATGGAGAGGATGGTCTGCTCTAGGTGGGAGGAGCTGTTCTGTAGTCAGACTGGAGAGTAAGCCCTTGCAGAACAGGCAATATGCCAACTATTGGGTGAGAAATAAGACGTTTGCAAAGACATCACCACAGACCTGCATCACCATAGACATGCATGGACTCTGCAAAAGCTGTAGGAGAAACTGGAAGGTGTAAAAACATCCCTGGATTGCCAGTCACCAGAAAGTGGCTATAAATGTTCCTTTCTCAGTTTCCCAAGCTGCAAGACTGCTTTGCAAAGGCAGACTGAGCCTACAACACTGGGTAGGTCCCACTTGAAGTGCTATCAGAGCTGGAGCCAGCAGACCTTGAGCAAGGCTGCACATGGGGACAGATGGGTGTAATGGGTGGCTCCTGAGACAGCTGCACACCTTTGGGGATGCTCAGATAATGGCTGGGTGCTGCGAGGGGCTCATGGGGACATCTCCTAGCTGTTTGGCATTTCCATAGCTAGAAGCGGTTTGAGGAACATCTGTAATGCACTGCAATTTCTGTCCTTTGATGGAGTAGGAAAAAAATACTTTTGTGTGTGTGCATACATTAGTGCATCTTCTCCATAGTCAGGTAACTACAAAAGATTTTGGAAGGCTTCAGGTTCATTTTATTGACACTTAGAGTCATCAATGTGTTTTGTCCTATTGCATAAAAATACAACTGTGCTTTGATGGAGAAATAAGGCTTTTGTGGAAGGAAGCAAGAAATTAAGTAATTACAGTTGTCAGAGACAGAACTCTCTTTTCCACACTGGAAAAGGGGGTGTGGGGGGTGGGGGGGAGGAAATACACGTTTCGTGAAACCAGCAAATGCTACTTGCTTTGGATGCAATTTTGAGTCAGGGGAATTACCTTCTAGAAGTATCATTTCTGGGTAAAAATGCTCTTTCTGATAGATCATATGGTGCTGGTGAAAACAGTGAGGTTGAAGACAGGAGTTTTCCTTTGGGTAGCAACCCTGTAGCCCTGATTCAGAGCGACAGTTTTTTACAGACTCTCAGGAAAAAAACCAACATATTGGAAATGGCAAAGCTCTGAGATTGTCAGCGCCCAGAGCACTTGGAAAATGCACACAGCCTTGTCCTGGAGGAGGCATTAATAAGACAGTTAAATCTGTTTTGAGCCATTGCTCCTTTCTCCTCCCTCTCTGTTACAGGGTCCAGATTGAGGTCGAGGAGCCTGATAGGCAGGCGCCGTTAAGGCTGCCTGGAGGGGAGTGGAAGCTTTCATAGAATAGAATAGAATCAACAAGGTTGGAAAAGACCTCAAAGATCATCAAGTCCAACCTATTACCCTACACCTCCTGACTACTAAACCACGGCACCAAGTGCCACATCCAATCCCCTCTTGAACACCTCCAGGGACGGTGATTCCACAACCTCCCTGGGCAGCACACTCCAACAGCTAACAACTCTCTCTGTGAAGAACTTTCTCCTCACCTCCAGCCTAAACTTCCCCTGGCACAGCTTGAGACTGTGTCCTCTTGTTATGGTGCTGCTTGCCTGGGAGAAGAGACCAACCCCCACCTGGCTACAACCTCTTTTCAGGTAGTTGTAGAGAGCAAGAAGGTCTCCCCTGAGCCTCCTCTTCTCCATGCTAAACAACCCCAGCTCCCTCAGCCTCTCCTCATAGGGCTTGTGCTCAAGACCCCTCCCCAGCTTTGTTGCCCTTTGAACCAGAGAGGCAAATGCACGTGTCAGATGCCATGAGAGAAGGGCATGTGCAGTTTACTCGCCACATAAACATTTTGAATTGATTGGTGGGATCTGAATGGCTAATGTGCCATTGAGCTGTTCCATTTTCAAAAAGGGAATTTATAGGGGAGAACCTCCTATACTTTTTGCTCATAGCTTATTGCTTGCTCATTACTCATCACACTCATAGCTTGCATGCTCGTTACTCTCTCACCTCTCTCCCCTGTTCGTTAATGGGATTTAAGGCGGTGACAAGCAGCCTACTTGCTCCTATCTTGAGAGCAATTAGCTTCTTTGTTTTAGCTGCTCAGTGCTAAGGTTGGGCCTTCACTGCAGCAGCCTGCCCTCTCATTTCCTCTAAGTTTGTGGATACTGCCCTTTGGACTATAACTACGAACTCAAATACCTCTTCGTTCAGCAAAGGTTTTGGTAGTTAGCAGCTTGGCGGTTTGTGAGTGAAACACGCTCTTTTACCTGGTTATTTTGAGGTGTATAGCTTGTTACCTCTTAGCTCTGTTGTGAACTCAATGGGGGTTCGGCTATGCCACCCGAGGCAGCAGTGCTGTTCAGTTTCATGTGCACAGGGGGATTCTAATTTGTTCCTCTGTATTCCAAGTTCTGATTGTTCTAGACTGCTATTCTACTGTTTATTAGCCTTCTACCCTGTGTAATTAACCTGTTATCGACTGGGAAATGAACCTGAATAAATTGGCCTGGGAAAACAAATTTTGATATTTCATAAATAATATTAATATTTTATCATATTTACGGCAAATAAATTCATAAACTACAAGAAGCCTACACCTGAAGATCAGCTTCCTTACAATGCCAGAAAACTAGTGTTTATGTTATCAGTGTCTGCTTTCTAAGGTATCTGAAGACCACTGTATAGAATCATAGAATTGTTAGGGTTGGAAGGGACCTCAAGGATCACCTAGTTCCAACCCCCCTGCCTTAGGCTGGGACACCTCACACTAGATCAGGTTGCTCAGAGCCACATCCATCTTGGCCTTAAAACCTCCAGGGATGGGGCTTCCACCACCTCCCTGGGAAACCTCATGCAGCTTGTAAACATTTCCTTTAGTCCTGTTGCTTGACACCCAGGAGAAGAGGCTGGCCCCCTCCTCGCTCCATCCTCCCTTCAGGTAGTTCTAGAGAGCAATAAGGTCTCCCCTCAGCCTCCCCCTCTCCAGGCTGAACAACCTCAGCCCCCTCAGACACTCCTTGTAGGTCTTGTGCTCCAGGTCTTTCATGATCCTGGCTGCCCCTCCTTGGACATGCACCTCAATTTCCTTCCTATAGTGAAGGTCCCAGTACTGAACACAACACTCAAGGTGTTGCCTCACCAGTGCCAAGTACATGGGGATGATCACCTCCCTATTCCTGCTTGCCTGTGGTAGGTTGAGAGAGGGCTTAGCTCTCCTCCACAGAGTAAGAAACCACAGCTAACCCAGTCGAAGAGCAAAGCTATATATTTACAAGCATATATGGAAAGCAGGTTATATATAACACAATATATACAGGTATTTACAATATATACACAGAAATATACAGCAAAGAGAAATAACACAACAAAAATCCCTCCCCCAGGAGGGATCCCCTCCCTGTAACCCCCTCTCTCCCCCCCTACCTCCCTTTTTCCCCCAAAAAAGGGGTTAGAGAGAAAGAAAGGCAAGTTATTAAGGGAAAGAGTTGTTAGTAAGCTTCAAAAGCCCATGCAGGATTAGTTTTTGCTTATCTGAAGGCCAACTCCAGCAGTTCGCGAAGAAGCAGGCAGGGAGAACAGGCTGAAACCCAAACTCCCCAACTCCCAAACCAAACTGAACTGAGGAAAAAAAAATTCCAACTGCTCCACAATCTAAAGTTGCATTTTGTCTATCCACCAATGAAATTCGTTTAGAATATCAGAATGTTTTGGTTCTAGTACCGAAAACATTTAGCCAGTGTGTTTCAGCACTGTTTGTCCTTAAAGGCACAGCCTCAAACGGTCACATTGCCACAGTGTTTCTAATACAAGCCAGGATGCCACTGGCTTTCTTGGCCACTTGGGCACACTGCTGACTCATGTTCTGTAGACTATCAAATAGCACACACAGGTCCCTCTCCAAGTTGCAGCTTTCTGACCACACATCCCCAGGTCTGTAGCTTACCCTGGGTTTGTTGTGACCCAGGTGCAGGACTTGTTGACCTGACTTGGCCATGTTGAACTTCACAGTATCACAGTATCACAGTATCACAGAAACTAAGGTTGGAAGAGACCCCAAGGATCATCAAGTCCAACCTGTCCCAACAGACCTCACAACTAGATCATGGCACCAAGTGCCATGTCCAATCTCCCCTTGAACACCTCCAGGGACGGTGACTCCACCACCTCCCTGGGCAGCCCATTCCAATGACGAACGACTCGCTCAGTGAAGAACTTTTTCCTCACCTCGAGTCTAAACCTCCCCTGGCACAGCTTGAGACTGTGTCCTCTTGTTCTGGTGCTGGTTGCCTGGGAGAAGAGACCAACCCCCTCCTGTCTACAACCACCTTTCAGGTAGTTGTAGAGGGCAATGAGGTCGCCTCTGATCCTTCTCTTCTCCAGGCTAAACAATCCCAGCTCCCTCAGCCTCTCCTCATAGGGCTTGTGCTCAAGGCCTCTCCCCAGCCTTGTTGCCCTTCTCTGGACACGTTCAAGTGTCTCGATGTCCTTCCTAAACTGAGGGGCCCAGAACTGGACACAGTTCATACAATTAGCCTTGATCTAAGCTGTTCAGATCCCCTTGTAAAGCTTTCCTACTCTCTAGCAGATCAACACAGCCACCCAGCTTGGTGTCATCTGAAAACTTACTGAGGGAGGACTTAATTCCCTCATCCAGATCATTAATGAAGATATTAATGAGAACAGGCCCTAATATTGAACCCTGGGGGACACCACTAGTGGCTGGGTGCTAGACATTTAACTTCATTCACCACCATTCTTTGGGCCTGGACATCCAGCCAGTTTTTTATCCAGTGCAGGGTACATTTAGCCAAGCCTTGTGCCATGAGTTTCTGAAAGAGAATGACGTGGGACACAGTATCAAAGGCTTTACTGAAGTCCAGGTAGACAATGTCCACAGTCCTTCCCTCATCCACTAGGTGGGTCACCTTATTATAGAAGGAGATCAGATTAGTCCGGCAGGACCTGCCTTTGATAAACTCCATGCTGATTAGGCCTGATTGCCTCGTTGTCTTGTGTGTGCCACTTGATGGCACTCAGGATGACCTCTTCCATAAATTTTTCTGGCACTGAGGTCAGACTGACAGGTCTGCAGTTCTCTGGATCATCCTTTCAGCCCTTGTAGATGGGTATCACATTAGGTAGCCCCCAGTCAACTGGGACCTCCCTGCTTAGCCAGAACTGCTGACAAATAACGGTGAGTGTACATGACAGCTCCATAAGTACCCTTGTGTGAAATCCATCCAGTTCCATAGACTTGAGCACATCTAAGTGGCACAATAGGCCATTGATCTTTTCCTCTTGGATTATGCGGGGGCTGTATTCTGCTCCCCATCCCTGTCTTCCAGCTCCAGGGGCTGAACCCTCAAGGACAAACTGTTAATTGCTTAGTCTGATCCACAAGTCCACATGGAGGCATATTAGATGTGCAGCAGAGACACATCTGGTTTAATCTCCTCTGGCAAACAGCATTCACATACCCTCTGTCTTTGCCATGACACAACCCACACTGCAGTGAGTGAGGACCACCAGCACCACCATTTTAAAACTACATTCCTGGTCTAGGTTAAAATACTTATGTAGATGCACCTGCAAATGACTAACCTGAGAGCATTACACCATCAAGAGCACCTATCTGTGCTCCTTCAGAAAAAAAAATGTTTGCAGGAAGCAGCTGATGACAAACTATGCCTTCGATGACAGAAAGGTGCTCCTCTCTGTTTCTCATCAGTGATCAGTGGAAACCCAGAAGGGATTAATATTAGCTGAAAAGATGGTGCAACAAAATAGCAGAATAGCATCAACTCCATGTGCAGGTATCCGAGTATCACTGACCTTTTCGATTTCCAGTGTTTTTCCCTTTGTTTTTGCAGCTCTTGCTGCAGGAAGTGGCTGGGAGGGACTTGGAACTTTCTGATGAAAAACAAACCTGAGAGCTTAGAGTAGTTAAAAAATGCTCTCACCACTCAAAAGAGCCAAGCCTTGACAGCTCCTCTCCCTTCAGACTCAGAAGACTCCTTCAGAGGCTGAACTTCAAGCTTGTGCAGAGTTTGTGCCGTAGTTCTTACTTTTTATTTTTCTTCTTTTCTTTTTTTTTCTTTTTTTTTTTTTTTTCTCTAACACAAGAGAAATAGCCCCTGCATCTGTCAGAGGTATGTTTAGTGTCTGTCACTCACTCAGACCACAGCCTCAGGAAGGGAACATGATTTTAGACTGGGGGTAACCCACACCCAGCCAAGTGGAGCTTGGAAACTGGCTTTCAGAAAGAAAAAAATAAATTCCTGTCACACTTTGTATGATTCAATAATAGAAAATAGTTAACTATTCTATCTTCTTTTAAGTAGGAGTCAGTGCTCAGATTATTCCTTGTATATAAAGATATGTCTTGCAATGAGATTGCACAGCATCTATAAGTGCAGACACAGAACATGCTGCTGCTGACATGAGTCACTGAGTTTGTATGAGACCTGTGTTTGTCAGGAGACTTTAAAGTGTCATATGTTCAAGGAAATAACATCTAAGAAAGAAAAAGGACATGATTTCCACCCCACCCCCCAAAAAAAAACCCAAACCAAAAGGATCATATAGGTTTTAGTGCTCTTTTTATACCCAGTACTAAAACCCTTGCTTTATCCACACATTAAATTATCACCCATTTATCCCCACAACTGGCTGAAATTACTCTAATGATAAATGTCTTGTTACACAAAAAGCAATTGAGAAAGAATTAGTAGCTTTAAGAATATTCCACAATTTAAATTATAAGTCTTCTTTGCTGTAAAGTTATTTCTTTCAGTAATCCATTCTGACTTTCATATCTCCTGAATTAGAATTAATACATTTTAGACAGTAATACATTTTTTGCTGTTCAAATTATGGTCCACCTTTTTTCCATAGCATTTCACTTACTAAAGGAGACTAAATTAACACCTATGCAAAGATACTATTTAATTTAACAAGAAATCTTTCCATGGTTGGATGGGGTAATAAGAAAAGCTTAGTTATTGAAAGTTACTGATAAAGTTTTAAAAAAAAAAAGGTAAAAAATGAGGAAATGTGTGCCTCTTATGAGAATCTGGAACTTTCTGTTCTTTTCTGTTCCAAATCCTGCCACTCTTCTTTTCATACATACTTGTTATTCTAAAAATACCAGAGTTCACCAAGAAGAGGAGAACCACAATGTCATCTCAACAGTATAGACTTTGTACATCTGCCTTCCTATTTTATCATTTATAGGCTCACAGGGACCAAATTAATAAACACATTGACCTCTTTTTAGAAAACTAATGGCTTCAGAAGACTTGGATTTATGGGAGAGAATGACGATTCATCGAAGAGTGCTAATTACACCTTATTATCCGTAATGAATGCCTTTTGAATTAATATTGCAAAAGCAGAATTTGTGAGGCAAAAAAAAACCCAACTAAGTGCAAAAGGAACAGGCTTCTGAGCAGCAACCCTGGTGCATAGCTACTGCCATGCAAGCAGAGCAGCTCTCTGAAGAGGGAAGCAGATCCAGCAAAACCTTTATGAGGCTACTCTTAGCAAATTATATCACTCTCTGTCTCTTCATATCTGATATATAATGCTAGCTTTACAAGAAATGTAATGAGACTTGTAATGGACTTCATCTGCCTTTTAATAACACCATGCTCAGAAGAAAATCATTATGAATGACAAAACCATTATTATGACTGGTTTAACATAGACAGGAACTGAAAGGCAGTAATCTAGGCAATACAGCTATTTATTAAAGGGGGAAAAAAGTGTTAACCCAGAGAAAATGCACTTTCAGGGCCTAACCCTAGAGATTTTTTTCATCCTATTCAGAATCTACTAAAGTCAAGCTATCAAAGATCTACAGAAATGGGGCATTAGGTAATATTTTAGTCAAATGTCACAAAAACAACTTAAATGCTACTAAAGAACATGGCTTGCATATGTCCACAGCCATCTCTTGCACTATTTTTTAATTAAAGAAAAACCTAAAACATTAAAAAGTGGCAGTGAAGCCATTGCCTTCTCAGAAGAGACACTGAGAAGGAATCACAAGCAAATAGCAAACCTGTGGTATGGGTCCAAATCATTGCAGCATGGCCCAGAAACATGGCATATCCCAGGCAGTCCATATGTGCCACCAGCGAACTTTTGAATAGTAGATATTCCCTCTTTGGGGCCATAGAAAATGTTTAGATGGGCCACCAAGCTGGTTTGCAACTTATAATTGAAGGATGTAGCACAACACTGTTGTCTTCTCCCAGCATACCTCTTTTCTTTATGCAATTTGTTTAATAAATGTGATGGCCTGAATTTTGAGTTTCTGAATTATGAGTTTGAGAGTAAGAACAAGATTCATCTTTCCTATCACCCACAGAATTGGATTTCATAGAGCAGTTTCAGCCCATCTCCACACTGATGGAACCAGTTTTCCCAAAAATGTAATCTGGAAAACTGGAAAAGCACAGCATTTGTGGACTGTAATACTATGATGTGTTCTGATAAAAGGAAACAGCTGAAAGGCACTGGAAACATCCTAAGAAGCCAGGGAAGAAGCTGCATCTGGACACCAGCCACAACTTACCTCCCTGTATCTCCTTTTGTGCATGAAAGAGTCTTGGCGACAGCTGGGGACATACAGCTCATATTATGCTGGATGTGGGCAGCTGGTTTGACTCTTGCACACAGGACAACTTCTCATATGACAATGTCAGAGTAATGGCACATCATCCACTGTGTGTTTCCACACTGTTCCCCCCTGGAGCAGTTCTTAACTCCAAAACTACCTAGGTCAAGCTTTTGGACAGCTGATTCAACAAAAAAAAGCAGCCCTTACTCCCACCCCACATCTCTGCCTGTGCATGGTGCTGTGGATGGTGTGTAATGGCAGAGAGCTACTAGAGGTCATCCAGTGTAGTGATGCAGTATTTGACACCGATTAACATAACACAATGCATGACACATACCCAACATTGCAGTCTGTTTTTCTGTTTCAATGTAAACTTTACACCGCTATTCTCTTATTTTTAGTTTTTAAACCCACTACATTTTCAAGTCTACATCTTTAAAAAAATGCATACTCAAACTACATAAAATGCATATTGTATACTTCCAGAACTCTTAGCCTCTGTAAAGTGTCAACTGACCAATTAAAACCAAACCAACCAAACCTGAAAGCCAGACTATTGAAGCCTGGTATCGAACACATTAACTTCCCTTAATTTGTCTTGGTTAAAAGTACAAGAAAATCAAAATAGATGATACAGTTAAAATTATTGCTTTACTTGTGGTACAGCACTAACACGAACCAGTTTACAAATAGTTATTTAATTTCACTTCTAATTTGAATATTGATTATGCAATCTTCATCAATGATTAATTTATTTGAAGTTCTGTATCAGTCATTTTGTTACCAGAGGCAAAGTCAGTTCACATACAGACAAACTTCAGTGTAAGTCTTACTGAAGTATTTGTGGAATAAGGTATTGACTTCATATTTGGAATATGCAAAAATGTGCCTTCCACAGTGTGGAAAACTATCAGGCACTGATGTCATCAAATACAACTGAATATTTACTGAAGCCATACAGATTGGCATAATGTATCTCATTATAGTTACAATGGCTACATCTGTAGCATACTTACACATCAAGCTGTTCAGGATGAGAATTAAGTGAAAACACAGTTTCTTTTAAAATTGTTTATAATTATGATCACAGAGAATGTGCATTTATGGCCTGTATTTGATGCATGTGCTACAAACTTAGAATATACATAGAATACATAGAATAAACCAGGTTGGAAAAGACCTTCAAGATCATCGCGTCCAACCCATTAACCAATCCAACACCACCTAAACAACTAACCCATGGCACCAAGCACCCCATCAAGTCTTCTCCTGAAAACCTCCAGTGATGGCGACTCCACCACCTCCCCAGGCAGCCCATTCCAATGGGCAATCACTCTTTCTGTATAGAACTTTTTCCTAACATCCAACCTAAACCTCCCCTGGCGCAGCCTGAGACTGTGTCCTCTTGTTCTGGTACTGCTTGCCTGGGAGAAGAGACCAACATCTGTCTGTCTACAACCTCCCTTCAGGTAGTTGTAGAGAGCAATAAGGTCACCCCTGAGTCTCCTCTTCTCCAGGCTAAGTAACCCCAGCTCCCTCAGCCTCTCCTCGTAGGGCTTGTGTTCCAAACCCCTCACCAACTTTGTTGCTCTTCTCTGGACTCGTTCCAGCAAGTCAACCTCCTTCCTAAACTGAGGGGCCCAGAACTGGACACAGTACTTGAGGTGCGGCCTGACCAGTGCAGTGTACAGGGGCAGAATGACCTCCCTGCTCCTGCTGGCCACACTGTTCCTGATGCAGGCCAGGATGCCATTGGCCCTCTTAGCTGCCTGGGCACACTGCAGGCTCATGCTCAGCCTACCATCGACCAGTACTCCCAGGTCCCTCTCTGCCTGGCCACTCTCCAGCCACTCTGACCCCAGCCTGTAGCTCTGCATGGGGTTGTTGTGGCCAATGTGCAGAACCCAGCACTTGGATGTGTTCAATCTCATGCCGTTGGACTCTGCCCAGCTGTCCAGCCATCTGTCGAGGTCCCTCTGCAGAGCCTCTCTACCCTCCAGCAGATCAACTTCTGCCCCCAGCTTGGTGTCGTCAGCAAATTTACTGATGATGGACTCAATGCCCTCATCCAGATCATCAATAAAGATGTCAAAGAGCATGGGGCCCAGTACTGATCCCTGGGGCACACCACTAGTGACTGGCTGCCAGCTGGATGTGGCACCATTCACCACCACTCTCTGGGCTCGGCCCTCCAGCCAGTTCCTAACCCATCGCAGTGTGCTCCCATCCAAGCCATGGGCTGACAGCGTGGCCAGGAGTTTGCTATGGGGAACGGTGTCAAAGGCCTAACTTCCCATGGCCTTTCCAATTGTCTCTGCCACCTGCTGCTTCCTGCTCTGACCTAGACATGATGGTGCCTTTACTCAGCTACAAAATAGTTTGTGTTCTCAGAAAGTTTGTAGGATCTTTTCCCTCAAACACAAAGGTGGCATTTCCATGTATGATTGACATTTCAACAGCAAAGAAAGAGAATAGGAATATCAGAAATGCCCCAAATACTGCAAAGGTAGGATGTTCTATTGAAAAATACTCTTTTTCTCCAGCAATGCCATTGAGGTTCTGTATCAAGCAGAAAAACTACAGAAAGTGATATAATAATAATAATAATAATGTAGTTTTACTGTTGATATTATTATTATTATTATTATTATCAGCAGCAGCATTATTATCATCATCATCATTATTATCATCATCATCATTATTATTATTATCACTTGACAGAATGGTTAGGCGTTGGAAGGGACCTTGAAAGATCATCCAGTCCATCCTTGGCAGGGGGGTTGCCACCTATACCAGATCACACAGGAACAGATCCAGGTGGGTCCTGAATATCTCCAGAGAGAGAGACTCCACAATCCCTCTGGGCAGCCTGTTCCAGTGTTCTGTCACACTCACAGTTAAACAATTCTTCCTCCTGTTTCCATGGAACTTCCTATGCCTCAACTTCCACCCATTGCCCCTTGTCCTCTCATTGGGTGTCACTGAGAAGAGCCTGGCACTCCCCCTTCACATATTTATGAATATTAATGAGGTCATACCTCAGTCTCCTCTTCTCCAAGCTGAAGAGCCCCAGCTCCCTCAGTCTGTCCTCATAAGGAAGGTGTTCCACTCATTTAATCATTTTCATGGCTCTGCACTGGACTCTTCCAAGCAGTTCCCTGAGGTCCTTCTCGAACTGAGGCACCCAGAACTGGACACAATATTCCAGATGTGGCCTCATCAGGGCAGAGTAGAGAGGGAAGAGAACCTCTCTTGACCTACTGACCATACCCCTTCTAATACAGCCCAAAATGGCATTGGTCTTCTTGGCCACAAGAGCGCATTGCTGGCTCACACTCAACCTTCCATCCACTAGGACCCACAGCTCCTTTTCCCCTTCACTGCTCTCCAGTAGCTCAGTCCCCAACCTATACTGGTGCATGGGGCTGCTCTTTCCCAGGTGCAAGACACTACACTTCCCCTTCTTGAACTTCATTAAATTTCTCACTGCCCAACTCTACAGCCTGTCATTCAGTCTGTTTTGCCAACCACTCCACCCAGTTTTGTGTCATCAACAAACTTGCTGACAGCGCACTTGGTGCCCTCAACCAGGACATTGATGAATATATTGAACAGCACTCATCCCAGTACTGACCCCTGAGGGATTCCACTAGATACAGGCCTTCAACTAGACTCTGTCCCACTGACCACAGCTCTCTGACTTATTCACTTTAACCAGTTCTCAATCCACCTCACTGCCTGATCATTCAGACCACACTGCCTCAGCTTAGCTGCAAGGATGCAGTGGGAGACAGTGTCAAATGCCTTACTGAAATCAAGATAAACCACATCCACTGCTGCACCATCATCTGTCCACCTAGTTATGTCCTTATAACGACAGTTCCAGATGAAAACAAAAACTCTGAGAGGCAGAAAGAGGAGTATTGTCTAATTTCACCTAAGCGTGGTTGCAAATAATTTTAACCAGATCTAGTTTTACAAGTTTTATTACAAAGTTCCATCACTGTTCATGAGAGAGAAGAGATAAGGGAGCAGACTCACTTGCAGCCAGATGGCTTCTGATAGGTCTGTGTCCTGAAGGATCAAACCCCAAAACATGCCCTAATTCAGACAATGGGCTAAGCACCCGTAAGTGTACAAGCCTGAACATTTCCTAGGGTCCAGATTGTCCAGGCAAATGTGTAGCACGTGTAATTAACCTTGAAACACAGCTGTGAACTATGTGTGCCCTTGGCCATGTTTGGATATGCCCCATCCTATAGGTTCAGCTATCAGGTTTCTCTGTTACCAAAGGGCATTTATTGTCTTGGGACAATATTTAAACTCGCCAGCAGCAACAAGAACCAAATGCTGCTGGAGTAGCAGCTGAAGAGCTTGCCCTAGCAGGCCAGCTACATCTCGGCCTTGCACCTGGTCCAAGGCAGAAAGGGGGAAAGCCCCAAGAGAACTGAATCCCAGAAGAGCCACAGAAAGGCTACAGCCTGGTGAAAGAGCACACAAGAGAGAGAGGCCCCTTAGTTCTCTCCAAGCCAAGGCAAAGCTCCAGAGTGTGAACTGGGCACAAGAGGAGAGAGGCCTCTGGCCCTCTCCGTGCCAAGAGCCGCTTGAATTATAGCCACAGCATCTGGGAAGATAGCAGACAGAGGAGCAAGCTGTGAGTCCCCAGCTAATCTGCCGCAGAATCCCATTTGTGGGAAACCACAGATCACAGAACCTGTATTTCCAATTTGAATTGCTGTATTGGAAATTCCTAGATCTGTGCTTAAATCATTTAACTGTCTTCACATACGGAACGTAATACGCACAACTGAATAATAGAACCTGTAAATATGCTTTGTAAATAAGTTATGATGGTGCCTGAAGATACCACTGCCAGGATATATATATAAAATACATAAAATACACAAAAATATGCATTTTGTTACAGTCTGTTGCATTTGATAACAAAAATAAATTAATTTTAATGGAGGGGGGTGAAAGTAAGTATCATGTGCTCTGTTGGGAAATTCCTGGTGGTTACACTGTCTCTGCCTCTGACACTGTCTCTTGAGGATGATTTCCCACAGAGGGAAGGAGAGAGAGGTTGTGCCTTCAAAAGATTTCACTGCATAGGAGACTGGTAATGAGTAACACAAATTTGCTCTGTACCCTATCAAGACAATTATTTCCTATGAGGGGAAAAACATTTTATAAATACACTTAGACTTTATGTCTTAAATACAGTTGTAAGGAGAAATCTAGTATAGCTGGAGACACAAGGAAAGATGAGATCTCCCATCACAGAGTCCAGATAGAGCTGTCGAATTTGGTGTGTCAGCAGGGGAAACATTATGGACTTAATGTGCGCTCTCTCATTTCTGTTAGTGAAAGCCATTATTAGTTTGGAGAAGGAAAGTGCTTCTCGTTATGGTAACTCTGCTCAATTACATTCTTGAAGCAGACATTCTAAACAGTGGATTGTTACTTCCTCTTGATTTTTTTGTGTCTATACTCACTAAAAAAAGATATGAATAAATACCCTGGGATGAAGGGAGGGGGAGCTACTACAACTATTTGAACACCACCAGTTTCAAAAATCACTACTGCCTTTAGCAAAGTCGATTGAGATGTGCCTTATGTTAGAGGCCAAAACTGAAGGTGTGTTACACGCTGTCCCCAAATCTTCAATGTATTCAAAGTGCAGTACGTATGTGTAAAGTTAATACATAGAAGTGCATCTGGGCCAATCCATACCAGGAGAGAGTTGCCCTCACTGTGGAAGTTGGAGGCCACCCCACTCAGCTGGCTACTGCACATGGAGAATGACCATCGAAGTTTTCTCAGTGGAATGAAGTAGATGAGGCACAGCGGAGTCCAATTAGGGACAGGCAATTTGATACTGTAGAGTAGTGCTAGGGCTTGAATGCTGAAATGAAGGCTGTGGTGGTGCCAGTCTCTTGCCTGTCATACATAAAATAGTTGAAAGCTTCCTGAGCCCATCCTGCACAAAACATAGTCACTATTTTGGTCTCTAATGGGAAAATGTTAGCATAAGCAAAGGGCTCTAGGCTAAGGAAGACTGATAACACCTCTCCCTAGTCTCCCCACCTTCATAATTAAAAGGGGAAATGAAGAAAGGATTTAGATTATATTGAGAGAAAAGGCACTGGGGAGCAGATTCAATTCTTGAGTCATCACAGAAATTCTGTAAAATTCAATTACAGTGATGTAGATCTGACATAGGATGTATTATTATAGTACCCCAGAGAAGGTCAATAAAGTGTATTATAAGGTCTCCACAAGATTTCATCAGGACTATAATATAGATAAGTCTCATTATTTCACAAGTTTCACAGCTGCTCTAACTTAATTTTCAGGGGTGCCTTCATATAATAATCAAAGATGATTAAATTTTATGCTCCCAGATCCTGCAGGTTATGTCTACAGGGAAAGAGTTCAAACCTATTATATAATAGCAAAGATATAATTAGACTCTGGAGATTGAATAAATAAATCACATTAAGCAAAAAAGGGCAACACACCTACCACCAGACCAGCACATTTAGAGCTGAAGTTAATGTCATATGATGAAAGGACCAATTTAAAGTATGGCAGATTTGAAGGTATTTCAGAGTATCTTGACTTTTAACCACTTATCAATAAAAGATCTCTGTTCCCTTGGATAAAAAAAAATCTGTCCACCCTGACTGATGTTTTCATCTTCTCAACAAATAGAGATGGGCCACAGTGACTTAATATTGTATGTGTGAGCTAGATTTAGCCTCCAGCACTTACTGTGGAATTGCAAGTGCACAAGATTTATGTATATTTAAATTCAAATTAAGTTCACAAGGTAAAAAATGAGACAGTTTGGTAGTGGCTTTATTTTGTCCAACTACAGGGGCTTACTGCCATCTGACATGCCCTTGATATCTGAGGCATCTGAACAGGGCTCACAGTTAAGATGCAAGACGTGTGAGAGGAGTCTGCTCCTTCATGAGACAGCAACTGAAGGCAGGGGAGCATGGTGGGATCCAAAATTACTCTAGATGTTATTATATTTTTGCATTTTTTTTCCTGAAGAATTATTTATCTACAGAGTTTGATCCAGTGCCTGCTGAAGGTCCCAGGTGTTTTGGTCATGGAGATAAGTCCCAAGACAATTTAAATCATCAGCTTACATGGGATTTAACCTAGGATCATCTATTTATCAATCTATATTTTTTATATAACAAGGGAATAAGTTAAGATATGCTGTTTGTGGTAACCTTATCTTGAAGATGTGTGGTGGGAATAGTGACCAAGATATGATGAGAATGAGGAAGGTAGAGAGGCTGAAAACACTGACCCATCAGTGAACAGAGAGAAATGTACACAATGGGGTGGGGTCTGCCATCTCCCTTTTGACTTCCTGACGTGGCCCTGGGGTGTAGGAAGACCTTCACAGCTGTGCAGCCTGACCAAAACCTTTGGCAACCCCAATGGCTGGTCTGGATCAGACTTACTTTTCATTGAATGCATTTTCTTGGACAATTGTCTGTTGGTTCATGAATCTCCTCACAGCAGCTGTGCCTGCTGCATTTGTGGTGCGCAGCAATGGGAGGATGCTTAGAGCTTCTGAGGAGAATTCAGGGAGCCTTATGAAAAACACAGCTTTTGTAATGAAGTGTAGATTTCTTTGTGGATGTAACAAGACTGCAGCTGGTGCTGCTTTCATGAGGCACTTCTGAGAAAATGACTAATTAATCATTGCTAGTTATAACCAGACTGTTTACATTTCAGTTGGTCATGCTACTGTATAACTCCGATAAGGCAGAGATGTTAAGGGCAATTCAAACCATTTGCACTGTAAGCTAGGACTTCTGGTCTTTTTATGTCTCAGAGCACCACTTTTGACTCTGGTACTGCATCGATAAAATCTGCATAGCAAATCCCATTCTGCTGTGAACTTTTTAGGGCTTACGTTACAGTTCCCAGAGCCACCTCAGTTCTTCCTCTCTTGGCACTGCCTGTGGTCATTATCCAAATGATTAGTTTCATCTCACCCTTCTGCAGAGCCTTCTGCACTGCTTCACAAACCCATGCACCTCCCTAGACTCACACCATCTCTCACTACAGTGAGTACCTGCATCTGATGTCTTCCCCCCGTGTCGCCTGCTTACTAAAATCTCATGAAGTCTCCATCTTTCTTCCAGCTCCCAGTCCTACTTTCCCTCTTCCTCCTCAGTCTCCAGTGTTTTCCTCATCAGGTTTTTCTCCTGATCTGCTTTGCATGTCCACTCCATTCCAAGTAGACCCCTTGTCCACTGAATTCAAATCACCCTTTTTTTCTAGGCCCCTTGAGCACTGGCAAGGTTGTTGAAATTGCTGAGTGTGGTTTTCCGGCACTGGAGCACCCCTATTCTTATTCCCTACCTAGACAACAATTTAAATTGTGGTGCCCTGGAGCAGATGGAAAAGCCTGATTTAGTTTAAATCAAGAGTGTAGAAAAATGTACAGGAAAACTCAAAAGCCCAAGAGCAAAGAATGTGTTTAAGGTTTTTAGAAAATGAACATGTTGGGAGTGATTTGCGAGTTCAGAAGAGGAGTAATATTCCTAGTGCTCCTAGAACGGCTTTCCGTTTAGAATCTCAAAAAATACCGGTGATTAACCAAGCTTAAGAGCACTACTGCAAGGAAAGCATAGGCTCCACCAAGTCACCATATCACAAGCTGTAGAGGTGGATGCAGAACCGAGAGTTCTCATTTCACAGGGTACTCTGAAGGGCTAGCTCAGAGAAATTATGGTACAGTGTTTAGTATTTTTATTCACATGAAAGAAGCGTATAAAATTGCCTGCAGTTGTTACCTGGGTATCATTTTGCACGCTCCCTTAGTGCGAAAATGGTGTGTAGTTATGTTTAAATTAAATTATGTATTTGTGCATACAAATCAGGTTTCTTACACGTAGGCAGAAGTTTCTTCAGATGTTGTATGTGCAATTTAAGAAGTAGCTTTGAACATTTGGCCCTTGCCTGAAGGAAAGAAATCCAGTACATTAAGATTACATTCTTCTGTACCCAGCCTTAGCTGTTTGTAGAGCATGTTGGATCACTGACTCTGCTAAACATTTAAATTAATTTTTCTTAGCAACCAGGTAATTAAGTCTCTCCTAAATTACAAATTAAGATCATCTGCATGCATTATAGAAGCAAAAGTGGTATTAGCAGGGGGAAAGAAACAAAAAATTTACCAAGTCTTCAATTATTCATGTTTTTACAGACAAGTTGACATATTTGCAGACCAGACCATGCTGTTGCTGTGGGTGTGTAGTATGAGGCATCTCTGCAGCATGTCCTGGCCACTGCCTCTGTTCCTGCTGCTCTCCCCGCTCTTTGTGCAGCCCCTTCAACTGTGTGTAAGATCTTTGTTAGGTACAGCAAAGTGCTGGTGTGAGCTTACCGTGGCTTAGCCTCTTGTATCTGTACAATTTGTTGACATCCTCTACTTCCCTGTCTTTCTGAGAACTTGGCTGATTGGTGAGCAGCTGGCTTGCTCCAGATGTGAGTCAAGACATGGACCCATATAAAAAGAACTAAGATAATGGGCGAATTTGGGCTTGCATACAAGCTTGAGCCTGAAGTGAATGTGGCAGCATTGGTAGAGGCATTAGGAAAGCAACTTAATTTTTATTAGTCCAGCATGTACCACAAATAAAGTCCAGATATGCTGTGAACAACTGGAGTAGATCTGCATAATATTTGGCCAGCAAACAATTCATTTGGATTGTTGGTATTTGTGAGCAATAGAGTAAAACCTCTGGGTACTGTTGCAACAGGAGCAATACAAAGGGAGTGGATGGAGAGAAAGGGGTGTTCTAAAGCCATAGAGTTTATTTTCAGATGGTTAACAGAAGAGAACTGCTTTCTACATTTGAAGGATATGAAAAACCAGGAGAATCATTTCAGATCCTGCATAAGCTGTAGAAAGAAAATGTCCAAAGGGGACCCTTGGAAGAGTTTAGTCAGTATTTTCGTAGTGAGAAGTTACTGCAAAGGCAGCTCAGGACCATGAAGTGAGTGACACAAGTAAGATGTATCAATCCAGCCTATGCTACTATGCACTAGGTGTAACCTCATGACCCTCATTCTGTCTTCTCAAATTTAACATTTTGGACTATGCTCTCAAGGTCAATTCAAGATACAAACAGACTGTGTCCCATATTTTTCTCTTCAAGCACAAGACCTTAAGACACCTGTGCAGGCTGCCAGGACAGAGATTTTTTTTTTTCTCTGTCATTGAATAGTAGTTGCTTCAACAGTAGCTCATTGACTTCATGGGTACTATTTACATGCTCACTAGTGTTACTGAGAGACTTGGCCACAATGACCAAGATCATGGATCACAGAAAGGATTGAAAAATACATCACCTTAAAACAAAACCTTTGTCTGCTGCCAACACTTCCATTCAGTTTTCTCTGTCTCCACCCTTTAGTTTAAAATTAAAAATAAAGAAGATGAAAGCCTTTAACCAGTAAACAGTGAAAATGCTTGGAAGAGATCTGGGTGTAAGCCCTCCCTTAAATTCAGGCTGCATGTACCAAGGGAGTACTTTGAATGCTGTGTTGTTAGCTGTGCTGTAAGGGGAAACAAACACACACACCTCTCACACACCTACTTATAACCTGAGGATATTCTTTCTTAGGGAATTAGCATTTTAAAATAATCTTGGAAAAAGCTTCAGATTCCTTTTGAAAGAAGATCCTAAGCAGCTTAATTGATATGTTGTAGGAAATTTAGCCAGGGTAGGAAAGAGGGGTTCTGGTCTGTGTAAGATAATGATCTGCTTCAGGACAAACAGAACTGGGATGCTACCTCTGAGCAAGCACACAACCTTACAGTTCATCTTTAAAATGGAAACAAGAAGGTTATTTGGAGAACAGCCTGTCAGTGGGGAGTAGATAGTGCAGATGGTGGGTGGCATAACCTGTGCCTCCTGACTACCTGCTAACTTTAAATCATCTGCACTGGTACAGAAGTATTATTGCAAGGCTGGGTTTGGCCTTTTTATACCAGATGAAAGCTTGAATTTATTATGTATTTTGAAGGTTAGTGCTATACCATAGTCATACACTGCGGGTGATACAATACCATATTAAAATATTGATCAAATCTGAAAAACCATCTACATTCATGAAGGCAAGTAGTCTGCCAGGAAGAAGTTATAAACCCCATGGAAATTCATTGCAATATCTTTGAAAAATGTGCTATAAGCGTGCATTTGGAAAAGCATCCTGAATAATTTCTCAGACTACAAGCTTCCTAGATTAAAGATGTATTACATGTATTAAGAGTAATGAAAGTGTAATTGATTTTAAAGTATGTGAATTTAAAACCTCCTGTCACTGTGGAGGAAGAGCATAGACACTCGTTGGGTAGTGAATGGAATGGGATATTCTAATAGACCCAGAAATTTGTTTGGGCCAGGCATATGCTCTAAGATTTTTTGGGTTTTCCACAATTAAACTGACAAATTGGAACATCCTTGTGGTTAGTTTTACCCATACTTTTTTCATTCAAATTTCAATTAGATTCTGAATTTGAACCAATGGCTCAAATCCCCCCCAATTTAGAAACCTAATTTTAAAAGGTGTTTATAAGGTCAAAAACATTCATTCCCTGTTTATAGTATTTTGTTAAATTTAAGTCATGATGATCATGTTTTCCCATGAAAAAACTCTGTAACAACCAAAATTGTAATAAATGCTTAAAACCTTGCTGCAGTTACCCCTTCTAAGTGGCCCCAAGTCAGATTGCTTCAGTGTTTTATTCAACATGCAATGTAGAAGAACAAACTCCAAGCTGGTTTGTGCAAGGCTCAGGTCATGCGTCAAGCATCTACAAATAATTATTGCAAGTTCATTCACTTTTTAGGTGGCTAAATAACCTTACTAAACTGTAGCTTTTTGGAAAGGACAACTCTTAACTAAAAAGTTTTCTCATGCAGCTCCCTGTAAGTGTCCAGTTAAATATATGCTTTGATATGCTGGAGACTACTGCTCTTGCTAGGTGGCTCTTTCTGTGGTCAGATCAAATTTCAGATAACTTCTGGGGAATGCAGCCTGATCCATGAAAAATGGAGGCTGCCAGATAGGATGGTTCATTATTCAACCACCTACAGTGCCTACTACCTCTTGACTTTCTTTTCAGAACTTGTGAATTCTAGGGGTATAAGAAATGCGGGTTTTGTGCTACTTAAAAAACACGAGATGAGTGCTCCTCTGGTGATCAAGTGTGAAACTTTTTGATTCCCAGGTGTCCTGATGTGTTTCAGTTACCTGTTTGGACAGGAAAGCTTATGACTTTTGCTGAGGTAATTTGCAGTAGTGTTTTTGAATAACTTGGGTCTTATGCTCTTTTTCGTGTTCAGACTGCTTTTAGGAAGTCACCAGTATGGCATTGCTGGATACTAACTTTCCCTGTATGGCAGAGGTTGCACAAGGTAAAACAGAGTTAGACATCTGGAACTGAATTTGAAGAGTTACTCAAATGACTGCAAGTGCAAACTACAGTATTCTGTTTAATTATATGCTAGTGTACCATGATTTATTTTTACACTTTGCCTTCTCCACTGTAATATCTAAACAAGGGAAATCTCTGACCATGCAAGTTTTCAAAAGTAGAGGCAAGTGGATGTGGGAGGAGGAAGAAAATTTTCACACTTCAGGCTGCTGGATACTGTCCTGAAAACTGTCTCTGACACAGCCTTGTCTGAGGGACTCCCTGCCTTATTATCCTGCTCCCGCCATGAGATGCACAATACAGGCCGGACAGGGTGATAAGCTATTGTGCTGGCTGCTGCTGCAAGGTCCTCTGGAATGTGTCAAGTGTATGCTGTGATGGAGCCTGAAAAATAATTTCTGAGGTGTTTGAAATCAAACATCTGAATTTATGTAGTATATTTCATCATCATTTCTCCTCTCTCTTCCTCCCTTTTGGAGGGCAACAAGGTTGGTGAGGGGCTTGGAGCACAAGCCCTACGAGGAGAGATTGAGGGAGCTGGGGTTGCTTAGCCTGGAGAGGAGGAGACTCAGGGGTGACCTTATTGCTCTCTACAACTACCTGAAGGGGGTTTGTAGTGAGGCAGAGGTTCGTCTCTTCTCCCAGGCAACCAGTACCAGAACAAGAGGACACAGTCTCAGGCTGCGTCAGGGGAGGTTTAGGCTGGAGGTTAGGAGGAAGTTTTACACTGAGAGAGTGATTGCCCACTGGAATGGGCTGCCTGAGGAGGTGGTGGGGTTGCCGTCGCTGGGGGTGTTCAGGGCAAGGCTTGACAGGATGCTTGGTTGCGTGGTTTAGTTGATTAGATGGTGTTGGATGATCTTGAAGGTCTCTTCCAACCTGGTTTATTCTATTCTATTCTATTCTATTTTAGAGAGAAATTGAAGATACAATCAATATTATTTGTAAAGCTATGGAATACTAAGTGTTTTAAAAGAGACAACCATAATATCTTGGCAATATCATTAAGAAAGTTAGTACATGTTGTCGTAGTCTGGGCTGGGTGCCCTCTGCTACAGGGGTGTTTCCTGTGTCCAGAAGTCCATCCCAGTGGGTGGACACAGGAAATCAGGTATTTCTACCATAATCCCTTGCACCACTATAAATTTTGCGGTGGGGTCTGGCACTTCCTCTTTCCTTCCCTCTCTGAGACTTGGTAACTGGGGGAGAGATCTCCCGGCCACGGACCTGATTAGGCCCAAGGCCACAGGGGGATGGGCAGTCTCAGATCTGGCCAGCTGAGACCAGCCTAGCAGTAGTGGGGGGAAGGAGGAGCCCTGGGGGTTTTAAGTGCACCCTCAGGTGGGGTTGGGGTCTTTCTGGGTCTATTTTGGTCTCTTTCTTGTCACTATGGGTTTTTTGTACACACTCACTGTTCTCTATTTAAACTTTCCATCACTTTTGCAGTTTGTTTGTCTGAGGCGTTATTTCTGCGCATGGTGAGGAGTGGGTTTGCCCCAACCCATTACACATGTGTAGCAGGGTTTGATGTTCTGTCATTAATCATATCCATGCCTGCACATTGCATAAGGAACTAAAAAAGGACTGCTGTAAGAACTAACTGTCCAGTCTGCATTAACTGGGGTGGGTACACATCCACTGTCTGGGGCAGAAGTTGCAGAGGCAACCTTCACTGGGGGCATACCATGAAATCTGGCTTTGCCAAAATAATTGTGTCCTCTCTTCCCTTCACAGGGATGCATGTGAGTACTTAGGTGTCCAGCCATTGATACATGTGGACCCAAGAAGATTGCAAATTTTGATTTCAAATATGAAAAGGAAAAAGCAGTCAAACCCCTCCTCCATTCTCTGAAACTATATTGACCTTTGATCTTTTCCAGTTTCCTCTCTTCCTCTCTCTCTCTAAGTTTTCCTTCATCTTGTTCTTCTTGCTAATTCTCATCACTTTCTTCTCCTCTTATGCTAATGTTCTGATCCTTATGTCCTGTCAGCATACCCTTCTCATTTCTCTCCAAACCAACTATTGCCCATGCCTTCCTCCCTTTCTTTCTTTTCTCTCCTCATTCCACACAGTCATGTGTTGTTGTTTTTTTCGTAGCGCTTATATTCTTTCTGTGCACCAGATATGGGCCATAAAAAGAACCAGAAGAAGATTTATAATCCTTACATTCAGAACCAAAAAGAAATAATTACAGAGGAAAAAAAGTTTGCCCAGTTTCCAGCATTGAAGCACATTCACTGCAGGAAGAAAGTCCGGAGAATTTAATAACTCAATTTTCATTGTGAAGATGAACTTGATGATCTTAAAAGGCCTTTTCCAACCAAAGCAATTCTATAATTCTATGATTCAGAGACAGACCTCTTTCAGGTCAATGTGGATAGTAGCAACAAAGCAAACCACAAACTTTTCTTTCTCCAAAATTTAAATACTTAAATAAAAATCTGAGTTATGCTAAGGTTTCTTAATGAAAAATTTTGCTAAATGTTAGCATAATTGTTTTCTTTCTTCTGTGACAAAGGAACCTATGGTCTTACTTTTCCCTCTTACCAAGTCTGATAACTCTATAGCAAAGACAGACACATTGACAAAACTTTGTCATGGACTGAGTTGAACCTGCTGCTGTTATTCATACCATGCTGCAGTCATGCCAGCTTCAAAAAATGGAAGTGCTAACTGGAGCTAAGTGTGATGAGGCTTGAAGTTGAGATTGCAACATGGAAGGCTTCCTGTTCCGGTTGCTGCTTCTGGGTTCCAGGTTTTTGGGTGTTGGCTCTTTTCTGCAGACATGGTGGTGGAAAGAGTAGGAGTTTTGTACCTGCTGGGTTTGGGTTTCTGCTTTATGCTGTTGGGTTTTTTCTCTGTATTTTACTGTGCTTTTTCTGCAAATAGCCTAAGATAAGGTAATCATGCATTGTATTATTAGATTAATTGGATTATTAGCTAAGGTAATTACACTTTGTGCTTAGGATATCTTACATTATATTAAAAATGATTTCAGGGCCCTGGGAGATCTGGTTGAGGGGACAGGTGCTCAAATAATTTTTTCCTCAATACCCTTAGTTGCAGGAGGGAATACCACAAGGAACAGGACAGCAGCCATAATCAACAAGTGGCTTAGAGGCTGGTGCAGACAAAAGAATTTTGGGTTTTTTGATCTTGGTAAAATTTCTACTGCACCAGGCCACCTGGCAACAGATGGAGTACATCTGTCCCAAAGAAGGGGAAAGGTCACAGTATATGAGAATGGCCTGTCCCCCAAAGGTAAAAAGATTCTGGGGAGGGAACTGGCAGCTCTCATCGACAGGGCTTTAAACTAGTTTCGAAGGGGGGAGGGGCTGAAACTAGTCCCCTCAGGCAAGAGTCTGGGGGCAGTAAGCTAGGGTCAGAGGCCAAACCAGCAGCCCAGCTGAGGTGCATGTACACTAATGCACGAAGCATGGGAAACAAACAAGAGGAGCTGGAAGCCTTGTTGCAGCAGGAAAGTTATGACGTAGTTGCCATCACGGAGACGTGGTGGGATAGCTCACATGACTGGAGTGCTGCAATTGATGGCTACAGGCTTTTCAGGAGAGATAGACAAGGAAGAAGGGGTGGAGGGGTGGCCCTGTACATCAGGGAGGCACTAGATGCCATTGAGCTAGAGATTAGGGACAATCAGGTTGAATGCTTGTGGGCAAGAATTAGAGGGAAGACCGGTAGGGCAGACATCCTGGTTGGAGTCTGTTATAGACCGCCCAACCAGGAGGATGATGTCGACGAAGCATTCTATAGACAGCTTAAGGCTGTCTCAAGATCTCCTGACCTTGTCCTTATGGGCGACTTCAACCTGCCTGACATCTGCTGGGATCTCAACACAGCAGAGAGGAGGCAGTCTAGGAGGTTCTTAGACTGCATGGAGGACAGCTTCTTATCCCAGGTGCTGCGTGAGCCTACCAGGGGCAAGGCTTTGCTTGACCTCCTCTTCACCAACAGGGAAGGGCTGGTGGGTGATGTGGTGGTCGGAGGCTGTTTAGGGGCCAGTGACCATGAAATAATAGAATTTTCAGTATTCAGTCAAGCTAAGAGGGCCAGCAAGAAGACCTCCACTCTGGACTTCCGGAGGGCGGACTTCAGGTTGCTCAAGGAAACAATTCAGAGGGTTCCTTGGGAGAAAGCCCTTAAAAATAAAGGGGTCCAGGAGGGCTGGACCTGCTTCAAGAAAGAGCTGATGAAGGCTCAGGAGCAGGCTGTGCCAATGTGCCGGAAGAGGAGCCGCCGGGGCAGACGGCCAGCCTGGCTGTGTAATGAACTTTTAATTGAACTAAGGGAAAAAAAGAGGGTGTATCATCTTTGGAAGAAAGGTGAGGCAACCCATGGAATGTTTAAAGAGGTTGCTAGGGCATGTAGGAGGAAAATTAGGGAGGCAAAAGCATATTTGGAACTTAAACTGGCCTCTGATGTGAAGGACAACAAAAAGTCCTTCTATAAATATATTAATAGCAAGAGGAAGGGCAGGGACAACCTCCACTCCTTGGTTGACATAGAAGGAAATGTTGTAACACAGGATGAGGAAAAGGCAGAGGTACTTAACACCTTCTTTACCTCAGTTTTTACTACCTGGAAAGAACGTCTACCAGACAGCTGGCCTGCAGAACTGGCAGAGGGAGCCAGGGAGCTGCATGGTTTCCCTTTGTTCCATGAGCAAGTGATAGGAGCTCTCCTCAGCAGCTTGGACCCCCACAAGTCCATGGGACCAGATGGGATCCATCCTAGGGTGCTGAGAGAGCTGGCAGATGAGCTGGCCAAACCACTCTCCATTATTTTTCATCAGTCCTGGCTCACTGGAGAGATCCCAGCTGACTGGAAGCTGGCCAACGTGGTACCCATCCACAAGAAGGGCCGGTTGGATGAGCCAGGGAATTACAGGCCTGTCAGCCTGACCTCAGTACCAGGAAAGATTATGGAGCAGGTCATCCTGAGTGCAATCACACAACACTTAGAGGATGGCCAAGGGATCAGGCCCAGCCAGCATGGGTTTAGGAAGGGCAGGTCCTGCCTGACCAACCTGATCTCCTTCTATGATCAGGTGACCCGCCTGGTGGATGTGGGGAGGCCTGTGGATGTAGTCTACCTGGACCTCAGCAAGGCCTTTGACACCGTTCCCCATAGCAAGCTCCTGGCCAAGCTGTCAGCCCATGGCTTGGATGGGACCACACTGCGATGGGTTAGGAACTGGCTGGAGGGCCGAGCCCAGAGAGTGGTAGTGAATGGTGCCACATCCAGCTGGCAGCCAGTCACCAGTGGTGTGCCCCAGGGATCAGTGCTGGGCCCCATGCTCTTTAACATCTTTATTGATGATCTGGACGAGGGCATCGAGTCCATCATCAGTAAATTTGCTGACGACACCAAGCTGGGCGCAGGAGTTGATCTGCTGGAGGGTAGAGAGGCTCTGCAGAGGGACCTCGACAGGCTGGGCAGTTGGGCAGAGTCCAACGGCATGAGATTTAACACATCCAAGTGCCGGGTTCTGCACATTGGCCACAGCAACCCCATGCAGAGCTACAGGCTGGGGTCAGAGTGGCTGGAGAGCAGTCAGGCTGAGAGGGACCTGGGGGTGCTGGTCGACGGTAGACTGAACATGAGCCTGCAGTGTGCCCAGGCAGCTAAGAGGGCCAATGGCATCCTGGCCTGCATCAGGAACAGTGTGGCCAGCAGGAGCAGGGAGGTCATTCTGCCCCTGTACACTGCACTGGTTAGGCCGCACCTCGAGTACTGTGTCCAGTTCTGGGCCCCTCAGTTTAGGAAGGATGTTGACTTGCTGGAACGAGTCCAGAGAAGAGCAACAAAGTTGGTGAGGGGTTTGGAACATAAGCCCTACGAGGAGAGGCTGAGGGAGCTGGGGTTGCTTAGCCTGGAGAAGAGGAGACTCAGGGGTGACCTTATTACTCTCTACAACTACCTGAAGGGAGGTTGTAGACAGACAGATGTTGGTCTCTTCTCCCAGGCAAGCAGTACCAGAACAAGAGGACACAGTCTCAGGCTGCACCAGGGGAGGTTCAGGCTGGATGTTAGAAAAAAGTTCTATACAGAAAGAGTGATTGCACATTGGAATGGGCTGCCTGGGGAGGTGGTGGAGTCGCCATCACTGGAGGTTTTTAGGAGAAGACTTGACAGGGTGCTTGGTGCTGTGGGTTAGTTGCTTGGGCGGTGTTGGATTGGTGATGGGTTGGACGCGATGATCTTGAAGGTCTCTTCCAACCTGGTTTATTCTATGTATTCTATGTATTCTATGTATTCTAAACTCTTATCTCTTGATCTCAGCCTTGAGTGGTGTGTATTACTCTTCCCTTCACTTGTGTTGGGGGAGCAGGCAGGTTAGACCTTGCACTAAACCTTTACAAGGTTGTACTGTTTTGAAAGGATAGGGGAAATACAAGGTCAGCTCACGTCTTCATGATTTTGGACAGAACATCAACATCTACGTAAGCACGCAAAACTTCTACTGAGTCCGTGAGTGTCCTAAGGGCTCTCCTAAAGGTTAGGGTAATGAAGAAACTGCCTGACATTGGCACCTTCTATACTGGATGATTTCATTAGAGAATTGCTGAAATTAAATAAAATATGCAAGAACATCAAAAATATAGATGGAAGAAATCTCTCACAGTACTGCTAAAGTTTGGAGCAACAAATAACAAATCAGAAGTGTCAGAGATTAGTAAGTGCCAAGTGCCAGGTGCCGGGTTCTGCACATTTGCCACAGCAACCCCATGCAGTGCTACAGGCTGGGGTCAAAGTGGCTGGAGAGTGGCCAGGCAGAGAGGGACCTAGGGGTGCTGGTTGATGGTAGGCTGAACATGAGCCTGCAGTGTGCCCAGGTGGCCAAGAGGGCCAATGGCATCCTGGCCTGTATCAGGAACAGTGTGGCCAGCAGGAGCAGGGAGGTCATTCTGCCCCTATAGACTGCACTGGATAGGCCACACCTTGACTCCTGTGTCCAGCTCTGGGCCCCTCAGTTTTGGAAAGATGTTGAGTTGCTGGAACGTGTCCAGAGAAGAGCAACTAAGTTGGTGAGGGGTTTGGAGCACAAGCCCTGTGAGGAGAGGCTGAGGGAGCTGGGGTTGCTTAGCCTGGAGAAGAGGAGGCTCATGGGAGACCTTATTGCTCTCTACAACTACCTGAAGGGTGGTTGTAGACAGACGGGGCTGGTCTCCTCTCCCAGGCAGCCAGCACCATAACAAGAGGACACAGTCTCAAACTGTGCCAGGGGAGGTTTAGGCTCGAGGTGAGGAGAAAGTTTTTCACAGAGAGAGTTGTTAGCCATTGGAATGGGCTGCCCAGGGAGGTGGTGGAATCACCATCCCTGGAGGTGTTCAAAAAGGGATTGGACGTGGCACTTGAAGCCATGGTTTAGTAGTCATGATGTCTTGAGTGACAGGTTGGACTTGATGATCTTTCAGGTCTTTTCCAACCCTATTGATTCTATGAGTCTATGAGTCTAAGAGGACACAGTCTCAAGCTGCACCAGGGGAGGTTTAGACTGGATGTTATGAAGAAATTCTTCTTAGAGAGAGTGATTGCCCATTGGAATGGGCTGCCCAGGGAGGTGGTGGAGTCGCCATCATTGGAGGTCGTTAGGAGGAGACTTGATAGGGTGTTTGGTTGCATGGTTTAGTTGATTAGATAGTGTTGGATGATAGGTTGGACGTGATGATCTCGAAGGTCTCTTCCAACCTGGTCCTATTCTATTCTATTCTATTCTATTCTATTCTGTTCTGATATTCTCTAATACATATCGTTTTCTTGAACCCCCAAATAAAACCTCACAAAATACAACAAAGATTTTAGAGATATTAATATTGTGATAAAAAGAAACCATCTTCAGTACTCTGTTCAGTTTTGGGCACCTCAGTACAAGAGAGAGATTGAGGTGCTGGAGAGAGGTCAGAGGAGGGCAATGAAGCTGGTGAAGGGCCTAGAGAATAAATCCTATGAAGAGTGACTGAATGAGCTGGGGCTGTTTTGTTTGAGGAAGAGGAGGCTGAGGGGAGACCTCATTGCCCACTACTACTGGCTGAAAGAACATTGTAGAGAGACTGGTAATGGTCTCTTCTCACAGACAATTTGCAATCGAACAAGAGGGAATAGTCTCAAACTGCAACAGGGTAGGTTTAGACTGAGCATTAGGGAAAAGTTATGCACAGAAAGAGTGGTAAAGCATTGGAAACTCCACAACCCTCCCTGGGCAGCCTGTTCCAGTGCTTTGTCATCCTCACTGTAAAGAAGTTTCTCCGCATGTTGAGGTGAAACCTTCTATGTTCGAGTTCGCATTCGTTGTTCCTCATCTTATTACTGTGCACTATCAAAAAGAGATTGTCCCCCTCCACTTGACACCTACCCCTCAGATATCTATAGACACTGATCAGATTCCTTCTCATTCTTCTCAAGACTAAACAGCCCCAGGTATCTCAAATTCTTCATAAGACTTGTGTTTGAAGCCCTTTTCCAGCTTGGTGTGCTCTTCATTTGGTATGCTCCAGCACCTCAGTGTCCTTCTTGTAGTGAGGAGCCCAAAACTGAACGCAGTATTCGAGGTGTGGCAACACCAGTGCTGAGTACAGGAGCACAATTGCTTCCCTTCTCTTGCTCGCCACACTGTTGCTGATACAGGCCAAGAAGCTGTTGGCCTACCTGAGCACACCGCTGACTGATATTCAGCCATCTGTCAATCAATTCCCCCAGGTTCTTCTTTGAGAGACACCTCTCCAGGCACTTTTCCCTAGGTCTGTAATGTTTCATGGAGTTATTGTGACCCAAGTGCAGCACTCAGCTTTGTTCAATCTCATACTGTTGGCCTCACCCCACCTATCCAGCCTGACCAGATCTCTCTGAGTAGCCTTCCTGCCCTCAGCAGATCAACAAACGCCCCCAACTTGGTGTTGTCTGCATCCAATCTTTTTATTAAATTAATAGCAAATCTCCAATAGATGTTTGTAATGCAGGAAGTAGCCTCTTAAGAGTACTTTTATTACAAGCTTCTACAACTATGTATCTCAAGTGTCCTATATTCCATTTGTTCCTGGCCCTTCCTTCAGCTTAACTCCTTCCCAGCTTCCTTTCCTCCCTTAACTTTTCAGACATTTGAGAAAGAGTTGTCCTTGAATCCATCCTCTTGTGTTCTCCAAAGCCCACCTGAGTTTTCAAAAGACTGTGAAGAAAATGTCATATAACATATAAAGTGCTCTTTCACCAGCAAGGGAAAGTGTAGCTTTATTTGGTTTTGATTTAACTACTTCTACAATAGCTGGCATGAACTCTTTGTTCTAGGAAAGTAGTCTTGATTGAACAGAAAATCATGCATGATTAATAAGTGGCTCAGAGACTAGTGCCAGTAACAGGATTTGGGTGGTTTTGATCTTGGGGAACTTTATATGGCACTGGGTCTGCTAGCAGCAGATGGAGTACATCTGTCTCAGAGGGGGAAAAAGGTCCTGGCACATGAGTTGGCAGGGCTTTTTGAAAGGGCTTTAAACTAGGCTTGAAGGGGGAGGGCGTTAAAACACTAGAGTTGAGCCTAAGAAGAGCCTTCAGTCTCACATTTAACTTGAGGTGGGAGATAGTGACAATAATATCAAAATTGTCTGTGACAAGTGGCCGGAAGACATACCAGGGTTGGAAGGATGTGGTGATAGTAAGGGCCTTCAACCTATTGCCCTGAAGCATGCTGTGAAAGCTGCAGCAAAATCTTACAGAGGTGAGCCAGGACCTTGGAGTTAACAGGAGACAGGAGTGTAGCTCCCATGAAGTGCCTTGGGAGAATAATGGGGTGCCCCTCTAAGAAGATAACATGGCCAGCAGCCCATCTGAAATGCCTCTACTCCGATGCATGCAGCATGGGCAACAAACAGGAGGAGTTGGAAACTAGCCTGCTACAGGAAAGCTGCAATGGCAATTACAGAAACTTGGTGGGATGAACCCCACTACTGGGGTGTGGCCATTGATGGCTACAAGCCATTCAGAAGGGACAGGAGAGGAAGAAGGGGTGGAGGCATTACCCTCTATGTAAAGAGGTGGATAGAGTGCAAAGAGTTGTCACTAAAGAATAGCCATGAGCAGGTTGAAAGTTTATGGGTAGGTATTAGGGATTGGGAAAACAACGGGAGCCTTGCTGTAGGAGTCTGCTACAGGCCACCCAATCAAGCAGACCCTATGATGAAGCCTTCTTACTCCAGCTTGAGGAGACATCACAATCACAGGCACTCATCCTGCTGGGGGATATTAACCACCCTTACATCTGTTGGAAAAGCAGCACAGCTAGCTGCAGGCATTCCAGAAGGCTCCTGAAGAGCCTAGAAGACAACTTCAAAAGACAAGAAATCAACAGCCCTACTCGAGGGAATGTGTTATTAGACCTGTTGGTCACAAATGCAAGTGAAGTCATCAGGGATGTCAAAGTCGAAGGCAGCCTGGGCTGCAGCGATCATGCACTAGTGCAGTTCACTGTCCGAAGGGGTGTGAAGCTAATGAGAAGCATAGTTAGGATTCTAAATTTTAGGAAAGCAAACTTCCAGCTCTTCAAGGAGTTAGTAAATAGGACCCCGTAGGAAGTGATCCTCTAAGACAAGGGAACAAAACACAGCTTTAAAGACCTTTAAAGATGCTTTCCATAGAGCGCTAGAGATCTCAGTCCCAAGATGTAAGAAATCAGGCAAGGAAAGCAAGAGACCACCATGCCTGAGTTGAGACTTTCTGGTTGTCTCAGTTTAAAGACAATGATTTTACTCCCAAAGGAAGTAAAATAAAGACGCTCTTGTTGGATTGGAGAGAAATACAGAAATTGTATTCAAAAATATATAGGAAAATACAGAATACGTGAGTCCTTAACACCTATGACATATACAGGATACATGAAAAACCCCCAAAACCTTCACCCAACTAGACTAAACCACAAATCCTAGTTGCTCCTTTTCTTTCCCCCTCAGGCCATAAATGCACAGTTGAAAAGTAGTCATGCCTCTGCAGGCCATAAACAGGCCTACTCCCCATGTTACCAGAAGATGACGACTCACACTGGAGAGGAGACAGGAGGCAGGAAAAAAAGCAAGTTGGCCTCGCTGCTAGCTTATAAAGAGATAGCAGGATTATGGGATTGAATAACAAAGTTACAATTTTCTGGTCCATCTCCTGGACCTTTCTGGTCCTCTTGGAGGACTCAACTCTACGTTTTCTTTAAAAAGACACCCACCTCAAACCATGACACTGGTCAAACTAAAAGGCAAGTTGTATCTACACAGGAAGCAGAAGAAGGGACAGGCATCCTGGGAGGGGTGTAGGGATGTTGCCCCATTGTGTAGCTACAAGGTCAGGAAGGCCAAAGCACTGCTGGAAATGAACTTGGCAAGGAATATAAAGCTTCTACAGGTACCTTTGCCACAAAAGGAGGGTTAAAGAAAGCGTAGCCCCCATGATGAGCAACAGCAGGGAACTTGTATCAACAGATGAGGAGAAGGCTGAGGGTCTCAACAACTTTTTTGCCTCAGTCTTCACTGGCAACCCCTCTTTCACCTCATGGTTCTCATGTTGATGGCCCACAAAATGGAGACCAAGAATACAAAGTCCCTTGCACTGCAAGTGAAGACAAGGTGTGTGACTATCTGAGGAACCTGAAGACATACTAGTCCATGGGACCTGATTAAATCCATCCCAGAGTCCCGAGGGAATTAGCTGATGTGGTTGCCAAGCCACTCTCCATGATATTTGAAAAGTCCTGGCAGTCAGGTGAGGTCCCTGCTGACTGGAAGAAAGGAAATGTTGCACCCATTTTTAAAAAGGGTAGAAAGGAGGACCCTGGGAACTTCTGACCTGCCAGCCTTACCTCCGTGCCAGGGAAGATCATGGAACGGATCCTCCTGGATACAATGCTGAGGCACATAGAGAACAGGGCGGTGATTCAAGACAGCCAGCATGGCTTTACTAGGAGCAAATCCTGCCTGACTGATCTAGTGGCTTTCTATGATGAAGTGACAATTTCAGTGGATAAGGGACAACCTATAGGTGTGATCTATCTGGACTTCTGCAAGGCCTTTGACATGGTCCCTCACAACAACTTACTCACCAAGTTGGAGAGATGTTGATGGGTGGACTGTTTAGTGGATAAGGAATTGGTTGGATGGTCACATCCAGAGGGTGGTGCTCAATGGCTTGAAGTCCAGATGGAGAGCAGTGACAAGTGGTGTCTCTCAGGGGTCCATACTGGGACCTGTACTGTTTAATATTTTTATCAGTGATATAGAAAGTGAGATGGACAGTGAGACACCAAGCTGTGTGGTGCTGTTGATATGCCAGAGGGACAGGATGTCATCTAAATGGTCCTGGGCAATCTGGAGAGGTGGGCCCAGGTGAACCTCATGAGGTTCAGCAAGAGCAAGTGCGGGGTTCTGCACCTGGGTTGGAACAATCCTCACTATCAATACAGACTGGGGGATAAGGTGATAGAAAGCAGCCCTGTGGAAAAGGACTTCGGGGTGCTCATGCTCAAGAAGCTAGATATGAGAAAGCAGTGTGAACTTGCAGCCCAGAAGGCAAATCACATCCTGGGCTGCATCAAAAAATGTATGGCCACCAGACTGAGTGAGGTGATTCTGCCACTTTGCTCTGGTGAGACTTCACCTGGAGTACTGTCTGGGTCTGGAGCCCTCAATGTAGGAAGGACATGGACCTGCTGGAGCAGGTCCAGAAACGGGTCACGAAAATGATCAGCTGGTTGGAGCACCTCTGCTATGAGGACAGGCTGAGGGAGCTGGGGTTGTTCAGCCTAAAGAAGAGAAGGCACTGGGGACACCTAATAGTGACCTTCCAGTACCTGGGAGCCTACAAGAAGGATGGAGAGACGCTGTTTACAAAGGGCTGTGGTGATAGGATGAGGGACAATGGCTTCAAACTAGAGAAGAGTAGATTTAGATTGGATGCTTGTTAGGAACAGGTTCTTTACCATGAGGATGGTGGAACACTGGAACAGGTTACCCAGGGAAGTGGCTGGAGCCCCATCCGTGGAGATTTTGAAGGTGAGGCTTGACAGGGCTCTGGGCAACCTGATGTAGTTGAGGATGCTCCTGCTTACTGCATAGGGTGTTGGACTAGATGAGTTTTGGAGGTTCCTTCCAAACCAGACCATTCTATGATTGTGTGATTCTGTGATGATTAATACAGTCCTTAATTACATACATTCTAGAAGGCACAGGAATGTGTTGTCAATTATGCAAAATATTTGTTACAAACACAATGTCATGGTTACTGTTCGTGTTCGAGCTAAGATAATTGCTTCATAATTTTCAGATGCTTGCTGCCTTCCTTGTAGAATGACATGGTTCTGAAAATTAAAACAACAACAACAAAAACCCAAAGGAAGAAAACCCAGATACCTGTGAGACTGGGGGCAGGCAATGAGTCAACTGGAGAAATGAGCGAGGAAAATCTGAAGAATCTCTGAGAGATACCATTTTAAATAAACCAGATATTTCTGGGTGTAGGAAAACAAATCAAACTAGTTTTTATACAAACCAGCAGGCATGTACATTTTCTCAAATCTAATGAAAAAAAATATATACAGCAGCTGAAAGGAAATGCTGTGGTTCGCAGGCAGAAGAGAGCCAGTGAAGGGCAGAACCCATTTGCCAACCACATGGAAGTAGAAAGTGTTTGGGAAGAAGGGCTGAAGCTGGTGGTGTTGCAACAAAGCTGACCAGAATAGAACAGAATAGAATAGAATAGAATAGAATAGAATAGACCAGATTGGAAAAGACCTTTGAGATCATCGAGTCCAACCTATCCTCCAACACTATCTAATCAACTAAACCATGGCACCAAGCACCCCATCCAGTCTCTTCCTTTTTAAACACCTCCATTGATGGTGACTCCACCACCTCCCTGGGCAGCCCATTACAAAGACCAATCACTCTTTCTGTGAAGAACTTCTTCCGAATATCCAGCCTAACCCTCCCCTGGCACAGCTTGAGACTGTGTCCTCTTGTTCTGGTGCTGGTTGTCTGGGAGAAGAGACCAACTCTCACCTGGCTACAACCTCCCTTCAGGTAGTTGTAGAGAGCGATAAGGTCTCCCCTGAGCCTCCTCTTCTCCATGCTAAACAACCCCAGCTCCCTCAGCCTCTCCTCACAGGGTTTGTGCACTAAACCCCTCACCAGATTTGTTGCCCTTCTCTGTTCACGTTCCAGCAACTCAACATCTTTCTGAAACTGAGGGGCTCAGAACTGGACACAGGATTCATTGTGTGGCCTATCCAGTGCTGAGTACAGGGGCAGAATGACTTCCCTGCTCCTGCTGGCCACACTGTTCCTGACACATGCCAGGATGTCATTGGCACTCTTGGCCACCTGGGCACACTGCAGGCTCATGTTCAGCCTACTATCAACCAGTACTCCCAGGTCCCTTTCTGCCTGGCCTCTCTGCAGCCACTCTGACCCCAGCCTGTAGAGCTGCATGGGGTTGTTGCAGCCAATGTGCAGAACCCAATGCTTAGATGTGTTAAATCTCATGCCATTGGATTCTGCCCATCTGTCCAGCTGGTCAAAGTCCCTCAGCAGAGCTCTTCCTACCCTCTAACAGAACAACACCTGCCCCCTGCTTGGTGTCATCTGCAAATTTACTGATGATGGACTCAATCCCCTCATCCAGATCATCAGTAAAGATACTGAACAGGATGGGGCCCAACACTGATCCCTGGAAAACACCACTAGTGACTGGCCACCAGCTGGATGTGGCACCATTCACCACCACTCTCTGGGCTCAGCTCTCCAGCCAGTTCCTAATCCAGCACAGAGTGCTCCTGTCCAAGCCACGAGCTGACAGCTTGGTCAGGAGTTTGCTATGGGGGGATGGTGTCAAAGGCCTTGCTGAGGTCCAGGCAGACTACATCCACAGCCTTCCCCACATCCACCAGGCGGGTCACCTGATCATAGAAGGAGATCAAGTTGGTCAGGCAGCACCTGCCCTTCCTAAATCCATGCTGGCTGGACCTGATCCCTTGGCCATCCTCTAAGTGCTGTGTGATTGCACTCAAGATAACCTGTTCCATAATCTTGCCTGGCACTGAGGTCAGACTGACAGCTCTGTAATTCCCTGGCTCATCCAACCGGCCCTTCTTGTGGATGGGCACAACATTGGCCAGCTTCCAGTCATCTGGGACCTCTCCAGTGAGCCAGGACTGCTGAAAAATAATGGAGAGTGGCTTGGACAGATTATCTGACATCTCTCTCAGCACCCTAGGATGGATCCCATCTGGTCCATGGACTTGTGGGGATCCAAGCAGCTAAGGAGGTCTCTAACTACTTCCTCCTGGACTACAGGGGAACTATACTGCTCCCTGGCTCCATCTGCCAGCTCAGGAGGCCAGCTGTCCAGAAGACAACCTATCCTGCTATTATAAATTGAGGCAAAGAAGGTGTTAAGTACTTCTGCCTTTTCCTCATCTTTAGTTACTATGTTCCCTTCCATGCCCACTAAGGAGTGGAGGTTGTCCTTACCCCACCTCTTGCCATTAACATGATTGTAGAAGTATTTTTTGTTGTCCTTCACAGCAGTGGCCAGTTGAAGCTCCAAATGGGCTTTTACCTCTCTAATTTTTTTCCTGAATGATTTAGCAACATCCTTAAACATTCCATGGGTAACCTCTCCTTCCTTCCAAAGATGATACACCCTCTTTTTTTTCCTTAATTCGCTCAGAAGCTCACTGCCCATCCAGGCTGGCCGTCTACCCTGGTGTCTCATCTTCCAGCACATTGGCATAGCCTGTTCCTGTGCCTTCAGTAATTCTTTCTTGAAGTAGGTCCAGCCCTCCTGGACCCCTTTGTTTTTAAGGTCTGTTTCCCAGATGTTTTTAAGGGCTGTTCCCCATTATGAGTGAAAGAAAGAGGGTAGGAAGCCCTAGGTGAGCTGCTGTGGTTTAATCCCAGCCAGTAGCTAAGCACCACTCAGCTGCTTGCTCTTTCCACCCATCCAGTGGGACAGGGAAGAGATTGCGGGGGCGGGGAGGGGGGAGAAAAGAAAAAGTGAGCTGAAATAAAGACAGTTTAATAGGACAAAAAAGGAAGAAAAAAAAATAATCTAATAAATGACTAATAATAATTTAATAATAATTGTATTAGAATACACAAAACTAACAATGCACAATGCATTTTCTCACCATTCACTGAACAATGCCCAGGCAATTCCTGAGCAGCAGCTCCCAGCCGACCTTCCCCTCAGTTTATTTACCAGGCACGACTCCAAATGGTAGGAAGTATTCCTTTGACCAGTTTGAGTCAGCTGTCCTCCTAGCAGTGTCTCCTCCCAATTCCTGTGCCACTCCAGTCTTCTCACTGGCAGGGTAGTATAAGAACTGAAGGGTTAAACTTGGAGAGCAGAGCTCCAAGCACTGCTAGACTGATGAGAGGAGACAGTGTTAGCCTTGATGGCTCATGAACCATGGGAACACAATGCAGCAGTGTAGTTGAAAGAGTATAGATACCTGATTACAAACAGTTAGTATACCCTAAAAGTGTAAGACTTGGCACATATCACAGATTGTTGTAACAGAGTCCCTGATCTCTTAATTTTACTTTGATGCTTGCTGAAACCTTGATAAGATATAGGTATCAGTGTGATGCATTTTCTGTAACCAATCCTAAGTTTACAACTGTTGCTCGAACAAGTTTAATAACCAATCACAAACTGCTTCTTTCTTATGTTAGCTTTTATAAAAAAAGACTTTGTATAATAAAGTTGACACCTGGCCTGAATCAGGCTGAGTCTCATCTCTTAATCGTGGCAAAGAACCTGAAAAGTTCTCGACTTGATGTAAAGATTACTTAGCAACAACTAAAACCATCAATGTGTTATCGGCATCATTCTCATACTAAATCCAAACCATAGCACTATACCAGCTACTATGAAGAAAAAGAACTCTACCCCGCTCAAAATCAGAATAGAGCACACTCATGTGTAGTCTATCAGTTTGACATCAGTGAGTCCAGCCTTTGAAGCAGGTGGAATATTAGTGGAAGACAGAAGCCCTTTGCATGTATGTTCTTGCATTTCTCTGTTTTGGGAAATAAATGTAAGCTCTGGGGAAAAGGTTCTTTATGAAGCACGCACACAGAAGTGCTGCCTTTTCATTCCTAGGCTGTTCTGTTCAATATTTTGCTTTTCCCTCATACAGTCTTTTTCTCTTTTAGCCCTTAGTTTTGCAACAAAGATGAACATCAAAAATCTCAGATGATAAAAGAGGTCTTTAGACAGCTCAGTTTTAGGTATAAAGCAGATGATTTTGTACCACAAAAGAAGAATCTTCATAGATTGAAGTCTCTCATAATCCTCTCTCCTCCTTGTGTCATCATCTCTAGGTACAAGTTGATACATAGAATACATAGAATAAACCAGGTTGGAAGAGACCTTCAAGATCATCGCGTCCAACCCATCAACCAATCCAACACCGCCCAAGCAACTAACCCACAGCACCAAGTACCCCGTCAAGTCTTCTCCTAAAAACCTCCAGTGATGGCGACTCCACCACCTCCCCAGGCAGCCCATTCCAATGGGCAATCACTCTTTCTGTATAGAACTTTTTTCTAACATCCAGCCTGAATCTCCCCTGGTGCAGCCTGAGACTGTGTCCTCTTGTTCTGGTACTGCTTGCCTGGGAGAAGAGACCAACATCCGTCTGTCTACAACCTCCCTTCAGGTAGTTGTAGAGAGTAATAAGGTCACCCCTGAGTCTCCTCTTCTCCAGGCTAAGCAACCCCAGCTCCCTCAGCCTCTCCTCGTAGGGCTTATGTTCCAAACCCCTCACCAACTTTGTTGCTCTTCTCTGGACTCGTTCCAGCAAGTCAACATCCTTCCTAAACTGAGGGGCCCAGAACTGGACACAGTACTCAAGGTGCGGCCTAACCAGTGCAGTGTACAGGGGCAGAATGACCTCCCTGCTCCTGCTGGCCACACTGTTCCTGATGCAGGCCAGGATGCCATTGGCCCTCTTAGCTGCCTGGGCACACTGCAGGCTCATGTTCAGTCTACCGTCGACCAGCACCCCCAGGTCCCTCTCAGCCTGACTGCTCTCCAGCCACTCTGACCCCAGCCTGTAGCTCTGCATGGTTTTTGATCAAATTGATAAGCCATCAATATGATAAAATATTAATATGATTTATTAAATATAAAAAATTAATTTTCCAAGCCACTTCGATTCAGGTTCGTTTGCCCGGTCAATGATAGATTAATTCCACACAATAGGATGCTTATAAATAGTGGAATAACAGTCTAGAAAAATCAGAACTTGGAATACAGAGGAACAAACTGGAAACTTCTTATACACATGAAACAAACAGCAATGCTTCCCAGGTGGTGAGACAGACCACCTTGGTTTCACCACGGAGCTAACCAACAGGTAAACAAGCTATAAACCTTAGAAATAAACAGGTAAATGAGCATAAGTTACTCACGAACCGCTGAGCTGTTAACTACCAAAACCTTTGCTGAATGAAGCGATGTTCTGAATGCATAGTTGTAATCCAAAGGGCGGGAATAATCCAAAGGGTAGCATCCAAAATTAGAGGAAGTGAGAGAGAGGGAGACACATTGCTGTGGTGGAGATCTAAACACTATGCTGCTAAGACAAAAGAAGCTAATTGCCCTGAAAACAGGAGCACAAATTAATGCCATTAACGAACAGGGGGGGGAGAAGATGAGAGATAAGAGAGAGAGAGAAAAAGAGAAAAGAAGAACTGTGAGCTCTGAAATCTTCCCCTATAAAATCCCTTTTTTGAAAACTGAACAGCCCAATGGCACATTACCTATTCAAATCCCACCGATCAGTTCAAAATGTTGTATGGCGGGCAAAACCGCACATGCCTTCTCTCATAGTCTCTGACATGTGCAGTTGCCTTACTGAAACATGAGGCTCGAGGTCCAGCTTCCACCTCCTCCAGGCAGCCTTAACAGCACCTGCCTATTGGCTCCTCGACCGTTCAAACCTGGGCCCTGCAAACGGGGAGGGAGGAAAAAGGGCAGTGGCTCAAACAGGTTTAGCTGGCTTGTTGATGCCTCTTCCAGGACACATATGTCCTACATCACGGTGGGACAGGGGAATACTAGCCCCTGCAGAAAAGTGGAAGGACACAAAATGCAAAAGGGAAAGTCCTGTCAGCCTTAGTTGATGACAGCATAAGAATGCACACAGGGCAAACACACTGTTGCTTTTAGATATGTAGTGCAGACACTTTTCATGCCACCCTACTTCTCCCATGAGAATATTACACTGCTGTACTCTGCCCTTGGGCTGCCTCTGACATTATCAAAGGTAGAGTGGAAGGATGATGACATCACAACAGATATCTGTGTGCCACAGAGCCCTCCATCCTGAGAATAGAATAGAATAGAATAGAATAGAATAGAATAGAATAGAATAGAATAGACCAGGTTGGAAGACACCTTCATAGAAAAGGTAAGCAGTAAGAAGCCTCACAAGGTCATAGGTTATCACAACCCAGACTCCATTCATTTCTTGCAGCTGCATGTACTTGCTTTGTCAGTAATGCCTACAAGTCCTCTTGTTCCTACTGGGTGCTCAGGGTAGAAATGTCAAATGTGTTATAGAGGGCAGGGGGACACACTTGGATGTTGTAGGAGCTGAAAGGGAAAGTTAAACCTTTCAGCCTGATACCAGCCATCAATGTAACAACTTTAAAAAATGCTCTTGTTTTGGAGGCTTTGACAAAGGTAGCTCTTCTTTGTCTTTCATACTTTTCCACTGTGACTCTGTCAGCAAGAGACGCACTACTCTTTTTTTCACACTGCTCTTCATCACTGCAAAAGGAATACACCCAGCATTCCTGTCAAACAGCTTCGAGTCAGCTGTCAGCCCTGGTAGGATGTAAATTTCAAGGCCAAACCAGGAGAAGTTCATTCTGGTTGTGGCTTTTGACTGTCTTTTGCTTTGAAGACTGGGAGAAACAGAAGAATGAAAAATAACCTAATTTAGGTTAAAGACGTGAAACACAAAATCCTCTGGCATTTCTCAGACTCATCATGATAAACCATCTTCAGAAAAACAACTTGCTGCAGAAGTACCGGAACTAATGAATCCTGATTTTCTACAGAGCTATGTCCTGTGGGTTGACTGACTTGTGTGGTCTAAGAAGACGCATGCCTTTTGGGTGGCTGGAACATGTGTGAGGTCTCTCCCTGCATGGATTTGTTGCTTTCTCTCAAGGTGTGCTTTGCCCAAATCTGGGCAACAAACTGGGGATGATTGTCTTTATTGTTAGAGACTTCTCAGGGCATAGCTTGGCTGTCCTGTAAATACAAAATTTGTCAGAATGGAACACAAACTTCACATGAGCTTTGTTTCCACAGGAAATGGGGCTAAAAAGCTATTGTTCTACTTCTGCCTTCTGCTCCACACTGTTCTGTCTTTTATGGTCCTGATGCCTTTGTCTCTGCTCAGGAACAGATGCACCCTGCGGGCTGTATGGATGCAGCCTCCAGTTTATTTCCCATTTATTCGATCATATCCAATGAACCTCGCCCGCTCAACTATTACTACCTTCATTCTTGTCTCTCATATAACATCATCGCAACAAGGAGATAAGTTCAAGAAAATTCACTTACTGCAGGAGGAAGCAGCTCCTGTGGAAGGTCAGCCAGGCTTAGATGTGTTTTGGCTATGTTATGATATCAGCCATAACCTTTTCTTCTCTGCAGGTAGGAAGGAACCAACTTGCCATGTAGCCCAGGGTCAGCCTTTGACAACTGGAGCCACTGAATTGAATATTCTTCTTAATTAAATGAACCCATACACACACACTCCAATTATAATTTAATCTTGATTCATAACATGGAGTTTGATGTGTATTAGCTAAGAACAAAAGCACCCCTGTTTTCAATGCACACGTTTACTTAACAGTACGATGACTGTCAAGTCAGCTGTGGAGTTACAAGAACAGCATATACCAGAGTATAGATTTTATGAATCTTGTATCCCAACAAGGCTAAAAGATCTAGGCAGAGGTACTTAACACCTTCTTTGCCTCAGTTTTTAATAGCAGGATAGGTTGTCTTCCGGATAGCTGGCCTCCTGAGTGACTGCACTCAAGATAACCTGTTTCATAATCTCACCTGGCATTGAGGTCAGGCTGACAGGCCTATAATTCCCTGGCTCATCCAACTGGCCTTTCTTGTGGATGGGCACCACGTTGGCCAGCTTCCAGTCTTCTGGGACCTCTCCAGTGAGACAGGACTGCTGAAAAATGATGGAGAGTGACTTGGCCATTTCATCTGCCATCTCTCTCAGCACCCTAGGATGGATCCCATCTGGTCCCATGGACTTGTGGGGTCCAAGCAGCTGAGAAGAGCTCCAAATACCTGCTCCTGGAACACAGGGAAACTATGCTGCTCCCTGTCTCCTTCTGCCAGCTCTGCAGGCCAGTTGTCCAGAAGACATTCCATCCTGCTATTAAAAATTGAGGCAAAGAAGGTGTTAAGTATCTCTGCCTTTTCCTCATCCTTTGTTTCAGCATTCTCCGCTGTGTCCACCAAGGAGTGGAGGTTGTCCTTGCCCTTCCTCTTGTTATTAATATATTTATAGAAGGATTTTTTGTTGTCCTTCACAGCAGAGGCCAGTCTAAGCTCTAAATGGGCTTTTGCCTCCCTAATTTTCTTCCTACAAGACCTAGCAACATCCTTAAACATTCTATGGGTTGACTTCCCTTTCTTCCAAAGATGATACACCCTCTTTTTTTCCCTTAGTTCTATTAGAAGTTCATTGCTCATCCAGGCTGGCCGTCTGCCCCGGCAGCTCATCTTCTGACACATTGGCACAGCCTGTTCCTGTGCCTTCAAGAGTTCTTCCTTGAAGCAGGTCCAGCTCTCCTGGACCCTTTTGTTTTTAAGGGCTGTTTCCCAAGGAACCTTCTGAGTTAGTTCCTTGAGTAACCTGAAGTTTGCCCTCTGGAAGTCCAGAGTGGAGGTCTTCTTGCTGCCCCTCTTAGATTCACTGAGTACTGAAAATTCAATTATCTCGTGGTAACTGGCTCCTAAACACCCTCCGACCACCACATCACCCACCAGCCCTTCCCTCTTGGTGAAGAGGAGGTCAAGTTGCATTCAAGACATTTACATGTGTGTTGGGTTTTTTCACATTTCATTTGTTTTCATTTCAGTGTTAAATAATCTCCCAGAGTGGGTTATTTCATGTTTTCTGCTTTTAAAGAGTACTGTCTTAATAGAAATACCAGCAACTCCCTCAACCACACCTAGGTGACATCCAGAATTTGCAACTTTTAGGAGGCTCAACAGTATAAGAATATTTCTGATCTGCTATGGAAGAAGAGAATGAACTGTTCAGAAAGGTAGCTATGACAAAAACATGGAAAGTTATTCCTGTAGAATTTGCTAAATGTAATAGGGAGCTGTGTGCATCCTAGACTGCCCACAGTTCCCAGGAACACTGAAACTCCCAAGCTGTCCTGCCCTGCAGGCAGCCTGCAGGAAGTCTGAGGGGTCCCCAGAACTGCTGCTGAAGGGTAGGAAAGTGAAGCAGGCTTCAGAGGAGTCACCTCAAATTCCTTCAAAATCGAAGTATTTGTGCAGAGGACTTTGATGCTGACAAGCCAACATTTGCTGAATTGAACCAATTAAATTATCAAACTTCCACCCTCATCCCCTCTCTTCCCAGGACCTTCCCAGAAGTGTTCCCATGCTCCACACTGCAGGGGCCGGCTATCCTTCTCCGAGCCAAACCTGATAAAACTTTCTTGCCCTCCTATTCACCAGCACAATCTAATTTCAGCAGCAGCGGGAAAGGGAAGAGGGGATCCCCCTCATCCTGCGCTGCACCTCTAGGTGGGGCCGGAGAGTTTCGCAGCCAGAGGAACCCGCTCCGCCGCTCCTGGCTCTGCGAAACTTCCCCAGCAGGGAGCAAGTGGGGGAAAAGTCCCAGCAAAGAGAAAGCGGAGAAACAGACGTTGGGAAGCCCTTGTGAGGCTGCAAAGGGAGTGCGGAACCGGCAGCTGGAGGCTTTGGCAGCCTGGGACCAAAGTGGGGACATTCATGACAAGCTCTGTGACCCACGCTGGCTGTGCCCGCGCCTCGGCACCTGTGAGAGCCTGGGCAAGTGCTTACCCTGAGCCCTGTACCCACTGAAAAACTTCTCCGGGCTTCGGCAGTGGTGAACCCATCTGCACAAGGTAGGGGTACATCAAACATGTCTGCTACTTCTCCCGAAGCCAGTGTAGCTCTGGTATGGGATCCAGTGCGTTGTGGGGATGTCACTGAGAGCTGTGGCTGGAAATGATGTAATTCTTAGGTTTCATTTGAACAAAAACTACTATTCAGTGAATTTCTTTGCTCCTGGCATTGGACTAGAGAACTAAGTTTTTTTCTATGAATGCGAAAAAGTAGCTATAGTTCCTGGTAGCATCTTTGATTAAAAGCTAAAGTTTCCTCACATCAAATGTTCTTTAGGCTTTACTACTAAAAGCACTGATGGTCTGACTAGTGCACAAACTCTAAAGGATCCAGTGGAATATTTGAGTGGAAGTACGTATTTCTCTAGAAGACAGTGGAACTGCTCATTTGGGGCTTGTGCTAACAATGCAAACCAATTTGCCTGTGCATTTTTGACTGTTACTGTACTTTTGAAATCACGACCAGTGATGTAAGATATCACAGCACCAGCAGTGTGGTGGCTGACTGCATATATATGTGAGTAGATATTTGTAACATGCCAGTTTTTATTTTCCCTGCTTCTACAGTCTCTCTGTGGAAGGGTGCTGTGGGCTCCAGCAGATCCAGAGAAGAAAGGAGCCCCTGGGTGACAATAGCATTGCATACCTGCTCCAAGCATGGTACGCTGTAACTGTACTTATACAGTATTGCTGTTACCATGCATAGTGCTGGAGTAGCTTTAAAATGCCCTCTCTGCTCTGAGGGAACAGAGAGCTCAGCCAGAACTACAAAACCAGCAGTAAAGCAGCCTGTGTGAGCCTTGAACGACTATGATAGCCTGTCATTGGTACTGAGCTGGGTATTTAGCTGCTGCTGCTGACATAGATGCAGCACTGATACCATGGACTAGATAAAGTGCATCAAGGCACTGTACACTTAAGAGAAAAAGTGTTTTCATTTTTGCAACCAGTGGAGCTTTAGATACTATATCAAAGAACACTGGATGGCAATTTGGATTGTCTCCCATAGGATGACGGGTGAGATCCTCAACTAGTGCAACAGTGCCAAGGAGCTTGGTGATCACTGCTTCCTTGGGGTACCACCCAAAACCTCATTATATGCCTTAAGGCACAAGGAGAGCTTTCACACCTGCAGCTGCTGTTTGCTGGAACAAACAAGGCCCATGGCTACTGCCGTCACTGCTCTGCAGATTATTGCTGTACACTGCAGTTTTCAATGATAGGTCTTGGAATGCTTGGGAGAAGTGGTGGAAATCTCTGGCAGCTCTATATGAAAAATCATAGGAGATCATAAATTTTAAAAGGAAATTACTGTGATTGTACATGACTCTGATCAGGATTTTTCAGTTCTTTGCTTTTCTCTGTCAGAAACGTCTAAGATGTAGAAAGTGAAAATAATGTTTGGGCATCTGCTATCAAAAAGCATCAGTGATAAGAAATTACTTTTAAAATTAAATGACACAAGAACAGCCAATGAAAGAACATATATTCTTCAGGAGCCAGTCTGGCTCCATACCACCCAGTGGAAACAGTTTCACCTTCAAGAAAGCTCCTATGGGCCCATTTTCACTGGAGATGTCTGATGAGTGTGAAACTGTTGCTAAAGCTTGGCTCAGCTCTTTTGGTTGGTAGGGTACAGCATAGCTGTGTTGCTGTTTGCAATCATTTATTCTGACCACAACAAAGAGATCAGATGAGAATGTGCCCAGAAAAAGCCAGCAGGCTCTTTTTTTTTTTTTTTCAGTATATAATCAGTTTTTACTGAAAAATGCTGTCATAAATAGGCTTTTTTTTCCTTTGTTGCAGCTCAATGGAAAACATGTGAAGTTTTAATTTTTCACATCAGACTGTGAGATGATAATTTTCAAGGCATCATACTGAATTTTATGCCTCAAAATTCAGCTTGCTGAAAATGGTCAACTGGATGTGATTGTACCATGAAGGTGTTTAGAATTCCTCTGGAAACGGTTTCCCATGAAACATTATAACTTTCCATGTTAAAGTGACAATCCTCAGAGGACTGTGATATTTTGACAGCCTACAGTTTCTAATTGGATCCATATAGCCATGCTAGACAAATGGTCAGTGTCTCAGTTTAAAACAAACAAACAAACAAGCAAACAAACAAACAACAAAACACCAAACCACCAGCCACATAAGCTCTTAAAGATAAGATTAATATTAAGATAATGGTTTTCTCATGTTATCATCAGTGGAGGAATTCCCCTCTAGTAACCTCAACAGAGTTGTTTCCCTCAACCATGCCAGGATAGAGACGGGTTTCTGATCATATCTATGCTGCTTCTCTTCTCGGCTAAAGGGTAGATAAATTGCTGCTGCCTATAGCAGAATAACCAGAGAGGTTCCAGCATGACCACACCCTACATGAGTCATTTGTGAGGAGCTTGGGGTAGATCAGCCTTCCCATTCACTCCTTTTCTCCCTCTGCTTATTCTCTAAACCAGGCCTTTGTTGCCTTCTGGTGCCCTCCTGACCCTCAAGACCCACTGTATTCTTTATGATGTTGCTAGATAACCTCTCAAAGTCCCTTCCAACTCAAAACATTCTAAGTTTCTATCAAAACCCTTCTTTCCTCATATGTATAAATGTTCTTGCCAGTATGTTGTTCAGGCAAGGAGCTGTTTGGAAAAAAAAAAAAAGGGAAAGTGACTCTTTCTTGCTGTGTATATTTCAAGAAGGTAACTCTCTGTAAAGGATTAGACATTATTGAACATGGATGGAATTGTGACTGTCCACCTTGGCAAGCATTATTGGCCTGTGGTGATGTTCACTGTGTAGACAAAGTGCTTGGCCAGATTTTTCCCAGAAAACTAAGAAGCTGGCTTCGTACAACAGAAGACTAGAACATCCAAATATTATTTAGAGGCCAAGTAACTTCTTCTTTTGCTTGATTTGTCACTCATCCAGTTCTATAAAAACCAAACTGAGATCCTGGGCTCATGCAGCCAGTGGCAGAGATCCCGCTAGGGTAGCGTGCCCAACTCTTGCTGGCTCTGTGGCAACATTTAGTGATCAAACACTGCTTCATGAACCATGTTAGCTTTGCACACATTTCTTATGACTTTATGTAGTTCAGATCTTTTAGTTTCTTCTCACCAGGGAAATAAGAACAAAAGTAGATGAAGTTATTTTTCAATTTAGAAGGAGTCCATTAGGAACAAAAGAATAAAAAGATAAACAAAAGCTATTTTAAACCATTATCTGCTATTGTCTTTTGAAGAAGTCAAACCTTTGCCAATGGATTTTCAAATCTCTGCAGAGATGAAGTCAGGACCACAAGTTATTGATCTGACACTAGTGAATGTTGGGTTTGAATTGTCAGAAGTTGAAATGTGAAGTTAGTCCATGATGCCTGAGCTGAATCACCCACCACTAACCTAGCAACAGGTTTTACATTACCACATTACCATAATGTCTGACCATCTGCAGTGCTAAATCAACAGCAAAGTTCCTGGTGAACTTCACAGTTTCTGGCATTTATTGTTTCTTAGACTCAGTTCTGCAGACATTAGCTTTTTTAGGATTTGGTGCCTTAAATTCTGCTTGTTTCTTTTTTTAAGGGAGGGCTGGTACAATTTACTGTGGCAGAACAGACTGCCAGAGCTGTGTCACTTTTATAGCAAAGATTTTTTTCAGGAGGTTGATGTTTCTTCATTCTCTGGTCCACAAGAAATGCATCCAGCAGTTAGTGATATCACAGCTGAGACTTGCCTTACTGCTCTGATAACAAACATGTGAGGGGTAAACTGTGTTTTGGGAATGTTACTTGGGTATGGTCAATGGCCTCTGGTGATGTAGAGAGGGAAAAACAGAAGACTTCATAGTGCTTAGCTTGACTACATCTGTGACACCCTAAAATATTGATAGACCTGAGATGCTTTTGATCTTAAAGGCCAATATCAACCTAGTTAAAAGCCTCCAGCATCCAACCCTTCTCAACCAATCTTCAATAAGATATTTGCTTCCCTACTGGAGCCTGGCATAGAGCTGCAGTTTCCCACTGTCTTTGTCTTGACTGTGAAAAGCCTGATGGATGTACATCCCCTGCAGATTGTGTTAATGAGCCTCTGGACCATTAGGCTTTACGACCAGGACATGGTGTTGCAAAACTTGGCTGAATCCAAGTCCAAGCCAGCTCTTTGGTAAGAAGCTCTTTGGAAAGATTTACTTTCCCCCCCCCATCTCCCCTGGAGGCTGTGTCGTATATGAAGCTCTGTTAGGATGGCCTTTATCCTCTGTTTGCAATATAACAGGCTGGGGACCAAAGCAGAAACATATGGCCAACTACTGAGAGAGCTTTTAATTCTGACAGTGAATCCACCTCTTCTTTTGGATATATCATGAAGAAAAATGACTGAAGTGCCAATTCAGCAGCATACAATTATTTGCAGATTGAGTGTCAGGATTTTTCTTTTCATTCTGAAAAAGAATAATTTTAGAAGTTCAGATTAGATATTTATAATTATCCAGCCTAGAAGGATGCATTCCATTTTTCTCTCACAGCTGTATACACACCCCATTTCTTGGGAGGAGGACCAAGGAGGGAAAGATCTGTACAATAATAGCTGATAAATTGGGACTTTATTGAAATTGGTTTCTGACACTGAAAAGAAGAAGACAGAAAGACCCTGTGCATCCAGATCACACATCTTGGAATAGAAAAATTGCAAAAATATAAGGAACATACAAGATCAAAGGCTAAAAATGGCAGAATCTCTTAAACTGCCTGGTGCTGTTTTATAGTCTACTATAGTTAGGAACTATGAAACAGATGGGATCTTCAAACATGAGACTTAATTTACTACTTGTAACAAAGAGGAGCTTGAAATTACCATTCTAAAGCAAAGGTTCTCTTCCTATCTGAGTCAACAAAAATATTTGTGGTAGAACTCAAAGGGACAGAGTTCATTCAGTGCTGAGCACAGTTGAATACTCTCCCTGAAGAGCAGTTGCAAAAGAAAAAAATACAATCAACAGCAAACCCTCCACAATCCCCATCTCCTTCCCACCCAAAAAACAAACAAGCAAACAAAGGCAAGAAACCAAACCAAACAAAAAACGGAGCAAAGGCTGAAGATGTGCTCTCTTCTTGAAACTTGAGAGTTTGCCATTTCTTCTCTTGATGGGTAGCTTGTGACAATGGGTCCCCCAAGTAAGATGTGTTTGTATTTCCAAAAATAGGAGAGAATGTTCTACAGGCTGCCACCCATCCAGTGGCCTGTGACAGGGGGACAAGCAAATCAGCACCACTTTCATCTGGCACCCCCTTTCTTTCTATTTTCCACCTGTGCAGCAGGCATGGTTCAATGGCTCACGGATTCTCCTCCAACCCACGGAGTTTACAAGCTGGCAGATCTGCATGAGCAGAGGCTGATGTGAAGTCTGGTGGTCTGAAACTGTATTCATGAAGCGTTCAGTTGTGCCGACTGCAGGAGGGCAGTAATTTCCAAAAGAGGGGCAGAGCACACAGCTGAGGGCAGTAACTATCTCAGCTGTCGCTGTTTAATCCATCACCAAGTTGGGGTGTCATCACCCTCCAAGAGAGACAAAAGCAGAACCGAGAATCCAAGCACTGTAGGACACAGATTTATTCCATTACATTCAAATACTTCTCTGTGATGAGCCTCGTCTCTTTAAATTTTCCATACAGAAAATATGTGCTAACACATTGCCAGTTGAAGGGGTATATTTTTGTGTGCATGCGTAGATCCAGTTGGTTTCTTTGGGATGTAAACTACAAAGGGAAAAGCCATTGTTCTTCCATTGCTCTCAATTTGCAAAAATTGCCAGTTCTCATAAGCAACCAAAACAGATAACAGATGGCACTGGCTAGCAACAAGGAAACCTAGATGCAAATACGGTACGGTATATGAAGAATGTCTCTGATGTAGCAGGGTTATGTTTTCTATCATGGTTTCTAACCGGTTGCGAGAAAAGTCCTGCATTAGCAGTTTGTGGTATTTGATTGGATGTGAAAGGTGCCAATAATTCAGCTGGGGATCAAATGAAAAAATAATAAATAATAAATGATTGCATAAATTAACAAAGAGAAAAAAGGTGGTTAACCATAAATGCTTTCCTGGTCCAAGAGATAAGCCACTGCTTTTCACAGACATCAAAGTCAGGTGCCGTGTCATGTCACTCAGAGAAGGCAGCAGGTCTAGCATGTCAGCCACACAGGTCCCAGACAGTCCCTGGAGCCCTGCTCCTTCCAAATCTGCCCAACTTCACAATGAACAGGGCGCCACAGTTGGGCTGAACTATATGGGTTTGACTGGAGCTGTACAGTGCAGGTCTCCCAGAGCTTGTACAAGGTTGTTTGTAATTCAGTTCAGGTGGAAATCAAACTAAATAAACAAGCATATCTCTGGTGCAAGTATCTCTGCACTTTGAGGAGGCACTGGATGGTGCCCTTGGGGGTACTGCACATGGGTGAGGCATGTCCACATGTAGATGAGACATCTGGTTGTAGTCTGATGAGTGTACACATTTTTCCATTCCTGCCCACAATGTCACCTCTACCTTGGCTTTTAAATTCCAGCCTCCAGAGCAGGGAAAGACAACACAAGTTAAAAGAAATTAAACTCCTACCAGCTTCTCTTTCCACTGAGAGTGAATCTCTTTTTGTAGCAAATGGGTATCAGATCCATCCTCAGTCATGAACAATAGAGAGGTCTTAGCAGCTTGAAAGTTGAGGTCTGATGTCTTGGTAGGGTGAGACTACAATTGCATGCTTTCTTCCTGCAGAAATGGATGCTTGCCAAATCTCCAGTATAATACAGAGCCCTTGCTTCTTTTGCTGCAAAGCTCTGTGATAGCAGACCTCCTATGTAAGGCAACAGATAGACAAATGCACTCAAAAATGACAGATGTCTCATATTTACTCTATTTACCTTTACTCTCAGTGCTTGTACAGGCAGATCCATAGCAGTGAGGTCAGTCTTACCAAGCTGGTAGAAGGATGTGGTTAAATATTCATTGTTTTTTCTAAAAAATAAGTATGTTGAAGTGTTGCCAGTCAATTTGAAAGAGCTTGTGTGGCTCACTTGTTCGTTGATGCTCCACTCATAAGTCATGTGCCTGACCCATGCCTTTGCTGGTAAAATAACATTTTTTTAGCCCTTTTCCATCCAGTGCTGAATATATGCTTTTAGAGAGCATTAGGGTATCAAAGGTTTCCCTTATCATATGAGAAATGTATAAAATTCAATTTTTCTTTGAAGTACTTTGTAACACCTCTTTTGCATTCAAGTGAAGCTGTCACTGAGTTCACTGAGGTTTACCCATGCAAGGAGCAAAGGCTCTGTCCCCTTGAGAGTACACAAGCCATTTTCTAGTAATTTGTCTGCTAAGGTGACAGATTTCCTTATTATAGCACTGAAAACAGGAAGTTCACTTTTTCTAACAGAAATGACTTTACATATTTTATGAAGCTGAGCCAAAGGCACTGTTCTTATTAACTAGAGCTGCTGGTTGTTGGGTTGGTCTGGACATGAGAATTATCTGCTTCCCCTTCCTCTTTTTTGTTTTTTGTTAATGAAGGCTTTATACCTGACTAAAATGCATAGCAATATTTTTCCCTTCAGGTCATGTTATCAGAAGCTTTGAGTGGGGGGTGGGGGTAGAAAAGTTCACTTACTAAGTAAGATTAAAGCAATTAAAGGCTAAGGATCATATTTAATTTTCTCTTGCAGATGCAATTTTTCATGCAGTGACAGCATCAAAACCTTTTCAAGTTTTATAGCTATTTAACATTTGGCAGAAACAACAGGAAACCATCTGTAGCAAAGCAGGATTGTTGTAAGCATAATATTCTGTAATGAAAAAAAAAAAAAAGATTAAAAGAAAACACTGTTATCGTTACACAATAGCTTTGAAGGTTCAGGGAGCAGGATGCTTGCATTTTCCCATCTACCTACCAGCATCATAACATTTTTCTAGATGAGGCAACCATACAGAAAGTTGATTATTTTAGCAGAAGGAAGAAGTCCAATAGAAAATTTGGCTTTTAGTTTCTTGTTGAGATTTCCATGATGAGTATAAAGATGCTTGTGCAAAGAAGGCTGGGCATGACCGTTTCGTGTCTCTCGTGACTTACATGGCAGAGCTTATAAGCACGTACTCAACTTCAAATAGTCAAGATGTCCCACAGAAACTATTCATGTTCATAAGCTTTAACTATTCAAGTTTGTAAGCTTTAACTCTGTACTTGAAAGTCTTTTCTGGACCAGAGAAATAGAAATAAATTATGGGAATTCAGATGGCTCATACTACTCTCTGTTCCCTTATGGCAAAGTATATTTGTTCTTGCTTTGCTGTATTTTATGTGCTGGAAAAGAGAGCATGCTCATGGTGGTGGGTGGAAAATACTTTTGTTAAAACTTAGTTTGTTCATCATGGTGTAACATCCCAAGGCTGCAGTTCCAGGGTTTTTCATGGTAGCCACTGAAGATGGTCTTGTGTCCTTTAAACTTGTTACAGCACTATGAGCACACACTTAAATTTCTGATCATGCCAAAATTCTCCTCAGTATTTCTGTTCAACAAAGAGAAAGAATAATTTTTTTTCTCAGTTGTTCTCTGAAATTTAGCCTAGGCTCTTTTCTCAAAAAAAACATTGAAATTTTGATTAGTGAACAAGAAACAAATCAAACCTGTCTGTAATTTCTTTGTCACTGACATTGTTCCACATGGTAATAATCAGACCTAGTTTTAAGTTCTGTGCAAAAGTCAAAATATGTCAGGGAACTGCAATATCTTCTTACTATTAATGTGTTAAATTATAGCCAGACACCCTGTTTTTCCAGTTTTCAGGGCAAGTTATGATGGCTTTTTTCAAGTCCTGAGCTGATGAGACATTTAAGGTTTCTTTTTCAAATAGCTTGGCTGTTGGTTTGCTCCTTTCACTCACACCTGCCCCTTAACTTAGAAATCGTCTCCGCCTCTTCAGCATCAAACACTGAATTTACATAGGCACAAAGAAAGCTTGGAAGGCCAACAGCTCTCACCTTCATTAAGATGGGAATGCAAGAAGAACATAGCAGCACAATGGTAAGAGAAATATCACAGTACCCCACCTTTTTGCAAGGCTGACTAATCAGGGCTTTCTCACAGGAGGGAATGGTGCTGAGGATACCACAGGCTCAGTAGAAGTGTGTAGGTCTGCTGGCAATGACTAAGCCAGTAACAGCAAGCAAGTCGAAGTTCTAGACATGAATCAGATTTTGAACTTGTTGTGGTTTGTAGCAGCTCAAAAGGCTTTGTACAACATCACTGTACAAGTCTGTGACTGTGTAGTGATGGGCTTACAGCTGTTAGAGCCACTGTCTGCTTTGGGAGGGAAGGCTTGCTTTCAGCAAAACGTAGCGGAGCTCAGCTCCACATGTTGCTCACCCACAGCACAGCCTTGGGTGTGCCTCTCACATTATTTTAATGTGTTTCCAAAGAAGTCTGGCTTATTAATTTGGTATGATCTTCCTAATTATACAGGCATCACTCAGGAATTTCAGAGATGTATGTAAGAAGTGTGGAAAAGTTATTTCTTAAAAATATGTGACAAGAATAAGAAAAGAAGCAGTGGAATGATATATGTGTTTAACACCTAAAGCAAGTGATTTTTGTGAGTGCACATGGCTTTTTCTTCTGGAATTCTAAAACACAGAAACAAAAGAAATGAGAAAGAAGCAACGTATCTGAATTTGTTTTGTTCCTTCAGAGCTTTCTGTTTATCCCTTTTAAAACAAGTTTGGCGGAAAGGCTTGAATGGAAAGACTTAAAATGCTCTCTCAATCCTAATGTCATGGGTGGTTTTGCTGTTTCTTTTAATGAACTGTGGACGTTGTGCTTTTATTTACTGTTGCCTATGATTGAACTGGACAAAAATTTAAAGAAAAGGTACAAATTCTGCACAAGTTGCTAAAACTGTATAAATTCAGTCCAAATTAATGAAAGAGAAAGACATCTGATTTTCTCCTTGCAATGCCAAGTGCAAAGACAACCTTGAGTTCCCCAAAAATACATACAGAAGCAAAGCTACTATCTGTGGTATGTTCTCTATTATTGCCATTGCTAGCTGAGCTAACTCAAAAAGTGTTGCTGACAGACCTTTGCTGAGTTTCATAAACATGTCCATTTCTGCAGAATGGATGAAAGTTCATAAATGGTTGTATTTAACTTTGCAATATTTTTAATCTGGAGTTTCCACCCTTTCTTGTATGTACAGATGAAGTACTAATCACAGAAGAGCAATTAATAACGGGTGTGTGAAAAGTGCATAGTATAGCAGACATTTGCTGAACCTTTGATTTGGGAGCACACTGGGCTGGGAAGCAGATACTTTCTGTTAGATTATCTTCATGGCCTTAAACCAACAGAGGAACTTGGGTTTCTAGCAGACCTGTCACTTCACACACTAAGTCTAAAATTTCAATCCTAAGAAACCTTGCTCACCTTCATCCCAGAGGTACATACATTCCTTAACCCCCATGTTTGCATCCACTGAGTTCCTGGCGTGCCTGAACATGTGCTTCTGGACATGCTTTACCTGGCTTGGCCTGTGATGGATGAACAGACCCACACAGGAAAACTATGTTTTACTAATGAGAATGGTCATGCTTCTACATTTAGTTCTTGCTTATGGAACTCTCATGGGAGATGTAGACTGAAGGCTCTTCAGCCTGAGGAGACTTCAGCTGTTTCACCCACAACACTGCCTGCAGCCCCAACTCGTCTAGATTACAGAAGAGGTGTCTGTCCATCCCTTATTTTCTTAAAAACTGTTACATTTTTCTAGGCATAAATGACTATGTGGAGAGCAAAGGAAAATAATGCTGCATGGTGTCTAGGCACTTGCCAGCATATATGAAAATGTGGGCTCTGGGGAATACTCAATATAAGACATCTAAATTTTTGTCAGAGTAAGAACCACAGTCCAGTTTCCAAAGCCACTCCCAGGCGGTGCCTCAGTTGCTAGGTTTGGGAGTCAAGTATCTGTGTGAAAAAGAGAAAAAAACTGTCTCACACAAAGCAGAGAAGCATTAACAGGATGGAGTCAACCAGGTCTGCAAGGGTGCCTCTGTGGCCATGCTGCCCAGCTGAGCTGTCCCCATTCCATGGAATACATCCAGCATGCCCCTAACCACTCAGGAGGGTAAGATTTCCAAAATACTGTTCAGACAAAGGAGGGTGGTTTCTGCAGGCAAGCGAAGGCATTTGGCCTTGAGTCAATGCATGGATTATGGGGTTATTAAATTCAAAGACGTAGAACAGCAGTAGGAGGGATTCTTTAGGCTTGATTTTGGGGAGAGCCTGGAGGACTGGATAGCAAAACTTTGCCAGGTTCCTAAGCCTTGCCAGAATCATGGCTGAGGCATATCTGCTGACTTTTCTCTGTTTTGGGGTGTCGTGCTCTTCCCAGGCTCTGGCTGCAGCAAGGATGCTGTCACCTCCTGTGGCTTTCATGGAGCATTTAGTGCATCATGGCACCGCTCCTGTTGTGAATCTGGCCTGATCCCTGCTGAAGCAGGGAGCTTTCTCAGGGAAAAATGTGCTAGAGATTAGTCCAGACTAGTTTTAATTGGCTCCAGGGGCTACTGATGGATCAATGTCTTGTGGCTGACTGAAAGCTCAAGCTGAAGCGCTCCCCACTGGGACGTATGCAAAGACCTTGCTGCCATGCGTAAATTGTTTGTAGGTCCACTCCCTGTTCCAAATTAAACAGAGGGAGTATTTGACATTTTACAAAATGTGTCATACTACTCCAGTAATAAATTGATCTGTGGAAACTATGTACACCTCTCAAAGGCACTAACAATGCCTTGTATGCAGGCCTTCAGTGATTACTAAGAAGACTAGCAGCGCTTCTCAATCTGTTCAAGAACGGCTCTTCAGAGTGAAAGTAGAGAGCACAGCAGTGATTTAGGAGCAAGATATTGCAAGAGCAAACTTCGGTGAAGGTGTAATAAGTGGTATGAATGGGGTCATCCTAGGTTTTCATTTCCAGGCTTTTGGCTGGTTTTGAAGTAAAAATGATCTGCAGCAACTGTAATATGTTGTGAACACTGAAGGTGAACTTGAAAAAAAAAAAAGGTTTTATTGCAGACTATTTGATTTTTATTTAGGAGACTGTTAATTGAGCTAGTACACTTTTCTCTCAGTAGGTCCATTGATTTCAGTTGCTGATACTGCCCCATAAGCAGGGGCAGCATGATCTGATCTCTATTTTTTGAAGACCTAAGTTATCCCCTTTGGGAGAAATTCTGTGGGTTTATTGTTGTTGTTGTTGTTGTTGGGGTTTTTAATTAGAATTGTAGAGTCATTTTGGTTGGAAAAGACCCCTTAAGGTCATCAAGTCAAGTCATTATCTAATTCTAACAAGTCTGGACATGGCTAGTAACCACTTCCATTAGCATGACATCTGTGCGTCTTTTATGCACCTCCAGGGATGCTGATTCAACCACCCCGCCTGGGGAGCCTGTTCCAGTGTTTGAAAACCCTTTCAGTGTAGAAGTTTCTCCTAGTGTCCAAACTAAACCTCTCCTGGTGCAACTTAAAGCTGTTTCTTCTCATCTTATCACTTGTTACTATGGAGACAAGACCAACACCCACTTTGCTACAAGCTCCTTTCAGGTAGTTGTAGAGTGCGATAAGGTCTCCTCTGAGCCTGCTTTTCTCCAGAGTAAACAACCCCCATTCCCTCCACTGCTCCTCATAAGACCTTTTCTACAGACCCTTCACCAGTTTTGTTGCTCTTCTCTGGACCCACTCCAACACCCCAATGTCTTTCTGGGCACATAAATGAGGAAAAGCCATTTTGTAGCTCTGTATACAAATTTGACTTCTTCCTACAAGAATATAGGTGTGGGAGATAAAATTGACCTCAGGGGTTCTGGTGGTAAGCTTTATATATGTAACAGTTTGAGCAAGGAAAATGTACAGAACTGACTCCATGCAAACAGGGAAACTCAATTTTTGTTTCCTTAAAGTTTTAAACTTACATCACCATGAGGTGCCAAGAGACAGGGCAGTCTTATGGCTTCTTTTTCCAAATTTGTATGCAGTATGCCATGACAAGACAACAAAAATGGAATGGTTTTAATTGAGATATAATATGGCTAGTTTGGGTCACTTTTCACTACACATCAGTAGTGCAAAAGAAAGGTAACAAACACAGCTGATTAGTAACAAACAAAAATGCTACCCTTTCTGTTGCACACTGGTGGTTTGAGTTTTGACACGATTAAGTACAATGTAAAAATAACTCAATTGTCAATACTATCAATACTGTCAATACTCAGGAACAGTGTGGCCAGCAGGAACAGGGAGGTCATTCTGCCCCTGTACACTGCACTGGTTAGGCCGCACCTCAAGTACTGTGTCCAGTTCTGGGCCCCTCAGTTTAGGAAGGAGGTTGACTTGCTGGAACGAGTCCAGAGAAGAGCAACAAAGTTGGTGAGGGGTTTGGAACACAAGCCCTATGAGGAGAGGCTGAGGGAGCTGGGGTTGCTTAGTCTGGAGAAGAGGAGACTCAGGGGTGACCTTATTACTCTCTACAACTACCTGAAGGGAGGTTGTAGACAGACAGATGTTGGTCTCTTCTCCCAGGCAGCCAGTACCAGGACAAGAGGACACAGTCTCAGGCTGCACCAGGGGAGGTTCAGGCTGGATGTTAGGAAAAAGTTCTATACAGAGAGAGTGATTGCCCATTGGAATGGGCTGCCTGGGGAGGTGGTGGAGTCGCCATCACTGGAGGTTTTCAGGAGAAGACTTGATGGAGTGCTTGGTGCCGTGGGTTAGTTGTTTGGGAGGTGATGGATTGGTTGATGGGTTGGACGTGATGATCTTGAAGGTCTCTTCCAACCTGGTTTATTCTATGTATTCTATGTATTCTATCATTTATCATGAAGGGACAAGCTCTCTCTGTAATGCATGGGTTTAATGAACTGTCACTTGCTGTCAAAGTTGAGATGCAGCATGCACATTTGTCACTTAGGTGTGTGCACTGAGTTTTTTGAAGATGTCTTAAATGGCAGAGCCAAGACAGCCAAAAACTGACTCTGGAAGCAACCTGAGCACATGTGAACACAAACACTTGCTGTCCATGGAAAGCTTTCTCCTTTAAACAAGTTTTGTGCTTGCATGCTTTTTTTTTTTTTTTTTTTTGAGAAGTAGCTTTCACCATTCACCATTTAAAGCACATCCCTAAACCATGTCCCCAGGTCTCTGCACAGCGTGACATTTTAGACAAGCTGTAAAAGAAGTGCAGTTCTTCAGTTGCTGTCATGTACTCAATAGTTGTGTCTTCCAGAAATTCTGTTTCTGTAACCCTTTACTTACTTCAAGCAGTCATGGAAACAGGTATTTTTCTTTTATAAGGGCTTTGCTATACAGTACATTGGTCTGGCTACAAATGTGATTTTTCTGCTGCTTACAAAGGACAACACATTTAGTCAGGCTTGAGGGACACTAAGGAACCACCTGGACCAGACAGGCTGTCCTCAGCTCTTGGAAAGGTGTAGGTGTTGCAGGAGGCAGGAAGAGGATCTTTTCCAAGCACTGAAAAGCCAAAACCATGACTGTGTTGTTATATTTCACTTTACAAGATGATCTTAACATTACCCATACCTGTGCAGGCAGAGGCTGATGATGCAGGATGTTACATCACCCTAATGGCAATGAGCCCCAAGCAGGTGAGGGTGAGTAGCCTGGGATTTTGCTCCAGGTGGGATGATTCTAATACAAAGGCAGCATGTGCCCAGTTTGCCTTTGCCACCTTCGGTTTGTGGGGAACTTGAACAGGAGCAGGGAGGTCATTGTGCCCCTGTACTCTGCATTGGTTAGGCCACACCTTGAGTACTGTGTCCAGTTCTGGGCCCCTCAGTTTAAGAAGGACATCGAGACACTTGAACGTGTCCAGAGAAGGGCAACAAGGCTGGGGAGAGGCCTTGAGCACAAGCCCTATGAGGAGAGGCTGAGGGAGCTGGGATTGTTTAGCCTGGAGAAGAGAAGGATCAAGGGTGACCTCATTGCCCTCTACAACTACCTGAAAGGTGGTTGTAGACAGGAAGGAGTTGGTCTCTTCTCCCAGGCACCCAGCACCAGAACAAGGGGACACAGTCTCAATCTGTGCCAGGGGAGGTTTAGACTCGAGGTGAGGAAAAAGTTCTTCACTGAGCGAGTCATTCGTCATTGGAATGGGCTGCCCAGGGAGGTGGTGGAGTCACCGTCCCTGGAGGTGTTCAAGGGGAGATTGGACGTGGCACTTGGTGCCATGGTCTAGTTGTGAGTTCTGTTGGGACAGGTTGGACTTGATGATCCTTGGGGTCTCTTCCGACCTTAGTTATACTGTGATACTGTGATCTATGGAGAAAGGCTGCATGAAAGGAACAGGCAGATCAGGTCAGGATTGTAGCACGTATGAAGGTTGGAGCAAAGGATGTCCAAATCCTATTTGGGCTGCCAGGTATATGAAGAGCAGCAGGAACATGAGCAGCGGCTGTGGAAATAACACGTGGTGCAGGCAGGAGGAAGGGGTACCTGCGGCTTTGCACCGACATGGCGATGAGTAACAGAGTGAGGAAAGGCAGTGAGAAGAGTTATCGGCACTACTAAGTGCATGTGTTGCAGAAGAAGCTCAATTAATCTGAGGCAAAGGACTGAATGGAGACAAAAATAGCAAACATTTGGAGGATGGAGATAAAGGTGTCATTCTGTGAGGGCTGGAGAAGGAATTACTGGGGAATCCAGGGCATTTGCTGCTTAATTCGTTACTTGGCCTTCTCATTAGGCCAGGAGGGCCTGGTAGTGCCTGTAGCTGTTTCTTGAAAGTTGCAAATTATTGTTAACAGGCAGGCAGCAATGGAGTGAGTGCCTAGAGCCATGTATTTCTGTTTCACTCTCCTGTGGCTCGTTGTGAGACAGGGCAGGTTGAACCGGCCTTGCTTCTGCTCTTTCTTTTCTTTTTTTTTTCCAAAGCTGTGCTCCAGTTATTGCATTCAGCTTTGGGTTCAAGCAGCATTCTGTGACGTGCTGTCAAGAACTGAAGTGTCAGAATGAAATACTGAATGCTATTTCCTCAGCTGCTCAGTGTCGGAAATTATGGAGGCTCCAGGCTAAGTGTCCGCAACAGATTCCTGTGATTGCTGCGTGCAGCCATGCTCCATTTTTCAATACATTGGTCACAGAAAATGATTTCTCTGAGAACCTCCTGCTGGCATCAGATAGAAGACATCATCCCCCATGGAATAAAACAAAACAACTGACAAACAAACAATAAAACACCCACAGAAAAAAAGTATAAATGGTAAATCTTTCACATGTAAAAACAGAACAGGATACCTGTGGCTAAGCTGAGATTGATGCTGCAGCTTCACAGGCAGTTGTGTCAGTTGAGTGTAGATGTTTCTCCTCCCATCCTAGTGGGTGTATGTTGAACATGTTGTACAGGCTCTCCTCCTGCAAACTTAACTTGCTTTATTCAGATTTGGAATGGCATGAGGTTTAGTGCTAGCTGGGACATGCAAGTACCTGGAGTCCTGGAAAGGCTGATAATTTGCATTCTTAATAAAGCACAATTTAAAATCCTAAATATAGAAAGTGCTCTATAACTGAAATGGATTGAATCAGCTCCTTTTTCCCAGATTACAGCATCTCAAACATCTCTGTGAGCTCAGAAATTTTGGAAGAAGTCTTGTAAAAGCTTGACTCTGAACTACTTGAAAAAAAGAAGAATCAGAACCCCAAATCCAGAGCTTTCTGCTGTGTTGAATCCAGAAGACATACATTGTTCCTCTCTGGTTGTGAAGAGCAGGTCCTTCTAACTTTAAGCTTTATGTTAACTACCAATGCCGTCGCTTTTCTGCCTTCTTTTCTTTACCAGTGTGCTTTCAGCCTATCTCCTTACAGATGTTTTTGAGTGCCATGGATTAATGCAGTGCTATTTCAAACACCACAGAAAATTTTCACCCTGTAAAATGTTCCTTAAGTGGTTCTGCACCACAAATGTCATCCTTACACCGAAACTTGTATTGAGCTTTTGAGTCATACAGTGATACAGACAATAAATAACTTGGCAAATTGCCAGGTGTTACTCTGTCTTTATGACAGACATTTTCTTCCCCTGCCACTTCAAAGCCTTTGGTAATTAGCGCAACACCTGCTAATGCGGAGTTTTAGCAGCCCTGAGTTCTGAGATACTCAGTTGTGTTCCTCTACATTCTAACATAGTCCTGAGCATTCTCTTCAATCCCTGTTTGCTTCATAGATCTCAGTGTTCTGTGGCTTTGCCTCCCATCAGAAAGGTTCAGTGTAAAATTAAATCCTCTCTTCCAAGGGGGCTCTTCCAGAGGAATTTAAGAACCACAGCTCTGACCACAGTTTGTTTAGGAAAAGGATAGTTCTCTCTCAAATGAGAAAACCAGGCTTGTCTTAGATAGTATAGGCAACATGAGCTAAGCCACAGTCCTTCAAAAACCTCCTTTTAGTCTTTCGCAAGCAGTTAGCATGCCACCACTTCACTGGCATTGATGGTGGCTTAGACAGCTTGCCTGGTGGCTTAGACAGCTTGCCTGGTGCCTGTCCCACAGCCAGGCTGCCAAAGGCAAGGGAAGGCTGTACCAAAATACAGGTGCCTGTGCAGGCAGCCAGACCCATTTCGTGCTTTCACCCTATGCTACAGACTGTTGCCGGCTTCCCTGAGCACACTCCCACGCACTCCTTCGTGTGTCTGTTTTTCTTTCCACCCACTACCTGCACCAGGCTTTTGATTTTTCTTTCTTCTTTCCTTTTTTTTTTTTTTTTCACCTCAAAGTGATAGCAATTCCTGGTGCATTTATCTTCGATGATGTGGTCGTTGTAAGATGAAGTACCTGCAGCAGCCAGTCTGTGGTTGATTTGAACGCAGGCGAGTCTCAACAATGAGCTGAACGGAGAGCGTCAGATATAAATCTTGTCTTCAAACAGCCAGGGTGCATTCCAGACTTCAGAGACACCTCTTTGTGTGGAAGGTTGGGGGTTTATTTATGCCTCCCATTTCTTGTTCTTGGACCTGGAAGAGGATAAAAGTGGCGGGGTGTGTGCATTCGTTTAGGCTGATAATGAGAGTGGGGCTCACGGGCATAGCAATTTGGCAGCCTCTTCACTTCCTGTAGCAGTTTTAAAAAAAAATCATCCAAGGGCTGCTTAAAGACAAACAATTTTTGTTTAACTACTGATGGTTCATTTTCTGAACAACCATGCAATTAATCTTATTTGTATTAAAGAGGCAGGCTGGTTTTTGTAAGCTTTTCTGAGCTATAATTAATGAAGATCAAAAATGCTACAGAGACATAATATTTAACTTTTCATAGGTGTGACTACACAACATCTGCAGCAATTAGAGGAGCAAAAGAAAAAGGCACTGTGTTGGTTTCCTTCAAAGTGCCTTTGTTCAGCCTCTTTCCTGCACGCAGCTCTTCAGTGCTCTAACTGTGAACACAGCTTTTGGTGAGAATGCTAATCGATACCAAAACCACAGGGGTTTGGATTTTTTTTTCATTGTATTGGGAAATGAGCACACAGTTCAAAAATTATATCAGCTAGGCTAAACTTCTGAGGAGTGAGCCCACGAAGTTAAGTGCAGAACTAAAGTGCTGTCCCTTGAAGGGGCAGACCCAAACAAGAGTTTATTGCTTGCACAGAAGTTTTCAAGCAAATGTACGTGTGTTTTAAAACTTCAAAAGCATCACAGCTGTTTCAGGATTTTACATGTAAAAAATCCTGGATGTCTTTGCCACTAGGAATTCTGTAGCACAGATTATCTTTTAGTTGTGCTGCTTAAAAAAATAATTAGTGCATAATAAGTAGTATCTTATTTACCTCTGGATGATTAAGTGAAAAAACAGCTCTGGATTATATCACTTGAAGATGTTCAACAAGGAACCTGTATAGTTTTTCTTTGGCACTAGTGGAGTCGCCATCACTGGAGGTTTTCGGGAGGAGACTTGATGGGGTGCTTGGTGCCGTGGGTTAGTTGTTTGGGTGGTGTTGGATTGGTTGATGGGTTGGACGCGATGATCTCGAAGGTCTCTTTCAACCTGGTTTATTCTATGGATTCTATGGATTCTATGTATTCATGTGGGTGTCTCCTCCCTGGAGGTGTTCAAGGCCAGGTTGGTTGAGGCCTTGAGCAGCCTGGGCTTGGTGGCAGGATTTGGAATTGGATGGTCTTGAAGGCTCCTTCCAACCCAACCCATTCTTTGAATCTATGAACCTTTCAGCTACTCCTCTAGCAAAAGGAAAATCTGGTTTTCACTGGCCTGAAATCCAAATATGAATGGCTCCAAGTGTGCCATTTGGATTCACAAAACAACCACAATTACGTACAAGCAATGGACTCATGATTTCATTATGCCTGGGGTTTCATACACATGGCATTTTCCTAAAGTTTTGCAAAGAGAAGCTAAAGCTACATTTTTCCTTTTAGTATCAGAACTCTTCCAGCATTGTTAAGGCAAAATTAGCTCTGTCGTCTGTGATATCTGGGATGAGTCTGATCTCAAACATGGTTTGAGGAACAAGTTATCCTGGTATGGCACCAAAGGCAACAGAGGCACCATCTGGTGTGTGCTAGACCACATCAAGAATGAAAAAGGAATCAATCTTTGTCCTTTCATTGTGGGATGCAAGTGTCACCTGGGAAGTGATATACAAAGAAGATACAACCCAGGGGTGCCCACCATACCATGGCTGCACTCTAGAAAAGTTTGTGTTATCTGATGCCGATGCTCTTTCTCCCGTAACAATAAACTGTGTTTATAGAAACTGCTGTAGCAGCAGCCTGCACCCCAGCTCTTCCTTCCCAGGGAAAGAGCAGTCAGTTGCCCTTGTGACCAGAGCATCCTGGTGTTTTACCCAAGCTTGATGCCTGAAGATACATAGATTTGGTTCAGAGAAATGTTTGCAAAACTGAATCATGGAAAGTTGCACATGTTAATTGCATCATATTTATTTCTGTTTACTTTGTGACTCATAACTTTCCTAAGTATATACAAGTAAAAAAAGTCTGGTAATCTCTTGTATTTAAGTAAAATGTCATCCATGATATTCTAGAGACACCTGGTCTCTAAACTTGCCCTCTAATCCCTTTCAAGGTCAAAATCCAACAAGTTGTTTACAGGATGTCAGGATACTGATGTATGAGTGTTTTCCTCAGAATGGGACCAAGGGTTTGGCTTTATGCAGGTACTGGCTGCAACAGGGTGGCAGGTGGGGGTGTTGGGACAGTTAGCAGCAATGTGCTACCTAAATCCTAACAAAAACATACACAAGTAAATGTCAACACTTCAGCTTTTTTTCTTAATTGCAAAACTTTTGTACATAAACCCCCACACTTCCAGTACCCAAATCTGTATGTTCTTTGAGTAATATCCAAGGTTTTACATTTTAACAGAGATGAACCCCTCCCACAGTCTTCTCAGTTACTCATCTTCCCAAACACTTTCATCTTTTTATCTTTCAGACTGTAAGATCTTTGAGGAAGAGACAGTCTTTATTTGTGTACTGTACAACAACCAGTGTATTTAACACTAAACTCAAGTGTTTGCCTGCACTGTAAAATAGTTGCCAAGCAGTGTGGTTTAAGAGAGTGTCAAGGGTGTTAATTTCTAACAATTAAAAAGGGAGTGAGAAACAGTGTGGACATACTTCAGCTTTCGTTCAAGACAAAATGATGGTACCCCCAAGTATAGTGTGGATCAATACACAGTTGAGGATGCCTGGGCAATGACAATTTTACTCCTTAGCTTCTTTCTGCTTCATGCAACTTGCACATTAATCACAGCCATCATCATGAAAAAAGTTTTGATAAGGGTGCTTTCAGGAAGAGTTGGAGAGGTCTAAGAAGTTACCATCACTGTGTTCAAACCTGACAGGATCCATTTGCTCAGGGAGAAGAGGTGTTTTCACATTTGTCATTGCCTCTCCCACTTATTCCATTCCACCCAACAAATCTATTGTGTGAGGGCCCAGATTTGTTATTCCATTCTCAAACTGTGCACCTGCTTTAAAGGTAGAGGAACAGTTCTTTGATGACTTTCATTTATTATACAATTTAATCCCTATACATGTTTGGTTTGTAGGTAAAGGTACAGCTAGTGACTCTGTTTGGCACTTTTTCACATCATGTGATTCTTTTCTCTGGGGATCCACAAGAGTATGAATTAAGTCAAAAAATAATATTTTTGCCTGCAGTTCATGCAGGAATAAGATTCTTCTGAAGAGCTGAATTAATTTGCCTGCCCATCTGTGGCTGGCTGCTGCAATTTAAGATGTGGTCTGTAAGATGTCCATGTGAGGCTGGGAGCTCTGACACAGGACCCAGATGGGACCTGCAGCCATTTGGAGTGGCACATTGCAACCATAAAAGGGTACCACAGGACATCTCACATAGCACCTGGAGCCTGTACATAGGCAGCTGTGTTGAGCCCTTGCTGAGTCCAGCAACTAGAAGAATTGCCTAGGTAACAGATCCAGAAAGCTCCTGGTCATAAGATGATTATTTTGTTTGGTTTTGGTGTTTTGTTGTTTGGGGTTTTTTTTTCCCTAAGTAGAATCATAGAATGGTTTGAGCTGGAAGGGATCTCCAAAAGTCATCTAGTCAAGGCCCCCTGCAGTGAGCAGCGACATCCTCCACTAGATCGTTGTTCAGAGCCCATTGGAATGGGCTGCCTGAGGAGGTGGTGGGGTCGCCGTCGCTGGGGGTGTTCAGGGCGAGGCTTGACAGGATGCTTGGTTCCATGGTTTAGTTGATTGGGTAGTGTTGGATGATAGGTTGGACACGATGATCTTGAAGGTCTCTTCCAACCTGGTTTATTCTATTCTGTTCTATTCCCATGTGGTTCCAAACTCTCCAAGCAGTCACAACTTTTACACTTCCTACTGCATATGGTAGATTCCTAACTTGAATATAAAGATTATCACTTTATAACATTCTAACAGGGCTTCAAAATTATGTCAATGCTTTAATATCACAAATATGAGCTGATTATTAACTCTTAAAGACTTTAAAGAAAATCACAGTGAAAACAGAATACCAATTAAAATGGCTGAGGGAGAAGATCAAAGCAGTGGTTTTCTTGAGTTCTAGCTCCAAAACTACTGAACCTCCAAAAAGTCAGCTTACTCTATTTTTAAAAAACTATTATCATAAACTTTCAATGCCTTGTACAGCTTACCCTTGTGTTTCCAAAGAAGCCTGTAAACCAGATCTGGCCTGTGACACCAGTGAACAAATAATATGAGAATTACTGCAACACATACTGCAACTGGTCCGCGGTGAGTTAATGCTGGGGGGAAACTTCAACCCACCACGTTTGATAAAGAAATTGCACCTAACCAGCAGTGTAAAGTACTTTTTTTCAAGCCTGACTTCTTGCAGTGACTAGAGGTTTAATCCTAAACTTTGTCCAAACAGTATTATCGTAATGAGGAAGATCAGGGGCGATTTCAGAACAACAGACCTCTTCCTTTAATAAAAACTTGTTCCCCTCTGTGGCCATTTCTTGATTAAAGATATATGACAAAGTGAGGTTAAAGTATAGCTGTATCTGAGGCAGGTCACAGGTTTGTCTCTTACAGTGGTATTACACTGGTGAGGATTAACATACACTATTTCTTGTGAGGAATAATCATATTTAGAAGTCTAGCAGAGAATTATACCTGCTGCAAGCCTTCATGCCCTTCACCCCAATTTTCCAGGACTGTGTGTCTCCATTATATTGAATCTGGAAAAAACAAATTTGAGTATATGGTGGTAATTATCTGTGATAAATAAGTGTTTGTGAAAGATGCTTACTTTACCTTGCACTTGAAGCTAGGGGATATGACATAAGAGCTGTCTTAAGACAAAGTTCCTGATGTCACTGAGCTTTGGAGAGCCTGTGTTCTTGGTGACTGCCATCAGAAATAGGAGTAGGGCTGTCAAACCAGGGATTCAATGTCTTTTTAGGCTGGCTAATGGTTCAGAGGGACATGTACAAGGGATGAAGTCTGGTATATCTGAGGACTGTCTGTACATTGGTCTTAGTGCCTTAAACATGTAAAGATGAGGACTGGCCTTGTCAGCCGCACGTTCGCCATCTCAGTGTTGCCCAGGCCACTTTCACAGAGGAGTTTGCATTAATCTTTATAAAAGTTACACTTAGAAAGGTTCAGTCTTTTCAGCCAGTAATTCGTTCATACACGCAGGCAAACCCTGCCACCACTGTTTCTAAGCAACTGAAAGCATTTATAAGTTCAGTTCTAATTCAGAAAAGAGTTTTAGATGATAAAATTGGGAGATTGTTTTGTAAAACAGAAACTGAATCATATGTAGGATTTGCAAAGTGAAACAGTTTATAGCCTTACAGTGCTTTACCTGAGAAAATTACTTATTTATTTTAATAGAAGCTAAAATATTCTCCAAACCCATAACACATTTAGCCAGGTCTTCTTCACTGCTTCACCCCATCTGAACAAAGCCTTCAGTTTGACCAGTAATTCTCCCTGGAAGTATCTCCTCTAGTCATGATAGGAAAGCACTAGGTGTCCTGGAAGCACAGACTGCCAGGCTTGGATCAACACCAGTGAGTCATCCTCATCCACAAAAGAGCCATGCTTAATTCAAAGCCTGAGCAAAATTTCCCCTCCCACAGGAAAGAATTGCTTGACTTAGTGGCATCCATTCCTTCCTAAATGGAAAGCTACTTTTGTTTTCTCACACCAAAGTAATAAATAAAGGGGAAAGCAGCCCTAATCACACCATCATAGTTTTAGGACTTCAAGTGTAGTAATTCCAGTGTTTGGAGTCTGAGACACAGAACAAGACAGCTGAGAGTGCTGAGGTGACTCACAGAGTGTCCCTGCCAAAGAGCCCTGTGAGATGTCCTGTGGAGGGTCTCTGAGCCCCTCAGGTGCCTGAACAAAAGGGTGAACCATAGAATATTGCCTGCCTGCTCACTGAAACTGTGCCTGGAGGGAAATTATGGGCTTCCTCAGGATTACTGCTCAATGCCATAATGTATGGTTAATTATAGGTCATTAAAAGAAGCAGCCCCACAGAGATCTTAAGCTACTAGAATTAAGTAGAGATGTTACTTCTGGGATATTATTCCCACAGGCCAAAGTATAATTACAGTGGTGTTCTATGTTTCCTCACAAAAAAAGGAAAAAAATTAAATGAGCAAAGTCTATAGCTTTAAATTAATCCTTTTGTCAAGAAGTGACTTAGACACAGTGTTTCACCTTCTGCTTCCTCCTTGTAATGCTATTGGGGAAAGTTTCAAGTTTGAATCTTTGCACAGCACAGAATAAAGGACCTGAGTAGGTACAGCCTGGCAAGCTTGATCATGCAAGCTTGGGTACCTTCTTTGAAATCACCAGAACACCTGATCCTGCATGCCAACCAACCAAACAAGCCCTGAGCTATCCAATGCTCCTCCAGAACAGCTGAGGGAGTTGTTCCCTCTATGTATAGGAGAACAAATTCTTGAAACAAGTCAGCTGTCTCCTTTGTTTGTAACGGGAGCCTAGAAAGACAGTTAGTTGCATTTAGCCACTTTAAGGAGGCTACAAAAATACAACTCTTTGCACACATCATAGTGACGGCCAAAAAACACTTTTCCACAAGTTTTCTGTAATTGATCTCTCCCCAAAAGATGAACTATATGAGGAAAAGACTGAGAAAAATGATCTCTCCTATATCCAAGAAGGTGAGAAGACATTTTGCCTTCTCTATCACTTATTTGGGTGAAGTGGCAGGAAGACGGATGGAGTTTGAAAGCTTGGAGCTGACGTGGAAATGTCTCTTGCTGGTGTGCTCAATTTTCTGACTTGAAAATAAAAATGGACAGAGTATGACAAAGTTAAGAGTGTTTGCAGGTTCTGCTTTGGGAGTAGGCAGTAGCAGAGAGGAAGAATTAACTTTCAGAACTGAGGAGCATGCCTTTACCTGTTTACAGATGTGTCTGCTCGGGATATTTACAAAGTCAGGGTACTGTTTAGAGGTTTCTATGAGTTTACTCAGGATGTCACCAAAGCATGGAAGACCAAAGTTTGCATGTGTCCAACACATTGTGCTGTTCTATTGAGAAACAGCATGCAGTTGATGAGAGGTCATTGAAAGAGAGGGAAGACAATAGATAGGACTGTATTTTCACTCTTCTTCATATAATGACTTCAGTCCCAAAACACATGGAAGGATTATACACAAGAAAATTCAAATTTTGCATAAGAGGAGATTTGTTTGTACCAGCATGCTACTGGCTTCATTACACAGGGTAGAAAACATAGCAATACTTTCCATTCCCATTTGGAGTGTGCAAATCTGGATCGTGAGCAGAGGGGCAGTGCTGGAGGTGTTACAGAAAACTAGCAGCCAGTGAAGCACAGTTACAAAAACAGGCTCTGCAATGTGCAACAGGAAAGTGGCTCAGATATTTAATTTAGAAAGAGCAGTAGGACTTAGGTTGCATGGCCACTCTGCAGGGAGAGAGAGAGAGTCCCTTGTGGTCCTGTGCTCCCCAAACTCTACCTTGACAATAGTCCTTTTCCCAAGCACCAAGGATCCTTCCCTAACCATGGTTTAAATAGGATGCCTATTAGCCAATCTTAAATAGCACTGTCAGCAGCTTGATACTTCAAAGTTCTTGCTTGGTTTCTAGCTGGGTGTCAGCACCCTGAAGGAAGGATGCCCACATCACTTGGCACATAAGCCTGTATCTCTGTCTGTCTCACCTCCTTTAATCAGTACAAACCTGCCCATTTGGTGAAGCCCACAATATCTCCTAGCACCATGTCTGCTGACCACATGCCACACATACAGTAGCCTTTGCAAACACAATTAATTGTCTCTGCAATGTACAGCAGCCTGGGCAGTAACTCCATCTTTAGCAGAGAATATCCATTTCCTGAGATGCAGGTATAGGGGAACAAGGAATAATGGATGTGGGCACTTTAATTACCAAGCCAGGCAGATCATTACACAACTATTCCAACCCTTCAGTTCTCTGAACAGATTTAAAGGACGAAAGTGAATGATTCTTGAGCAAAAGAGGGATGTATTCATAACCTAATATCCCAGCCCTAGAGTAAGCTGACTATTGCTCTTAAAGCTTGTTACCTTTCCAAAGATTTGAATTTGTGTGACAGGATGCTAGATGTATTGCCCATATGGTCTGTCAAATCTGTCACAGTGACAAGGAAATATTGTGCTCTCCTCCTTCCCACTGAAATTCCTTGAATACCTGGTGCCAGCAGTTCAGCTGGTAATGCAAAGAGGGATAAAAGCAGACAGCCTTGTCTAGAAGAAGTGACTTTTCAAATGGGCTGTGACAGGCTCCCTTCATCTTTCTGTAACCTGTCATTTTGATGCAAGCAACAGACTACAAATAAGCCCTTTGGTACAGTAAAGGCTACAATGGTTTTCATATTTTCACTGATGGTGGCGGTAATATACTTAATTGTTAATGTGCTAGTGACTATTCCATTACTTGAAATATTGGGAGTGTTGTGTTTCAGGCTCTGAGCTGGGATTTGGCTATTTTCAAGAGCATTTTAAGATTTCTGATCAGGGTGCTAAGCTCAGGCTCTTGTTGGGGAAAGTCTGTGGTGCTTGTAGTGGTACTGTGTAGATAGGGACAATATATAACTACTCCCTTTGAGCTCAGTGGACACAAACTAGTTTTATCTATGTGATCCTCTTTTATTAATTCTGTCAACAACCATATTGAATACCCTCTTTGTGTGTCATGGCTCAAATCCAGATGCAGACAGGATCATTGAGAACTTCACTGCAGACTTCAGTGGGATTTCACCTGTGCAGCTGTGCCAGATGCTCCACCTGTGGGAGGGAGCAGTCTTGTTCTTCCCTGAACCCAGGTTCTTCCTTTGAAGCAAGGCTGTTTAGACAACTCTTGTCCTCACAGGTGTCTCATCCACTCCTAGTCTAAGGACCACGGTCTCTATGCCCTGCAGGTTTGGAGGCAGTGACCTTCATGGCCATCCTACCCTACCAGATGGAAGTGGGTGCAGGGACTGTACACAGAGATGCAGCTGTGTTCCTCAATGCCTCCCAACAAACACTGGCAGAGATGACAAGTTTTAGATCTCTGATACAACAGAAAAGGGTAAAAAAAGTCTGCCTGGAAAACAAGACAGGTCTGACTGAGTCTGTTTTACTTAGGGCAGGTAAACACCATGTGAGGTGTGACCAGAAGTTACTGCATGCACACCATGGAGTTAGCACAGCAAAAGAAATATATCCCTGTGGCAGCAATGGCCTCAGCACAGAGACTGAGGGATGCCTTGGGCTTTGCCTCTCCTGGCTTAGCCCCAGCACATACTAAAGTAGTCTAAGGGCTTTTTTAACTTGCAGCCAAATAAGGACTCCAATGGACCACTGAGGTTCACAGCAGGGTATAGGAACAGTTACAGGTTTTCTAAGTTTGAATTATCTATGGCAACTTTTCAGACTGATCCATAGAAACATAATTTAAGGCTACCCAGCTGCACATGAGCTGACCCTTATGAGACAGGTCCAAGGCTCTACAAAAATAAGTATGTTTGCATAAGAGAGCAAATGTTTCCCATATTTGCTGCTTCCAAACCCATTTTCAGCCATCAGTCTATCATGGGAATTACTCTGTGTTTCAGCCTCTCCCTTTAGAGCATGCCCCTAATACACAACATGACAAATTTTGCTAGAATGCCTACTGGTTCAGGCCACAGTCCAGCCTCTGTTGCTGCAGTGTGCTTTCAGGATAGCCTCTGTTTTCTGAAAGATGACTTAATGGATAACCATCAGCAGCATGAGGCCAAGAACAGAACAGGAGCAGGGCTGCACCATGGGGCTGGCATGCTGTGTTTGATTACCTAAATTATGCATCAGAGGTCTGCCTATGCCTCCTATAGGTTAGAAAAGTAACATTAGTCCTTTCTGTCATTCTAGAACAATTTCTAATATACCTATGTATAGATGTTGTCTTTCTTAGTGAGAGGAGACTCCTGTTTTCCACCTGCAGCAGTTTTGTACTCATACATCTCAGACTGAGTTGCAGATACAAGCACTGCCAACATGCAGGACTTAAGCACAGGATGTCAGCAGTAAGCATGTGAAGCATGAGAGAATAATTACATTTGTGGTCCTCGCACTGCTTGCCTGGCTACATGATGTAACACTTCAGCTGTTCCAGATTTTATTCATGCTGCATATTCTCAGTTAAGTAAGCAAACAGAGAACACTTTAATACTTTAATAACACTTCTTCCCTTTGGAAGAAGTCTTAAAGGTTTGATGTACTTTAACTTTGTGGGTTTAATTCATTCCCCTACTCCACTTCTTTTCCCAAACTCCCCCAAAGTTTATAAGCCTTTAGTGTTACTTTAGCTTCTTGCTTTTGTATTCATCACAATCTATGAAAATCAGAGCTGTCATGATGACAAAAGTTGTCACATTGAAAGCATTGTTTATTTTGGCTTGAACAGTTATTTTTATAGTCTCTCCAGAGAAAGTTTCTTACTCCAATTTGCCAGAGATACTCAACAAGTTTAACAAGAAGCTTGGCATTTCCTCTTCCAAAAATTGTTCAAATGATATTTTCCAGCAAGAGACTAATTGGCAACATCTTGCTTCACAGAGGCACACATCCTCCTGCATCAGAATTTCTCAACAGATTTGCACCTGGACTTTGGTGATCAGCAGTTTGGCATAGTACCACACAGCCACATCTCACCTGGGAGGCTCACTGATCAATCCCCAAAATTCAGTTTCGTCTAAATAAGGGATAAAAATCCTGCCAGCTCAAGGCAAGGATGATTCTTCATGCAAAGACTGAGATTTCTCCAGTGTTTTGTGCTGTATATTTTACATACTCAATCTCTTGGCAATTTAATTTCCCCCAAGGCTTTCATATTGTTCGAAGGGAAACAACAGCTAAGATCTTTTCCAGACCAGTGGAATGAGACATCGTGTTTGACAGGAAAGGCCTAAAATTTATGCTGTACTTTTTCCATGCTTAAACTTGAACTTACCAAACTTGCTTCTCCAAGAGAGGAGAAGTGCCTCATTATTTCTGTCCTCTAAGACTACAGTCACCTGTGTGATCTGGGACCATCTGTGGCTGCTGTTGATATCTGTAGACATTTAACCTGGAGCCTGGGTATTTTTGACCAAGAAGGAATACCTATCCCCTTGAAATTATTTGCTTATAAATAATATTTACCACAAATTAGGGCTAGGTAGATTCACTAGCACTGTGAAATACTTCACAATATATGTCTTTGGCTTCCAGAAATTGGGTACCCATTTGCAAGACCTCTACAGCAATCACTGCTGGCTGCCTATAAGACTACAAAACAATACTTCTAGGTATAGCCAGTTGGTGAAAATCAAGGTGGTTTGCAATCGACACTGTAGTTAAGGTAGAAGGAAGTCAGGAGACATGGTAATCCAGTGTCAGCAGCCATGATTTCATGGTGGTCATGAGATCTTGCCACAAAAAAAGGAGCCAAGTGCTGCATCCTAGAAATACATTTATTTAGATCATGAGAAAAAAAAAAATTGTCAAGATCACCACCAACATCTGACCTAATTCTATAGTAGGCAAAAAAATAGCTAGAGAAGGCTAGCGGCTGGCTGCCCTGCCAGCTACCAGGAGCAAAGAAAGATGTTTATAAAGGGAAAGGGGGAAAAAAACCCTTGTTATTCTACAAAGTCACATCTATTCTGTTTCCAATTTGTATAACATATTAAGTTTTAAGGAGTAAACAATCTGTTTCTGCTTCTGGCTCTTCAAACAGCTGTTCAATTTACCCTTCTCAGCTTTAAGAGGGTGGGTTTACTGTGTTGTGCCTTGTCTCCTGCTCCTCCCAGTGGATGGGCACTGAGCTGTGTGCCAGCAGCAGCAGCACCAGCTGCTCCCAAGCCCATACCACTGCCTGGGAGCACTGGAGCACCCAGCATTAGCATTGTAGCCTGTTTGGGCTGTTTATCTTGATAAGCCAACCATGCCCTATCTGAGCCATCCTGCTTCTCTCCGCACTGCTGTAAACATCTATCACTTCATAGATCACACATCATCTGTGGAGGCATCACTTTGCTAGGCACAAGTTTTTTCCCCAACTTGTCCTGCAGAAGAAACAAACATGGTTTTAATGTAAAACATACCTATTAAAATATACCAAGCCAATCTGGGAAGTAGATCTCACAATCTGTCCTGTTCAGGAGGAGACATTACCCTGCTAACTAACTCTGAGCAGTACCCCAAGGTCCTCCAGAAAGTATTGAAGGAGTTATTACCAGTATAAGGTACTTGAGTGTGAGCTGGTCCAGCCAAAGAACAGATTTCCTCCATTTCAGATGAATCTTTCAGACTAGATCTGCCTTTGATGTACATGCAAGTTTCTATTCCAGTTAAACTCAAAATTATGTGGTCCCATCCCAACAGATAGGATTGAGAATAGCCAACAGATCAGATAACAATCTTACCCTGTCTTGTATTGCTCCAAAAGCTAACACTAAGCAGTGGCTCACTCCTGTGTTAGTATAGGTAGAGCTTTGACTTGTTTGTTAGACGCCTTTCAAAGCAGATACCTTCCTCTGGTGCAAACTCAATCAAGCATTAACACATCTGAAAGGCATTCCAGTCTATTTTTAATACACTGTCTTTTGGGGAGACTAAAAAAGAAAAGGTAAAAAGCTAGAAGTACATATTTTCATGATCAGTCTCTTTTCTCCTCAGGGCTTGATATTACCACAACCTGTAAGGTCACAGAACCATAGAATGCTAGGTTGGAAGGAATCATCTGGTTCAACCTTTCTTGGTGAAAACACAGTCTAGGTAAGACGGCCATGTACTCTGTCCAGCCAAATCTTTAAACTGTCCAATGCTGGGGACTATGTCACTTCCTTGGGGAGATTATTCCAATGGCTGACAGTCCTTGTGAAAATTTCCCCTTCCTAATTAGAATCTCCCCAGGAGTAACTTGCATCCATTATCCCTTGTCTTTTCTATGTAGCTCATGAAAAAGAAGTCTCCATCTTCTTCATAGCCAGCCTCTGAGCATTGGAACTAGGTGATAAGATCTCTCTTAAGTCTTCTTTTCTCAAGGCTGAATGCAGGTGGGGTCTTTTAAAACGTCACCATCTCTAGCAAGGTGGGGTAATGAAGGGAAAGTTTTACAATTTGTATGAAATTGAAGCTTCCCATGTTACTTCTAAGTTGTTAATCTTACATGTACAGAGGAGCTGACTCTGTCAGAGCCATCACTGCTTTATATAAAACAAAGCTTCTGAGAAGTCCACTGTCTCCATTAAAAAGTCAGACTTCAGTCTTCCATGCAGAAAAAAAATATAGTCAACACTAAGGCATTGCAGGTGTACTCCAAAAAGTCTAGATCTAAGCTTCACTGTACCATGGGGAGATTGGACGTCGCACTCGGTGCCATGGTCTAGTTGTGAGGTCTGTTGGAACAGGTTGGACTTCATGATCCTTGGGGTCTCTTCCAACCTTAGTTACTGTGATACTGTGATACTGTGATCTCTAGGCTCTATGCATTACATATAACTTTGCTTAGGAAGGCAATTAAACACAACTAATAACTTCCATTTTTCTACAGGCCATGTAAGAAATTAACAACTTAAATTTGCCATGGTTGCTCAAAAAATAATTGAATATCTGCAATGTATATATGCTGAGGCCTATAGTTCTGTGTTGGTTTATAAAAACAGATGTTAGCTATTAAAGCGTCCTCCACTAGTCTGAGCTCAGCATTGGCAGTCAAGTGACATGCAAGATGCTCAGAAAGGTTGATGGACAAAGGGGAGTAGTTTCTTTGCTCTGTTTAAAACAGAACTCTTGCCAACTCTCACAACTGGATTGTCTCCTGACCACGCAAGTGTGTTTGCTTGTAACACATTCAGCCCTCAAAAAGAGTCCTTAGAATTTGAGGATGAAAGCAGATTTTTGTAGCAGAAATATTGCAAAGATGTTCTGCCAGCAAAATCTTTTTCAGCAACTTGAGCATCCAACTCAAAATAGCAGCTCACGATGCTGCAGTTATTGCTTTCCTCCAGCATCACAGTAAAAAGATTTGAGCTGGCATGGCTCAGCATTTCTGCAGGAGATACGATGACAGCTTTCTGAGGGTGCAGATTGCTTTTGTTCTCCACAAGAAAACACTCTTACCGTGGCAGTCTCAACATCTCCTTCACCAACCTGGCAAAGCAAGGAGCATGGAGAATTGGAATGTGTTGCTATGGCATCTCTGGCAAAACAACAACTTTGGTGGAGCCAAATGAGAATCCCAGGGCACTTGTTATGCACAAAAGGAGCATATTTGCTAGCACATAAATATCAACACTGCAAAACAGATAAAAGTGTAAGATATTTTTTCACGTCTTGGCTGAAATGCCAGCATAGATTATGGAGAAGCAAGGAGAAGAGCAAGTCAAAAAACTTACCATTTTGAATATGTAGTAGCTTAATAGACAAGATTTAGAGTCTCTGGAAGCTGACTGTGGGACCTTTATTCTCTCGATAGTCTCATCCAGGAATGTATGAAAAGGAGTGTATAAGCTCTTCAATTAAATGCTCTATCCATGATGGCTGAGGCCTTCGTAAAAATACATAGAATACACACATAGAATAAACCAGGTTGGAAGAGACCTTCAAGATCATTGCACCCAACCCATCAACCAAACCAACCCACCTAAACAACTAACCCACGGCACCAAGCACCCCATCAAGTCTTCTCCTGAAAACCTCCAGTGATGGCGACTCCACCACCTCCCCAGGCAGCCCATTCCAATGGGCAATCACTCTCTCTGTATATACTTTTTCCTAACATCCAGCCTGAACCTCCCCTGGCACAGCCTGAGACTGTGTCCTCTTGTCCTGGTACTGGCTGCCTGGGAGAAGAGACCAACATCCGTCTGTCTACAACCTCCCTTCAGGTAGTTGTAGAGAGTAATAAGGTCACCTCTGAGTCTCCTCTCCTCCAGGCTAAGCAACCCCAGCTCCCTCAGCCATTCTTATTCTTATTCTGTTCTGGTTTAGACTTTCACCTCAAGAAAGATGGAGGGTAAGCTGGGGAAAAATCCAGGTAGAAGCACCAACAGCCAGTGCTCTAGAAATCATTAATGGTGCAAGACTGGATCATAGAATTATAGAATGGCTTAGATTGGAAGGGACCTTAGAGATCATCTACTCCAACATCCCTGCCATGGGCAGGGACTGGGTGAGTTAGAATTGTTTTGCATAAAATACAATTAAGTCAAGATACAAAGTCAGACTCAAATACCTAGGAGATGACTGTAGAGCAGAAGGAAATAATCTATTCTTCACATCTGTGATGAGTAAGATGGCAGCAACATCAAGTGAATGAAGAGACATGTAGGTTAGACTTTAAGATAAATTGCCTAATATCAAGAACAGCTAAACACTGGAATAAATAGATGAGGAAAAATTGTATAATCTCCATCACTAGGGGTTTCCAAGACCCAGTGAGATAAACATTTGTTGGGTTGGCAGAGAATGATTTTGTCTTAGCATCAAACAGAAGGGTAGATTAGATAATTTCCTGAGGTCTCATCCTCAAGATGCCCTTTTTATTTTGTGTTTTTTTTCCTGATGACTGAATTATTCAATAACTGTCAATATAAGCATAGATCTCAGAATCACCTTTTTTTTTCCCTGACAAGATGAATTTTACTGTACTGGTAAACTGAACTGGCAAAGGACTATGCAGTTGTCTGTAAAATCTAATGGCTTCATAACCTGATGGTTTTTGTTCTAGGTGTATCTTAGAGGTACAGAGAATTTAATTAAAGTATAGCTAAGAAGATGAAAAAGCCTTAATTTAATTAGACCAATTTAAAGTAGATCTGAGATTTGTTTTGATATAAGCTTTATTCTGTTAATGTTACCTTGTCATCAAAATCACTCCTTCAAAACTAGGGAGATGAATTATAGGAAAAAATATCCATGCTGGCCTTGCAAAATCATTTTTGAAGTTAAAATACTTGGCCACAAAGGTTGTGCACATAGACACCAACTAGAAAGCTGTCAGATGTGATAGAAATTAAATACAGTGAGAATTAAATTTTTTCCCCATATTTAGTAATAAACTGCATGAAGGAATAAGATGAAGATGTAATATCCAAACCAGTTAGCAGCTAGGATCCAAGTTTTCCAGTAAAGGTCCATGTGAACCAGAGAAGTGTTTGCAATATCATCTAAACTGCAGTCAAGTTTAATCCAAACTGAGCCTCCTATTGTTGCAATTTTGGTGAGTTATGAGGTGCTAAGAAATTGAATTGACAATTGATTTGACTTGAATATACAGCTGTAAGATATTATTCTTCTTCCATATAATCCTGATAAATGTGAATTATCCATTAATTACCAAAAATTATTTTTAATCTTTTTAGAATCATCTTAGTTTTTACCTGCTCTGCTTTCTGACTTGCACTTCTGCCCACAAGCTGAGTGGAGTGGCATACCACCAGCCAGACATGCAGCATATCTCCTCTGTCAGGACCTTCTGCAGTGTTTCCCAAAAGCCCATCTCTCCTTTCAAGACCCTGACTTACACAACTTTGTCCTTCATACCATAGTGTATCAGCTGCATGGGACCTAGTAAGGCCATTTCTTTGACTGCCTCTTCAGCCTTCTCATCGTGCTTCAAACTTTTCTTCCTTATAAGGTCCATGTGTGTTCCACCAACCTGTGGCAAAGTAAATGTGTTCTTGGCTGCAAAGCTCTTGTATAAAACCACCCATGGCATGTCCAGCCCTGGGAAAACAAAACAAAACAAAACAAAACCCCAAACAAACAAAAAACCCCACCAAAACCAAGCCACAAGGCAAAGCAAAACAAAACAAAACAAAGCCCGTAAAACACAGTGAGAAACTCATCCTCCACATGCTCCAAAATTCAGGGACTGATGAGTCAGCAGGAACTTCCAGCAAGTTCTACCTCTTCCTAGCCTAGAGGAATCCTAAATAAGTCTAACATTGCCCAGCTTTGCTCCAAGTCTTGTTTAAATGTACCAACAAAGGGACAAATGCAGTGACCTGGATTAGCTCAGTCATCAGACATGGGTACAGTCCTGCACACATATTGAGTAGGTATTTTATATTCCTCTACAACCTGAAACAATACAAGAGAAGCACCCACTTCTGCTCAGGGGGTACAGTTGTGCAACTGCAAAAAAACACTATAAGGGCTCCAGAGAGAGCAAAGTAAAGCCCAGGGAGAGAGGATTTATCCTAGTGCAGGAAATGAGTTGAAGACAGCACTCTCGCCAGGCACATGTCCCAGCTTAATGCAGAAACAGTCTCCTCTCAGCTGAGCAGTTCCTCCACATGTAATGCTCAGGGTGAAGGGTGCCCTCAGAAGAGCACTACTTGCCCAAGTGCCTTCTCTGCTGTTGTGTGAGTCCTGTGTTTCACCTATGGTAGCTGCTCGTTGTGCATGTACTTCTCAACTATCCAGCTCTTGGGTTCAGGCCAGAATACCTATTGGTCTTCACTCAAGGTGATGTGTTAATGAAGTTTTGTCCTATCATCTACTTCTTCACTCTAATTCTTGTCACCATCTGAAGGCCCTTTGCATGGTGCTGGAGAGTAGCTGTCTGCTGCCACAGGGCAGCAGTCTTCTCTTCTTCAAGGAGTCTTCAAGTAGAACTTAAGCCTCATCACAGGATGGTTTAAGACTCATCCTCTTCCCTATCCCAGTACTCAACATAGGATAGGTCCAGTTCTGCCACCTGAAGTCTTGGCAATCCATGTTCCTCCCTTAAATTGGGAGAGTCCATGCATTGTGCTTGCCTCCAAGCCTGGAGGACCTGTGCCAGGACTCTGGAGTCATGTAACCCAGACTCTACCAGGTCACTGTCCCCGTAGCTTGCCATGGAGTCACCAGCACACAAAACCCCACCAAAGGCCAGCCATAGTCTGTGTTTGGCTCTGCTACCTTCCTGTTATGTCAGTTTGCCATTCCAGTTCTCACCCTCAAGCCCAACCTAGGGCTCCCAATGTGGATGCCAGCCCTCTATGCCTCCTTCAGCTCCATGCTTAGGTTTTTTTCTTGGTTCCTGCTTCCACCCAGCTTCATTTATCCTCCTCAGCTGCCCACCACTTTTCATTTCTCTTCTAACCAGAGTATATGGAGCCTGTGTATATGAACCCTGGTATATAGGTGTGGCAGCAACTTATGGTGTTTAATGCTTAGGCAGTGAGTGGAATAATTAAGGGGCCAAATGGATTCCTCCCACAGCTTGGCTGCCCCAGGAGAGTGGGGATGTGCATACATTACCCCTGCAATCCTGCACACAGTGTTCTGACACCACACAGCTCCTGTTTTCATGTCATTCCAAGCAGCCTTTGACGGATACAGCAGCATGCAGACAGGACCTTTGCCATGTCAAAATGCCTCCAAGCAGCAACCACCCATGTTGGCAGGCTATTAAGTTTCTATAGAATTTTGACAAGCCTCCAGATGAACATCAAACCATCCTAAATCTCCTGAGGGGCTAAGAATTAAAAAAGAAAAGAAAAGAAAAAAAAAGACCCAAGAAAACAACAAACTCCAAACTGACTTCATATGTCATTAGTGCCTCCAGCTTTGTAGCTAATTTAGAATCTGTTGATCCTGATGCCAATAAATAGTTTACCTTTACACTACCTTTGTACTCAGACTTGGTTGCATTCTCAGGTTAGTGTTGGTTGTTTACCTAGCAAGTCAGTAATCTCTGAGCACATATAAGAGAGATATTCATCATATATAGATGCCTGTGCATTTTTGTTCCATTAAGCAAAACCTATCATGGTAGCTAAATATTTCACTGGGAGAGCTTGCTTTCTCTAGAGGAGGAAATGAGTGCAGAAAGAACATATGTGCTAATGCACTGCCCCCCAGTGGAGTCGGGGTCTGCTTTAGGAGACAGAGCTTTGCAAGCCTTCACTTGTAGGATGCTTAAAGAGGCATGAGGTTACTCATGAGACGTGTATTAAAGCAGAACAAGTTAACCATTGGTAAGGCAGTGTTCAATCCACTCAAATGCATTTTATGGAGAGGATGATTTGCATCCAATTTTAAATATGCAGTGTTAAATAGTGCTGTCTGAGAGTACTTCCTTTCTCTGCAAGTACTGCAGTCAAAGGGAGCAGAAGGTCTTTACCTGCTTCTGGATGACACTTGACATTTCAAAATTGTTAAGGGGAGCTATAGGAAGTTCTCATTTTTAAAGTATAGCCAAATGCAAATTTCTCAAGAATGATGAGATGTTACACAGCTACTAATGCTGCCAGAAGGAGCTGTGTTTATTCACAGATTCACAGATTGCATTGGGTTGGAAGGGACCCTCAAAGTCCATCTTGTCCAACCCCCCCTGCAGTCAGCAGGGACACCTCCAACTAGATCAGGCTGCCCAGGGCAACCCTGTCTGATCTTGAATGTATCCAGGGACGGAGCCCCACCCACACCCCTGGGCGACCAGTTCCAGCATTTTACCACTCTCCTTGTAAGGAACTTCTTCCTTACGTCCCATCTACATCTACCCTTCTCCAATTTCACACCATTGCCCCTCATCCTATTGCTACAAGCCCTTCGAAACAGTCCTTCCCCAGCCTTCCTGTAGGTCTGCTTCAGATATTGAAATGTAACTATAAAGCGTCCCCAGAGCCTTCTCTTCTCCAGGCTGAACCGTCCCAATTCTTTCAGCCTGTCTTCACAGGAGAGGGGCTCCTGCCCTATGGTCATCTTTTTAGCCTTTCTCTGGACCCAGTCCAGCAGCTCTAGGTCTCTCTTGTGTTGGAGACTCCAGAGCTGGACACAGTACGCCAGGTGAGGTCTCACCAGATGAGAGTAGAGGGGCACCTCTCTTGACCTGCTGGCCACATTTCTTTTGGTGCAGCCCAGGATGCAACTGTCCTTCTGGGCTGCAAGTGCACATTGTTGGTTCATATCTAGTTTCTCATCCACTGCAACATCCCTCATCATACAGTAAGAACACGTATCATATTCTGATTTGTACCAGAAAATATTTTGTTTACTTGAACAGATTAAATATTTCTGGAGGTAACTTTAAACCACATTTTTTTCCACTGCTGCATTTCCTTCTCTCATTGCTTTTTCCAGGCTTCCTAGGACTGTCATTGGTTCCCAGAAGTCTCTCTCTTATTTTATTTTTCCTAGCCCAACACACAATATTATAGAAACTGTGGTTTGGTTCACAATTGCAATCACTATTTTTTCATGTCTGAAGACATCAAGCAGTAACTTTAGATTAAAACATGCGCACAACTTTAACATGTAGATGGTAGAAAGCAAGACCATCATGGTCACCATTGTTTCAATTCTTTTCTGGTGGTATCCTCACCATTTTTCTCACAGTGCTATGCCACTGCTCCACCGTATCATCTCTGTGTCAGAACAGGGTAATGCTTCTGAAGCCTGATCATATTTTCTTGTGCCAACAAATGTGCATACAGAAAAATACCTTCTTCTGCTTACAGCATAGTCAAGTTTTAGCATCATAAAAGGCTTCTGAATCAGTCAAATGAGCAGTCTATGGAGGGGCCTGTGGGGAAGAAATGTAAAGCCAATGTAAAATACAGTGTATTTGAAGAGATCATATAAGATGGGCTTAGCAGCAGCATTCAAGGCAGAAGCAGGCAGCAGGCATTCCTAGGTCAGGGAGAGACAGTCATGAACACCCTTGTAGTGTGTGGGAAAAGTGTTGCCTTACACAGCAAAAGCAGGAGTATAGCTTAATTTCTGTATATCTATTTTCCGAATACCCTTCAGTTTTGCCTTTCAGGACATTAGCTTACCAGCCTGATTTCCCCACTCTGCCAATGCTTTCCAGGGAGCTTGCTGTCAGGTCAGCAGGCATGGCAAAGCCTGACCCTTACTAATTGCAGGGTGAACAGCACTGTGTGCAATTTTTTCTATTTACTCCAGTTGCCAGGCTTCAGGAATCCAGGCTGAGATGCCAGAAGAATCCATGGGACATGGACCCATTCCTGCCCTAGGGCACCCATCCTGGTAGGAGACTTGCTCAGTTACCTGCAGCAAGCAGCCTCCCTCCCTTATGGGATACCTCTCACAGTTGGTTGGACCTACATTCATTCATCATTCCTATGCTTTGCCATGCTGCATGCCTCATGTGGCTTCTGCCATCCACTATGGGGCTTGCAGGGGTGGGGGAGTTGTTTTTTGTAACTGTTTTGGCTGGTGACACTTTAATCCTAAAAATATTCTCCTCTCCCCATCTACACCCAGGGGCAATAGCATCAGCTGCATTGTTAGTGGGTTTTGCACAAGAAATGTGGCTGTCTTCCGTAAAATCGTAGAAGAAATAGAGACATTACACAAACTAAATGTGCAATAAAATATGACCTTGGTAGGTAGAATAGAATAGAATAGAATAAACTGGGTTGGAAGAGACCTTCAAGATCATCGCATCCAACCCATCAACCAATCCAACACCACCTAAACAACTAACCCATGGCACCAAGCACCCCATCAAGTCTCCTCCTGAAAACCTCCAATGACGGCGACTCCACCACCTCCCCAGGCAGCCCATTCCAATGGGCAATCACTCTCTCTGTATAGAACTTCTTCCTCGCATCCAACCTAAACCTCCCCTGGTGCAGCCTGAGACTGTGTCCTCTTGTTCTGGTACTGGCTGCCTGGGAAAAGAGACCATCATCCGTCTACAACCTCCCTTCAGGTAGCTGTAGAGAGTGATAAGGTCACCCCTGAGTCTCCTCGTCTCTCCAGGCTAAGCAACCCCAGCTCCCTCAGCCTCTCCTCTTAGGGCTTGTGTTCCAAACCCCTCACCAACTTCGTTGCCCTTCTCTGGACTGGTTCCAGCAAGTCAACATCCTTCCTAATACTGGGCTCCTAAGTTATTCTTGACAGGAAGCTTTAATTCCTAAACAGAGCAGGTGCCATGCACTGCCTGGACCTCTGCAGAGCATTTGATGCTAATACACATAAGCAACATGGGAGAGGTCCAAAGGTAAAATAGGAGCAAACAGAGAGCTATGAATAGGTTGTGTCAGAAGAGCAATTACTGAACTCCTGCCAGGCTCCCAGTCTCTCAAAACCGGTTTTAAGTGCCCCAGGCTGCAAGTTGTGATCAAAATTGGCTCAGTGCACCAAGCCGGAAGGTGTATCTGTGCTGTGATGGCTGAGTGCAGTCAGAAGGTTACTACTTCATGGAAAGGAGATCAAATGGTAACTCACTCAGATCTTGTGTGGCGCTGCTGGTGGTGGTGACTCAGACTTCTCAGGATGCGCTTGATAGTCATGGTGGAGGTTGGAGAATTAGCATGGAGAGAGAAATTATGCCTTGTATTAGACCAGCTGATAGACCTATTAAAAATAAACCTCTCAGGCCTAATTCCTTCAGCAGGCCCAGAAAGCAGCAGCAAAAGCCATGCTAACTGCAAATTAGAAGCAATCAGTCTTGGATCAATCTTTCTATGCTAATCAATCTCACCACATGTGAGAAAAAGGTGGTTAATGCCTGTGGAGCATGGCAGGGGGGGGTGTTACCTGGGAGTGAGGTGACAGCCTGTAAGCTCCCACAGAGAGAAAAAAAAAAGGAGTAAGGGAAGAAAAAAGAAAAAAGTCATTAACACCTGTGCTATATTTTTAAATACATGATTACATTTCTGGTATTTTGTAATTAACCCAAGTTAATGGCAAGCTCTTGCCTTGCACATTTCCAGCCTAGAGGATAACCAGTTTTTAAAACTAGCTTGCTCCCTTGAAAGGCTCAGCTTGACACTGCCTACTAAGGGCTTATCAGATAAGGTACCACTATGCTTAATGTGTTCCTTAATTAAGAATGTAAACACATTCATTAAAAAAAAGGGGGCCTCAGAGAAATTATGAAGAGATTTTATGACTGTTGACTCAAAAGAGAAAGTACTCCAACAGAGAAAGCCATTTCTTTGCCTTCCCTAGGAGGGCAGACAACCTACTTTCTAATTGTAATCCTATGTGGCACATTAAGTGCAGAGATTTCCCTCTGCTGGGACATTACTTGAGATTTGAGACACCCAGGATGACACAGAGATGTGAAGGACAGTCAGCCTCTCTTTACAGTGCATGGAATAAACAGATGTGTTTGGGTACACATGCCTGCCTGTAAACATGCAATTTCTACAGGCAGCTATTAGCCAAGGTGGTGGTTGTCTCTCCTCTCACTTGTACGCATGGTGGTTGGCATAAATAGCAGACCCAGCAGGTTGTAGCTTGCAACTATCCACAGATATGGGAGGTTTGGTTGCTTGGGCACATTCCTCCACCTGGCATTGAACTGAGAGATGCATTTTGGCCTGTAAGCCACAATCTCTTGCTTTCCGCCTGGGGGAACTGGTGCCTGTGAGATGGGTGGGTGAATGTGGTACACAGAGCAGCTGCTCCCATGTACCACCCTACATCCTTTCTGCTTGTGGAACAGGGGCCCACAAGCCCTGGCTACTGCCACAGGTGTCCCATGCCATGACCATCAGCTGCTTCTCCCCTCAGCCACCCCCCGGCTTGATGCCCACTTGCTGTGTGGCCCCTGTTCCCAATGGAGACCTTCTTCTCCCCATGTTTCCTCTTCTTGCTCTCCCCAGCAATGGTGGCCCAGGCAGCTTGGGATGTACTTTTGACTTTAAATGTGGCCAGCCCTTAGTTTACAAAAATTATAAATTCCTTTCAAACAGAGTATTGTAAAAAGCAGAATAATAAAAAACCTAATGTTTGTTGGCAATGCCCATATCCCTTTGTCTGCAAGACAGAGGCCTGGTGACAAATGAGAGGTTTTTCTGGAACTCCAAAACCAATTACCAAAGTATAAATGGCTCCCATCTAATACTGACTTCATTACATTTGCTAAACACAGTGAAAGTGCTGCGCTGTTGCTTGATGCACATAATGTACAAGGAAAGAAAATCTGTGACCAGGACCCTCTCGATGGCATCCTCCTCCATGCACTGACCTGCTCAGGGTCAGATTCACCCTCCAAAGGTACCACTGTGCTGCACTGCAGCCCCTTGTGCAGCATCCCAGATGCTTATTCACTGTGCCTGTAAGATGAGGTAATTCAGATGTTTTTGTGTAAATCATGGAAGAACCAGAACTGTGTGTTGACCTCTCCAACAATTTTCCGGCTTTTAGCTGAGAAATGCAAATGTGCTGCAGAGCTAAGAGCAGGCATTATTTATTGATGGTCACCCTGGAGTTTCTATTCTATTTTCAATTTCAATAAATTCTGCTGATGGCCACTGTAGGATTCCTCCTCGGTTTCTTCCTGTATTTCTACATTTCTCCACCTCTGTCCTGTCCATCAACTGTTACTGTATTAAAAAGACGTTAGTCTCCTCACAGTGCTAAAAAATTCTCTGCCTCTCAAATACTCTGCGATTTGAAGGCACTTGGCAACTCAGAGGGTCAGTTCCCAAGAAATAGAAGCAAAGTGTGAGCTTGAATACTTACCAATCTTCATAATGCAAGCCTAGACTCAGACTGTTCTTATTAATTGGCTGTCATCTAGAGAAAAAACTTAGAAAAAACATCATCATTGCTTCAGTGGTTTGTATTTTCCTAATAAGCTTTTCATTTTCTGCTCCAAATGGAAAGTAATACTTGTCTTAGGAACTAAGGAGAGCTTCCGAATCTAAAATGAGTTGTTTTCATGCCAGCAATGTTTACGTCACTCCTGGAAGCAAAATGCCCAAAACTAATCTCCTCTCTCTCAGGTGGCAGGCAGGTGGGGAAACTTCCTCAGTAGCTGTGATGGATAAAGCACCAAGCTGATAGGCAAGCTGGTAGACAATGAACAACTGTACTATAGTTCATAAGTTCTTGCCCTAGAATTATTAGGCTAGGGAGACTAACATGGCCATTTGCATTTTTTTGTGGTGATGTTAACATCCATCTTCCAACTATTTCCATGGAAAACTTGACTGCCCGCCAGCATCTGCAAGCTGTCAGCTTAGCCAGCGCAACTAGGCAGTGGAGCAGGAGCTCTCCAGGGAGAAATGGGGTGCAGCCCCGATGCACCTCCAGCAGGCTTCTCCCACCTCGCCTCTATTGCAAATGCTTCTTAAAAGAAAAGCTCAAGCCCTCCTAAAGCAAACAAGTAAGCCAGGAAACCAGAAGAAACAACATGACAGATGTAGCAGGAGGGGCTAAAAATAACAGAGAAGTCCTCCTATAAATCATCTTAGAAAAATGTTGAGTTTGGAGAGATGGATGGCAAGCCTTTCCCACTGAGGAGAATCCTCATGGGGATTGGCCAAAAGAAGTCAAGATGTTCTTCCCCATTACAAATAGGAGGTTTCTAATGATTTTTCTTTTTTTTGTTGTTATTATTATGTGTCACAACACATCCCAGGTTATTTATTTATATATTTATTTTAATTATAGAACACAAAAGAGATCATGTCTCTGCCTACAGGTTAGGGCAGTCTTTTGACTGGGGAGCTACAAGATCCTGCTTACATTTTTACTCTAATGAGTATTTTCTTGTTTGTATAAAGCAGCACCAACCACAGCAGCCTCCATGGCAGGAGGTTGTGAGTGTCCTTTCCCTACAACATCACTTCTCCACCAAAGTATCAGCCTTTCTAGCAGGAGCATTACTGAAGTTGCAATGGCAGGTTGTGGAATCAACAAATTACCATTTCTCTGCCCAAAAGGCTGCTCCTTATTCATTGCCCTGTCATCTTCCCAAGTGGTTTGGGTAACTGGGACAGCAAGGAAGGAGGTTTGCCTGCCAGGCATGTGCCCTTGGAGGACTTTGGAGTGGAGATGGAGACCACCACGATCCTCTGGCAGATCTGGCCTGGCAAAGCTGGATTTTGGAGGAATACTGCTGGCAGATAAGATGAATGTCAGCCTAGAGGGAGGCCTAATTGGAGCTATGCTAGTAGCAAGGGAGACAGAGGGGTAGCATCAGCTGGCTGCAGGTGCCCTGGAGCCAGACAAGAAGACTCCAAGACCCCCTTTGTAAATACATTTTTTTAGTGCCCCCATTTCTGCAGAAGTGCATGCCAGACGTGCAAAGTGTATTGAAAAGAGCCTTTTCTTCCTTCTTTCTTTTTCTTTGTTCCTGCACTGTAGGCTCTTATTATTTTTTTTTTCCCTGAAAACCTTTTCCGAAAGTTGATAGCCTGTCTACATGAGAGCCAGCACATCTCTTTATGGAAGGTGAGAAAGCAGATTCCAATACAGACTTCCAGATGTGGTTTCCAAATAAGTGAGTTGGTAATAGACAGATAGCTCCTCACTGGGCTTGATTGTCCCCACATCCTCAGTGTGTGCTGCTCCCATTAACAAATTACAGAATCTTCTATGTCCCCTCTTGTCAATGCAGGTCCCACTATAAGAAATCTTGTTTCTGTGCCTGAGCAATGAATTGTTTTTCTGACAGGGTTGCCAGATCACAGAGGAAATAAAAGTTTTATGTGTAGCTTGAGTTGTTCTCCCTTACTTTTGATGTTTCAGGTAAAAGGAAGGAGGTTGTTGTATCATTTTAACACTTTTTACATCTCTCTCTGAGGTAATTTTAAAGGTGTATTTGCAAGGTCAAAGAAATAAAAAAACAGATATGGGAACTGCAGTTCATGTTGTCCTACTAATGTAATATGGTTGTGGTTGTAGCCAGGAAGGGGTTGGTCTCTTCTCCCAGGCAACCAGCACCAGAACAAGGGGACACAGTCTCAAGCTGCGCCAGGAGAGGTTTAGACTGGAAGTGAGGAGAAAGTTCTTCACTGTGCAAGTCGTTCATGGGCTGCCCAGGGAGGTGGTGGAGTCACCTTCCCTGGAGGTGTTCAAGAGGAGATTGGACGTGGCACTTGGTGCCATGGTCTAGTCGTGAGGTCTACCGAGACAGGTTGGACTTGATGGTCCTTGGGGTCTCTTCCAACCTTGGTTATACTGTGATACTGTGATAATATTGTTCTGTGCAATAGTTTTTCAGAACAATACAAACTGTAACCAAAGCTACAAAATGGTTTTCTTCATCATCTCTGTTTTCATTTGCTTATGGTTCTCTAAGTTTAATCTCTCCCCGAGTGTGTGCTGCTATTGTTGTCATTCAGCAATGGGCTCAGGGAATCCTCTTTCCTCCTGAAAGAAAAACTCAGACTACATCTTTTTTTCTTCTTTTTTTTTTTTTTCTGCAAGACTGGAGTCAGACTGAACTTCATTGCTGAACTCAGAAACCTGTGGGACCCTGCAGTGAGCATTGTATGTTTATCTCTGTTCAGTAGGATTTGCTGGAAGCATTGGGAGCATACAGAGATTACTCGCTGAGCTAATGAAAAAAATAATAACGTAACAATCTGTGGAAAAGGCAGTTCACAAAATTCCTTTTATAAATCCTGGGATCCTGGGGCAAACACTGAGTTTGTTGGTGGCACCTATGAAATACAGACTACCTGATCACTTCTATTTATGTGAAAGCAATTTGTCTCACATTCTGCTCTTCTTAGTAGTTGAGATCTTGGATGTCGATTCATGATCGATACCAATTTGCCAGCTACTCAGGAAATGCATTCATAAACCCAGACCTGCTTAACCAAACTGCTTCTTAAAAAAACCCAGAAGACAAATGCACATAGAAATATCAAATCAGTGAAGATGTCTGAGACAGTGGTTGTGCCTTCCCCTCTTGCAAAGTAAAGCTTTGTGCCCTTGAAGTGTATCTATGATAGTTATGAGACCTCTCTACAACATTAAGAAGCACATACTTCTGTACTTCAATACATGTTTTCCTTCTGTTTTCAACATTAATTTTGTAAATCATAAAGTCTGTGATAGGAAATTATCTTTTGCATTGTGTTATTTTAATCCTGTGGCTTCAGTAATTAACAGCTGTGGTCATCCAGTGAAAGCTGTGGCCTTTAACTTAGACCACCAGCTGTTGTAACCTCATTGTTTGCACATTTGCTACATTGACTCCATTTACTTATGGGTACTGTAAATATCATTGCAGTGCATCCTCCTCCTCTGAGTCAGTTATCAAAGGCTGATTACTGTGATTGATGCTTTTTCTCCTTTGGACAGCATGAATTAAGTGTTTTCTGCCTGGGGATTTATTTATTTGTTTATTTATTCATTTACTTGCTTCTTCCTGTTCTTGCTAAGAAACCACAAAGACTACATACAAAGAAAGACCTCCACCTGGGAGGAGAAGTATTTGAGTATTAGCGTCCCAGGCATCTCTTTTCCTATTCCCTCAGGCCAAATTTGTGCCTTGCAGTCTACAGGAGAGAAGATGAGACAGGGAGTCTCTAGCATTTCTTGCTGCATTTGCCTCCAGGAAAATAGTCTTGCTTTTCCTGTCATCTTACATGTATATTCTTAACTGTTATTAAAGAATATGCCCCAAAAGGCAAATATGACTGTAATTAGCAACTCCCTCTAGTCATGATGAGGCTTGTTGCATGTTGCACACCTGACTCACAAAGGCATAGGTCTGTGTTTTACACCTTCTCTCCAGAGAGACACCCACGTGGCCTAAACAAAAATACAAATCAGGAACTGCAGAGGGCTCAGCAGGTGAGCTGCCAGAGACCCCAGACTGCTTAGAATTGATTTCATGGTCTCAGTAAAAATACATTTCCAGCTCCATCCTGCTCCCTGTTGCATGTCATCCCACAGGAAAGAGTAATTTCCTTTAGTCAAAGCACAGCCAAATATGAAGAAAGGGTGCAGCATTTGTTAATTCATTAGGAACTAATTGCTTTTAATGAATGGAACCATAATAACTGGTCACTCTTTTTCCTGCTCCTTGACAGAAGCTGGCTAACTGTCCAAGCTTCACATGTCTTCACAGATATCAGCCAGAGACAAAATGCATCTTAGTACCAGAAGATCTGTTGTCATGTGGATGGGATTAAAGTGTGGCAGATAACAATTATGCAGGTATAAAATTAACATGCCTGAAAACTGGCAGCAAGTTCAAAAGCAGCCTGGCATATCTCGGTAGATACCTTTAGGTATCATTTCAGCTGAGGAGCTACCTACAGACCTACTGCCAGAAACCTCTTCCCTACTCCTGCTGCATCTGCCATCCCTACTCCTGTATTATAAAATTCAAATGCACATTTTTTATTTTAACCCCAAAGGAGAAAAACAAAACAAAACAAAACTAACAGAAAATAACCCTACAAGAGGCTGAGGGAGCTGGGATTGTTTAGCCTGGAGAAGAGAAGGATCAGGCGTGACCTCATTGCCCTCTACAACTACCTGAAAGGTGGTTGTAGACAGGAAGGGGTTGGTCTCTTCTCCCAGGCAACCAGCACCAGAACAAGGGGACACAGTCTCAAGCTGTGCCAGGGGAGGTTTAGACTCGAGGTGAGGAAAAAGTTCTTCACTGAGAGAGTCGTTTGTCATTGGAATGGGCTGCCCAGGGAGGTGGTGGAGTCACCGTCCCTGGAGGTGTTCAAGGGGAGATTGGACGTGGCACTTGGTGCCATGGTCTAGTTGTGAGGTCTGTTGGGACAGGTTGGACTTGATGATCCTTGGGGTCTCTTCCAACCTTGGTTACACTGTGATACTGTGATACTGTGAATCGGGAGATGAATTATTGCATTTAACATTTTGGTTATCAAGTTTGGGGGAAAAAATCTCCCCTGGAATTCTGATGGGGTCATACTCAGCACTTTGAACTGGCTTTTTTCCAGTTGAAAGAGCATTTCCCATATGCTTGACTTATTGCTGATAATGCAGGGGGGGGAAAAATGTGTTTACACACAAACCGTACCCCCACACGCATATTTATACTGGGACAGAAGAATACTTTCTGTCTGTGTGTATAACTTGACATTTCCAATGTTTTCTGTAAATAAAAGCCAAATGGATGGAGAAGATTGTTTTACACATTAATGGGCTCTACTTCATTTCCATTTTCAAAATCTGGCTATGATTGCATACAAGTACCTCAAACAGCAAACATCTGGGTGTCTTGAAAGCAACTGAAGAATGTTTTTTACTGTAAGACATATTCTTACTGTGAAGTTACACATTCAAGCTTTACTGGTGGAATTTGGGTCCTGAGCAGCCTCAGCTCTGATTTACAATAAATACAATGATTTTGCTGTATCAGTGGGGACGCAGTCTTTAAATAATGTTCATATTTAAAGCCAAACAAGCTGTTTTTTATAATTAAGGTTCAGTTTAACAGGAATATGCATTATGTCTTTGGAACTTTCCCAAGTAACTGCACTGTCACAGCCTTTGTCCAGCTCACAGGTTTGAAAATTTATACAATGGCCTGACTGTTTTCCAGCTCTTACCTTCAGATTTAGGACAAATTTTCCCTGATTCTCTTTTGTCTCTAGGTTTCAAAGTGCAATTTCCTGCAGAAATTAATACATTCATAGTTCAGGTTGTCCACCCACCCAGTTACCTGTCTCAGCTAGCCCTGTTGCTAGAAGGAACGTATAAAGCAAGTTCGCAGCTTGATGCTGCAGTGATAATAATCTTTGCTTAATCTACTTAGAGTTTAAAAATGTAAATGTTAGCAGCTATCTCAAATATTAGAGCACTGCTCTCATGTAGGTTGTGTGCTTGAACGTGGCACAAAGCATTGATTGTACTCGGAGACTAAAAGATTTGTCTGAGACCTGGAAAATTTGAAGAGTAGTTTACATCTGCTGGGACCAAAGTGTTGCAATTGCGTCTTAAATATTTGCAATTTGAAGCTGTAAATTCCCTAGGGTATATTATGGACTGTAACAATACATTGTATCATGTTAACAAAACAATTTGTGCCTACTTTTCCTGTTTCTTTTCTCCTCTTAGAAAGAAATTCAGTATATGGATATGTAACAGGAGCTCTTATTCAAAATTATTCATTTGAATGAAATAAATTAGCACATGTTTATATCAGAGGTTGCAGCTTTTCTTTTCCCCTGTCATTGTAATAGCTTTTCAAACATAGTAGTTGGCTTCTTCCTTGGGTTTAACCTCTTAAATCTGCACTTTGCTTATCAAGAGCAGCCAATGGTTCCTACAGAAGGCAGCTCGGAGTTTTTGCTATGGATCTGCAGGAGTCAGCAAGGAAGGTGCAGCCCTGGCATGATGACTGCCCACAGTGCTTGCCAGTGGTTTGCTCCCTTGGCTCTGCTTTTGCCTGCACCATCCAGATCATTCCTAGACAAAGCTAATCCAGTGGGATCAAGCACTAAGTAATGTGGACACAAGCCAGGCTACTGACACCCCAGCCCTCTCCCATTTAGCAACTGAAGCACATCCCTTGATTCTTCCATGGGAGGATTTCTCAGCAATCCAAGTGATGGGGCTTAAATCTGGTTTCTCATGTGTTTATAAACATTGCAAGGCTGGGTTACCTCATGCCATCAGTCTTCTCCAAGGAGAGAGGTGTGCAGTGAGGATGTGTGGGGGGGGGGTGTGTGAGTGCACGTGCGCATCTCACTCTCTCTTTGTTCAGGCCTCTGGGCATCACTCCCATGTAACCTTTGTCCTGCTTATGCACCCCTCTGTTCTTATTTTGGCAACATGCACAAATATTTACTCATATTCATAGACAATCACCCATTCTGTCTTTTCAGGTAAAACATCAAGAAAGCATGGCTCACCTGGGTGAACGTAAATGGACTCACATGTTCCCTTTTCTGGTGGTAGGTATTTACGTGCCTACAGGTCTTTCCAGCCTGCAAAGATAACTGCATTCTGCTTGGATCTTTGCAAATGGCTGTGATTTATCATGACATAGCTACGAGTGACTTAGGAACTGAACACTGATGAAGTGATTGGTTTCTAATCAATAAAACACCTGGGCTCATGCTGCTTAAACTGAGGTTCCCAGGAAGGAGGAGAATGACACAGGATGGAGCAGAGTCAGAAAGTGCTGGAAAAGCTAATTAGCTTGGATGTCACATGAAGCACAGTATGATCATAGTTGAGGCCTGAGGCAGCACATTGTCTTGGGTTGTTATAATTGTCCCTCACAGTCACATTTATGAGGATTTATTAGAGCTGGGAGAAGTGAAGGTGCAAACTCAGGCATTTGCTGGTCAGGAGGAAACAAGAATTAATAGGTCAGGAATCACAGCCTTCAGTATTTCAAGAAGTAGCTGTGCCAACAAGCACAAACATCAATGCTCTGAAAAAGTCTTAGAAGGACCAGGTTGCCTACGTAGTGTCACCACTTCTCTTTCTGAGTGTTAGGAGTGTTTACAATGTTTTGCAATGTTTCCCCCACTGCTTTCTGAGCCACAACATCTGGGCAAGGGGAGGGAATGAAGCATGGTGGATAAAAGCAGTGGAAGTGACTCTGGAATGCTCTCTGGTGACAGGTCTCCCTGGTGTACTCTGTCAGTGCTGAATACTCCAACTGTGGCGAGAATGAATACTACAACCAGACCACAGGCATGTGCCATGACTGCCCCAAGTGCGAGCCAGGCGAAGAGCCTTACATGGTAATTTCAGCTTCTTCTGCTGGTAGGGGGACACACATCAAGCATCAAATGCAAAAACCAAGTGTTTACATGACTGTAATGTATAGGTTGTAGAGAAAATGGGGAAGGACAGAGATGCTTAAGCAGGAGTGCTCACACCTGCAGAGGTGTTGTGGGAGCAAGGCGGAGGCTCCACACGTGCATAGTGGTACAACACAACCCAGGAGCAACCTGTTGAAAATGGTATTGTAACAGTTGTAAGGTAAAAGTTTCACCCATAGGCTCTGCCAGTGCATTCCCAACTCAATAGTTATATTAAATCTGATGCTACCATTCCAGCATGGTGTCATAAATTGGTTACCATAAATTGGTTAGTCTGGCACGCTCGCTGGCCCCCTGCACTGAGGGTTTAATTTCGCTCTCCCACTAAGGTATTTTGGCACTAGAGGAACTTGGATGCTTCTGCAACATTTCAAATTATGGTTCCTAAGTAAGTATTTGATTTACAACGGATAATTGTTGCTTATTAAAAAAAAATAAATTACTGAAATCCTGTTTGGTTTTAATGGGATAAACATCCTATTGCAGGAATTTCACACAGTTGGTAGTCCCGAACAAGTTTGTTTGAATAATAACCAGTTTGGTTTAGTTTTATTTAATCTAAACATAATGTTCAGCTGGGACATGTGAGTTCAGAGGTTACAAAATTTCATCCTGCCTTTTGTAATGGTCCTTCTGGCCTCTCTAAGCACGAAAGCCAGATCACTGATATCCCTGCCATTGCTCTGTTTCCCCTGTAACCTTCTTCTCTACTCTTCAATTTTCCATTCACTTTCTGTCTGAGCAGTAGTTGAAATTCACTTCTATGGTTTGCTGGAATATGGTATAAATAGCTGTGGGGAATCACTTTCAAGGAGCACAATGCTCTCCAGGACACAGTATGCTACATCCTTATATCCCTCTATAGCCTTTTTATGAGACAGTCCTTTTTGAGGGGCCAAATGACAGACTTCTTTCCCTTGGTATGACTTTGTGCCACACAACCAACAGCCCAAGATAAAAACAGTCCCTTTTGCTAGAAGCCAGTGTGCAGCACAAGCCTTCTTTTCACTGACTTTGTGTTGTTGCAGACTTGTGGATACGGCACCAAAGATGAGGACTATGGCTGCATTCCTTGTCCTTCAGAGAAATTTTCCAGAGGAGGTTACCAGATATGCAGGCGGCACAAAGACTGCGAGGGTTTTTTCCGAGCCACAGTCATGACACCTGGAGATCAGGAGAATGATGCAGAGTGTGGCCCTTGTCTCCCAGGGTAAAGATTTAACCATAGACATTTGTTCTACCCAAGGCACTGCAAAATACCATTTTTTAATGTCAAAATCTCTGACAGCCTTTCTTCATGTTCTAGCTGACTGTAGATACAATACTGTTGGGTTATGCTTTTAATTTCTGCTAAAAGAATACATTTAAGTGTTTCAAAAGCACCATTGACTTTAGTAGCTCAGATTATGTCATTAATCTTACTGATATTACACTGGAGAAACAACTGTTTGGAACAACTAGAAAAACTGAAACCTCTCCTCTTGCTAGAAGTGGAAAGGGAACTGATCATGTACCCAAGCACAGGGGTGCAGTGTCATTTTAGATGGTCTCAGAAATTCAAATTGGCCTCCAGCTGCAGCTTCAGAGAGCCACCTTTAAAGTCCTACATCCTACTAACAAGGTCCATGAAGATGCCATCGATACCCTGTAGAGTAGATGTTGGCACTATAGGGTATTTAGGAACTGGCTGCTTCGTCAGTAGTTGTGGTCTTGAGATAACATAGCTATTAGGTGTGATTTACCAACACATTTTAGTCTCTCAGGCTCCTTTCTAGTCAACAGAAACAGGACTAAAGAGCTGCTAATGTGGTGTGCATGCTGTTGTTCAGACTTAAAACAAGTTCCAGGGGTGGCTGAAGGGGCTTAAAATGAATGCCAAGAAGTCTGTTTTTTATGGTGTCTTACATTCAGTATAATTCCAATAGCAATGATGACAAAGCAATTGTTGCATAGAGTGTGTTGGCAATATCTTCTTGACTGTATTACCTTAGAAAGTCTGCAAACCCAAGCACACAGTTGCTTTCTCAACCTTTTTATTTTATTTTTTAAGGTGAGTAAACACTCTGAAACACAACCTCACCTTACATACCTTTTCAGTTTCAGCCAGTATGCCTCTTTGGTTTAGAGAGTAAGTCCTACTGGCATTTGGCTTTTCTGTGGTTTGCAGACACTGTACAACCTACAGTACAAAAGAGGCTCTGCTAAAGAGGCCCTGCAAGCTTCCAGGTTTATTATGTCAGCGAGTCTGTGTGAAATGTTCACAGTTTACAAATAAAAAGAAGGACTTGTCTAGATGCCAGCTGAACAGACTGATGATGTGATTTGAACTGAGTTCCCTCTTGACTTCCCCTCCTTTATCATAAAGAGCAAGAAAGTTAAATAGTGGCAACAGTTGCTCTTTTGCAATTTTTGTCAGGACTAATGAGGTCACACAGGTGGGAACAGAGTGCTAGCTGAAAATAATAAGCTTGCACAGCTGGTGCTTGGGGAGCAATCTCAAAACAGCGTGTTTGCACAGGTGTAACCTGGAGCAGAAACTGGCCTGCCTGAGTCTGGCAGTGTGCCACTCTGTGTGTGACTCTCGGGCCCTGAGATACTTTGACAAAGCCAACAGCTAAGGAGAAACACCTTCTTACTCTGAACTTGAAGAGGTGAAATTCTCAAGATAAATTAAATATGTGCTAAAACAAGCTGTGAAGCTGCCTTGAGTCCTTATGCAGCTTAAAGAGACCCCAGAGATTGCTCCTGTGTGGTAGTGGGGAAAATACAAAGGCCTTGCATCAGAGCAGAGAGCTGGTGAGCTGCAGCAACTGACCAGCCACCTTCCTCATTGTACCTAGTGACACAGGGACAGCCAGGCACCTAGGTAAGTGCCAGCTGGCTGAATGATCCCTTGCCTGGGCAGTAAACCTCAAAGAGGCCGTGAGTCAATGAAAGGGAAAAATCAAAATGTCCATTTTAAGAAATATGCTTCCCTAGTGTAATGCAAACTGTCCCAAGGTAACAGTCCACATGCTGCCAACTATATATAGGGGCATCTCATCCATCTGTAATTTTTCACCAGCTCAGTAAGGAAGCCTGAGGAAAAGATGAACACATGACACATTCTGATCAAAGATTTTTAGACAAACCATAGAATACATAGAATAAACCAGGTTGGAAGAGACCTTCAAGATCATCGCGTCCAACCCATCAACCAATCCAACACCCCCCAAACATCTAACCCACGGCACCAAGCACCCCATCAAGTCTCCTCCTGAAAACCTCCAGTGATGGCGACTCTACCACCTCCCCAGGCAGCCCATTCCAATGGGCAATCACTCTCTCTGTATAGAGCTTTTTCCTAACATCCAACCTAAACCTCCCCTGGCACAGCCTGAGACTGTGTTCTCTTGTTCTGGTACTGGCTGCCTGGGAGAAGAGACCAACATCCGCCTGTCTACAACCTCCCTTCAGGTAGTTGTAGAGAGTAATAAGGTCACCCCTGAGTCTCCTCTTCTCCAGGCTAAGCAACCCCAGCTCCCTCAGCCTCTCCTCGTAGGGCTTGTGTTCCAAACCCCTTACCAACTTCGTTGCTCTTCTCTGGACTCGTTCCAGCAAGTCAACCTCCTTCCTAAACTGAGGGGCCCAGAACTGGACACAGGACTCAAGGTGTGGCCTAACCAGTGCAGTGTACAGGGGCAGAATGACCTCCCTGCTCCTGCTGGCCACACTGTTCCTGATGCAGACCAGGATACCATTGGCCCTCTTGGCTGCCTGGGCACACTGCAGGCTCATGTTCAGCCTACCATCAACCAGCACCCCCAGGTCCCTCTCCACCTGGCTGCTCTCCAGCCACTCTGACCCCAGCCTGTAGCTATGCATGGGGTTGTTGTGGCCAATGTGCAGAACCCGGCACTTGGATGTGTTCAATCTCATGCCGTTGGACTCTGCCCATCTGTCCAGCCTGTCAAGGTCCCTCTGCAGAGCCTCTCCACCCTCCAGCAGATCAACTCCTGCCCCCAGCTTGGTGTTGTCAGCAAATATACTGATGATGGACTCAATGCCCTCATCCAGATCATCAATAAAGATGTTAAAGAGCATGGGGCCCAGCACTGATCCCTGGGGCACACCACTGGTGACTGGCTGCCAGCTGGATGTGGCACCATTCACCACCACTCTCTGGGCTCGGCCCTCCAGCCAGTTCCTAACCCATCGCAGTGTGCTCCCATCCAAGCCATGGGCTGACAGCCTGGGGAACGGTGTCAAATGCCTTGCTGAGGTCCAGGTAGACTACATCCACAGGCCTCCCCACATCCACCAGGTGGGTCACCTGATCATAGAAGGAGATCAGGTTGGTCAGGCAGGACCTGCCCTTCCTAAATCCATGCTGGCTGGGCCTGATCCCTTGGCCATCCTGTAAGTGCTCTGTGGTTGCGCTCAAGATGACCTGTTCCATAATCTTTCCTGGCACTGAGGTCAGGCTGACAGGTCTGTAATTCCCTGGCTCATCCAACCGGCCCTTCTTGTGGATGGGCACCACATTGGCCAGCTTCCAGTCTTCTGAGACCTCTCCAGTGAGCCAGGACTGCTGAAAAATGATGGTGAGTGGCTTGGCCAGCTCATCTGCCAGCTTTCTCAGTACCCTAGGGTGGAGCCCATCTGGTCCCATGGACTTGTGGGGATCCAAGTGGCTGAGGAGAGCTCCAATCTCCTGCTCATGGAACATAGGGAAACTATGCAGCTCCCTGGCTCCTTCTGCCAGCTCTGCAGGCCAGCTGTCTGGAAGACATTCTGTCCTGCTATTAAAAATTGAGGCAAAGAAGGTGTTAAGTACCTCTGCCTTTTCCTCATCCTGTGATACAACATTTCCCTCCATGTCAACCAAGGAGTGGAGGTTGTCCCTACCTTTCCTCTTGCTATTAATATATTTATAGAAGGACTTTTTGTTGCCCTTCACAGCAGAGGCCAGTCTAAGCTCCAAATGTGCTTTTGCCTCCCTAATTTTCTTCCTGCATGATTTGGCTACATCCTTAAACTTTTCATGGGTTGCCTCACCTTTCTTCCAAAGATGATACACCCTCTTTTTTTCCCTTAGTTCTTTTTTTCCCTTAGTTCTAAACATCACTCAACTGGCAGCCTTTTCCCCATGGTTACAAATGCCTTCCTCTATTGTTTACTTTAAAATAGCTGCTAGATAGTTATACATTTTTCCTTCCCCCCCTCCCCCCCCCCCCCCCCCCACTATTACTGATAATCAGTTTTAGGAAAGAAGGAAAACTTTGGTATAAGAGCATGGGTTATCACAGAATCACAGAATGTTAGGGGTTGGAAGGGTCCTTGAAAGATCATCCAGTCCAATCCCCCCTGTCAGAGCAGGATCACCGATCACACAGGAACTCATCCAGCCAGGTCTTGAATATTTCCAGAGAGGGAGGCTCCACAGTCTCCCTAGGCAGCCTGTTGCAGTGTTCCATCACCCTCACCGTGATAAATTTTTTCCTCAGGTTTTCATGGAACTTCCTATGCCTCAATTTCCACCCCTTGCCCCTTGTCCTGTCATTGAGCATCGCTGAGAAGAGCCTGGCTCCATCCTCTTGGCACTCACTCTTTACATATTTATAAACATTAATGAGGTCACTCCTCAGGCTCCTCTTCTCCCAGCTAAAGAGCCCCAGCTCCCTCAGCCTCTCCTCATAAGGAAGATGTTCCACTCCCTTAATCATTTTGTGGCTCTGTGCTGGAGTCTTTCCAGCAGTTCTTGAACTGAGGAGCCCAGAACTAGACAAAATATTCCAGATGAGGCCTCATGAGGGCAGAGTAGAGGGGGAGGTGGAAGTTCTCCTAGAACCTCTCTTGATCTACTAACCACACCCCTTCTAAGACACCCCAGAATGACATTGACCTTCTTGGCCACAAGAACACATTGCTGGCTCATGGTCAACATTCCATCCCCAGGTCCTTTTCCCCTTCACTGCTCTCCAGCAGCTCAGTCCCCAACCCATGCTGGTACGTGGGGTGGTTGTTTCCCAGCAAGCATCTACACTTGCCCTTGCTGAATTTCATTAAATTTCTCACTGCCTAACTCTCCAGCCTGTCCAAGTCTTGCTGAATGGCAGCACAACCTTCTGTTGTATCAGCCACTCCACCCAGTTTTGTGTCATCAGCAAACCTGCTGACAGTGCGCTTCGTGCCCTCATCCAGGCTGTAGATGAATATATTGAACAGCAGTGTTTGCAGTACTGACCCCTGAGGAACTCAGTAGACACAGACCTCCAACTGGACTCCATCCCATTGACCACAACTCTCCAACTTCTTCCCTTTAACCGGTTCTCAATCCACCTCACTGCCTGATCATCCAGACCACACTGCCTCAGCTTAGCTGCAAGGATGCAGTGGGTGACAGTGTCAAATGCCTTACTGAAATCAAGATAAACCACATCCACTGCTCTATCATCATCTATCCACCTGGTTATGTCCTCATAAAAGGCTATCAGGTTGGTCAAACACAACTTCCACTATCCACTGCTTCTTTGTGTTCGGGTTCCCTTCCACATAAAATAGGAATAATACTATCTGTCATGCACACAAGAGGGACTCAAGGCTGTGAGTAGAAACATTTAAAAGCTTGGCTCCAAAGCTCAAAACCAAAGTTCAGCTGCCAGCGAACTTGGGAGGTACCTAGAACTACCCTCCTTGACACTGCAGGTTTCATCTGCTGCTCCTGTCCAGAAGATCTTCCATCACGGTAAATAGAACAGGTTAAGAAGGATGGAATTGCAAAGAAATAATTTTATTTTTAAATGTAAGCAGAGATGCCTCCACTGCAGACACTTCTCCTTTTCATGTGTTTGTTCATGGTTAGAGCAAATGTGAATTCAGTGCTCTCCTCTGAGGTGTTTTAAGGAAGGAGTGGCATTTTGACTGGTTTTCTGTCTAGTCTTTACTCTTGAATTTGGCTTGTAACACTTAAAAATCTGAGGCTGCAGGTGTTAAAGGAAAGACAAAGAATGAGTCTCATAGTGGAAAAGTAACACTGTGAAAATTCATTGTTTCATTACTGGGCCATGATCAGGTATTTCCAGCATTGCCTTTAATATTTGATGCATTGCAGAGTAGCCATAAATACAGATCTGTTGCCAGTGCTTCGTATGAGTAAATCATTCGTGCTTTCAGCTGCAGAGCTTCTGAGTCATGTGGATGAACTCAGTTGCTTGCCATCAACATCATCTTCAGTTTTCTTTACATGTCCTCCACCAGTCTGCAATGTGGCAAAACCCAACAAATATTTCACCAGCTTGATTGAATTAATTGTCGGAAGAGTTGTTTGTCATTCCAAAACCACTGCAGCTTTTAGACTGTGCATTGTAGCTGTCTTGTCTTTTCTTTATAGGTTATATATGTATCTTTGGACTGCCACTCTTTTGCTTTTTTTGGGTTTGGGTGGGTTTTTTTGGCAGTCATACTAACTGTTTCACAATCTAATGTGAGTATAACACCTGTAAGAGAGGAAGGATGTAGTTTTGCCCCTGAGAGAAGGGTAGACTGGCAGAGTGGGAACAAGAGACATTTGAAGGGATGGGTGCCAGCAATTCTTTTAAAACCAGTAAGAAAGAAAGGAGGAACCATGTTCAGTTTACCTGCTTTCTGAGGTACCACCAGCCCCTGTTCCCACCTTTCATCTCTGCACACTCATTTTCTGGACCTCTATCCATTATTTGTAGGCAATTTGTCATTCATTAATGACCAGCTGATTTTGATGGACAGTTTTAGCCGGTAATTTGTGACAGTGCACACATTTTCCAGAAAAAAAAGCCTAGTATCATGCATAGGCAGGTACCTAAGAGCAGAAAACAGATTTGCCTTTGTGTAAAGTGTTTATTATGTTAAATACAGATTATGAATTTCTTAATTTCTTCATTAACATCTATAGTGATTCACAAGTGATTTGTAAAGACATATCCATAACATTGACTGTGTTATGATTTTGATGCAATTTACTCAATAGGTTGCCTGTGGATCCAGTTCTTGCATAACCAATTACCTCATGTCAACACTAACTTTATTAGCAGCCCAGAACTTCCAATAAGGAAAAACTTTCCTGTGTGCTGTAATTCCATTATCAGGGACTAAGTATACAACAAGAAAGCACTGAAAGAAGAAAAGCTGTGAAACCTAATCTGGCTTTCCCTGGAAGAGTGCTGCTTTTCTATTCTGATTTGGCTTGGTTTGGTTTTAACTTTGAGGAGATTGTTCTTGTTTGTGAAAAAAATTAGCCAACCGTATCCAACTGGTAGGCTTGCTTGAAAGATTACTGCTTCAAAAAATAGCATTTCCTTATTCTGAATAAAACCTGTTTCAGGGCATGCTGTAAACTGCAGCTTGAACTCAGCAAGCAGAATAATGTTGTTTTAGGCAATGATACTACTGCTTGTCATGTAGGCTTGATGGTTGATTAACTGCATTTTAGGAGGAGAGGAAGAAGAGAAACACTGCTTCCATTCACAGTTAAAAGAGGGGGGGGGAAGAACAATCTTTGCATCAAATTTCTTATAAGAGAGCTTTTCTAAATGATTTTATCTCGGTATAATTGGTTGCTGCTGAACCATACTCAGTCATAGCATATTAATTCACACTGTTTTGCCTCATCTTGCCCTTCATTTCAGTTACTACATGCTGGAAAACAGACCTCGCAATATATACGGGATGGTGTGTTACTCGTGCCTGTTGGCGCCTCCTAACACCAAAGAATGTAAGTGCTCTGGGGTTTCTGTGCTTTTCATCTGGCTTTGACTTGCCGTCATCTGGAAGCGCAATACAGAGTTTTTCAGGGGTGATTATTACATTCAAAAAATAACTCCATCTTTGGCAAAGCAATTTCTGCTTCCAACTAGCCTTGCCAACAGGACTGAAAACTGACCATCTGGGGAGAGATCGTTGATTTTAGAACCTGCTGGTGTTCAACCGTGCTCTGGTTTTCGACAGCTAAGAGGCAATTGTATGATTCTATGATATGCTATACAGGACTTATTATGGTTACTTAACCAGTAGTTAGAGGAAGACATAAATCTGTGTTTAAAAACTCATCTTCAGTTCAGCTATGAAACGTGGGACACTTTGTAGATCCTAGTGAAAGTGTGTGACAGCTTTTCACATCCTTTGGTTTCAAACTGATACAAGGGCTGATGTTTGCACGTTATTGTCAGTACTGATAAGAGAGGTAATTCTGTAGATTTCATTGACAAAAGGAGCTGCTAAGGGTGGGGGAAGTATGTGTGTGTGACACTCTAGCAGTACCTATTTGTTTGCATTTGTGTGCAATGGATAGGTACCTCTTCCTGTTGTGGAGAGAAGGGACAGCCAGGCACTATAATGCAAAGGCAACACCCTAGAATGCAAAGGCAACACCCTAGAAGTAAGGGGGAGGAAAGGGGAGGAAAGGAAAGGGGAGGAAAGGAAAGGGGAGGAAAGGAAAGGAAAGGAAAGGAAAGGAAAGGAAAGGAAAGGAAAGGAAAGGAAAGGAAAGGAAAGGAAAGGAAAGGAAAGGAAAGGAAAGGAAAGGAAAGGAAAGGAAAGGAAAGGAAAGGAAAGGAAAGGAAAGGAAAGGAAAGGAAAGGAAAGGAAAGGAAAGGAAAGGAAAGGAAAGGAAAGGAAAGGAAAGGAAAGGAAAGGAAAGGAAAGGAAAGGAAAGGAAAGGAAAGGAAAGGAAAGGAAAGGAAAGGAAAGGAAAGGAAAGGAAAGGAAAGGAAAGGGGAGGAAAGGGGAGGAAAGGGGAGGAAAGGGAAGGGGAGGAAAGGAAAGGGAAGGGGAGGAAAGGAAAGGAAAGGGGAGGAAAGGAAAGGGGAGGAAAGGAAAGGGGAGGAAAGGAAAGGGAAGGAAAGGAAAGGGGAGGAAAGGAAAGGAAAGGGGAGGAAAGGGAAGGAAAGGGAAGGAAAGGAAAGGGAAGGAAAGGAAAGGGGAGGAAAGGAAAGGAAAGGGGAGGAAAGGGGAGGAAAGGGGAGGAAAGGGGAGGGAAGGGAAGGGAAGGGAAGGGAAGGGAAGGGAAGGGAAGGGAAGGGAAGGGAAGGGAAGGGAAGGGAAGGGAAGGGAAGGGAAGGGAAGGGAAGGGAAGGGAAGGGAAGGGAAGGGAAGGGAAGGGAAGGGAAGGGAAGGGAAGGGAAGGGAAGGGAAGGGAAGATTAATTTACAAACCTTCTCTGGAGCAGATCAGGTGAAAAATCTCTGAAAAACCCAAAACAAAACAAAACAATCAATCAAGCAAAAGCCAACACAAAACCAAGCCACAACAACCACAACAACAAAACAACACCCAAAAAAAAGAAGAAAAAAGAAAAGAAAATAATCAGTCCCACAGAGAAACCTAATGTATTTAAAACTGAAATTCTGCTTCTCTTCTATTATTTTGAACGTCTGTATCATGATAAATAATTGCTATTTTTTGCCTGCTTGATCTGAAAGCAGAGGTTGACATGAAAGTAATGAGATTTTTTGTGTATATAAAGAGTAATTAGTTCAGATGCTGCTGAACTCTGCATCATTTGTGCTCTGTGAGGATGTCATGAACACCTACCACCTTTCCAAAAGTTATAGGGCTCAGTTAAGCCAGGGGAAAATTATCACCTCACAGAGCTCCTGGTGAGGAATAACAACCTGGGAGGAAGCATATTCTTGAACTGTCTGAATGCAAAGTGGTGAATCAGCTGTACAGTCCCTTGCCCTGCTTAAATGCAGAAGCCCACGTGGTCCTGCAGTGTTCCTGAGAAAGCAGGAGTGGGAAAGGGCAGAGTGAGTGTGATTTCAGTGAGATAGTTCTGTGTTAGGAAATAAGGTAAATGTAAGGTGTTGGTAGAGGTAGAGAGGTAAGTGAAAACATAAGGGTAGTAGTCTCAGTGGGAGTTATGGATTTATGGAAGGAGGATGCAGACAAGCTTTCTCCTGCATGTGAGTGCAGGCTAGCTGCCTGGCTGGTGAGAACACAACTATGCCTGCTGCTAGCCCACAGCCAGAAATTAATCCCTTCCTCAGCTCTGATGGTCTGCCTCAAACACATGCTGAAATGGGGTTTAAATATTAACAAACATGTTGTAGTTTACTGATTTGGCAAGGACCTACCAGCAGATCTTAGAGCTATTATTCAATTCAAAACCCAAGTATTGTCTTTTATAGGCAGACACGAAATACAACGTACTCAGTTCTGTAAGTAAGGAAAGTACAAATTCCACAACTGATTAACCACATTCAATTTTTTGCTTGACAGACAGAAGAATAAATATATATTATGTTTGAGAGGAATTTAGGCGGGTGCATAAACCAACAAATTGACTGGGTACTAACACAGGAGAAAGCATTAGTCCTAGAAAGAGTAAAAATTACCATTTTAATCAAATCTGTGAAATCAGCCATATGATTGCAGGTGTTCAAAAAGTGGGAAAGCTTCTTAAAATCAAAATACCTCTAATCACTAAGTTCAGGCAATTTGGTTTATGATGTCTAAACCTCTAGACCCTATTTGGAATGGCAGTTCCCTAATTCAAAGTAACCATTTGTACTCCAGATAGAAAACCAGCCTTGCTGCAGGATCTTCTTGGCAAACTCATTGTTATGCTAGCAGGAAGCATAGCATTAGCAAATGATCTCTATCACACATTTCACTGTCATCAAATTATACCAGTGTAAAGAAAAGGTAACATGTCAGTGTTGGACAACCACATCATTTTTTGAGGTTTGCATGTTCAAAATTCATCAAAGTCCTGTGCTTTGAGCACACCTTAACATGAACACATGGCTTCTGTTTATGTGAAGGATAGTATCAGCTCGATGGAAGGAATGGTTCTTCCATGCAGAACATCCTTCTGTTTAACGATTAGCTATTGTGGTGGAGAACCCAGAATGATAACTCCAAGTGGTCCAAGTGGAATCTTCTGTTCCTTTCTTAATACTTCAAAATAGCATTGAACAATGTTCAGGAGACAGCCTCATACTGAAGCGGAGACTCTGCCCTAGAGCTCCTTTTCTTTCAAACACTCCTGCATGAAACACACTTCTGGAGAAAGGTGACCTAATGAACAATGGCAAATTACATAAAACCAGGAAACTATAGCTGATGAACTCTGCCTCTGCACTTCTAGACAGAAAAATGAAGGCCGATAAATCCCATTTCACACCTTCAGCATGTCTGAAACAGGGTCGGAGGACAGCAGTGCTCCCCTTAGGTGGAAAAATACCCTGTTGGCGAAGTGCCTGGCCTGTGTGCCACAGAGGGCCAGAGGGAGAATGAAGTGAGGTGCGTGTGCTGCTGCATGGAAACCTGCTCAGAGAATTTGCCTGATGATGCATTTTATCTGGCAGAAAAGTATTTGGGTTTGATCAAAGGGCAAACAAATAGCTTTCAACTCTAAGAGCCTGCCGTGCAACGGAAAGGAGATGAACACCCTGTGTCTCAGCATCTGAAAATATGAGTGCAGAAAGCATTGAAAGTGAGAAAGAAATTCCCTGAAGGGTCTGTGTCAACTGCTGGTTTTGGGTTTGGTGGTTTGTTGGTTGTTATTTTTTTTTGTTTCTCCCTCTCAAGGGACTTGAAACGTAAATAGCACAAAATAGGTTGGAAGAGAGTGGGAGGAGAGTGAGACATTTACAGAATACAGAATACAGAATCAACCAGGTTGGAGACTTTCGAGATCATCAAGTGCAACCTATCACCCAACACCATCTAATCATTTCACAGAGGTCAGCACTTTAATTGAGGCAAGTGTATGGAGAGGTTATGGTGTTTAAACTCTTTGGACTGAAAGATGGGAGCAATGCTGTTCAGCAGCCTAGGAGGAATAGCAGGCTTCGTCTCAGATGACAAGCAATAGGCACCTATGGAGAAGGGGCTGTCCACATGTGAGCATAAGGATATGTGCTGCTGTAGCACGAAAGATTTTTTCTTAATGGGAAAAGGATAAACATCACCATAAAGACTGCAATTTTGCACTAACTTGTGCACTGTGAAATACCTATGGAAGTCTTCTGGGCTCTCAATATGCAGTTCCCTCAAGTCTACTGCACCTCAGGACTGGTCTCCTAAACACAGAGAAACACAAAGTCAAGCTGTCAAAGCCATGCCTGAAGCAAATCATGAGCCATTACTGCCCCTTGCTGACAGTAAACTGGTGATAAATTGCAGCTCTGCAAAAAGTGGGAGAGGCAGGTTTCCTATGCAAATCAAATAATGAGCACCAAACCACTTTAAGATGTGGTTAATGGTGCTGGATTTTCTGTCAACACCTCTGGATTTGGAGTTACTAAGTAGGGTGTTTTATTGTTTTTGTGTTGGTAGTTTGTGGGGGGGAGGGCTGTGGTTTGTTTCTTTTCTTTTATCCAGTGTAAAGTTGAACGCAAAAGATGGAAAATTTCAGCCTACCTGGAGCTTCTCTGATAGAGAAATTGCAGCTGCAATTCTCAGGCAATTTCTGCTCCTCTCTCTCAACTTTGATATTTACCATTGCATTTTAAAAATGATAGAAGAAAGCAAAATCAACCACTGATACAAAAACTTGGAGAACATTTACTCTGAAGTTATTTTTAACACATTAACATCAACAACACAACTCCTTGTCCCACTCACAACTTATTGAGCTAGAGAACTTTAGCAACTGACAGAGGTTTTTCCTTTTTTTGGTCTGTATATATTCATACACAAAATACTGTTATTTCCTCTTACCTTTTTTCTGCTTGCATGTTTTAAAAGCTGCAATAATGAACATGTGTGTGCTCTTTCAAGCCTACACCTACTGCTGATGCCTCAGGAATCTATTTTAAAAAAAACACAGAAAAACAACAAAGGAAAAGAAGTAGCTATGTTTTTAATTACCAGAGAACAAATAGCATCTAGAAACACAGAAGATAGTTTTTATTGTTGTATCATTATAACTCAAAAAACAACTAAACAGAGGAGATGGAACAATTGACTAACTGGATGGAAGTGACAAGTTGTAACTGGGAGGTCATTTCTCTACCCGTGTACTGAAGACCAAGAACTCAGCCTCCTTCACTGAAGAGCTGAACACAAACAAACCCACTGCCAAAACCACTTGTACTAGTGAAAAACAATTATTTCAGATATTTTAATTTTAACTCTAGTCTTTATAATATCACAGACTTTCTTTCCTTACCAGTTTTGTTCTTTTGGAGTATGATCAACAGGACATTTTGTTTTGTTTTGATTTTCCTTCTGTTTCACATTATGCTTACATTTGGGTAGGCTTATTAGCTGGAGCTAACAAACTCTTCTTTGTGGGTTTGTGGGTTTTTTTGGTGTTGTTTTTGTTTGTTTGTTTGATCTTGGAACACTTCATTCCTCTTCACATATGGAATGGCCAAAATGTTGAAGGAACTGCTTTATTGTTCACTGGTGGTATGATCTAATTCACAGCCCCTTAGGATTTGTCTTAGGAAAGGAACCTAATCTTAGGACAAAACTGGCCAGCCTCAGCCATAAACTTTCAAAAGGAGAGATCTGAGAAGCAAATATGGGGTATGCTGTCTTTAACTGCTGAGAAAGTTTGGCCCAGGTATCACTCAGGCTGGCATCTGCTCCCATGCAGTTCTCCTGAAAGAAAACTCCAATCACTTTGACATTTTAGTTTGTGCTGGAGCTTCAGCTCCCACGGGGAGCACCATCCGCCCGTGGGAGATGTTGCAAGTTTCTTCAGCATTGCTCTGGCCAGGCTAACAAGCTGCAAAACTGCAGAGCTGCAGCTTTCCACTGCCTGTACAGGCTGGCTGTGAAGATGCAGGCAAAATCACAGAATCACAGAAACATTCAGGTTGAAAAAGACCCTCAGGAACACCAATTCCAAACAATAACCTATTCTACAAAGTTCACTCCTAAACCATAAATGGGACAGCAGTATCTTGCATGCCTGTTCTCTTCCTTCCGATGCTCTGAAATCATTGTAATAAGGTTTAATTGGCAATTATCCCCTTCATATTGCACAGAGAAAGAGATGATAACACTGAATTTCTGAGTGTAGGCTTAGTTCTTGGAGCACATGCCTATGACTAGTACTGTGCAGTGATTACAGCTCCAAGTGAATCCTAAACAGAATTCCAATAGATGCAAATGAATTGTCAGGCTAAGGCCACTTCACTGCCCTAGCACAATGAAAAGAGAGAAATAATGCAGTTAAAAACATTACAGAGAGCACAACAACATAAAATACTTCCTTCTATGTGTTTGAGCAGCAGTGGTTGCTTACAGTGAGAATGACCAGATCAGGAATAGAAGTCTGAGGAAACTTTGCTATCACCATTTTCAGGAAGTTCAGCCTCAGGAATTAGTTTCCTTCGTGCTCTTCCTGGTTTAATCACTGCCTACACTAACTGAAGTATCTGCTTGTGTCTCTAGGAAGCATTAGAGTAACCTGTCTTACAGTGTGCTGTATGTCCTCTGAAAATAAAAGACAGCAAATAAATAGTAGCAAGTCAGTCTTCCATTGTCTGGGGTCAGCTCTGTAATTAGTGATTTGTAATGTTTTGAGAACTGGTTTAAGTTTGATTACTGAAGTCATGTAGTCACCTTGGAGAGTGGTTTGGCTTTCACTGCTGCTTCAGCTTTCAAAGTGCACAGGGTTTCCATATGAAGTGTTGTTTCCTTAAGTTTAAAACCAAAGCTTTCATGTAAGTATTTGAATATAAATTTACATCAATTTGAAAATTCTGATGCTGGCTTTCTGCACATTTAGGTCTTCATTTATTACTAGCTTTAGTTATAATCCAGTTTTCTATTATTTTGTCAGCCATAAACTGTCTATCCTTATTGAAATTCATCTCAGTATAATTTAGTTTTAATTTCATACTCCAGGCTGCTATATATTTATTTTGTGTGTGTGCTTTAACTTAGTTTGCTCCTGTAAAGCAGTCTCAGTGATGGTACTTGCAGCTTGGTTAGCTGTAGCAAGCATACATTGCTATTCATAAGTGGACCATGGCTGTGAGAAAAGGGATGCACCAGAAGAAAACAAGCTGCACTCAGTGGCAAGATACATATATACACAAATAATTTTTTTAAACACTTCTTATTTTAGGATCAGTCTGATAGTTTGTTGTATAGACACTTTGGGTGTTTTTATAATATGTTATTAAATATGAAATAAAAGAAAAAGCTGTTGCTGGCTGTGAGCAGCAGTCCTTTGCATGGACCAGTAAGCTGACACCACCAGTGACACATGTCAGGAGCACATATGGTCTCGTACTGCACCAGATTTTATTCCAACACTTGCAAGGGGGCATGTTACTAAAATCTCCTCTCTCTGTGCCCTCCTCCTTTCACAAATCTGGTTGTTTTGTCACTTCTTACTGCATGTCTGTCCCAAGATACGGGAACAACTGCAACAGTCCTGTTAGATGAAGCAGAAAGGTTCTTTGAAAGGTTCTTTCATTGCCCAGCATTTGTTCACTACGAGGGCGAAAGTCTGACCGTGTGGCAATTTAGGTTAAAGTTACCTTTTGAGGTAAAAAATCTGAATTACTCAAATGTGAATGCAAATTCAATTGTTCTTTTAAACAATCCTTTTTAAAATGAAACTACACTTAGACCCCAAGAAATCACATTTTTTTAATAAAAATATTTGTACTGCAAAAGCTGACTAATCTTCTGCGATAAACTTCTTTCCTAATGCCTGTATCACGTTCCTGCAATATCATTTACAGGTCTCTAGGAATATAAAGTACTCCTTTGCACAGCTATATTGCATCCATCAGTCTTTCTGTCTTAAAACAGAGTTGTTTCCATATGTTGTGCTGTAACACCTTAGGATGTCTCTGCCCGAGCTGTATCTAAGTCTTTCTAGATTATGTAAGTGGAACAAGAATTAATAACGTGGTTGGAATGCAAAATTGGATGTGCACAGGAACAACTGATATTGCAGTCATGGTGTAGTGCTGAACTGGCAAAAAGCAGCAGCTACAAGTTCTTTTTCTTTTTGCTCACACGAGGATGAGACAAACTGAAGTTCTGCAGAAGCTGGAGCATTTGGGGTTCCTTTTGTAGTGCAGGTGCACAAATTGGCACTTTCTTCTAAGCCACATCTAAAGAGAAGTTCTTGGCTCATAATGAATATGCCAAATTATTAAATTTGATAATAGGTTTAAAATATGCATAAGGACTAACACCCACCCAGGCATATGTAGAAGGCCATCATGTTTTAGCACCAACCTTGATTCTGCCATGAAAGGCACTACAGAGCAAATGAGGTGGCCCCATTCCCATGCAGAGAAAATTCCACACGTAGGCTCTGGAGATGAAGCAGTTCTCTGCTGTGTATAGGAGCAGCTCTTGTGTGTACATACATCTCTGTGCAAGGCGTGGGCAGCACATAGCATCCTGATGGATAGAGACGGGTGAAGAGTGACATGATGCTGAACAAAGAATGGATGACCTTCCTCCTTACCGTTCCTGTGCTACGCACCACTGAGTGACTTACCACCTTGAAAGGCTCCACTTCCTTTCACAGATGGGTGGAAAACATAAGGTTAACAATGGGAAACAACTGAAAGATTGATTAGGCAGAAATACTTCAGTGACTACATATTCCAGATGACGGAAATCAGAGAGACGAGAGTTTGATAAAGCTTGCTTATGGAGGAGACGAGCTGAAGCTTGTTAGATAAGCTCCACACAGACAAAGCAGCACAGTTTGCCTGTATTCAGTGAGAGACAGTATAAGAGAAGCTATTGTTGACTTGTTGCAGCTTGCAAGGACTGCACAGAATCACAATTGGCTGTAAGTGGATTTGCCAGGGGGATTGCAAGAATAGGCGTTGAGCCTGGTGGCTGTGGATTTAAAGGTAGTGCTGGGCTACAACATTGGCCATTGACTAGATTTCTTCCATTGTCCAGCCATGATGAATAAATACAGAGGTTGGGATCAAGGATGGTTCACTTCAGTTTCATGAAGAATTGTCAAAAAATTAATTAATTACCTCTTTAATCTCCACTACATGATGACGGCATCTTCACCTACTGATGCCTAGATGGTCTACTATTGTATTGCAGCTTAGGGGGTTCATAACTAGTTATTCTTAAAAGAAAGCCTGCCACAGAGAAGGAACCAAAGGCAAAGCTGATGTAATCTGCCTATCATTAAATGAAAAGCATACATATATATATATATATATGAAAAGCATTTAAATTAACAAGTTAGTGTAGTTTAAATGCTATTAAAACACTGCTTCAGCCTGAACAAAACCCCCAGTTATAATAAATTAATCCATTTTCTTCCAACAAATGAGGTCTGAAAGAAGTTTTTCCATTGTTAAATAACATTTCTTTTGAAACCACCTGCAAATAATCTTTTGTAGCCACTTAAAGTCTGTAATTCTCATTCACTATGTGCAACCATGCTTCCTATTAGGTAATACTTTTTTATCTTTTTAGATACCATTTCTCTTAATGTCTGTTGTTTAGCTCTTAATCATGGAACATTCCAGAGTGCTCAATTTCCTGTCAGGTTTACCTGGTGGATTTAATTTCAAAGTTAGTTTTCAGCTACTCTGGTTGCCAAACTAGCTTGTGGAGTTGTGTGCTATGTGCACCTCACAGATGATGGGAACAGACTTTTGGCTTTAGATCTCCTACATTTAATTATCACTGGGCATTTCCATAGACAGCTAATACAAAGCAGGAGGGATTGCATTGCTTTTCCAAGCCAAAAGATATTGTTGATTGTTGCTGCTTTTATTACCTGCTTACCAATTATATTGAAGTTTTGCTTGGGAGTGAGGAGAATGTTTTCTCCCAACTCTAACTTTTTTATGCTGTTTTGGAATTTTATGCCACCACCATCCTCCATGAAAGCATTCCCATCAACAGCCTTATTCCTAACAGTATTCAGTATGGTCTAGTATTGTCAAAATATGTTAATTTATGACTTGTTCTCATGTTTTGAAATCATGGTGTGTGGCACCATCTAGAAGATTAATAGTAACTTTTAAACTTAGCCATAGAATTTAGACATGGAAACCCTTATTGGACAATCTCACTCCTCTGACAGTGTAAAGTGTTCCCACAAGTTCTTTATTTCACTGATTTTGTGGATTTGCTCCCTCCCCAGAATGTCGATAAGGATTGTCAGGGGGAATCATAAGAAACATAGAGTCCAGCTAGACTGCAGGAAATTCTAATATTCCCTTTTATGATAGTACAGGCCCATGAAACAGACAGGCATTCAACACTATTATTTGTCACCTTTCTTAGGTTTTCCTATGGGGTCTTGGGTGCTTGCATAAATCACGGTGATCCTGCTAGTGAAGGATGCTTGTGAGAAACACTAATCTGATGAATTTACTAGCTGGGACCTGGGACCTATAGTTGCAAATAGTGGAGTGGAGGTTGTAAATAGTTTAATTCATCACTTGGATCCTGGAGAAATTTCCACTACCCATGACAAAAGAGTAGCCAAGAGATCAAGAGAGGTGATTACGGCCCTTTATTCTGTCCCTTTATTCTGTTACTGTGTCCAGGTCTGGTGTCCTCAACACAAGAAGGACATGGACCTGATGGAGCAGGTCCAAAGGGGGGCCACAAAAATCATCAGGTGGTTGGAACACCTCTCCTGTGAGGACAGGCTGAGGGAGCTGGAGCTGGTGTGGTTCAGCCTGGGGAAGAGAAGACTCCAGGGAGACCTAATAGTGACCTTCTAGTATCTGCAGGGGGCCCACAAGAAAGCTGGAAAGACACTCTTTACAAAGGCCTGTAGAGGTAGCATGAGGGACAATGGTTTTAAATCAAAGATTTAAGTTGAACATTAGGAGGAAGTTCTTTACCATGAGGGGAGTGGAACACTGGAACAGGCTGCACAGGGAGGTAATTGAGGTCCCATCCTTGGAGACAGGCAAGGTCAGGCTCAACAGGGTTCTGGGCAACCTGATCTAATGGAGGATGTCCCTGCTTAGTGCAGAGGGGTTGGACTAGATGACTTTAGGAGGTCCCTCTCAACCCAAACCATTCTATGATTCTATGACAGATCTGTAACACAGGAATCCATGTATCACAGTTGGCCGTGTCTGAAGATGCTTGGATTTCTTCTATGTTTGTAACTGTTCAGGAGCACTGACTTATTCCACTCCCTGTAGATGCTATGCAAAAATGTGATCTTTGTACAATTTTCAATATGCCAGAATCATGTGTTTGGATCAGTAACATTTCAAAAAGCAACAATGGTTGCTTTTTTAGTGGTTCTTTGATAATGATTGGGAAATGCAATCAAAGCTAAGTCCCTGTTTACTTGAGCCACCGTATTCCTTCCTTCCTAGATGAAGAAACCATGGAAGTTTATGGCATTTCTGCTTATATTGCAGGCACAGGGGCAACCTCTGGCATTTCATCCATTTTTCCAAGTACCTCTGGCACAAGCACTTTCTCTCCATACCAGCATGCTCATAAAGGTAAAAATGCATTCACATAGTTAATTTAGCAACTGTTTATTTTGAAAATGGCATCAACAAAGTGCAATTGAACTGAAAATATCTGCTGTGAACTTCATTGCCGCTATTTCTGGATTTCTAAAACCCTACTCAGTAATGACAGCAATAAATTTAGCTCATTATTTGTAGAGGTACAGAAATGAGACTACACCTCAGCCAGGCTTAGATTAGACTAGTGAAAATAATTTAAAGCACAAAATGTGGCCAGTCTCTTACTGAGCTAACATAAACAGTTCTCCAGCGTGATTATTAGGCTTTAAGAATACAGGAAGCTGAGATGACACAACAGGAATGATGCAGTTAATTAAGTACTGGCGATGCTGATCTTCCTATTATTGTCTAGAAATATGATTGCTGAGGATCATGTTTTCAGGAAAGCTAAAGTTTTGATGAGTTTTAGCATATCTGTCATTTTTCCACATCCTTTTGTGGCTTTTTAATTCTAGTCTTTCACATCCAAATTCTGCTTCCAAATACCTTTTTGCATACCTTATTTTAAATTCACCTGCTAGCCCTGCTGCATTTTAAGTCTGTCCTAGAAAAACATCAGTTCCTCTACATGTGCATTGTGTTTTCCTTTTTACTGCACAGCTTTTTAGGCAGCCATTGCTATCAACACTCATTGTAGCTCTCATCCCATTTGTTTGCTGCTTCCCAGAATACTGTTAGGAAAGCTGCTATTCTGGATTACATATAGCTTCCTCTATTGTTGCCAGATAATTTTCTACATCTTTACACCTGATTGTTACTTTTTAATGAATACTGTTAATTGGTTAGTCTGGCATAAGTGCCACAATTATGAAAAACTGTTAATTAGTTTGCCTTTGAGACGGAGCAGCAAGTTTTTCAATGCTTAATGAGTGACTAAGACCCAGGTCACCTAAATGAGCATGCAAGATGTAGGTGTAGAGCAGACTGCAAACTGTTACCTCTTCTCTGCAACTCTGAGTTGCTTCTTTATGAAAATATTTGTTGTTGTGGTGGTTTATTCCAGCAGATCTTTCAGGACAAGGACATCTGGCTACAGCTCTTATAATTGCAATGTCTACCATCTTCATAATGGCTATTGCCATTGTTCTTATCATCATGTTCTACATTGTGAAAACAAAACCTTCTGCTCAAGGTAATTTTTCAGTACATGAAATTTTAGCTGCAAATACTATCTTTAGAAAGCTTCTCAGAATAATTAGGTTTGTATTTTTATACTCTAGCCTGCTGCAAGAGCCACTCAGTAAAAAATGTTGAAGCTCAGGCTAACACACAAGAAGAGAAGAAAGAAGTGCAAGGTATAAATCACTTTAATTTTTTTTCTGTCCAAGAAAACATTTGGCTTCAATACTCTTAATTTGGCTTCAATACTCTTAACTCTTAGTTAAAATTTCTCCTTTGATCTGTACAAAATCCATGTCAGTTTACTCATGAATTGTGTCTAATAATTTTTGTCCATCTAGAATGTCATTTAAACCTTCAATAACAATTAAAAATGTAGCAGAGAGATCTATGTTTACAATAAGGCTGCCATCAGAACCAACTGCTGAAACAAAACACTGGTCTCAAAATTAATTGCCAATTTGAAGTTCTCTCTTTGTTGATCTGCAGATAATGTTGTGATATTCTCTGAGAAAGAAGAGTTTGAAAAACTTACAGCAGCTCCAGCTAAGGCTGTTAAAAGGTAGGTAAAAGGCAAGCATACTTCCAGTTTGATTGAAGTGGGACAGGCATACAGTCACCCAACCATCCTGGTACAGAAAAATACATGAAGAACAAATTAGATGGATATGCTGATAGTTTGCTGCAGCAGGAAAAGATTGGACACCTTAGTAGGCTCTTCCTCCTCCTGTTTCTAAGAGAGGATTACAGACATTTCCCAAGAGAAACCTGTGTCCTTCCCACTCTTTCTGTGATAAGTTCATTAGCTCTTGGAAATCCTCTTTTGAAAGGTCCATTTTTGGGATATGTTGTGGTAGGTTGAGAGAGGGCCTAGCTCTCTCTCCTCCACAGAGTAAGAAACCACAGCTAACCCAGTCGGAGGAGCAAAGTTATATATTTACAAGCATATATGGAAAGCAGGTTATATATAACACAATATATACAGGTATTCACAATATATACACAGAAATATACAGCAAAGAGAAATAACACAACAAAAATCCCTCCCCCAGGAGGGATCCCCTCCCTGTAACCTCCTCTCTCCCCCCCTACCTCCCTTTTTTCCCAAAAAGGGGTTAGAGAGAAAGAAAGGCAAGTTATTAAGGGAAGGAGTTGTTAGTAAGCTTCAAAAGCCCATGCAGGATTAGTTTTTGCTTATCTGAAGGCCAACTCCAGCAGTTTGCGAAGAAGCAGGCAGGGAGAACAGGCTGAAACCCAAACTCCCCAACTCCCAAACCACACTGAACCGAGAAAAAAAAAATTCCAACTGCTCTACAATTTAAAGTTGCATTTTATCCATCCACCAATGAAATTCGTTTAGAATATCAGAATGTTTTTGTTCTAGTACCAAAAACATTTAGCCAGAGTGTCCCAGCAGTGTTTGTTCTTAAAGGCACAGCCTCAAACGGTCACATGCGTGTTGTTCTTGCATACATACCCTTAGTAGGGCTCCCTGACATTTTCATGTAGAAGGAATAAAAGTCTCTGCTCAAGGCCTTAAGGAAACTCCTTGTCTGTAGCATTATCTGCATGGTACAGTAGGATAGTTTTTCTTCTTTTGTGTCTGCCTGGTGGCCAAGCCCAGCAGGATAACACAGATAAGGTGGGCTGAATACCGTCCTTAGCTGGAAAATCCATCTATAGAAGGATTCTTGCAACCTATGCATGCCTGTGTGACTTGGTGGGCATTTGCTGTATTCTGGAGGAAAGGCATTTTTAAAAATGGAAGACATTTTTATTCCATTACTCTAGGATAGCAAAAAACAAGATGATTGAAGTCGACCCATAAGAGGCTTCAATAAGACAACCATATCTTTCCTCTTACAGTGAAAATGATGCGTCTTCTGAGAACGAACGACTTCTAAGCCGTAGTATGGATAGTGATGAAGAAGCTGCGGTTGACAAGCAAGGGACTCCAGAGAGATGCTTGTTATCTTTAGTGCATTTGGCCAGAGATAAATCTTCTACAAGCAATAAATCATCTGGGGTAAGGCTATTTTGAGATGTAAAAATGGAGAGCAGTTTTCTGTGTTGGGTTTTTGTAGGTTGTTGGGTGTGTTTTTTTAAGAGAACAATATACAAGCTATCACCACCCCAATGCATTATAGTGCAGCCCAGACTAATTTACAAGAGCTTCTTCAGACAAATTTATTACAGAATCTCCTTTGTATACTGAAACATATGTACACCTATACTGTTCGGGGCTCAAATTTCCTACAAGAGTAATAACTTTTCTCTTTTGAGTGTTATATTTTATAGTGTAAAGAAAGAAAAAACATTCAGGCTCAGGTTAGATTGATCTGATCTAGTTGAAGATGTCTCTGCTCATTGCAGGTCGGTTGGATGAGATGGACTTTTAAAGATCCCTTCTAATCCAACCCATTCTATGATCTATGAAAAAAAACCCAACAACAAAACACCATAGCACCCCTCTCCAATACAGCTAATGCTTATATGAAGTAACCCTCATGCTACACTTAACACAGAAAATTCAGAACAGGAAAATAGTGTAGCAGCACAGCTGGATTCTTACAATAGCATTGTATCAGAGTACCTTGACCCAGTCACGTTGGTATGTCCATGGCACAGACTTTTCAATAATACCTGGTGCTGTGCTTGGGGTTTATGTGTAATTTTGAAGGACACACACATGCTTTGAAGGTGGCTCCCATGCTCTGAATATACTGCTTGTTTTGCTGTGAAGGCCTTCACTTCTTCCTGCTGAGCATGTAGTACTCAGGACATTTTATCTCACTTGGAGTATTTCAAGGCACAGTTTAGGCCACACTTCACCCACACAACTTTTTAGTTTATATTAACGGGAAGCTATCCTCAGAAAGGTGGTGTCTGCCTAGATAATTAAAAGATCTTTTTAGAGCTTAAAAAATATTTTTAAATGTCAATAGGTAGGACAAAATCACATCATTAGTATCAAATATCAGATATCCCTCAAGAATAAAAAGGTTTGAAAATGCATCTTTTCATGTTTGCATGTTTTAAAGTGTTGAGAGGGCTCAACTCAAGCTTTCTAAAGCAGCCCATTTTTCATCTGAGTCCAGACACACACAATTTCAACAGAAATGTTTTTGTGCTTGTAGACAGTTATGTAATTGCAGGCAGATATGCATTTGTGGACAGTTATGACCACCTGAAAGTAATTTACTTCCCCAATACTCACATTTTAAAATTCATTTTTCTGTTTGAACATACATCTCATGGATTGAAGACTCCTAACACAGCTGAAGACAAACTTTACAATGAAAGTGCAGATTGCATCAAGATCCGCCACTCCATGCCTAATATTTCACAATCCACATGCCTAATATTTCACAGTTGCCAGAAGTTAGAAAAGCAGTAAGTTGCTTCAGGCTGGAGATTAAGCAACATTTCTAGTACAAGAAAGGGTATTAAGTAGCTATTTGGCAAGGGTGAAAAAAGTTAGAATCTTGTTCCTAAGTCTTATGCTTCTCAGTTAAAACAAACCCATTATGCAATGAGCTACCACACAGATGATCATTAGACTCAAATTTACCTGTTTGCTTTGAGCATAAACTTTCCCAATACTTGATCCTCTGGCTCTGGTCAAAAGAGTATCCTATGTAATTCTTCATGGGCATGAAACTATTTAACTACTCTCCTTGCCCTAAAAATGAGAAGAGAATGAAAATATTATCCAAGAGTTTGCTTAAGAGGAGTTTTAATAAATCTGACTGGAAGAAGATGTTTTGTTTACAAGGTTCTAAAACAGCTAATGCAAGCCTGCAATATCAACACAAGTGATTAAATACATGTAAATTATACCAAAAATATGTGAACAACAATTAGTGTCTGCATGGCATTGCTCTGCAATGAAACACACTTGCACAGCATCTATGCCTACAAGACAGGCTTGGGTTGGAGCAGCCATTTTGTGCTCTCCAGTTGCAAGTCTGTTAATCCCAGTCATTGATGTACCTTACCCTTTACAGCCCAAGTAAACAGAGTAAATTTTGCCATTAAAAAATCAAATTAAAATCCATCCAAAAAACCCATACTGAAAGTAGAGCTTTTTTCCTAGCCTGGTTTGTGGCGAAAAGTGGCAAATTTGTGGAGATAATGCTAGAGTCCTGTCAAAAAGACAGCTTTTCAGAAAGCTCAGCTCTAATGAGAGCTGGCAGAAGGATAACAATTCCAGTCCCTGAGAACTCATGACATTTTGACATTCATTTTCACTCCACGTTGATTCCAAAGCCAAACCTTGAGAATATTTTTGCTAAATGAAACCATAGCAAAACGTCCATTTTCAGCTTGAAAAATGTCAGCTTTTGAGTCCAAGTTTGTTGAAAATGACTGGAGCACCCTGGACCTCAGATTTTCCACTCCAAACTGTTGCTGATTTTAATATTTTTTAAAATCTACTCCTAAAATGTTTCAGATAAACCAGGTAATATATCATGGGGGGGGGGAAATGGTCAATTAGCAATGCACTGAGCAGCTCTATGTCAAATGACCGAAAGGAAGGTCCTGTCCTCCACAGTCCACTCTTCTGGAAGAAGACCATTTCAGTATGAATTTAATTCCCTGTAGCTAGTCCTGTCCTGGTTTCCCTGGACATGCCCAGGAAAGCTGCTGGAGTGCATATTATTTGATTCATCTTCATTGTCAGGAGTTTGCTTCATCCTGAAAGAGAAATAACACATACAAACGTTTGGAACAGAAATGTAATTGATCTTAAAAAACCCAAAAAGACTAGAAGATGGAATGAAATATTTCTAGCAGTGGACAAGTAAGTCAGAAATAGGTTTATGCTTTGCAGAATAATTGCTGTGTCCTTTTCTTTTTCAAAAGAGACCCTTGAGGACATTATGTGATAATCCCCACTGCCATGAAATGAAGGCCTTACACAGGTTTTTTACCGTTGTCTGCTAATTGTTTACTACCATGACTGAAAAATTAATGAAATAAAACTCTTCTAATTTAGATTCAGAGTCGAAGGAAAAAGATACTTGACGTGTATGCTAACGTGTGTGATGTTGCAGAAGGTGAGTGTACAAAACTTATACCTGTTCACTAACAGCACAAAATTAGATCAAAAGTGGTTGCTTTAAAGTAAGAAAGGTCTCAGCCTTCCTATGGAATGTAAAGTCCCAAGCCAGGAAAGACACTCTGTAGGCAGATTTGTATTCACTTGTCAGGAACCTGATGGTGCCCTGACCCTAGAGCTGTTCAGGCTGGCCTTGAGCTGGAGCACGCCATGGCTTCACTACAGGGGTGTACATGAGCTTCCTTCCTATGGAGAACAGGAAGAATTAGAAATCCAGAGAGGCTGTAGATGTCCCCTCCCTGGACATGTTCAAGGGCAGGTTGGATGGGGCCTTGAGTAACCTGGTCTAGTTGAGAGGTGTCCCTGCCCACAGCAAGGAGGTTGAATTAGGTGATCTCTAAGGTCTCTTCCAGCCGAAGCTATTCTATGATTATATGATAACACTGGGTTGGTCTGGGACACGCACACAGACCAAAGCTCTAATCTTGCATTCTCCATCTAGAGGAAACCTGTTTGATTTGTTTAGTCGCTTGGATAACAGATATAAACTAGTTCCAAATATGAAAGTGTGATTTGGGGAGGGTCAGGACTGAGAGTAAGACACAAGTCTTGCTTCTTTAAATCCTGTCCCACCTCTCACAACAAAAATTGGAGTTTCCAAGTTTTACATGTTTTAACCCTCTTTAGCATTTGACTACCTGGATTATTTTGGCAGAAGAGACATGAACTAATTTCCCCACAGAACAGGAGACCTGACTGTGTTTGTTCACACACAAGCACATACACAAGGTGATTGAGTTGTCTGTGGTTCAGGTAGCTCTATCTCCCACCAAATTACTGCTTTTGAGTACAAAGCAGAAAAGCTATGGAAGTAAATGACTGGTTTGGAAAAATACTGTAGATTATTCTCTCCTCTATTTTGTGAGCATGAATACAGAGAAAAAAATGTCCAGGAAAAAAAAATAGCTTCTCCCCCACAGGATGAATGTTAAATCCTCCCTAGAGATTCAGTGATAGTAATGACAACTGAGCACTCCAAGCAGGGACTTTTATGCTTTCGAGCATCTGGCATCATTGCTTCACCTCACTCCTCACATTCCTACAAGGGCAATTTTCAATTACAGAGATGTTACAGCAGCTGCTGGTGACAGACTCAAGAAAGCATCAAAGCTGTCTCTTGAGCTCAAACACAGTGCCTGATGTGCAGAGGTGTATTAATGGAGCTGCTCACTAGGGATATGGTTGCAATATACTTTTTCTAACAGCTAGTAAATTGTTGAAGGAAGGGGCAGTGCTGTGGGATTTCTTCTAATACTTCTTTTGCAGAAAGCTTTTTACCCTAATTATTGTACCCTGCAGTCACTAGGAAGAATTAATTTGATAAGACACAGTAATAACTTTGGAGCTAGACATATCTATCATGGGCTATCAGTCAAAGATTTTAGCTGTCCTTATTGCTAACAGTATATACTGTTGTAAATTAATAAATGTCTTGAATACTCAGGGCTCTTGCACAATCATCTGAAAACAAATGCCTCACTTTTCAGGTCTGAGCCCTACAGAGCTGCCATTTGACTGCCTGGAGAAGACCAGCCGAATGCTCAGCTCGACCTACAACACAGAAAAAGCTATCGTGAAAACGTGGCGCCACCTTGCCGAGAGCTTTGGACTGAAGAGAGATGAGATAGGTGGTATGACAGATGGCATGCAGCTATTTGATCGCATCAGTACAGCAGGTTACAGCATCCCAGAACTGCTAACCAAACTGGTGCAAATCGAGCGGTTGGATGCTGTTGAATCCTTGTGTGCAGATATTCTGGAATGGGCACAAGCAATGCCTGCTCCTGAACCAGCAGGGACATCTTGATGTTCCTGCCTGGGACCTGCACTTCCAAGTCATTCACATGGACCATGATTCCAGCATCAAAGACTTTAGGGAGAAGACCGTTACCTTGGACAAAAGACCATTGATGTCTCTTCTACGTAATCATTCCTGATAACCAACAGGAAGCTCTTCTCTTTGACTTCTGCAAGAAGTGAAGTTACACATCTACCGAACCAAGGACAGAAATCTCCTAAGAAGCTTGGTATGAGACATCATTAAACAAAGTGATCATGTTAAACATGGTAATGATAATAACTGAACCCACAAACATCCATTTTGCAGTCTGTGTATAACTGAAGATAATCCTGCTAATACCCTTTCTGCCTGGCCTTCAAGAAAACTATTGAATTGCTCCTTGAAAATATTCCTGTCTCTTAGGGCTTTGTTCAACGCTTTAACACTTACAGCCAAAAGCGATACCACGGACGCCATATCAATGAAGACACATTAGGCACGTGCACTTCTGTTGGCCCTGACACATTCAATATCTCATCAGTTTAATTTTCTACACTTGCTATGGGTTTGTTTTCTCTAGAAGTGTGTGCACAGGTGTATACACAGTCCTCAGACTAACTTACTCTGCTATATGAAAAAAAAAAAAAGGTCAACATAATTTACAGGTTGATGTGCTTCAAAGTGCTGTACATAATGCACTCACATGTATTCTTGGTCCACACTGACATTTCAGAACTTGTAAATTCAAGCTGCTGACTTGCTGAGGACAGGCTGGTTAGCAAGTGGACAATAAAAGTTGGCAGTCACTCCCTGGTAGTTGAGAGCAGTGAGTTCTTTTCTTTGCCATCACACACACACAAAAAAAAGGAAGCAACAAAACGAGCTTGGTCCACTACCACAAAAAAATGTGCAGTGACATTTATACATCAAAATATATTCCAAGCAGAGGAATTTCAGACAAGAGTGGTGCACTTTTAACATGAAGAGCAAAAAGAGTAGATTTCTTTAGAGACATTTGAAATGCAGAGGGGAAAGTGGGGGGTTTAATGTTATACTCTTATAAACATAGACCCCCAAGCACAGAATCCACAGGTGAAAACCAACTCCTTCAGAAAGCAATGCATTATCATGAGTTTGTATACAGCAAAAATGACATCATTTTTCCTTTTACCTGATCTCTCATTTTCCCAGTAAAAAGTTCTCTAAAACCTGGTGATACCACAAAAAAATACCACACTTGTTTGCTGAATTTAAAGCTAAAATGAGTGATGCTAAATTTCAATGAGTGCAGCCACTGAATTGAGAGATGTGTCAGTTACAAAGCGATAGTTTTTAGATTCCAAAATGCACGACTGAACAAAATGTTATGAAAAATATTAACTGTTACCCTGAATTTAACAATTCCATCACTTTGTTACTACATCTTATCTTTGATAGCACCTTCTTAATTGTGCAGAATGTTTAGTATTGCCCTTTAACATTTGTTAGTATCTTTTCACCACTCAATTTGTATAGCAAAGCGCATACCGCAAGATAAAACCTATCCCTCTCATTATTCTTCCACCATTTCTTTTGTATCATCACATACTCTTTATTAATTTGCATATGCCAAATTTAATGAGAAGTTTAACTGCTAATGAAGCAGCGAGCTGCATTTGTTTGAACACTGAACTAGCTAATTGATGTTTAATTTAGGGGTGGAATTTGTCTTATCTCGAAATCAGTGACAATCTCGTACAGATTTGGAGAGGCTTCTATCAGATTACTAAATTTGCCAACAACTCAGCAGTCTGCCCCAAGATTTTCAAGACCCTGAATTTGCAGTTTAGTATTATTGCTGTTGGAATAATAATAATAATAATAATAATAATAATAATAATAATAATAATAATAATAATAATAATAATAATAACAGGGAAAGCAAAAAAAAAGCAAAGGTGAAGATTGTATTTCACTTGTGCCTGTGGTTAACTGCAGTGTTATTCGGTGGACTGCCTCCTATATTTCATGTGTCATTTACTAGTACATGTAATTAAGTATTCTGAAAGAAGATGCAGGACTTCTTTTATGTTTGTTGGGCCATGAAGAGTTAGGGTCTAAAAAGGGATGGTGCCAATGTGAACACAGACTATTTAACATTATTTTATTTAGGATACAGTATTTTTATTGTTACACAAAAGACGTACAGGAATGAAAAAAATATCCTGTAGCTCTTGCCAAAGCTTACTTTCTAATAATTTTGTTTAATGCTGTATATATAACTTATTCTATTGTAAAGTATGAACATAAAAATATGCTAATAAAAGAAAGTGGTCAAACAGTTGTGTTAGCCATTTCATTTAAGTAAAGTGTTGCCATATGTCAGTAATTAAAGGAGGTAGCCAAGGGCTAGCAGGCACATTCCTGTAGTAGCAAGAGTCTAGCTAACAGACATGAAGGGCTCTTGGCATTCCCATGGGACACTGCTTCTCTGCATCACACTTCAAAAGATTTTGAAGCAGAAATGATTGTGTCAGTTTAGTTTTGCTGCAACATTTCACCTTGAAGGTACTAAAAAAATGCTGAACTCCTGGCAACTCCTTGGAGAAACTGTAAGTTATTATATGTGTACTAAGAACTGGTACAGACTGTGCACCTGGTGAGTAATCTCATAGTAGCAATACTCTCTCACATGCATGTCCTCCTTTTGTGCTTCTAAATTAGCAGTATTACACTACATTATCAGTGATCTTAACTGGAAGCTTCCACTGAGTGACAGGGTAATTATGTTCCTCCAAATCTTAGGCTGCACTGATGAGATCTCCAGCAGAGCTGCTAGCTTCTACAGAACACAGAGCACCAGCTTGCATTTCCGCCCCCCACCCTGGTGACTAAGCTAAGATTTTTGGGAGTATTTCATATGGATCAGCATTCTTCAAATAAAGCAAACACTGTCCTACTTTAAAAACCATTTAGGATGGTTTTCATTCCAATTGATTGGTTTCAGCATGACTGTATTCTTGTTCTACTGATTAAAGTGCAGAAAGAAGGGCAACAAGGCTGGGGAGAGGCCTTGAGCACAAGCCCTATGAGGAGAGGCTGAGGGAGCTGGGATTGTTTAGCCTGGAGAAGAGGAAGCTCAGGGGAGACCTCATTGCTCTCTACAACTACCTGAAAGGTGATTGTGGCCAGGAAGGGGTTGGTCTCTTCTCTCAGGCAACCAGCACCAGAACAAGAGGACACAGTCCCAAGCTGCACCAGGGGAAGTTTAGACTCCAGGTGAGGAGAAAGTTCTTCACTGAGAAAGTCATTCGTCATTGGAGTGTGCTGCCCAGGGAGGGGGTGGAGTCACCATCCCTGGATGTATTCCAGAGGGGATTGGACGTGGCACTTGGTGCCATGGTCTTGTCATGAGGTCTGTGGTGACAGATTGGACTCAATGATCTTTGAGGTCTCTTCCAACCTTAGTGACACTGTGATACTATGAAAGGTTCCTGAAACTGCAACAGAAGTTCCAAGTTTCCCAGATGATTGGGAGGAACAGGTATTCTGTGTATAACTGGAGCACTGGCACAGGCTACCCAGAGAGGTTGTGGAGCCTCCTAGAGATCTTCAAAACCCACCTGTGATGACATGCCCTAAGTGGTCCTGCTTTGCAGAGGAGATGTTCCTTCCAACCTATAGCATTCTGTGATTTATTTTCTCTATTACTTACTCCCTGCGTTGGATGTGCAGGTGTTAACACATCTCAAAGAACACTGCAACAGGCGTTGCCACATCCAAGTATAGCATTTAAAATGCTTAAGGATTCTCTGCTTTAACGTGCTTAGGGACAGTCACCCAGAGGAGAAACTTTGGCTTCTTTGGTTTAACTTGGAGAAACACAAACTCAGATCTGTGTAGAATGTCCATGTCACACAGTTGTGCAAAATAACAAAACAAACCACAGAAACACACAAAGGCAAACCACTTCAGAGCTTCTGTGAGATGCCAACTTTGCTTCAAATTCAAATCTTCCTTCTCCCCGCCCCAGTTTTACATTCATGTGCACACCAGGATGTACCTGTGCAAATACAGGTGTCTGCAGTGAGATTCATCTTGTGCTAAAGCACAAGAATAACCATCATGAGTGGCATCTTCAGAATATAAGCTGTAGTATCTCTGGACCATAAAGAAAACTTGGAGTGAAAAGCTTTGATGTAAACATTTATTCTACCAATGTCAAAGGCTAGATGAGTTGAACCATACCAAGAGAGCAATGAATTTCAGGTGTGTGATTGTGTTTCAGCTCAGTAATCTCTCTGGAAGAGCTGCAGCCAGCATGTGTAGAATGAGGACAAGCAAGAAACTATTACAAATTGTGTTAATTGGTGTGCTGTTTGGGGGGGGATTACTGCATCAGATGAATGCTTAAGGTGTGCTTAAGGTGTGCTTAAGGTTAATTTCCTTGGTATTGTGTAGTGACATTCTTAGCATTTACAGCAGATTTGGCTCAAGTAAGGTTAAAGTTCTGACTGAATTTGCTATCCTAAATATGATGAGGAATTTGCATCAAGAACTTAAACAGAATTTTCTCAAATTTTAATGTAAGAACTTTAAAGATTAAAACCTGTTCCAGTGACTTTACCTCAAATATAAGCACATAACTTACCACACAGTTTTAACTGAATTCACTTCAACAATCCAAACTCTGAAGAAAACATGATGACTCTTGCTCAGAAATGGCTCTTTTCCTTTCTTGCAAGGAATCAGCTTCTTCAGAGCAAAATAGCAATCCTGCTTTTGCTGTGGCTAAGCCAATGCACATTTTTGGGTTTAGAAGATACATTTTTCACCTCATGACAGCACTTCTTTGGGAAAAACTCACTGTCTTGATTTGAGCTTTTTGACCCAATGGTGAAAGACCAGATGGGGAAAAAGTCATGGAAACATCTGAAGGTCATCTAGTCCACCTTTGAAGGTCATCTAGTCCACTTCCTCTGCAATAAGCAGAAATATCTTTTAACTAGATGAGGTTGCTCAGAGCCCCATCCAACCTGAACTTGAGTGTTTCCAGGAATGGGGTATCTCTAGGCAATATGTAGTCTAAATCCACTGTCTTCTACTTTAAAACCCCTGTCCTCCTAAGACAGCCCTGCTAAAAGGTTTGTCCACATCTTTCCTGTACTCTCTTTTTATGTACTGAAACACTGCTACAAGGTCTCCCTGGACCCTTTTCTTCTCTAGGATGTAACAACCCCAAGTCTCCCAGCCTTTCTTCATAGGAGAGGTGTTCCAGTCCCCATTTTTGTGATCCTCCTCTGGATCTGCTCCAACAGGTTTATATTGTTCTCATATTGAGGAGTCCAGAGCTAGACACAGTACTCCAGGTGGGGTGGCAAGAGTGGAGTAGAGGAGCAGAATTACCTTCCTCAACCTGCTAGCCATGCGCCTTTTGATACAACCCAGGATACTATTGGCCCTCTCAGCTGTGAGCACACATTTATCCAGCTTTTCGTCCATCAGGACTGCTAAGCCCTGCTCTGCAGGGCTGCTCCCAGTCCCTTCACCTCCCAGCTCATGTTGATACCAGAGATTACCCTGACCCAGGTATGGGACCTTGCACTTGGCCTGGCTGACCCTCATGAGGTTCTCAGAGGCCCAACCCTCAAGTTTGTCCAGGTCCCTCTGGATGGCCTCTCATCCCTCAGGCATGTCAACCACGCCACTTGGCTCAGTGTCCATCAAGGGTTAGGGCTCAGCCAGACACTAGATGCGTTACATGCAGTCTCTATTAACCCATTCATCCTTCCAAAAGTAAAGAGAAAGTGAATAAGGTAGAGAAAGGGAATAAGGTAGAGAAAGGGAATAAGGTAGAGAAACTTATGGACTGGGAAACTAAAATAGCTTTAATGGAAATAATAACAATAAACCAAAATACTCACAGGTACATACAAAAGTCAGCACCAAACCCAATCCCCCTGACGATGGCAATTATACCACCATCACTATTGATGCTGTTGGCAGGCACTGGGAAGCCCCAGACAGGACTTAAAGATACCTGGGAACCAGATTCAGGAGCGGAGTTCTGACACTAGACTCAGGAAGCCATGGATTTGGATCAAAGGCAGAACAGACAGAGTCATTCTTGGATACCGGCCATTGAAGAAGATAGCACCGGTCTCAATAGAGACCCCTGACGGACACCACTTGTGGCTGATCTCCATCTGGACATTGAGACATTGACCACTGTCCTCTGGATGCAACCATGCGTTCAATTCCTTATCCACCAAACAGTCCACCTACTAACTCCCTATGTCTCCAGTTCAGAGAGAAGGATGTCAAAGGATTTATATGTCCAGACAGATGGGTGAATTCAGGGAGAGCAGTGGATATTGTCTGCCTTGACTTTAGTAAGGCTTCCATAATATCCTTGTGGGAAAGCTCAGGAAGTGTAGCTTAGAAGAGTGGACTGTGAGATGGATTGAGAAATGGATAAGCAACAGAGCCCAGAGGATTGTGATCAATGACACAGAGCCCAGTTGGAGATCCCTAGCTAGTGATGTTCCCCAGGGGTCAGTGCTGTTCTACATCTTCATCAAGAACCCAGATGAAGAGGCAGAGCATGCCCCCAGCAAGCCTGCTGATGATACAAAACAGGGAGGAGTGTCTGTTCTGTGGTCAGGATAGCTGGGTAAAGACAAACCTAATGAAGTTAAACAAGGGTAAGTGTAGAGTCCTGCACCTGGGGAGGAATAACACCACACACCAGTACAGGTTAGGGGTTCACCTGCTGGAGAGTTGTTAGTTGACAATAAATCATTATCCATGGGACAGCAATGTGCCCTGGTGGCCAAGAAGGCCAATACAATACTTGGGTGCATTAAAAGAGTTTGTCCCTCAGGTCAAGGGAGGTTCTTCTCTTCTACTCAACCCTAGTTAAAACACATCTGGAATAGTGTGTACAGTTCTGGGCTCCTCAGTTCAAGAGGGACAGGAAACTACAGGAGAGAGTTCAATGCAGTGCTACAAGGGTGGTTAAAAGGGAATGAGGTATCTCTCTTACAAGGATAGACTGAGAGGCCTGGGGCTGTGTAGTCTGGAGAAGGGACTGAGAAGGGACCTTATCAATGTCTACAAATATATGAAGAGTAGCTGTCAGGAGGATGAAGCCAGTCTTCTTTCAGTGCTGCCTAGTGACAGGATGAGGGCAAATGAACATAAACTCAATCACAGGAAAATCCATCTCAGCATGAGAAAAAAACTTCTTGACTGTGAGGGGGATGAAGCACTGGAACAGGCTGCTCAGAGAGGATGGGGCGTCTCTTTCTCCAGAGATCTTAGAAACCCACCTGAGTGTGTTCCTGTGTGACCTGCCCTAAGTAGTCCTGGTTTGCAGAGGGGTTAGACTCAATGAACTCTCCTTTAAAAGCCTGTTTTTATACAGCACAGTGGAAAGGCTACTTCTGCCTTGCGCTAATTGCCACCAACTAGCTTGGGCTTTCCCTCTGGACAGAGGGAAAAAACATGCCTTCCTTCAGAGTAAAGGACCTTCCAGCAGCAAATGAGGCCTCAAGAAGGCAAAGTAGCAAAGGCTGGGAGGCAAAGTGAGAAAGAAATGCTGCAGCACAGGAGGGAATGGGAAACTACTGGTAAGGGCAGAGGAAGGTACAGGGCAAGGTCTCAAATGATTGTGATGTAAAGATAAATATTTCTGGGAGTTAGAAGAGATACACAAAATTTGCTGTAAATCAAAAGCTGATAGAACTGGAACTAAAATTAAGATCCAACCCCTAAGGAGATGAGTGATTCAGGGAGAAAACTATCAACACCACGGTTTATTTCCTTTTTGACGTGCATTTTTCTTTGTCTCTTAAAAGAGAATTTTTCTTCTTTTTACTTTGATTGAGCCCAGTTTCAAGTTGAAAAGACCTGTTCAGCGCTTGGAAAATCCTATTTAGAATAAAAAGTTTTTCATAAAAAAACCTCTGGCTGACTCAAGGTTTTGGCACAATGACTTCCACAGCCCATGGTGTGGGCACTGTCTTTAGACAGCATTAGGGCTTTTTCCTTTTGCTTTGTATCAGCAGGCACAATTGGAAAGAGCACTTAACTGTGTATCTACAGATAACCTAGTCCCAACTCCACCAGTTCCCTTTTGGGTGACGTTGTGGAAAGTCACTCCCAGGCAAGATTAATGCTTATTATCTTGCAAGACTTTTCCCACCTAATTCCTGCTCCTAACCTGACCAGTATCATCCTGTTTTTCCCTTAGAGAAACTTGCTGGACTTTTCAGACTCTCTGATCTTACGTTACTGTCAGAAACTACCTTCTACAAAGAGTTTCACATCTGATAGTCCTGCTCTGATGATGTTAATAAAAAGAAACAACAGAGGTAAGGTGGGTCATAAAGGATGGGTCTCTCCTTTGCACTATAAAGACAACATCAGCTGAGTGCCTCTCTATAATCAGAGGATCATAGGATGTTAGAGGTTGAAAGGGACCTTCGAAGATCATCAAGTCCAACCCTCTGACAGAGCAGGACCATAGAATCTAGCACAGGTCACACAGGAATACATCCAGATGGTTCTTGAAAGTCTCCAGAGAAGGAGACTACACAGCCTCCCCAGGCAGCATGTTTCAGTGCTCTGTGACCCTCACAGTGAAGAAGTTGCTCCTCGTGTTGAGGTTGAACCTCCTGTGCTGTAGTTTGTATCCATTACCCTTTGTCCTATCACAGGGTGCAATGGAGAAGAGGCTGTCCCCTCCCTCTTGACACCCAACCCTCACATATCTATAAACATTTATTAAATCCCCTCTCAGTCTTCTCCAGACTAAAAATCCCCAGGCCTCTCCTCAGAGGGCACATGCTCCAGTCCCTTATCATCCTGGTAGCTCTCCATTGGACTCCCTTGAGTAGATCCCTGTCCCTCTTGGACTGGGGAGTCCAAAACTGGACACAATATTCCAGGTGTGGCCTCACTAGGGCAGAGTAGAGGGAGAGAAGAACCTCCCTCGATCTGCTGGACACACTCCTTTTCATGCACCCTGGGATCCCATTGACCTTCTTGGCCACAAGGGCACACTGCTGACCCATGGATAACTTGTTATCCACCAGGACTCCCAGGTCCTTCTCCACAGGGCTGCTCTCTAGCAGATCACCTCCTAACCTGTACTGGTGTAGTTTATTATTCCTTCCCAGATGCAGCGCTCTCACTTACACTTGTTGAACCTCATTAGGTTCCTCTCTGCCCAGCTCTCAGTCTGTCCATGTCTTGCTGAATGGCTGCACAGCCTTCAGGTGTATCAGCCAAGTCTCCCAGTTTGGTGTCATCAGCAAACTTGCTGAGCAGACTCTGTCCCCTCATCAATGTCATTGATGAAGATGTTGAACAGGACTGGACCCAGCACTGATCCCTGGGGGACTACACTAGTTACAGCTCTCCAGCTGGGCTTGACACCTTTGACCACTCTTCGAATTCTATTTTGTAAACAGTTGCTAATCCATCTCACTGTCTGCTCTTCTATTCTACAATTTGTGATCATTAATTCAGTATCCATGAACAAAAAGGTAATGTGTATAAATGCACAGCAGCAGGAGTTTGAGGACAAGCTGAAGATGCCAGCTCAATTCCTCCCCATTGAACTCAAAGCCTCATACAATTTGGAAGTCTGGCTTCATTATAAGGAGGGTGTATTTAAGGGAAAAAAATCATACTGTTACAGGTGGAAATCATGACTCAAAGGATCTGTATGCAGAAGTCATTCTTCTGCAAAGAACTTCTATACTGCTCTGTGATAACGGAAAGCAAAGAGCTCACGCGCTTATAATTCATTGGATAGGCTTCCTAGTGCATATTCCAGTAAATATAATAATACAAATAGGGTAAAAATATAGTTTCTCAATATCTAGTCCTAAACATGTAACATTGTATATATATTTTGTTTCCCCCACATACAGATAAACTCTTTGGATTATTTATTGTGATATGATTTATAATGCATAGTGTCTGTTACCTCAGGGATTAATTTATCACTTTCAACCACACTTCAAGGACAGAAAACAGTTGATTCCTTTTTGCCAGTGTTCTGTGAAACTAGCCTGTCTGAATACTTATGGAAGAATGATAAGAGGCCTTTGCATGCTCCTCTGCAGAAATGTCAGTAATTAGCTGTTATACAGGTCAGACATAAGCATCTCATTTGCTCATCACCTTTTAAATAAAGAAAAAGGTATTATTTTTTTTCCTATAGTTGAGGCTGCTTTAAAAACAAGCTTCTAATAGGATGCAGGTAAGAATTGCAAGACAACTCAGGAATACACAATGACTTGCCAGTTTAATTCACCACATAGAAGTAAACAAAAAAAAAATCAGGAGGAGGTAACACTGAAGACCAATGAGTAGAAACACATTTTAAACAGGAAGGAAGCAGAGCTAGGTGTCTGTTTCTGGAATTTGGCCTTGGTGTGCAAGGCTGCCTTGAAAATAAAGAAACCATAGTTGCACTTAAGTGTGGAGGGCAAATCAGGAGGACAACAACAAACTGCTACATTGTGGGAAGGACCACAGAACAGAGAAACTGTGTTTATTTGCTCTTCTTATATAAAGCACTTGCGTACACACACTAGAACACTATTTCTTCTGAAGGACAAAACCAGTTTGGCAACATTGGTTCTCTCTGACCTTCTTCAAAGGCATACTATTGATGTGTGGGTGGAGTATTCTGCTCCTGTTTGAAATTCTGCCACAACACTTTTTTTGCCCCCCGCCCCCCGTGCTCAATAGATTATTTTTATCTCTCTTATTTTCCATAATGAACTGCACCAAGAATATAATTTCATGGAGCTGAAGATGACCTGAAAGTAAACTCACTAACAGGAGCATCACCCTACGCTGAGCTTTCATAGCTACTGTTGTTGGCAGCATCCTGGCTGCTGAGTTAGCAGCCCTAGCTTGTGTAGGTCTACCAGGGCGATGTTCACCATGAAGTGGCAGGGTAAAAGAGAGGTGGGTGGTGCATTTAGAGAAATGCTCCCTGGGACCCGTTTAAATATTCTTGAGTAATGAGCACAGAGAGAATTGGTTTTGAAAAAATACATACATATGGCTTCTCAGATCTTTTTTTCTCAGGTAATTCTTTCAGTGTGACTTTAGAGATCAGGATGTTTTCACTTACTTATTTTTAAACTTCAGCTCATGACTGTTCACTAAAAAAAATTAAAAAGGTAGCTATAGGCAAGCAAACAGTAAGTGGTTTTGCTCAAAGGCATCTCTTCTCATAGCGATCAGGTAGTCATAAATACATAAGACATCTGCTTTCAACATTATGTGGAAAAACCCCCACCAAGCCTAGTTAGCAGGCATGTTGCTAACCATGGTCAGAAAACGGCATGAACGGCTGTCATCATCTCAAAACACATCCCTTTTGTTGACAATGGATGGGGGTAGTTTGGGGGTAGTTTACATTTGCTGATGATACCAAGCTGGGGGCAGGAGTTGATCTACTTGAGGGTAGAGAGGCTCTGCAGAGGGACCTCGACAGGCTGGGCAGATGGGCAGAGTCCAACGGCATGAGATTGAACACATCCAAGTGCCGGGTTCTGCACATTGGCCACAACAACCCCATGCAGTGCTACAAGCTGGGGTCAGAGTGGCTGGAGAGCAGTCAGGCTGAGAGAGACCTGGGGGTGCTGGTCGATGGTAGACTGAACATGAGCCTGCAGTGCGCCCAGGCAGCCAGGAGGGCCAATGGCATCCTGGCCTGCATCAGGAACAGTGTGGCCAGCAGGAGCAGGGAGGTCATTGTGCCCCTGTACACTGCACTGGTTAGGCCGCACCTTGAGTACTGTGTCCAGTTCTGGGCCCCTCAGTTTAGGAAGGAGGTTGACTTGCTGGAGCGTGTCCAGAAAAGGGCAACAAGGTTGGTGAGGGGCTTGGAGCACAAGCCCTTTGAGGAGAGATTGAGGGAGCTGGGGTTGCTTAGTCTGGAGAAGAGGAGACTCAGGGGTGACCTTATTGCTCTCTACAACTTCCTGAAGGGGGGTTGTAGTGAGGCGGAGGTTGGTCTCTTCTCCCAGGCAACCAGTACCAGAACAAGAGGACACAGTCTCAGGCTGCGTCAGGGGAGGTTTAGGCTGGAGGTTAGGAGGAAGTTTTACACAGAGAGAGTGATTGCCCACTGGAATGGGCTGCCTGAGGAGGTGGTGGGGTCGCCGTCGCTGGGGGTGTTCAGGGCGAGGCTTGACAGGATGCTTGGTTGTATGGTTTAGTTGATTGGGTGGTGTTGGATGATAGGTTGGACATGATGATCTTGAAGGTCTCTTCCAACCTGGTTAATTCTATTCTATTCTATTCTAACACAGCACACTATGAGCATCAGAGTGACACAGAAAGATGCACAGCGTTTCTCAGGCAAGGTGTCCAAGGCAGGATCTCAACATGCTCAGCACTATTGCTGTTACAGTTTTTTTCAGTTTTAAAAATGTGACCATTTTATCATTAGGAGGGGCACAATGGGTCACTGCTTTGACACTGCAGTTCCTCTGACTGTTTGGAAAGTGGAAGATTATGAAGTAATTTCATAGCTCAAATTTTCAGACTTCCTGGACAACATTTAAATATGTTATCCTGAAGATAAATGCTTTCTACCGGACCATCAATCTCTGAAGCCATATAAGTTTTAGGTGAAAAATTCTACATATAAAGAATCTGGTGTCATAGCTCTGAACTGTGAACTCTACTGACAGCTCCTTTAAAATCTGGTCTGATAAGTTAACCATATATTTTAGACATTAATGCTGATCATGAGTAAAACTTCTTCAAAACTATGTTGCCTTCAGCATCCTTTCAGCTTCCAGGTTAATTTATCTGCTGCAAGAGATTTTTCTTCATACTAGATTAAATTCAGTTATATATTAGAAAAAGTTGCAAGCCAGTCATGTTCAGGAGAACTGGAAGACTGGAGAAGAGGAGACTCAGGGGTGACCTTATTACTCTCTACAACTACCTGAAGGGAGGTTGTAGACAGATGGATGTTGGTCTCCTCTCCCAGGCGGCCAGTACCAGGACAAGAGGACACAGTCTCAGGCTGTGCCAGGGGAGGTTCAGGCTGGATGTTAGGAAAAAGTTCTATACAGAGAGAGTGATTGCCCATTGGAATGGGCTGCCTGGGGAGGTGGTGGAGTCGCCATCACTGGAGGTTTTCAGGAGAAGACTTCATGGGGTGCTTGGTGCCATGGGTTAGATGTTTGGGTGGTGTTGGATTGGTTGATGGGTTGGACGCGATGATCTTGAAGGTCTCTTCCAACCTGGTTTATTCTATGATGTATTCTATGTAAATTCTGTTTTAAGAGGCTGGCCTTTTGTAAGCTAGTGAAAGTCACAACTATGAAGAGCACAATCATGCAGGATGGGCAATGTTAGCCCACTTTACTTAGACATAGCAAGCTTCTGCAAATACAACTGCCCCCTCACTAGGGAACAGTGCTTCTCACAGATTTGCAGATTCAGAAGCAGAAATACATAAATAACTGTGGTTTTGGTACAAATTTGATCCTAGCACTTACTTCTGCCTGAAAATTACAAATGCAAACTAGCAAACTATGTTATCCATTTGTTGTAGTTTGAGCTGGGTGCCCCCCTGGTGCATTCACTTCCTGTGTCCAGCAGTCCAGCCCAGAGGGATGGACACAGGAAATTGTGTATTTCCTACCATAATTCTTTGCACCACTATAAGATCCAGTGCGGAGTCTGGCACTTCCTCTTTCCTTCCCTCTCCGAGACTTGGTAACTGGGGGAGAGATCTCCCGGCCATGGGCCTGACTGGGCCCAAGGCCACAGGGGGATGGGCAGTCTCAGGCCTGGCCAGCTGAGACTAGCCCAGCAGAGGGAGGGGGAAGAAGGAGCCCTGGGGGTTTTGCATGCACCCTCAGGTGGGGATGGGATCTTTCTTTGTCACTGCGCTTTGGGTTTTCTGTAACATTCACTGCTTTCTATTTAAACTTTCATCACTTTTGCAATCCATTTGCCTGAGTCGTTATTTCTGCCTGTGGTGGGGAGGGGACCTGCCCCAACCCATTACACCATTCTTCTAATATAGACACAATAATTAGTTAGCTTATCTAGTCTAGATAATCAATTACAAATTCAAACAGAACAGATCTAAAAACATCCATTTCAACTTATTTCCAATCATTCTAGTTCATTTTTTTGGCAGACTGACATTTTATTCTCCTTGAAGACTCTGATCTCAAAATCATACCGCTGCAAACCAAACTTTTCATTTGTATTTCTAGTTTGCATGTCCCATGACACCATGCAACTTTAAAGGTCCAATCCAACACAATATGGAAATCTGCTTGCAAACAAACCCAGTTCCAAATTGTCGTAGTTTGGGCTGGGTGCCCTCTGCTACAGGGGTGTTTCCTGTGTCCAGAAGTCCATCCCAGTGGGTGGACTCAGGAAATTAGGTATTTCTACCATAATCCCTTGCACCACTATAAATTTTGCGGTGGGGTCTGGCACTTCCTCTTTCCTTCCCTCTCTGAGACTTGGTAACTGGGGGAGAGATCTCCCGGCCATGGGCCTGATTGGGCCCAAGGCCACTGGGGGATGGGCAGTCTCAGATCTGGCCAGCTGAGACCAGCCTAATAGTAGGGGGGGGGAGGGAGGAGCCCTGGGGGTTTTGGATGCACCCTCAGGTGGGGTTTGGAGTCTTTCTGGGTTTACTTTGGTTCCTTTCTTGTCACTATGTTTCCTTTTGTGCACACTCACTGTTCTCTAAACTCTCCACTACTTTTGCAATCCGTTTGCCTGAGTCATTATTTCTGCGCGTGGTGGGGAGGGGTCTGCCCCAACCCATTACACAAATTCTTCATTTTATCTTTCTAGATATTAGGAGGCCTCATAAATCTTTCTGCATTAACAGGATTGATTAGCAATACATTCAGGGAAAAAACCAAACATGCCATGGTCTATACTCTTTCAAGGTCTTAAGTTCTTACGACAGCATACTAAGGAACTACTACAAATTGTGTGTCAACGACTGATTTTCAAAGATTTATCTCCTACCATTGCAGGTCTAGCTCTTGATAGTACGACTATGAGAATGCAACTGTGACTTTCCTTTCTGACCCAAGATCTATTATCCTGAGCCAAAAAAAAATCACATGCGCATTTTGGAAATCCACTATAACTTTTTTATTTATAGGTGTATCTACTCTTCACAAGTTCTTCATGAAGTTCATCTTCATTTGCATAATTCATGCATTTATTTATTTCTGAAACTGTAATACACATTTCAAATCAAGAACTTGCATTTTTCTTCACATCTCAGTTAAAACGTACTGGACTAAAATCAATAGCTGCACCCTTGTTTCAACAATCAATGTAATTGCATCAATATTTAACAAATTCAAAAACCTTTTCTTTTCTTTTCTTTTCTTTTCCTTTTTTCTTTTCTTTTCCTTTTCTTCTTTTCTTTTCTTCTTTTCTCTTTTCTTTTTTCTTTTCTTTTCTTTTTTTTCTTTTCTTTTCCTTTTCTTCTTTTATTTTCTTTTCTTTTTCTTTTCTTTTCTTTTTTCTTTTTGCTTCTTTCTTTTCTTTTTTCTTTTCTTTTTTCCTTTTTTCTTTTTTCTTTTCTTTTCCTTTTCTTTTATTTTCCTTTTCTTCTTTTCTTCTTTTATTTTCTTTTCTCTTTTTCTTTTCTTTTCTTTTTTCTTCTTTCTTTTCTTTTTTTCTTTTTTCTTTTCTCTTTTCTTTTCTTTTTTCTTTTCTTTACTTTTCTTTTCTTTTCCTCTTTTCTTTTATCTTTTTCTTTTCTTTTCTTTTCTTTTCTTTTCTCTTCTCTTTTTCTTTTCTTTTCTTTTTTTCTTCTTTTTCTTTTTTCTTTTCTTTTCTTTTTGTTTCTTTATTTTCTTTTTTTCTTTCTTTTCTTTTTTCTTTTCTTTTATTTTCTTTTAGTTTCTTTTCTTTTCTTCTTTCCTTTTCCTTTTTCCTTTTCTTCTTTCTTTTCTTTTCTTCTTTTCTTTTCTCTTCTCTTCTCTTCTTTTTTCTCTTTTCTTTTTTCTTTTCTTTTCTTTTTTTCTTTTATTTTCCTTTTCTTTTCTTCTCTTTTCTTCTCTTTTCTTTTCTTTTCCTTTCTTTTCTCTTTTCTTTTTTCTTTTCTTTTCTTTTTTTCTTTTCTTTTCCTTTTCTTTTCTTCTCTTTTCTTCTCTTTTCTTTTCCTTTCTTTTCCTTTCCTTTCCTTTCTTTTCTTTTCTTTTCTTTCATTTTTAAGAGAAACATTCTAGATCATAAAAACCTGGAATGAATAGCAATTCATCTTTTCAGGCTGCAAACACTTTTGCATAGAAACCACAAGAGACCAACAGTAAATGCTCCACCTCACTCTGTGTGCCTCTTTTACATCATTACCTCTACCATTATTACATGAGCACATTGTGTTAAGCTAGTACCACAAGGAGGATTAGTAGATTAACAAACAACAGTGAGAAAGGCTCAAAGCCAGGAGCACAATCAACATTCCTGTGAATATAGACAAAGTAACAACTTTCTATTTTATTTTTTTGGTTATTAATTTTCTAGTATTTTTAATGACAGAGATGGAGAAGCACCTGAGGATTGGGAAAATACTTTGTAAGTAAGAGGATTTTGTCTCCGGCCAAAGCCTAATGCAAATTCCTGCACTGCTGGTAAATCTGACAGAAAACCGAAACTACTGATGAAGAAATACTTATTCCAAAACATAATTCATTGCCAGCAAAAGCTTTAAGCTATGATTACTGTTATCTAAAAATTGCCTAGAATTGGGTTCCAGCCCAAAGATTACACACTGCGTGCTCTTTCTTCTGGACATGGTGCCAAATCTGGCGTAGACCCTGTTCATAGCAGAGCTTCTTAGAAATGTAATTCAAATAGCTAGAAAAATATATGCAGTTAGAATTAAACTTCACAGATTCAATGCAAATGCTTCTGGTAAAAAGCTGCAAAGGAAAACCAAGAGAGAAATGTGTGAAATGAGAACTAAATGTCTCAAGTTTTATACTGACCGCTAGGGCTGGTCAAAGACTACCTTTAAATTTTAATTGCAGTATCAACTTTGCAATTAATTACAATCAGTAATTACAGTACAAATCAGAAATGGACTAACTTGAATTCTTTAAAAGTATCCTGTTCCTTATGTGTAAGGAATCACAGAATGTATCTGGTTGGAAAAGACCTTCAAGATCATCTAGTCCAACCTTTGACCCAACACAGCAAGGTCACCACTAAACCACATCCCTAAGCACCTAGTCCACATACCATTTAAGTACCTCTGGGAATGATGACTCCACCACCACCCTGGGCAGACTATTCCAATGTTTGATAACCCTTTCAGTGAAGAAGCATTTCCTAATACCCAGCCTAAATGTCCCCTGGTGCAGCTTGTAACCATTTCCTCATGTTCTGTTACTTGCCATCAAGGAGAAGCTGGCCCACTCCTCCCTCCAACCTCCCTTCAGGTAGTTGTAGAGAGACATAAGGTCTTTTCCTCAGCCTCCTCTTCTCTAGACTGAACATCCCCAGCTCCCTCAGATGCTCCCTGTAGTTCATGTGCTCCAGAGGCCCTTCATGAGCCTCATTACCCTCTGAACATGCTCCCAGCACCTCAATGTCCTTCTTACATGGAAGGGCCCAGAACTGAACACAATACTCGAGGTGTGGCCTCACCAGTGTTGCGTACAGCAGGATGATCACCTCCCTGTTCATACTGGCCACAGTGTTTCTAATACAAGCCAGGATGCCATTGGCTTTCTTGGCCACCTGGACACACAGCTGACTCATGTTCAGTGAACTACCAATCAGTAGCCCCACATACCTTTCCAAGCCTTCCAACCACACATCCCCAAGTGTGTATCTTGCCATGGAGTTGTTATGACCCAAGTGCAGGATCTGGCACATGGCCTTGTTGAACTTCATGCAGTTAGCCTTGGCCTATTGGTCTTCCCCGTCCAGATCTCATTATAAAGCTTCCCTATTCTCTAGCAGATTGACACGGCCACCCATCTGCAAACTTGCTGAGGGTACACTCAATCCTCTCGTACAGATCAATAATGAAGACAGTAAACAGAACAGGTCCCAGTACTGAACCCTGGAGGACACCACTAGTGACCGGGTGCCAGCCAAATTTAGCTCCATTCACTGTCACTCTTTAGGCCTGGCCAGCCAGCTAGTTTTTCATCCAGTCCAGAGTGCACTTATCCAAGCAGTGTGACAAGAGTTTCTGAAAGAGAATGGTGTGGGTGACACTGTCAAAGTCCAGGCAGACAATGTCCAGGGCCCTTCCCTCACCCACTAGACAGGTCACTTCATTGTAGAAAGAGATCAGGCCCCTCTTGTAAATGGGCACCACAGTTGCTAGTCTCCAGTCAGCTGGGACTTCCCTGGTTGGCCAGGACTGAACTGTGGCAGGCAAAATATGTATTAATCAAGCTCAGAAAAGAAATCTGGGTTCTGTGAGAATGATATTGGAAATTCACACAAAATACAGCATAAACAATAACCTATAGTATTTGTAAATTAGGGACTACTACTGCCAGACATTTTAATAAATATTTTTATTTACATTTGCAGAGCTATTACAGCCCAAACTTACACTAGAAATTCATATAAAGCAGGGTGAAATATTAAATGTTACATAAATACAGGAAAAGATCAAACAAACACTACAGACATTCTGAAATCAAAAGAGCAATGAAATCTCTCATTCAACACAGCTAGTTATGTTAAGTCAAAATCTGGTTTTAGTAATTATCTCAACAGATAATTTGGTAAGATACCTGCCTGTTACTTATCAACCAAAAAACGAATTTACAAAACTCTGAGATTCATACCTGTAAGGAAAGGTTTGTATTTGTGAACTACCATCCAATGGGATCCAGCTCCTCAGAACTGCATAACTCATTTAGAACAGCAGCATTATTTCACTTCTTTAACAAGTATTGAAGGAAGCCATTTAGCATATTAAATAACTTTTCATTTTCCTTTTTATATATGAGGGAAATATCAATGAGATTCCACATGATACAGTACTGAGGTTCTGTATTTATTCATTTATATAAAATAGCAAAATAAAGTAATTCCCAATTTCAAGTAACATTGGCAGTTGGTACAAACCATGTAAAATAATATTCAGATTGAAAGATAGTGCTAGTGACTTGTGCTTGGACTGGAGGTAAGAGAGTTATTCCTCAACCATCCCAAATTCAACATAATTGAATTGAGGTTTACACAGAGGAATGAGTGATCTGGATTTGTAGTCCTATGCAGTTCTTGGATCATTTGGTGAAGACTAAATGATTCAAACATCTTCTTATTGCTTCTGTAAAAGATTTCATATAAAATAATTGTCAGTTGAAAATTGAGACATTTCTTCTGCACACTAAAGATTCTACAGAAAATATGGGGGTTTTAATGAAGGAAAATATACATTATACTGGGAGTTTCATGTAATTATTCTATACTATATACAATGTCTCTAAGCAGAAAGTTATGAATACACAGGGAAAAAGATCTTGGCAAAAAAAACCCCACCACCTGAGTAAGTGTAGTATAAGGAAAGGGTATCACAGGCTCTCGCTCATGTCACATAACATTTTAAGTAATTAGAATTGTCAAGTAAATTTTACTTTTAGTGCATTGCCAAAATATGTTATGACTTATTAGATTATTATACAGGAAAATGGCACTTTTTTCCCCCTGGACTTCAATTTTGTTCCTAATAAAGTGAAATAAAAACCTCAGTTTTGTCAACAGCTTTAAGTTTAATGTAAAAAATGGCTACTGATTACTATTGATGTGATGAAGACTTTTGTTACAATAAACTAATAACCAGTAAGCAACAGAAAAATATTTTATAAAGATTAACATTCCCAAAAGGGCTTAAATAGCTCAAGACTTATAATTTTGTTTTTAAGGAAAAAGGCAGCTGATTGTATGCAAGTTCCAGATAAGGCTAAATTTTTAAAGGAGATTATTACTAAGTACCTGAGTAGAACTGCAGGGTATTATTCCTTTCAGGGGGAAGGAAAAGGGTTCTCTTGTAATCATTCTTGTCATCCACATACAAAAGTGCTATTTTGTGATATGTTGTGGGGTTTGTTGTTTTTTTTAGTTTGTACTCTGTAAACTTAAGTAACTTTACATGTGAACTGAGACATCCCTGACACAAACAGGTTAATCGTAAGAGAAAGTAAAGCATTGTCTATGATAGAATACATAGAATAAACCAGGTTGGAAGAGACCTTCAAGATCATCGCGTCCAACCTACCAACCAATCCAACACCACCCAAACATCTAACCCACGGCACCAAGCACCCCATCAAGTCTTCTCCTGAAAACCTCCAGTGATGGCGACTCCACCACCTCCCCAGGCAGCCCATTCCAATGGGCAATCACTCTTTCTGTATAGAACTTTTTCCTAACATCCAACCTGAACCTCCCCTGACGCAGCCTGAGACTGTGTCCTCTTGTCCTGGTACTGGCTGCCTGGGAGAAGAGACCAACATCCGTCTGTCTACAACCTCCCTTCAGGTAGTTGTAGAGAGTAATAAGGTCACCCCTGAGTCTCCTCTTCTCCAGGCTAAGCAACCCCAGCTCCCTCAGTCTCTCCTCATAGGGCTTGAGCTCCAAGCCCCTCACCAACCTTGTTGCCCTTTTCTGGACACGCTCCAGCAAGTCAACCTCCTTCCTAAACTGAGGGGCCCAGAACTGGACACAGTACTCGAGGTGCGGCCTAACCAGTGCAGTGTACAGGGGCAGAATGACCTCCCTGCTCCTGCTGGCCACATGGAGCAACTAAACAGCAAAACAGAAATGAGTTTTTAAAAATTGGGAATAAGCCCCAAGTTTGCTGATCTAACAATAACTAACAGAATAATGATAATAAAAGATTACTTCATCCTGGAGAGTTTTTGCAGTATAACACAGAGCTTTTCCAAACTCTGAATATCTAGCTTAGCGCTTCGAAGCAATAGAGAGCAAGTATGGAAGAAGGCTTCGTTACTGCAGGCTTCCAGGAAAGGCTGTAGGAATTCTGTAAAAGAAAATAATTTTAAACCTGTATCAGAGACCTTGCTGCAGGGAAAAGTAAAACAGCTACTGGTATCTTTAGAGGACTGTAAATGCCTCGTGCTGTGCACCTATTAGAACAATGAAACAATTGGGTTTGTGCTGAGGTCACAATGCAAAATTCAGGTAAAACTAGTAATTCAAAAAGACTGAAAGTTCCTAAGAGTTCTGACATTACCAACCCTTGTATTAAAACAATGCCTCTTCCCTTGAGAACAAAGGAAAACATGAAATTGGACAATTTTAAACTCAAATAAAAATTCCTATCTTGAACATGTTTCTTCAATACTCATTTATCATTGTTCTTTCCTTTTGATCATGTGAAGGGCACATTAAGCCATGCAAAAAGACTCACAGGCAAATATTTTAAGCTGCTATAAATCACGCAGAGATAGTATATGCAGAAGCTAATGTGACACTTGACAGCCTTTCATTATCAAAATATTTCCACTCTACTCTGTTTCAAGCCAGCCAAAATAATAATTGAGAGGTAAAAGTAAAAGCTAGGTAACAATACTTAAAGACCAACAAAATTCCCTTAAAATAGTGGATGAGATTTTTAAGACACATTTCCGTCTATCTTCACAGTATCACAGTATCACTAAGGTTGGAAGAGACCTTGAGGATCATCAAGTCCAACCTGTCACCACAGACCTCACGACTAGACCATGGCACCAAGTGCCACGTCCAATCTCCTCTTGAACACCTCCATGGATGGTGACTCCACCACCTCCCTGGGCAGCCCATTCCAATGATGAATGACTCGCTCAGTGAAGAACTTTCTCCTCACCTCGAGTCTAAACCTCCCCTGGCACAGCTTGAGACTGTGTCCCCTTGTTCTGGTGCTGGTTGCCTGGGAGAAGAGACCAACCCCTTCCTGGCTACAACCACCTTTCAGGTAGTTGTAGAGGGCAATGAGGTCATCCCTGAGCCTCCTCTTCTCCAGGCTAAACAATCCCAGCTCCCTCAGCCTCTCCTCACAAGGGCTTGTTTCCCAAAATCTAATCACTTCAGAATAAGGTTAAATCTGTTCTCTTGTTATCTCATTCTTGGTTCTGATATTACAGATTAATTTATAGTAAAACTATAAAGAACATAAATAATAACTGAATTTTTGTTGTTGTTGTTAAAATAGTCTTTCATATAGCATTTGCATTAGAATAAGAGAGATGTGAGGAAATGATTTGTGTTTACATGTTAAAAACATTTAATATGTGAAAAACATTAAATATTAATAAGAAACTGCAATATGAAAATTCCAGCATAAGCAAACAAGTACAGACATTAAAATAATTCTTTGCACATAATGCTGAATAGGAGGTCAAGGTGCTTTTATCTGTACAAAGCTGACTGGATGTATCCTTTGGTTAAAATTTTCCCTTTCCTTGTCCAAGGACATACAAATTATTAAATGTAAAAAGTAGCCTTGGAGTGAATTCAAGGTTTTAATTTATTTCAGGAAGGTTACTGGCACAACAGCTGAAGAAATGCTACAGAAAACTGCTTGGAAAAGAATTTAAGAAAAAAATTAATAGGGATCCAGTAATTCCCAGATATTACTGGTAGGAAGAAGATCTTTCAAAACCTGTAGTTTTTTGCACAACAATGACATGTCAGTTGGCTACACCAACAAATGATCCAATGCCACTCCCATCAGTATTGGAGTAGATCTTAGCATGCATTATACCATACAGTGAATACAGTATTTGCAGGCCTTTGCTAGCTTACATCATCAGGTGAAGAGAATGAGAAACAGCAAATGCCTCTCACACAGAGCAGAGAAGCTATGGCCACATGCAATCTTCCTTTTCAGTGGAGGTGCTTTGGACAGAATTGGCTCAAAATTCTGGAATGTGTGAATGGAAACAATACAGATGCAGGACAGCAGACTCTGTTAGCAAGGGGGCCAACCTTGCAGCAATAAAAAGCAAGCTAACAACTGATGTACTACACAGTTTGTAAAAGGCAGGCAGGTGTTTTTTGGCTTGGACTCTGTTCTTTGTCCAAAGCAACACAAAACAGTCATTATTCCAGAAGACACACATTATCAAGGCACCAGGCAGTTAAGAATTATTTTTTCTGTTTACTTCTACTTTCACATTTCTTGTATTCTTCCTTCCATCTTCAACCCACCTATGGTTTTATGCATATTGTCCTCTCACTTTTAGGGCTATTTCCAGTTACAATGTGCTGTCGTAAAATTGTAACAGTAGTAAATATAAAACCAGAATGAAAGTGAAGTAAAAATGAAAGCAATGGTCAGTGAAAAAACACTAAGTATCTATGTATTTTTATTCTGTCAGTAAAGAAACTATTTCTCGTTTTATTTTACCTCTGGTTTTCAATTAAGGACAGAATGCTGGGACTGAAGTGATGTACTAAGTACCACTGACAGCTTTTAAGGTAAGAAAAACATCATGAAGCAGGAATAATAGAATAGAATAGAATAAACCAGGTTGGAAGAGACCTTCGAGATCATCGTGTCCAACCTATCATCCACCACTGCCCAATCAACTAAACCATGCAACCAAGCATCCTGTCAAGCCTCGCCCTGAACACCCCCAGCGACGGTGACCCCACCACCTCCTCGGGCAGCCCATTCCAGTGGGCAATCACTCTCTCTGTGTAAAACTTCCTCCTAACCTCCAGCCTAAACCTCCCCTGACGCAGCCTGAGACTGTGCTCTCTTGTTCTGGTACTGGTTGCCTGGGAGAAGAGACCAACCTCCGCCTCACTACAACCCCCCTTCAGGTAGTTGTAGAGAGCAATAAGGTCACCCCTGAGTCTCCTCCTCTCCAGGCTAAGCAACCCCAGCTCCCTCAATCTCTCCTCATAGGGCTTGTGCTCCAAGCCCCTCACCAACCTTGTTGCCCTTTTCTGGACACGCTCCAGCAAGTCAACCTCCTTCCTAAACTGAGGGGCCCAGAACTGGACACAGGACTCACGGTGAACTAAGACTGCTTTTCTATAAATCTGCAGACCACAATAGAAGTGAATGAATTGATGACTAGAAGCTAAAACAAAATTGGTAAAAGGAACAAAGAGAAGGACACAGCCTCCTTAAGATGGAAAATAATATTCATGCTGAAGAAACATTTTATATGTGTGCAAAGCCACATATTTATATAAAACAGATACATATAAAGAGATCATTTGCCAAATATGTTTGAACTGACCTGAAAATGCCCTTTTATCAAATATCACAAGGGATCTGTGGGATGTAGATTTTAAAATTATTTTTTTTTTTAAGATGAGAATAATATATGTTGTAAGGAAGATTTTACTTGTACAACTTAACAGGTAACAAAACTGAACAAATTTACCAGGAATTCAGTAACAGAAGTCACTATTGACTGCATTCTGCCCTTGATGTTTTTCAAACACAGTACCCAGGATACAGTTACTCAGGGTATACCACTTCTAATATTTCTTTTAATATTGGCTGCAGAAGGTATCATTTTTCAGAAACTGTGACATCAAAAACTAGGGGCTATTTGTCAAATGAAGCAAGCAGAAAATCCTTAGATCGTTCATAATATGTACTAAATTTAGTGAGGCATGACTGACACATACTCAAGACTCAGCACTCTACTGAGCCACTGCTCACCAGGACAGAACTTTGAAGTTAAGTATATACAGCAGTATCTTAAACCTGGAAAAATAATTAACCCAGAATTCACTTCTAGTATGGTGGTATTATGCCCCAGTGAGTCTAACTTTTTAAAATCCATGAGGAGTGTTGAAAAAACTACAAATAGTAAATAAGCAAACCCCAATAAACACAATCCTATCATTGCAAGAGTACTTCATAACAAAACATTTCTATCGGTTAAAGTGTTTAAAGTAAAAAAAAATTCTATATGGAAAGCAAAAATTGATAACCTTCTCCAAAGCAAGAAAAATTTAGCACTACAAATTACATTATACATAGAATACATAGAATAAACCAGGTTGGAAGAGACCTTCAAGATCATCGCGTCCAACCCATCAACCAATCCAACACCACCTAAACAACTAACCCACGGCACCAAGCACCCCATCAAGTCTTCTCCTGAAAACCTCCAATGATGGCGACTCCACCACCTCCCCAGGCAGCCCATTCCAATGGGCATCATAACTTTACAGAAATTCTATGGAAAAACAACTCTAGAAATTCCTGTGCAACTTGCTGGAGTTCCTACAAATGACTACCTATGCCCAAGCAATTAAAATGTTCCTATCAATCCACATTGCTCTACTGATGAAGTTTGTTTTAACAACACCAACTTGAAAGACTATCTCTTAGTTACCAAAGATGCTTACCAGAAAGGTAAGAAAAGTGTAAATCAATGTATGACAACACTGACATTAAAGCAGTAGATTAAGGTTTTTCTCCTTTCCATTGCCTGTTAAACAAATGGCTTTAGAAACCTCTTATTTAACATGACTTCTGACTCAGATGAACTCAGATTTATGAGAGATCCGAAGGTAACAAGACTGCTGGGATGAAGACGGCAGTCCTACAATTTATTCCTGTAAGTATCCTTTAAAAGCCATAAAATGTTTTACATTCCTTTTCTGCATGGGTAGATCCTTTCCAGCTGAGCTAGATATTTCTTTGCTGCCTTGCTCTTCCTGGTTTCTGAAAAGGATTTTGTTTTCTAAAAAATAAATATCCCTATATTTACACACACACACACACACACACACACACACACACGCACTGTGAGAATGTTTTGACTGTGAACTTTACAAACCAATTTAAAAGATACGTATTATCTTAAGACAAATATTCTTAGCATAAAACAGAAGAGCAGAAGTGGAAATAATTTCTGAAAGTTTGCAAAGTTCACTTATGTGAAAACAAACTGATAGAGGCACACGCTTAAATGGACTTGCTGTACGCTGCTTATGTATTCATTCCGTTCACTGTTTATATATTCACATCAGGTAAATTAATATGACTGCTTATATATTCACTTCAGATAAGCTTTTGCAGAATAGCTTGAAATAATCAGAAAAAGTAAAAAACAAGCATACCATTTAAATGCCTGTCTAGCTGCTGAACAAAAAGAATATAAGCTTCACATTTCTCAATATTTTCACAGAATCACAGAATGGATTAGCTTGAAAGCAACCTTAGAGATCGTCTAATCCAACCTCCCTGCCATGGTGGTTTAGATCTGCTGGTTTTGTTTCTATTAACTATTTTAGAAAAATCAAGTTGGAACCCATCCTGACAGGACTTTGGCACAATTCAACATAATCTGCAAAAGCCTCCACTGGTATCCTTAATAAATTGCAGCATGCTGTATTTGCATTAGCTTAACTTAATTGATAGACTGCAATGAACAATTAACAGAATTAAACTGAAATTTACCCTCAAAGTAATCAGTCGCTCACAGCATAAAGCCTCACCAGCCATAGTTATTCAGAAAACTCTGGTTTATACCTAAAGCTATGCCACCTCAGAAAACAAAAACTGTCAGGAATGACAATTTCAAGTTCATATTTTAACAAACTGACAGGTTTGCCTCATTTCTAATTGCATGATGGAGAATGGAGAACACACGACAGCAATGCAAGTGAGTGACACAGCACTGTCTGCTAGCCCACACAGAAGTTAAGGATGTACCACAGCAGGAACACTTAAAAAGGAAACAGTTTCATTATTTACATGTTGCTAATAATCAATTGTTTATTATAGTCATCTGCAAGATTTGAAACATTTGTTGAATTTTACTTTTTCTCCTATAATCAATAGTCATGATCATTATTGTTAAACACACAGTGGAGACAGAGCAAGATTTCGGTCAGCACAAGGCACCTCAAGTATAGATGCCTACTTGGGTGACTGAGTTAAGAGAGACCAAGTGACAATTTCACCTGTGTTAACCTCAGTACGACCAGAATTGCTCCTTACATTCCGAGCATGTGCAGGCATTCATGCAGACATGAGATAGGATGTCATTCTCAAATGGTAACTGGAGGTTATATTCACACAAAAATATAATAGGAAAGGGTAACAAATTAGGGAGGAATATTTATGTCACAAAAGATGCTTGGAAGAAGCTTAACAAGGAAAACAAAAAAAGATCAGAAAAAAAAGCTATGCCTTGGAGATCACAAACTATCTCTATAATAAAAAGAATAGTGTGAAAAATAAATTAAGTCAAATTTCATTAAGAAAAAAAGGGTTCTTGTAGTCATTTAAGCAAAGAGAGAACAAAAACAAGGTATCACGGGCATCTGTGGACAGCAGAAGAAAGATGGGATGGAAGTATTTTAGGTTTTTTTGGGTGCATACTTTGGCTAATATGCTGGTTTGGAGCTCTATCTTGATGAAAGGGACCCCATAAAAGAGTACCAAAACTCTTAATTCCAAAAGTGTCCTTTAGTCAGTGGCGCAAGAAAAGACTGCATGACTCTGAAAGAAATGTCACCTCAATTTTATGACAAGAAGAGTTAAACAGCTGTTGATAACATGCCAGTAAGCAGCACTTTGTGAAGAGTGCACAATATATATATATATATATATATATGTGGGATTTGGAGACATAAAAAAGGCCATGTAAACAGGCTCTATTTTCAGGAACTAGAGGAGATTAATTAAAAATTACATAAAGCATATTATAGGTTTATGTGCAAGAATGTGTGCAGTAATTAAAGGTACACTTTGGTAAATAAATGCTACAGCAGTTACAACTTGGCTAGATTTCAATACCATTTGATAAAGAAAACCACATTCTCATATTGAAGAAGATGGGAGTTAGCACAAGGACTAGGAAAGGTGTAGTGTCATGAACTGACTAAAAGCAAAGCAAAATGTTTTGCCTCGAAAAATGAGCTTTAGTTTTAAATACTGCTTTTTGCAGTTGTGCTAATTTAGTGCATTAATTAATAACTGTGGCATGAAAACAGCAGCAGTCTAATGAAATTCCATACTGGGATTGCCCATCTAGAAGGCAACAGCTATAAAATACATGAAACCCAGAATTCTCTTGCTTGCTAGAAGAGCAGAAGCACAAATGTAATGTCAATAAACTAAGACATAACAAACTTTTTTCCTGGAAAATCACTGATTAGAAACATCAGAGAATGAAAACTTCTGGTGTGCTGATTCAGTATGTCTAAAAGCAATCAGTGGTCTATCCATTAAAGACTGGTTCTCATGCAGCCTGGGAGGGAGAAAAACATCATTTTAGTGAATAACCTAGATAGCATTATAAATTAAAGCTATGCACTATTATGGATTACTTGGTTCAAGAAAACAGAAAAAGCCTAATGAACTATCAGAATCACTGAAGGAATCACAACTTCCTCTTAGAATCATAGAATCATAACATTGTTAGGGTTGGAAGTGACCTCAAAGATCATCTAGTTCTAACCCCCCTGCCACGGGCAGGGACACCTCACACTAGATCAGGTTGCCCAGAGCCACATCCAGCCTGGCCTTAAAAACCTCCAGGGATGAGGCCTCCACCACCTCCTTGGGCAACCTGTTCCAGTGCCTCACCACCCTCATGGTGAAGAGCTTCTTCCTAACTTCCAGTCTGAATCTACCCATTTCTGTTTTTTATCCATTCCCCCTAGTCCTATCACTACCCAACACCCTAAAAAGTCCCTCCCCAGCTTTCTTGTAGGCCCCCTTAAGATACTGGAAGGCCACAATAAGGTCTTCTCAGAGCCTTCTCTTCTCCAAGGTGAATAGCCCCAATCCCTCAGTCTGTCCTCATAGGAGAGGTGATCCATCCCTCTAATCATCCTCATAGGCCTCCTCTGGACATGCTCCAGCACCTCCAGATCCTTCCTGTAACAGTAGCTCCAGAACTGGACACAATACTCCAGGTGGGGTCTTACCAGAGCAGAGTAGAGGGGGGCGAATCACCTCCCTTCACCTGCTGGCTATGCTCTTGATGCAGCTCAGGATGTGGGCTCACAGAATAGACCTTAAAGAGCTTTGTTCCAACACTTTCTAAAAGAGCTTGACTGCCTTATTTTCCTTTTTCCATATCTCCACTCCTGTAATAACCAGCTCAGAACTAAGCACAGTATTTCAAACACTATGACAAACTCAAATAAGGAAACCTTTGTATAAATAAATACAACCTGGCATGACCTGTAATTCTGTAACACCAGATTGCAAGTAAGCAAGTAAATAAAGTCTGACAATGCACAGATGTTACTCAAACAGAAAAGAATAAAATTGTACTATCTGCTTCCAAAAAAAGCCTTTCTTGATGAGATTACTTCAGTTACAACATTGCTCTAAATTCGCCTTGAAAGTTACAGAGAAAATTTGGCTATTCCTGCTAGTCAAATATAAAATTTTAAAATGGTATTGCTTTTCTAATGAAATCATACTTTAACAATCTAAACCATTTAACAGAAAGATATGAAACTGTAAAGTGTTTCTAAAACTCTCAAGCATAGTAAATAGGTGTAAGCAAGATCCTGCTTGAATAAATTTTACTGTTCTAAAGATTTCATAAACTAAATGGATTTGAAAAGGGATGTCTATATCCAAGTACTGATTTATATCTCTGATGTACTGATTTTCGACTCCTTTTTACATCAAATACTTTTATAAAGTTAGCATTCACATCTACTTTTAATAGAGTGTGCTGCTTACGAAGCACAGTCTTATCCTGAATGAACAGTGAAGTTTTACTTACAAAGTGGCTACTTGGCTCTACATAACTTTACATTTAACAGTCCCTTTTATTTCTTACTTTGGAGTGAACGAGACAGGCATCGAAAATTCAGAATAGCTACACATTACACAACTGTTACTACAACAAGAAGAAAATAATGAAAATCATATTTTTTTTCTTCTTAGAGAAATTAGAATAGAATAGAATAGAATAGAATAAACCAGGTTGGAAGAGACCTTCGAGATCATCGTGTCCAACCTATCATCCAACACCACCTAATCAACTAAACCATGGAACCAAGCATCCTGTCAAGCCTCGCCCTGACACCCCCAGTGACGGCGACCCCACCACCTCCTCAGGCAGCCCATTCCAGTGGGCAATCACTCTCTCTGTGTAAAACTTCCTCCTAACCTCCAGCCTAAACCTCCCCTGACACAGCCTGAGACTGTGCCCTCTTGTTCTGGTACTGGTTGCCTGGGAGAAGAGACCAACCTCCGCCTCACTACAACCCCCCTTCAGGTAGTTGTAGAGAGCAATAAGGTCACCCCACCTCTGTAGAAATCAAAAGACATGATTCCAATCACTGTGCTCATTATTAACACCTGTAAACAAGTATGTCATCAAAATCAAAGTATTTAAACTAAGCTGGCAATTAATTAACAAAAGTGTGCATAAACCTTTGGTCTACTTGCTTGCTTTCAGAAAGCATACAGTTTGGTCCTAACATTATCATAGGCTGCATTTAACAGTGTTAGAGAGATTTACCTGTGGTTAAAATATTAAACTAAAGCGTCTATTAATCCAACATAATTATTTGTTGTTTTCAGAAGAACGACTACAATAATTAAAGGCATGACAAGATAATAGAGGAAGGATTTCCTTTTAAATGGTCCAGATTTTAATGCTTATCCTACATAAGCCCTAAGTCAATTCTTTTACTATAGGTTTAAACACAGTTCCTCAGTATAATTCCACATCTGCCTTTCACACAGGTGGTATGGAAGCCTGCCTAGGTGTTGTACTCGCAGACTCGACATTTTTACAGTATCACAGCATCGCCAAGGTTGGAAGAGACCTCGAGGATCATCGAGTCCAACCTGTCACCACAGACCTCATGACTAGACCATGGCACCAAGTGCCACGTCCAATCTCCTCTTGAACACCTCCAGGGACGGTGACTCCACCACCTCCCTGGGCAGCACATTCCAATGACGAATGACTCTCTCCGTGAAGAACTTTCTCCTCACCATGAGCCTAAACTTCCACTGGCACAGCTTGAGACTGTGTCCCCTTGTTCTGGTGCTGGTTGCCTGGGAGAGGAAACCAACCCCTTCCTGGCTACAACCCCCTTTCAGGTAGTTGTAGAGGGCAATGAGATCACCCCTGAGCCTCCTCTTCTCCAGGCTTACCTACTCAGTATTGCAAAAAAGTTAATTTGAAAAGCTTCATTCCTGCAAAGCCTGATATTAGTAAAGAGAGCATGCTGAAAAACACAGTTAAATTTTAATCTGCTTAAGCATAAAGGCATTTTTTACTTCATACCTTCACAGCTTGTAGTTTTTAAAGTCTCAAAATTCTAAGAGTCGAGAAAAACAAAAAAAAAAAGGAGCAGCCTTGAGTTTCCTTGACAGATTCTGACCATCAACTTCTTAGAAGTACATGAAGAAAAATGTGAACTATGGAATACCTAACATCAGTCACAGCAGCATTCCAATTCGAAGGAAGAGTGGGAGTGTCCATATAGGCAGACCACACAAAAAGATTCATTTTACAAGTAAACAATCACAACTTCTTTTTACTTCCACTGGCTTGAATGACTTCTCTATGAGATAACTAAACCTCAACACAGATTTGGTTAATCATGGCCATAATTTTTTTTAACAAAAAAATATAGCAATAAGCTTCAGTGAATATGTAAATATAGCTCACTTGTGCATCACTTAAAAACCTGAAGTGATGTTAATATGGTTAAGAAATGCTACTCAAGCTGTACCAGAATGTGCCTTATCTTACAGTAAACACAAGGCATTTAATGATTTCTTTCAATAATCACTCGTCTCAATTTGTGAATAAGCATGCACTAATGCACAATATTCTCTCTACAAAACAGAAGCTTGAAGACAAAGCAAATGCAAGCTTCTCGTTATGTGACAGAAGTCAGCTATCACTGCAGCAGAAACTTAAGTTGTAGTTGTCCTTGTGTAAAACTGCCAAGGGTGAAACTGAGCAAGCAGCTCTCTGCTAGCAGCAGATTTCAGATCAAGCACGAATCAGACTACTGTTCAACAATGGTATTTTTGACAGGTGCTGTAAACTAACTACATGCTTTGGAATCTTTTTATCTGATAAAAAAGACCCCAACAAACCAGTGAAAAACAAAAGTCAGCTACATGAGAAACAAGAAGACAGCAGCAGCAGTATTAAAAAAGATTGTATATGGCAAGCATTCACTACAGGGTGATTTAATACTGATGTTGTGTTCTTCAACACCCACAAAACAAATTTTATTGCTGAGGTCATGCTCCTTATCACTAGATTGTTTCCAGAAAACGTTTCATGTCTGGAAACCAGGAATTCTCTCGAAGAACATGTTGCAACTACCATCCTAGAAACAAGATCTGCTGCAAAAGTTGCAGTCTTGGGGAGAGAGCTTTACAGTATGAAGAAACTCTGGAATCCACTGGTGTCATACTATAACAAAAAGGATTATTAAAAGTAACTATTACATTAAACATTAATTTTAATAGTGATTTAAATGGGAAATAGTAAGAACTTGTTAAGCAATAAACACATTATAAGCCATTGAACTAACCTGAAACGTATCAATATTTTGCTCCCAAAATTTCAAAGCACTGCATTTGTAGAAATCTATCACTGAATGCATTCAGAGTTCTACTTTCTCTGACAATACTAACATTGAAGGTTTTGGTCTTACTTCTACCCTCAGACAGGTTCATAGCTTAGACATGGGACTAAAAGCCAAACATCACGATATTAAAGTTCTTTTCCAACCAAAATGATTCTATGATCATGGTGTGGTAGCCTGATTTCCTTAACTAAGATCAGGAAACCTTCAAAACTTTTGGTTCTGAAATCTTTTTCCCTGTCAAATGAGCTGGAACATATCTCCTCCTCTTCTAGTCAATGGGAAGCAAAAAAAATGTGTCTTTATAGACCACTCAAAGACCAAAAGAAAGATCAAGTTGAGTTTCATGACGCTCATCTGAAGACCCACAATCAAGCAAAATACCACCACTATTAAAAATAGCCTGCAGGACTTGCTCTATTGATTCTACTTTTATCAGGCAATCTTTGCAGCAAATGCAAGATGAGCATCATCCAGAAAACAAACAGATTGAAATCCTGGTAACAGGTACAGAGAGCAGAATGAGAAATTGAAAAGGATAAACCTCAACTGGCACCCATCTGACTATGAAACAAAATCAGTGCTTAGGAGATAGCTACAGTGAAAATACAGCTAAACTGCTGCTTTGGTGCTGTGTTTAAATAGAAGACTGAACAAGCAGAAATGTAGCAATTTGTACACCGTTATGGGCATTTTAAAGCAAAAATAGTAGAATGTAGTAAGAGAAAAGGGGTAAAATATCTATGCTGGGATGATTTTCTACTGTCAGGTTCACAAGAAGCTGTTAACTTCCCCAGCTGTGGAATTTAAAAGCAATCAATTACTCCCACTGAAGATTTAAAACTAAAACAGCTAGACTTCAATGTAGGTCACTGAGCTCATCTGAGGGAAAACAGTCACTTCAGCACACAAACAGCATGAAATAAAACATAAATTATTTACTATTGTACTGTTTGTCCTAACAATTACCTACAACTTAATTTCAACTGCTTCTTAAGTTTCTAGTAAAATGAAAGCAAACAGTAAGGACTCAGTTGCAAAGTCAAAATTTCTTTCCTCAAATGCAGTAACAGTAAAAGTACTGAACAGAACCCATAACATTACTGGAAGATGGGGAAATAAAAAAAAGGAAAGAAAAAAAAGACTATAGTAGCATGCAAGTAAGCTGAAACTGAAGTGCTCTTGACATAAAGCAAACTCTAATACTGCTGCATAACATCTCTAGCAGCTCCTCTCACTCTTACGCCCTGAGGAGCCAGCCAAAGTTAACCTCAACTTTTTTCACCCCTGACATTTAGAAGTCAGCCTTTGTTCCATCTATGAAAGATTTTATACATTAAAAAGAACAGTAATCAATATAACATTTTAATCTCCTTGTTAGGCTTGAACATTTTTGTAAAAGAGGTGATGCAACCAAGACTGGCATAAATATACATATTTTCTATATCCATGACATACTGTTACAGTTCCAAGAACACTGATTGGGAAAAAATGGTGGGGTTATTTTTGGCCAGCATCATGCTTCAAAATCACACAATTGCATGAAAACCCACTGATGTCTGAGAAACACCGGTGCAGCTCAAAGACCATCCAAGTTCTGATACCTACACCATAAAGTAGTCTGGTGACATGTATGCAGTTTCATAAACAAACACAACTTGAATCCTTCCAAGAAATAATGTGCCTGTATTGCATACTATAATGTAGGCTCTGGAGCTTTGTATACTATGATGACACAACTAAGTTTTAAGAAACATGCACAAATAAGCTTTGCAAGAGTACCAAAAGTCTTAATCATTTAATCACAACATTCCTGTAGTGTTAAAGACCACCATGTTTCTATGGCCTAGCTGGATAGGTACACTGGTGCTATCCACTCTTGTACAGAATATATGACAACTCAGATAAATTTTTCATGCAGCTGTGGACCTCAGGCATATTTCTATTTATAGTTTTAAATGAGCTTGCAGCTGGTTTACAAGATCCGTAGATTGGCATCACTCCTGTTGAATATGGTAAGCTCCCACTAGCATTGTATCAAAAAAGATTAAAGATCTCATTAATGGTTATGTATATGCAAATGGTGAATGTAGTGCCAAGAGGATGGAGCCAGGCTCTTCTCGGTGATGCCCAATGACAGGACAAGGGGCAATGGGCGGAAGCTGAGGCATAGGAAGCTCCATGGAAACATGAGGAAAACGATTTTCACTGTGAGGGTGACAGAACACTGTAACAGGCTGCCCAGGGGGGGTGTGGAGTCTCCTGCTCTGGAGATATTTAAAACCTGCCTGGATGAGTTCCTGTGTGATCTGGTATAGGTGATTGTGGTAGGTTGAGAGAGGGCCTAGCTCTCCCTCCCCCACAGAGTAAGAAACCACGGCTAAACTCAGTCGGAGAAAGCAGACTATATTTACAAGCCTATATAGGAAGCAGATTATATATAACACAATATATACAGGTGTTTACAATATATATACAGAAATATACAGCAAAGGAAAATAACACAACAAAACTCCCTCCCCGGGGAGGGTTTCCCTCCCTGTAACCCCCTCTCTTCCCCCCCTACCTCCCTTTTTTCCCAAAAAGGGGTTAGAGAGGAAGAGAAAGGCAGTTATTAAGGAAAAGAGTTGTTATTTAGCTTCAAAAGCACATGCAGGATTAGTTTGCTCATCTCAAGGTCAGCTCTGCTGAATTTTCTGAGAAGCAGGCAGGGAGAGCAGCAGTTCAGGCTAGCACGGCAGAACAGATCGAAACCCAAACTCCCAAACTGAGAAAAAATTCCAACTGCTCTACAACTTAAAAGTTGCATTCTGTCCATCCACCAATGAAATTCGTTTAGAATATCAGAGTGTTTTTGTTCTAGTACTGAAAACATCTAGCCAGTGTCCCAGTACTGTCTGTTTCTTAAAGGTACAGCCTCAAACGGTCACAGTGATCCTGCTCTGGCAGGGGGTTGGACTAGATGATCTTTCAAGGTCCCTTCCAGACCCTAACATTCAGTGATTCTGGGAAATGCTGACTCTAGTAGCAACCAAAAATGTTCTAACCTGGAATTTAAAGTAATACCAAAAGATAAACCAAAAAGAGCACCTTGAAGGCTGATAGCCCATCTTGTGGCTCTAATGAGAAAACTATGACAAATAGTTTTACCACCAAGAACGCAAATGGATACACAAAAGGGAGGTAAAAATAAGCTGATATTCCACTTTTATCTTTGGAGTAGAAATTAAATACTTAGTCCCTGGTTACTAAGGTTACATTTTTCACTTTTATGCCATCTAACTGAAAATTTAGATAATGCTTCAACAGTACCTTGTGTGGTGGTTTAAGCCTTAACTGGGAGTTAAGAGCTCAGATGGGGGCAAGGCTGAGAATCTCTCCCCCACTCCCCCCTCCTCCCTCCTGACAGAGAGGGGGAAAAAAAGGAAGGAGCAAATCCACCAAACAATAATTTGGAGTTGGCTTGGAAGTAGAGAGGTAAAGAGTTTTCTTTAAACGATATATATATAACAGTAACAGGTAAGGTTCACAAGGGCAAGGAACAAGGATGGATGGGAGGAGGACAAAGAAGACCAGTCTCTCTCTGAAGAGGTGCAGAGGCAACAGGGAGAAGGATCAGGCCCGACCACGTGGCAGAGGAGAAGGAAGGCAGCCACAGTAGCTCTCATCCAGGAGAGGCAGGAGCCAAAAGGAGAGCTAATAGCTGCAATGCCCTGCTTTTTATACCCTAGCTGGGCAGGGAGCGGGGAGTGAAACAGACTCAGCTTCCCAGGGGGAAAACACCCTGCAGGGAGGGCAAAGTACCCGAAAGCCCTCCACCCTGCTTTTTCGTTTTCAGAATGGGCATTAACCCACCACACCTTGTCATGAAGGCATGGAAGATAAAGGTAATTCCAGTACAAATTCACTGAAACTACCTGCAATATTCACTTTCTTGCTCTTGTCAGATCTGGGGACTCCTTTTGAGGTTTTCTAAAGAAAGTCTGTCACTCAAGTTGTGTAGGGGTCATTTAGTGTGGTAACATGTGACTCCTGCTTTGTACTTGACACCGAGTTCTGCAGTGCAAAAAGACCCTGACATCTACTTCTTCCTTCAGAGTGGAGTACATAAAACCACTGAAAACAAAAAGGAGCTCCAAATTCTCAATGAGCAAAGTGTTTAATTCACTTTGAAGTGAAGAAGTACCGATCTTTAAATTCAGTATTTTTTATGACTTAAACTCCAGCTTTGATAGTTATCTTCCATCAGCCACAGTCTTAAGGGCATGGATGTGCCCAAACATGCAAGAACACACGTGGGCACACTGAATACGAAGCAGCGTGATACACAAAAAATTTTGGCTGTCAGCTGCCTCTCACCATATAGATTTTACTTTTTCCCACTATTGTGTGCAAGTCTTTTTATAAACAGAAAAGTTAAAGTTAGCATTACCTTGACAGAAGCAAATGGTGAGCACCAACACATTTTTGAAATTGGCAGAGAAATAGCTCTTGTCAAAGACATTCTGGCTTGCTGTCCTTTTTCTTTCTTTGCATTATTTTTTTTAAACAGACTTATTTCAAGTGATCCTTTTTGCTTCAATACTTCCCAAATAGTAGCTATGAAACATTGACTAGCACAAAGCAAGCCCTAGAATGAACAATGGCATCGCTAAAGTGCCAAAAAATGCTGCTGCAGTTCTATTACCAAAAACCCTTTGTTAAATGTTATTCCTAACTTACCAGGTAAATAAAGAGTAGAGAACATTGAACATGCTATTTGGCTTTCTGGCCACAGTTTCCAGAAGGAAAATTAATGAATTTTTTTTTTTTCAGGTTTTGAAATGCCTTGAAGGCATCCTGTGGACCGTCTTGTGATCTAGCAAGCTTTCTCAGATACCTAAATCACTCTAGAAGCGACAAGGTTGGTGAGGGGCTTGGAGCACAAGCCCTATGAGGAGAGACTGAGGGAGCTGGGGTTGCTTAGCCTGGAGAGGAGGAGACTCAGGGGTGACCTTATTGCTCTCTACAACTACCTGAAGTGGGGTTGTAGTGAGGCGGAGGTTGGTCTCTTCTCCCAGGCAACCAGCACCAGAACAAGAGGACACAGTCTCAGGCTGCATCAGGGGAGGTTTAGGCTGGAGGTTAGGAGGAAGTTTTACACAGAGAGAGTGATTGCCCACTGGAATGGGCTGCCCGAGGAGATGGTGGGGTCGCCATTGCTGGGGGTGTTCAGGGCGAGGCTTGACAGGGTGCTTGGGTCCATGGTTTAGTTGACTGGGTGGTGTTGGATGATAGGTTGGACATGATGATCTCGAAGGTCTCTTCCAACCTGGTCTGGTCTGGTCTGGTCTGGTCTATTCTATTCTATTCTATTCTATTCTACTCCCTTAACTCCATATTTCTATTACTTGTGATAAGAAGATCCAACAACAGAAGGCAAAAATCATACTTGTAGAAAATACTGCATGTATATCCTAAGCTGGCCAGGACTGATGAATCCTTCTCTGTGATTCTGTGACATGCTAAAGCACCTCAATATCCTTCCTATAGTTAGGGTCCCAGAACTGTAAACAATACTCACGGTGTGGCCTCACCAGTGCTGAGTACAAGGGGATGATTTTTTAATTTATTTTGTTTTTTCATTACACAAATTTACCTGATTCCATGGTCATCTGTAGTAATCCATCAAGCACACTAGAAAGCAAACCTCTACTGGATACTTTTAAGTGACTTAATATGACAGGCACACATTGGTATTCCAAAAATAAGGCCTTTCCTTCATCTGTCTTCAAGTCTGTGCGAAGGGAATCAAATGCCTGAGCCAGGTAATCCACTGAAATATACCAGAATACAGACAATAAAACTGCTGTAATCATAGTTCCATTAAGCAATATGTGAACAAATACCCTGAGATTTATTGCAGCAGATATATATATTTAAAAGTTAAATTGCTGAAAATATTAAATTGAATTTTAATTTAAATATATCCTTTGCTTATTTTTATTCCCTAACAATTCATTGTGAGTGAAGAAAAAGACTAAGTGCAACTTATATGTTGAAGAAAAACGCACTTACAAATATAGAGCCCTAATATTTTGCTTTAAGAGGAAAGAAATTACAAGCTTGCACAGTTAGAGAGAATGTTGGTTTCAATATCTAGGAAACCTCTGTCAAAGGAGCCAAGGGTTGATCTGTCTGAATAAGAGCAATCATTATTGTGAGAGCAGCTACTCCCCACTCCTTTCTATAAAAAGCTGTAGTTTAAGTTTCAGTGCACACATTTTCTATACTCTTCCAATGCAGAGTGCAATAAATTACATGAAGGATGTAGATTAAGTGAACCTCTCTAATTTTCTTGATTTCTTGATGTACAATTTTTCTCAGTATCTTTGAATAGCACTAATCATCTGCAGTATAGAAATTTTAAGCACAAGGGGACAATTCACCCTGCAGCAAATGTTTAACTACTGTGCCATCTGCTGGACACTGGTATTTTGATGGAAATGGGGATATGTGTTCAAACCAAATGTGTTGCTACTTTAGCACTAATCATTAGTGCCACATGGTCAGAGTGGTCAAAATTCATACACAGTGACATTTAACATATATTTAACAACAGATTATATTTTCCATGCTATAGAAGCCAGCAGTAAAAGGCAACTTTAGGAAGTTGCCAAACTGATTAGTTCCAGTCAAGAGTGCTCATCTACATAGTGTCAGTAAATCTCTGAAAGAACTGTTTTTTGTATTGCAATCTTTTGCATCTTTCTATTAAACATTTCTGGAAATGTCAGTCTCAATTTAACAGTAATTATCATGCTGCACAAAAATACCTTGACTGAAAGAGTTCCCACCAACAGCTTAAATATTTTGTTTGTTTATTGATGATGCCAGGGCAGGTCATTTCAACACAAAGACATATTAATCTGCTAAACTATCTAAGCCAAAGGATGACTTCCATTAACAAGAACATTGGTCATTATCTATGGATTTAAAATCCTTGGCATTCCTGTTTAGTGTCCATTAGGGTACCAGCAATTTTATGAAGTGGATCTCTGCTAAGAAATGGCCCAAGATACATAACTTATTTCATGAGAGAGTGAAAAAAATCTGATGCCAAAGTAGGCAGCATCTGATTCTGACATTCTGGCAGTCTTTCAGGATTGCCTTGAAAATTAACAGCTCTATAATGTGTCTCCATCTCTTTGTGTTACTAGCAGAGGGGATGTGTTATTAGTAGAGACATTTTAAAATACAAACTATTCTGAGAACAAATAGCACAAATAGAAACACGGAACAATTTAGGCTGGAACCTAGTCCAACCCTCCAGCCCAAAGCAAGACCTTTTCTGAAGTTAGGTTAGATTGCTCATTCATAACCTCACTGAAAGATTATTTGCTATCAAAATTATATGTACTTTAAAAATGCCTTTGAAAAGTGTGGGGGGGAAGTGTTTAGTATCACAAAGACTTGGAAAAGCATTATATATACATTCATTCTTATGCTATCCTTGTAAAACACATTCTTGCAGAAAATCCCAGCTAGGAAACTCCACAGTACTCCTAAGGTGCTGTGGACAGACAGTAATTACCTTTTACACCTGCTCTTAATGGTGTCTAATTAGTGTTTTCTACCCAACTCCCATAAAAAGGATCTGCCACACCTCTTGTTTCCTATTTCCTATCTGAGGAGAAAGGGCTTCATAACTGAAGGCAGCAGTTAACAAATCAGCTGAGAGAATGCTTTTCCACAGTTTTTTCTTACCCTGCCCAGGCACAATATGATTCTTATTAACTCATAGTAGTGTCTATTCTGAAACCTTTACCTTCTGTCTCCCATGAGGCAGGGAAGACTAAACTTTCTGTTTCATTGCCAACACAAAATTATATAGGTTTTAAGTAGAGAAGTCTACACTACTATTTTATATATCTGCTAATGTGAAAGGTGGGAGAATCCTGTGAGCAAATTTGAAACAGAAAAAATCTCAGTGAAGGAAAATGTCACTTACCTGTGACACCCCCCTATACAATAACCCCTGGCTCTTATTGATTAACAGAAGGCAGAAGCATGAATTTAAATCAAAATGATGTAGCTAAGTCAGATACTACAATCCACAAACAAGCATTCAAGGCTTTCTGGACTATGTAGTTTAAAAGGATATTGGATTTTTTTAATCATTGTTCTTTCTAAATAAATTAATAGACAAAAAGTCCACTCTTTATATAGTCAGAAGCTCAACCTGATAATACGTTGCAATTATACTGCATTTAGGATTCAGAGGGGACCTATTAACTCTGCTGCTTTTATGCTGGTGGACTCATTTGCATAGGTGAACAAAATTGCTTTAAAGCAATCACTGAAGCCATTATTGAATTAAAACAATTAAATCAAAATAGAAAGCTAATAACAGAAATGAAAACAAGGCATTCTTTTGGAATGACTCTGGAAATCTGCAGATTTGTGAATTAAGAACCTTCAAGCATAATTCAGATTATGGACTACTGTTCAGGTTTCCAAAGATGTTATATATAAATTAGAAATAGGTAAGAACTGAGTTTGTTGAACTGACCAAATTTAATCTGTAAGTTCATTTAAAAATATCACTATAAATCAGAGTGATTTAAGGTTTTTCTTCTCTGGGTTCCGACAGAGTACATCAGCCTCTGCATCAAAAGGATAAGGAAGGAAATCCTTAAAAAAAAAAATATTAAAAATCTGAGTTTGTGCCTCTTCTCATCATGTGCTCAGCACTCAGATCTCAGAAAACCCAATCTATTTATGTCATCATTTTAAAGAAAATGTTTAATTATTTCCAACCCATATCTGTTTTCAAAGAAGGCCCCACTTGGGAGTCTTGCCACAGCATCTTGAAAACTGCACAAGTGGAGTAACCTGTCATATCTGAGGTAGCAGTCACTATCTTTGAGAGATGTGGTACATCCTGATATGACCTTGTTTGCTTTTGCTTTGTTAACAAAGTACATTACTATACTACGTCAACAGAGGAATTTTGGAAGATTTTGGATAAGAAGGCCACTTTTCATGCTAACCAGGTGGTTTTCAAAGACTAAACCATTAGAATACATAGAATACATAGAATACATAGAATAAACCAGGTTGGAAGAGACCTTCAAGATCATCGCGTCCAACCCATCACCAATCCAACACCGCCCAAGCAACTAACCCACAGCACCAAGTACCCTGTCAAGTCTTCTCCTAAAAACCTCCAGTGATGGCGACTCCACCACCTCCCCAGGCAGCCCATTCCAATGTGCAATCACTCTTTCTGTATAGAACTTTTTTCTAACATCCAGCCTGAACCTCCCCTGGCGCAGCCTGAGACTGTGTCCTCTTGTTCTGGTACTGCTTGCCTGGGAGAAGAGACCAACATCTGTCTGTCTACAACCTCCCTTCAGGTAGTTGTAGAGAGTAATAAGGTCACCCCTGAGTCTCCTCTTCTCCAGGCTAAGCAACCCCAGCTCCCTCAGCCTCTCCTCGTAGGGCTTATGTTCCAAACCCCTCACCAACTTTGTTGCTCTTCTCTGGACTCGTTCCAGCAAGTCAACCTCCTTCCTAAACTGAGGGGCCCAGAACTGGACACAGGACTCGAGGTGAGGCCTAACCAGTGCAGTGTACAGGGGCAGAATGACCTCCCTGCTCCTGCTGGCCACACTGTTCCTGATGCAGGCCAGGATGCCATTGGCCCTCTTAGCTGCCTGGGCACACTGCAGGCTCATGTTCAGTCTACCGTCGACCAGCACCCCCAGGTCCCTCTCAGCCTGACTGCTCTCCAGCCACTCTGACCCCAGCCTGTAGCTCTGCATGGGGTTGCTGTGGCCAATGTGCAGAACCCGGCACTTGGATGTGTTAAATCTCATGCCGTTGGACTCTGCCCATCTGCCCAGCCTGTCGAGGTCCCTCTGCAGAGCCTCTCTACCCTCCAGCAGATCAACTCCTGCCCCCAGCTTGGTGTCGTCAGCAAATTTACTGATGATGGACTCGATGCCCTCGTCCAGATCATCAATAAAGATGTTAAAGAGCAAGGGGCCCAGTACTGATCCCTGGGGCACACCACTGGTGACTGGCTGCCAGCTGGATGTGGCACCATTCACTACCACTCTCTGGGCTCGGCCCTCCAGCCAGTTCCTAACCCATCGCAGTGTGGTCCCATCCAAGCCATGGGCTGACAGCTTGGCCAGGAGCTTGCTATGGGGAACGGTGTCAAAGGCCTTGCTGAGGTCCAGGTAGACTACATCCACAGGCCTCCCCACATCCACCAGGCGGGTCACCTGATCATAGAAGGAGATCAGGTTGGTCAGGCAGGACCTGCCCTTCCTAAACCCATGCTGGCTGGGCCTGATCCCTTGGCCATCCTCTAAGTGTTGTGTGATTGCACTCAGGATGACCTGCTCCATAATCTTTCCTGGTACTGAGGTCAGGCTGACAGGCCTGTAATTCCCTGGCTCATCCAACCGGCCCTTCTTGTGGATGGGTACCACGTTGGCCAGCTTCCAGTCAGCTGGGATCTCTCCAGTGAGCCAGGACTGATGAAAAATAATGGAGAGTGGTTTGGCCAGCTCATCTGCCAGCTCTCTCAGCACCCTAGGATGGATCCCATCTGGTCCCATGGACTTGTGGGGGTCCAAGCTGCTGAGGAGAGCTCCTATCACTTGCTCATGGAACAAAGGGAAACCATGCAGCTCCCTGGCTCCCTCTGCCAGTTCTGCAGGCCAGCTGTCTGGAAGACGTTCTTTCCAGGTAGTAAAAACTGAGGTAAAGAAGGTGTTAAGTACCTCTGCCTTTTCCTCATCCTGTGTTACAACATTTCCTTCTATGTCAACCAAGGAGTGGAGGTTGTCCCTGCCCTTCCTCTTGCTATTAATATATTTATAGAAGGACTTTTTGTTGTCCTTCACATCAGAGGCCAGTTTAAGTTCCAAATATGCTTTTGCCTCCCTAATTTTCCTCCTACATGCCCTAGCAACCTCTTTAAACATTCCATGGGTTGCCTCACCTTTCTTCCAAAGATGATACACCCTCTTTTTTTCCCTTTTTTTCCCATTTTTACATAGAATACATTGCCTTTATAAATTATTCTATTTAGCAGTGGAATCTGAATTGACAATCATATCAAGAACCACCAGTTTCACAGTGTAGTGTTTTTCAGTGTTGACAATGTTTTATGGATAGCCATTTGCAGTGCCAGACTTGGTAGAAGAAGGGAGCAGGAGACAGATAAGAGCTGGAGTATCAACTGTGCACTAAAGACCAAGGGACAAAGCAATTTCAGGACACATTGTATCACAATTCGATCTAACCATTATAATCCACTACACAAGAGGCTCTCTGTGGCTACAAATACACCAAAAATACCTATAAAGATAAATGTAGCACAGTTGTAACTATGTTGGGGGGGGAAAAAAACCAAACTTGACACTGCAGCAGATCAGCTTTCCACAGGATAGGTAAACAACCTACTAGCTTAAACAGGACAGTGAAATTCTAGAACTGTGCAAAATCTGCTGCTTCAGTTTATGAAACAGCAACTACCTGTGCCATTCTAAGCAGTAAAGGATCTTGGCAATCCAATCACTGCTGTACTAGCAGTCTGAAAAAATTACCAATATCTCTTTTCCCCATCTTCAGAAATGTTGATTTTCCTGACAAGAAGTCCTATGAAAAGGAACATACACATTCCCACATGAAATGAGAAATAGCCAGATTCATACTGGTTTCCAGTGTATTTTGCTTCACAAGGTAATAAAAGTCAAGCAAAACACTTTCCATTATACATAGAATACACCAGGTTGGAAGAGACCTTCAAGATCATCACGTCCAACCCATCAACCAATCCAACACCACCTAAACATCTAACCCATGGCACCAAGCACCCCATCAAGTCTTCTCCTGAAAACCTCCAGTGATGGCGACTCCACCACCTCCCCAGGCAGCCCATTCCAATGGGCAATCACTCTCTCTGTATAGAACTTTTTCCTAACATCCAGCCTGAACCTCCCCTGGCGCAGCCTGAGACTATGTTCTCTTGTCCTGGTACTGGCTGCCTGGGAGAAGAGACCAACATCCGTCTGTCTACAACCTCCCTTCAGGTAGTTGTAGAGAGTAATAAGGTCACCCCTGAGTCTCCTCTTCTCCAGGCTAAGCAACCCCAGCTCCCTCAGCCTCTCCTCGTAGGGCTTGTGTTCCAAACCCCTCAACAACTTTGTTGCTCTTCTCTGGACTCATTCCAGCAAGTCAACCTCCTTCCTAAACTGAGGGGCCCAGAACTGGACACAGTACTCGAGGTGAAAGTTAATAGACTTTACAGTATCACTGATACGATTTTTGTCCAGGCACATGACTGAAATAGATACATAATCATTAAAAAATCAGAACTCACCTTGTGTCACTGTTTTAAGCACAATTAAAGTTGACAGGAACCTCAGAGGCATACAGGAACTCTTAAAGAAAGCTGCTGATTTTGATTTACTCTCTGTAGACTGTTCGGAAGAACTGTGTGGGTTTCCCTTACTTACTGTGCCTTTGAAAATATCTTCACCAAGTCTCCTCATTGTTGATGCCATTGTTGTGTGCTGTTTCAAACAATGCACACAGTGTAAACACTAAAGCACATCAAAATCCTCTGTACTATATAAATATATTTCCGTAGTAATTAAATACTAAATAACAGATGGTTTGACCATCTATTGGAATTTAACCTGGACACAAGATGCTACTTTGTGTTCCAAAAAGCAGGTGACCATCATTATCATGGCACCTAATGAACACACACTTCTTAATGAGAGTAGTTAGTGAGGGCCCCTGATATGCTGACATTTAAGCTGCTCCTGGTTCCAGAACAAGCTTAGGTTCAGTCAACTCTATTTTGTAAGGTTGCCTGAAGTTATATCCTGTGGAAGTATTCATACAATCAATATGCATTTATAGAATCAAACATGAGCACTGAAGGCTTGAAATCCTTAAGGCTTTTCATCATAGGCTATAAAGAAATACTACTTCAGAATCAAAATTTCACAATGTGCTCATTTAAAATATAGTTTCTTATTAGTACTGAAATTAACATTTGACTCTTCTACTGAATTTTATTTCAAGATATTTACAAAGTTTCCTGTCTTTAGCTTTAGCAAAAGCACTTTTGACAGCACTATGCATTACACTGAGTCTTTGCACTACAGCTATTGTCTTTTTTATTATATTACTAAATATTTTCTTATAGCAGTCCAGTCAAAGGGAGTAAGGAATGTCTGATAGTTAGACACTGAGCAGAGAACAGAAAACCAAAAATTCTTTCTCTGCATTGCCACACACTTCCATAAATATCAACAATCTTATACACAAAGTGAAGCTAAAGTTATGGCATTTTTGCAGTGCAAAATTTTAGAAACATATATAAAAATATAATTCCTGAGATGCTCAGACACCACAACAGAGATCAGGTACTTAAGAAAACTCTGCTGAGATACACAATGAAAAATTAAAAATTAACTTGAAAAAGAATTTATCTGTGGGAAACACAATGAATTTATGCTTTGCATAGACAGCAAAGTTTCTTTTACAAATGCTACCTGAAAGCATCCACTTTTCATATTTAACCAAGACACAAAATCTGTAACTATCTTCCGTGAATTTAGTTTTTAAAAGACCATAATGCAAGAGGACTACTTGTTTTACCTGAATACTAGTGTCTAGCTGTCTTATAGACCAGTAAATAAATTTAATCACAGACATATGTAGTTTAGGATTCACAAATGGCATCCACTGGAGTTGCTCAGCCACCATAGGCAAAAGCTGTAAAAATATACAGAAGTAAAATTACATGCACTATATAAGATTACTGTAGAAGTAAAATTACATGCAGTATATAAGATTACTGTTTAAGAAAATCAAACACACACAATTTCCAACTTTCTCTTGCAGATTAACTGACTGTGTACTGCAAATGCTCACTGTGTAGATCCAAAGAAAATTATGCAACAAAATTATACATATACACAGATTTTAAGTTTTACAAAGGTTTACATGCACAGGAGAGACACATCATGTGAGCTCAGCCTCAGTATATCCAAACCCAATGGCTTTAAATCTTTTAATATAATGTAGAACAGTAGTAGATTTTTTTAAACATCTCACTGATTCCCAAACTTTGGCATTGCCATGTTACAACTATAGCACAGCATCTGCCTTATCAGTCGGAGACAGAAACTTTAATGTAGGTACTCAAATATTTTAAATTATAGGTGTTCATCTCATTTGAGAAAAGGAATTATGTACACATAAAACATTAGACAAATAACAGAAGTGACTTGAAAATGCTGAAGCTCTCAAATAGAGACTGAACATTGTATTTTTTCCTTAGAAGTGACCTACCTGCACGCTTTACAAATGACAAATACTGTGTCATATCTCAGTGCCAGAATGAATGTTGACTTACTTATTAACAGTGATTTTAATTATGGCATCCAAAGTATGCATAAAACAGCCTGACCCATTGTATTCTCTAAATCATTTAAACACACACACCACCTAAAATCTGAAAACATATCAACATACGAAACCAAACCAAACTCCTTTACCTTCATACACCTTTCCTGGGTGCAGGTTTTTTTGGAGGTCTGGGTAACCAGACACTTATGACTGTCCTCTCTTTCTTCTTGTGTTTTTATTTTGTTAAGATGCTGGTCTGAGATCCAATCCATAAGGAAAGTTAAGAGCTCATAAACGTGTGAGTTCAGTGGTAGCTGTAATATAGCCAACAACATCAGCTATGTCAGCATTCAAGTTAATGACTTCTCTAAACCAAAATAACAGCAGACTGAAATATATGAGAGTATATTAGTTCTGAAGTATTTGGTGTAATGTAAAGGATGATGAGCATATACCTGATAACATTTGGGATGTAAGTTACTGTCTTGGGAGTGTGTGGAAAATGTGACTTTTCAAGCAAACAGTGACCTTGAACAAGCTGTGTGTGCTCTGATAGGCCTTGTACCCAGCATACAAGGTTTGAGAAGCCTGCATGTTATTAATGTAACCTGTAACTTAGAATTCTGGGAAAGGTAAACTGTATATGGATGAAAGGGTGGAAGGTGGTGATTCTGACCTGAAGACTACTGTACATTGAGATTCACATCACGGTTAACCTAAGCAGGGGCAGCCTGTGCTGTACAGAACAAGAAACTGCAGAGTTTGTCCTGTGCTTGGCTGCAAGATAAACTCAGCCAGCCAACAGTACTAGCCTGCAGGCAGCTCCCCCTTGGTACTGGCGATCACGCCTCCTGCCTAGCCTTGCCTGTGTCTAAAAGGGCAACAAGAAGTGCTGTTCTGAATGTCCTTCATGAATAGACTTGTTTTATTGCAAGAAACACATGTAACAGCTTGAATGGCCAAAAAAGTAGGAGCTTCTCTACACAGACAAGACCTGCCCTGGGAAAAATCCACTCAGGCGCTATCTGATGCTGCACAAATGCAAGGTTCCCAGCATCTTAAGAGATTTAAGATTTACTCCCTGTCTATATTCCTCCTTTCACTCTCTCTCATTAAAACAGCCATTTCATTAAGCCATTTGTTGTCAAGCCTTTCTTACAGAGATCCAGAAAGAACCCTGCATCACTTCTCTCACACCTCACTGTAGTTCATTTTGAACTTAGCCAAAAGTTTATAAACAGCCTCAGAAAATATTTTCACATACAGAAGCACTACATTTTGTACTTCTGGGCAAATTAATTACAGGAGAAAGCAAATCTTTAACATCCTTTGCACATGGAAGTTCTTATTTCAATGCACTAGACCTCCCTTTGTCTTATTTCATACAATTCTCTGATGTTAAAATTTAACTGGGTATGAACATTGTTAGAAAAATAACAAAGATTTAATGAAATTGTCATTGTGTCCCTGTACTACACTGCAGTGAAATACTCTATAAAAGATATCCAGAGGTACCTGAAGACAGGCTGTACAAACACTTCCCTAAATTCTTTTCTCTACCTTCAGATAACTATTTCCCTCTTCACTCAGTACTGTAACTACTGTTTCTATTTCACTTGCAACCAAAGCACACTAAAGGGAAGGGCAACAAAACTGGTGAGGGGTTTGGAGCACAAGCCCTATGAGGAGAGGCTGAGGGAGCTGGGGTTGCTTAGCCTGGAGAAGAGGAGGCTCAGGGGAGACCTTATTGCTGTCCACAACTACCTGAAGGGAGGTTGTAGCCAGGTGGGGGTTAGTCTCTTCTCCCAGGCAACCAGTACCAGAACAAGAGGACACAGCCTCAAGCTGCACCAGGGGAGGTTTAGACTGGATGTCAGGAAGAAGTTCTTCACAGAAAGCGTGATTTGCCATTGGAATGGACAGCCCAGGGAGGTGGTGGAGTCACCATCACTGGAGGTATGTAAGAAGAGACTGGATGAGGCACTTGGCACCGTGGTTTAGTTGATTAAATGGTGTTGGGTGATGGGCTGGACTTGATGATCTCAAAGATCTTATCTGACCTGTTAATTCTATTCTATTCTGTTCTATTCTAAAACCTATGTAAACAGTCATGTTGGCTATATATAAGAAGTACAGTTTTAAGGCATCAGATATAGATTAAGTAGGATAGTGTGAAGTATCTCTCTCTCCTATTTCACAGTTTAGCCTCTAGCTAGAGAAAATCATTAGCACTTGGGAGCGCATTACTGGAGGATTTCCTACTAAACAGAGTAACATGGAGACAGAAAGCACTTCAGTGGTGTATGGAGACTTTTTAAAGAAAACATGGTAATTTTGGAACTGTGCAGGAACACTGTATTTGTTCTCTTTCCCTCATTAAAGACTATTTCTCAAAAAACCAACAGCAGTGCAACTACTTTGGGCTTAGAAAATTAAATTTCTTTATGTGGTCTTTCTGACTACTTTTTAGTGTTATTTGCAAGAACAGTGCTGTACTGCTTAAGGTTTGCTCTGACAGTGAAAGAATCCAGTTACAGTGTAAGCAGGATGTAGTATTCATAGATTCATAGAATGGTTTCAGTTGGAAGGGACCGTAAAGATCATCTAGTTCCAACCTCCCTGCCATGGCTAGGGACACCTTCCACTAGTCCATGCTGCTCAAGGCCTCATCCAGCCTGGCCTTGAACGCTTCCAGGGAGGGGGCTTCCATGACCTCCCTGGGCAACCTGTTCCAGCATCTCACCTTCCTCACTATAAAGAATTTCTCCCTAATCTTCAGTCTAAACCTGCCCTCCTCAAGTGTCATATATTCCCTCATGTTCTATCACTACAAGTCTTGTAAAAAGCCCCTTCACAGCTTTCTTGTAGGCCCCTTTCAGATACTGGAAGACTGGTATGAGGTCTCCCCAGAACCTTCTTTTTTTTCAGGCTGAACAGCCTCAGTTCTCTCAGCCTGTCCCCATCAGTGAGGTGCTACAGCCCTCTGATCATCTTTGTGGCACTCCTCTGGACCTGCTCCAGCAATTCCATGTCCTTCTTATACTGGGGGCACCAGAACTGGACGCAGCACTCCAGGTGAGGTCTCACAAAAGCAGAGGAGGAGAATCACTTCCTTTGTTCTGTTGGTCACACCTCTTTTGATACAGCCCAGGACACAGTTGTCCTGTGCTGTAATCGCACATTGCTGGCTCATGTTGCGTTTTTCATTAACTGAGACCCCCAAGTCCTTCACCTCATGACTGGTCTCGAGCCACTCCTTGCCCAGTCTGTATTTGTGCTTGGGATTTCCCCAACCCAGGTGTAGGATCTCACACCTGGCCCTGCTGAACTTTATGAGATTGTCTTGGGCCCAGTCCTAATTGACAGATGAAAGATGACATGACAGGAAGAAGAAAACATACAATACAAATATATACATCTACTACACAGGCAGACCATACAAAATCCAACAGACTTAGTTTTAGCAACATGCTTAACTGCCAGTTCTCCCTTGATATAACCTGTATATTTTCCTACTGTAACTAATTTATTCACAAAATTTGAAGTTACACTTCCTAATTTCTAGAAGATACAGAGAATATTCCACTGCTTAATGTTTTTTGCATGATTCCTTCATTTTTCCCAGTTCTCACCTTAGCAATTTTTGATGTTGTCATCACTTTTTCCTGTTTGACAGGTTTGCTTTGTTGCACCACTTTACATATATGCTTAGACTTCTCTACCATTAAAAATTCATGCTTCCTCTGCAAGAAAATGTAACAATTAATTATATTTCACTTGATACCTGTAAGGGAAGCAGGTGCTTGTAAAAACAAACCTTACTTGCAGATTCTCTAAACGAGCTTGTACTTTTCTTGCTTGACCTTCCAACTTCTTGTTCAGCTCAGTTACATCATTTAGCTGAAAGAATCAGAAAATATTAAAGCATCTCTAAATTCAAAACTCACTTCTTGATTATTACACTGAAATAATTTAATTTAGTTGCTGAGTGGCTAAGTTATTTAAATTCATGTTTATTCTTCTGAGCATGTGAAGTGATAGAAACAAAATCATCATCAATCTCCATAAGAAATAACATAATCACAGACTATTTGAGGTTGGCAGGCACCTCTGGAGGTCAGCTGGTCTGACCCTGCAGCTCAAGCAGTGCCATTGAGAGCCAACTGGTCAGGACTATGTCCGCACAGCTTTTGAGTATCTCCAGGGTGAAAGACTCTACCACCTCTCTGGGCAACATGTTCCAGGATAAATAAGGCAGCATTAGCTCTTTGCTGACTTGCAGACCAACCTTTTAGTTTGCAGGGGCAGTATAAGCCCTACAATGCCAATCCAGACATACAAGCACTGCACACTTTTACATAGCAGTGGCATAAAAATGGAGCACACATTTCAATGGGGAGGGGGTTCTCTGAAGAATAAAACAGTTATTGAACATGCTGCAAAACCAGTTTGCTCTCTGAGAATAGAATAGAATAGAATAGAATAGAATAGAATAGAATAGACCAGACCAGGTTGGAAACTGTAAACTCCACTTATATTTAAGAAACACACTCTATGCATACAACAATAAACAGAAGCCTTCAGTATGCACAGAAATGCAAATATTTTACAGTGAGGGAAAATAGAGAGATGGGTTACACTGCAACTATCAACATCGTAGGGAGTAAGATCTGACCTCTAAGAGAAAGAATTACACTCTGTTGTAAATTTTTATTGTACTCTATCAGAGCTGTAATTAATTCAATGATAAAACAATGGTCAAATATTTTAGATAGCAATTTGCATGTTAGCATTTTAGGTTAGACTTCATAGCCAAGTGAGACAAAAATTTTTACTCTCTGCATTACTGTGAAGCTCTGTGTCTGTTTAAAAACTGAGAAAATATTTCCTTAATTAACATCTGTACCAATAACTGAAAATACTCGGCAAACATGAAGGTAGAAATACACATTCTACTTTTTATTTAATAGAATCAGCACAGCAGTTCAGCACAGGGTGGTTCTATTATGTTATAAAATATTTTCTCTCCATCCACTTTCAGTCCGTTTTAGAGGATGTGTATTTCTCCTTGCTAAAAATCAGCAGTGCATCAGAGGAGTGAGTCCCACTTTTCTTTATACCATAAAAGATCACTGAGGCTAAACATCAAGTACTAGAAGAAGGTGCAGCAAGTGCTTTCAGTCATTCATACAACTCTTGTTTCTGACAGAAGCAGTAAGTTCAGCAATTTTGCAAATTTAAGCCATTAAAATACTTTACATTGTTGACTGTAACTTGTAAAATTCCAGACAACAGGAAATAACTAATTTTACCTGTTTTCTTAAAGAGTCATTCACTTCCTTCAAGGTGTCAAATGATGACTTCAGCCTCCTATTTTCTTTAGTTATTTCTCTCAAGGCTTCTGTCAGCTGTTTAACTTCTGCTCCATGTTGCTGCAGAAATATCAGACTTAAAAACATGACTTACATGAGAGTACTTTAGAAACAATTCTAAGCTAAGGTCCATTTTAGTGTTAAAATAATAAGATGAAGTTCATAATTCCAAATGGCCAAAATCACACATTTGACCAGCAGTGAGAAAAACAACATCCACACTGCATATTAAGAAGAATCTGTCAAGAAACTGACAGTGCACAGCCTATTGCTCATAGGCTTTCCAGATTCTGCCCTAGTTTATACCAATATGAGCGTGTCAAACACGGGAAATACTTGCAAACTCAAAATCAGTGACACAGCTTTGATTTTCAGCTTATTTTCCCATATAATTGTTTTTTAAAGTGATTATTTTTTTCAGTAATTTTTCAGGTTTCAACAAGTTTTACTGGCTTTGCTCACTCTGAGTCATGAAGAGCAAGAAACTAATGCTATACCTTGTGAACTAGTGCTCTAGTTTACAGCACAAGCAGATGAATTGCTTACTACAGCCTGCACAACCCCTACCATTATTCTCTTTCCCCCAGATCTTATTTTAATCTTCTCTGGACACTAGTGTATCTCTTTCAGTAAATGCCTTACTGAAAATACTCCAGCTACATATACAAGCTACATATTCTTCACTTATTCACCCACTCATTCTCAACTTTTCCATTTCCAGTCGTATTCTCTCTTACTACATGTGCAAATGACAAAAACAAAGCATAGTAAAGTATAAAGCACACAAGCCCTGAAGAGATCCTTTTCTGTATTTCTACTTGGAAGCTCAGTAACATCCATTCCTTCTACTGAGTAAAACCATCTGAAATCTCTCTTTTCATCAAACCTCACTCTTCTTTAGCCAATAGAATCAGAGCAGCTAGGGGCTGCACATTCTGGTTTAAAGCACCTATCCTCACTTGCCTAATACACAGAATCAGAGAATCATCTAGGTTGGAAAAGAGCTTTAAGATCATAGAGTCCAACCACAAACCTCACACTGCCAAGTCCACCACTAAACCATGTTCCTAAGCAGCACTTCTACACATCTTTCAAATCCCCTCTACAGGGATACTGCCTCAAGCACTTCCCTGGGCAGCCTGTTCTATGATATTTTTCCTAACATCCAATCTAAACCTCCCCTGGTGCAAATCAAGGCTGTTCTCTTTCATCCTCTTCTGAATGAAATGACAAATCCCCATTTCATTCCAATGAACATGCAGATGCTGCCTACATATAATTGAGTGCACCCTACTGCATCATGTGGAATGTTCACTTCCATTTTCCACATACACAGTTAAGAACTTTATTTGAAGATCAATAGCTGCTCTATGAAGAATAAGTAGACAAAAATTAAACCAGAAGGTTTCAGCTAAGCCATAGGGTTGTAGGTGATGCCAGATGCCTAAGCCATCCACTTCCATAACCAAATGTGCAGTGTCATCTGTATCTTAACAAGCCATTTCACTCCCCCTAGATGTTTGTCCTGTCCATTCTTAAGTCCTCCAATACTAGAAACTCTGTGGTCTTACCAATCTATCTGTTCATATGCTTAACTATTTTTATTAGATCTATTTTTTTTGTAATACATAATCTAATTTTCTCCTAATACTACTATTACATGTTTGTCTTAGTTTAGTTTAGAGCAGAATGAAAATCCATTTTACCCCTCCCAAAAGGAATAAAATGAGAACACTCCACACAGAGCTGGCAATTTAAATGGATATACTATGTACAAATGTTTACACTATTTATATGCATGTGAAACACCAAAATTCACATTTTAGCTTACAACCAGTTCATTAAGCCAAAAGCCTTCCAACAACCCAGGCTTCAATGCCCTCCCAAGCCTCCCACCCTTACTCCCTACCCTTCCAAGCTTGGCTGAACAGCTCTGCTACAAAAATAGCTTTGCCAATACCAGGCCAGGCAGCAAGCCTCCCCCACACTGCAAGAGATAAAGGATCTGTGCTCAGAAGGGAGAGGCAGACAGAAAGAAGGACAGACAAAAGGGCTGAATGATCTCTGCACTTAGCTTATATAGCAGATACAGGGTTTATGGGATAAAGTAACACAGATTACAATTTCCTGTGTCTATTGAGTCCCTTGGAGGACTCTCAGCCCTCTGGTCCTTAAGGCATCTAACCATAACCCACACCAATGTTCTATTACAGACATGAAAGAAAAAAAAAATGACAAAAATCTTAGTTTCTTCCCCTTTGTTACAGCCTTTAATGTAGCTGAAGATCTGCACATTCACCTTCCCTTTATCCTGTACAGCTAACCCATGTATCCACTCATTATCCTTTAATTCTGTAGCTGTTATTCCTATTCAAACGCAATACTGAATGCTCACACCTTCTGAATGCTACCCTGGTTTTTTCTACTTACCATATCTTCAATTTGTCAAGATCAGTTTTAATCCTAAAGTTCTTTTTCAGCATGCTTGAAATTCTCCCTCACTTGCTATTTTCCTCAAGTTCAGTAAGTGTGATCTTTCTCACCATCAAGCTTCTTATTGAGAATACTGAGTAATACTGGACCAAAAAGATACTCCAGAATCCACTATGTACATCCTTCAGCTTTACTATGAACTAGTGTCTCACTACAGTTTTACATCAAATACATTACATTTGTTATACTTCCCATGCAAAATGGTCTAAAAAAAGTTCTGATTAAGTGTGTGTGTGTGTGTGTGTATATATTTATATATGTATATGCATAAAACTACTACTCCTCTAAAAGCAATGCCAGTTACCTCACTGCTGTGGAAATAACACTGATCTGACAATCCATCACGTCATTTATTGCATTGCATTACGCTTCCTATGGTTTGTTCTTAGCTTGTTTCAGGATCTGTTTATTTATTTATTTAGAGAACTGACATTAAGTTAACAGCTGCACTAAAATGCAGTGCATTTTAGTAATCTAATACTCTATTTGACCTCCACAAAAATTCACAGATAGCTACAAAGTTTTCCCAGCTTTTCATGAACTGTTTTCTAGCTGGTGTAACATTACTATAAGCTCAGAAGATTTGAAACATCTCAATTAACATTTTAACCTACTTCTTCCCTGTTCCAAAGTTGAGGTCCTACTTCTCTGACATCCTTTCCCCCCTTTTTAACATGTACACCATTCTACCCTTGAATGCACATGCCCAAAGGACCCAAAATACATGTACCCAAAGTACTTGTATTTAAGGTCTTCTCTTGGTGACCTTCTGAATAACCAACGAAACTTTTCATAAGGCCTAAATTCAATAGCAAACACTCACAAAAAGTGTTGTCAATAACTACTTCTTCTTACAGCAAAATCCTATCAATTCATTTCCTCCCACACCCTGAAAGCTAGGCTGATCTTTTCCTCCTTCGAGCTTTTTGTGGCTTTGCTAATGCTCTCTGCAATAACTGTTATGCTCTGAGATCTCTTCGTGCCTTAAAGCCTTCCCAAGGAAATTTATTTCACTGTCAGTTAATGCATTTAAGTAACATACAACTACAGACAGACCACAATTTCTTCTTTAATACAGGTCATACAGTTAGAATAGAATAGGAATAGAATAGAATAGGAATAGAATAGAATAGAATAGAATAGAATAGAATAGAATAGAATAGAATAGAATAGAATAGAATAGACCAGGTTGGAAGAGACCTTCGAGATCATCGTGTCCAACCTATCATCCAACACCACCCAATCAACTAAACCATGCAACCAAGCATCCTGTCAAGCCTTGCCCTGAACACCCCCAGCAATGGCGACCCCACCACCTCCTCAGGCAGCCCATTCCAGTGGGCAATCACTCTCTCTGTGTAAAACTTCCTCCTAACCTCCAGCCTAAACCTCCCCTGACACAGCCTGAGACTGTGTCCTCTTGTTCTGGTACTGGTTGCCTGGGAGAAGAGACCAACCTCTGCCTCACTACAACCCCCCTTCAGGTAGTTGTAGAGAGCAATAAGGTCACCCCTGAGTCTCCTCCTCTCCAGGCTAAGCAACCCCAGCTCCCTCAGCCTCTCCTCATAGGGCTTGTGCTCCAAGTCCTTCACCAACCTTGTTGCCCTTCTCTGGACACGCTCCAGCAAGTCAACCTCCTTCCTAAACTGAGGGGCCCAGAACTGGACACAGTACTCGAGGTGAGGCCTAACCAGTGCAGTGTACAGGGGCAGAATGACCTCCCTGCTCCTGCTGGCCACACTGTTCCTGATGCAGGGCAGGATGCCATTGGCCCTCCTGGCTGCCTGGGCACACTGCAGGCTCATGTTCAGCCTACCATCAACCAGCACCCCCAGGTCCCTTTCCACCTGACTGCTCTCCAGCCACTCTGACCCCAGAGTTTTTGCTATTTTAGAAATTTTAGAAATTATTTTAGAAATTATTTTAGAAATTAGTCACCTTGTTTTCTAAGTTGTAACAACAAAATGTGCCTACACATCAGACAAGTAAATGCACCATTCTGAAACAGAAGCCATACAAAATCCCTAACAATATTGATGGTACTTCTTACCTAAACCTTTGATTTGGGGATTTCAAGCACTTTAAAGAAATACTCATATAACCAGCAAACCCGATGGTTTAAGATAACTACAAACAAGTTAAATGGCACATAGAGCAACACAAGTCATTAGCTATATTACTGCACCTCTTTCAGAATTCCAAATTTTGTGTGAACTTCTTCCTCAACACCTCTGATTTTAGCCAAAGCTGCTTCATGTCGAAAAAGCAATGCTTCTCGCTCTGTTAGAAAATGATCTCGTTTCTGGAGTTGCAGAGCATACTCCTGCTGTGCTGAACTCTCTCTCTGTATCAAAGAAAAAAAAAAAAAGAAGTCTAAATGGCTTTAAAACTCTCAACTTTTAAGTAATTTGAATTTTTCTCTTACAGAGATATGCTTAGCTTTCAATGTTACATAATTGCTTACTAATTAAAAATACCCTACACTGACCATCTATGTTTAGTTTCCCTGCTGTGACCGTTTGAGGCTGTGCCTTTAAGAACAAACAGTGCTGGGACACGCTGGCTGCATGTATTCAGTACTAGAACAAAAACATTCTGATATTCTAAAAGAATTTCATTGGTGGATGGATAAAATGCAACTTTAAATTGTAGAGCAGTTGGAATTTTTTTCTCTCAGTTCAGTGTGGTTTGGGAGTTGGGGAGTTTGGGTTTCAGCCTGTTCTCCCTGCCTGCTTCTTCACGAACTGCTGGAGTTGGCCTTCAGATAAGCAAAAACTAATCCTGCATGGGCTTTTGAAAGCTTTATAACGATTCCTTTCCTTAATAACTTGCCTTTCTTTCTCTCTAACCCCTTTTTGGGGAAAAAGGGAGGTAGTGGTGGGGAGACAGGAGGTTATAGGGAGGGGATCCCTCCTTGGGGAGGGATTTTTGTTGTGTTATTTCTCTTTGCTGTATATTTCTGTGTATATATTGTAAATACCTGTATATGTTGTGTTATATATAACCTGCTTTCCATATATGCTTGTAAATATATAGCTTTGCTCCTCTGACTGGGTTAGCTGTGGTTTCTTTCTCTGTGGAGGAGAGAGAGCTAGGCCCTCTCTCAACCTATCACACCTACATATTGACCCAAATCACGTCCATGTGCATAGGGATGTCTTGGCCTCCCACATCACTAAATTCAACTCATTGCTTGAGTGGTTCCTCAAGTATAAACATAGACAATTGAACTTATGCTTTTGCTACTACAAGTTTTGGCTAATGCTATTAACTCGAAATAAAAACAGAGTCTGGTGTGACTGTCTACAGTGAACACTAGATTAGCCTATTGTTTCTTCAGTTAGTGGCAAGCACTCCTGAAAAAATACAGTGCAAGAGATGGTCCTGACAGGGACATGAGCAGAAGTATGGGCGGTATTACAGACTAAAACCATATAGCAGGTTCTTCTGTTAGTGGCCTAAGCCTGCTAGGGGATGAACTATGGGAATTCCTTAGCCGCACAAAACTAAAGATAAGGGTAAAAGGAGTGTTTTCACAGGAGGCCATGAAAGCAAGTACTCTTGAATGTCTAGGGTCAGGAGAATAGTTTCATATGATCTCAGGAGAAGCAATGGCTGCAGGTGTTTCCCTCCATGTCCACAGTTTATGACATGGCACTCTTGGATGTAGAAGTGCTGTGTTCAAACTCACTTAAGCTGACTTCCATCTGATTGACCCACTGTGCAAATCAAAGCACCACTACCAAAACAGTTCATCAATTTAGGAGAAGAGGCAGATGATGAGAGTTTTATCATGTAAGTAACTGTGATTAGTGTAGGCAGTAGTAATAAATGTGTCAGTATATAAGTGAGTTTTAGTATATATGTAATAGATATTTAGTAAAGAAGCAATGTCTGAAATCTGTCAAAAGTCAGAATCTTCATATCATTACTCCACAGAATTTTAAGGTGATTCCACTTCCTACCTGGAGCTTCTGATGTATGACAAATAATTCATCATAAATTTGATTGATGTGAGGTGGTATTAATCCTTGACTACTGCATGCCTGAGCATCAGTTCCACTGAACATTTTTCTTACCAAGCCATTGATAAGATTTTGGTCACTACTTTCTTGTGTATTTGCAGACAAATGGGATGGTAAGGTGCTGCCTGTATAAAGGAAAAACCCATGTGACATTAAAAAACTAGTCCTAGACAAATAATGACATGATTATTGTCTCAAAACAGCAAAATCTTATTTTAGGCCTTTAGAGTGACAACTATAGAGAAAGACGTATCAAAAATGACAAAGTAATCTGAAGGGTTATGGAGAATTGCTCAAAGTGGTGTTCTGTGACTTGTTTGGATTGATAAGTGATCAACGGAGTTTTGTAAGCAAAACTACGCCCTATAGAAATTCCATAGATGTCTGTATGAAATCTAGGCACAGACTGAATCATAATGATGAACAATGCAGAGAGCACAGCAAGGAATGGCTGGATTTCAGTCAAATGGGCAAAATTCACAGATAGTTGAAGGGAAATATTGGGGTCTTCTGGGGAGAGATGCCTTACAAGGTGCAGCTGCACCTAGGTACTACATCAGAACAAAATTACCTAGGTGATAGCAGCAGAAATACAAATTTGGGTACTGTGCTGGTTTGGGCTGGAACAGAGTTAATTTTGTTGACAGTAGCTCCTAGGGGCTGTTTTGGATTTCTGACTAAAACAGTGTTGATAACACAGGGATGTTTTACTTATTGCTGAGCAGCGCTTGTACAGCATCAAGGCCTGTTTTGCTCCTCACATCATCCCACCAGTGAGTAGGCTAGGGGTGCACAAGAAATTGGGAGGGGTCACAGCTGAGACAGTTGACCCCAGGTGACCAGAGGGATATCTCAGACCATATGACATCACACTCAGCAATAAAATCTTGGGGAATAAGTTGGAAGGGGGTACTTTCAGATATATGGCATTTGTCTTCCTAGGTAATCATTATGCATGATGGAGCCCTGCTTTCCTGGAGAGAGCTGAACACCTGCCTGCTGACGGGAAACAGTGAATTAATTCCTTGTTTTGCTTTGCTAGCATGAACAGCTTTTGCTTTACCTATAAACTGTCTATCTCATGAGTTTTCTCACTTACCCCTTTTTGATTCTCTCCTTACTTGGGAAGGGTTGGGGGGAAAGTGAGCCAGCAGCTGTGTGGGGCTGATCTGCCTGTGCAGGTTAAACCACAACAGGTATAGATGTAGCAAAAGTCAGGCCAATGAGGAAAAAGTAGTTAGGGATAGGCTGTTTATTTGGCAAGCAGCTAGAGAAGGCAAAAGAAGGAAAATGAGAAGGAGCATCAGGAAACAGGAAAAAGGCTACTAGATAAGCAAATGATCTAGCAGAGCTAATTGGTGGCATGCAATTGGGTTGATCACCCATCACAGCTGGAGCAGCACAATAAACCAAACCTGTTCTGCCTTCAGTGCCTTCAGAAATGAGGAAAAAGAGCTTAACTAGTACAATGCCAAAGCAAATCATAACAGAAACAGAAAATAAGGGACAAGAAAACAGAAAAAAGCAGTCATATCTGAAACAAATGTGTATGCTATTTATTAGTTTTGCATTTAGCAAATGCTCTGATCCCAAGTATTGTAAACTATTCATTTTTCCTAGCACAATTAATTTTAGTTTTAAACATTTTTCTGAAAGAATGGCTTTTCAGAAAGCTGTTCTTATAATCTTCCCATTCATTTACTACAAGTCTTAGTGAGAGTCTATTACTATTCTGCCAGGCTTCCAAAATTTCTTTTAGCCACTTTGAGGTTGGTTGGTTGCCAGCCTCCATACCTGCAGATATATGTTCAAAAGACTACAGCAATCTTCTTCTGAACCTAAAACCATTGCCAGTTTAAGGATGAAAAACTGGCAAAAGACATCTGGCTTAACAGAGCTGTTAATGAAGAAATAAAGCAAATGAAAAAAAAACCAAATCCCACCCTCTTTCTTTGTTTGCATTATAAAGTCACTTGGCAAGGAGGTTCCATGAAAGGTTGAATTTTTGTGCACCAAGTATGTCTAGACCTCCTAATCTAATTCTAAAGGAGTTACTTAGAGATACATGAAAGGCTTAATCCCCAAATTAAAACCGATTTTAGATGATTATTGTATTTCTGAAGTGATCAAAAATACATTTACTAGGAAGATTTTTAAATTTCATGTTAGCCATCACTCAGTTGTAGAATTATTTGAAATTCAATATTTATTACCTGTTTCCATGTATAGAGCTGTATTTTGAAGTGCATCAGTTTCAGAGCAACTAATGGTCTTCTCTTCTATTTCTATATCACTTGAATCACACACAAAAAAATAATCTTACTTATCATCAAAACTAAAAACCAACCAAACAAACAAACACCACAAAAAGCCAACAATGTGAAGCTACATATAGAGTGGTGAGAGAAGTCTGTATAAAATAGAAACACAGATTGATCTAAGAATTTGGTATTTAACTGACAACAAATAGCAGAGTTAAATCATTTTGATGGAAGGCAATATTTTAACCAGAACTAGTAATAAAGTTGCTGACCTAAAAGTAGCTAACAATAACCAGAATTTTCATACTGGAAGCATATGTATGAGGCAGGTAAAAGCAACAGTCTTCTCCTATCACCAACCACCAAATTGTAGGGAAGATAAAAATACAAATTTTAAAATTATTTTGTGTGAAGCAGCCCCAAAAAGAGATTTCTTGGAATTTGGAGTCACATTATCTCTAAATAAACTTAAAGCTTTTCATCAGTTTGAGCTCTTCGCTCTCCTCCTAGTTCAGTTTATACTTCCTAGCTTGGTTTACATCATTCCTGCATCTCATTAGAAATTCCATCACGCACAGACTAGATTAGAAAGTGATCAAGATAAGTAAGTGTCCTCATCAAAACTGGCATTCATGCTATTTCATACACTGGCCACAAGGAGTTATTTACTTAACAAGCAACAAAAATCTTAAAACAACTTCTGCAGCTGCACAATCTGAACATAAACATTTATTTATGGTTAATCTGGATTATGAGAGATAATAAATGGATTATGAGAGATAATAAATGGCAAAGGAGAAATTAGAAGACCTCTCACCAATCCCAATCTTGAAAATTCTGTAGCAAATCACTAGAAGATCTGATGCTGTTTTCTCTTCCACTTTCAGCAAATTCTGACTCTAAAGAAGATTTGGATAAAGAAATAGCTGTATTTTCCAGTGAGCTGTCCATGTCACCTGGAACAACAATAGTAACAATTTTGTTCTGCATTTAAGATGACATTAGGAAACCCCAAACCAGCTTTTCAGAAATGCTGACCATGTGTACACATAGGTCTAAGAACAAAAAAAAAACCCCAAAAAAACCAACAATACACCCAACTGCTGAGGCCTGACAAATGAATAAAGCATTACAACAGCTTAAACCACAGAAATAATTATTTTCAAAGCAAATCTGTTTTTCTGAAGTCTTACAGCTTGCCTTCATATACCAGTTTTTCCATAAATAAATACATTGTTTTACCCTCCTGCCCACATGCACCAGTAACATGTTTCTCAAGAAGCACAAAGACATTCCAAATATTAAACATATTTAAATGAAAGACAGATATATGCACTGTGAGGTGAACTGCTACCAAATATTTCAAGCAGGGCATAAACACAAACAGATTCGGAATCATCATACTAAAGCATTTGTTGTCCTCTTTATGTGAATACTAACATTTCCAGGCATGGTTCCCAGATATCATAAACCCCTGATCAAGAATGACTAGCTATTTAAAATGAAAAAAAATCAAATTTATTTAAGTTTAGGAATGATACAGCTTTAGTATTTATTTTCCCTGAAAAAGACATCAAAGCACTGTTGCTTGGTATTACCTTTGTATGCTAGAGAGATTCCACTCTTACATTCAGCATCTAATGCTCCTGAAAGGCAATCCTACAGGAAAGAGCAAAATCACCATAACATAGTCAGAATTTTCAGGGAAAAGAATATTTTACAGCATACTTTTTCAACAGCTACAATGCCTTGTGACAGAACTCTTATTACAAACTAGAAAAAGGGAGTGGTTTCTCTTCAATATATAAATGTAAATGGACTTCATTTTAATATAGAGGCAAATATATTTCCCACAGACTGATAACGAAATACTAATAGTGAACAGAACAGAATTAACCAGGTTGGAAAAGACCTTCGAGATCATTGAGTTCAACCTATCACCAAACACCATCTAATCAACTAAACCATGGCACCAAGCACTCCATCCAGGCCCTCCTTAAACAACTCCAGGGACACTGACCCTACCACCTCTCTGGGCAGCCCATTCCAATGGCAAATGACTCTGTGAAGAACTTCTTTGTACCATCCAGCCTAAACATCCCCTGGCACAGCCTGAGACTGTGTCCTCTTGTTCTGGTGCTGGTTTCCTGTGAGAAGAGACCAACCCCCCACCTGGCTACAACCTCCTTTCAGGTAGTTGTAGACAGCAATAAAGTCTCCTCTGAGCCTCCTCTTCTCCAGGTTAAGCAACCCCAGCTCCCTCAGTCTCTCCTCATAAGGAAGATGTTTCACTCCATTAATCATTTTTGTGTCTTTGTGCTGGACTCTTTCAAGCAGTTCCCTGTCCTTCCTGAACTGAGGAGCACAGAACTGGACACAATATTCCAGATGTGGCCTCACCAGGGCAGAGTAGAGAGGGAGAACCCCTCTTGACCTACTAACCACACACCTTCTAATTCACCCTGGAATGGTGTTGGCCACCTTGGCCACAAGAGCACATTGCTGGCTCATGGGCAACCATGAAGATTCCCAGGGCCAGCTTGATCTCCCAGTCCAACTATATTGCTAGCTCAAATCCAATTTTCATCCTCTGTCGACTGTTGGGTGCTCAGTTATTTTTACAAAGTATTGCTTCTGTTGCAACATGGGTTTGAACACTTTAAAAAGTCTGTTACCCCTGTGCAGAGTGAAAGCATTTGACCCATGGAATACAGATGCAAGGAAACAACTGCAAAAATTTGTCTGTGACAGGTAGGCTTCAGTCAAAGTAAAGTGCCTAGTCATCAAGCATTCCTTCCACAGAGTACCAAAGTCTTTTAAACACCAGCATGTGGAAAAGGTGTTTGGTGATGGATTTTCAGGCAGGCCAGTTTTCTTATCCACTGTGCAGACAAGTAAATGCTTACATCAGCACAAGCAATGGAAACAGGAATCACAATCCATTTTCTTCATTCATACTGCTGTAAAAAAAATTGGCATTCTCTAGTGTAAATTAATACTGCTTTACCTTGGCAGGGCAACGATATGCATACATTCACTGTCTGGTTATAGTGGTAATGGTTAACTAGATAGGGAACGACTTCCTAATCCTGCAAACAGATAATCTTTAAGTTTTACAGTGACAAGTAAGGCTGGCAACTGCGGTGGCAAAAGAAGACACAAAAGTAATTAATTCTCCTATTATATATATATATATATATAAAAAATACATGCTTAGTGCACTACTTTAAAAGGATTGTAACAATCACAGGAAAAGGACGGGGTAAGACTAGAAAGAGCACACTTTACACGTAAGCTAAGTCTGTTTAAATCCTGGTTTGGGCTCTCTCACTGTACACGTAACACCACAATGCTCACAAGGAACCCCACGGGAGGGGACGCAGAGTCCTCCGCTCCCAGACGCCAAAGGACTAGCGGAGAAGCAATGTCTTTCCTCCTCCCACACCGTCCGTCTGCCCGCCACTGGCGAGCGCTCCCGGCTCTCCCATCTCACCCCTGCCAGCTCCCGCCGGTAGCGCCGGTGGAGACACTGCGCGGAGAGACCCAGACCCGGGCCCGGGCCCGAGCCCAGTCCAGGACCCGCCATGACCCGCCGCTCGCGCTCGAAGAAACCGCCACCACCGTCCGGCGGCGAACGCAGGCGCGGCAGGGAGCGGCTGACTGGCGGACGCGCGGCGGTGCGCAGGCGCATAGACTCGTACCGCCTGTAGGGCGGGAACAGGCGGAGGAGCGTCGGTTCCCTGTGCCGACGACAGAGGGCGCCGGCTGCCGTCGCCCCCACCGGGCTGGGAGCGGCGCGCCGCAGCGCCGCGGCAGCCGCGCGCCGTAGCAACCAACGTTTCCCTCCGCAGCAAGGCGGGACAGCGCTTCTTTGCGGGAGCAGCCCCCCACGCCTGCTGCTCACGAAGGGGGACAGGGGACTAAACCGCAGCCTCACAGCGACAGCAGGTTGGTGGTTGTGGATTTTTTGTCTCTTTGTTTGTTTGGTGGTGGGGTTTTTTTGTGTGTGTGTTGTTGGTTGTTTGGTTTTTTTTAATGCCTCCTCGACAAAAAGTCAGAAATCAAAATCACCATCGAAGCCCAGCAACAAGAGAAGCAACAGACCAAACAAAAAACTCAAAACAAGAAGTCCTTGTATGCTCAGCTTTAACCCTTACAAGTTAAATATTTCCAACTTACAGACCATGCCAAATTTATCTTGAGAACGCCAGCACTGAGCTGTACAGTGGAAATTTAAACACCCCTAAGATTCACGCGTATTCACTATTAAAAGCAGTTACTCTGCTCTGCAGCAAGCTAGGAGAAGCGAGCTACAAGAAGTCTATCCCAGCAGCCAACAGACATTGGGAAAAGAACAGGAGAAACACAGCAAGTAATGGAGGATGCTACGGCATTTCAGTGAGGTAAAATCCCAATGATGTTTATCACTGCATGAAATCAGTTAGGAATAGTGTATGCACACAAAAAACACCCTGGTATTTTGCTGGAGATGCTACCAATCAAAACGTTTAAGAACTATTTTCAAGTTTTCAACTATTCCAGTGCTGTTCAGAGACTGCCAGCTGCCTCAGCTCGCTTTCCACACCTTAAGAGTAAACATTACATTTCAAAGGCCTTCAGGTTGCTGACCAGCCATGAACACCTACAAGTTCCATATTCAAAACAGATTTACAACAGCAAGAAAATAGATTACCCAAGTTTCTATTTTTTTCTTTTTTTTGACAAATCAAAGTGAAGACAACACATTTATTTTAACAAGACTAAGCTTTATTTTTAAAATTTAACATTTAATACAAATATGGCAGGATAACAGAAATACACCTGAAATATGCCAGTGTCTGAACTCTTAACATGCAAAAAAAAAAATCAATTAGAACACATAAAAAAACCCAACTATAAGGTGTAATTTTACATTTATACATCAGAAGTGTCCATTTTGAGAAGCTGAAATAATTAGTCAGTAACATCTAAATACCGATTTATACCACTAGAACATCTGTATACTTGAAGCAATAATTCTATATTTGCCCACAGTCTGTAATGACAATTCTTCCATTTACTTGCCCTTTAGAAGAACCAAAGGATTCAATCTTTTTCACAACATCCATTCCATCTTTCACAAACCCAAATACCACATGCTTGAAGTCCAAGTGTTCTGCTTTTTTAAGTGTTATGAAGAACTGAGAGTTATTTGTATCCCTGCCCCTATTTGCCATTGACAACAACCCAGGGCCAGTGTGTTTCACTTCAAAGTTCTCATCTTCAAATGATTCTCCATAAACTGACCGCCCTCCTGTTCCATCATGGTTAGTTATATCACCTCCCTTAAAAACAAAACAAAAGGGCACAGCATTAATTTGTTAAGTCCTGAAACACAAACTAACAGCACAATTACATTCCCCTTCAACATTAAGAGACTTTGCTTTGGAAGAGCTCATTCTTAAGTTTTACAAGTACCATATTTACTTAGATATACAACTCCCCACCTTCATCAGCTTTGTTCATGATAAAGAAAGCAGTAGTGGACAGTTTAGCCCTTGTTTATTCTCACCACAGTATTTTACCTTCCTGCTCCTTTAGGCTGCATCACTTGGCCCTGTGACAGAGTTAATTTTCTTCCTTGTAGTGGGTGCAGTGCTGTGTCTTGGATTTAGTGTAAAGATAATGTTGGTAACAGATTGATGGTTTAGTCATTGCTAAATAGCACCTATAAGTCAAGGATTTTTCAGTTTCCTGTGCTCTGCCAGTGTGCATAAGAAGCTGAGAGGAAGCACAGCCAAGACAGCTGTCTCAAACTAGACAAAGACTTAGCCAGCGGGCAATAAGCAAATGCATTGTGCATCACTTGTCATTTCTTGGGTATTTCTCTTTGTTACATCCTTTTAACTACTATTATTATATTTTTTATCATATTTTGTTTAACTGTTCTTAACTCATGAGTTTTAGGTTTTTCCCCTCCTACCCCCAAAATTCTCTTTCCTATCTCACTGCAAGAGCGGAGGAGTCAGCTAGCAGCTATGTGGTGCTTAGTTGCCACCCTGACAGTTAGGACCTGTGTTATCTCACAAAAGGCTCATCCTGCAGGCACAGAATTGAACATCTGAAAAAGGCTAAAGCACCAGTGACCTGCTTATTCAGGAGAGCAGTCACTGCTAGTGAGCAGTGTCTTCTGTCTTTCCATAAGGCAGCACACTTCTGACTCCATTGCATATTTAACTATATGATAATCTATGCTGCCACCTTTATGTATATCTTTAAAGGAAAGCCTTAATTGTCATTGAAAATCTCAGTGTACCTGAAGAAAGTTTAGGCAAAGCAGACATAGCTTAGAACACACTCATTTCATGTGTTAAAAGCTCACTTTTTGTCAGGGTACACACTTTGTTTTAAGACCATTAACTGCACCACAGTTAACTGTTTTAAAAGAAAAAGTCTGCTCCTTATAGATTGTGGAATACTTTCAAAACAAGCTCAAACGCTAAAGGAGTAAGACTGCTTCCCTTACCAGAAGGGCACAGAGTTTTAACGGTCATAAAGGGTATACTTCAAACACAGATGACACCTAATCAAGAGACTTGATAATTTCAAACCCACTATCTATGTAGGTATTCAGATGTAGGTAAAGAAATTGAGTGTATTAAGGAACAAGCCACTGCACTGATCTACAGGACTTTTTAGAAGGAAACTTGAGCATTCAAAATACTTGAAATACCAGTTTTAGAGTGCAAGTTATCTGAAATACAAAGTGTACTCTTGAAATGGAAGAGATACTTAGTAAGTTTTCTCAGCCGCTGAGCATGAAGAAATTCATCTCTGTAGAGAGAGAAGGCTGAGCAGTAGTTTTAGGAACCCCTACTTTCCTTGGTGCTGCTGTTCAGCAACAGATCCGTTATCTACTGCAAGAGGGAATCTCTGGTTTTCCTTCAACACCAACATGGCAGCACAAAGTAACACTAAAGCATCAGGCAGCTGGCAGACAAAAGCATTTGGTAAAATTCATTTGGTTTAGAGCAGCATGCTCTGCTAGCACCATTTCTTATCTCCTCGTAGGAAAAGGGCAGATGAGAGTATCTTGCACACTGGACTCATGCTGCCAACACAAACCTGCTTTCCTGTACAAGCAATTTTTTTGAAGTGCCATTATTAGTCAACATGCATCTCAGTTTCTCAGTGAAGAGTTCTTGTTATGCTTACCTGACACACAAAGCCTGTGACTATTCTGTGAAAGATGGAGTTCTTATATCCAAATCCTCTCTCTCCTGTGCACAGGGCTCTGAAATTTTCAGCAGTTCGAGGGACAATATTTGAAAATAGCTCCATGGTTATGAGTCCTAGCGGTTCATCATTAGCAGAAACTTCAAAATACACAATAGGATTGGTGTCCTTTGACAGTCCTGCTGCCAGAGATAAATGTCCCTTCTGTAGTTCTGACAAGCTTTTCTGGCATTCTTCAAACCTCTTCTTGAAAGAATTAGCCATTTCTTGGCTTTTGAATCTGACTGCAAGTTGTTCAACTTTTCCTTCATAATCTGAAAAATCAGAGAACAGGTTTTAGTTGTATTCAGTAGCATCAGAAACAAATACCTTTTGTTTTATATAATCTTCAGGGAAAAACAAACCCACAAAAACTACAGACAAAAAAAACATCTAAAAAAACCCCTCACCAGCATAATCTGTGGCTGTCCAAATAAAAGCATTGTTTGATGTATCAGAGGGCACTAAGTTCATTTCTTTGGTAATGATGTGGTTTGCACAGACTTTAAAAACTTGGTCTCTTCTCATCAGGATTCTGTAGTATTTCTTCTGTGTATGGAAGAGGATCTTTATCTCTCCAACACCACGCTCCTTCCACTGAACAGCACCCCTGTCCCATCTGTAAAGTTTTGCCCTCTCTTTGAAGAGAATTTCTTCATCTTCTTCTCCAGATTTTACCTCCACCTGAAACACAGTACAGTACTTGTAATTTCTCAAAGAGCTGCTGTGACAGATGTTGAATAGTATCACACACACGTAAGATGATTCTGACGTACTACAACAGGAAAATATTCAACGTGGTCCTTTATCCAACACCATACCCATCACAGCAAAATGAGTGAAAAGTCTAGCCTTTTCAGAATTTAAAACCACAACAAATTTTACTGTTTGAGATTAATTCTAGCACTGCAATACTTCTTTGCCATGCTCTGTATGGTTTTAATAGAGGCTCACTGCTTTAGAGGTGGTTTTTGATGTGGCTTTCTTTTGGGGAATTGATTTTTTAGCAGATTCTGTGTGTGTGCGTGTGTCTGTGTGTTATCTTTCTTGGGAAAAATAAAGCACACTATCAAGTGTTTTGGCAAGTTCTTCAGAAGTAATGTATACACTGAGAGTTAAGATCCAGTACTATTACCATTCCAGGCATTTGCTTTTGAACATGATTAGAGAACCTGATATTTGCATTTAAATAGTATGAACATCAACTGAGTTTAACAAACTGAGCCCTGACACCCGTATCTCCTCCTCAGTTCATGTATGCATATTACTGGTCTCTAACCTCCTTAACACAGCTTCCAAACCTAAGGAACACTTGAAAGAACTAGAGAAATATCTAACAACAATTTGTGGAGGAAAAAATGAGACTGGAGAAGCAGGAAGTAAGGGAAGAAAAGAAAAAAAGCTTAAAAAACCCCAATTTATAAGAGTTGTAAGACACACAGATGAATAAAAGCATACCAAAAATTGAGTAAGATGGTTAAAAGTATGTTACAAACTACACAGATTCATATGATGGTTTGGGTTGGAAGGGACCTTAAAAGATTATCTAGTTCCAGTCCCCTGGCCCTGGACAGGGGCACCTTCCACCAGACCAAGTTCCTCAAGGCCTCATCCAACCTGGCCTTGAGGGGGCTTCCATGACCTCCCTGGGCAACCTGTTCCAGCATCTCACCTTCCTCATTATAAAGAATTTCTTCCTAATCTCCAGTCTAAACCTGCCCTCCTGCCAAAGCATCAATCCATTTCCTCTTGTCCTAATACTGCAAGCCCTTGTAAAAGGTCCCTCCATGGCTTTATTGTACGCCCCTTTCAGGCACTGGAATGCTGGTATGAGGTCTCCCCAGAGCCTTCTCTTTTCCCAGCTAACAGCCCCAGCTCTCTCAGCCTGTTCCTATCAGGGAGCTGCTCCAGTTCTCTGACCATCTTTGTGGCCTTCCTCTGGACCCGCTCCAGCAGCTCAATGTCGTTCTTACAGTGGAGAGCACCAGAACTGGGCACTTTATTTGGGCTCTGTCTTGTATAATAAATATACTTTTAGATTAGTATAATGTTTATAGGAAAGCTACATGAAAGAACAGTACCATCAGAAGAGTTTGAAATGGTTTTTAGGCATACTACAGCTAAATCCAAAATCAACACATGAATGACTGTGTAAAGCCAAAGTTATGAGGCTACCTTCAAAAGATGATAGTTGTTCTACTTCTTGAAAAGTAAGTTATTTTCAGACTAACAAAGCATGCCAGGTGCACCTGGCCTGACAACACTAGAGATCCCTCAACAGTTGAGCCACAATACTCCCCAGCACTCAACATTACTGCTGCCATGTATGCCACCTTGGTCAACAGAAGCCCCTTCAGTTGGTGGACAAAGCTCTAAGATGATGAGATTCCTTAGTCCAAAGTAGTGTGTTCTCGTATATCACCCCAATCCCCAATTTGATTTGGGTATTAAAATGTTTTCTGGTAGGACTCCATTTAAGTCCTCCATGGAGCAGCAGGTCTGCAACACCCTGTGGTAAGGGTTGCCTACCTTGGCTACTTCTTGAGTTGGACTGCCCTTGCATTAACTAGTGAGTGGACAAGCTACAGGTCCTCTCCTTCCCTTTAAATCACAAGCCTTTAGGTGATCCTTGTAGTAGTTCTGCTCATGCATAGTTTTGTTGTTCCATAGTTAAGTGTGAGCCAACTATGGTAGCATCTGAATTTGTGTTACATGTATTGATACTAATTTCTTGCAACAAATGGTAGGTAGTTATGCTTTCATCTCTGGTGGTTGGTGGGTTTGTTCCTTGACACAGTTAGTCCCCTTAGCCTTCAGGTGAGGTTAATTGTACTACATCTCTATTGCTTAGGGATTCTAGAAATCTCTTGCCTAGCCTAAAAATTCAAAGTTGGCATAACTTTTACTAACAAAACCTACAAATCACTGGTACAAAGTCAGAGGTGAGCTGTATAAGCACTAACAGTTACTGAGTTCATCCCCTTGGTTTTCAACTGTGCTTTTACAAGTTGTGTGTACAAATTTGCATGCTGATCAACACTCAAAAGTGTGATCAAATAAATGATGATTTTAACTGATGCACCAGACACTTCCCCAGAACTAAGCTAGGATTTTTACAGCAGGTGTTTCTACACAGGCAGTTCAAGAATACAGAACCAAGTACACAACACAAACTAAAGTTAGTTAAGCAAACCTGGTTTTAAAAACTTGTAGTATTAGTAGACATGCTTCTCTTAATGTCATTTTATATTACAGAAGTCACCTTACCTCTGGTAAGGACACAATTGGCTCAAAGTGGATATCATCACTATGTACCACCTCATCATCGCTGCCACCTTCATCTTCGTCTGCTTTACGGGCTGTCTCTCCAAACACAGCTGCTCCTGTATTTGCCCACTTGAAGTTTTTATCTACAGAAGAGTTACATTTTAAGCTTTGTGTAGTTGTTTCTTCCTGACAAAGACTTCCAAAAATCTATTGTTAACTGATCAACAGAAACTTTGGTGCACAAAAGGTGTATCACATAGAGCAGAATTCCAGCTGAGTCTGTCTCAGAGATTAGTTTAACTCACCTTTTGAGCCAAAAGCAAAATCTCCAGTGTTTTTGGAAGCCAGATCTGCAAATGACAAGCCTGCAGTATTGCTGAAACCGAACGAGATGACTCTGTTTTCTATGAAATAAGAGAAGAAAGTTTCTCTCTGCCTTAAAGAAAATGCATTTAATGTTAGGCAGTCAGAAGGATAAACTGGAGAAGTCTTCATGGTATTTTTACCTTACAATAAATCTTAAGTTTGCATGACACTTGTCTTAAGTCATAAATTTATCATGTTTGGGGTGTGGGGGATGTGGGGTGTGTGTTTGCTTGTGATTTTTGTTGTTCTTTTTGGGGTTTTAATTTTTTTTAAATGGGAGGTGTGTCAAGACTGTATGACATTTTCAGCACATTACTTCTGTGCAGATTCACATAAGTAACTGCAGTATTTAACAGTGAACTGGAAGTACATCATATATAAATTAAACAGACACTAGCATTGCTCTGTAGCAGCACATTGGAGCCCATCAGAATGTATGTAATTATTCTACTCCCCAATCATGTTTTCAGTAGACTGATACTCATGCTTCTAATTTAGCAGTGATACCACTTCTCTCCAAGGCAACAACTACGTTAGATGAATCTGATCTACAGAAAAGCATACTTACACTCCTACAAAAAACCTGAACATACCACTGACATTACCTTGTGTTGACTCTGAACTCTCCAAATCACTTCTCTTCGTTGACAAATCCACAGGTTTTTCATCAGATCTTGATACATGCACAGTTTCTGTGGTGGAATGTGGTTCTTCATTGTTGGTAGCTGACTGGTCAAGTACTGTCACCTCACTGGCTGGAGTAGGTACTTCTTTACTGGAACAGACTAAGTCGGTTGAGCTTGTAACCTCATTCTCCTGAGATTAATAGAAAAGTAAAGTAATAAGTAAATAGGCCAGAAGGGCCTAGTACTCAAACTAATTCCTCAGGAGACTAAGTACAATTATTTCAGATAAAAAGAACATCAATTAAAAAAAAGTAATTGTGCATCAATGAACATTTTCAGAACGCTTACAGCAAAGACATTGACTTGACAAGAGACTGAAGTACCTTTGAAGTTGCACGCTTTCAAATATTAGGAGTGATTTTACTAGCCAAAGCAGTTCAAGAACAGCTGTACCTTCTTTCTCTGGCAAAGGAACATAAGATCTAAGCTGCTTCTTCAGTGTTGGCAAAGACTTGAGGCATAGCCACAAGAGTCACACTCTTTTTTCTCCACAAATAAAATAATTTTACACATTTAATGACAAAAAACGTTAGTAAAGGTTTAGTTCCTACTTCTGTTTCTTGAACTTCAGCTTCTCTCTGAAAGTCTTCTGGACTGTTGTCCTCACTGTCACTGCTGACACTATGGGGAGATGTAGAAGGAACCTGCAGAGTTTCTGCTTTAACTCCATCCTCAGGAGCTGCTTTCTTTTCTGAAGTAGTAGGATGTTCTCTTTCATTGTTGAATTCATTTTTCCCTATGATATTTTCCACAAAAAAACCCCCAAAAATGTTAGCAGAAAACAGCTGGGCAGGCAGCTACATACTGAAGTAATTATTGGCATGTGTATTATAAAATAACCTCATGATAGTCAGAGCAACTTCAAGAAAGACCTGCAGAGTTTTTTCATACAGCATTACTATTTAAACAGTGGAACTGAAGACTAATTTAACTCCACTCCTGGTGACCAGAATTGGAAATTCATCATAATTGGTTTTCTACTGCTATAAGGCAATTTCTATGAAATGGTTAACTGTTCAACCTTGTATCTACCACTGCTAATAACTTTCTTCAGCATTTGCTCACATTTCAGATGGCTCTATATATACCACCTCTTTCTAACACACGTCCTCAAAAAACCTCCAAACCTCCCTTCCAGAATTGTCTATACCAGATTTTCAGTTATGCAACACTGAAGTCTGAGGCACAGCCAAAGCAGACAAACTCAAGCAGCAAATTCAATTTTCTACACCCATATTTTCAGTACAAAACCAAATTATTTGTAATTGAACGATATTAGCTCATAAGCTTAACAAACTGACTATCAGCAAAAGTAGTAGGTATTCACAGATAAACAACTTGTGTTTTGTAACAGCATGATGCCAAGCTAAATTCTTCATAAAGGGCTCAAGGTAGGAAGAAACTCTGATCTTGTTTAAAGGCCATCTGAAACATACGTTTCTCATTCAGGTGAGAGTTTACTGCTCACTACCAGTTCAATGGGCTTAAAGTCGTATTTTGAGATGCTGCTTTTCTGCTGCCAGCATCAGTGTTTCTATCTCAGGAAACAAAATTATTCTCAGTGTGCCCATGTGATATTCATATTCAAAGACTATTTCAGCACATAAGACATTTTAAGCATTACATTTTAAGACATACCTTTTACAGGATCTTGCGACTTCTTTTTCTTTTCGGAATCACTGGGATACAGTCTTCCGTTAAGTTTCCTCACAGCTGTTTCATAGTCTTCATCTTAAATACAGTAAAAAAGCATTAGATTCTCAAGCATCCTTTAAGTACAGGAAGTCTGTGAAGCTTTTCCAAGTTGCAAGCCTCACACAAGCACATGTGTTATTTTTGCTTATTAAAAGTTCCACAGGTCATCAGTAATCTTCCCCTTCCTATTCCACATCCATATGCTTCAGTGCTACTACCACCTTTTTCAGCCTCAATTATTGCAGATGCAAGGCACAGACAGCTGTAACAATCATGTTCTCAGAAAACACATTTCTCATTGAGTGATTTTATTAAGAATACCACTAAACAGATTGTGATGGAAGACTGAAAATATTTTTTATAAAAGTAAGCAAGCTCAGCTATTTGAGGGAGAGGTCTTCTCCCCATTTTCTCTTTAATTCAATGCTTCAGAATTTCTATTTGACATATCTGCTGCTTAGCACAACATCTAGATATTCCCTGTCTGTCCAGAGACCAACACTTCCCTCAGTGAAGAATCTTGTCCTAATGTCCAATCTGAACTTCCCCTGACAGCTACATTCCATTTTCTTATGTCCTATACCTGGTAACCAGAGAAAGATCAGCACTTCCCCTTCAGCTGCCCACCTTGAGGAAATTGTAGGTCACCTCTCAGCCTTCTCTTCCCCAAGCTAGACCAACCAAACGACCTCAGCTGATCATTAAGTCTGGCCCTCACAGCCTTTTAGCCAAGGAGGTCACCCTCCTCTGCCTACACCCTATTAGTTTGATGTCCTCCTTACACTAAACCACACGGAACTGCACACAGCGCTTGAGATGGGGCCATACCAGTGCAGTGTATCACATCCTTTCCCCACAAAAAACAACACAAACATAAACTTTGGCACTCCTTACCATCATCCTCATCACTCACGTATCCAGGCTTATTCTTGTAACAGAAGAATGTTGAAGGTAGCTTGAGAAAGCCAGCAAGAGCTCTCTGTTCAGGGGTAGGTGTTAACTCATAAACTATTGAGACTTCATCAGATGGAAGACAATCTTCTGATGTTGTCTTCTCAGCTTTTCACAGAAATGGAACAAGATAAGAGTATTTCAGAACAGAAATTAACATTAAACCCATTATTGCAGAACTGAATTGATTCTAAGACCATCATAAATACATTGAAGCCTGTATATTTTCTGTTAATGCATGAGAAGGGGAAAATAAAAAAATCAAAGCTACAGGTTAATAAAACAAAGCATCCTGCTAAAACTTCAGAAATTCTAACCTGCATGTCCAACTACAACTTGGTTTACTGCCTTTAAAACTCAGGAACCAAAACAGGAGCAAGCCTGCATCTTTGTGTTGTTACAAGGATTACTTAACCGTGTTGTCAAACAAAAGACAACTATAGCGAAGAGGGATATTAAGTGTTGTCTACAAGAAGAGCAGTAAAATAACTGAGGCCTGAAAAAAAGCAAAGTGTGGCAGTTTAGGCTGGGTGCCTCCTGTTACTGCCACCTAAGTTACACCTCCAGTGTCCCAAGTGACCAACCCAGTAGGTGGACACAGGAAATGGTGTATTTCACACCCATAATATCCTGCACCCTATGAATCCATCTGCAAAGTCTTTCTCTTCCTCTTTGCTCCAGGGGGAGATGCTCCCTATTGGGTAATGCTAGGGAGTATCTCAAGGCCTCTTAGGCCTTGCTAGGCCTAATGCCAGGAGAAGGGAGGAGGGGAGCAGGGGGAGGGACAGTTTCAGACCTGGTCAGCCTGAGGCTAGCCTAGCAGTAGTGGGGTGGGAAGAAAGAGCCCTGGGGGTTTTGGGGATACCCTCAGGTAGGAAGTGTTAGGCTTCTGGGTGAGCTATAGGGGATTCTGTATGCTTTGGGATTCTTTTGTCACTATGCTTTGTAGCTTCTGTAAAATACTTACTGATTTTCCATTTAAAAACTTTCCATCACTTTTGCAATCCATTTGTGAGAGTGTCATTCTTTTGCCCCTTTCAAGGACAAGAGAGGATGTGCCTGGCCTCAAACCAGGACATAAAGTGATCTACAGTGACACATCCCATTGCATTGCTGAGAAGTGTTTTCAATTGTAGAAGATATTAAACAGCAACCAAACAGAATTTATTTCAGATTACCTATGGAAAATCTGGGGTTTGTTATTAGCTTATCTCAATTTACCTTAATAGCTGTGGCTCTAACTTTTATTGTTGCATAAGGAAAGTAATTTTTATTCACACCTTGTTGAACAACAGAAAAATATCGCTCTTATCCTGTTTTACTAGCTTTTCAAGCAAAGACAAATGCCACTATCAAGTTACTTACATAACTTTTTCTCCTCTCTCCTTCAATATTAAGTTGTCTCTTCCACTTGTACTAAGAAAACAGTGCATAATCAAAGGCCAAAGCTGAAAGCACAGCCTAGAGCAAACTGCAGAAAGACATAGACTGTATGCACAAGCAGAAAGCTTTGGAAACAAAGACTATATCCTCCTCCTTATCTTCCATACTCTCATACCAATTTAAGTGTCATGTATTCTTTGTCTGAGGTTTGTTAGGGTTGGGTTTTAGTGTTGTTTTGAGAGGAGTTTGGGGATAAATGTGTAAAAAAAAACCCAACAACGTTTAAAATTGTAAGAAGGACCCCATAAACACATTAATATCTTTGTGTTGGCTGTTCTACGAACGATTTGATTGCTTTAAGTCAATCTGTCTGTTAATGTTTTCCAGGTTTGAGTTAAACTAGTCAGCAGATTTTTTTTCTAATTAAAAGAAAAGTCAACTTTTGAGATAATACCTGATAAGTTTGTGGCACAATTTAATCAATTGGAACCTAAATCTTCAGCTTGGCCATCAGACTACTGCTCAGTTCCAGAGGAACACCGATTTTCCTCATGCATTTTGATATTCATCATTGTAAGAGGAGACAAGGACAGAACAGTAATGTTTACAGATGTGCTGCTTGATCCTCTGGTACATCTGTTATACTACAATAAATCTGCCATTTAGAAGTAGTTTTGCCACTTGTATCTTCCTGCAGATTATGTTCAACAAAGAATAATAGAATAAAAGCAAAATACAAAGTACCATTTAAAATCTAAGTCTTTTTTCCCAAAACATTCCCTCTCCAACCTTTGGCCTAATTGACTGTCTCTTTGATTGCAAGTTAATCATTTAAGGCAATTATATGTGACAGCATAGCTGAAACTCATTACCAGCATATACAGTCTTGTAGGCTAATCCTTTTTGCTTAGTTTCTTTAAATCTCAATAGCTCTTCTGAGCTTGTATAAAGTAATACATGGTAAAATTCTTGAACAGCAGTTTCTTAAGTTCATAAAATGACAGCTGGCTACAAATGTTTTCACATATTGTCTTAGAATCTTATGCAAAAAACTCACTGATTTAGGAACTAGGAGTAAATCTCGTACAGTATTATAAAGATATGCAGGTATCCTGCATATTAGGATATGTTTCATTCTCCAAGATCAATTAAGCAAGTGTCTCAAGTGGACTAAGCTTGCACAAAGTCAATCACAGAGGTTTAAGTGTATTTAGTGTCACAGCCATTAAAGGTCCCAGCAAAAACCTGCCTTTTTAGGATTAGAATTTTCAAAAACTATCATAAGAAAGCAACCAAAACCAAACCAAAATCTTTCCAAAGTCAGTCAGGTAGATGGCAAAAGGGTGAGAGCTTGCCTTAATATAAACAGTATAAATCTAGGTAGAAGAGCCTGCAACAGATGAGTGGTATAGTCCATCAGCTACCACACAGTCTCTTTCAGTACCATTTGTGCAAAGCAGCTGAGTAAGATAAATACATAGGAAGTAATTTCAGATTAATCCACAAGTAAAATTCTCCATGAAGATGACCCATCTAACACTGCATTAAGATTCAAGTGTTCCAAACATCCCTCTAAGCGATGAAAGGGTTCAACAAAAAGGATTATAACATGTATTTGTGCAATTTGAGAAAACTGAGCAAGAATTTCACTGGCTAAGTCATTTTCTACTCACTCTCCCTACAAGAAAGTTAACTTTTACTTACTCTAAAATGCTGCAACCAGCCTAAACATATCTTCACAGGCAGCTGTAAAGCAAAGAGCCATGCATACATACTACACAGTCTTAAAAGGCGTGTTGTAACAATAAAACTTTCTCCTCAGGAGAAAAAGAAAAATCCACATGGTTAGCATACAGAAGGGGCAAAATAAACAACATTGCCATACACAGCAGCATTTTTCACTTGCATCTTTGATTTTTACTTTTGTTTCAGCCAAGATTAATACTAGGTAGGCCAAAATACTTAGCTAGCCACAATATTTTTCTCATGCATATAAGGCATGTATCAGTGAGTATCTGATGGATGCAAGAGAAAAGCACCAGAGTTTAAACTTCAATGAATGTAACTGATACTGTACCAAGCAACTGACAACTTTGAAATCAAACTTGTAAAGCATTTGTGTATGGAAAGCTCATGACCCGACCAAAGGAAAACTTCATTAGTTTTTATATGCAGATGCAGAACTGCTGAGGTTAGACTTCTTTTGAATGTTGCTGTAACACAACTTGGAAGATGCTCCTCCAAAGATAGCTCCCATGAGAAAGGCTCAGATTAAACTTGGATTGAATACTTTCCAAAGTGATTTGCTATTAAATTCCAAGCTCAAAATCAAGTCACCAAAAAGCTACACTGAAGACAATTACCAACCATAAGTAAACCACTAAGTGTATAATCATTCCTAGTTACCAGAAAAGTAGAAGTGAAGAACAGTCTGAAATACCAGAAAGCCTTCATTTGTTTGTTTGGCTCTTTTAAATACACAAGCACAACTACTGGATATAAAAACAGGATCAACTTGATGTAGCAAAAGTTATTCCATGTATCCTTAGGTGCAGAATGCTTAAACATTTCATATTATGGCTATCAAACCTGAATTGTTAATAGACTCCATGCACAGGGATACTCAAAACCACAGAACAGTTGACTTTAGATCATATGTACAGAAGTTCAGTTCTTTAAATAAAGAACAGCTTTTCTAGTAATACAGTTTTGGGAAAATGGTGTTTGGAATTATATTTTGGCCATATTAAAAATGTAAGATACTATCATGACAATATTCTCTTGTGCAGACTAGAATAAGAATTTGCTTTATAAAGTTATGTTGAACTGTGTAAACTGAGCACGCTTACAGCAAGTACATTTGCAGGAAGAACCATTAGTAACATCTTATAGTGACATATCAAAATATTAACAGTAACAGTTTCAGTTACAGGTTCTGAATCTAAACAAATTGGTTACTACGAAGTTTTCTGACCAGCTAAGGCAAATTTCACAGAATACATGAAATATATGCACTGAAGTAGTAGCTAAAGAGTTGGCTTTCTCATTTCCATGTATTCCTTGCTTTTAATAGTGAGCACAGAATCATGGAATACTTCAGGTTGGAAGGGACCTTTAAAGGTTATCTAATCCAACCATCCCCTATGGACATCTGCAACTCAATGAGGTTGCTCAGAGCCCCATCCAACCTGACTGGGAATGTTTCCAGGGATGGGGCATCTACCACCTCTCTCAGCAACCTGTTCCAGTGTTTCATCACCCTCTTTGTAAAATACTTCCTCATATCTAGTCTAAATCTATCCTCTTTTAGTTTAAAACCGTTATCCCTTGTCCTGTCACAGACAGCTGAAATGACTGTCCCAATCTCTCCTGTAAGGCCCCTTTAAGTATTGAAAGGCCACAGTAAGATCTTCTCCAGACCTTTCTCTTCTCCAGGTTGACCAATCCCAACTCTCTCAGCCTTTCTCATAGGAGAGGTACTCTATCCTCCTGATCATTTTTGTGGCCCTCCTCTGGAACTGCTCCAGCAGGTCTACATCTTTGTGCTGAGCACTCCAAAGTTGGACACAGTACTCCAGATGGTGTCTCAAGTGTGGAGGGAGAGAATCATCTCCTATCTGCTGGCCATGCTACTTTTGATGCAACCAGGTATACAGTTAGCCTTCTGGGTTGCAAGCATGCATGTCCATTAGTACCCTTAAGACCTTCTCCACAGGTCTGCTCTCTTTCCCTTCATCCCCCCACCTGTACTAATACCAAGGATTTCCTTAATCTAGGTGCAGGATGACCTTGCACTTAGCCTTGTTGACCTTCATGAGGTTCACCAAGGCCCAAGCCTCAAGTTTTTTTTAGGTCCCTCTGGAGAGTATCCAGTCCCTCAGGCAAGCCAACTGCACCTCTCAGCTTGGCATATTGTTAACTTGCTGAGGATGCACTTGACCCCATTATTATGGCCTCAGACACTTTCTTGTCCATTGTCACCAGCTCGCCAGTCTTTATCATCAGGGGATTATGTTTCTTTGACCTTCCTTTTCTCACTAATGTACTACAGAAGCCCTTCTTGGCAAGGGACACAGACTACCAAGTTTAGCTCCATCCAAATCTTGGCCTTCCTGACCCCAGCCCTACACCACCAGGCAATATCCTCATACTCTTCCCAGGATATATGTCCTTGCTTCCACCGCCCTTTATTTTTTGATAAGGCAGGTTTCAGCTTTGCAATATCACTCTCTTGCCTTCCATGCCCAATTTTCACTAGTCTATCTGCTTGCTCAGCCTCCATGATGCTCCTTAAACTTTCTACTGTCACAGCTCTGTCACCAGGCTCAGCAAATCATCTGTTTGCTTATACAACACAACTGTTCTCACTGCTGCTACCTCTTACCACTGAAAGGTTCTGGCAATCTCTGCAGTCTGCAACCTGGACTATTGCATGCTTTTGTGGGACCTTCCGTGCCCTCCCATGCAAACAACTACACCATACCCTGGCTCATGCCCTGTTTGCCCATTCTGGTTGTAGCACTCTTAATCACTAGCACTCCCCAGGCTGCTTTTTAGAGGCAAGGGTGGCCCGTGGTTGCTCTTGCAATGCCCAGGCCTCACCAGCCCCTCCCACTAGAATTGCTTCCTGCTGGTGCATGTCTCCACTGCCCTCAGGAAAAGCCACTGCATGCCACTCTGGTGAGGCTGGGCCAGCTCTGAGGAAGCTTCCTTAGCAAACAAAAGCTAGTTTATTACACTGCTCTGGCAATACCCAGCAGTCCTCTGTGGCTCCTGCAAGAGCTGCTAGCTTCTGGCAGGTCTTTCTGCTCACCCTGGTGTTTTCCTACCTCAGGACAAGCTGCTGGCCAGGCCAGCTTCGGAACAGCTTCCCTCAGCAACTGACCAATAATACTGATTATCAGGGAACTGAATTAAACATTTCCTACAGAGAGGCAAAATGCATTCAAGCATTTTACTGGATGACCTGTCTTGAGATCTTCAGGCTTATGTCACTGAAGTCAAAGACCTCAGGCACTACAAGATGCATTCACTAAAAATAATTTCTTTGGAAAAGAGGTATTTTAGAGATCCACTGTGCACATTCAGTAAAACTGTGATGTAGTGCAAGGCAGGTACCATCAGAAAATGAGGCAAACAGAAGCCAAAAGCTTAAACAGGGCCATCCATTGTGCTAGCTCATATTAACATACCAAGGGCTACAGCCATTCTCCAAAAGGACAAATACAGTAGTCAGACACACAATTTTGAGTACTCATCTTGAGCATGCAAGTTAATTATAAAGATTACTGACTCAACTACTTTGCTACAGTTGAGTTACTGTCCATGCCTGCTATAGTGTCCTTCACACACATTCAGTGCAGTATGTAAATACCTTTACTATCAGGTTGCAAGGAAGATGTGCTTGTCCAAAAGGCCATAGGATTAGATTTAAAAAGGCTAAAATTAAACCCTAGAGAAAATAAATTGTTTGGATATAAGTGTTCATTTGGAATTTCAGAATGGTAAACCAGACCTCTCTGTGTACTGGAAGCACCCCACAGTCCTGGAAACTGCATGCATTTCTCTACCTGAGATTATTCAACCCATGTGAACAGACTGTACCTATCATCATCTGCCACATCACTTTATCATAATTTAGTGTATCTTCACACTTCTGAGACTAGCAAGTAAATGCAACAACTATCATCTGATTAAACAGTCTTGCTCTGACAGGCAGCAGCACACAAAGCTGTCAAGTACTCTACCATTAAAATGCTAGTAAATCCCATTCTCCTAAAAGACACTTCAGCACACTACACTGGTTGTGTCACAGCCAGAGCTTCTGCATGCACATCTTTTTCAGGCACTGTCATGAACTGTGTAACTGAGGATGCACTCATATAACCTCTTTCCAGGGTAAGGGAAAAGGCTAATGTTTGGTGTTATTTAAGCTACACATCTAGAACCGCACTGGCAAAGAAGACTTAACAAATTCATATAGAGCAATTTTACAATACCATCTGTTCAATCACACGAATAATTTCAATGTTAGCTAAAGCATCTGTTTTCTCTTCTCACACTTCACCACTCTAGAGAAAAGGCCCAGGTATCAATTCAGCTACCTACTTACATTTCAAAAAAGAAATCCACAGCTCCTTCTTTAAAGCACTTAAGCATGAGAGTCACGTACAGCACTTCAGAGTTACAGCTCCGACCTGAAATCTCCTTGCCAATCAATAAAAATCTATCCTACATCACAATCATTTATATAAAAATTCACTCCTTTAGGTGAAACTTGAGAACTTGTGAAGATGGAGATATCCATGTTAAAACTGAAATAAACTATGTATTTTTGAGACAGAGTAAAAAAATAGCATACAGACTATTTGGTCAAGTTACGCAGTTAAATAAACTGCTAGTTCAGTTGACACTCACCTTTATCCAGAATTCTAAATGAGAAGTTTGAGGCTCCATCTTGTGTTGAAGTAGGCAAGTTGTCTACCTTGCTGTCTAGAGGCTTCTGAGGTGCACTAAAACCTTTTGGTTGTTCAGAAACTTCTTGTTCTTTCTGTGCTTTGTTCGGAGACATTGGACTATGGTGTTCAGTCTTTCTTGGAGGATTAAAACTGAAGCCAAAGAGAGAACTAGTGGCTGAATTATTTCCAAAGGTGAATGTCTTTGACTTTTCATTACTGAAAATGCTCTTGACGGATTCAGATCCAAATACAAATTTTGGAGGAGAAACCACTGTTTTTGTTGGTGTTTCAGAAGTGCTTGACACCTCTGTGACCTCTACAGTTACATCAGAAGTATCATCACCATGGCTGAGGTCAGTTCTTTCTCTAGTAGTTTCTTCTAGGACAGCTACAGCATTTTTGCCACATGGAGATTCCTTTGGTGTATTGGCTCGAGAAGAAAGAGGTGTGATCAATGTCTCTCTCTCTTGGGCATGCTTTGCTTCATCAAAAATTTGCTTAAATGAGTCTGCAACATCTTGCAGTTTGAATCGAACAGCCAGAAGTTCTACTTTCCTTTCCCCATCTGCAAAGTCACATGCAGTCCACACCCATGCTCTGTCAGATCCTTTCATTTGTTGTATATTCATATCTGGTGTTATTCTGTGATTGGCACAGAGTTTCAGTACCTGGTCCCTTCTCATTACTATACGCACTTGTTTGTTGTCATAGTTCTGCAATATCTTAATATCCCCAATACCTCTCTCTTTCCACTGATTTGCATCTTTGTCATATCTGTAGAGTTTAGCTCTGTGACTGAACACAACTTGTTCATTCTCCTCACCACTGGTCACTTCCACAAGATCAGGCAGAGGTACCACAGGTTCAAAATACTGCCCATCTCTCTCTTCCTCTTGAGTAACATCAGAGTCTTCATCTGTGCCTACTGATGTTCTACTCTGGTTCTGTTTAGCAGGAGATTTGGATGGGCTCAAGGCAGATTTAAAACTGAAACTAAAGCCTGTAGTAGAATCTCCAAATCTAAACAGGTTTTTCCTTACAGGGCTGCTTGCAAGAGGTGATGCATATACAGAACTACTTACACTATCATCCAGTGCTTCTTCACGCAAGTCATAATTATCCCATTCAAGAGTAGGCCCAGTACTGTCAGCATGTGGTTTTATAACCAGATCAGAGGTACTGCTGGCACAAACGCCGTTCGCATTTTCCTCTTCTGACAGTTTAGTTTTGTCATCTGTCAGAAATGTTTTGAGATCTTTTAAGCCACTCTTCATCTCTTCTGCTTTCTGTATAAGTTGAGCTGTCCTACCTGTATCAACAAGCTTATGGGGTGTCTGCAGTGGTATATCTAGGAGTAGCCTCTGACATTCTTCAAACCTCTGCTTGAACTCCTCAGCCTGCTCTGGTGTCTTGAATTTTGCTGCCAGATGCTCCAACTTTGCATCACCATCAGAGTAGTCACTGGCCATCCACATCCATGCTTTGTCTGAGCCAGACAGCTGTTTCAAGTTCATTGTTGTTGTTATCCAGTGATTTGCACACACCTTCAGTACCTGCTCACGCCGCATTAATATTCTTACTTTACCATTAACTTCATTTTTAAGAATCTTAAGGTTGCCCACCCCACGTTCTTTCCACTGGCTTGTTTCTGGATCAAACCTGAATAGTTTTACTCTTTGGGAGTATAGCACTTTCTCATCTTCCTCCCCCGTAAATGGTTCTACTTTTTCAGGCATCTGAACTATAGGTTCAAAATGGATATCATCACTGTCCTCTGTCTTATAGACATCATCATCCTTCTCACCATCAGCAGATGTGTTTGCTTTGTGATCCGTTTCAGAATTCTGTGAAGAAAACAGCTTTTCACCTTTACCCAAAAATCCTTTGAAGTTAGGGTCTTTCTTGCCAAACTGGAAGCCTTCCTTAGGAGTACTTTTTGCAAGGTCAGCAAATGTAAAAGTGTTGCTATTCTGCCCCAAAACAAAGTCACCTTTCTCCTTGCTTGCTGTTTCTTGAAATTGCAATTTAATCCCACTGTTGGAAGGCAGTTCCTTTGTGTCTTTTTCATCAATGCTTTTTAAGAAGCCAGTTGTACACTCTTTGGATGGCTCATCTTTCTTAGAAGTATTTTTACTAGACTCCTGTATCCCAAATTTAAATCCATCTGCAGGCACCGGCATTGAAAAGCTAAACCCTTCTTTTGTAGATTTAGCTTCAGTATCAGAAGGAATCTGAAACGTAAATGATGGCGTCTTGCCTTGCTCAGTATGACCAAATTTAAAGCTCTTTTCCAAGAAATCACACTTAAAGCCTGTCCCTGACTGTCCTCCAACAGGTTCAGATAACTTGCTTTTCAAGCCAAAGGAAGTTGATGAAGCATCACCAGTAGGTTTACCGGATGGATTTGGTGTTTGGCAGGCTACACAGGATAGTGAAGAACCTTCATTCCTCACAAAACAAGTAGTACAATCCCACTGCCCTTCCTTTTTACTAAAAAGCCCTTCAAATCCATTTTTCTGTGGCTTACTTGCATCAACAGTGGAACCAAACCTGGGAGCAGGAGATGCCTGAGCAGCAGGTATAGACACATTTGGTTGACTTTGAGAGTTAGGACTCTGACAAGAACAACAGTTCACATCTTTCGCTTCATTTCGGACTAGGCATACAGAGCAGTCCCACTGACCTTCTTTTTTAGCAAAAGCAGCTGCCAAATCATTTTGAGCCTTTGGAGCACTTGACTGGCTGAATGTAAAGGATCTCTCTTGACCAGATACTGCTGTACTAGTTTTGTTTGGATTCTGGCAGGCAACACACTTGGAAGCAGTGGGTTCATTTCTTACTGAGCAAACATCACAGTCCCACTGACCTTCTTTTTTAGCAAAAGCAGCTGCCAAATCATTTTGAGCCTTTGGAGCACTTGACTGGCTGAATGTAAAGGATCTCTCTTGACCAGATACTGCTGTACTAGTTTTGTTTGGATTCTGGCAGGCAACACACTTGGAAGCAGTGGGTTCATTTCTTACTGAGCAAACATCACAGTCCCACTGACCTTCTTTTTTAGAAAAAGCAGACATAAACTTGTCCTGTGCAGTGTTACCACTGGCTTTGAAATCTACAGCTGAGTCTCTGGATGTGTCTGGATTTGGATTTTTACATGATACACAATTCTTTGCAGTTGCTTCATTTGGAACTAAGCACACTTTACACATCCATTGATCCTTCTTCATAAGATGCTGCCCAAAGTCATCAGAAGAATAGGTTTGAAGAGTTTCCTTTCCAAATGAAAAAGTGGTAGGGCCAGACACAGTTGATGTAGCTGGAAGGCTACCTTTGCTATCAGCTTCACTGCTCACCCCTTCTTTTGGGAATGGAAAGACAAAGTTTGGCATCCCAGAAACAGATCTGCTAGGCTCCTTGATGTCCTGATTTGTTTTTTCCCTTGCAGTCCCAGTAGTCTGAGTCACAGATGTGTCAACATTTGATCCTAAGTTTTTCAAAATACTCTGTGCCTCCTCAAACTTACTTTTGAAAAGCATTGCTTCTTCAGGTGTTTTAAATCTAATTGCAAGCTGTTCTGGTTTTGGCAACTCATCTGCATAATCTAAGGCATGCCATACAAATGACCTATCTGATCCAGCATTTGGAGTTAATTTCATGTCAGTATTTATGTAGTGATTTGCACAGATTTTCAGCACTTGGTCTCGTCTCATTAAGAGACGAAACTTGCCAGACACTTTATGCTTCAGTATTTTTACATTTCCAATACCCCTTTCTTTCCATTCTTTAGATTCTGCATCAAAACGGAAGAGCTTGGCTCTGTTGCAGAAGAATTCTTCCTCATCTTCCTCACCTGTCTTCACTTCAATCTTGTCAGGGAGTGGCACCACAGGATCAAAATGAGGACCATCATCATCATCATCTCCACCATGGGTGCTTCCTCCCTCTGTTTCAAGACTTCTATTGGCCAAATCAGAATTTGAAGTCATACATACAGACTTGCTTGATTCTTGGATGCTAAACATATCACTCTTCTCAAACCCCAGGTTTTTATGCGCATTTTGTGGCATGCTTTCCCTAAAAGAGATGCCTGGAGCATGCTTATTGCCAAAATTGAAGACATTTCTCTGGCCATTTGTATGATCACTAACTGGCGTATGTTCAACGTATCTATCATCCTGTAAAGGCTTATCTGATGCCAGAAGACCCAAGAGGCTTTCACTGCTATTAAAAGGTGCATTAGGAGGCTGCGGTGCAACCTTAAGTGAAGAAAAGGTAAAGTCTCCATCATTAGACTTGAAATTAGTGTTGAATTTAAAAGTTGTTGGCTGACTTGGCTGTGCTGGTGTTGGCAGAGGTGGTTTTGATCCTTCTGCTGCTCCTGGTTGTACAAGTTTAGATTTTGGAAATTCTATCACTTTAGATGATTCCACAGGCTTTAAAGTTGGTGGTGCGACTGAAGGCTTTGTGAAATATCCTGGTTCAGGCAACTGTGGATTTGTGCTCGCCTGTGGAATGCTGTAATTGTAATAATCATCACCCCCACGAGGAGAAATTATTCCAGTGGCAGAAGAATCAAAACGTAGAGGTGCACAATACATCTCCTGGGAAAACATACAAGAAGTGTTTTGCAGAGGTGGTGTATGCATCGGTTGTTGATAAGCATATATGTGCTGCTGAGGTGTAAGTCGGTTCATGCCATAGACAGGAGCCTAAAGAAAAAGCAGAAAAACAATTGCTTTGCAGAGGACCAAGTCTCACTGTGCCCACATAATATGCACTCACTTAACAGCAGGGCAATACTTTCATATGAGTTTAAACTAACTTTAACTTAAACTTTTAAGTTTAAGTCTTGAAGCGGATCTGAAAACTAATGTTCAAAAAGTGGCACAAGATGAGTGGGTTGGGTTTTTTGGGTGAAAAAAGCCTTGAAGATCCCATTGTCTTTGGCCATACTACTTTGCAGGGGGAAGGAAGCAGAGAATTATATATACACCCAGTAGGGGGAAAGTGCTAATGTTACAGACATTTTTCTGTCTTTTCCTTCTAAACCCCACACACCAAAAAAACAGCAGAACTATAAATTAGGAGTTTATCCCCAGCAGCTCAAGTTTACCAAATGCTATGTAAGGACTGCCATTACATCCAACTACACACAGAATCAAAAGCAGTTATTTCCAGTAGATCAATGGAAGTAGCTTAAGGGGATAGATTTGTTCTCACCTTTGTTGGTGTTACATTGGCCGCAGCAGTTCTAAGAAGATACTGAGAGTTATAGGCAGGTGACTGGCTATAGTAAACAGATGGGCCAGTGGTAGCAACTGAAAAAGGAACAACAGGAACAGTTTATACTTGATTCTTCTTGTTGTTTTGAAAGGACTCTCCCCAGCAATCAGTTTTGGATTGTAAATCATTAAAACATTTTCTGCATTAATTTTCTAAAGACTTACTTGATTTAGCTAAGCATTTAGATAAAAATTTAGCAGCCATTTACCTGTTAATGGAGCTTCATGAAGATTTTGTGGTCTCTGATAACCCTCTGGCATTGTATCTGTTCCATAGCTTTCAGCAGGCCACCGATGAGATGAAGTGTTTAAGTTGGAATTATTATGTTTCATTTCTTGCATTTCATGCTGTCAAGACAGTGTGCCAATCAGGTGTGTAAGTATATATTACATAGGTATTTGTAGAAGAAAACAAAGAATGATCCCTACCCTTCTACTATTTAAAACATGCTTGACATCAGAAGGGGAAATAAAAAAAAACAACCAACCAAAAAAGGAGGGGGGGAAAAGGGAAAACCAAACAAAACAACAAAACAAAACTACCCACCAAAAATCTAAAATAGAGACAAGTAGATGAGAACCAAGCTTATGAAAGCAGAACTTTCTGCCTTCTGCGTAGTCCTTGGATAGATTGCCTCTGCATCCCTGCCCAATTCCCAAGAAAGTTTTTAAGCAAAAAGATTACTTTAGTGATCAATTCAGGGAAACATTTACAGAAGATAATACCACTGATTTAAATAGTAGTCTAGGAACTGTAAGTTAGCCTATACTATTCTCACCAAAGCCTTAGAGTAACTAAAAGGCTAACTGTTCTTCACTGAATACAGTGACAAAATTATTTACCTTTAAAGCTTCCACTTGCTCACAGATCATCTGAAGTATAGATCTGTGATCTTCTGCCCACCGAGGAGCTTTAGGAGAAAACTAGAAAGAAAACAAACATTGATTTAATCTTGTGCATTTTTCTTCAGACAACAATTCCCTGAAGTAATAATTGGCTAGAGTACCTTGTAACTCTTATTTGGTGAAAGAGAGAACTTAGTTGGTGATGGAGTAGAATGTTTCACCTCTGAATCAGCAGCACTTGAGAGACCATTTCTGAAGGCAGGACTTCCCTCTTCATCATTCTCACCAAGTTCCTGAATCACTGTATCTAGCATTTCCCTCACAGTTTCAATAGACACTGGCAGCTAGAAAGTTATTAGAAACATGTGATGATTGCAATTCTCATTTGGAACAGGACAGACTGCAGTCAGAATGGTGGTTGAACAGTTCACAAGGCTTTCATTACACAAACACCAGGTTTACAACAAAGCACTAAATGTCTTAAGAGTAATACAAGAAAACAATTCACATAAACATGCATGCTACTTTTTCAAACTACCGAACTCCAGAAAAAGATAGTGGCAAAAGTTGTTTGTTTATAGCTTTCATCCAGACTAGTCTGAATACTGCATGATCTGCTAGGTTACAGTAGTTACTCAGTTTTTCAATCCACTGGTATTAAGCAGGTCATTTGTCCTGAGCAAAGAACTAAGTTTACTTGCCTTAATGCAGAGCCTAGCCTTAAAAAAAGCAAGCATAACTGCAGACAGTCTCATTTTGAAACAATAAGCAAGTCCACTGCATTTATCGAAAATGGTTTCAAAAGCAAGAACTACTTACTTTCTCAGTTACTGACACATCTGAGGAGTTTTCCTCAATGATCCGCATTAAATAATGCTTGCTTTTAAGAAGGTAGGTTTTGCGCTGTTCTTGTTCTTCTGGCATGGCATCACTTTCAACGTCTTCTGCCTTCCTTTGGAAGATCTGAAGGACAGGATGCAGATTATTTAGGGTCAGTCAGAAAAATGCAATGTTGGGGTGATGCAATTTATAAACTTACCATGGCAAGATTCCAGTACGAAACCACATTATTAATAGCTTCAAATGCTAACAAAGCATCATCGGTTTTGCCATCAACTGCATCCAACATTGCAAATGCAATACGTGCCTCCTCTTCATATGCTGCAACCTGAAACACCTGCAAAAAATGAAAGACAACTCATACCTAAGAATGGAATGACGCAAGTATTATTGGGTTTTTCTTTTAAAAGTGTTTTCCTGTAATATAGGAAGTTGGTACTAAGGGTGTTCAGGCCTTCCAATCATGTACACAACTTTGAAGAATCAAGTTGTAAGGAGAGATTCCCTGCCCTGCTCTCTATCAGACACCTATACTACCAAATCTCATCATAAACAGTTTTACAGTAATAACAAAATGCCATGTACAATGCACAAAAAAATCCCATGATGTAAGTTTTTGATGTAGACACTCTGAGATCTGTGGGAACACCAGTTACGAGTGGTGTGAGCAATCTGGCAGTTCAGGCCTGGAGCCTGACATGGTGGTAGGCCATGCTCAGCGTAAGTGCAGAGCCAGCTACCAGTATGCCAAAACAGTGCTGTGCCTGCAGCACTGTAACTAAAACGAGACGCTGGTAGCTAGAAACATAGTGAGTTATCTTGGGACAACAGGACATACACCTGCATCAACAAACCTCACGTGTCATCCATAGTTGGACCAATAATCTACAATAGTGTGATGTGTGGTCACTCATAGGGGACCAATGAGTCCATGCCAACAAGGCACACCAAGGTTATATAAATTGTAGCAGTTTCCTTGCTACGCACTTCTTTTTCTGCCTGTCTCCTGTCCTTCCATGCTTTACTGTGCCATGCTTTCACCATAGGCCTGAGCCACAGGCCTGCAATGCTGGAACAATAAAGGATCAATACCCGATCATATTGGTCAGCCGTATTGATTCCAAGTACCTCCGTCATCACCATATCTGGCTAAATCTGGCGCCCCACGCTGGGCACCAGATTTAGCAACGAAGGAGAATGGAGTCAATACATCTGATCAAGTATTGTCCTTTATTGCTTCAGTATTGCAGGCCCATGGCTTAGGGCTATGGTGAAAGCATGGTACAGAGCAGACAGAGCTGACAGGCTAGTAAGAAAAGCATGGAGGAAAGTGCGCAGTAAGAAAACCCTTAGAACTTATATCAACTCAGAGGGCATTGCTGGCATGGCTTCATTGGCCCCTCACGAGTGACCACACACTATTACTATAGATTATTGGTTAAACCAGTACTAACACGCAAGATTGTTGATGCACATGTGTGTCCTGTTATTCTGAGATAACTCTGTGTTTATAGCTACCGGTGTCCTGCTTTGGTTACACGGTGCAGGCACAGCACTATTCTGCTATGCTGCTAGCTACTTCTGCACCCGTGCTGGACACGGCCTACCACCACGTCAGGCTCCAGGCCTACACTGCCAGATTGCTCTCACTGCTTATTGCAACCATTACCACAGAGATCAGCTTTGGCTTCATCAATCTGTACCTGAATGTCTACACTGTGGAAGTGTTTGAAGAGTGGATCAGTAGGTTCAGGAATACTCCTCCTCTTTTTGATAGTTTCCAGCATAGGCAAAACTTTCTTCCAGTAGTAGACACTTCGTCCAATGTATTCCTTCTGGTCATAGAAAGAGTTAAGGCTAATGCCCTGATGAAGAGAAGGGAACAGAAGCACATGTTATTTCAGTGAATTCAAGGAAAAAAAAGTTACTTCTTGAAAAGTTCCAGGAGTACTTCTCTGATACTTGAGATACACCTTAGGGAGTTTCTCTCAAGAGCCATGTAAAGTAACATATAGAAAACAGCACTACAGTCTAAGACAGAGTACTTTATAGGGCGACTACAGAGACTTTTGCCAGACAAAACCAGCAGATCCCAATAATATGCTCTTAACTGATTATTTCCCCATTCCCAGCTTGTTTGTAGTTTGGCAAATAAGAAGCACATTTAGAAATAATCTCAGCTTACTGTTTTTTGCAGACTTTTTGCCCAGTGAATAATTAAGGCAGGTTGAAGGCCATGCTTGTCTAGTGTTCGCAGAATACTTATTCCATGCTGTACAGTAAGTCTCAGTTTTGCTGCTGTTCCTGGTCTACATATCAGAAGAAACATTCCTTGATTAGCATTCTCTTATTTTTCAGTCTGTTCACATGTCATTTCTCTGATGAACATAGCCAGCAGTTTTGGTCGTAACATGCATTGGTAGAACTAAAAATTCTATTTCCAGAAGTCTATCATATGTATCAAGTCCCCAGTATACAAAACTTCAAACATATCAAGAAAAATATAATTTTACAAGAACATACTGGGAACCAATCCAAGCTGCTGCAGCAGAAGCTGCCTAAAAATGTAGTTAAACAAACTATGAGTCTTACGTTGTTTTTCTCTGAATAAGAGCACGAGCAGCATCCCACCAGGATCTTTGCTTTTCAGTAAAGAGCTGTTTGCACACTGGCAATGGTAAGAATTGAGGCTGATGTGCACTGTATTGAGAATTAAACTTCTCTTGTAACTGTAAGTTGCTAGTGAATACCACTGCAAGCAGGAACACCTGTTTAAAAAAAAAAAGGATAAAATGTATTCAATACCAAAAAGCTTAGATTGTACACTATATTTAAAAACTTACTAAGTTTACTTACTTCAAGGTCCAATAGACAAATGGATTCAGGAGCATCTGTCTCAAGTCTTGATGTTTCTTGGGGCAGGTGAAAAAGCTGTTTTAACCATTTGCGTATGGGGGGTAAAACTGACATCGAGTTCCAGCGCAAGCCAAGCCACACAAGGTGCTGGAGACTGCCATTGTGCATACGAACAGCACCTATGCAAAAAAAAGAATTAACTGGATGCACAGATTAGCTTCTACAAGTCAGCAAGATTTGTTGTGTCTAATCAGAGTCTGGTTTCACATTTCACTCTCAGAGCAGCCAAAGAACTGTAATATTACAAGCACCAAGATTCTAACTTTCACTTACAAAAGATTAAGCTTCAACTTAGCCAAATATATCATATAGACAGTTCTTCTGAGTGCTCAAACCATCAACTCCCTAAGCTTCTAAAAGGGGGTCACTCTACAATTTCCTTCACTTCTGTGCTCACCATATTCATTTTAACAGGCAACTATTTTTACCAAAGCTATTTTCTTCTCCAATTTTTTTTAAGAGAAGTGCTTCTTTACTTTGCAATGAAGTCTAAGTCTTACCTAGGAGATTAGAACGACTTTGGACAGCTATTCCAGGTATGTCTTTTGTTGTAATACAAAGTATTTGAAGAACTTTTGATGTAGAAAGTTGTGCTGAGTTTCACAATTTCTTACCAATATCATATTTATGAAGTTCCACTTGCACTGGGGCTTGAGTACTGGTATTTCCAATGTCATCCGTGCCAATAAAAGATCTCTCTCTAGAAGCTCCACTCTCAAATAGGCTATCAAACAACGTAAATAAACCACTCTGATTTGCAAATGATTCCACAATCTCTTTAAAGAAGTCCTGCTTGCCATGGCTTAAGTTCAGCAGCATATGACCTAGAAAACAAAAATATCACTTGACATAAAACTGTTAGCAAAAATAAAGAAAATATCTGATACACTGCACTGCTCTTGTTCCCGAAAGCTGGGCACGAATAAGGATTTCCTTTTATGAACCCTACAGGTTAAGTTATTCTTTCTCCCTGGTAATTAGATCAGTGTATCGGCACATTGGCTTTCCAAGCTCTTACTGACAAGAATCTCAAGCCATGGGTAAATGCGGTTCTTTGTGAAAACAAAGCCATCTTTGTATTATTACTCTCCTAGAGGCATTGCAACTGTCCTGAAAATAAGTAGCTGTAACACAAGTAGAAGTCTCTTATTCAAATCCAATCTGAAACACTTGAACCTCATGCCTAGTGTGCCTCTTTTCACATTTAGAACGTGCAAGAGTCTATAAACTGAAAAAATGTCTATCATTAGCAGCAAAAAGAGCAAAGTTGATGAAGAGGGAAGCAGTAGTATTTTCTTTTCCTGTTGGGGCTAACAATACTTGCAAAGTACTATATCAGGCAAAAAGCCGTTTACAGTAGATAAATAGACCACACAAGTTAAATTCTATCTTAGCATGTTAGAGAGGCAAAGAGGAAGTGAAACACCCTCACAGACACTTTAAAAAATGAGAATGTGCACTAACAGCATGATAAAAAGGAAATACCAGGTCTCAGGATAAAATTGCTGTTTTATGTATGTAGTCAGACTCTAGAAGATTTTTATCACAATCTGAAATATTAACACTGCATTTCAAGATAATGCTATGTTCTTTAACAAACCACTCAGCCTTTAAAGTAGCTACACAGCTGTATTTTAGGTTTTTGGGTTTTTTTACCAGACTGGCTTTTTCGATCACAGGCCAACACTTCTAGCATATCTTGTCCAGTTTGATCCCCCTTTATTAGCTTTGACTTTGGTTTAGGAACCTGGTAAAGTAAGGAGAAATTTGTTACAGCTTTTTCTCAGTAATAGAGGATCATTTAAATTAGTCCTAAGAATTAGGAAAGAAGCTTTTTAGCATTATAAAACTACAGGACTTAAAAAAACCCACGATTTAATATGAAATCACAATGTCACATCCTGGACAGGGGAGGTGGGGAGTGTCATGGAACCCACCCAAAACATACACAATCCCACAGTGGGCAATTACAGCTATTGAAAGCAACATTAAGTGAACATGAGAGGAAACATTACATCTGGAAAGCAAGTGGTGACAAAGACAACAATCAATTTTATTTCATAAGGCAAAAAATTATGCTTGTTTTTTCACTTCTGTTCTCTATGCAACAAGTATGGGAACTATACAGTTCATCCCCTTCCCTCCCTATAGCAATAAGCCTAACACTCAACACGTGTGCAGCTGTATTACAGAAAAAGGAATATACTGTAGGAAATAAAAGGCTTAGTGAGTTTAAGGGAAATAGCTGAAGATACTTTTGCCTTATTCAAGTTGTTTGAAAACTTTTAAAGAATTACAAAAGAACAGGGTTTGGTGAATGAGAAGGAAGCCTTTCCTTAGGCACACAAACACTAATTCATCTCAGGAATACAGTTCAGCACATGTACAGCAAGAACATTTCACAAACTAAAAGGTATAAACTGAAAAATTACTTACCTGGAAGCTTATCAGATAACACAATGCTGCTAGTTCACACACAGCTCTCCACTGTGCCTCATTGTGCTGGGCCATTTTCAGCAGCAAAGTTCCAGCATGCATGTATAGCTGTCCTTTCATTTCCACAAAGGTCCGAGACAACTCATCAGCCCCATTCACATACGGTTTCACTGACTGAAGCACACGATCAAAACTAAAATGCAGAGAAGACTCATTCTAAACAGTGCCCTGGTAAAAGCTATAGCAGATGATTTTGGTTAACATTTAACATGAATCAAGTAACTCCAGGAATCAATGGTTAGAACCGCTTTTGTTGCATAAACCAAACTTGCACTAAAAATAACCAGTTTCAAACTCCCAAAGCTTACTGGAAGCAAAATATAATAAATACTACCTAGATATTTACAGTCCTTTTTGGCGTATCTTACAATAGCTGGTTTCAAAAGTATACTCCCAAACTACATGGGTAAACTTGCTCTCTACAGCAGATTCAGAGACATGCATGAAGCACTTGTCACTTTGCTTTACTATTTCCTTTGCTTATCAGAAAGGCTCAGAATACAGGTAGACAGGATCCTCAGAAACAAAACATACTGTAGATAATTTGAGTAAGTGTAGACTAGTATACAACCCCCACTCATGAGAGGCTTTCCAGAGTACAGTTAAAATACTCTTTCAGTTGCCTGACAGAACTACAATGGCTGTTAGCAGTGCCATGACCTTGTATTGCTCTAATAAAATCACAACAAAAAACCCATAACAATTTTAGTCAATAACAGAGAAGAGAAAATAAAGTACATCTGAGCATTAAGTATTCCTCAACCACTGTTTGTATTACCTCAAATACTAATTCAAGATTAACAGACTGAAGAATATTGTTTTACAAGAGGCATAACAGCCATTGCATAATTAAGGAACAAAGGTAAGTCAATAAAAAACAGTAAGAAAGGGAAGATAACAGAAGTAACACAGACCTTAATATATTGACTACAAACACTGTTTTGTAGTACTAAGTGCACCACAGATTAAATGCCTTGAAGTCAGCTGATTTAGCTGATCCTGCAACATCAACATTTATCCTGAAGGAGTGTTCTTCCATCAAGTGGCTTCCTCCCTCCCAACTGTACTATATACATAAAGTTCTTAACTATTTCAGCATGCTTTGTGTTTATTTAGACCAAAATGATCAGGACAAAGCTGATCCGTAAGAGGTAGTTTTGACTTTTCCTCTTGTTGTTGTTGGGTGGCCTGGTGGTGGTTTGGTTTTCTTTCCCCCACTTCTCTGGAAAATCTGAATTGGTCAACTGCTAAAATACAGAACTCTTACTGAAAGGAAAGAAGGTACAAAGTTAATTGATTCAGGATCAGTAAGTCTTCTTCATAGCTGCATACTGACTATTCAAACAAGGCTTGCATGTCTACAAAAGACATCCTGAGGTTCAAACCCAGTAAAAATCAATGAATAGTAAGAAAAAAATAACAATTATTAGAGACTTTTTAACAGGAAAGTTAAAATAGTACCTTTCAAGTGTCTCTCTGCATTCCTGAACATCTCTAGAAGCAAGTGTCATTTTGACAAAGCTGGAATAGGCCAGCAGATAATCTTTCCTGATAGCTCTCCAGTTATTTTTATCAGACTCCAAGTCTTGCAAAGATTCCAGATATTCCTAAAGAAGAAAGTTCATCACAGGATAAGGAACAGTCATCCTTCCATGAAGGCAAGGGCAGCACTTCTCCAAAACACATTAGTAGCATTTACTGCATAATCCAGTTTCATAGGTGAGATCTTAACATATTCTTCAGCAGCAAAGTTCCAGAGAACTATTTGCCTGAGCAATTTTATCCCTAATGGAACTGCTGTATCTAACTCAGCTTTTGAAGTTAGAAACTCAATCGTTCTATAAGGTTAAACTTTAATGAGAAAATTCCAATTTAAAAAAACCAAGAAGTATTTTGTAATTCCACTGGTTTCAGTAGACTTGCATTTGAAGGAGATAAATCACTTGAGAAACAGCTCTCAGAGTAATGATACTAAGAGAAATAGACCAGTTAAAAAGATAGGGAAGACTATCACAGGATCAAAATATGATTAAACACCTCAAGTGTCTCTACAACACAGGAACACCATTCCAAGCTTGACTGTAAAGGTATTTTCTTCTCTGCTTCCTGACAATGAAGCACAGCATCTTTTAATCTATTATTTGAACGGTAGAGTGCAACTAGTCTGATATTTATGTAGACATCATCTGGTCTTGCATAAAGTTCTGCTTGAATCAAGTCAAAAAGCTGATTCCGTCCATCTTCACCTTTACAATCCAGTAACTGCTCCTGTTAAGCATGAAGGCAACATGTTAATATTTCATTTCCCACATGAGCCTTTCAAACAACTACAGTACTAAACTACTCCACTACATAGACTCAAAACTACACTACTCTTAAAAGCTTTCAGATATTACATGAAGTTTGCTGAAATATTTTTACATGGAGATAGCTATCAAAATCCTCAGAAGAATTTGTCCCTTACCAATTTTAAGTAATGTTTGTCAAACTTTGTTTTCAATGACGGTATACACTGCCACAGACTACTTTGCATAAGGAAAAACCAATACAAACCACACATCTTAAAACTCCCATGTGCCTGTTGCCTACCTACACAAAATTAGTACACCTGTGTAAAAGTGAGACTGCATGACTGACAGCCATTTACACAGTATTTGAGAATTACAGCATTTCTCACATTCTGCAAAAGTGATCATAATACAGCTTTAAAAACAAAAGATCAGTGCAGAGTAAGAAAGTCTGAGTTTACATTCCTGCAAATGACAAAACAAAGATAATGCAGTGTTTATCTAGTCTTAACTTCTCAGATATGACAACTAATAGTTTCTCGGCATTTTTTAAGTGGGTTAACCTTGAAACATTAAAAAGTGAATGAAAGCCTGTAGATGCATCTTTCTTGAAAGCTAGACAAAAATGTCAAGACTGCAAAGAAAGTTGTATCTCAGATTTCATGTTAAAGATTCTGAAACAATCCAGCCAGGAAGAGTTGTGTGTAAAACAACATACAAAGAGCACTGCAATCAGATGCTGAAAGTTTCCTTAAGCCATTGAACATAAGTAATTTGGAATTTACCTTCAACCTGTAAACAGCAGGACTCCCAGGGAAGAGCTTAGCAGCTCTCTCAACCCAGTACTTTGCCCTTCCATCAGTAACATCATTATTGCACAGTAACTCGGCAATCTTCAAGACAAGATCTTTCTGTGTTGGGTTCAACTCCACCGAACGCTAGTTTTCCATTGGGCACAAAGGAGACAAAAAAAGGTCAGTCGATTTTACAATCCATATATAACAGGAAAGAGTTAACCCTCACACAAATGAGGCCAGCTACCCAGATTAGATAGATCTATCAATATAGAATATATTAAGAAAAGCCTTTCTAAGTGCCACCACTGGTTTACAGCATTCCAGACAACTGCTGGAATTCAGAAGCACATAAACCAAAACAATGCAAAAGCCAGCTCCTCTGCACCTACCACTAGCTATTAGCTACACAGGCAGTACAACTACCTCTAGTCTACCCAGACACAGACACTTCTGAAAACGCAGTCAAGACAGCCAGTTTAACACGTGTGATAGCATTTCCTGGAGTTGTGTTGGCGACCAAACTTCTGAGCACATCATCTGCCTCTCCAAAACCAGACGGAGAATTTGACATTTGTAGGATAGCCTAATCTAGATGAGCTCTATCCTGCCATTCTGCCCCTGCTCCCACCAAAACTAACAAGCAAAAAACCATAACAGGACTACAGTCTCCCAGTAGCAACTAGACTTCTATTGTCATCAACCCACATTATGGAATTCTACAACAGCCACAAATCCATAACCCAAAAGGCAATGTATGGCATAGGAAGAATTTAACAGCAGGAAGCAGAAAGATCAAGTCCCAAACAAAAAATGAAGAAACTACTGAAGCAAGTGACATCAAGTGACGATGCAGTGCTATGTATGCTTTCCATTGCCAAAGGTGTATAAATAATGCCATTTTCCCAGGAACACATTTTCTTCTATAGGTTTGAGAATGTCCAGAACAGAAGGATTTTAGAAGTCAATTTACAAAAGAGTAATAGAGCATAGTACTTACCTTGTAACATCCAAAAGCTTTTTCTATGTTATCCTCAGCTTCATAAATTTGTCCAAGAAATCTGTGTGCTTTGGGATCTCGCTCCTGCACATTGAGGTATGTAGATATATATCTATGGAGGGGGAAAAAAGTCAGTTATTTGACCAATGTTTTTCAACAGTACTCCTCTCCTTCCTGAGCTATAACAACCTAATGTCACGCGTTCAATTGAATCTGCTGATGAGTACTTCCCTCCCATCTGTGTGTGGAGGGTTGTTTGTGAAAGCAAACTGTGTTAAACCACTACACTTACCCTGCTAGGCATATTTTGTTCTAGATAACTTTCCGGACCTTAAAGTGAGAAATAATATTGTTTTATATATACAGATACTACTTAATGGCTAGCAAGTATTTCTGTTTAAAAAAAAAAAGAAGGCAGTAGTTCACAGAAACAGTAAGACCTATAAAACACAATGAGGAAATAAGAGCCATTCCAAACAGGTAAGTTTTTCAGTATCTTGTAACTAATCTTCTTTAAAGTTGCTGTTTCATAAAGATTTAAAGGTTTAATATCCACATCTTTAAACAGCATGACACCGATCTTGGTTTCTCTGGTAAACTTCATATTAATTTAGCTTTCTCTGACACTTCATAGAATAGAAAAATAACACAAACACCATACATCAATGCATGTTACCTCTTAGCAAGTTCATACTCTTTTATTTCAAAATACAGCTTCGCGAAGAGGAATCCTTTCATTGATTTCTGAAGAAAAAAAACATGGGCGACATATTTTAGCCATACAGTACTTCAAAAGTAATTCAGTGATCTTTCAATAATGCAAAATGCTTTAAAATGACTGAATCTGACAACTAGTTATTTGATTCAAATCCATTCCTCACCTTTAAGAGTTTGTTTTTCAAAGATGCAGGATTAAGAATTAATAACATTTCTCCTATAATTAGCAAACGCTACTAGGCAATATAGCGATTACAAGCGAAGCAAGCAACAAACTCTTATACATGTGGTATTTCATAAATGCTTCTCATTAAAGTGAGTGAAAGAATGGGATCAGTTTCAGTATAGCAAAGGAAAAAACCCAACTTCAAACCAAGAGTGTCATTCGCAGGCGCTGTAGCATGCTATCAGACAGTACTGTTTAAACATCCGTATGGAAAAAGCAATCTCTACCCATGTCACTCTCAGTTTGGGTAAGAAGTGTATTTATGCAGTTTATTTCTGATGTCAGTCTAAGGTAACTTGAACAGACACATTTTATAGATGAAAGGTGAAACATCTCCTAAAAGTAATTTTTTGGGGGATAGAACAAGGAAGCAACAGAGACAAAATAAATAGACAAAAAGTGGGCAGAGGGCAAGAGGGTGGAAAGAGGGGAGGAGGAAAAGGGTGAAAGGAACAAGCTGAAGAACTTGCTATGTCACAGGCAAAAAAATTAAGGCAGATGTAAACCAAACACATTTAACACTTGAGCTCCCAGTATCAGTCCAAAAACCTATTTTGCTTGTGAACCCCTCAAAATGCTGGCAATACTTACATCTATGACTCAAAATATGCAGATTTAAAAAGCGTTTTAGTTACTAGTTTCCCCCTCTCTCCCACCTGTACTATTCCTGCAAAATTTTAAATAGTGGTTTAGAAAGCAGGCCTACTAAGGCACTTCACATTATCAGTCTATTTTAGAAGTATGTTAGAAAAAGGAAACATTGAAACACGTCAGAGTGGAATCACACTTGGCATCTCCTTTTAAACGTGTGTGAAAAGAAACCTCAAGGTACACGCTTTGCAGCTTTCTAAGTGGCTCGCCTCCATCCCAAATCAACACAATAAGAAAACCAGTAACTATTTCCACCGTTGACTATACTATATAATTAGTTGTAAGCACTAGGTAAAATCCCACCCTGCTAAATATATGCCAGCTGGCCTTAAGCACAAGAGAAGGGGAGGAATTTTTTTAGTTTGTGTCCAAGAGGAATATCACAACAACTGAAAAACACCTCCGATTCTAACAGATGTACTGGACATTGTCTAGCCTACACGGTACCCAAGCCAATTAAAGTCACAGGATAACGTTGTTACTGTTGGGAAAGGTACAAATGATGATGTTGTACACAGGCCCTGCATAAAGGCCCTGCTGCATAATGGTGAACATGGATGCAGTCACATTGCACAACACACTGATGAGTATTCTACCTCTGCAATAAAATCCTTTCAAAACAGTAGAACAGGGTATTTCAGGATTAAATAGCTCTCATGAATTGTAACAGACTGCTCAATCTGTACACCATTTCCCACCCTCTCTCACAGCAGCTTCCCGTACTTCACTCGACTTGAAAAACCCCCGAGTTTACTGACTCAGAAATACGCCAGAGACAACTTCCTCGTACGACTAGGGATGAGGAAGTGCAGAACAGACTAAGCCCCGGCACGGCGGGGCCCGACACAGTGAGGGAAGCCAGCCACGGTACACAGAGATAGTCGCCGGGCCCCTATCGGTGCGGCAGGAGCAGCGAGGCTCCTGCGCGGGAAGCCGCCGCCCCTCCGAAACCGAGGAAGGGCCGCCGCTGCGGCCCACACGAGCTGCTTCTGAAGCCTGGCGCTATGAGCCGTGGGAAACGGCCCCACCACAGGCCCCACCGAGCCAAGCCAGGCCGGGCGGCCGCGAGCAGCCACAACTGAGCGGCGTGGACGAGAAGGACAAGGCCGCGGAAGGTCCGTTGGCAGCTCCCGACAGGGCCCGACGCCGGCATCGCTTACCTCTCTGGGAGAAGATGCGGCTGCCTGCACAGAGGCGACGTACCGCTCCACTTCGGGCTTCGTACGCCGCATCATGGCGCCACGGCGGGGGCCGCACCCGGCCTCCCTCCAGACAGAGCGCCTTGCCCGCCGGCCTTCGCAGGGGAGGGATGGAGGAAGCGGCGGCCGTCGCGCGTTACGCAACTTCCCGCGCAACCGCACAGAACACCGAAACGCCACCAGCCGCCCCGCTAGCGGCCCCTTCCCTCTGCAGGGCGGGGCCTCGTCCGCCCTCGCGCATGCGCCCGTGGGAAGGCCGGGAGCGGGAGCGCGCTGCTGCTGCTGAGGGGAGGGCTGGCGGGGGGTGGGGCCTAAAACTATAGACTCATTAACGGGGGGAAAGACCTCTAAGTACGTCAAATGCAACTGTCAACCCAACACCGCCGTGGCCCCTAAACCGTGCGCCAAAATAGCACGGCTACACGGTTTTTGAGCACCTCCAGAGACACTCCACCACTTCCCTGGGCAAAAGGAAGAGAGATGGCAACGGGACCGGTCCCGTCTAGGGCCGATTCCCGTGCCGCGCCGGTGACGGACATCCTGTTCCCGTGCGCCGCCAGGCCGTTCGCCAGAGCCAGGCGCGGATGAAGGGGGCAGGGTACCCAAGTGGACTGGCAGGGACCGGTAAGATGAGCGAGGCAGGGGGAGGAGCAACGCTTAAGGGTTGTCAGCCTCCATAGGAAGCCAAGCTGCCTTGGCTTTGTGTCCTTGTAAATTTTAAGGGGGAAATGGCCACTGCAGCCTTGTTACTAGACCAGATTCCATTTGTGTGTGGGCTTTACGTTATCACAGAACGTTTTCCTGTGTGCAAAATCTAAATTCAGCACTTTCGTTGAAAGATTATGCAATCATGGAATGGTTTGGGTTGGAATGGTCTTTCAAGACCACGTCAGGACCACTGGGCTCTGTCTTTGAAGAAGCATCATTAAAAAGTTCTCCCATTTTAAATCTCAAGCAACCCATGGACAGCCATACAATTCCTGCTACACTCCCAAAATACTGGTATCTCCAGAACTCTTACCATCTTTGTCAGAAAGGGAAAAAAAACTAACCAACCAAACACACAAAAAACCACAAACACCACCCACCAAACCACACCCATCAAAAGCACCAACCCAGCATCTAATCCCCTGACTGAAAGAATTAACCCTCTTTTATTAATGGTGATTCATGCAGACATTCAAATTAATTCTCCAAGAAGAAAGGGTATCTATTTTTAAGTACTTTATTTAATACTATGTCTATAACCAAGGTTGCCAAACAATTTATCAGCACATGCCAGGCTGCATAACAGAAGCCTTGGTGCTAGTGCAGAGGACAATGCTGGAGTGGGCTCACTAGCAGAAGTTACTGCTCTTCAGTTGATGAGGAGGCATGGAAAGTTGCCTTCATACAGATGAGATTCAGTGCCTTGACACTGGTTACCATCTTTCACCCATGACTGTAGCAGCACCCAGCATGTTGTCACCAGACCAGGAAAGCAGCTAACCAGGAAGAAATTGCGTCTAGTGATATCCCTGCACCCTGACTGCTGAGTTCAGCTCACTACCTACCTGTTGGAACAGAGTACAGGGCTTGCCAATGCCGGCAGCAGAAAAGCCTTAGGCACAGCTTCTCCACTACAGCTGCATTCATTGGGTTTTCTGAAGTGCTCTCTAACTGTTAGTCTAAGCAGGGGCTCCTAAAGGAATCTCTTTTGCCCATGCATGATTAATCCTATGCACCAGAAAGGGGCAAAGCTTCCCAGGCATCCGTTCCCACATTCCAGGCTCACAGCCTTCTTTGCGAGACCTAGTAGGGGTCATGGGTAGAAAAACAATAAACTCTGCCTCTTTCAGGAAAGTATGTGCAGGTATACAAAATATCTTTAATTGTGACAGGCCAGGAAGTGTGCTTCAGCACCAGGGCCTGTAATTGTCCAGGCTGCCTAATTGCCAGCTTACTCATTGGCTCTATTTTGCAACTGCTTTTAATTAAGTCTCTTCATGACAATGTCCAGGGGTATTATTTCTATGGCAGTTCACCTCAAAGACAACTCCCAAATCAGTTGTATGGGTTTGGGGAACCTTCCAATGGAGACAGGACTTGAACAAAAGTAGAATTTCAGCATGGGGGTGATTAAATATTGGAACATATTGCCCACTAAAGTCTGAGAAATCTCCCTTGAGATAGATACTCACAGCTCTGCTGAACAAGACTTTCAGTGCTGATCCAGCTTTGAAATTAGATCTGCTTTGAGCAGATGGTTGAAGTAGCTAAGCTCTAGTAGTTTATTCCAACCAACGTTTTTCCATGATTCAGGAATGGTCAGGCTTTGAACCCTTAAGTATCCTCAGATGCTCTTAGCACCACACATGCTCATGTTCATCAAATAAAACCTGCTGCCTTGGTGAACTTTAGCACAGCATTGGCCATCAGCAACCTGGAAACAGAAAAAAAACCCCTCCTGTGTTAGGGCTACTGGGATACCAGAGTTGACAGGAGGCCTGTGACAGCATTAGCCACTGTTGTAGATGGATGTAACCCCAAGCAATGTGGATGTGAGTCAGGTCTTGCAGTTTAGCCTCAGTTAAGGGCACTTCCCAACTCTTTGAGCATAAGGCTGTGCATACACAGACTGAAAGAAAATAAGTACTGTCAGTATAACATGAAAAACTTAGAACAAGAAGTAAATTACAGTTTAAAGGAAGCATTGATGAGTATGCTTTACTCAATGCATGGCACAGTCCAAAACCCCAACAGGGCCACGATGCTAGTTATGTAAATGTTTTCTGGGGACATGTTAAGCACAGTCAGGACTGCCTTCAGTTACTGAACTGCTGTGGCATTCAATAACTATGTAGGATAAAATAGCCCCAAAATACCCTACTTAGCACCAAACTTGAAGTTTGGGGCAACGGTTTCATTACAGTCAAAGGAGGAGATTAAAAATTATAGGAAGGTGTATGTTTTAAATACAGACAAGATACTTTCTTTAGGAAATGCTAGCAACTATGTCAATTCAGAAAATGTCCATGAGAACCAAACTGTTCTTGTGAGAAAATACTGGAAGATTGGAGAGAAGGATTATAAACATGCTCCAGTCACTTGCAGCACATAGATAATTCTAATTGTTTCTGTCTTGGTGTGTTTGACAAACAGAACATCTGTGTTCAGACAACACAGATAACGCTTTATACAGTGTGCCTGAGGTTCTTGCCCTGCTGTGTGAGAGATGAAAGCACAGGGGCAAACTATGGCTGCAGAAGTCCCTGATATACAGGCAAAAGCAGCAGGGTCCAAAGCTTTTTTTTGCTCTCTATCAAGGACCAAGCTCTGCAGTGCCTGCTCCTCACTGTGTGCCTCTGCCTGGGTGCTGCTGCAGAGGTCCCCTGGTTTGCGAGCTCTAAAGAATATATTTATTACTGTTTGCATTTCAGTCACAGTTTTGTAGCTGTTCTCACATCCTGCCTGTTCTGGCTCACACATTTCTTTATGAAGCAAACTGCACTTTCTGTTATAAACCCAAGAACTAACTATAGTGGGATATTTAGGAAAAGCTTGTCTCCTTTAAATCAGGATAATAAGGAAGTATTTACATACAGCCACAGATAAAGGCATAGGGAACCAAGACAGTCTAGTTGCTTTCTCCCCCTTCTCAGGTACTCATTTAAGAGATGTGATAAGAGGTTTAATAACACAGCCTTTATTGATGACATTGGAAAGCAGACATTTTAAAGCAACTGATCTTTCACAAACATGAAAAAAAAGTTCCTATCATGTAATTACATAAAATTTAAGTCACTAATATAAAAAATAATTAAAAAAAGAAGTTTGCATACTTCATAATGTAGTACCATCAAAAAGTCCTAAGTAACTGTATTTTCTATAAGAAAGGGAAAAATAAAACCAGATTTGCATGGAGAGAAGTCAATAGTAGGAAAAAAAAATAAATGTATAAGGAATTCTGATGATTTGTGAGCTCAGTTCTTGAGGATGGCTCAAGAAATAGATCCTAGCAGGATCAAATTTTGTCTGTTTACACTCACAGGTGTAAAAGTAATATTGCTAGTGAACTGAAGTACTAATTTTCAGTATTGTTCTGCAAACCAAGGCAGTCTAGAAGATCAATTTTATGCTCAGGTGTTCACATTTGAAACAAAACACTTCTCACATCGTGTATAGTTAAGGCAAAGTATGTTAGCTTTTGTATTTAGTTTTTGCATAAAAATAAAAAGTAAAAAATAAAATATATATATATATATATATGTGTATGTATGTATAATGGAACACTGTTATGTATGGTCCAGCAGAGTAAGGCACAAAAAGTAAATAGATTGCAAAAGCATATATAAAACTTAATGTATAATATAGCAAAATTCAAGTAGTTCTGAGTATGCTCATTTCTTGCAGCAGGAATACATGTTTTACGTAGGTATTTCATGCTAAGCCTGATGTACAATGATTCATCATGTAAGCATAATCTATCAGAAGTAAGTAATTTGTGCAGTGACTCTACTTAGAAATCTGGAACTTTTTAAACCATGTGGAACAAGGCTCCTTAATGAGATGACCTGGCAAAAAATGCCTCATGGAAAAAAATCATGCTTGGGAAGTACGTTGTTTTTGTGCCCAAGTCACTTGCCTAGGGCATATTTTGTGTACATGCTTAACATGAAGTTAATATGTTCATTAATGTAAATGGCAATGCATGCCTCTATAGCTGAACACGTTTGCACAGTTTGTTTTCACAGGTATTCACAAGCAAGTTTCCCCTCTGTAAAACTCAACAGAGATGAGTGCAGAATGGGTCACCTGCATCAGCTGAACTGCATTATCAGTGAACTCTTTCAGGGGAGCTGGTGTTTAGTTTGGAAGTATGGTCTATTTATCAAAAATTAAGCATACACCTACAGAGACTAGAGAATTTTAAGATACTTCAATTTGACAGAAGGCATACATCATTTGTTGTCTGATTGCAGCCTCCCCCACCCCAGCCAAGTAATATACGTAAGATTTTCACAAAGGTAGTGGAGAGCAGATGAAGTCTTTACTTCCTTCCCAAAGTTTCAGCTAGTTTCTTCAGCCTCTTCTTCAGCTCCAGAGGAAACTTCTCGTAACATTTCTTGCAGACAGGCTTCATATCAAACTCAACAAATTTATTCCTAAAACAACAAAGCAAAAACCAGACAAAGTTTTAGCAGCAGGGACAGTGAAAAAGCATTTTTAAGAAATATCCTATTAAATGTGCACAGGCAAAAAATTACAACTGCAAATTATATATGAAGTTACTTTTACAAAGTTATACACTGTAACCAGTAATTATTACAGTACCCTAAGCTATAGACTTTTTTTATCCAAATGTCCAACTTTATTAACCACATCACCAAAAAAGCCTTTCAAATCTACTTGTAGAGCTAAACAGACTAAACTGTAAGATGATGGAATAATTAATTAGTATTTCAAGATGCAGCCGTGTGAAAAATATTTCCGTTTTGATTGCCTTACATTCATGCAAGAATTTAAAAGAAAAGCATCCTTAGCACTGACCAAGGAAGAAAGGAGCAAAGGTGGTGGCAAGAAGGAAAAAAAGTTTACAGACAGATTGGTTTTTTCTTTTTCTGCTTCTCTTTTTCCTTTGCTTCGCGTTCCCGTTTGGCAAGTCGTCGCTTAAATTCGTCTGGCATTTTCTCGTAACAGTGTTTGCAGACCGGTTTTAGGTCAATTTCAACAAACTTATCCCTTAAGAGTTAAACACAGGAAAAAATCAAGGACAGAAAGGGAGAAGAGTTAAGAAGACTAACTGAAGGAAGACCTAAACAGACAGTTGAAAGAGTTATAAAATACTAAGTGGAACAACAGAAGGAAAGATGCATGTATTTTCTCAATGCTGCTTTTACATTTTTCTTACTGTAACAGTTACACTTACAGCAACAGCTACACTTTGAAGATAACCACTATTAAGTTTTGAAGGCATCACACATTGATGCACTTACTTGAGTGTTAACTTAGTGTTGCAGGTTGAACAAGCGAAGCAGTTCACACACCATGCTTTATTCAGAGCAGACACAACTGGGGTGATGGGGAAAAAAGGCAGAAATCATTAGCATTACAAAACAACAAAAAAGTTATTACAAAAAATGTTAAGTTCAGATGTTCATGAGGCATGCAGAACAGTCATTTGATTCTTGTACCAAGATGGTAACAATAATATGGCAAGACTAAGAAGGCACATATGAGTGTAGTGTAGCAGGACTGAAACACTGCTAAAGCTGTCTCTGAGGCAAGTCGAGTTTTTCCATTTCTGCCTCCTGTTTCTGGCTTTCTCCTCTTTCCATAGTACGCCGACCTCAGGCAACTGTTCTGTGAGGTAGTGTTTCCAACTTAATCAGGAATTTCTTTCAGCTGAAGTGCAATCCAGCAAAAGTGTGTTTATGCTTTCATTTGGTTTCATGTCTCGGATCCAGTTCAGACTTGCAATGGCATCAACTCTAGCACTTGCCCAGCCCAAGAAAATCGTGTGAAGCCGTCAGGCAAGACACTGCTGGTAAATCAGCTCTACCAAGGTGAATAAAAAAACATATGGATTTGTGGGATAAATTACTTGATCACAAGCAAATTTGCTTCAGAGAGAAGGTAACTATTTTCTTTTTGTTCTGTATCTGAATCTATTTTCAGTTCTTCCTCTTTTTCAATATACCTCCCCACTCTTCCCTGCCAAAATTAACCTTTCTCCTTACTCTAAGTTAGAAGACAATGGCTTTCTCATAAAATACAGTGTTTTGTCAACAACAAATGAGCATTGTCATGCAAAGCATTTTTCCTGCATTATGGGGCAAGTACTTCCACAGATACTGAAGTAATACTGGTCAGGTGAAAGCTTTTGCTCCCAATCAAACTGCAACACCATCAGACACCACTCTGTAAAACTGCCGCCACTAATGTTTGTTTCACCAGACAGAACAATATTGGATACTTATAATTTGTAACAGCAGCGTCTAATCTGTGTTCAGAGATGAAAGAGGAAATGTAACTGAAGACTTAACTTGAAAGTAATTACTGCATTACACTACATTCTGTTCAGTTTGGAGATCAAAACATACAATATGGGTGTCCAATTATATGGTGGAAGGTTAGAATCATACAGTTATCAGAGAAGGCTGAATTTATTCATTCACCTCAAGGTCCAGTTCAGCTCATGAGTAGGATTTTATGGAAGAGGAGGCCACTGTTTCCTCTGAAGTGTTTTGGATTGTCATTCTCCAGGTATTGTCCAGTTCAGAAAATATGGGGAAGGCACATCTCTGGAATGTACATCTCACCCTATAGTTACATGACTATAAACTAGTTTACACACAAGAGGCTGCCTCCTGCTTTGCTAATGACTTTGGTGTAGGTGAGGCTAACATTGGTATTATAGCATATAAGCCATCAAAACATGTCCCAGAGAGCCATGTCTACATGTTTTTTGAACACCTTGTGACTCCCAACACCTCCCTGGGCAGCCTGTTCCAACACCCAACTACTCTTTCAGTGAAGAAATTTTATGTTAGATCCAATCTAAACTTCCTCTGGCACAACTTGAAGCTATTTCCTCTCATCCTATCACTAGTTATTTGGGAGAAGAGACCAACTCCCCCACTGCATTACAACCTTCTTTGTTGTAGAGAGAAATAAGGTCTCCTCTCAGCCTCCTCCAGACTAAGCAATCCCACTTCCCTCAGCCATTCCTCATAAGATTTGTTCTCCAGGCTCTTCATCAGCTTCATTGCCTTTCTCTGGACACACTCCAGTACCTCAGTGTCCTTCTTGTAGTGAGCTGTGGCCTCACCAGTACAGGGGCACAATTACTTCCCTACTCCTGCTGGCCACACTATTCCTGATACAGGTCAGGATGCTGTTAGCCTTCTTGGCCACCTGAGCATGCTGCTGGCTCACGTTCAACCCGCTGTCAACTAGCATCCCCAGGTCTTTCTCTACTGAGCAGCTTTCAAGCCACTCTTCCCCAAGCCTGTAGTGTTGCGTGGGGTTGTTAAGACTGAAGAGCAGGACCTGGTACTTTGATTTGTTAAACCTCACACAACTGACCTTGGCCCACTGATCCTCAGCCTAGATTTTCAAAAGACATAGATAGACAGACAGGTAAATAGTAACCAAACTGACATCATGGGAACTAGGCATTTTTTTAAAATCCCTTGAAATGTCCATCCAGGTCTTTAAATACTTTTTAAAATCCAGTTCATGATTCACAGATTCATTTGATGAGATGCCTGTGGGATCATTCTCACCCTTGCATGTATGTATTCTTTTTTGAAGCTGATGAAGCAGAAAGTCACCTCTGTGTATGTCCTAGCATCCCTGACATTAGCATGTCACTAAGGTTTCCAGTTGACCACTGTTCTCTTAAGCCACTGGGTAGTCTCATGAAACATGCTGTGAAATTTTTGTACCATTTGATCTCTGACTTATCAGCACTAAACAAATTTCTGATCAAGAGAATGTTTTGGGTTTTTTTTAAATGAGAACAGTCAAAGATTCTGCGGGGGGTGGGAAGGCTGCTTTCCCCTTGCTACCCCTGTTTAAAGGGAGCTTCCATCAGAAAGGAACATTAAGGAAACAGGCAAGTGCTTACCATCTCCTTCAATCACACGGTTACAATGGAAACAAACATCACCAAATAGCTGAAGAGGAAAGAGAAGTAACCAATTTTTAATATCATCATTTGATTGAGGGTAACTTCTCAAAGAAAATAACTGTATTTCAGCTGATAGGCAAAATAGCTTTTCTATTTATTTCAGTCAAATAAACGTTTCTCCAATCCTGAACACTTAAAATACAGCAGTTGGCATCGCCCATTCATTGTTCATTGTTACTAACCAGCCAGTTCAATATTTGGACTTACATGCAAGACTAGAACAACGTATTGATGTTTCTGGCAAAAAACTGTAAGAAAGTATGGTTTTTATTAAATAAAATAAAATTTTAAAATAAGAAGAGCATTTAGACCAAAAATTGTCAGTTGGTAGCACATAAGACCCTTAATGGGAAGCTTGTGAGTTCAAGCCTGCAGTGGGCACTAGTGTCCTCCCTACTCTAGTCATGAGGTCTGTGGTGACAGGTTGGACTCGATGATCTTTGAGGTCTCTTCCAACCTTAGTGATACTGAATACTGAAATCTATTTCCAGTCTTAATATTTGTCCACAATATAACAGTTAAGAAGTGGTCCTAATTTCATCTTTTTTACAACTATTGTAGTTAACAGTAGAAGATATTTACTCTACATACAGCCCTTGTGCCTGGTATATGTACTCACCACATCACAGCTGCAATGCTATTACTACTACTGTCATGGCATTTACTGTGTGCAAGTATGCCATCAACATTTTACCCATCTGCCCTTCATCACTGATAAATTAAGAAAATACCTTTAATTAGCACATGCCTTACAACTCCCAAATATAACCCTACTCTTGTATTTATATAAGGTATGAGGTGGACGTTGACAGAACACAAGACAGCTTTCTGATAACAAAGGTCTATATATCATAGCACTGGACTACAATCGAGGCAGTCTGGAGAAAGATGGTATCATGGTATGTAACTCCTATATAAATTCAAGTGATCACTAGGTGGTGTCCTCTGACAAAATTAGTTCTCAAGTCTTCAGCCACCAAACTGCATGAGCTGTGTGATGTATGCTGTATGCTAACAGTCATCTTAGAGCAGCAGCTGTAGGGAAAACCCTATTACTCACTAGGTCTTCATCTTAAACTACAGCTACTGAGTGGCCATCTTCTTTAGTTTCTTGGGAAAGACTGGGTGTCATTTGCTGCTCTGATGTCTCAGATATGTAAAAGCTCCTAACAGCTGTAACTGAGTACCACTAAGCTTGAAGAACAACTCAGTACTGATTGCCCTGGATAGCTTTTACCACCTATCTGCAGTTTTCTTTCTCAGTACCATGTATTCTCATGCACAGAGAAACCTACATAAATTAATTTCAACAGCACATTTGCTAGTTGGCATTACACCCACAGGTGTAAAAGAATGGCCATGGTTTTCCAGCTCTACCTATTAAAACCAATACATGAGTTTACCAATTAACATCATTTAAAAAAATGTGTAACCTTACCTGATTGTAGTGGGTCTCACAATATGCCAAGCCTTTTCTCTCGTAATGACGATGACCCAGGAATGGCTTTTCACATTTTGCACAAACAAAATGCTACAAACAAAATTAAATACTTAAAAAAAAATAGTATTTGGAGGTAATGGTATTTCTTCTGAAAAGTAAATCAACCAAGCCAGGTGCTGAACATGACTTAAGTCTCCCGAGCTAGCTGTGCAATGTGGAAAAGGAGAGTTGAAGTTCCTTTGTTTCTAAATTCTGGCCACTAAAACAGTATTCCTTTTAACGTTGCCAACATTTCAATCCAAAAGTTAACCCCCCAAAAAATGTAAAAAAAAAAATCAAGCAAAGTAATTCTCACATGTTATCAATGAACAGAACAAAGAGATATTAAATAATGTCTACTATCATTACACTCTTGAGAAGAAAGCCTTTTCTGAAGGAGATTTTCAAAGCAACACAAGGAATAAAGTTTATCTTTCTAATTGAAATGGAAGATGTAGAACTAAATCTTGTACATGGCCTTAAAATATGAACGCTCACAATAAGTACTTTAGAGATATTTACTTGGCAGATGACTGTGGAAGACATAAGGTTATTATGATACTCAGTGACATTTACAGTTGCAACAGAATTTGACTGCCTTTCCACATGTACTGCTTTGCACTCTGAAATTTTCTTTTGTAAGGACCTCACAGTTCTTCTTTTGATTACTGATTTTAGTTTCACAATCAATGCTCTCTTTAAAGTAGGAAATGCCTCCTATTTCACAGTGGAAGACTAGCCACAAGAAGGTTGAAAACGCAATTAGTAGAAGGCATTTATTAATCATTGCTGTGTACTTTGCTAATTGTTTTACTGAATTTGATTAGCACAATCACGGGTAAATATGTCAGTGTTTATGTTTGTAAAAGAAAATACACCTAATTTGATGTTTACCTCCACATGCCATTGTTTGCCCATAGCATTCACCACACGGCCTTCAATTGGTCTTCTACATGCCCCACAGATAGGGACACCCATTTTGTCATGGCAGGGCAAGCAATATAATTCTCCCTTCAACTCACGAGCATCAGCAGTAAGTTCCTTCCTGTTCAAAAGTTAATGCATTGAAAGTATGAATAAAGGCACCGGACAACGTCAGCTCTTGAGTGTTTCAGAAAAGGAAAAGAAAATTAGCATTTGATTTGGAAATTATATTTGGGCAGTAATTTGTACAGTACTGAAGCAGCGTCAAATGTGACATAATTCAAGACTGATCACAGAAAACTAAGAAGAGACTGTTAAGAAAGATGCACTAAGTCACTCTGAAAATAGCTACTGAGCTACTGTCATTACTCATCATGGTTATGTGTCACAAATCCATTTGTGCAAGCTGTAGATGTGCTTGGTTTACATTTTGGCACTTTTATCACCAGTTTATTTTAGATTTGTGTAACGTAACTGGAAGTAAATGTAGTCCTCTATGTCTAGGTATGTTCAAACCAGACTCTTGTGGCACTGAAACGGTAGCTGCTTTTGCTCTAGAAATAAACAGCTAATGATCTGTGCTATGTTCTACAATGCTCCGTGGTCTGTGCATCAGAGTAGGATGTAGAAATGTGCAGCTCCATGTATTGCAGTTGTAGAAGCTGGTAAAATAAGAAAAAGATAGGCTTTAAAAGGAGACACCGAAGTTTGCAAGCCACTCAACTAAAAAGAAATAAGGTTGGCAAGATTGTAACTCAAGCAGACAGAGAGGCCTACTTTTCTTCCTCTTGCAGCAGAACAATAAACTATCATTTTGCTGCTACAGAGACTGTTACCTGTGTCCATACTTCATATTTTGTAAGGTACCACCTCATCCTGCAGAGTCCAATCTCTCTTTACTGTCTGATAGGTCAGCCTTGTTTGATCTCAAGGTTCAACTCTTCTATCCCAAAAGCAGTAACACACATCTGGCTACACAGCACCCAAACCCCTCTGCTCTTGCCAGCTGTACCCAGCAGGCTTTCACTTTAGGATGTAAATTGATGAAGCAAACAACCCCTGCATTTTCTTGTTTTCCTTCGCAGAGCTCAAGTTACCCGCAGTTTGCACAGTTGAAATGATCAGGATGATAAGGATCATTTTTGAATATAAGAGGTTGTTCATCAATAATGGCATGGCACTTCTGGCAAATGTACTTTCCCAGGCCTCTGGCTTTTTCCCTGTTATGGCAAGGACGGCAGAGATGTCTGAAATAGCATTTAAAAAAAGGAGGTAAGTACTAATACCAGGTACTACAGTGCTAAACAGAAACAAAAATCTAGTGACATTTCATTTAAATCATCCCTTTTGGTAGGGAGAGAGTCTGTAAAACAATTTCCTTGCTAGACAAACCAAGTTTGAAAGGGGCAAGGAAATTTTATTTTCTGCCACCACAGGAATAGAATTTCTTCAGCTCATCTGAGTTTAAGATGTGTTGAAACACAAAAAGACAAGTTTGCTACAGATTCTCAATGCTGAATGGCTTACTCTCAAAATCTTAACAATATAGATTGGAAACTGGATGAAGATGCAGGTCCTAATTCTGCAGATAACTGCAGATAATGGCCATAGAATCCAGTTGTAAAACATACAATCACAGCTGGTAAAAATATCCTACTCTGTGAAGGATCCCACTGAACTTAAACCAGACCAAAAATGAAAACCCACACTGGAAACAGAAACAAAAAAATCCATTTTAAAAAAAGTAAAGATAATTCTTCTGTATCTGAATGTTTTCTTTGGTTAGGAATGAAAATGTCATGGAGTAGAGAACATTTGCCAAGACATATGGCGTTGAAGTAGATAAACTGTTAATATTTTAAACATATCTTTTAATGTATGCACTCTTATTTCTGTGATGCACACTTAAACCGTTTCCCCACATAAGATGTTTCAGTTGCTCCACCCAAGCTGGAAAGCTGCAGGAACCAAAATTCCTCAGTCCCCCTTACAGTTAATTTATTCATGAACAGTTAGCAGAGCAAGGGTGAAGATCTACCTGCCAGCGTTCTTGACAAATCCAATATCGGCCAATACTTGTTGGCAAATATCACAGCAGAAGCACTCGGGATGCCAGCTGTTGTTCATAGCTTTAATAACACGACCAATAATGAACTCACCTATAAGAAACACAGCACCAGGATGTAAGATACCATGCTAGACAAAGTTAGAAGCAAACCGCTACAATGGCATTATCATGTTCTTCCTCCCCTGTCAAATCCGGTAGGATGCATTGCTTTCAGTATCACAGTTCTGGTTGTAAACTCTGGAAATTTGGGGTTGGTGTGGGGTTTTTTTTGCTATGGGTCAGAAGGAAACATCCTTGCTGAGGGACAACCTCCTGTTCTTTACATATAAGCCCTTCTATATGCACTGTGACTGTTTGAGGCTGTGCCTTTAAGAGAGACAGTGTTGGGAACACTCTGGCTGAATGTTTGGTACCAGAACGAATTTTGGTACCAGAACGAATTTCATTGGTAGATGGGCAGAATGCAACTTCAAGTTTTAGGGCAGTTGGAATTTTTTCTCGGTTTGGGTTTCAGCCTGTTCTGCCTGTCTGCTTCTCAGCAAACTAGCTGGAGCTGACCTTGAGATAAGCAAAACTAATCCTGCATGAGCTTTTGAAGCTTAATAACAATTTTTTTCCTTAATAACTTGCCTTTCTTTCTCTCTCCAGCCCCTTTTTGGGAAAAAAGGGAGGTAGGAGGGGAGAGAGGGGGTTACAGGGAGGGAAACCCTCCTCTCGAGGAGGGAATTTTGTTGTGTTGTTTTTCTTTGCTGTATATTTATATATATATATATATACAGTAAATACCTATATATATTGTGTTATATATAACCTGCTGTATATATAACTCTGTGGGGGAGGGAGAGCTAGGCCCTCTCTCAACCTACCACAATGCACACTCTATTTTCTCTCTGCAAAGACCCTCTCAAAGTTCCTTCCCTTTTTTAATTAATCTGTTTTCAGGCTGTTAAGAAATATATGGAGTTCTTCCTTACATTCTACTAATTTTTCTCCTTCTTTTCGCGAATGCAATTTTAACTTGTTATGTACATAGTAATGGTTTCTACTCTGCCTCAAAGTGGCTCTGTACTCAAAGTGCAATGGAACTGAGCTTGGGCAGCTGTGGACCTCCTAAAAAAATTGTCATGGAGTTAACATGAAAAGCCACAGTGAAGTTGTGGAACAGTCAATTCAACACAGCTTCTGACCTACCACAAGGAGTCTTGTCCTGCAAGGCATTAAAAAATGAGTGTGAAAACTACTGTTTTGCATGCATTGTGTAACCGTACAGCACAGGCAGCGCAGCCACATCCACCACACACATGATTAAGTCATTCTCTATGTGGGTACTATAGCCAAGGCCCCTGAACCATGCAAAGGCTCTGCCTAAAATATCTTAAGAGCTCAGCTTCCCAAGTCTTGGCTTTGGAGAACATACAACTCCAACAGCTGCCAAAGGGGAGCAATCATGCAGGTAACTGATGTGGACAAGAACATCCAGCGTTCGACTCTGTGGCATTCCCATTAAGTCATAGCTTTTCAAGAACAAAACCTGATGGACTTCAGAAATGTCAGGAATGCTTGAGGCCTCATTGCTGTCAACAACCCCCATTGATTTTGGCTCTACTTATTACATACAAGTAGTGACAAAGCCTAGTCATGAGTTTTTAAGGGAGCTGGTGCTACAAGGAACCAGGGCAGGAAAAGTGGGAGCTGTGCCAGCTGGACAGGGGAAACTCTGGAGATAGACAGCATAGCTCCTCAGAAATCGCCACCAACTCATTTCTTTCCCTGCTTGTTCAAATCTGCAGCTTTTAATTTAAAGACCTGTAACATCTGCTACCCTCTCCCTTGGTGTTCAAACCCTCCTTTCGTGTAGGGAAAAGCCTCACTGAGATAAGTGAAAGCCATAGCACCTTGCCAAGGTGCCACAGAAGCACAAGAACTTCCAAACCAGTTTAAGCAATAACTTCACAGCCCTGCCTGAGCACAATGTGTCATACAGAGAGGGGAAAAAAACCATGCAAATGGTTATGGTGCAGCAGACATACAAGCATTTACATCAACAGTGACAAATTAAAAGCAGCCCTCAGTGTTATGTAGATACCAGATGTTGAAGCTTTAAAGGTATTTGTTTCAAAGGTACAACAGGGGACTGTCATTTGATTGTAACATCACATGATGAAGACTGTCCCTGCTTCTGTAGAGCAGGGCAGCACAGGTGGGTTGCAATAGTTAAAAGGGATGGCAAAGACTTGTTGCAGGATTTCAACTGCATGAGAAGGGCCAAATATGAGGACATGCAAATGTATAGAATACATAGAATACATAGAATACATAGAATAAACCAGGTTGGAAGAGACCTTCAAGATCATCGCGTCCAACCCATCAACCAATCCAACTCCGCCCAAGCAACTAACCCACAGCACCAAGTACCCCGTCAAGTCTTCTCCTAAAAACCTCCAGTGATGGTGACTCCACCACCTCCCCAGGCAGCCCATTCCAATGTGCAATCACTCTTTCTGTATAGAACTTTTTTCTAACATCCAGCCTGTATCTCCCCTGGCGCAGCCTGAGACTGTGTCCTCTTGTTCTGGTACTGCTTGCCTGGGAGAAGAGACCAACATCCGTCTGTCTACAACCTCCCTTCAGGTAGTTGTAGAGAGTAATAAGGTCACCCCTGAGTCTCCTCTTCTCCAGGCTAAGCAACCCCAGCTCCCTCAGCCTCTCCTCGTAGGGCTTATGTTCCAAACCCCTCACCAACTTTGTTGCTCTTCTCTGGACTCGTTCCAGCAAGTCAACATCCTTCCTAAACTGAGGGGCCCAGAACTGGACACAGTACTCGAGGTGCGGCCTAACCAGTGCAGTGTAGAGGGGCAGAATGACCTCCCTGCTCCTGCTGGCCACACTGTTCCTGATGCAGGCCAGGATGCCATTGGCCCTCTTAGCTGCCTGGGCACACTGCAGGCTCATGTTCAGTCTACCGTCGACCAGCACCCCCAGGTCCCTCTCAGCCTGACTGCTCTCCAGCCACTCTGACCCCAGCCTGTAGCTCTGCATGGGGTTGCTGTGGCCAATGTGCAGAACCCGGCACTTGGATGTGTTAAATCTCATGCCGTTGGACTCTGCCCATATGCCCAGCCTGTCGAGGTCCCTCTGCAGAGCCTCTCTACCCTCCAGCAGATCAACTCCTGCGCCCAGCTTGGTGTCGTCAGCAAATTTACTGATGATGGACTCGATGCCCTCGTCCAGATCATCAATAAAGATGTTAAAGAGCAAGGGGCCCAGTACTGATCCCTGGGGCACACCACTGGTGACTGGCTGCCAGCTGGATGTGGCACCATTCACTACCACTCTCTGGGCTCGGCCCTCCAGCCAGTTCCTAACCCATCGCAGTGTGGTCCCATCCAAGCCATGGGCTGACAGCTTGGCCAGGAGTTTGCTATGGGGAACGGTGTCAAAGGCCTTGCTGAGGTCCAGGTAGACTACATCCACAGGCCTCCCCACATCCACCAGGCGGGTCACCTGATCATAGAAGGAGATCAGGTTGGTCAGGCAGGACCTGCCCTTCCTAAACCCATGCTGGCTGGGCCTGATCCCTTGGCCATCCTCTAAGTGTTGCGTGATTGCACTCAGGATGACCTGCTCCATAATCTTTCCTGGCACTGAGGTCAGGCTGACAGGCCTGTAATTCCCTGGCTCATCCAACCGGCCCTTCTTGTGGATGGGTACCACGTTGGCCAGCTTCCAGTCATGTGGGATCTCTCCAGTGAGCCAGGACTGATGAAAAATAATGGAGAGTGGCTTGGCCAGCTCATCTGCCAGCTCTCTCAGCACCCTAGGATGGATCCCATCTGGTCCCATGGACTTGTGGGGGTCCAAGCTGCTGAGGAGAGCTCCTATCACTTGCTCATGGAACACAGGGAAACCATGTAGCTCCCTGGCTCCCTCTGCCAGTTCTGCAGGCCAGCTGTCTGGTAGACGTTCTTTCCAGCTAGTAAAAACTGAGGTAAAGAAGGTGTTAAGTACCTCTGCCTTTTCCTCATCCTGTGTTACAACATTTCCTTCCATGTCAACCAAGGAGTGGAGGTTGTCCCTGCCCTTCCTCTTGCTATTAATATATTTATAGAAGGACTTTTTGTTGTCCTTCACATCAGAGGCCAGTTTAAGTTCCAAATATGCTTTTGCCTCCCTAATTTTCCTCCTACATGCCCTAGCAACCTATCTATATATATATATAGATATATATAATCAAGAGTTATGAAAGGCATAGCTAATCAGAAGTTCATGAATGGTCTGCTCATTGGATTGCTGCACCAACAGCTAAATTTAAATCAAAAAACCTTATTGTGTGATGACATTTAGGAAAACTCTCTGAAGTCTACTTCACTCTGGATGCTCAGATGTTCAGCTGCCTCACACAGAACATACACAAAGGTTTCACATCTTCCGCCACTGGTATTCCCATTTGTGATCAGTGTGAAGTGTTTCATCTCAGTGTAAAACTTACCACATTGATGGCAGCATGGGGCAAAAAGCATTTGAAAGTCATGTTCACAGTACTTCCTCCCTTCAAACTGCAAATGGAAAAAAAGCTGTTAGAGGGACGAGGAGTATGACTTCAACATGAATGCTGTAACACACCAGTTTGATTCCAGATGCAATTAGGTAGCTGCACACACAAAAAAAGGCAGACTGTGCTAGGCATTAAATCCACCCACCTTAATTCAGTTACAAGTTAGCAGGTAGCAATAGCACACCCTTTTGCTACGCTGCGGAGAGCCCGAGGTGTTTTCTGTCACCTATTTACAGCACAAGAGATGCCTTATCTTTGTCAGACCCCTGAAACTCTGATGCAGTTGAGCAAATTCTGTATGGGAAATTACCTAACACACACACACAAAACCCCAACACCCCCCCCCTCCCACACACACACACCTTTCCTGGGAAGAAGCAGTTTCCTGAGCTCATATAATCTCCACTCTACATTTCCTGTAAGAATGACCCAGCATACAGGAGGAAGTAAGTAGGGGCCAGGAAGAACACCCAGGGACAGAAATCTTTACAATTTATGGAGCAATACAACCAAAACATGAGGGGAAATGAAGCTTTTCTTTGTGATGCTTATTGCATGGAATCATAGAACCATTTCGCTGGAAAAGACCCTTAAGAGTGTCAAATACAGCTTTTAAGGAGCAAAGATCACTACAGCGATTAGAAGAAGTAGGGAACCCATCTTAAGGGATTTGCATTTGGATCTGAATTTTCTGACATCTTAGAGAAGTTCAGCCGCAGTTCAAGCTCACACACAAAAACCCATGGAAAAAAGTTTTACAGCACTGCATTAGCACCTTAGCCAAAAAAATTGTATAAACATGTAGGTGAGTATGTCCTGAAGCAATGGGAAATGTTAGATACCTTCAGGCACTTCATTACTAGGCACGGATGCCAACTAGCATGTCAAAACCAGATAGACATTATTAGGTATGCTATAAAATGTTTGGATTTGAATGTCTCAGTTTAAAACAGTGGAGAAAGCAAGATAGCAGGAAACCCCACTCCTTTTACTGGGGCCAAGACAAAACAAATCAAATAGTATAAAATATTACTCACAAATTAAGTTTGGTGCATGGACAGATGCTACAGCAATGTGCTTCAAGATTACCTGCCTTATACCATGAAATTCCAAGGAATAAATACAAATACAGCAATTACTTGTGCAATATACAGAGCCACTAGTAGGATGGGGAGCTAATGGAACACTCTGGAAGTCACTTTGAGATTAGAAACTTAATTCCTGTGCCCAACCTCAGCTGCATCTAACTAGGAACAGAAAGACATGCTCAATAATCAGACTCTTTCAGAAGTGTGCTAGCAAATTACTAAGTGTTTTTCCAGTGTAATACACTAAAACAGATTACTTTTTTAATTGGAGCTTAAAGAAATAATTGACACAGGACTATTACTTTCTCAGTGACCAATGGAAATTACTGTTTTGTTGTGAATTGTGCTTGCTTCCTGTCAGATAGAATCCTTTTTAAACTAAAAACAAACAAATAAACCAACAAACTAAAACAACCTGAAAACTTCCTGTTTTGGGTAAATAGGTGGTCCAATGGGAAATGCTCAGGTTTGCCTGGATTGCAGAGCCACCACATATTCATCTGAGTGGATTAAACAGGTTTTCTCCCCCTCTGGTTTGCATCAGACAGGTTGGTTACCATTCAGTCTTGTTTATATTATCAACAGCACATTTGTGATGCCTCTGTTGGATGAGCCAGAAGTTCATCCATCAGAGAACTTCTGTAACAAATCCCACAGCACCTATTCTAAAAGCCAGATCATTTGACTGTTGTATGCTGGAAGTCCATGAGTTAAGTAGCTCTGCATAGAACATGTCACTATGACATAACCTCCAGGTTTTTAGCTGGACTTAGTGAAATGACATGCACAGAACATGAGTCTTTAAAGACCATTCCCCTAAGGTAGTTTCTGGTAAAGCCCATTTTAAGTAAACACTCAAGATGCAACTAGAATAGAAACAAATCTGACAAGTACATTGCAGCTTCACCTTCCTTTAATCTTCCTGTAAGTTATTACTTAGGGGGGAGGAGGGGGAACAAAGAAAGTGAAAGGAACTCCCTCTTATTCACCAGGAAATGTCACATGCTATTTCATTTTATTTTATTCTTATAATTAAATGATACTATTAGCACTACAAACTGTGCTGCAGATCTTCTGAGTAGTCCATAGGATTTTACTGTATGCACACATGGTGAGATTGAGTTGCTGGAGCATGTCCAAAGAAGGGCATTGAAGCTTGTGAAGGGTCTAAAGCACAAGTCTTATGAGAGGTGGCTGAGGGAACTGAAGTTCTCCAGTCTGCAGAAAAGGAGGATCAGGAGAGATCTTCTCACCTTCTACAACTGTGTGAAAGGAGGTTGCAGAGAGATGGGGGTCAGTCTCTTCTCCCAAGTAATGAGTGGTAAGATGACAGGAAACGGCCTCAAATTGTGCCAGAGGAGATTTTAACTGGGTATTAGGACAAATTTCTTCACTGAAAGAGTGGTTAAGCATTGGAAAAGACTTCCTGAGGAAGTGGTGGAGTTACCATCCCTGGAGGTATTTAAAAGAGCTATAGATATAGTGCTTAGGGACATGGTTTAGTGGTGAACTTCTTGGCGCTGGGTTAATGGTTGGATTAAAGGTCTTTCCCCACCTAAATGATTCTATGACTCTATCCACCTCTGAAAGGCCTTCTACCTCCTCCACCTCAGCACAGTGCAGAGCACTGGGCTTCTTCTGAAAACACTAAGTAGAGCCTGTTAATGAATGGCTGGATCTGGGGTAGGACTCATCTCTCCTAACCTCCTGTTTGAAGGTAAGGTGCCCACATTCCCCAGTGGGAGACATGGGCAACCTCTTGTAGGGAATAGCCATTCTTGGACCCAAGAGCGACATGGGTTGGAGGAAATGCCCACTGACTGATCATAGTGGTCTGATTACCTGTCCCTCTGAATGCACTGCCATAGCAGCTCTCCTTTTAAGCCAGCTGTTCTGCTGTTAGTATAGGACTGTCTTACGCCAGGTTGTAAGATTCTGCAACAGCAGCTCTATGGAATACAGTGCTTCTGGGCAGTGGAGTCAATAAGACCAGAATCACAAAATCACAGAATGTTAGAGGTTGGAAGAGACCTCCAGAGATCGTCAAGTCCAACCACTCTGCCAAAGCAGAACCACCCAGGGTAGTCCTCACAGGAATGCATCCAGGTGGGTTTTGAAAGTCTCCAGAGAAGGAAACTCCACCACCTCCCTGGACAGCCTGTTCCAGTGCTCCACCATCCTCACCATAAAAGTTTCTCTTCATGTTGAGGTGATACCTTCTATGTTCAAGTTTGTATACATTGTTCCTTGTCTTATTACTGCACACCACTGTAAAGAGATTGTCCCCCTCCACTTGACACTCACCCCTCAGATATTTATAGACAATGATCAGATCCCCTCTCAGTCTTCTCTTCCCAAGACTAAACAGCCCCAAGTCTCTCAGTCTCTATTCATAGGAGAGATGCTCAAGTCCCCTAATCATCCTTGGGGCTCCACATTGGACTCAGGCAGATCCCTGTCTCTTGAATTGAGGAGCCCAAAACTGGACACAATACTCCAGGTGTGGTCTCATCAGGGCAGAATAGAGGGGTAGAAGAACCTCCTTAGTCCTGCTGGACACACTTTTCTTGATGTACCCCAAGATACCATTGGCCCTCTTGGCTACAAGTGCACATTGACCAGACCACTTCACATCTGACAGCAATTAGCTTGTGCTAATTTCTGTTTAGGTTGAGTGCATCAGAAAACACAGTGAACTGGCAATGCGGAGCAAACAGCAACACAAGTGTACCCTAGTAGGTCCTAATCCCACAGCTCCCATGCAACATTAGGCACACAGCTCTCGCTTACACCCTTATGCAATAAGGCCAGTGTTGGCTTGCCACGAACCTGTATTTGTCTTTCCTCATATCAGCTCATGAGGACATCAGAAAAATTCCTGCTGCATTGCAAACACCAAGCTGCAGGTGGGCACTGCTTCTGTGTGGCACTGCTTGTGCTGAAAGCAGCTCAGCTCCATCACTGGACGACAGCAAGCTGTGCTGATCAGAGTCCCTGCAGACAGCCCAGAGGCACCTCCGGTGGAGCAGGTGACCTACATCAGCCTGACCAGTACAGCCCCCACCCACAGAACACAGGCACAAAGCTTATCACAGTAGTGTGTAATGGCAAACATGATAAGCAACTTAATGACTAATGGGGAACTCTGTAAGGCTGGCACTAGGCAGGAGAGGAGTATTTGATTTCTCGATTGCTAAGAGCTGGAAATCATGCCCCAAGAAACACCAGTTTAGCTAAACCAGACACAACAAACACAACCTCATGCCGGGCAACCAACAGTGCTTACCCACAGGGAACCTGCTCAGAGAAACATCTTACCTAGCCACACCCCCAAACACATCCATCTTCTCAGAGTGCATTAAGCCAGTCTTACCCAGTCACTATTTCTTGGCAGTGATACAGATCATCTCAAGTCCTCAGAGCACTGACAGCCATCTCCTGAGCACTGACCAACCTAAGCCCACCTTCTCTCTGCTTAGGGCTGATCCCTCTTTTTCCTCCAAACACTGTCACCCACTACATTCTCATCTCTAGTACCAAGGTGCTGAATAAAGAGCAAGCTGTGCCCTTGTCTGCCCTTCTCCCTGAGCGGCACCACCAGGAAACATGTTCAGGTTTCCACTGTAATCATCTCACTGGTCACTTCAGTGCTACGTGAGAGCCTTTTTGGCAGCACAGGACATGCATGGACACTAAAGGGCGCAGAGACAGAGGAGAAGGCCCTGCTGAAGATTTCCAAGTTGAAATAACCTCAAAGGCACAAGGACTGGGACAGTCTGGACATTCACTGACCACTCCACTTTCTAGAAGATACCCATAACACACCAATATAGAGGGGGGAGGAAGACTGGGTAAGATTTAAAAGCTATCATCTAAAGGCTCTCAGAGGACTTAAACAGACCAAAAAGTACCTCTCTTCAGCACCAGAATATAGACTTGCTGGTGTGGAGAGAAACTGCAAGATCTTGTCGTAGACACTGTATGCCTAGGGGCAGAAAGGTGATGTGAACTTCAAACCATACGCAGGTCTTTTACGTATTCATTTAAAACTCATCACAATTATTTTACCTCTGTAGTAGCAGTGGCAAAAAGTGTCTATTCTTAACTGAAATGTTCCACTTTCTATCTAACATTTCTCAAAAATAAAGTCTAGCTAGCCTGAAAACAACACTAGCAACCAAAATATTTTCATTCCCCAGACAATCTATGGACACTCATCTCTGACTCTATGTAACAGGAAACATTGCTCTGCAGTAAGAGAATGGTCAAATCCCGACCATAATGAACACTAATGTTAACAAAATAGCAGCAGGAAGCACAATGGCTACATCCAATACACCTCAACACCACCAGGATACTTGCCCCTGCCTAAGAGATCCAGGATCCCATGAGCAGCAGAGAAGCTGTAATACTCCCAGACTAGTTGTAAGACTTTCTTTCAGGAGTTGATCTACTGGAGGGTAGAGAGGCTCTGCAGAGGGACCTCGACAGGCTGGACAGATGGGCAGAGTCCAACGGCATGAGATTGAACACATCCAAGTGCCGGGTTCTGCACATTGGCCACAGCAACCCCATGCAGAGCTACAGGCTGGGGTCAGAGTGGCTGGAGAGCAGTCAGGTGGAAAGGGACCTGGGGGTGCTGGTTGATAGTAGACTGAACATGAGCCTGCAGTGTGCCCAGGCAGCTAAGAGGGCCAATGGCATCCTGGCCTGCATCAGGAACAGTGTGGCCAGCAGGAGCAGGGAGGTCATTCTGCCCCTGTACACTGCACTGGTTAGGCCGCACCTCGAGTACTGTGTCCAGTTCTGGGCCCCTCAGTTTAGGAAGGAGGTTGACTTGCTGGAGCGTGTCCAGAAAAGGGCAACAAGGTTGGTGAGGGGCTTGGAGCACAAGCCCTATGAGGAGAGGGCTTAGCCTGGAGAAGAGGAGACTCAGGGGTGACCTTATTACTCTCTACAACTACCTGAAGGGAGGTTGTAGACAGATGGATGTTGGTCTCTTCTCCCAGGCAGCCAGTACCAGAACAAGAGGACACAGTCTCAGGCTGCGCCAGGGGAGGTTCAGGCTAGATGTTAGGAAGAAGTTCTATACAGAGAGAGTGATTGCCCATTGGAATGGGCTGCCTGGGGAGGTGGTGGAGTCGCCATCACTGGAGGTTTTCAGGAGGAGACTTGATGGGGTGCTTGGTGCCGTGGGTTAGTTGTTTGGGTGGTGTTGGATTGGTTGGATGGGTTGGATGCGGTTATCTTGAAGGTCTCTTCCAACCTGGTTTATTCTATGTATTCTATTCTTTCCATTGTGGTCCTTGTCCATCTCCTTGGAGAAAGAGACTCTCTAGAGCAGGATTTCTCAAAATTATATCTTTAACAAAGAGCCACTTAGCTTTCTAATAGAGGTCCCTGGAACCTCTCACTGATTTTTGAGACAGAACAAGGATGAATAAAATACTCATTATTTAGAGAAAAATATTTTTTATTGTTTTAAGACAATTTTATTAACACAATCATAAATGCTTTAGTTTTAAAACATGCACATCACTCTAAGTTTGCCTCAGGTCTGAAGCACTTCAAGATGGACTCCTTACCATGCCTGCAAGCAGGCAGCAGCTCAGTATATCTTAACAATTGTACTGCAATGTGTGTCTAGGGTTTTTTTATTTGTTTGCTTGATTTGGTTTTATTTAATTGCTACTGCCTTGCAGCTCACTGTGAGAGACTAAACCTTGTCTCTCTTGATGTGACTCAACAAAGATAAAATCACCTTTGCTCCTTGCCCAGACAATAGCTGATGTGTATTGGGCAGATGCCACTGGATAATGACTCTCTGGAATGTGCATAGACAAGATCATCTCTACCCATCAGCTACCCCAAAAAGGGAGGATGGTGAAAAGGACAATGGTTTCACCACCTGGACACATACCTAAAAAACTGTACAAAAGATCTGAGCTCAGAACTGGCTCAGAAGAGGAAAAGACCTGGGCAATCCCGCTCGGAAGAAAAACGAAGAGAATACCAGGACAGAAAAGTACAGACACAGGAGAAAAGACACCACCATGTAGCCTGGAGGCAGTAGACCAGGAGGAACTCTCTCTGTCTGGGTCCTAAGTTCCGCCTGCTGCAACTCGTTGACCTGAAGAGGCTGCTCAGAGAAGGACTTGGACTTTGGGATCTCTCCCTCCCCTCCTCCAGCAGCAGACACCACAGCCAACAAGGAAGACCTCTCCCCCACGCCAAAGCTGCAGCAGCCTTCCTCCACAGACCCAAACTGTCTTGGGGGGTGAGTGGTGTAGTAATATAATTCATTTCCTTTTCTCTCTCCCTCTTCTCTTTCTCTCTCTTCTCTCCCCTTCTCATCCATCCACTTTATTCTGTTAATAAATAGCCTCACTGTTGATATTTTGGCCTTGTTTGTGCCTCTAATTTCATAACAGGGGAATATTCAAAAGAACTGAGTCTCTTTCCCTCTCTGGACCAAGACACTCACCTTTTGATGTCTTAAGGGATACTAGTGGCTCATTTACCACAATCTGTGCAACACTGATCCTACAGCACTGAGAAGGCTTTTGATCCTCACATAAGACGAGATGAAGCAAACCCCAAGAAGCCCCTTTGCTCATCTCTTTTCCACTCCACACTCCTCCCTCAGCCTCTCCTCATCACCACATAACATGGCTCTGTAAAATTAGAAACTTACTGTGGGAATAAACAGGGACAGCACACTGAGTGTGAAAGCACAGCATTGTGCTTTTAACATACTGTTCACCTGCCTTTTCTGATCACAGTATGGCATAAATCCTGTAACTACTACTGTAAGTTGTATTTGTGGTAGGTTGAGAAACCAATTCTCCCACTACGGGCAAAAGAAAGACTCACAGTATCACAGTATCACTAAGGTTGGAAGAGACCTCAAAGATCAAGTCCAACCTGTCACCACAGACCTCACGACTAGACCATGGCACCAAGTGCCACGTCCAATCTCCCCTTGAACACCTCCAGGGACGGTGACTCCACCACCTCCCTGGGCAGCACATTCCAATGACGAACGACTCGCTCAGTGAAGAACTTTCTCCTCACCTCGAGCCTAAACCTCCCCTGGCACAGCTTGAGACTGTGTTCCTTGTTCTGGTGCTGGTTGCCTGGGAGAAGAGACCAACCCCCTCCTGTCTACAACCACCTTTCAGGTAGTTGTAGAGGGCAATGAGGTCACCCCTGAGCCTCCTCTTCTCCAGGCTAAACAATCCCAGCTCCCTCAGCCTCTCCTCACAGGGCTGTGCTCAAGGCCTCTCCCCAGCCTTGTTGCCCTTCTCTGGACACATTCAAGTGTTTCAATGTCCTTCTTAAACTGAGGGGACCAGAACTGGACACAGTACTCAAGGTGTGGCCTAACCAATGCAGAGTACAGGGGCACAATGACCTCCCTGCTCCTGCTGGCCACACTATTCCTAATGCAGGCCAGGATGCCATTGGCCCTCTTGGCCACCTGGCACACTGCTGGCTCACGTTTAGGTGGCTGTCAATCATCACCCCCAGGTCCCTCTCTGTTTGGCAGCTCTCCAGCCACTCTGACCCCAGCCTGTAGCTCTGCATGGGGTTGCTGTGGCCAAAGTGCAGCACCTGGCACTTGGACTTGTTAAATGCCATCCCACTGGACTCTGCCCATCTGTCCAGTCGGTCGAGGTCCCTCTGCAGAGCCCTTCTACCCTCTGACTAACATCTGTTCCCAACTTGGTGTCATCTGCAAACTTGCTGATGACTGACTCGATCCCCTCATCCATATTATCAATGAAGATGTTAAAGAGGATGGGGCCCAGCACTGATCCCTGGGGGGCGCCACTGGTGACTGGCCGCCAGCTGGCTGTGGCACCATTCACCACCACTCTCTGGGCTCGGCCCTCCAGCCAGTTCCTAACCCAGCACAGAGTGCTGCTGTCCAAGCCACGAGCTGACAGCTTAGCCAGCAGTTTACTGTGGGGGACGGTGTCAAAGGCCTTGCTGAAGTCCAGGTAGACTACATCCACAGGCCTCCCCACATCCACCAGACGGGTCACCTGATCATAAAAGGAGATCAGGTTGGAGAGGCAGGACCTGCCCTTCCTAAATCCATGCTGGCTGGACCTGAGCCCTTGGCTGTCCTTCAGGTGTGCAGTTATTGCCTCCAGGATAATCTGCTCCATAATTTTCCCTGGCACTGAGGTCAGACTGACTGGCCTGGAGTTTCCAGGTTCCTCCATCTAACCCTTCTTGTGGATGGGGACCACACTGGCCAGTTTCCAGTCATCTGGGACCTCTCCAGTGAGCCAGGACTGGAGGAAAATGATGGAGAGCGGCTTGGCCAGCTCATCGGCCAGCTCTCTCAGCACCCTAGGATGGATCCCATCCGGTCCCACGGACTTGTGGGTGTCCAAGTGGCTCAGCAGGTCCCGAACTAATTCCTCATGGATTTCTGGGGCATTACACTGCTCCCTGACTCAGACAAAACGGATTGCAAAAATGGTGGAAAGTTTAAATGAAAAAAAACAAAACAAAACAATGAAAGTTTTACAGAAAACCTCAAGCACCGTGACAAAGAGATCCCAAAACATATCCAAGAACATCCCACCCCCACCTGGGGGGTTACACCCAACACCCACCCCTGCCCCCAGGCTCCTTCTCCCCCCCTAACCCCGCCTTGGGTTTGGGCAGGCCCAAAGGAGGCAGCTCATGCCATTTTACCTAGGCAGCGGTGAGGGAAAAAAGAGGAAATGAGGACCCCTCGATGATGTTTTATAGGGGAGCAGGGCATTATGGGATGCAATATCTGGCCTCCTGTGACCACCCACTGGGCTGGGCTCCCTTTGGGACATCCTAGGTGTGGCCTGTGCAGTGGCATCAGGGGCCGGCACCCAGCCTAAACCACCACAGTATTACAAACTACTTGGGCAGGACCTTATCTCTCAGACACTAATCCCCATTCTCATATCATCTACCCTTCCTTACACCAATAACTTCACATATTACAGAATGCATTGGGTTGGAAGAGACCCTAAAATGTCATCTTGTCTAACTCCCCTGCAGTGAGCAGGGACCCCTCCAACTAGATCAGCCTACCCAGGACCACATTAAGTCTTCAGGGACAGGGCCTCAACCACATCCAATCTGTTTCAGTATTTTACTACTCTCATTGTAAAGAACTTCCTCTGTATGTTCAACCTGCCTCTGCCCTGCTCCAGTTATGAACTAGTCGAAAGCTTTCACTGAAGTCACTTTGTGTTTCAGACACTTGTATCTTCAAGATAAGGGAAGGCAAAAGAAAATGACACCAGTATCAAAATACTCACCTGAGCTGAGGGCAATCTACCTAGGGATGACAAATATGAATCAGAGTAGGGGATTTGCTCTTGAATGCATGTGAGAAGTGCTGATTTTGAATGTTTCAGTTTGTTAAACGTAGAGCTAACCTACACACAGGTCCCATCTGGTTTGGGCTCTCCACATACCCTGATCTCAGCATGCTGACTTACAGGTCATCTCTATGAACCTCACTAAACTTGGCAATAAACCTTTGGACCGCAGAGTGCTCGGGTTTCTCTCCAGATGAGGGAATACAGTTTAGCAATATCAGTAATATGGTTTAGTTGTGAACTTAGTAGAGTAAATAATTGGGCCTGATCACTTCAAGGGTCTTTTCCAACCTGAATGATTCTATGATTCTATGCCTGTTCTCCAAGAATTATGATTTCTCTGCTTTTCAGATTTCAAGAGAAAAGAATCTACACTGAGAAAGAAATCTCCAGCACTTTTTTTTCTTGGTTCTGATAACTTTAGGCTACACATTTAAATAAGGTTGTATACACTGGTGTCCTCCAAATTAGCACAGAATTGCAGCTCCTTTTTTGTCATTCTGCTGGGAAGATCCTTTTGGAGCCCAGTTCTTCCCACAGAACTTTCTGATCTATCAGTCTGCCCAAAGCCACTTCTGGTATGAGAATGAAGGCACAAGGCAAAGGCTGGGGGGGAGACCCGTGCTCTGCCCTGCTTACCTCATAGAAGAGCCCTTCAGGAAACTGCTGAAAGCACTGGGCACAGACAAAGCACTGCTCATGGTACAGCTCACCGTTGCTGTTGACAATTTTCTCGTCGGGGGCAAAGCCACCCCTGCAGCGCTCACAGATGGCATTTGCAAGTGCGTTCGCCATGTTGCTGTCATGAAAAAAAACCAGAAAGAAAATTAACCTATATAGGCAACACCACTGGGTTGGGGCCACTTTTTTCCCTTTTTATTTTTTAATTCAGAGCCAACTGCATCAGCCTAATGCTAGGCTGCTCAACACAACTTTTCCAATGGAGTTAACGATTTGTGGCAACCGCTCGGAAATAAAACTGCCACTTCCCCTGCTCCCAAACTGTTCAGAAACAAAATCCCTGCAATGCATACCAACAACTATTAATTAAACAAACAAACAAAGCAATGTTTGTTACTACAGGCTCATTTTTGTAGGCTCATTTTCTCATAATTTATGGTAAATAAAGGCAGGCAATTCAAAGAAGTACTTTAAAAATGCCAAAATGCATTAGAATTACAGAAAATAAGGGCAAATATTAACAGTATTTGAGCACTGGCATCACACAAGAAAACAAAAATGCTAATCCCAAAATAATTCCTAATATACATATGCACACACACACATATATATATTTGTAACAGCATTGGTTCAAAATTTCTAAATAAGCAGTATGAAAGAGTGTACAGTATCTAACCTGGCAAATATTACTGAAAACCGTATCAGATAAACAATTATGCCTTATATAAGCTTTGCATACAGAACTTCATAGCCAGAATTTCATCAGCCAGGTTGGTAGAGACCTCCAAGATCATCAAGTCCAACTGATCACTCAACCCTAACTAATCAACTAGACCACGGCACTAAATGCCTCATCCAGTCTTTTCTTAAACACCTCCAGGGATATTGACCTCACCACCTTGCTGGGCAGCCCATTCCAAAGGCCAATCACTCTTTCTACAAAGAACTTCTTTCTAAGATCCAGACTACACTTCCCCTGGCACAGCCTGAGACTGTGTGCTCTTGTTCTGGTGCTGGTTGCCTGGGAAAAGAGACCAACCCCCACCTGGCTACAACCTCCCTTCAGGTAGTTGTGGACAGCAATAAGGTCTCCCCTGAGCCTCCTCTGCTCCAGGCTAAGCAACCCCAGCTCCCTCAGCCTCTCCTCACAGGGCTTGTGCTCCAAACCCTTCACCAGCTTTGTTGCCCTTCTCTGTTCATGTTCCAGCAAGTCAACATCTTTCCTAAACTGAGGGGCCCAGAACTGGACACAGGACTCAAGGTGTGGCCTAACCAGTGCGGCGTACAGGGACACAATGACTTCCCTGCTCCTGCTGCCCACGCTATTCCTGATACAGGCCAGGATGCCATTGGCCTTCTTGGCCACCTGGGCACACTGCCTACATATTCAGCCTACTATCAACCAGTACCCCCAGGTCCCTTTCTGCCTGGCTATTCTCCAGCCACTCTGCCCCCAGCCTGTAGCACTGCATGGGGTTGTTGTGGCCAATGTGTAGAACCTGGCATTTAGATGTGTTAAATATCATGCCATTGGACTCTGCCCATCTGTTCAGCCTCTTAAGATCCCTCTGCAGAGCTCTCCTACCCTCTAACAGATCAACACCTACCCCCAACTTGGTGTCATCTGCAAATTTACTGATGATGGACTCAATCCCCTCATCCAGATCATCAATGAAGATATTTAATAGGATGGGACCCAGCACTGATCCCTGGGGAACACCACTAGTGCCTGGCTGCCAGCTGGATGTGGCACCATTCACCACCACTCTCCGGGCTCATCCCTCCAGTCAGTTCCTAATCCAGCACAGAGTGCTGCTGTCCAAGCCATAGGCTGACAGCTTGGCCAGGAGTTTGCTGTGGGGGATGGTGTCAAGGGTCTTGCTGAAGTCCAGGTTGACTACATCCACAGCCTGCCCCGTGTCCACCAGGCAGGTCACTTGGTCATAAAAGGAGGTCAGGTCGGTCAGGCAGGACCTGCCCTTCCTAAATCCATGCTGGCTTGAAACCATGCATACCTTCAAACCATTTTACAAACCGAGTTTCAAGTCATGGGATTTTTAGTTGGTTTGTTAGGGTTCATCTCAGAGAGCTCAATGAATACTGTGCCAGTGTTGGTCCAGGGCCAAGGGGGAGGTAGGAATGCTCAATATGCCCCACTGCGACTTACACACAGGCCTACACAAGCTGGCAAACCCATGCCAGGGTTGGGGAAAAAAATAATCCAACTCAGATAGCAACTTCAGTTGCTTCTCAAAGACATGTTACCATTAAATGACAATGCAGTAGCTGCAAAATACCAGAGGAATTCAGTACACTGCTACCATGTCCACATCTGCAGAAGACAGTACAGCTGTGTTTCAGTTAAGGCCAAAAAAGGGTTCACTTGATTTTTCCTTCGCAAACAATTTCTTACTCATATCAAGACTCTTTCAGGATCGCCTCTCTTCCCTAATATGGCAAATACAGGACAATGAACTAGTTTCATGATAATCTGACAAAACCAACTCAAACGTTTATCTGGAAGCTTATAAAACAACTGACACCATTTTAAACACAGATGCACACACTGTGGTACAGCTATCACGCTGTGCCTGTAAGTGCAGTGCCCTCAATGCACTGCAAGATGCCAAGTCTTTCCCCTCCAGGGAATAAGATCCCTTGGCTCCCACCAATAGGTTCAATAGGCATTTAATTCATTCCTTGCACAGGGAGCAAGCAAACACCTAGCACGTGGTTCAAAATGGAATGTGCTTTATCTATTTCTTACACTGTCTCACAGAAGAGCTCTATGCACTGTCACATCTGACCAGTTATTATTAGCTGGCCTTTGGGGTTTTTTTTTTTCTTCCTCTCTCTTTAAAGATCTCTGCAGAAAAGGGAAACAGTAACTGCTGGTCAAATATTCACTGCCATCTTGGTGAAAAAAATGTGCAAATTTCACAGGATCAGATGGAGGATGGTCTGTCCTATACGTAACAGACAAGCTTACAATCACTCACATTGCAGTGATTACACATATAAACTGTGGCTCACTAGCTTGCTGATGGTCTCCAGAAATTGCATATGCTTCTTGTGGAGGAAAACCTCAGGCACTTCATCTGTCCTCCTTACTAATCTAAAGAAAGAAGAATCACAACAGGAAGTAGGAGCTTTCATCATCACCTCAACAGTTCTCAAGCATTAAGGACGTTAAGTGCAGAAAAGCCTAAAGTACAACCCAAGCAAAAACATCAAGCAAAGTTCGAAATCAAATGAAAACACAAAGCTTTCCTCCCAGGTATGCAAAGGTACTCGACTTTGAAAAACATCATGTATGTAGAGTGGTGCATATAATACTTCTGCATTAGTTTATCCCTTTCCCAAAGTAACAGGTGAACAACTCATAGTCAGAGAGATTCCCTGAAAATCCCTTGTCAACTGCTGATAAAAATTTCTGATGCAATGAAGGATCACATTGAAAGTAACAGCTCAGGTTGTAGCGGATTACAAATGACAATGAATCGAGCAGAAGAGTGGCAAAGGTTGCATCAGAGAACAGCTTGCACAGCCTGCCCAGAGCTCAGATAACAAAATACATATGTACAGCACATCAATAATGTCACCACAGCTACACCCCACAGCTGAACAGAATGAACTTACAATCTCGCATAAAAGTCACAAAACTCTTTGTAGAGTTTTACGTCACTGTGTCTGCGCTGCAATTTTGACACTGGCTTCTCATCTTCATTTTCTGCAGAGTTACGAGCATCAGGAGCAACTTTGTGTGCAACTTCTTCATCCTCTGGGATAGGGTAAGGGTGAGCTCTGCGCTGGAAGTCCATCTCGCTCTCTAATTGCTTTCCCAGGTGCATATATTCTATGCTTATACTGCAAACAAGCGGTAGGCAGCGTCTGCAAAACAATATGCTGGACTTCCCCTTGTTCCCAGTGAAGTGATTTACTTTCACAGCTCAGTGTCATGTAGCCCAAGCTACTCAGCACCCTGCTAGAGCTTCAAGTTAAAAGTTCAGTGGTGGGGCGGTGAGCCTGTCATGCTGTGATTTACTGACACTGGCTGTGAGTGGAGGAGCACATTCCCTTGCCAGGCCGTCAGGCAAACTCAGATGCTGGAAAGGGGCTTTGCTGCCAGCTGCTGAGAGAAGCCACCCAGGGCATCTGTGGTGTGAGTAACCTCTGTGAGCAAAGAATTTCACCACCAAGCTTGTCTGCTGCTACTTTCTGTTGAGGGGGGTGGGGTGAAGGCAGATTCCAACAATATTTTATCATGGACAAACCGGCAGTGGAAAGCATGAAGACAAGAATTCAGTCATTAGGTAAATATTGCTTCGATGATGCAGGATATTAATTACACTGTAAAAATGGCTTTAATGTTTCACTTGTGTCTTCTAAGTCATATGTGCTGATTTAGCTATAGGCATCTTCTTGTCAGTACTTCAGAGAAGGTGTAAGCACAGACAGATTGGTTTCTGTTGTGCTTCACAGGCCATTAAGCAAATTATCAGGTATGCTATAACGGATAGTACACAAAAGAGGGAAAACTAATCTTGATTTCCAGTGATGTGCTACATTTAGAACAATTATCTAACCCAAGAACATTTACTGGAGTAATGACTCAAGTAAGTAATGACTGTGGATAGGAGGGGACTGAGAGCAAGACCAGGAGGAAAGAATGAAAATTAATCATTGCTTCACCACAGAATGCTCTCCTAATGTTGCAATTATTTCATGGTTACATTTTATTTTAAAACCCTGTTGTGCAGTGCTTACTAGGGAAGACAGGGTCAGACACTTGCAGCAGATGTGGGACATCCAGATTCCAGCAACTTGTAACTGTCAACAATGCAGGCTTTTGGGAATCTTCTGTCCCAAGTAACTATCTTTTGTGTTGAACTGATTCAGCCTTGTTAGCAATCAACTGAACCTCATGCACTTTGTGCTTTTGACACAGGGCACCATGGTATCTGAAGACAAACAGAGGGAACAAGAGGAGAAATTAGGACCAGAAATTGACAAAGGGTATGACAGAAAGTCCAGTCAAGGCTGCCACTACTTAATGTGCTTTCACCTTACTAGGACCTACTGCAGAGGGACTGCTTTATGATGGTTTTGGCCCATAGCTCTAAGCAGCAGTTAGGGTAGGCTGCTCAGTAAGTGTACAGTGGCACACACACCACTCTCCACACAGGCCTGGGCTCACATGTAGCCTGGCCAGCACAGCATTATGCTTCTGCTGCTGCCAAATTTGTGGAATGAGTTTGATCAGGTGTCTTTCCTTCATTTCCCCTTGTCAGTGAGCTATTCCCCAGCACCACAGGATGTTATGGCAGGTAAGGCCCAGAATGACCCTGCTTATTTACTTGTCTTGCACCAAAGCTACACAGAGTCACAAGCTGTAACAGGCTAAGAAGGCTTCACCCTTGCCACTGACATATCTTGGCTGAAGCTCAAGCCCTATTTTTATCTGTCAAGGAGCAAGATCCAGATGAAGCAATGTTCAGGTTGTAGCCCTAGGCCACAATGGTATGACCAGAGCACTGTTGCAGGAAACAGTGCTAGAAGAAAACGTTTCTGCATCCACTGTAGCACCAGTGATGAAAATGAACACTGTTTGCCAATGAAGATGCAGGCACAGTGATGCCAGCTCTCATCCATCCTGGTCCCCTGCATAGGTCAATGCTGAGCTTCTGTGGGTACAGAAAACTCCAGGGAGACTGACTGCAATAGACTAACTGTGCTGATTCACTCTGGTTTAGTGTATGTCTGTCTCTTTCCCTTATCACTGACCATCTCCTCAATTGTTTTCTTGTTTTTCATCCCAGGTTGCAGGTGATTGTCATGGAAGGTTGCTGCTGTGAATCAGAGAGCCCTGAAGAGTTTCTTTCTCTCAGTGGACTACTTCAGTCCTGAAATCTACAGGCTACCAAAGTGACTCGAATCCACTTCTGCTGCTTGCTTCTTCAGCTTGCTACTGTGCTATCTTCAGCACTACTGTAAAGCAAAGCACATCAGTGCAGTAAGATGCCCACCCAAAAAGACTGTTTTGATTTTTCTGGCTTTTTGAAACAGGTAATGGGACACCATATGTGCAGTAAGTAGAAGCTGCTTGCTTCTCAAAGCCTATTGCCATTGCTTCTGCTGGAATTACTCCCCATTTGTTTGCCATTAAGCAAGAAAGAAGCTTGGCAGGAGTTTAAAAAAAGTTCCTTGCTGGTACTGAAATAAACCACAGTTTCTACTATGAAGGTTTGGCTGTTCACAAATCCAGAGCAGCTGGTCATCCTTCTCTTTTCTGTCATTTTGCTGGAGACCTGCTGCCAATATCTGAAATACACTGTTACAATTCGATGGCATTTTCATGAAGGAATTCTAGGTTACTCTGAGGTGAAGCTGTCTGTGGAAGTGAGAATTGTGTAGGGGGGGGTTGTCGATTTGCAGCAGCTGCTTCCCAAGGGCATTCCCTGGAATCTGGCACAAAACCTACCAGCCTCCTGTTAAGGAAGCAGTGATAAGGAGAAAAGGGAGAAGGTGAGTATTTAAATGGGAAATGTATGTAGACAAGAAGAAGAGAATCTCTTCCTGGCACACTAAGAATCTTATCAGAAGCCAAAGCTGACAATGGGGAAGGTGCTAAAGGAAATGGCAGGAGACAGGGGGAGAGGGGGAGAAGTGATCCTCTGTGGCTACAGGGAAGGGATTTGTAAAACAAGAGCAAAACCAGCTAGGCTGTTCTGTCATTGCTGACGATGACTGCTGTCCTGCTCACAGGCTGCTTGCTCTGGAGAGCTTCTTCTGGCTGCCCATACTGTTGGCTGCCAGGGGCAGATGGGGACTCTTACAGAGAAGGTTCAGTGGACAGCCAACCCCGCTGAGGGTTTCACTCCATGCCACAAATAGGCATGCTGAGCAGTCACAACTCCAAACAAGGTGCTTGGCAAAAGCAGCTGCTGCTTGGCAACCTACTCATGCCACTGTGACATTTCCCTGCATCACCAGTGCTGTTGGGAGGCCACGTGCCCCACTGGGTTATTTGGGTGGGGATTAAGAACTCACAGTGCATCCCTCCCCTTCCCACATAGGTAAGGGTCATTTCATTTTCACACAGATGCTATGTGATGGTCCTCACATGCAAAATACAGAGTAACTACAACAGAATTTCTGCTACAAAATATGTGTGGACTTGCAGTGCCCTTGCACTAATTTCTGCACCAACCTTTTAAAGCAGTAACTGACCCCTGGCATCTTTCTTTTTTTTTTTAATTGAAATTAAAACCACTCTTGCATTCTGATTGCTGCAACTGTTTATCTCTTGAGCAATAAAATACTTTATGTAATAATCTGGTCTCCTAAAGCAATCTGAAAGAAGCTATAAATTTTTTCTGTAATAAAAATGTACATCACAGGTAGGATTTTCACATGCACCAAGCACTGCTCTAACTTCTACTCCTATAAAAAAAAAAGATGGAAAACCGTTTTGAAAGCACTGTGGTAAAACCCAGATGAATTCTGAGTAATCCTTAAAGTTTCATCCTTTAGCCTTCACCACAAAAAGTATGATTAAGCTTATGTGATGGGAGTTTGAACAGGGCAAACAGAAAAGCAGCTCCAGCTGTTTCATATACTTCAATATCAATTTATTCTAGTACAAACATGTCCAAAAAAAGCTTTGGTCTCCACAAATAGAGAAGGCTCAAATTCCATCTCTTCATAAGGAAATGAATATAACTGAAATAAACAGGTAAGCAGCACCTTCCCACACAATGATTTATCAGCCATACAAGCACAGTGAAAAATCACTGACAGAATTTATAGAATAGAATAAACCAGGTTGGAAGAGACCTTCGAGATCATCGTGTCCAACCTATCATCCAACACCACCCAATCAACTAAACCATGCAACCAAGCATCCTGTCAAGCCTCGCCCTGAACACCCCCAGCGACGGCGACCCCACCACCTCCTCAGGCAGCCCATTCCAGTGGGCAATCACTCTCTCTGTGTAAAACTTCCTCCTAACCTCCAGCCTAAACCTCCCCTGACCCAGCCTGAGACTGTGTCCTCTTGTTCTGGTACTGGTTGCCTGGGAGAAGAGACCAACCTCTGCCTCACTACAACCTCCCTTCAGATAGTTGTGGAGAGCAATAAGGTCACCCCTGAGCCTCCTCCTCTCCAGGCTAAGCAACCCCAGCTCCCTCAGCCTCTCCTCGTAGGGCTTGTGTTCCAAACCCCTCACCAAGTTTATTGCTCTTCTCTGGACTCGTTCCAGCAAGTCAACCTCCTTCCTAAACTGAGGGGCCCAGAACTGGACACAGGACTCGAGGTGTGGCCTAACCAGTGCAGTGTACAGGGGCAGAATGACCTCCCTGCTCCTGCTGGCCACACTGTTCCTGATGCAGGCCAGGATGCCATTGGCCCTCCTGGCTGCCTGGGCACACTGCAGGCTCATGTTCAGCCTACCATCAACCAGCACCCCCAGGTCCCTCTCAGCCTGACTGCTCTCCAGCCACTCTGACCCCAGCCTGTAGCTCTGCATGGGGTTGCTGTGGCCAATGTGCAGAACCCGGCACTTGGATGTGTTCAATCTCATGCCGTTGGACTCTGCCCATCTGTCCAGCCTGTTGAGTTCCCTCTGCAGAGCCTCTCTACCCTCCAGCAGATCAACTCCTGCCCCCAGCTTAAATACAGCACTTTCCTGTTTTAAGTAGTATTTTAAAAATCATATTTTGTTTTCCTCCTACTGGTTATGAACACTACCAAATGAAGCCACATTTTGTGTAAAACAAGAGATTATTTCTGTGCACAGATATTTGATGCTCTTCAGGTTGGACTTGACGATCTCTGAGGTCTTTTCCAACCTTATTGATTCTGTGATTCTAAAACCAGCCACCTTTTCCTCACTCACTACTTCTTTTTTAATCCTGTGCAGGAAAACCAAAACAGCAAAAAGGTACAGTATCATATGAGAAGCTCACAAGGGCTCTAATAAACTTGTGCTGCATGAGATACAGCATACAATCAGTTCTTTTTAAAATCTGCACCCTGTGTAGCTGACTGCATGTATACTTCACAATGCTTCAATAGACTGTATCCAAGCTCTTCCAACTCAAGAATACATTTATAATGCATTTGCACTAATGAAAAAGTTGTTGTACGAAATGTTGTTATATGTTGTTATGTAAAATGCATTTGCACTAAAGCATTTCAGGTAACATTTATCTCCCCGTTTCCAATTTAAGGAAAACACAAAAGGTCACCTACTCAGTACTAGGGACTGCACATCAGATGTCTTTGAGGCATTCACTCTGAAAAGAAGAATCTTTTCAAGACTGATGAGACAAGGTCAGGCCCAGCAAGCTCAAAAGCACCCTTCTGTTTGGACATACACACTGTGAACTGCACAGTACCAAGGTCATGTAGTTCCAAAACTTTCAAGTGGGCAGGATAATATTTATACTGATAGAAATCAAACAACTGAAAAGTGAAGAGTGTACAATACAGTGTGATCAGGCAACTGCAAGCAAATTACAACTCAGTGTACTTGTGCTCCTCCTCCATTGCCTCAGGACCAGATTTAAAGTTCAAGCATGTAAAAACATATGAAGCTAATCTTTGCATTGGCTGACATTTCAGGAAAACAGCACCCTGACCTCTATCAGAAACAGTGCAGCCAGCAGAAGTATGGAAATGATTGTCCTCCAATACTCAGCTCTGATGAGGCTGCACCTCAAACACTGGGTTCAGTTTGGGGCTTCTCACTACAAGAAGGGCACTGCAGTACTGAAGCATGTGCAAAGAATAGCCATTGGAATGTGCTGCCCAGGGAGGTGGTGGAGTCACCATCCCTGGAGGTGTTCAAGAGGGGACTGGACGTGGCACTTGGTGCCATGGTTTAGTAGTCATGAGGTCTTGGGTGATAGGTTGGACTTGATGATCTTTGAGGTCTCTTTCAACCTTATTGATTCTATGAGCAACAAAGTGGTGAAAGGTCTTCAGAATGAATCTTATGAGAAGTAACTGAGGGAGATGGGGAGATGCAGAAAAGCAGGCTGCACTGAGGTAGGTGTTGGTCTCTTCTCCTATGTGACAAGTGATAGGACAAGAGGAAACAGCCTCAAGTTCTCCCACAGCAGGTTTAGATTGGCCATTAGGAAAAATTTCTTCACTGAAATGGATTGTCAGGCACTGGAACAGGCTGCGCAGAGAAGTGGCTGGTTCAACATTACTGGAGGTATTTAAAAGACATACAGAGGTGGTGCTTAGGGACATGGTCTAGTGATGGACTTGGCAGTGCTAGGTTACCAGTTGCACTTGATGAGCCAACAGTGTGCCCAGGCTGCCAAGAAGGGCAATAGCATCCTGGGCTGCATTCAGAAGTAGTGTGGCCAGCAGGAGCAGGGAAGTCATTCTGCCCCTGTACTCAGCACTGGTCAGGACACACCTTGAGTACTGTGTCAAGTCTGGGCTCCTCAATTTAAGAAGGACATTGAGATACTTGAATGTGTCCAGAGAAGGGCAACAAGGCTGGTGAGAGGTCTCGAGCACAAGCCCTATGAGGAGAGGCTGAGGGAGCTGGGGTTGTTTAGCCTGGAGAAGAGAAGGCTTGGGGGAGACCTTATTGCTCTCTACAACTACCTGAAAGGAGGTTGTGGACAGGTGGGGGTTGGTCTCTTCTCCCAGGTAACCAGTACAAGAGGACACAGTCTCAAGCTGCACCAGGGGAGGTCTAGGCTCGAGGTGAGGAGAAAGTTCTTCACAGAAAGAGTAATTGGCCAGTGCAATGGGCTGCCCAGCGAGGTGGTGGTGGCACTTGGAGCCATGGTTTAGTTGTCAGGTGATGTTAGGTATTAGGTAATAGGTTGGACTTGATCTCTGAGGTCTTTTCCAACCTAAACTATTCATTGATCCTAAAATGCTGAACTACCATATTTCTCTTCAGAGTAACAGTTTCCTAGCACCAAAATTCAGCTCATGTCATTAGTTACTGAAATCCACCCAAAATCATTCATACTCCTTAATGTAAAGGCAAACACCAGCCTTTCTTTATGCCTCAGCCATCCACCCACGCTAGCTGGAACCAATGTTTTCACAAGCTGAAAACTATGACGTGAAATGGTTCATACAGGAGCTATAATTAATACCATGACTCAACATAATAGCCTGGCTACTAGCAGAGATTTTCACTATGTCCCCGCAGTTCCTTCTAGGGCAGGGGTAACTGCAACACCAGGCCTCCCAGCTCACAGCAAGATACTTATTATAGTAATGTCTCCACTGGAGACACCATGCTGAGAACTGACCTTTCCTAATCAGCACATCACTTCCACACATATCTCCTCCTGAATGTTAATCCACACCTCCAGCAACGTAACTTCTTAAGCCATTTTTCACCTTCATTAAGTTTGTTCTTCTGTTTTCTGTGAGGAAGTACAAAGTCTTCCACTGCCTGAATTAATTTGTTTTGGGCAGAAGTATAATGTAGTACAGAAAACATCTCCTCAGCTGTTGATCTTCTCTCACGTATTAAGTCATAATTATTATTAGTCACTCTAAGTTTTGGTTTCACATTTCTCTTGTCCCACATTTAATTCAACATCACCAAACTTCAAAGCTTGCAGAGGATAGCAGGCAGCTAAGCTACACGCAGTTAACATTGCAGAATTAAATAATGGCCCTAATATTCAACAGCCAAAAGAATAACCAGAAGCAATTTAGGTGCCCTAAGAGTCAAGCATGAGTATGTATCAACATACAGAAAGGAATGTAGTTTCAAACTAAACAATTACTTGTATGCTCCTGGGACCTACTCTAGGTGATCCTGCTCTGGCTGCAGAGGTTGAGCTAGATGATCCTTGGAGATCCCTTCCAACCCCTAACATTCTGTGATGACCTGCAACCTGGTAACTTATAGAACTATCCTATCCTGAAGCTGCATTGCTACCATGCCACAGAATCATAGAATGGTTTGGGTCAGAAGGGACCTTACAGATCATTCAGTTCCAATCCCTCTTGCACAGGGAGAGAGAATTCCTTCTAGACCATCTTGCCCAAGGCCCTATCCAACCTGGCTTTCAATACTTCCCTTAAAAAAAAGAAAACAATTATATATGGGGAAGCTTTTATAGTATGTTATAAATATAGAATACATTTTGATTTCTGAAGTCAATGAGAAGAAACATACAAAACAATAACTGAAAAGCCAAACATTAAACAAGACAAACAGCTTTCAAGGCAAACTTTCCATACCGGAACAAGAAAGGGACCGGCCAGGGCAGTTTCACGTCACGACTCTCTGTGGGGAGCATTTTTCCAATAGCTGCATAGAAACAGGGTTCAAAAGGTAGACTCTACTTGGGATCTAGAATTTTATGATCTATGAAGAGTGTGGCATGCATGGATTTAACATGCCAGAAAAGACAAACACCATTTCACATCCGCTTCACCCTCTGTCTGTTCATTCCTTGCTGGAACAGCTTGAATCTTTTACATCTTTCATTTAAAAAACACAGTTGAGAAATGCTGCCAGGCATTGCTAGTTATGTCTGCCAATAGGTTACTTGCTTTGAGGCTAATAGCTAACAGTTTAAAATAAAAAGCTACAGGGAAGTATGTCACAGAAGTCATAAATTCAATTTGTCTTGTTGGATCAAAGGACCTAAAAGTTCACAAATATTCACCTGCTTGATATGTAAAAAATGCATTATAGAATGACTTACAATCTGCTGTTAAAGCTGAGCACTGTCATCCAAAAACACTGCTCAGAAGGGCAGTGACAAAACATAGAATGCTTTTGGTTGGAAGGGACCTTTAAAGGTCATGAAGTCCATCCTCCCTGAAGCGAGCAGGGACATCTTTAACCACATCAGGTTCCTCAGAGCCCCATCCAATCTGTTCATGAATCTTTCCAGGAATGGAGCTTCTAACACCTCTCTGGGAAACCTGCAGCAGTGTTTCACCACCATCATTGCAAAAAATGTCTCCCTTGTATGAAACTGTGATTTCAGAATGCTACCAGGAGCTACCTAAAATCAAGTTTCTATCAAATTGAGAGATACAAAAATGAAAAATTAATAATGTCTAAAGCTGCTATGACAAATCAAGCAAAGAGAAACAAATGGACTCACAAACTTGCACAACGGCATCAAATACACAAGAAAATCTCAGAGCAACACTCATGTTTGGGAAATGCCCTGAGATGCCCTGGTGCAAGGCAAGATTGAGACAACCTAAAAGCAAAACAATGAATGTCACTGCTTTTTAGAAAGTCCTTGAATCACATCCGACAGCAAACTGGGATTACTAACAAAGGAAATCCCACAAAAGACCTGCTCTTTCCTTTTACCTGCCTACAGAGGCATCAGCTTCTGGCCATCATCAGAGGCAACACACTTGGAAAGCATCATATAAAAGGCTCATGGTCCTCTCAAGGACACTCTATCTGCTAGCTTTGCATTTCCTGGAACAGCTGAGAGACCACAGGAAAATGAAATAAACAGAAAAGGAACCCAAACTTCACAGTATCACAGTATCACAGTATAACTAAGGTTGGAAGAGACCTCAAAGATCATCAAGTCCAACCTGTCCCAACAGAACTCACAACTAGACCATGGCACCAAGTGCCACGTCCAATCTCCTCTTGAACACCTCCAGGGACGGCGACTCCACCACCTCCCTGGGCAGCCCATTCCAATGACAACTGACTCGCTCAGTGAAGAACTTTTTCCTCACTTTGAGTCTAAACCTCCCCTGGCACAGCTTGAGACTGTGTCCCCTTGTTCTGGTGCTGGGTGCCTGGAAGAAGAGACCAACCCCTTCCTGTCTACAACCACCTTTCAGGTAGTTGTAGAGGGCAATGAGGTCACCCCTGAGCCTCCTCTTCTCCAGGCTAAACAATCCCAGCTCCCTCAGCCTCTCCTCACAGGGCTGTGCTCAAGGCCTCTCCCCAGCCTTGTTGCCCTTCTATGGACACGTTCAAGTGTTTCAATGTCCTTCTTAAACTGAGGGGCCCAGAACTGGACACAGTACTCAAGATGTGGCCTAAGCAATGCAGAGTACAGGGGCACAATGACCTCCCTGCTCCTGCTGGCCACACTATTCCTAATACAGGCCAGGATGCCATTGGCCCTCTTGGCCAACTTCCAGCCTTTAAGCTTGTTCTGCCCAACACCTGCAATTTGGTAATCTTTATTAAGTGGTGACACTGACATAATTTAGCTTTTCTCTCCTCTGTACAACACTCCTGTGTGTAAATCCAGACTTGAGTGTGACAGACCGCATTTAAAGGAGAGCTTAATGATCATGAAGAATAATGAGCAATAGCAGCGTACTCTCTGTAGAGAACACCTCTGATCAGGTATTATCAACCCATATGAAAGCAAAAATACCCCAGAAGCCTGAAACTTATCTCTAGCCAGCTAATCTTATAAAAGAGCAATTAAAATCATAATTGCTATAATCATTGAAGCTTAGCAATTTACCGAAATCACAGATTATTACAATAAGGCAAGCATAAGAGAACAGTAGTAATTGCTTGGGTTTCTGTTATGCAAGTAGCTATCTCTGGGTCACTTGGACTCAGGGCGGGTGAGCATGTCAATCAAAATTGCTTAGGGGTTGTTATGCAATGCAGGAGACCAGGGGTGAGAGAGAAGACAAAATGGGTGTGTTCCTTATTAGTTATTTTAATCCCTAGAGCAAAGAAAAGTACAGCACAAATGGAAAGCAAAGCCTCTAGTCATTTGGATATCTCAAATGAAGGCTCCATGCAAATCCTAAGTATCACAATACTAAAATGTAACCATAAAGCACATTTTTGCTGGCTGCAAGTTACTATCATTAATAATAATTCAGTATTACGTTGACTCCTCTTTAACATCTTCATTGATGATCTGGATGAGGGGGTTGAGTCAGTCATCAGCAAGTTTGCAGATGACACCAAGTTGGGAACAGATGTAGTCAGTTAGAGGGTAGAAAGGCTCTGCAGAGGGACCTTGACCGACTGGACAGATGGGCAGAGTCCAATGGGATGGCATTTAATAAGTCCAAGTGCCAGGTGCTGCACTTTGGCCACGGCAACCCCATGCAGAGCTACAGGCTGGGGTCAGAGTGGCTGGAGAGCTGCCAAACAGAGAGGGACCTGGGGGTGCTGATTGACAGCCGCCTAAACATGAGCCAGCAGTGTGCCCAGGTGGCCAAGAAGGCCAATGGCATCCTGGCCTGTATTAGGAATAGTGTGGCCAGCAGGAGCAGGGAGGTCATTGTGCCCTTGTACTCTGCATTGGTTAGGCCACACCTTGAGTACTGTGTCCAGTTCTGGGCCCCTCAGTTTAGGAAGGACATCGAGACACTTGAACGTGTCCAGAGAAGGGCAACAAGGCTGGGGAGAGGCCTTGAGCACAAGCCCTATGAGGAGAGGCTGAGGGAGCTGGGATTGTTTAGCCTGGAGAAGAGAAGGATCAGAGGCGACCTCATTGCTCTCTACAACTACCTGAAGGGTGGTTGTAGACAGGAGGGGGTTGGTCTCTTCTCCCAGGCAACCAGCACCAGAACAAGGGGACACAGTCTCAAGTTGTGTCAGGGGAGGTTTAGACTCGAGGTGAGGAAAAAGTTCTTCACTGAGCGAGTCATTCGTCATTGGAATGTGCTGCCCAGGGAGGTGGTGGAGTCACCGTCCCTGGAGGTGTTCAAGGGGAGATTGGACGTGGCGCTTGGTGCTATGATCTAGTTGTGAGGTCTGTTGGAACAGGTTGGACTTGATGATCCTTGGGGTCTCTTCCAACCTTAGTTACTGTGATACTGTGATACTGTGTGATACATGGACAAATCTTCTCTTCAATTAGAACAGCTAACAGAAGAACCAAAGTGTTTTTTAATCGAGTGCCCATGCACTTGATTTCAATTCATATTTCTAGGTCCCAGCTCTCTACTACTCCATCAGAATTTCTAATCACAACAAATGAAGAAGTGTACTTTTTTCTTTTTCTTTTGTGGCTTAGTGTTTGTTTCCAAGCTCCTCCTGGTTTAATAGATTATTCTCTTTTTTAAACCAACGTATTGAGTAACTACTTTACCTGTTGACACTGGCAGCCTGACCAAGTGAAACATCTACTTACAGAAAGTGGCCTTATAAATGTTAACATTTTCTGATGATATTAAGAAATGTTACCAGTGGAAATCAAATTGAAGAATGCTTCCAGGTGCAGACTGATCTGCTCTTTCTACCTTCTCCTGCCCATAGTACCATAAGGCATCTGAAAGCTCAACAAGGTCACTGGTTCCCTAGTCTCCACCCAGCATCTTCTTCCTCCTAGGATAAATAGGAGGTGTTCAGGGGGAATGTGTGGTACAGTTGCACACCTTATCTGGCTGCTACATATGGGGTTTTGATGGCAGGCTAAGAAGACACATGAGCTTGCACAGCTCCCAAACATTGTATCTCATAAAGAAGCAGGTGCTCAGGCCTACTGCACTGCTGGTGTTTGGGGGACTTTATTAATTTGGTTTTTACACTCACCTACAAATTTTGCTGTGCAAAGCCCCCAAGGCAAAGTAGGATGTAAGAATGTGCTTATGTCTCCTCACATTTCATCCGCAAGGAAGTCTTTGTGCTTGAGATTTTGGGCACATCTACATGCCTTCCAGCCTGGAATCAGTGTGCAGAGGCAGGTGGGAGCCTGAGTGGACGCAACAAAAGATTGTCTGCACCTGCTCACACAGATGTACCCATCAGATTCAGCAGCAGAGAAGACAGAGAAGGCAGACATTCTAAAGCTATTAATGGGGAAAACATCTATGGTGCTTTCTGCACAAAAGAATAGAGGAATGAAGTACCTGAATAACTGGCACCCACTGGCTGGAGCTTGCCTGTGATCATTCATTGCAAATGCTGAAATTTTCTGTTTGGTAAAATCTTGAGACTAATCTCTTCAGAAGTTATCTACATTTTTAATCATGTCTGAACCCACCTGAACTTAGAACAGATGGCTATGGACAACATTGGCCAAATTCACTTGAAGTCTAATTGTCAAAAAAAAAGAGACTTGCCCCTGCTTTTCCCAGTACCTTGCACTGAGCTTTGGAAATTAATAGTATCAAAGTTTTCAGAGGAATCATTCTATTCTTACTAAGGCCATGGAATGAAGAGGAGAAAAAGCAAAAATAGCAAGCATACTGTTACTGTTAAGTGACTCCTAATGACTAACCATAAACATAAGTGTATGATTTCCTTTGCATCCTGATTGCTGACAGAAGCAAGAAAGAATAGCTCAGCATAGTCAGAATTTTTTGCACACCACTGCTGAACACAAGGCAAGACAAGATTTATTAGAAATGTAAATTTTTTTTTTCACCAAATCAGTATGAGTGGAAAAGAACAAGTCTTCCCCTCTGTTCTGAGAAACAGATTTCTCAGGTTGCACTTGGCTCAGTGACTGCTGCGTCTGTTACAGACCGGGGAAAACTGAAGGTGTCGAGCAGCCCCCTCCACTCTGAGCTCCGCACTTGGGGAGCATGATGTACAGGTAAGGTCGATGCCTTAGTGGGCCTAGTTCAAGCAGGGAAAAAGAGGACCTCTACCCAAGCAGGTCTATAACCAAGCACACTTTCATGCTGTGTAAGTTTCAACCAAAGGATGAGCTATCCAGACCACCTGTTACATGGGGCAGGCACCAGCTCTCTATAATGTCAGCAAACAATCAGTAACATTTACAGCAGCAAATTAAATGGCTCCCAGAAAGGTTATGGCATTTAAATGAATGTGTATTGGGACAGACAGAAAGAGAAGCTGAATGGACTGTGTCTATCAATGTACTGTGACGTTAGGACCAGGGCAGAGACCCCTCTCACCTAACCACGGCTGATAGGCTCACCTGGGCAGGGGTTACACCAGGAGGAGGTGTGATGGAGGGAATGCAAGAGACTCCCTGGAAGGGCAACTCACTTCATCCTAGGACAGGTTTCTAAAAGAGGGAGATGAGTCCTACTCTCCCACCTAGGTCTCAATGTCAGTGACCTTGGGGCTTGCTATTTAGAGATATGGGTGGCTTCTCTTGAAATGCCCTCACTCTCCTCAACTGATGGTCCCTCTTAGCTGTCTTAGGCATTCATCACTGCCAGTGGGACAGCTCACCTACTCAGCCACCACACTCTACCACTGAGGTAGCTGAGACAGATTTTGAGCTGGCACCAAGTATCCAGTGCTGCGGGCACAGTGCAAGACACTGAATTCCATCCACAATGGGGTGAGGAATCACAGCAAATGGGTGGGCAAAATGAGCAAAACCATGCAGTAAAGTAAGATCTGCTGCTGGTGAATCAAATCCTGCAGACAGCCATAGCTGCCTGAAATCAGTTTCCCTAAACACAACCTGGCACATACCTGCTACAGCAAGAGGTGTTCAGAGAGATTCTGTTCAATCTAAACATTCATTTAGGAGCTTCTACACTAAAGGGAAACTTGACAGGCTACAAAACTAAATGGAAAGAGCCAAACTGTATTCCTGCAGTCTTTCCTGAAAAGGACTGAGTGAAATGTGCATACAGACTGACACATCATACACTGAATAGCAGATAGGAAGACAATGATGGGGGTCAAGTATTTGGGTGAAGTGACATCAGTGGACGCAGATGCAGAAGCTAAAGCTTGCCTTCCTGTTGTGTCCCATGGCATATGACCTGTCCTGAAGCTATGTCAACCCAGGAAATTATCCTGTATTGTTCTGATACCATAAAAAGAACTGTTTGAAGACATTTTGGTTCCTGGAAAATAAAATGTATGTGATACATTATATGACACATTATATAATAAACATATGCTCTGTACACATTTAGGAGCTCCAGTACATTGTTTCACAGTGCTCTAATTGTTGGTAACTCAAGCATTTTTAGTACAAATTACACTTATGCTCCCAAGGAGAAGCAAAGGCAGAATTTTGGCCCCAAGCCCCTCTGAGCTGCTTTACATTGATGATACTGCGAACGCTCGCTTAGGTCTCAGCCACAGTTTGTGGGCACACAAATCTTTGTCCCTCCAAACAGCACCGAGTTCCCACTGTGAAGGCCAGGCTCCAGAGCTGCAGTTACAGTCAGTTGCAGAGGTAGAGAGGAGGCTGTCCAAGACCCCTGGCAGCTAAGGCAAAGGGATATGAACAGCTGGGTTACTCACTGCTGTTTTGAGCCTTAGGAACAACCCAGCCTGGATACTAGGAAACCACAACCAAACAGACCTCAAAAAGGACAGAAGAGGGAAATTTCATACTGGGGTAAGGTGTAAAAGGTGTAAAATGAAAACTGGCAGATACAGTGTATGACTTTAATAAAAGGTGATTTTCTTTTTTTTCTTTCTTTTTTTTTAATACAGAAATTCTCACAAGATACCCTGAAGACATTGGCACCTCAAATACATTTTGGCCCAGGATCAGAAAAATACGGTACTTGAACTGAGAAAGCAGCTTTCAGTGAACTGCTGCTCGAGGGCTGATACTCTCTAACACATGTGGATTAATATGTATGTAAAACAAAATATGAGGGCACTAGAACAAAGAACTGGAGAAAGGATGGGAGGGCATTGCAAAGCCATTGAGGATGGCAAGCTATATTTAGCAGACATTAAAGAAACCTCTTTTCTTGTGGACTCAAGTATTTGCTAAGGACGTGCACCTAAGTGTCACCAGGGAAAGCGCATGGAAAATCTCGAGGTTTCCCATTTCAGAAAACTGAAGATCTTTTTCTCTTCCTTCCAAATTGCTCTTTGCCCTGTTGTTATGTCATTGTTCCTATTTACAATCCCATAGTCTTTTGTAAAGGAGAACACAGTAAAAATGGCAAAGACGACTGCCTCTGAAATATTGCAAAATGGGGTTAGGAAGGAGCAAGTTTGAATAAGAACCAGCTTATGCTATCAGCAAATGTAAGAGAAGCTCTGTCTTTAGGTACTAGTTGTCTCTCTGCTCTAGGAGCATCATCAAGCATGCTCTATTCACTTTCTTGTATCACCAATAGCCTGCCTTAAGCTGACTCATAATTCCTACGATTTGCTATTTCCTCCAGCTTGGATTTTATTTCTCAAGACTAATCCCTGTTTCACATATTTCTCATGTCTAACCGGAAGAGGCTCAGGAAAGGATCAAACACCTGGCCATTCAACCTCTTCCCCCCATGCAGCCCAGCAACATCACCACAGAGAGATAGAACTCATTTTTATGTGTAGGCTTAAAAAGGCAGATTGTTTTTCCCTAAAAAGATCTGTTCTTCCTCTTTGCTAGTTCTGTATAAAATAAATTATATATTAATTATCCAAGAATCTCTGCACATCTCTTACTCTACTAAGTCTGATTATTCTTACATCTATAGTCACATGAGTATAATATATAGTACTAATGCTATTAGAAACCTATCCAGGAAATCAAAAATCGATACTGTAAAGATACCAAGCACACAGATATCGGACCTGCAAGTTAACACATTCCTAGAACTGATCCGGTATTTCTGGTTATCTCATGACACATCATGTCAGTAGGTTACAATCATATACTCTGCCACATTACTTTTTAGTTTATATGCTCAGCTGTAAGAAAAGGGTAAATTCTCCAAACCTGAATACCTATCCTGAAACTGCTAACTCAGGCAATGAAAGTGCAGTAACAACTCGCCTTTAAATTACACAGCACTCCAATCTGATGCACAACCACCACTAATGAAAAGTAATCTAAAAATACAACCAGAGAACAAGCATTAGGAGATAGGAAGTGCTTCCTCCTCACGAAGGCTTTTGTTAGCATTTACACAAGAATCCTTTTCTGAGGAGCTTGAAGTGGGAACAGATTGCTTTCACGTTAAGCACACTGCATTTTTACTTTTCTTTTTTTTTGCTGTCTGCGCGTACTCAGGTTACAAACAATTCTTTAATCTTCTGCTCCACACAGAGGCTTTTGAAAATTCACTGTAACTCCTTCACAAGGCACGCAGCATCAGGAAGACAACCCCGGAAATTAAATGCTTTTCCGATTTTTAGTCACCTTTCCTGGGTAAGGTCAGGCTAAGCAATCCTTCTGCATTCTTTGGTCTAAAGCCCTTTCCACAACAAAGAACCCCTCATGAAGAAAGACAGAGCCCAGAAGCAGCCCCAGCCCCTCCGCAACAAAACCAGTCGAGCACAGGGGCTACACCAAGACCCCTGTGAAGCACCACAATCCACAGTACTCAAGTGATCCAAAACTGACTTCAAACCAGACCAAGCCAAGTTGTCGGACTGCGGAAAGTTATTTGCTTGCAAGTGATGGCTATCAGAAGTGATCCAGAAGCAATCACTGACTAACAACTACCTTCCCAGGGCCGGGGAAGGGCGTCATACCGTCCCTAAAACTCACAAGGTCGCCGTAGGGTTCCTGTTTTCCCTCCTTCGGGTTTTTTTTTCCGTAGTGCTTTGGGGATGCTTCTCAACGCATGTGTCTTGCTGTGACTTTCCAGAGCTGTGTTTGCATTTGGCTTGCCTAAACCACCAAAAGAAACAGGCTGCTGAGAAGGGCTCGGCATCCCAGCGTACCCGTCAATTCACACTCACCTCAGCTTCCCTTCCTGTGACCCAGGCAGTCCCACGCTATCAGGGCGATCCCGTCTCCTCCTGTAAAGACCTGACTGTGACAACTCTTTTAGCTGTAAGGCCGTCATATTTCTCTACCTGGAGGGTGGGGGGGTGTTTTGGCTTTGGGTTGGGTTTCTCTCCCCTCCGCCTCTTCCAGATGTTGCTGCGGAGGAGCGTGCCTGCCAAGATGCCTGGAGAGAACAGCCTCAGCAGGGTGTCGGCACACCTGCGCCAGCCCGAACTACCAACCTCAGAAGGCAGGGTAGGCAGGCGGCCGGTGCTGGGCTTCCTGTTTTTCATAGGTACACACCCTCCCGAAGGGCACCACATTTCCTTTATCACTGGATCACACCTAAGGGATCTCAGCCACTAGCTCACCGGCTTCCCTCCGGCTTTCTCTAAACTCTGCCCCGAACAGGAGCGACCCTGCTGTGTGCTGTGCAGAGTGCAGCTCTCCCAACGCCTGCTGCAATTAAGCTAAGTATCTCCTGCAATGTGCTGTTAACTCTTTCCCGCTATAATTTATGACAAAAAGGAAGTGGTAAGAGCTACAAAAATTCAGAGTTACTCAAGCGTATGAGCAAGCTCTGACAGGAGAGATGAACACAGTAAAGTGTACAGCAAAATAACTTCAGTAACCAGCATTCAAGTACTCCATATGAAACACAATAGCACGGTGCTTGTAAGAAAATGCTCTTTTCCACAGACTTTTGAAAATGACAAAAAGACCACAATGTATTTTTCTCCTTACTCTCGGCTTTCAAAATATAAGCACTGTTAACTATTTGCCATGTTCTGTTGTGATGGAGTGTCCTGTGTAATTGTAAAACAGGAATGAAGGTGCTTAAGGTTTCATGTAAGGCAGAAAGGTTACTAGCAGGGACTTGCAAACTTCTCATCTCAGTAATTTTTTTAGTAATAAGCTTCCTTTTAAGTTGAAATGAAGAGGTGTGTTGTTTTGGTTTTTGGTTTGTTTTTTTTTAAAGAACACCTTACTATTTTTAGTATTTTCCAATGTATTTGCTATTATCCCTGTCACACACAAATAAAAACTTACTTTTTATTTCCATGTTGAGACTTGGGGGGGATGTTTTTTAAATGCACTTGCATTTAATAGAAGTCAAGAAATGTAATGATTGCAAGGACTATTTTGACTAGGATAGGAGACAAGTTCCATGTGGTATGAATTTCATAGTTCATTAAGTATTTGTTTTTGAACTCTTTTTGAATTCTTGTAACGGAGAAAAAGCATAACGTATGGTAGTACTGGGTACATCACATGACAGCAATTCTGTCAGCATTACCAAACAACACAAGCACTGTAATTTTATGTAATACCATCAATGTGCCTCAGTCTGGAATGTCATCAACATATAATATAAAGCAACACACAATGGAAAAATAGCAGAAATTGTTTTGGAAAAGGAATCACATAACATGCCAAATAGATAATGGTTGGAGAAATTCAAAGTCATTTACATGATGTTAGAAGGCTGCACACACAGGACCGTCAACAGGAGCTATACACCTGAGCTCCTGTCCTCAGAAAATAAAAACGAGAACAGTCATGATATTTGCCTAAACATGCTGCATTCCAGTTTCAAACAAAGTATTTAAAATTGTTTCTCAATATGCAGTAGGATAAGCTTAAACATAATTAAATGCCAATTCCCTGCAGTCAGTAAATCAGCAATTCAGTGAAATGTTAATGCTCTTACTAGTGGAGGTTAAGAATGGCAGATGACACAGTAGCTTTTTTACTTTAAATATCAGTGTACCAATGGTTTCTCTTTGTCCAGTCAATTTTAGATAATGATAATCAAAAAAGTTAAGACAGTACTTTTTTTGCTGTGAAAAAGCTCTTTGTAAACTAATGAAATCAAACTATTACCTACAAATTTGTTCAAGAATGTTTATTCACTACAGGAGTAGTCTCTTCAGTGTATACTGAATATTTTTGTATTAATCATGACACAAATCTATCAAAAATTAGACAATGCTTCGCCCACTTTGCTGCAGGTTGTATGAATGTGAAGTATACAGCATTAAAATTCACATTTATCTGCACAAACAGCCACTGTGCTTGGATGGCCTATGGGGCAAGATCCTTTACTAAAATGTACTTGGAAAACAGAGCTGCACTGAACCAGTATTACTGAAGTTTAAGATTACATCAGACAGAGAATGTAAGCTGAAGGACTACAAGAAGACCAGGCAAAATAAAGATTTGTTTGTTATAAAGATTAAATCCACCTCAATATAAAGGAGGGCAAGATGGTTAGCTTCCTAAAATAGAGCTGGGAGTCAGCTCCACAGCATCATTATTTCACAGGCTTCTTCAGCAAACTCTAACAGGGGTCTAAGCTGATTTAGAAAAGACTTTATTGGATGACTTGAGAACACACTAGAAGCATTCTACAAGAAGAAATTCAAACCAGACTATTTTTCTGCTCTGTGAAATCCTCCAATTCTCACGAGAGTCAAGGTTTTACATCTGAAATTACTCAAACAGACAAACCTGAAGTTCTGAGTATGAAATACATATTTGCAAGGGTGATTTTTGGTCATATGCTGGAGAACACAGAAGACATTTCTCCACTAAATTGCTTCATGGTTGCCAGAAAGAAACTTGGATGGCCCTCATTCTGCAGGAAGAATAACTTCCCCAGCAAGTGCCTCCTGCTCCCCGCACCCCCTTTTACCATCTAGCCCCTATCTACTGTTTATAATTCCTTTTTTGAGAGATTACATTCTTCTCGCGTGGGATGGGGCCACTTGAACCTTTCACATTCCATCAGGATTTTTGAGGACTGGCCAAGTTACCACAGTTTTTCTTATTACAATTAACATCCAGCCTTCCTTAATGTCTTGTACTTTGGAGGTTCACCCTTCATTTTCCAGTGCGTGCCTCTTCACTCAAGGCAATTGACCTGCCTCCAAAGAAAGCTAACATTGCTACTGCAATCTGATGAACGTGCATGATATCAGGATTTTATCAGAGGAAAATATTCACCTACGTCTAAGCAGCAAATGGTGGAACCTAGACAGAAACTATGCAGTTGTTCATCACAAGCAATAAATATTTTTTTATTATGTGGGACATGGCTCATGCTTGAGTTTTCATTGCAGTCCTACAAAGCATTTATCTTGATATACCACGCCTGAAGAACTCCCTCCTAAATTTCCACTGAAGTACTGTTGTTCTGGAGGCTATAGGTATTCAGCAGAATTTTGCAATTTAAATATGTTTTAATATAGATTATGTCTAGTCACGTTTTGCTATCCTCAAAGGGATGTAAACAGTAATCCACGATGTCAACAGTGATCATGTATGTAGAAATAATTAGAAACACCAAGTATTTCAAATTCAGTATGCTTCTTCAGGAGTCTGTATTTACAGAGAATACACATTAACTACATAAACCAGAACAAAGTTTTAACTCTCATTACACACAAAGAAGGCTTTATCAGCGTGATTGACCTTTTGTCCACTTCAGTGACACATTCTTGGTTTGTCCCTCTTTTTTTAAACATTGAACAAACAAACAAATTTCAATTAAATTTAGTTGATGATTTTTCAAAGCAGTAGAAAAAGCTATTTACAGACAGTATAGAGCACTTAAAATATAAATTAGAATAGCATTATAAGAACAGCATAGGAGCGGTCGTAGTGAGCATGCATTTAAAATGTGGCTGCAGGGAGGGAGCACGTTTCTCCACCCCCCCATCACTCATCCAGCTTATCAATAGGATGAGTCTCCAGAGGAACCGTTTCCAGGAGCTTTCTACTGTTTCTTGCAAGGTCTGGAAAAAAAATATTCTTTAAAGCCAAAAAAAGGGCTTGAACTTCAGTGGGAATACACAGGACCCACTGCAGAAAGCAAAGGAAGGTGGAAAAAGCCCTCCAAGCAGTTTTGTAAGAACCCCCATAGTGCCCAAGATGTGCCGACTACAAACAAAGCTTTACAGCTCTCTGAATTAGACTGCTGATGCAAGGCCCCACTGATGGGTCTGGGTGTCAAAGAATAGTTTACCATACTGTGGGTCTCTGCTAGGGCAAGTGGTACTAAAAGGAAATGAGGAGAGGGAAATCAAGCCACAAATCTACAGATGCAAACCTTGGAAAAAAAATAATTTCAGAGCTGTAAGGGAGCCTAAGCTGTTGATTCAAGGAGTTAAACAATTAACTAATTACATGTTTCCTTCCTTGTCTAATTTGACTTCAACATCTTGCTTTGATGTTTCTTGCCCTGTTTCACTTAGCAATCCATCAATTCTGAAGCATGCATATTTAATCTGGGGATAAGGCTAAGTACTGAGGCACCTGAACTATGTGGATGCGGCAAAGCAGCACTATGAATCTGTGTCCATGCTCCAGCTGACCAAGGAAATTGTTTGCTGCAATTTAACAGTAGTTGGTGTTATTTTAAAACCTCTTCTGTGGATACAGGTCTCTGCCATGCAAAGTGAAGTTAAAAAATTACATGATGGTGTGCTTAATACTCTCCAGAGCACTGAACCCACCAAAGTCATTTCAGATTTGAGGGGGCAGAGGAAAGGCAGGGGTGCTGCTGTGCTGTCCTTGTCCTTGCAGTACCAAAGGTATCTTCACCTCAACTGCAGGTGGCCCATGAGGTTTCAGTGAGGCAAGGCAAAGAAGGTCCCTGCTCTCATTCCAACTATTCTGTTCCAATAATAATAATGTAAAATAAATAAATAAAAGCAAGCAACCATGGGAAAATCTTCTATCTACCAGAACAAGGAGTAAGGTGTTCTGGCCACCCCCTTTGAGCTCTCTGCACATGCTTCCCCATGAATTCCCAAATTTGAGCAGAAAAGAAGTAAAAATGCAAAAGGCAAGTTTTCCCTTAACAAGTGCAATCTTACTTTAGCTCAGCTTTGCAATACCTCCCTCTACTGGGAAAATGCTGCTTCATTTCTCAGGGACAGCATTTCTCTCTACAGCCAGAGGGAGGCGTGGATTAACGTCCATAGACTTTAATAATTCAAAATGGGGCCAAACTGAGAGCAGAATGACAGAGCAGCAGCTGAAGATGCTGGTTAGCAATACAGCTAAAAATCTATGCTGTTAATCAGTGGATGATCAATGCATAAGTAGGTGTGCAAAGAAACCCTGTGACACTGTATGAATCGGTTTTTTCCTACCATTTGTAAATAAGCCTCTTTAAAAGAACAGTGTGTTAATAAGCTGACAAACCCTTGGAGTTTTAAGATGGGTACAATTACTCACATGGACTCTGAAGTCCATGAGATAAACATCTAAAAAAAAAAGAGAGAGAAAAAAGAAAGGGAAAAAAATACACCAACCAAACAAAACAAAGACCACATAGATGAGGGGCATGAGTTTAGATTAATCGTCACAGCCTAGAACATGTGGAACAACACAGGTAAAGTACATAAACAATTCCTGGTCTGTATTTCTAGGCATGGGACTTACCCTTCAGAATAATTTTCACTGCCTTGGAATTGAAAGTCTCTTCCCCAAAGACATTTTCAAATCCAGTCAGAAATATACTTTCTACATTTAAGCACTTTGTTTATGAGGCCTGAAGATCCTAAGTCTGAAAAAGAAGACTGGAAAGTCTTATTTTTAAACAAATTTTTCTCTACTTGCACCCTGCCACTGTAGGTAGATGTAACCAGATGTTTACTTTCATGTAATGGGATAAAAACCCACCAATAACAGAACCTGAAAATGGGTGGCAAATGAAGGAAACTGCCTGGAGAGCTGCTGCCCCAGATACTGTGGGGATTTACCTGCTCTCACAATCAGGTTTGTGCCCCAAAGGCCAGACAACTAAGTTCATCTAGATATGCAACCACAAAGACCTGCTTTTTTTCTGAAGAGCTAGTGGAAGACCTCTAAACAGACCCTACACTGGCTTTTCCCTTTCACTGAAAGAAATATTAGAAAGTCTTAATTCTTCTCCAGAATATGACTCATCAGGGTTAAATAAATCAGGCTTAAACAAAACCACGGCAGCCTCTAAACTGCTGCTGCTTTTGACTGCCCAGCAATTATCCTCCTGGCCACTTTGATTTCCATCTCACAAACAATTTTCAAATTACTAATGCTACATTACAAGTAGAGAAAGAAAAGTCTCTCATCAAGGCTTAGTGTTAAATTAAACTCTCAGGGACAGAAGATGTCACACTCCCTGCGTGTGCTTGAAGGCACCACCTTCTCACAGTATACAACCACATGTGACTGCCATGCAGTAGGTGATGCTAATTTACAACTGCAAGTGCTTGGGGTTTTAGTAGGATAAACCAATCCTCATCTCCCAAGAGGGTCCTGGAGCCCTTGAAGGGTGTTGCTGTAAGAAGATGAATGAGCTGAATGGCAAGGATCTTGGCTGTACATTTGTGAATGTACACACAGCAACGGATACTCTGATCAGCATCACCTAGAAAGGTATAAAGCAGTGTTTCCTTAGAGGTTATCACTTTATTAACAAACCAACCATATCACCTGTAAAAGGGCAGATTAATAGTATGATGGTTTCTTGTGTAAAAATGAATGTACCCTGTTAATGCTGGGAACATAGAAAGTAGCTCAGGTGTCTACAAAAATAAAGCTGAATACAAGTTAAGAAACACAGCAAGGTGCAACTGAAAAAAAAAAACAACCTTTGATTTTTAAGATTCATACACATTTTGGTTTCAAAGTTATTCAAACTTGTAGTCTGCATTCAGACAGAAAAATCTATACTGAAGAAGAAATTCACAGTGTGACGGAAATTAATTCATCCTGAAAATTCAACAGAATGTAAAGCAGAAACATCACTACCCTCCCCTTAATGCTGCAAGAAATACTTCCTCATATGGATTTTTTCATATTTTAAAGCACACGAAAACCACACTTTAGAATCTTAAATTAGAGCAAAAGTTCTAAACCAACCAAAAAAAAAAAAGCACAGCTGCCCTACCGTAGGAGGTTTGCTTCACTGGAAAAATAACTGACTTCTGAACATCAAGACTCTCTCAAATCTTAGCAGAAGCGATACAATTTCTGTAACAGGTGGGACAAAACTATTTCTTCCACTGGAATTACACCGTTGGGTTCAATTACTCCATTGCAGCATCTTCTTTCTCAGCCAAATCCACTCTGCCTGTTATCCCACTGCTCAAAACCACCCGTCAGCAATGTTGTATCTTCAGACTGACCATCAATCCTCTGTTCCGTGCAGGGACAAAATAGTGTCACTAAAAACACTCCAGAAGAGCAAAGGATGAAAAACTACTGGGAATACCAGGATACCTCTAACATATTTCAAGAATAACAAAGAACTTTGCTCTTACTGGTGCCACACACTTTTAGTAGTAATAAAACTCAGCGAGCAAGACTATTATCCATTCTCTTCTTAACTCCATTTACCACTGTTTCCATACGTGGCTCCTGCTCCTGCCAGGCTGTCAGCTTGGAAAGCAGCACAATGCACAGTTCAGGCAGACTGTCACAGCCAGACCCTCAGCACAAGCAGCCAGGTTGGACACTTACTGGTAGGGTGTAGCCTCGCTGGCAGCAAGTTCTCACTGAGCAGCCTTTCCCATATATAGCTTTACATTGTAGACTCACTGTCTGAATGTGTTCCCTGTGGTTATTACTGGCAATTGTGATATTATTTTTTTTTAAGTGACTTAGCAAACCACTACTTCCTCCTTTCACGCTATAAAACATGCTTTGAAGAGTGGGGGGCAAATTCATCAAAACTCACACTTCACGAATTGTCATGTCAATCCTCACTGCAGAAAAGGGCACAGCTGTAGTTATACCATCAGTATTTTTTAAATGACAAAAGTGCAAAAACCTGGAATGGGAAGAGTTAACAGCTGTTGATCCACTTGTTGGGATCACTGGGGTGTTTTCATCTTACAAACTTCCCAATATTCCAGGGACTATGGACAATTGTGACAACTTCTGTTTGGAGATGACACCAAGTTGGGAGCAGGTGCTGATCTGTTACAGGGCGGAAGGGCTCTGCAGAGGGACCTCGACCAACTGGACAGATGGGCAGAGTCCAACATGATGACTTTCAACAAATCCAAGTGCCGGGTGCTGCACTTTGGCCACAACAACCCCATGCAGTGCTACAGGCTGGGGTCGGAGTGGCTGGAGAGCTGCCAAACAGAGAGGGACCTGGGGGTGATGATTGACAGCTGGCTGAACATGAGCCAGCAGTGTGCCCAGGTGGCCAAGAAGGCCAATGGCATCCTGGCCTGCATTAAGAATAGTGTGGCCAGCAGGAGCAGGGAGGTCATTGTGCCCCTGTACTCTGCACTGGTTAGGCCACACCTTGAGTACTGTGTCCAGTTCTGGGCCCCTCAGTTTAAGAAGGACATTAAGACACTTGAACATGTCCAGAGAAGGGCAACGACACTGGTAAGAGGCTTTGAGCACAGCCCTGTGAGGAGAGGCTGAGGGAGCTGGGATTGTTTAGCCTGGAGAAGAGAAGGCTCAGGGGAGACTTCATTGCTGTATACAACTACCTGAAGGGTGGTTGTAGCCAGGAGGGGGTTGGTCTCTTCCCTCAAGCAACCAGCACCAGAACAAGAGGACACAGTCTCAAGCTGCACCAGGGGAAGTTTAGACTCGAGGTGAGGAGAAAGTTCTTCACAGAGAGAGTTGTTAGCAATTGGAATGTGCTGCCCGGGGAGGTGGTGGAGTCACCGTCCCTGGAGGTGTTCAAGAGGGGATTGGATGTGGCACTTGGTGCCATGGTTTAGTCATGAGGTTTGTGGTGACAGGTTGGACCTGATGATCTTTGAGGTCTCTTCTGACCTTGGTGATTCTGTGATTCTGTGAGATACACCTTAATTTGGGTCTTTTCATAGGATTATTCTGGTGACAAAGAGCAAAGGAACAGGTAATAACTCTGTGTGCATAAACCTAGACATATCAACCAAATGTTGCAGGTCCTTATCTGGAAGACAAACCCTGGAGTCACTGGTGAGCACTGAAGAGCCACCTCTGTCAATGCTAAGGGAAGGGGGAGGAAGCTCTCTCCCCACCCTTCCATTTGCTGAGAAAAGAGGAATACCTCCGATTTTCTTATTTTCTGAGACAAAGGCAACTATTTTCACTCTCCATCTCCTGGAAAACCACTGCCACCTCTGACAATCTCATCACAGAGCAAGGAACAGAAAATTAACCACTACCACTAAGGTGTATCTCACAGAATCACCAAGGTTGGAAGAGACCTCAAAGATCATCAAGTCCAACCTGTCACCACAAACCTCACGACTAAACCATGGCACCAAGTGCCACGTCCAATCCCCTCTTGAACACCTCCAGGGACTAAGCAGGAACAGAAAATAACTACCACCTCCTAGAGCAGGTTATGGTGATCAAACTGCATGATTCAGCAAGATCTGAGCTGTGCCTCTCTTGTGTGGACAGAGACTCAAACCTAAGTTTTCCTAAACCAACCTGAATCCCTCATATGCCTCTTCAAAGGTCCCAGGCAATCCTCTGTAGGTTAAAGCAGCAATCACAAATGCAGAACCCTCCTGCCATTATTTAACTACTCACTGACAATAGGGGTTGTGAAGTATGCTTGCAGAGCTTATAAAAGAATTAAAGAACGCTGCTATTTTTTTCTTGCTCACTCAGAAGGGTATTTATTAATTTGCTTGTTTATGGACAAGAACGCTAATATTCCTGCCCTCTTCAGCCTAGCACTTGTTTCAGTGAGCAGCTCTTAAAAGCAAATACATCATGTGAAAACCTGACACCTTGCCCTTCATGCTCCAAAGCTGTGGAACAGAGCAGGGCTAACCCCAGATCTATGGCAGCATTTAACAGAGGAACTCATGTGCTGCTCTGAGACACATCATTTATCACAGTGTCCCTAAAGGCAATGCAGAAATCTTCTCTATTCAGGTATTTTAAACTGTACTTAGTGCACTGTAGTGTACTAACCTGCAATATTCAGTGCATGTTGGTGACGTTTGATGCACAGTAATTTGTCTTCTAGGGCCTTCTTACAAGATTTCTGGCAGAAAATGCACATGTATCTCATTAACCCTTCTTACCTGCTTTCACTACATGCATATAATAATGCTATTCTATAGTAAAATGTGCCTAATTTTGCTTCTCCTTCTCCATCATGCCTCTACATCCTTCTTCTTGCTCCTTCTATTTCTGTCTTCAGGCCACTTAACTTTATCACTACCCCTTTTCTGTGGACAAATTAACAATGTAAATTATCTTTCCAAGCTGCTGTTTCCCATACCACCACATAATGCTTCCTCATTTGAACTTATTATCTCTTCCTGCAAAAGCCCTGAAAGTACAAAACCAGCAGCAAAGCTGCATTAACCTTATCACTAGACAGCTACTGATGTAAAAGAAAAAACGCACTATAGCTTTGTCTCTTAACGTGGCAGAAGTCAAGGTAAAAGCAGTTTCAAGGTAAAAGCAGTTTGTCCTTGAGGATGAATAAAAAAGCACAATAAAACAGTTGCTCTGTAGGCTGAAAAGAGGCCTCACTTGGTATTGCAATGCACATTATTTCATATATTGCTCATATGCCAACAGTTCCACTTTCATAGGAGGGCACCGACAGTTTGTTGATTCACGATGACTGTAAAAGCCGCAAGGCTTCAAGGAGAATGTCAATAAGCATCTGTTAAAAGGGAACTAGGAAAACAGGCATTAACTCTTCCATTAACGCATTTAAAAGCATGTTTGAGTAATTTATTAACCAGTTTGGCTTGGCTAAACGATGTTTTTCAGATTTGTTCATTCATAGTAGTTGGCCCTACTCGATCATCAACCAGTTTTCCAAAACAGCTGTGCTAAAGAAAACTTGTGAACAAGACTGCAGCTGAGGAGAGCGGCACGAGGCTCGTAAGCACAGCCAGAGCATGAGGCCACACTCATAAGCACAGACAGATTGCTGTAGTCTATGGTTGCCCAGACCAGGTTTTAGGGGAAGTACACAGCCACATAGAATAACAGAATTCTTTTCATTGGACAAGACCTCTAAGATCATTGAGCCCAACCATCAACCTAACACCACTATGGCCATTAAACCATGTCCCAAAGTGCCATGTCAACACACTATTTGAGTATCTCCGGTTACATGGGCCAGACAAGCCCATCACCTTGGTCCTGGCACCAGTGCCTATAGCAGCAGCAGATGAGATCAGCAGCTGTGGCTCTGCAGCGATGATGAAGCTCCTGAGGCAGTGGAAAGGTGCTAGATCTGAGCTAATCATAAAATTAGACCAGTGCTGTTAAGCAAAAGAACCATTGCTTCAAACCCACAATTCCCATAGTGTTTTTCTTTGCTCCTCTAGCAGGTCATGAACCAAAAGAACAACACATGGGTGGAGACAGATCCCCAGGGCTGCTCCAGAATGCTCAATCCTTTCTAGCTCCTGGACAGGTCTGTGTTCTCCCTGCTTTGGGCATCTTGGGTAACCTCCCACAAGGAGATCTTTGAGCTGTCCACGTTGTTAAAAGCTGGTAGAGAAGCCAGACAGTCACACCTTGTAGCTGTCTGCTTCATCACCTTTTGAGATCACTATTCCCAGAGCAAAACAAGCAGAAGGAAACACATACTCATGCCTCAGCTGTTCCAGTTTGCAAAGGGTGTACACACAAGATGAGTGAGCTGACCTAGGACTACCACCACTGAAAGGGCAAAGTCTAGTTCCTTTTCTCCCCTTCTGCCACTCTTCCTTCCCCCACATCACAGTCCTTTCTCCCCTCACCTTCACCCCAGCCACATGGAGCAGCACCATCACTCTCATGAAAGCCCTCTCCCAGCTGACACAGCCTGACAAACCAACAGAGACTGCTTTTTGGGGTTAGGCTGGTGAATACAGCTCATGCAAAAGACCGGTAAGCTCTATGCTCAGCACAATGGAGTGAGATGTAAGACACAAGATCTAAGAAGAGGCATGGCTTTCTATGATGGAGTGACTGTATCAATGGACAAGGGATGACCTATGGATGTCATCTCTCTGGACTTCTGCCAGGCCTTTGACAAAGTCCCCTTCCACATGCTACTTGCCAAGTTGGAGAGATACGGATTTGATGGGTGGACTGTTCTATGGATAAGGAATTGGCTGGATGGTCACATCCAGACAGTAGAGGTCAATGGTATGAAGTATAGATGGAGATCAGTGACAAGTGGTGTACTCAGGGGGTCCATACTGGGACTGTTTAGTATTTTTTATCAATGATATAGACAGCAGGATTGAATGCACCAGCAGCAAATTTGCAGATGATGCCAAGGTGAGCGGTATTGTTGATACACCAGAGGGACAGGATGTCATCCAGAGGGACCTAGGCAAACTGGTGATGTGGGCCCAGGTGAACCTCATGAGGTTCAACAACAGCAAGTGCAGAGTCCTGGGCCAGAACAATCCTCATTATCAATACAGGCTGGGGGATGACGTGACAGAAAGCAGCCATGCAGAAAAGGACTTAGGAGTTCTGGTGGATGAGAAGCTGGACATGAGCCAACAGTGTGTGCTTGCAGCCCAGAAGGCAAATCACATTCTGGGCTGCATCAGAAGAGTGTGGCCAGCAGACTGAGAGAGTGATTACTGCCACTTTGGTAAGACCTGGATGAGAGAAAATTATTTTAAATTAGAGAAGAGTAGATTTAGGTTGGATGTTAGGAGGAAGTTCTTTACCATGAGCATAGTGGAACACTGGAACAAGTTGTCCAGGTAGGTATCTGAGGCCCCATCCTTGGAGATATTCATGGTCAGGCTTAACAGGGCTCTGGATAATCTGATCTAATGGAGGATGTCCCTGCTTACTGCAGGAGGGTTGATCTTGACACCCTTTGGAGGTCCCTTCCTACCCAAACAATTCTATGATCTCTCCATTTCAGTGAGACTCTTCCTCAGTGTGGACACCCAAGTCTGGGACAACTGGCAGATGCATCTCCTCCCACCAGGTTTGCAGCTGGCAGTGATACTGCAGGCTAGGGAACAGGGAGCAGGCCATGGGTGCACCCAAACAGAGGGAAACCTAGTAAAAACTGCATTGTCTTTTCAGGACCTTGTGATCCCAGCCCTCTCAAGGCTTGCAATCTTCTCTCCCAATTAATAGGATTCATCAAGGGACTTGTAATTAGAGGATGGCTTACATACAATTCCTAAGTCATCTGCATGTGGACTGTGTGCCTGCTCTACAAACACCAAGTTAATGACAAACTTTGAGTCATGCTGTGATGGTCACAGATCTGAACCACCACTTCTCAGCTCCATCACTGTAGTAGTTTTAGGCTGATGCCTAGGAAATTTTCCACAGATCTTGATTAGTGGTAGAATGTAAGTAAGTTACCAGTGGATGCAAAAGAAAAATAATGATAAGGTGTAAATAATCCCATTGGTTGATAACTAACATAAAGTTAATTGTATAAACTAACTTTTTCTCTTGCTTGGTTCTTTGCTCTAGCTGATCCTAGCTGGTTGGTTTTGCTTGGCTGTTGCCGGCCTTGGCTGCACGTCTTTGTTGTGGCTAAGTAAACTAACCAGCTACTCCCTGCTTTACTCCTCTTTCTCTTTCCCTTGGGGGGGGGAGGGAGTGTGAAGGGGGTCGAGAGGGGGAAGCCCTCTGGGTTTGTCCAGGGGGAGTCTTGTGCTCGTTATAAATTGTACATGCACTAAGTATTATCTATTTTGTACATATTCATTGCATTTCATATTTCTAGATTGTAGATTCGCTTGCAAATACAGCTTCATTTGCTTCCCACGGAGCTGGGCTGGCAATTCTATTTTGGGGGGTAGTTTTCTCCCAATTAGCTGAGGGCTAATTTCAACCCACCGCAGTCACCTTCCTTCTTCATACCAAACACTCCAAACAACCTGCGCAGCTTCAAAGCCTGACAACCAGTGAGCCGGGGTCTGTAGAGCAGCCCCTTCCACCTGCGCACCCGCGGGCCGTGCCTGGGCCCCACGCCGGGCAGCCGGGACCGTAGCCGGGGCCTAGGCCGGGGAGCCGACCGCCTCCCGCCCCGCCGGCCCGGCCTTGCCGTGCTCTCATCGGCAGGTGGAGCCCGAGAGCCGCAATCCCACACCGGCAGCCAGCTCTTCACAACAGCCCCTCCCGCAAGGTGCTGGGGCCGCCGGCCCGCACCGCCCCCCCGGCAAACCCTGCCCTGCCCAGCGCTCGCCCTGCACGTCCTCCCAAGTTGTAAAGGCGCAGCCTGTTCAAAAGAAGGGAAGGGAAAACAAACAAACCAACCCCAAAACACCCGGGAGTTTCCTTTGCAGTCCTCCCTTTCAGATTCATCAAAGCTGACGTTCAAGGCATCTAACCCCTGGTCACCGAAGGCTAACAGCAAATTCACTGAAATCACAGCTGGATCCCCTCTGAACCAGCCTGACCCCTGCGATCAGGCAAGAAGTCAAAACCGTAGCCGGTTAAAATAAGAGGAGAGTGGTAGGGCACTGGAGTAAGTTGCTGAGGTTTGTAGATTTCACATCCCTGGAAACATTCAAAGTCAGGTTAGACAGGGCTCTGAGCAACCTGATATAACTGAAAATGACTGTGCTCACTGCAGGACAGTTGTACTCCATAGATGACCTTTAGAGGTCTCTTTCAACCCAAACCATTCCATTATTCTATGAAATTACACCTATAAATATAATAAATAAAAGGCTCCTGCTCCCAACTGACAAGAAGATAGTGGTGGTTTGAAATTTAATGGGGGAGGGGGAGGAATTTCAACCCACTACACAGATCAAGACTGTATCTAGGTCAGGGCAATCCCAAGCACCAATATAGGCTGGGCAGCGACTTGCTTGAGAACAGCCCTGAATAAAAGGACTTGGGGTGCTGGTGGATGAGAAGCTCAACACGAGCCACCAGTGCGCACTTGCAGCCCAGAAAGCCAATCACATCCTGGGCTGCATCAAGAGAAGCATAGCCAGCAGGTTGAGGGAGGTGATTCTCCCCCTCTACTCTGCTCTGGTGAGACCCAACCTGGAGTACTCCATCCAGTTCTGGAGCCCCTATTACAGGAACGCACCTGGACATGCTGGAGTGTGTCCAGAGAAGGGCCATGAGGATGATTAGAGGGCTGAAGCACTTCTCCTGAGGACAGACTGAGAGTTGGGACTATTCAGTCTGGAGAAGAGAAGGCTCCAAGGAAACCTTATTGTGGCATTTCAGTATCTTAAGGGGGCCTACAAGAAAGCTGGGGAGGGACTTTTTAGGATGTCAGGTAATGATAGGACTAGGGGGAATGGAACAATAATAGAAATGGGTAGATTCAGATTGGGTGTTAGGAAGAAATTCTTCACCATGAGGGTGGTGAGACACTGGAACAGGTTGCCCAGGGAGGTGGTGGAAGCCTCATCCCTGGAGGTTTTTAAGGCCAGGCTGGATGTGGCTCTGAGCAACCCCTCCCCATGGCAGGGGGTTGGAACTACATGATCCTTGAGGTCCCTTCCAACCCTAACAATGCTATGATTCTATGATTTCTCTCCTTCTCAACTCAGTGCAATATTTAAACACACTTTTGTAAAAATTATATATTGCTACACTTGAGACAAGTCTGGAACAATGATCTGGGATGAACTGTGCTGCTTGGCTGAGGGCCTTCCCATCAAGAGGTGATTGTTATGATCGTATGGAGGTTATTGATATTCAATAGGCAGAACAATTAATAAAAATATGAATAACTTTATTAATTAACACCCCCCCCCCAAAAAAAAATATTAATAAAACCTATTTACTGGTTCAGAATATTTGGTTGTGGAAGAGATATCTCACCAGCACAAACATGTAACAGTTTAAATAATATGAGCAAAAATCCAGAAACAACAAACGGCACTTTAAACTGTAAAGAAAAAAGAGAACATCAGCAACATGATGGAGATTGCCCACAAAGGGGCGGGGAGGGGAACTCAAGAATTCCCTAGGGCAAGAGACCTTTAACAGATGCTTATAAAAATCAGATTTTGTAATTACTCACTGATCATGGTACCGCGTGGCACGCGTGGGGATTTAAACAAAACCAAAATGTGAAAGCTGCAGGAAGAGAGTTTCACTTTCTGTTGGCTTCCGCAGCTTGTTGCTGTAGCACATATAGGGTTTATCTCTGAAGGCTTTGTAGCTGAAAGCTTTGTAGAAAAGAGGTCGCTGCCAGGACTTGCAGGGCTTATTGATTTTGTAGTTTTGCCTCTTTGGAGAGGTTCTTCAGCTGCAATCTTCACAGCTGTGCTTGTTGCTTCTTCCAATAAAACAAAACTGTCCCAGGGACTCTTGGCTCCTCCTGGGGTTCGTCTCTCGGCCCAGCAAAACATGTCTGCCTGCTCCTGGGCTTTACAATACATACAGTGAGAGGTCTCCCAGTCTGGGTAAACTGAAGCACAGCTCATATTCCAAGGAAGGCTTGTGACTTCTCCCAGACTTCGGACAATTGCAAGGCAAGGCACTGGCTCTTTGGGCTGGTATTTATAGATTTCCCAGGACAATGATGGCCAGTGACAACATAGATTAAGAGATAAAAACCTGACACTGTAACCTACAGAATGAGTTTTCTCCAAACGTGGCCAAAGGCACACACAGCTGGCCCACCTGGACCCCAGGACATGTTCAGACAAGCCTGGGCAACGAGGGCGATTCCCTGAAAAACCAGACCTGCTGGCTCCTGCCCCATTGTCTGATTTGGAGCATTTTTGAGGCTTTTTGTCCTTTCAGGACAGCGATAAGCAGCACCAGCCTCACAGCTAGCCTCGCTCTCATCACTGAGTGTTCTCTGCTGGGCACAATGGCATTTGCAGGCCACGGAGAGCAGGAGCCAACCACAGAGCCTCAAGTGCCAGCCATAAGCAGATGGCACACCTATTGTGCTCTGAGACTGGAGGTGCAGAAGCTCATGGGCGGAAGTATTTGATGTTGGGATCTGTCAGAACTTCCCCTCCTCTAACATGCTTAGGAGCAACAGCAGAAAGGCATGACTTTTCTGCTACAATGCTGCTGGAAGAAGTGAAAGCAGCATATCTCTTGTTTAGCAGTTAAACAATGGAATTTGCTCCAAAATCAATAAACACTACTTGCTGGTTACTTTTTGAATTCCAAAGACATTATTAATGTTCATTTACTTTAAATGTGCCCATGGTCCTGGTTACTCTCATAATGTCCTCTGAAGAGTACAATGCTGCACTGACTAGGATCCTAACCTCAGAATCCTCATGGCCAGAAGGGAAGATCATTGCTGCCATTCAGCCCAGCCTCTTCCTCTGCATTTACCATGACAGGGGGAAGACAAATGAGAGGGCTACAATAGTGCCCAGCATGGCTGGATGGTTCCTTGCAGTCTTTATCCTGGCATACAGGGAGATGTGCAATACCCTGTTGTATACAGACAGCACAGCTGTGGATGCTTCTCATCCCAAAACTGACACATGCTCATCAAGGACACATCAGGGCATGGGTCCCATTTCATGGCCTCTGACTTCACCTACCTACTCAGATAGATGTGGGGGTCCTGGTGGACACAAGAATAACCCTGAGATGAAAAATGTGCCCTTGTGGCCAAGAAGACCAATGGTATCCTGGGGTGTATTAGAAGAGGTGTGGTTACCTGGTCGAGGGAGACTCTCCTGCCCCTCTACTCTGCCCTGGTGAAGCCACATCTGGAACATTGTGTCCAGTTCTGTCCCTCTCACCCCACCCAACCCCCCCCTTTCAAGAAAGAAAAGGAACTGCTCAAAAGAGTCCAGCACAGAGCCACAAAGATGATTAAGGGAGTGGAACATTTTCTTTATGAGGAAAGACACGAGAAATGGGGCTCTTTAGCTTGGAGGAGACTGAGGGGTGACCTTGTTGACGTTTATAAATATGTAAAGGGCAAGTGTTAGGAGGACAGAGACAGGCTCTTTTCAGTGATGTCCAATGATAGCACAAGGGGCAGAAGGTACAAGCTGGAGCATAGGAGGTTTTGCCTAAACATAAGGAAAAACTTTTTCACTGTGAGTGTGACAGAACACTAGAACAGGCTCCTCCTATGGTCATTCAAACCCATCTGGATGCATTCCTGTGTGACCTACTCTAGGCTATCCCGATCTGGCAGGGAGGTTGGACTAGATGATCTTTCAAGGTCCCTTCCAACCCCCAACCTGTGATCTCCTTTGTGCAAAGAGCACATGGAAGGTGAAAGTGCTGTTTCAGAGAATAAAAAAAGGCCATCCTATTTGCTGAGTAGGACTATCATGTTCCTGTTTCACTTAGAGAGACTACAGATGCATTAACTCACAACCAAAATAGATTTTCCATCCATGGACACAGCCCTGCTCCTAGATTTCAATAAAGCAGCACTAATTGTGGCTGCTGCACTCTTTCCAATCTTCTCCAAGTACTTTGTTTCTTTAACAAGGCCTCTCTGTTATCCTCCTCTGGCAGGACAAGGGCTGTCAAGCTTTTCCAGTACTGAATACAGCCTCTTTAAAAAAAGGGAAAAAATCTAGGTCAACCCTTCTTTATATTTTAAACACAGCATTTCCAAAATAAGATCTGTTTTTTCTGTGCAAGCACATCATAAGACATGCTAAGTCTTCTCAACACATCCTCCAAATGACCCAGTCCACGGCCATTTGGCTTCTCCTTCAAAGGTACAACTCTTCATGAAATTTCAACTTCTTCATCACAGACCCTCTCTCCAGCCTGAATTCATGTCCTGTGCCCTTAGAGTTTCCCCAAGTCAAGAACATTGGCAAACTTTATACGCCAACTTTCAGATCACTGATCAAGTTACTGAATGCAAGTGAGAAAGGAGGAACATGCTGGTAGGAGGGAGTCCTGTTGGTGAATCTCTCAAAACAAGAATTCCTGCCCAAATGCTTCTTTTCAAGCTGCTGCAGACCTCCCTTCTGGAAATTTCATTTAGCCTATTTAGACTATTATTTCCATAGTGCTCTCTGTTTCTCTTGAACAAGGCCAGGAGCAGTGAAACCTAGCACTAAGCTCAACACTTACATCTTGCAAGGTGGTGATGAAGGAGTAGGAGGAGGTAGGAGTAGTCAATTCTGTGAATGGCCTAGGATAGCAGTAAACCAGTATCAAGAGAGGAAGACTAGATACATGGAGGAAGAGGAGCTGCAAGGCTTGTTCTCTAACAAAGTTAATCACTATGGTTCTAATTCTAGAACCTTTCTCTTGTTTGCTTATGAAATTTTGTGTGAGATAGCATCAGCAGATACACCTAATTATTCCCTCCCTTCTTTTATGAGCCATGATCATCTGTCAGAATCGCTTTGAAATAATCCGTTCTTAGAAACCCACATGTCTTTTTAAATGTTCTACTACTCAGTAAGTGCTTATGTATTAAGTTGCATTCATGCCTTGACTGGAAACACCAAGGTGCGATGTTCTTAGCTCGGTGGGCTCATGATTTGTCAGGACATCAAGGCAGAGGTGCAACCTACCAGTGGGCTCATGACAGATCCATAGACATTCAGTATTCAGTATCACTAAGGTTGGAAGAGACCTCAAAGATCATCGAGTCCAACCTGTCACCACAGACCTCATGACTAGAGAGGACACTAGTGCCCACTGCAGGCTTGAACTCACGACCTTCCCCATTAAAGGTCTTATGTGCTACCAACTGAGCCACACCATAGGCCATTTCCATGGATGCTATCATGCATATACAACTGCTGGCACTATGAGCACAGTATTAAGCCAAAACATTACAGAAACTGTATAACACTATGTCTGACTTTAAGAAAAGCATTCTTCGTCACTGTTACTACTACATATTATTATCTTTATGGATTAAACAGGAACAGTGACAGCCAGGGGAAAATAAACGACATGCAAGCTTGGAAGGTTATGCCTGTGGAGCAGTACAAAAGGACTAAAAGACAAATCTACTGTGAGAAATTATTTACACATTTCAGCCTGGTCCTGGCTCTGTTCACTGCCAGGGTTTCATTAATGGTATCCCCTGTCCCCAGGGTTATGTGAAAGGGGAAGTGAGATAACGCCCAACCCATCTCTCTTGCAGTGTGCCAGCTCTTAGAACACTCAGCAGTTGCATTCTGACTAGCACCATCAGTAGCTGCTTTCTCCCAAATTCACTGGCAGCTGTCCAGTGATCTCCCTCTCAGGCAAATGCTGCAGACCCAGGGCTGGCAGGCTGCTGCTGCTGCCCTGCCCTGCCCTGCCTCCCGCTCAGCCCCTGCCTCCTTGCTGTCTCACCTCCTTCCCTTTTGCTCCTTACTCTATCACCCATCAAGAGTTAGAGATATAAATTATTCCTTTCCCTTTCTCCTCCCAGTGATACCAAATAACTTTTGCTTGTCAGTGTCTCACCAGGACACTGCAAGGGCTTGCCCCACTCCTCAGCCTTTTGCAAGACAATGACAGTAGCTTAGCTTGTGAAGAAAGCCTACACGTACCCACAGCATAAGGGGATGTTTGAATTTGAACCTCAGAGACGCCTCAGGGTTCTCTGGCTGTCTGTCTGGACTTGCTCATGCAGTCAAGGCTGGACCACAGAGCAGGAGAGAGAGTTGGGGCACAAGCACTGCCCCAACCTGAGTGAAAATTCAGAAAAAACCTATTTACTGTAAAGACTGGATTTCTTTCAAAAGCAATTTGTTCAATGCCCAGGTTAAGAAGCTGTGCAGAATTACATTACCTGTGGTAATCCTCCATGTAGCTATAACTTCTGGGTTACTGATCAACTGTAGCATAAAAAACAAAAAGTCATTAGAGGTTCACATTTAACCACACTACTGGAGGAATACATTTAGGCAGAAGTGGAGAGAAAAACATGTTATTACATATCAGCCCAGTGAAAAAGAGCTCAGTGAAATAGCTTAATTGTTTGGAGGGGAAAATACAGTGAGTCACTCTAAAATTTCAAGTGTTCTCAATGCAATCTCCCACAAGACTGCCAGATACTTTAAAGATTCAGAAAGAGACTGCAACCTCCCTGATTCATGTAACCTACCTTTAAACAGCTGCTTTGATTACTAGACCTCATTTACATTATCAGGTGGGTCCTCAGTTTGAATAACTCTGCCATTCAACAAGAAAATGTCTTTAAGATTTTCATTACATACTGGTTGGCATATTTGCGTACGGCACAAGCAACTAAGTATTACCACGTATCTGTAAGCACTGATGACTTCTGTGCTCACCATTCATCTTGCCACCCCACCCACCATGCTGCTTTCCTCTCCTGCTTCTCCTAGCCAATTCTGGGAGACAGAGAAACTGAAGGGACTTACACAAGAATTCATCTTGTCCAAGCAGAGGGACTTTCTAAACAAAAAGAAACACATGCAACATTGCTTTCTGAAGGCCAAAGTACTTTTATTCACAGGACAGCCCTTCTTAGTCTACATCTGTCTTGCATCTCAGTGCCGTAATCCCTCAAGAACTCTTCCATCCCTTCAAGTCAACAGCACTGGGGTCGTGCATCTGTAGAAATCATCCCAGCATTTCACGCAGCTCCTCTTCTTTCACCCAAGCAGACCGCCTCTCCCAGCCCACCCTCTCCTCCTTCCTTGGCACTCTGCTCCTCTCACCCACTGGCTTATCATAGGACTTTCTTTTCCACCAGTGGGAGACAGAACAGCACAGGGGACCAAATCCTGCTCTGGACTTGCATCCTCAGCTCAGAGCGCCTGGAGTGGAAGTATGCTTCAACAGAATGATCGTCTAGTTAAAAAGAAAGGAAAAAAAAATAAACCAGAGTAGTTTAATTCAAGCAAAAGGGAAGAAATTAAAGACTCTCAAGCTGTTAAGCAAGACACACATTAGGAGCACTGTCCCACATCAGCTGGATTTGTGGCCTGTCAGCTGGGCTGGGGAATTCTGGCATTTAAGAGGGGGTACAGCATGTCCATCTGCATATCCATTCCACTACTTTTCCCTACTCCTTTGCCTGAGTTTTTACACAAAACAGTGCCAAGAGAAGTGAATCACTTCCACATGCCAGCTGTCCTCTTGGGCACCCAATTTGTAACTTGCAATAGGGTAAATTTGCAGGTCCACCAGAAGCTCATTCAGCTGTCACCAGGAGCAAGATCCCACGCCTACATCCCACCAGAAGCCATCCTCGAAAGCCCCTCGCAGGCTTCAGCTTTTTCATTTTCCGAGAGGGCGGGGAAGCTCTGCTCCAAGAGAAAAGGAGTGGCAAGGTGGGAGGAATCCAGGCCTGGAGGCACAACATGTGGCAGATCAGTATGGATGCAGCCTGAGTCACCTCACCTCCATGTTTGCTGCACCCTGCCAGCTCTGCAAACTGCAGCACCACCCTTGCTCCCTTCCACCTCAGTCACCCCACTGCCTGTCTGTGCCCCTTTGCCTTTCCTTCTCTTAAGTGGCCTCAGTAAAGGGAGCATCAGATATCAAGCATTTCATTTAGAACAAAACAGCTCTTCTGCCTGCAATGCAAAAGCAACCAGCTCCTATTTAAATCAAAATGGATGCATTTCAGTCAATTGCACTGGAGAGGCAGGCTGCAAGCTTACTGCCCTTTCAGACAGACCCTTTCATTTACATCTTCTGTTAGAGAAGGAATAGTATTCAGCCAAATTACATGGGGGATTCACTTCAATACACAGTGTCTAAAATCAGGGAGGAGGCTGTATTTGTGGAGTGCTGAATTTAGCGGAGCCATAATCAGGTGGCAAATAGGGGGAGAGAAGAAACTGCTAGAGCTGTGGTCTCCAAACTATTCTGATAGCATACCTCTATCAGTAAAAAAAACCCTTGAATGTGCACTTCCAATACATGTACATTTATTTATTTATTTGTAACTTATGTGCATATACTACTGAGGTCCTAATATTTAATTCCCACACCTCAATGCATCATCCTGTGCACACACCACACACCCCTTTGGAGACTGCCAGATAACATGATGGCTGCTTGGTGCCAGGAGCGTGCCACATAACAACTAACAGACAAATGCTGAAACCCAGTCACTCAGTCTGATGCCAGCAGGAGATATTTACAGGACAAATGGTGAAGCAGACAAGAAATCAAGAAGCAAGCACAGTAGCAGGAGGTTTTGTCTTTGCATGCCCTCTATTCCCTTTCTCCTTCCACCCAGTCTTCTCCAAAATGCTCGTCCAAGGAAACTTGTCCCCAGATGGCCCCTCCACAGCCTGCTCCCCTTAGTGGGGACTAAAATAAGGATCATGCCAAGTTCTACCCTTCTGCAGTTGTACCTGCCACAAGCAAAAAGTGCTACTTGTAAGCTCTGCAAAAATGAAGGGCATATGAACAGCCAGAGAAAAACAGTGGTTGAAAAGCTGTTTCAATTTGATTTGGATAAAATGGGATAACCATCCCTGTTTGGATTGAAAGATGGTTTGTTTGTTTTTTTTTAGGTTCAAGTTTAAGGATGAACCTATGCACAGCTCACCATTGATTCAAGAAGGATATTGATACTGTCATCTACTCCCTGCTGTCGGCCCATCGTGCAGGCTCTTAAGCCAGTGCTTTTATGATACTACCATCAAATACTGCTGGACTATTCTCAGGTAGTATGTATCTCAGGAAGAAAGAAGAAAACAGGAAGAAACAGAGCCCAAAGAAAAGCTGAACAAGGCTTCTTTGGATCAAGAGGGTGTGGTATTTCTCAGAATTTTTTTCCCTTAAAAGTAATTTTTAAAGCCTCTGGGAACACACTTCCTTTATAAAAGAATGCAAAGAAGCAGCATTCACAGGGATCCTATAAATATTTTAAATATGGGTCACATATGAAGATTGTTATACATATGCAGTGATTTTCAGTTAGCAATTACTATCACAGCATACCCTTAACAAGCAGTTAAAAACGGAGTTCTGAAGTCAGTACTAATCTGCAGTGGGTTTTTGGCACATCACTTGTGCTTCCTCTGACAACAGGCATCTCCATTTCTACTTGCATTTACTTCTAACTACTATAAAAATATCAAGGCATTAAGTACACTTAGCACATCAAGTACTCAGCATATAAATAAATATAAACATTAACACTGGGTGTGAGGTAAAGTACAAGCCACTTTTATTTGCGTGGAAAATAGGGCACATACAGAAGAGTAAGGGCAGTATCAGAACTGGTATTAGAATTATATGGTTATGTTTTCCTTTAATTCATTCCCTTACAGTAAGTTACACATTTATAATAAAGGTAGGAATAGATGAGGAAAACATAAACCCTAGAAGGAAACATGCTGTAGCCTGGGATTTCCAGGAGCACTCAAAACTAGGAAGAACGCATTTGAAAATACTGCTGCCATACAGCTCCACCACCCCCCTTATTTGAACAGAAGATTTAGCAACAGAAACTGCAATCCCCAGATGCTGTGCCTAAGAAAAAGTAAACACTGATTTTGTTTACTAGATATTCCAGTAATAGAAAGAAGTTACTTCCAAAATTTTCTTTCTTGCTTTGTAAGTAATACAGAGCTGCAAGCATAGCAAGTTATTTTGAACATAGCCCGTAACAGTATCACAGTATAGCTAAGGCTGGAAGAGACCCCAAGGATCATCAAGTCCAACCTGTCCCAACAGACCTCACGACTAGACCATGGCACCAAGTGCCACGTCCAATCTCCCCTTGAACACCTCCAGGGATGGTGACTCCACCACCTCCCTGGGCAGCACATTCCAATGACAAACGACTCACTCAGTGAAGAACTTTCTCCTCACTTTGAGTCTAAACCTCCCCTGGCGCAGCTTGAGACTGTGTCCCCTTGTTCTGGTGCTGGTTGCCTGGGAGAAGAGACCAACCCCTTCCCGGCTACAACCACCTTTCAGGTAGTTGTAGAGGGCAATGAGGTCACCCCTGAGCCTTCTCTTCTCCAGGCTAAACAATCCCAGCTCCCTCAGCCTCTCCTCATCCATTCAGGAAAGCAAAAATGTGGCATCCCAAAGCATCTCTATTTTAATATAGCTTTTAGATCATGGCAATGCCAACAACATGCAATTACCAATCCTCTGGTACAAAAACAGTACCAATTTTTAAAAAGTTACATTGCTTGTCTAGCAGACATTTCTTCTGGTAGCTCTCATCTGCTACTGAAAAATGAGGCATTAGTCCAAAGTAAAGAGTAAGCGTCAGGGGAAAAATAAAGGTCTTTGAATAATACTCAAAAAATTCCACTAGTTCTTTTGACAGAAAGTAAAAGATGACTAAAAGCATTTTCATCTGAAACCACACATGGCAAGACAATTTGGGTTCCCTTCAATTCAGGGGGGGGGGAAAAACCACTCAGAGGAAGTTTTTATTTATTTATTAAAACAAAACAAACCAGAAAATCCACAACCACCCCACAACTTGCACAAACCCAAAGCAACCCAAGACAAAACCACACCTGGCCATGGAAGTCTACCTCCCTGCAGCATCTCCTGCACACCCTGCTCCTTGCCTTGCCCTGCGTACCACTGCCTTGGCGGAGGAGGCTACAGCTGTGCCATGCTGTGACCTGCAGGCAATCGAGAGAAAAGTTGAGGCTTTTTGTCATCTTTCATTCCCACATGACTGCAAATGCAAAACCCAAGAAGAGAGAGCGAGTTGATGAAACCTGCTGCTTAATGCTGGCATCTGTGACAGCTAGAGATTTAAGCAGGCATTTTTGACTTCTTTTTCGTCTATGTGAGAGTTTCAAAATACATCAGGTCATTATAGAAAGGCAAAAAGACACTTCCTATCCCACGTGCATAAAATGACAAAATCCAACATGGGTGAAAAAAATTCAGTAAAAGATGTGATCTCAGGCACATTCTAATCCATTTCAAACCGTGTCTTTCAAGTTGGGCCCCTGGCTGCTCTTCCAAGCCATATCAAGTTACTTAAAACTTCTTGCCGAAGTTTTAATTGCAGATGAAGAGTCCAGATGGGATTTATGGAAGCCCATGCCAGGAGCCTTCTGCCCCCCGACACAGGAGCAAATGCAGGCATGTTTTCCAGCAGGACCACCCTGGGAAGACAGACCCACAGGAAAGGGGGACAAAGGCAGCAATAAGCAAGGATAGCTCAGGTGAAAAAATTTGCTGCAGTAAGAGAGGACTTCAGATAACTGAGGGTAGGAGGGAAGGGAAGGCAATTGCCAGCTACAGCCTGTTAACAGAAAACAATGAAATTTCACCCTGCCAAGCCTGATGTCCCACTATGTCCCAATGTGTTCCATATTTATTAGTGGTTAGCAGTAAATGCTTATAAAGAAAGCACAGGAATTCCAGTAAATGGATTCAAGACAGTAGTACTGCCAGACAAGATGATATACACTGTTATTAGATGAAACCTATTATGTGAAATGGAAGCAGGACCTAGGGGAACACACTCATAAAGACTGTTGGGGACATATATCTGAACTTCTGCTGGAATCATAGTAGAATGGTTTGGTTTGGAAGGGACCTTAAATATCATCTAGTGCCAAACCCCCTACCATAGGCAGGAAATCTTGCCACTTGACCAGGCGGCTCAAAGCCACATCCAACCTGGCCTTGAACACCTCCAGGGAGGGGGCATCCACAAACTTTTAGTTCTAGTGCCTGATCACCCTCATAGTAAACAATTTCTCCCTACTATCTAATCTAAATCTACTCTCTGTTTGAAACCATTACATCTCTCCCTGATAAAAGAGGCCCTCCACATCTTTCCTATAGGTGCCACTTAAATACTGAAAGGCTGCTGTGAGGTTTCCTTCTCCAGGCTGAACAACCCCAGCTCTCTCAGGCTGTCCTCCTAAGGGAAATGTTCCAGCCCCCAACCACCTTTATGGTCCTCCTCTGGACCCACTCAAGCAGGTCCATGTCTTTCCTGTGCTGAGGACTCCAGAGCTAGCCAGAATACTCCAGGTGGAGTCTCAAAAGTGGGAAAGAATCACCTCCTTCAACCTGCTGGCCACATTTTGTTTGATGCAGCCCAGGATGTAATTTGCCTTCTGGTCTAGGAACATACATTAGCAGCTCCTATCATGCATCAATACACCCAGGCCCTTCTTCACAGGGCTGCTCTCAATACATTTATCATCCAGCCTGTGTTTGAGCTTAGGTTTGCCTTGATTCAGGTGCAGGCCCTTGCACCTGGCCTTGTTGAACTTCATGAGGTTGGCATTGGCCCAACTCTCCAGCCTGTAAAGGTCCCTCTGCATGGCATCCCTTCCCTCCAGTATGCTGAGCACACCACACAGCTTGGCATCATCAGCAAACCTGCTGAGGGTGCATTTGATCTCAAGAATAAGATGCTCAGCACTTCCCAAAATGGGGCTTATAATATAATGCCTTCTCTTCCTGGAATCATTACAGAAAAGCAGCTTTTAAATTATCCAGCCTTAAATTATCGTAAACTATCTGTACCTAAAACTTGAAATTACATCAGATTTCCACAAAGAACACCTTCCTTTATATTCTGGTCTTTCCATGTCTTCACTTTCAGTCTATAGATGCCAAGAGTTATTAAAACCAAAAATGAAATCAATCCCCAACATTAACCACTCGCGCCAGGAACCATGGTACAGCAATTAGATACTGAAAGTACGGGGCAAAAGGGAAGGAAAACAAATGAAAAGAAATCTTTCCTTGTGGTCTAATCAGCTACATCTGAATTCCTTCCTTAAAACTTTATTTGTACTTAAATATAACACATGAAATGCACTTCAAGAAATTTATATTTTTAATAAAATACTAAGGAATGTATATAAGCTAACCATAACAATTACGTAAAGGGAGAGATGAATGTCACTGCAGACACTGTGCTATGCTACAGTATCACAGTATAACTAAGGTTGGAAGAGACCCCAAGGATCATCAAGTCCAACCTGTCTCGACAGACCTCACAACTAGACCATGGCACCAAGTGCCACATCCAATATCCCATTGAACACCTCCAGGGATGGTGACTCCACCACCTCCCTGGGCAGCCCATTCCAATGACGAATGACTCGCTCAGTGAAGAACTTTCTCCTCACCTCGAGTCTAAACCTCCCCTGGCGCAGCTTGAGACTGTGTCTGCTTGTTCTGGTGCTGGTTGCCTGGGAGAAGAGACCAACCCCCTCCTGTCTACAATTACCTTTCAGGTAGTTGTAGAGGGCAATGAGGTCACCCCTGAGACTTCTCTTCTCCAGGTTAAACAATCCCAGCTCCCTCAGCCTCTCCTCATAGGGCTTGTGCTCAAGGCCACCTCCCCAGCCTTGTTGCCCTTCTCTGGACACCTTCAAGTGTCTCGATGTCCTTCTTAAACTGAGGGGCCCAGAACTGGACACAGTACTCAAGGTGCAGCCTAACCAATGCAGAGTACAGGGGCACAATGACCTCCCTGCTCCTGCTGGCCACACTATTCCTAATACAGGCCAGGATGCCATTAGCCCTCTTGGCCACCTGGGCACACTGCTGGCTCATGTTTAGGCGGGTGTCAATCAGCACCCCCAGGTCCCTCTCTGGCAGCTCTCCAGCCACTCTGACCCCAGCCTGTAGCTCTGCATGGGATTGCCGTGGCCAAACACCCTCTGAACAGGAGTTGGAGGAGTACATAGTGCTTGTGGGTTCAGAACAGCACTTCCACTCAGGGGGTAGGAGGTTGCTTTGTCCTCAGGCCAATCATTAATGTGAGGTGTCCCTGCCCACGGTAGGGGGGTTGGAACTAGATGATCCTTGTGGTCCCTTCCAACCCCAACTGATTCTATGATTAATGTATGCAGAATAATCATTTCAATCAACCTATAACTGAGGGTATTAAAATAAAAGAATTTGTTAAATGGACACTACTAAAGAACAGGAGACTGGTTTTCCCTCTTAAAGCTCGAGATGGATGCCAGTTCAAGAGCATCTCATTGCTGATATTCTTACAAGCATGACATTTGGCAAAGGCTTCCTTTGTTTGCTTTCAAGCTCCCTTATTCCTAAGGAAATAACAACAAAAAAAATCTGTGTACCACTCCTGGCCCTGCTCTCTGACCTGCAGCACACTGCAATCTCCTTTAAATCATAGTTCAGAGAGACAGTTTATGCACAACCCATTTCACAGCTTCTTAGGCAGGACCAAATATGCTGCAGCAGTATGGTGCTGAGAACCAATCCACTTTAAACTTTCCTACCCAGATCAGATACTTCCAAGAAAATGTTGGCAGATGACCTCTCATGGTATAACACCTACTAACACAAAGTTATCTTCAGGTTTTCCACAGCTGGCATAAATTATGCTATGTCCTCTGCCCAATTAAACTGAGATAGTAGCCCCTGTGCCTGACTACATATGTCCCACTGAGCAGCATCACACATGGGTGTAAGCTCAGTTCTGAGGAACGCTTAATTTACACATAATCTGTCTGTGAACATAATCAGCACTTTCTTCTTTCAGAAACTGGGATAGGAATCAGAGTTGCTTATAGCACACATGGAATCTGCCAGTACTGTTGACTAGAATAAAACATCTAAAAATGCAAGCCATGCACAACATGCTCTATAAATTTAGAAGTCTATTTCCACCTGGATAACCCATCAGAGAACATCGTGGACCACAAGAGCTGCCTCATGTGGAGGCTGGACACACCACTGGCCCTTTAGAGGCCGAGCTGACAGCAGAGACTAGCATGAACCAAAGAACTTCTTTACTGTGCTCCTGCTAGAGATTGCATGGCCCAAAACAAGCCTGGAGGAAGAACATTTTTATAAAAACCTCCTTGTGGTGGAGAGGTCCTCCTCATTTCATTTGCTTTTACTAATCCTTGTAATCTCTTACACTGCCATGCCTTTGGCAATGCTATGATGGGAGTACTGCTAAGGGGAACCCCAGTAAGACAGTCTTTCCGTGGGCCCACCTAATCAGTACCTAATCAGCAACAACAAAGCAGTGCAAAATATCCGTTAAACAACACATTTGATTGTCACTGTTGCAGCAGTTCTTCTGTTCTACCATGGCCTTGCACTATCCTCTTCAGGAGCTGACTTTTCCACGTGTTTATAAAGGAGACAGTAACAGGTAGCTCTCAGCATCATGACATGGTGCTCAGTATTCAGCAGAAATCACCAGCCTTAAATAATTAATTAGGAACACAAATGCAACACAACACACAGAGATTATGGTTTCAGCAACATACATCATTACAGTTGTCCAGAATCAAATCTGGTTCATAGGCGAGTGGGACATAATGCCAAATGAACAAAAATCCTGCTTTTACAATTACATCTCAATGTGTTCCTAATGTCATTGAAAGGTACTGGTATATTGCCAAGTAAGACAAGAAACATCAAGCCAGCAGTACAAACACACCAAGCACCTTAGAAACCACAGTGATTTATACATTTGAAGTATTATCCCCACCTTCCTTCCTTCACCTCTTCAGTACCCAAATGCCCAGCCACAGGCATTTCAGAGCCCTGCTGCTTGTAGAATGCACCTTAACGTGATTAAAATCTCCTTGGCCAAGTTGGTTTATAAATGCTGTCTTCCCTGCTATTTTTTATTCATGTACATCATTTCCTAACCAGTGTTACAAGGTGCAGCACCTCTTCCTTGCTCTCTCCTTTCTCAAAAGGGAGCTCTCACTTCGTCAAAATGTAACTGCTGCAAAATATCACTAGTGTGCAGCACAGGCAGCTTCTCCTCAAATCACAACCGGGGGATCACCTGGAACTTACCTCAGACAGGAGATGTGGCAGGCTCTCAGAGCTCACAGCCTGCAGTGTCATGATGCTCCAGCTCTACCCTACTCTCACTCACTTGCAGTAGCAACTTTGCTGCCAACTCAGATCTTCGCTCTCTTTCACAAACACAATACGCTTGCTTTAAAATTCAGTCATTAGAACTCATCTGAAGAGCCATGAAAGCTCTCACGAACAAACACCTCCTCCCTGGCTACCCATCCATAACTGTTTCATTTTCCCTGAAGTCAAAAGAACAATGCACAGGTCTTCAGCCAAGTGGCTACTGGGCTAAAATGACACCAGCTAGCAGTATATGGAGTTAATACACAACTTCTTAATACTTTGCTGTGTAAGACTGAAACCAAACTCTCATTTCGGTGCTGACCTACTGAGCGAGCAGACCCTCGCAGACTCGCTTTTCATAGCCTGCAGGTCTCCACTTTTGTTTTGTTTCTCACATTAGGGTAGAGAGGCTCTGCAGAGGGACCTCGACAGGCTGGACAGATGGGCAGAGTCCAACGGCATGAGATTGAACACATCCAAGTGCCGGGTTCTGCACATTGGCCACAGCAACCCCATGCAGAGCTACAGGCTGGGGTCAGAGTGGCTGGAGAGCAGTCAGGCTGAGAGGGACCTGGGGGTGCTGGTTGATGGTAGGCTGAACATGAGCCTGCAGTGTGCCCAGGCAGCTAAGAGGACCAATGGCATCCTGGCCTGCATCAGGAACAGTGTGGCCAGCAGGAGCAGGGAGGTCATTCTGCCCCTGTACTCTGCACTGGTTAGGCCACACCTTGAGTACTGTGTCCAGTTCTGGGCCCCTCAGTTTAGGAAGGAGGTTGACTTGCTGGAACGAGTCCAGAGAAGAGCAATAAACTTGGTGAGGGGTTTGGAACACAAGCCCTATGAGGAGAGGCTGAGGGAGCTGGGGTTGCTTAGCCTGGAGGAGACTCAGGGGTGACCTTATTACTCTCTACAACTACCTGAAGGGAGGTTGTAGACAGATGGATGTTGGTCTCTTCTCCCAGGCAGCCAGTACCAGAACAAGAGGACACAGTCTCAGGCTGCGCCAGGGGAGGTTTAGGCTAGATGTTAGGAAAAAGCTCTATACAGAGAGAGTGATTGCCCATTGGAATGGGCTGCCTGGGGAGGTGGTGGAGTCGCCATCACTGGAGGTTTTCAGGAGAAGACTTGATGGGGTGCTTGGTGCCATGGGTTAGTTGTTTGGGTGGTGTTGGATTCGTTGATGGCTTGGATGCGATGATCTTGAAGGTCTCTTCCAACCTGGTTTATTCTATGCATTCTATTCTAAGTGACAAGCTGTTATGACAAGAGCATCAGCAGGTGGGATGTCACAGTAAAACCTTAGGGATTGTTCACAGATGGTTTTGTACCAGGACAAATTGCTATCCATTCCCTAAAGCATACCCCAAATCTTCCTGCCATAGGAGACAAAGAATACAAAACTGATGCTCCCAGCATTAAAAACAAATTTTAAAAAAAGAAAAGAGCAGGGAGGGGTGAACAGGGAAATATTCTTGCAATCTGTTCCTCAGGTATTGTCATACCACTGTCAAGCAGAAAAATAGAAGTAAGTCCTACATTTTAAAATACCTCTGCTAAAACTGCTTTATTCCAAAAAAATCCTAAGCACAGTTGGTAGTCCAGTTCATTTCCCTCTTAACACAGAAATGCAGAAAACCTGTAATAATAATAATAAAAACCACCAGGTTGGAAGAGACCTTCAAGACCGTCGCGTCCAACCCATCAACCAATCCAACACCACCTAAACAACTAACCCATGGCACCAAGCACCCCATCAAGTCTCCTCCTGAACACCTCCAATGATGTTGACTCCACCACCTCCCCAGGCAGCCCATTCCAATGGGCAATCACTCTCTCTGTGTAGAACTTCTTCCTAACATCCAACCTAAACCTCCCCTGGTGCAGCCTGAGACGGTGTCCTATTGTTCTGGTGCTGGCTACCTGGGAGAAGAGACCAACATCTGCCTGTCTACAACTTCCTTTCAGGTAGTTGTAGAGAGCAATAAGGTCACCTCTGAGTCTCCTCCTCTCCAGTGTTGAGATGTGGATACATTTCTTCCTCTGTAGAAGACACTTCTGTAGTCTTAGAAAATGATCCTGTATTCCTTAAAATAAAAAGGTGGGGCAATTCAATCTTCATCCTCCCTTGGATGCTGGCCTCAACTCCCAAAAGACATAACCAGAGCAGTGATGCAGACCATGACTTTGCAGAGAGAGCTCAAGAGAAGCAAGCACTAGTAAGCTAGCCAGATAGCTAGAAACTACTTCATTTTGTCTCTTCTGAACTAATGAATAAGCAAACAACTCCTGACTTTAGCTGCAGTTTCCTCTTGTCTCCCCACCACACACAAATTATGAGTGCAACTGGTTCATAGTGTAGCCTCCTCTGTGTTGAGGAGGAAGAGAAAGCCACTGCTGCAGTTCAGGTTGACAAAGCATTAAAGATATCCTTTGTACAAGCAGACATTTGTTAGCACAGAAAATGCATATTTACAGAAGCAATGAAACAGGATACACCTGAGCTCCTAGAAAATCAAACATCCTAGCACACCATGATAAGGTAATAAAAAGTAAGGTACATAAGAAATTAGGATACTTTTAGTGTCAAGAAAAGGCAGGAGAGGTAGCATCACCACCTGGTGAGGTTGCCAGCATTGTTCCTACAAGCACGTCCCCATGTGGGCTGCTGACCACTGCCTTATGTTTGGATGTCCCCAGACACCATCACTCTTTCTCTCAATGTCTTTGTTACTTATACAGAGGAAATTTTGTACTTCAGCGCATGAAGCTGATTGGGATAGCCTGGGTGGGAGGGTATGGAGAACACAGCCGTAACTTTTATCACTTGCTGGGCAGCCATTCTGCAAACTTGCCCCAGCCACACTGTACCATACCACTGGCTTCTCCTTGGGCACAGGCAGCATCACGCTGCCAAAGCACAGCTACAACGCCCAGGGAGACAAATGGCAGCAATGATAATCTGCGAAGGCAACAGGCAGAACCAAAGCAGCCCTTGCCGCAATGCTTTTGATGCTGTACCATCATCCAGGGAGGTTTTAAAATGTTAGCAATTCTTCTTGTTTTGGAAGAAAGACTTCAGTAGGGGCATCCTGTGTTTGTTTATATACCTGACCCAGTAATTGCTCATACTTTGGAGACAACATCCTGTTTCAACACCTGCTTGTACACAGTGAACAAAGTTACACAATCAATTATGGCAGAATCCCTGCTGTTGGTTTGGCTGGGTTTTGTTGGGTTTTGTTGTTGTTGTTGGTTTGGGGTTTTTTAACAAAAAGTCTCCATTTTCTCCTGACACTCTTTATCTAGTTGATTTAAATGTTTCCCATGCCATGCAATAGCTATCTCAACCACTGTAAGAGGCTGCTTAGGGAAGTGTTTGAGTCACCATTCCTGGAGGTATTTAAAAGACATAGATGTGGTGCTTAGGGACATGGTTACTGGTGGATTTGGCAGTGACAGGTTAATGGAGTCAATGATCTTATAGGACTTTTCCAACCTACATGATTCTATGACTCTACCACTCAAGAAACCTTATAAAGAGAGTACAGTAAGCACAGATGCAGTTTAACCCTGGCATGGTATCACAGACAATGAGTGTGAACTCAGGCACTATTATGGAGGACATGGGTCATGCCAGGCTCCAAGGAAGTGAAAATTTAAACTCATACTTTGACCTGAGTGAACTGACTCAAGTGCTCTATGTGACTAGGATTGTATTTTCTTCAGACTAAATAAATTAATCCAATTATTTTTACTTGCATACACTTCACCATTTATGAATGTCCCAAGCCCAAGTAGATCCTTTCTCTAAGTTTTTAATGTTCACTTTATGATTAGAATAATTGAGACAAATATTAAGAGCTCCTTCTCTTTCTAACTCCTGTTAATATCATAAGGAAAAAGGCAAGTTAAATGAAGTTTTCAGTAAGTGCAATTCTGTTGGCATTCTTGCAACATCTTCATTCAAGCAGTAATGACACAAAACATTCTGCACTCCAATCTGAAACACTACATGTTGATGGCACAAATACTCTTTTTTCCTTTCTTTGGCTTATTGAACTTCAGATCAACACAAAGTTCAGATGAACTTTAGGTATTTCTGGAGAATGCAGAACAATGTATTTTCAGTGTGATGAACTAAGACTTTCCTTATAACTATTTCAGGTGGATCTTGCCTCCCCAAGACCAGCTACAAGAACACTGTTAGAATCATAGAATCATTCAGGTTGAAAAAGATCCTTGAGATCATCAGGTCAAACCATTACCCCTACTCAAATTCACCACTAAACCATATCGCCAAGTGCCACATCTAAATGACCTTAAAACACATCCAGGGGTGGTGACTCAACCACCTCTCTGGGCAGCCTGTTCCAATACTCTTTCAGTGAAAAAGTTTTTCCTAATGTCTAGCCTAAACCTACCTTGGTGAAGCTTGAGGCCATTCCCTCTTGTTCTATCACTAATTACCTGTGACAAGAGGCCAGGATCTACCTCTCCATATTGTCCTTTCAGGTAGCTGTAGAGGGCAATAAAGTCTCCCCATAGCCTCATCTTCCTCAAACTGAACAGTCCCAGCTCCCTCTGCTGATCTTCTTAAGACTTATTCTCTAGGCCCTTCACCAGCTTAGTTGATTTTCTTTGTACCCACTCCAGTGCCTCAATGTCTTTCTTGTACTGAGGCGCTCCGAATAGGCAACTTAGTTTTTCCAAGTTTGATGAAAAACCTTTTGTTCTAGAACTAAGGCCCTGCTCATTCTGCACACATTTTCATGAAAAGAGATTAATGATGTGTTAAAAAATCTGTACTCAGTAGCTTTTCATTATCTTCTCCTCACCCTGTGGCAGGAAGAACTGGTAAATATCTGCAATGCAAATCAAACAATGAGCATTACTCAACAAAGGAGAGAAAAATCCTCTGCTTAACACAAGTACCACCAACATCCTTCATGCCTACATGGGTGGGATGTCAGAAGACAGCTCTCAGTGGTATGTTTCCTCCTCTGGAAGGATGAAGCCCTCCTCCTCCCAGAACATCATTTAACACTATGTTGCCATAACCCAAGTGATCCAAGTGAGGCCTGTGATGGCCACAGCTGCTCAACTGGGCATACAATGACTTACAACCTGGCATCTGCCCCATCACTTCCCTCCTGTGCACTCTCTTGCTTATTCTTGTACATACATGGAAATAACACTGCTGCATATTTTAAACTGTGTTTATGGACTTAAGAGAAAAATCCATTATGTAAAGCAAGCCACTACACAACTACACCTTATATAAAAAAAGACTAAACCACTTTTACCTTAGATGACACAAAACACTCATTGTGTAATTCTGCCTACCCTGGGAATCTGTCCATGCTATCCATGCTCTGAAAAGACATTAAGTATTACTCAACAGCATTAAACTCCTTGAATGCCCTTTTCAAGTACAAGTTTACAAAGCTATTTTTATATGAATAAATAGCCCAAGGTGAGCAGAAACCTTTCTCACGAAACCTTTATGATAAGGCATTATCACTGTTCCTGGATCCTCTACCATTTTATCATGTTCTAGTAACTTTCCCAAGGGTGATGTCAAGGATCCTCTTAATTCTACTGTTTACCCATCTCTGCATGGTAATGATAAAAATATTGATTTTCACATTTGTGACTCGGATATAATTTCAACACAAAGGGTCCGAAGTATTTCCTCCTTGCAGTGTATCAGCTAAGCAGTCACAGGCACAAAGCGCTTCGTTTGGGTCAAAATGAATCAGCACATGAATGAATCACTCAAGTGTGACACTAACAACACTTCATTTTCTCTGTACTTTCCAAAATGAAGCCCTGGTCCAGCAGAAGATTTAACACAGGCTGGAGAAGGGATGAGTCTGAAGAGCAGGGTCTGCTGGGTGAGGTTTGCCAACGATGAGGAGCATCCTGCCTTCCCTTGAGTACAGCACTGGGATTGGTACCAACCCAGACAGAGCTGGGCACATCAAACACCCCCACCACTGAAAACCCTCAGACCCTCCCCAGGTTGCACTGTACATAAGTCAGGGCAATAATTCATAGAATTAGAGAACAGTACGGGGTGGAAGTGACCTCTGCAGATCATCTAGTCCAACAATCCTGTTAATGCACATACATCTAGATCAGGTTGCACAGGAACACAACCACACCAAAAACCCAGTGAGGTTTTGAAAGCTTCCAGAAAAGGAGACTCAAAAACCAACCTGGGCAACCTATTCCCATCCTGTATGTCACAATAAGAAAAACGTGTCTTTCAGTTTTAGATAAAGATTGGAAATGCTGACCTTTGATCTTCCACTGTACCTACTACCGTGGGTAGTATTTTATCCCTCCTTCCTTGCTTCACCCAATTGCAAAGCTATGGAACAACTCATGCCCCCCACCACCCCAGCCATGCTCCATCCTGGTGACCTAAACTCATCCTGGTGACCAGAAGGCTTCGTGCCACTTGAAGACATCCAGCTCTCAGTGTGGCATCAAGTAGGGCTGAGTGATGCCATTTCACAAGGATAATCACGAGTGGGATCCCATGGGGAAGGACAACCTTTTCTCTGAAAAAAAAAAAGAGATAATGTAACTGCTGAAGATTTCTACAGGGGGGGATTCACCCCTGGGCTGTGAGCTCATCAGTTTCTCCCAGAGCCTGTCCTGGATGTAAGCATTTCTTTTATATGTGTGTTTTTTTTAAACAGTTCCTCAGTATTTGAATGAGCAGGAAATCAGACAAAAGAATAAGGCCCACCAGCCTTTAGATTATTTCAAACAATTAACAATAAGCTGCTGTTCTTTGGTAGAATTATAGAAATCACACTTCTTTGATGCATGATGGCAAACAAGTATGCTGAATGAGCAAAAGGAAGTACATTTTTTTTTTCCAGCAGGTAAGTACTTTTGTAAATAACACCTACTCTGAGGACCATATTTATACAACTATTTCAACAAGCAAGAAAGTCCACTATAATCCACTGATGAGAAAAGATCAAAGAAACTAACAGGAAAGCCGGGATACAATCAAAATATTTGATCAGTGAGAGGTTTCTTATCTGAGCCATAAATTCGAGGGCATTTCAGTGGGAGCTGTGGGAAGAGAAGCTGCTGTGAACATTCAGAGGTGGTGCAGCCACAGCAGATGAATCTCCATAGGGGAATCCCTCTGATGCCCTGCTGCCATCCTGCCACCCCTCCCTCAGTGGGACACCGCTGGCACCCACCATCCACAGTTTCCCAGCATTTTCAGTGCAGCTATGTTAAACAATCAAGGGTGGAAATTTAATTTGTTCTCCTAAATCCCACCTCCCCCACCAAAGTTAAATATTTGGCCTTCAGTGAAACTAAATGGATTTATTGTTTTTCCTTTTAAAGAGAAGTCTCACGATCCCCACATGACCCCGGTGGGAGGAAGGAGGGAAGCAGGGAGACCCTAGTGTGCACCCAGAGCGCTGCCAGAACCCAGTGAGTGTCAGCTGGCTGAATGGCAGACATGGGTATAATGAGCTTTTAATTACTTCCTTTTCTTTCCTTTTTTCTTTTTTTTGTGTTCCTTAAAAAAAAAAAGAGCTACTGGGATTCTCTGACTCTGCTCCTCATGCTTCCATAAAAAATTATGTACTTGACAAACATTATCAAAGAGCTACATATTTGGATGCAACTCACATGAAAGAATCGCTTTGATAGTTTATTTTTTGCAGAAAAGTAAAAGAAAACAAAAACCAAAGAAATTCCTCACTTTCATTAAAGTCTTTCTTTTCCCTTGTTTGTCTCTTCCCTAGGTTATCAGGGCATTTCCTTCAGGTTTTCTGACAGCAATATTCATATCCCTGTCACCAGAGACGTGTGGGAAACTCTTGGAAACATCCATCTGTGTACAAACACTTAAAAGTCAAGATACCCTGCTACAAAACAAGTACCTCTCCGAAACAAACATTTCCAGATGTTTTAACATTTTTATATATAGACAGAGATATATATATAAGATGTGACTCAGGCACGGAAAGCCAGAAGAATGTTCTCATTTCCTGAAGCTAGCCAACAAAAAGGAAAAAAATGTGAATGAAGGAACAAAGATTTCGGAAGTCAGCTTTTTCTTAAGAGCAGCAGCTTTAAAACGATCTGCTTCAATTCCTTTCTCACATTATCAGAATATTGCCTCTCTACTGCAACTGCATACATTTACAAAAGGCAAAAAACACTTTGTTTTCTAGGGTGTTTAAAAGTACTGTAGAAATGTAGCACTCGAAAGGTTCCTGCCCGTCTCCCTTTCAGCCCTGGTGAAGTTCACTGACAGCTCCCATCAAGCCTCCTTTCCCACAGCAGCTTGCCTTGTCTTCCAGTACAGCGCTTGAGAAAAACAAGCGAGCAGCCATATGCATTGTGGCAGGCCCACAGTTGGGTCTCTGTATCGTGGGACTCAGCAAGACCTCACAGGCACAACTCTTGCTTCATCTTTTTCCCCTCTACAGCACAAGTGGGTATAAGCAGCATATAGTTCCTCTGGGAACTGAAAGTAATGCATGAACCAAGCCCCAGGGCACCTTCAGATCATGAAGTCATGTCAGGCCAACAAATATTAGGTAGATTTAAACAGGCATCAACGTGTCACTGTTCTCCATGCCCTTTCTAACAGTAACCTACAAATCACAGGGACAGGACACGATGTCCTTCCTCCAAATCCTCTGAAGGTGAATTTGTGCAAGCTAGTTCTGTGACAACCTTCACAAAACCACAGCTGGGGTGGTGTCCCTTCAGGAAGGGCTGCAGAGAGAACATATTTATGTGTGCTTTCAACAGCAGCAAGCAAAATTGCCCAGGCGATCCTCTTTTAACAGCCTGTAGGCAGGTGATCCCTCTTCCAGTGCAACAGAACATGGACATGCCCCTTCCCAACACCACACCCAGGACAGCCACAAGCAATCCCCAACCCTGACCCAGAACACCAACAAACGCTGCTCGTTACTTTAAATCTCCAGCATCTCCCCAGAGGACCCAACCTTTAACACCACTTTCTGAGGCCATGGGCACACAACCCAGACACAAATTCATGCTTCTTCTGAAACAGGTATTTACACCTTTCCCATGTCCCTTCCCCCCAGCATCACTGCCACACAATCAAGGAATCAATCCAGATTGAGACAAACTTAGTTTTAACTTTTTTAACTACCAGTCTCTCTTGCCATGTGTTTTCAGGTGGCTCTGGCATAAGAGATGTTGGGGGACGGAAGTATGCAGGTCACCCTGGTCAACTGTAGCCCAATCACATGCTTAATTAAAATGTCTCTGTGATGAAAGCCTGTGGGAAGAGCAGCTGCAACACGTCCCAGAGAAGATCTGTCCTGCTTCATGACACTGGCCAGAACTGGGTCTGGGAGGTGATCGCTGCCAAGTGAATCTCAGCCCACTTACCAGCACACCCTGGCAAAAATAAATTACTTAATCCAGAACAAATGTTGGTTTCTGTGCCACAAAACAGTCTGTCCTGCTGTCAATGCAGTTCAGAAGCGCAGTGCTCTGCAAAGCTGCAAACAAACCCAGACACCTACTTGCCAGCATTTCCTCACAATGGAGGATTCACCAAAACCAGAGGGGTTTGCAAGCAGAGGCTGCTGTGCTGATTCAGCCCTGAATGTGCAGGGGCCACCTTCCCCTGACTGCCTGCTGGCAGCCTGTGCTGCCCTGCCTGCCAAGTCCCAGATCAGAGGGTGGAGTATGCCAGGAGACACCGAGGTAGGACTCAAGGATGATGCGGCTCCAGAAGCCAAGAGGCTAACCCTTGCCCCCGCCAGGCATCACCCAACCCTGGGGGAATGGCCAAATCCTTGCAAAGAGTCCTTGGAAAGCATCAAGGCTCCCTTTCGTCCTCCCAGGGTAGATTTGAAACTATTTCTCTATGTGGTTTTCTCTCCCCACATCAATCCCACAGTTGTTGCACGTCAGCACGGGGTCTGGACAGGAGCCACTCTGCCATGTTGCTGCTTCCCAAATATTTGCTGGCGTTACTGCACTGCTTTGCTGTGGTCCTACCCAGTGCCCTCAACTACACTAAAACAATATATTGATACAGAAAACTGTTAGAATGCTGAGCACAGCAGCTTCCCCATGCTGCTCAGGCCACCCAGGAAACATCCATAAAATCTGGGCACTGGTCTTGTTGTAACACTAACTTTCACACATCTTAAGATGCTCTAGACCATGCCAGTTTTCAAAAAGAACATAGCTTGATACTGCAGACAAGAAGCCCACTTTGCCCATGAATGTCACTGGGTATACCATCAGTTTCTGCTCCCTGGACCTGATGGTCTCCAGGCACCGAGACAAATTCAAACAGTTTTGCATAAAGGGTTATTAGGGTACACAAAACCAGCCAAGGAAATGACAGTATCTTGACAATTTTTCCCTCCTGCTATCTGCTTAAGAAAACATAAGTAAGCATTTTCATAAAGACCAAGACCCTGCAGGAAGGGAAATGCTGAAGTAACTGCAAAGGAGTGTCCTAATTTGAAGATACGTATTAACCCCAGGATAGAGTCCCCTGCTACATTTTCTGTAATTGTCAGACCTTTCCACCCTTTCACCCCTTCTGCCTCAACACCAGCACTTCTGCACAAGCTGTAAGGGTGATATGGACTGTGGCATATCACTAACATGACAAGGACAGCAGACCATGTATGCAGCTGCTTGATTCATGCTAGAAATAGTTTATGCAAGGGAAGGCTTTGACTATCAAAACGTGACTGCCAGTTTGATTTCCCTTGTCATCAGCACCCGCCATGACGGAAAGTCCTGATCTGCATAATTTTCCCACCAACTATCAAGATGCTTTCAACAGAGCTAATGGTTAAAGCCTCCCTTGATTGAAAAATAGTAAGACACTGCATTATGCCACAGCGTGAAAAACCTTTAAACTGGGCTACAGAAGAAAAAGAAACACAGATTAATCAGAACGTCTAACCTAACACACTTAGCATGAAGCCACAACTGCAGAAGCTGAAAAGTCCACCTTAAGTGCTTCAATAATAAACATTTATTTTGACTTGAAAAATTATTTGTTAGCCATGCAAGCCATCCTCCATACATTGTGGGCCATTAGTGGTTCCTCTGCAGTAACAGTACGGAGCCAGCGCTAAGAAAAAGAGCTGCGCATTGCAACTGAGACTGAACTGCAGCATCGCATTTACCTACTTATTTATGGAGTCCCCGATTGAAAGCCAGTCACACCATTAAGCACCCACATTTTTGAGCTTCACAGTCTACAGCAGAATAATGGCTGTAAATCCAATGAGTCTATGCTAGTTTTTCAAATTTATTTACACTTTGAATAAAGAAGAGCTTGCTCTGTTCAGTGTTTTACCGCATGCTGGCCTGTTTGCGCTAGGAAACTACGAAAGTGTGAGATAAGAACAGTTATGAACTGCAAGCTAATGATTTTCCCTGAACTGCTTAAGAAATTTATTACAACAGTAATGCATCAAGATGAGTTTACCACGATCAGAGTGAAAAGCTGCCCACAGAACTCAAAGGACATTTATAAAGCACTTACTGTGATGATCAGCTATTGCCCCCCCTAGAAGCACGCCCAGCAATCCCAAATGACAGACCACCACCCAGCACTGACCCAGCTACAGGGCACGGTGCACACCCCTCCCTGCCCAAGCCTCTCTCCTCCAGGGCAGAGCCTGATCTCCCAGCCTGATGCTGAATGAGATGGCTGTGTCTTGGGTGTTCAGGTTACAGCACTAGCCTGCAAGTTCCTTTCACTACAACACAAAAGCCATAGCAGGGTCTCAAGTTCAAAAAGCCTCCATAAATGGGAGGGGAAAAAACCCCTAAAAAGTCAAAAAGAGTATTTCTTAGGACAAAAGTAAAGCCCATGCACATACCTGCTAATCAGATGTCTCCTGTTCTTCTGTGTACTGAATTTGGAGAGAGACCTCAAATAATTTTTTCCCTTTTGTTTTCTTCTCCAAAATTCAGATTACTTAAACTACATAAATCAGAGCAAAAAAAAAAGTCCAGATCTGAAATCTCTTAGGAGTTTCTGCCTGGGGAAGCCTTTGAGATGACGTTCTGTCCAAAACTGGTTGAATGAAACACACGCATTCTAGTGGCTATTTTTCTTCAAAGAATTCAATTTTTTTAAAAAATCACACCAATTTTTAATTTCCCTTCCCTGAAGTTTACCAAATCAGAACGTATCCTACGACACCTTGCTCTTTCATTTTATTTTGACCTCAACAGCTGGAATTATCTAAAGAAAAACCCTCAGCCAGAAGTCCTGCAACTGGGTCTCCCAAAGGCAGTGAGCCTGAAAGCTCTCCCTGTTACAACACCCTGCCAGGTGGGCAGTGCTGACTGCCCTGGCTGGCAGCTCATGCTTCTGAGAATCAGCTGCACATCACCTCCACCTCATCAACCACAGCCCAGCCCCTTGTATTCCATGTAATGATTCACACCCCCAAAAAAGAAGTGGTGAGAGGAGAAACACAGAGGGGGTCAGCCAATTTAGGCAAGCAGCCCCATGTCCAGCCCTGGTTGGGTGACTGGTTCATATTCAGAGCACATCAGCGGGACACCAGGTTGACTCTCAGTCACACAAGGATCTGCTTGGCCAGGAGGCTGTAGGACTTGCCCCACTGCCAGGGAAGGATGTCCAAGGTGTAGTTTATACCTTGGAATGGGCACTCTGCCACTGCTGCTTCCCTGGATGTGCCAGACACTAGCTTACCTGTTGCAGGATGCACTGCATGCTGAAGAAGCTCCCCCTCAGACAGCTTTGAGATCAGCTCCATCAGAACACTCTTGCTACTTCACTTCAGCAAGCTTCTGCAAGTGTAGGCTCTAACCTGAATTTGTCCCAGAATTTCATGCTGTGCTGGGGTGTAAACCTAGTTCACATCCTGGGAAGTGTGTAACAGCAGGGCAGCTGGCCCACACCCTAAAAACTTGCGCAGAACAGATGTCAAATACATAATGGCTCTCTCTACCTGGAGACACAAGCTATGCAGCTTGCAGGGATGAATGACACACAGATCCTTGCAGTCACTGCCACATAAATACCGACAGCTTGGCCAGTCTTGGGAATGGAGAAAGAAGCCTGGCCAGGAAGTGCCCATCACCCACTAAGAAAGCAAGCAGCTTTTGGAACGTCTGAAGAAAAAACAGTTACCTTAATACACATGGGCATCTGAACCACGTTGTCACCTTTTTCTCAGCATGCACAGCAGCTAGAGCTAATGCTGGCCGCCTCCGTGCCCTTTTCCGGGGGAATCAGGGCGCTGACCCATGAGTGGGGCTGGCTCTGCAGCTCAGCTCGCCACACGCCGGCACAGGGTGACAAGAACGGGTAGCCGCGACTCGCCTGGACTTTGCTGCTGCTACAGCTTTTCTCCGAAGGCGTGGTACAGAGCCGGAGGAATTTCGCAGCAGAAACCAGGCGCGGGGAAGATAAGGTAGTCTCTAGCCAGGCTAAAGTCTGTGGGCAGCAGCTGCCATCCTGAACCTGCAGCCCGAGCCAGGCACAGAATTGCTCTCTTCCCTTAGCCCCAAGTTTCGATGTATTAAGCGCAACCCTTCCCAATTGCTTTGATTAGGAACGCTTCTTCCCAAGGAACAGCTGCAGCAGGTGAGGAAGCTCTGACGCGCACAGCAGCTGGCAGAAGAGGTTTTGCTCTCCATAACACATCCCCAGTTAACCCTTCTCTAAGGCTCGACCCTTGTGTGACATACAGAAGCCGACACGACCCTCAGGCAACCCCAACACACGCGGTTCTCTAGCGCCGTGCTTTTCAAACAGCCACCCCCGGCAAAGGATGCTCGTTAATGCCAAGGGCACGAAACCACTCTCACGCCCCACTAAAAGCCTGTCAGACTCCAGTCCCGCGTGTTACTTCCAGTTTGCTTTAGCAGGAACGCACAAAGCCACCCCACCGCTCCCTGCGCGAACCTCACCCAGAAGGGTGAGAAGGGAGGAATTCCTGCCGTGCCCGCGGTGCTGCCGGAGGGAAGAGGAAAGTTCCCCCTCGACGCGGAAACTTCCAGGGGGGAGGAGGAAGAGCCACACCTGCACGGCTGCGAAACCCCCTCCTCACCGGAGAGACCCCATCTCCTAGGGCAGCCCGCCCACGGGCTCAGCTCAGCGCGTTTCCCGGTCACAGCCCGGGGGCGTCGCCGTCCTCCGCCCCACACGGCGCGGCTCCGCCACCGCCCGCCCGCCAACCGGCGCACGGCGGAGCAGAGGCAAGCCCCCTCCCCGGTGGACGGAGGGTGGTGTGTGCGTGGGAGGGGGATTCAAGTAAGCGGGCAGTACCCGGTGACAGCGGCCCGGCCACGCCGAAACAAAGCGCCGCCCTCGGCAGCCGCCCGCCGCGGGAGGCGGGACGGGGCGGGCGGCCCCCTCGCCTCTCCTACCTGTTACAGGTCATTCCCGCCGCCGCCACCCCCAGCATCCCGCCGGCGGACCTTGCCCTGCCGCGCCGCTGGCCCCCGCTCCCGCCGGGGAGGAGCCACGCCGGGCGGCAGTAATGGCGCTGGGCGGCCGCACCGCCGTCACTCGCCTGCCACCGCCGGAGGGCGCGCTCCGCCCGCGCCGCTGCTACCGCGGCAGTTGCCGGACCCCGCCCAGCCGCGTCCTGTCCTGTCCCGTCCCGCCGCGGGCGGTGCGGGCAGGATCCGCCCGCCGGCGGTGCCTCAGTGGCTCCCAGGGATGTGTCTGGGTGCCGTTTGGCTCCTTCACCATCCTCGCTATCCCCGCTCGGTAAAGGAAGTCTCTGCCAAATGTCGGGGACCCAGGTCCCAGCGCCCACTCCAGTGACTTCCCAGTGGGCCGGTGGAGAGGAGTTAACTCAGCACATGTCCGTGGGATCGGGTTATTGGCACCATTTGTCAGCCCCTCTAGCAATACATACGGCTGGAGAGAAGTGACAACGCCCCGCAGAGCTGCTGCCCTGCCCTGCAGTAATTCTGCACAGTTACTTGAGGTAGATGCCGGAGAGCTCTATTTTTGGTGGTGGTAGTGGTTCGGGGTTTGGTTTCGTTTGGTTTTGTGGTGTGGGTTGTTTTTTTTTTAACTTTGGTTTGGCTTGGTTTTCCAGAACAGAAAACAGCTGTAAAAACAATGCCAAGTATTTTTACTATTTCTCACGTGTTGCATAGTAGGGTATTATTTCTATCAAAGGTATTATTTCTATCAAAGTGCCCTTCACTACCAGAGCCAAACCCAAAGGCCTTGCCTTACTTAGAGAGAAGCAACCTCCCTCCAAATCATGCAGTTTTCAGAGATGCGTGGTCAAGTAAGAAGAGTATTATAGAAAATGCAAGATTATTAAGCTATCTGTGTCACCACTTATTGCCATCCTCAGAACAAAGAAGTGGCATGATGAAATGGAAAATGCAAATATTTGTCAGCCAGGTATAAGGCTGTATGACTCCAAGAAGACAAATATGTTCAGGCAATATGCTAAACTGGTGAAAATCAGCATGGGCAGGTACAACTGAACGTATCAGAAAGAGTAACTCAAACTATGCATATGGATGACATTGCTTCAGGACTGTACTTGATGGCTGTGTCACAAGCATGGTTCTGGACTGAGTAACAATTGTAAAAACACAGAAAGATCAAACTGCCTGTCAGATTTTTGTCTGTTTGCTTGCTCCTAAGCAGGGTTCAGCTTTGCTTGCCAAGTTCAGGAATCCGAACACAGCAACATTTTAACATCACAAGGGAATATGTTTCTGTACAAAGAGGGGAACAAAGTATATGGATGGAAAAGTGAAGGGGTGGTATGTCAGAAAAGGAGGATGTGATCCTTCCCCTCTACTCAGCAGTGGTGAAGCCACACCTGGAATGCTGGGACCAGGTCTTGCCACTCCACTGAGACACACGGCCATGCAAGTCTTGAAAAGCAAAGAAGTGTAAAGAGAAAGAATATGCAACTGCTTTTTATCCACATTAGCAAGTGAATGGAATGATATATTACTATCTATGTTATTATTCTGTGTCCAAGGGTATTGGGTAATTTTTTTACCCCTTTACTCAAAGATGTCCAGAAAGTTCCTATTGTTTTTGCATTTAGGAACTAGGCAAAAGTTCCACCTTCAAACCATAACAACGACTAAGGGCCTAAAGTGTTTCTTCTATGAGGACAGGCTGAGAGAGCTTGTACTGTTCAGCCTGGAGAAGGTTTATGGGGGTCTTATCAATTAATACAAGTACCTGAAAAGGGAGGGTACAATGAGAATGGAGTCAGCCTCCTTTTAGTGGTGCCCAGTGGCAGGACCAGAAGCAATGAGTACAAACTGAAACACAGGATGTTCCCCCTGAACATCAGGAAACACTTTTTCACAGTGAGGATGACCCAGCAGTGGCACAGACCTCCTAAGAAGACTGGGAAGCCTCTGTCCTTGTAAATATTCAAAAGCTGTCTGGAATGGTCCTGGGCAACTGGCTCTAGGTGGCCCTGCTTGAGGGTGGAAGTGACTTTCCTGCCAACCTCGACCACTCTGCAATTCTGTTAAAAAATTGAACAGATCCCCACTCACAGGGGAAAAAAAAAAGGGCAGCAAAATCAAAACACCCACTCATTTTAATGAGTCTATCGGCATAGCTTCTTTATGTCATTTAAATAAGTACTCGTTTTGTGCCAGTTGAATGTAACAGTACCCTTTTGGGTTTTTCTAATCAACTTTGGGCAGTCAGCCATTACTTGTAGGCAGCTTCATGAATGCTTTTAATTAACCTCAGTTTGTCTACAAGGATTTCAAGGCCTCTCTTATTCCACGTCCTCCTGGAGCTGTGGGAGGCAGTTGCCTCTGGCTGCAGAGCCCCACTGAGGAGCAGCACCTCCGACCAGCACAGCCTGAATTGAGGGAGGTGGCTGGCCAAACGTGTGACTACCAGGGCAGCAAACTCCAAAACAGTAAACTCTGGAAATAATTAACAGGCAGCAACAGCCAATAAGCATATCTGTTATGGTCCTTTTTTTAGAGAGCACATTAACAGATTTAATGGCAAGTGAATTGCACCATGTGCACTTTTCCAGTGTTTTTAAAGGTAACATCCCTGGAGTCTTGTCCATTTGCAATATAATCTGAAAGTAGCAAAGCAAAGGAATTCATGAAGAACATGAGAGCCTCCCCCAAATGCGTACTGGATGCCAAACACGAAGTACTAACAGCTTTTGGAAATACTGTACCAAGAAAAGCCAGGAATTCTGTTTCACAGATTGCCTCCCTGGGCTCAGCATGCTTTGCAGCAAGTTTGCCCCTTGCCTTTGGGGTCTGATTGAAATTTTTGTTCTGTCTTAACTGTACAGCGGGAATAATAATTCTTAATTGTTACTAATTCCCCATTACATAGTAGTAGAGCATCCTGGCATTCTAATTAACTTGTAAAATTCAGTCCAGAATATTTAGCCAAATAATTTAATAGGCTTCACAAACACACCACAAACTCAAAAGAAAATAAGGTCACTCCCTCCAGTTCAGTATTACGTAAAGCTATGACTTCAATTTCTATGCAGTTGTTGGGTTTGGTGCACTGTTGGTTTTTTTTATAATGGTAATCTGCCTACTTTTTTTCTGCTTACAAAGCCATCAGCTGCCACATTCCACTGCTAATGTACTTGGCATCAGGAGAAGAAGTGCCATTATCCCCAGCAGACAAGTGAGGAAACAGACAGAGAAATTAAATTCACAAAGGAAGCATGTAGCAGAGCATGACTTTGGACTCCATGTCTCCAGACCAGCATATTAGTCACAAAATAGATATTTGTTGTTTTTTTCCCCCTTCCATCTCTCCCTGGCAGACTGTAGAGCAGTTTTAAGTAGACACTTGATTTTGATGTTGTTTCCAGAGCACTTTAAGTCTTCCATCACTGTTGAAATGCCAACGTAGAGTAGCTGGCAGCAATAGAAGTAACAGCACAGAACCTTTACCTGTTCAGGGCTACACATATTGTCAGCTTTACTGACAGCCAACAAGACCATTATTGTAGGCCCGGGGCAGAAGAGAAAAAGGATTGTTGGAGGGAAGGCAGTTGCTTGGTGAAAGAATTTGCCTGTCTCCATCACAAATACCAGGATTTTTGCAGCAACTTCTTTCTCATTTCCAGAAGTAGTGCTTTACAATGTTGCATAGTGCTGTGAAGAGACTGGAATAAGTAACTCCCAGCTGTGGTATTTGCTCTAGCTTCTGCTTTCTCAAGGAACTTTATGCAAGCACAGGTGGTACCTTCTTCCTTGTATTGTTGACTCCAAGTGCTTGTTAACACGGCAGACTCATGGTTGTTTTCCTTAATATCATCAATTGATTTCAGCTGTAAATTGTGTCAGTGTTCTTCATATCATACCTCCAAATCTCTGGAGATAAAGCAAAAGCAAAGGAAACTTGCACCATTTAAGCATGAATAATTTTTGAACACAGGATGTCCAGCTAAGCTTTCCCAGCGGAACTGCTAATGAATTCACAAGTAACAAATGAGGTTCTTGCTCAGTAGTAATAACTTTTCATGACTTAGTTGCAGAAACAAATTTTGACCACTACTTGATCTCCATATAAATCTTTGCTCTTTTCAAAAGTGTTACAGATTTTCAGCAGAGTACTAAAAGACTAGCTTTAGTGATCATTCTGACATCCTTATAAAAGGCTGAGTCAAATTTCTATTTCATGCATTTTCTACATGCCTAGTATACTTGGCTTCACCTTTGCATGGGAGAGGGAGGGAGATTGTGCAAGAACAGGGATAAAACTTCCACAGATGAATCTCAAAGCCATACAAAATTGATCATTGAAACTCCATATTTAACTGCATAAATTTCTGCTTCATGACAAGGTTGGTAATTGGATGGACACAATAACAGCTAAAGGAACATTTTATGGCAGAACCACAAAACAGGTACTTTGAAGAACAACTTAATGACCTCTAGCAGTCATGGTATTGTGTTCACGTTTTTTATCACAGTATCACAGTATAACTAAGGTTGGAAGAGACCCCAAGGATCATCAAGTCCAACCTGTCCCAACAGACCTCACAACTAGACCATGGCACCAAGTGCCACATCCAATCTCCCCTTGAATACCTCCAGGGACGGCGACTCCACCACCTCCCTGGGCAGCCCATTCCAATGACGAATGACTCGCTCAGTGAAGAACCTTCTCCTCACCTCGAGTCTAAACCTCCCCTGGCACAGCTTGAGACTGTGTCCTCTTGTTCTGGTGCTGGTTGCCTGAGAGAAGAGACCAACCCCTTCCTGTCTACAACCACCTTTCAGGTAGCTGTAGAGGGCAATGAGGTCACCCGTGATCCTTCTCTTCTCCAGGCTAAACAATCTCAGCTCCCTCAGCCTCTCCTCATAGGGCTTGTGCTCAAGGCCTCTCCCCAGCCTTGTTGCCCTTCTCTGGACACGTTCAAGTGTCTCAATGTCCTTCTTAAACTGAGGGGCCCAGAACTGGACACAGTACTCAAGGTGTGGCCTAACCAATGCAGAGTACAGGGGCACAATGACCTCCCTGCTCCTGCTGGCCACACTATTCCTAATGCAGGCCAGGATGCCATTGGCCTTCTTGGCCACCTGGGCACACTGCTGGCTCATGTTTAGGCGGGTGTCAATCAGCACCCCCAGGTCCCTCTCTGTTTGGCAGCTCTCCAGCCACTCTGACCCCAGCCTGTAGCTCTGCATGGGGTTGCCGTGGCCAAAGTGCAGCACCCGGCACTTGAACTTGTTAAATGCCATGCCCATGGACTCTGCCCATCTGTCCAGTCGGTCGAGGTCCCTCTGCAGAGCCTTTCAACCCTCTAACTGACTAACATCTGTTCCCAACTTGGTGTCATCTGCAAACTTGCTGATGACTGACTCAACCCCCTCATCCATATCATCAATGAAGATGTTAAAGAGGATTGGGGCCCAGCACTGATCCCTGGGGGACGCCACTGGTGACTGGCCGCCAGCTGGATGTGGCACCATTCACCACCACTCTCTGGGCTCGGCCCTCCAGCCAGTTCCTAACCCAGCACAGAGTGTTGCGGTCCAAGCCACGAGCTGACAGCTTAGCCAGCAGTTTACTGTGTTATTTAAGCTTGTATGCCACTTACATATAGCAGAGGAATATGGAGATCTGTCCATAGCAATGCTTATTGCTAGTGATAGTTTTAAAAAAAAAGTTGAGGGTGTCTATTCCAAGCTAAAAGCCTAGTTTACACCAACAAGGCTCTAAGAAGAGTTAATACACAGTCATCCTTTCTGTTCATCAGGATATTCTTATTATGCTCCACCTATCATAAAAAACAAACCGCTCCCTGAGCCACCCCAAATTCCTCACCCACCCATCAGAAACAGTTTTTCAGAGTCATCACTGTTCAGCTGCAGAAGGCAGGGAACAAATCCAATGGCAAATCCTGCTGACAAACACTGTCCTTCTCTTCCACATACGGACCATATTTTAGCACAAGCAGCTTGGCCTCTTGCAAGATCAGTGAGATTGCTACTGGGGGAAAAAAAATCATTGCTGAATGACAACAATTTGATGCAACCAGTTATAATTATCTATTTGTTATTTTGTATGATTATTTGGATGACTTTGCTAGTGCCAGTATTCAGAGGTCCTCCAGTGAGGGGAAATGTAGATCAAATCAAGCAGCACAGAAGTCGGTCAAATACTGTGGAATAACTAGAGTGGAAAAAAACCTAGTTCCAACCCAAATTATTTAAGTCTGTAATTTTTCTGTTTGAAGCTTTTTGTTGCTGCAGTTTCCATCATCCACAGAATGTTACAAAATCTGTTGTTAGCTTTTCTGTATTTTCTGAAAATTATGGAATGGTTCAGGTTTAAAGGGAGCTCTGGAGATCATCCAGTCCAACCCCTCCTGGCTAACACAGGTTTGCTTAGATCAGGTTGCACAGGAATGTGCCCAGGTGGGTTTTGAAAGTCTCCAGAGGAGACTCCACAACCTCTCTGGGCAGCCTGTTCCAGCGCTTTGTCACCCTCACAATAAAGAAGTGTCTCCTTTAAGTTGGAGTGAAAAAATCCTCCTCCTCCAAGAAAAGTATGACATACTCACTATTCCCCAGGGCTCTGCAAACAACCGGTTTAACAAGTTTCCAAGAGGAAGGCTAGTGAGGGCAGGGACAGAGAGCCACTACACCAACACCACGAACTGGTTTTTATTCCTTCTAGCTGCTTCTCACTCCACTCTTCCAGAGGCTGTAGCCCTCTGCCCATGGAGGAGGGTGACCACCCATGTGTCCTCCTGAAAGGGCTGTCAGCCTCACCTAGACTACTGCAGCTGCAGGTTTAAGTAAATGCCATGACTACTCATGACAGGAACATTAACTAGGCTGTATAAACATTTAGATGCTAAAAGCCAAAACCACCATGGCTTGCCTTCTCGCTCGGCAAAAATAACGCTGAGTGTCAGCAGCTTAACTTCACAAGAGGGAAAAAATGTCAGTAAACCAGTACTTAGGTAAAAACCTACCTCTGAGGTTCTGTAGTAATTTATATGGGTTTTAATTTTGAGATGTTCTACATGCTGCAAAGGGCAAAGAGACCCAAGAACTAATACCTGGCTTCCGCTCCGGAAATGGTCTGAGTGTCCTCAGAGGAAGCTTCGATTTTCAAGCAATTAAGCTTCCAGATGAAACAATAAAAAACCAAAACCCCTTAAATCCTATTCTCATGTGCAGCTGCTATCCAGCATCTGATCAATTTAAAACACTTTCAAAGGCCATTATGAGAGGACTGGGACTGTGTCCATGCCCAGAGAAAACATTTTTACACTGACTGCCTTCACCTTGGATTCTTAAGAATTCTACAGGCATTCGACTGACAGCAGAAAGAATGAATGATTCTCTAACACCAAAGCAGATGTAATCATTGGAAGAATAACTGACGTGCATTTTTCCACTTTGTTTAAGTATCCTTGGTCTTCATTACTCAGTCCAGCCTTGATCCTCGGGATAAGCCTGAACACAGGATAGGAAAGAAGCTCTTGAATTCAAGACGCACCTTCTCATCCTTGCAAGACACTACGATAAATTCTAGATCAAATTCAGTTTGAATCACAGCCAGTAAGGTGGCTTTTACTTAAAAACACAAAGTGCAATCCTTCTCAGAAGCACAGAATACATCCGTTTAGAAGGCATGCTTGAAGGTCATCTTGTCCAACCCCCCTGCAGTGAGCAGTGACATCTCCAACTAGATTAGGTTGCTCAGAACCTCAAGTTTCACCATGGATGTTCAAACTTGACCTGGAATGTAAGCACCTTCTGCATCCCTTTCGTCCTTCATGTCAGATATGGTCAGATTTTGGTGACAAGCCAGTAACACATTTGAAGTAATTAAATGAGTTAATGAGCTTTTGTTTGGTTTTGTTTTGAAAAAAAATCATAACAAACTAATTTCTTTTCTGTTCATCCAGAAATATCCATCACCATTACTGTGTTCCAAAGTAAAAACTGTGGCTACCATACCAGATCCACAAAATTTTCTCTTTCTTACTGCAGTAAATGTCCCCTTGTTTTCTACCTTCTAGCTGAGTAGCATTTTCTCAGGCAAGAACAGGCATTCAGGGAAAAAAAAGAAAGGCACTCCCTTGGGTAAACGTGAATTTTATTGATGTGATGGCCACAGGAAAAGCCCAAAGACATTTCTCCAACCAAAACACTTAGCAGTTATGAAATTACTACAAACAAATATACTTCTGTATCTTCATACATTTGGTTTCTCAGCATGTGAGTAATAACTGCTATATGCAAGGCTACTAAGGGAGATATTTTCACAGTACCAATAATAGTGAAACTAGCAGGTAGCAGAGGAAGTATTGTTGCACTTGGTGAAGCCAAGGCATAAGCCGAACGAAACACAGGTGGTTAAGCTACCTTCAAAACCACTTAGTACAAACTCAAGAAAGTTTTCAAGTGTTCCTCCAGTTTCAGGATATTTTTTTCTCCTATCAAAGGAAAAGATGGAGGGCAGTAGCCAAAGGAAGATGGAAAATAGCCTAACCATGTATTCTCTCAATTATAGTTTGGAGGGTCATGGAAAAAAAAAGCAGTTCTACTCCCCTCTGTATCACTTCTAACATGAGTTCTCTGTGGCCATCCTGAATCCTAAATCCATCTGGCCACATCTACAGCACAGCCTGACAAACTTTGGCCTTCCTGTCTTTCAACTGGAGCACATCTCACTTGCACAGATGAGTCCCCTTTCTGTGTAAAGGGACAATAAAAGACACATAACCCGTTTTTAATTCAGCAAATATAGTTCAAAATTCAGCCACAGTGCACACAAAGGGCTGGGAACTCTGAATCACTCCCATTTTTGGTTTTTAATTAATATATACTCTGCATATAGACAGTAGAAACTTTTTTTTGTTTTTCTTTAATTATGCCCTCCTTAGGCTTAGGCTGAAGGCAGACTCATAGAAGAATAAAAATTGGTCCTAAGCTCATAACTCTTCGGGCAGGGGTTACATTTTCTGGGAAACATCCTAACAAATGCAGCAAGTATGGAAAGAAAACAAACAAACACAGAACCAGACAGCAAACTCAGCACAATGCTCTTCCAGAAAAGAGCACCACAGTACATCCAGAAGCAGTACTAGTTAAAGCATTAAATTGCTTTTTGAAAGCAAATCACAGCTACAATGCTGTACATTACAAATGCAAATATATGACATACAAAAAGTTTGCCGTACAAAATTATCCTGCTTCCAGTCCACGTTCTTCTATGCCATTTACTGCAAGTGAACATTGAACTCTGATGTATTTGCTGACAGTTTGTTGCCACAAAGGTAAGTTCTGGCAATGGCAGCAACAAAACACAGTTTAATAGGAGTTACTAAAATATTTCTACATTAAGATCTTAATCTTCCATTGGAAAAAAAGAAAAAAAGTGATGCAAGTTGTCCACTACATTCCTAAGTATGATACTTGAGCTGTACTAAACCCAGTGAACGTGCAACTCCAGACTGGAAAGAAGTCAGTAAGCAACTGGTATTCAATACAGGTAGTAAGAGATGTTACTTGCACAAATTTATTCACAGCTTACAACATTAAGTAATCAACAGTTCTGAAATACGTGCATTTTAAGAAAGGAGCTGGTCACAGCTCTTTAGAGATAGCAGAGCAGACATGCAGAATAGACTAGATCAAGTCAGCTGCATACTGAGTTTGAACCAAGACAAAAGTTGCACCTTTCTACTCATGCTTCCATTGTTAAAAATCACCGCAGGAGAATGACTTGCAGTTATTTTCATGCCTATTGCAATTCTCTCCTATCACTCTGTTCTGACATTGTTTCAGTGCCATTAACCAAATCCAGCTGTGAACAAGATCTGAGATCTGGAACAAATTGTGAATATTGAAGCTATGGCCACCATTGCAAAAGCAAACAAAAGAAAGAAAGTCTAAGCATAGCCTTGTGTTTTTAATCTACAGTTCCAAGCTATAGATGCCTAGAGACTCATCCCCATACTGCTATTTATCAGTCTGTGATCTGAAAGTCCACAGAGAATGTTTTCACTGGCAGCACAAACCATAAAGGTTTAAATGCATATATTGGGGGGGGGAAGGAAAAAAATGGGGAAAAAGTGCTTAAGATGGCAAAAATGAAATAAAATATCTAAAGAAAACCTGTGGCTTTGTTGATTTTAGAGTGATATACATGTAAGAGAGAATAAATTAAACCAAAAGCAACCAAATTGAACAATCTATTCTCAATGAGTGCTACCTTCCTGCTGTTATGTCCAGATTAATCTCAGCCCCAAATAAGGCAATATTAAAGGAATTAGTATCATTTCCTCAGGGCTTCAACTGTGACAGATAGGAAAGGATGTATACTACTTAGTATTGGGATGTATGTATCAGGGAATGATTCTCTGTAAACAGCACAGAGCGCATGAGAATGAGTGAAAAAGACAGAAATACTCTGGTTGAAAGGTAAGCAGGTTTTAAAAACATGTATGTGCATTTTAATAAATTACAAATAAATTAAAAGCTGGTGAAAGGCCACATGGATTATAAAAGGGGAAAAAAAGACCAAAGCTAAATAAACACAAACACACAAGTGCTGTGCTGATAATGCAAGAAGTAATTGTGTAACACAGATCCATTTGTCTTGAAGAAACCCAGACATTCTGTTGATTAACTTGGAACAGAGATGATCTCATCTGTGCACAAGATTTGTGCAAATGATGTATGCAAAAACAGAGAATTGAAAGAAGGATGTCACATCTTTGATCATTACAGTATTTAAAAGATGCATCTATAGACTAAAGTTCTGTCCTTTTCTCTCAGAAGCTGTTAGGAGTCTGACCTATGAACTCAGAGTCTTCCTTTAGTGTCTTCAGCATGACTAAGTCAGTATGAGCAGTCTTTTTGTGAAAGTACCTTTCTCCCTGGTCTTGAACAAAAACTTCCAACTTTAGGGAAAAACACCATAGCTTAATCCCTTTCTCCCTAAGGTTCAGCTCACTTTATGACCTCCAGTTCTTGGCATACTATCCAAAGACTTCCATAGGGGCCATTAATCTCTACTGCAGTATCATGCCCCACATGTGCCAGGCATTGCATTTCTCCTATCTTTAGGCACCCTCTACATTGTGTGGCCTGTTGCTGTCATGTATTTCAATCCAGCTTTTGGGAAAACAAAACAGAACAGACTGAAATTTAGTCAAGTTATATCAGAAAAATACCATTTCTGTTTCTGAATGATGTCACATTCTGTAAGCACTGACGGAGAGGAAATAACTGCATTTTAATTTCTTCAACATGCAGAGAGTAACACTAACCATATCGATTAGCAAGCTGACAAAAGTATGTGAAAGAAACTGTAAACACTTGAAAATGCTTTAAATCTAAAGTTTAGTTATTCCAGTTACTGTGGTAGATCAGATTTTTAAATCTCCATCAAGAGTCACCACAGGTTTGTTAAATCCTGTTTCCAAGCAACTCGCAATTGGTTTGTCACATCTCACTTCTGATCATCATCTTCAACAATTACAAGATGAATGTACTGTCACAGCATAGAATAGGACAGTCTTTTAGAGCTACTGAAGGTTTCTTTCTCAGAAGACCCTAAAAAGCTGAAAACAACACACAGAAATAAAAACCTGTAGTTCAATGCTATAACACCAACAGATTGCTCTGCTACATTAAGATGTCTCTTTCCGCAACCATGGAATGTTTAAAGATTGAGCATTTCCACTGTCTCAGCGAAGTCCTGACCAGCTCTGCAGATATGAAGCCCACCCAGAGGGCCGTGAGGTACTCTCTTCCTCACCTGAAGGAGAATGAAAAACCGTATTTTATTACATTAGATATTGCATCATTTGGCTACAAGACCTTGTTTCTTTCCCTGCCTCTGCCCCTTTTCAAATGCTGTCTCTGTAAACTTGTTGAGAAGGTAACATTCAATACGAAGCCTTGGGCTGTCATAGACACATGAATGGATTTTTACTGCCAGATTCACTTCACTTTAGGTATTTAAGGATATTTTAAAGAGGCCATTTATCACTCTTCTCCAGGAAAGTCCAATATGTGTTCATCACAGTGCCAGAACACCAAAATGGTATGGAGTTAGAATAGAATAGAACAGAGCAGGTTGGAAGAGACCTTCAAGATCATCGTGTCTAACCTATCATCCAACACCACCTAACCAACTAAACCACGCAACCAAATGTTAAGTGAGTTAATTTACATCTCATCTTTTCAAATGCAAACCTATCACGCAATGCAGCATTATACCACTACCCTTATTCATGTGCTTTTGTTCATGAGTTAAGGTCTGCACACATGGTGTATTAATTTCAAAATGAAGTATAAGTCAGTTGCTCATGAAGTATAAGAGGTGTCTTAGTTTACAGCAAGACAGATTGCTCTTTTAGCTCTTCCAAAAGGGGCAAAAAAAACCCAAATAACTGCTCACACAATGAATTGGATATGATTGGAAAGTTTAAATGGAAATGCTATTCATAATTACATAAAACAATACAAAGCATATAAAATACACAAAAGTCCATCGTCTGGGTTTGACACAGAACCTCATTAAGCCAAAGCTTCATGCAAAACCTCCCTTTAAACCATGCCAATAAACCCAAACCTTCATGCCCATTCCTTACTCAAGCCTCTCTACCCTCCATAACCACACCATTGTGATGCAGCAAAAACTCTGCTTGGCGGCTCCAGGCCACAATTAGGGTGCTCCAGGCCCAATTGGTAGCATTGCCAAGGCCAACACTAGGCCTCCCCTCCAATAGATAACAGCCCGTGCATCCTTCCCAGGAGGAGAGAGGAAGAGAAAAGGGAAGAAAACTGATTCTGCAGCCAGTTCTATAGGGATGCAGGACTTATGGGAACAAAATACACCTAGTCCACCTCCTGCACCTGTCTAGACCTCCTGGAAGTCTCTCTGGTTCTTAAAGGCACCTAGCCTCTAAACCATCACAAGAAGCTATACTGAGACATGACAGCACCTTAAAAACAGCTTTTAAGGGGATAAACATTCACAGCATTTGAAGTAAAGCCTTTTGTGTGGTTTTTTTTTTAAAACCCCCATCTTTTCATATATATATGTATGTATGTATTATACAGTCAGCTCTTGGGCTAACTTCTCACAGAGGATTAACTCTTTCTTTTCTTCCCTGGATCCTTATTTCTTAAACAAAAAGTCTATTTTCTTCAAAGAGATTTTTGAAGTTCACTTAGTGAAACTAGTATTAGATCTGGAGTACTGCCTTGAGAAGCCCACTTTAATTATCTTTTCAGAACACCTGCCAAGAAAGACATTTACATTAACCTGCAGTACAGTATCAGTTTGACAGAAATCTTTTAACTCTGCTTAAAACATTAACACACTGAATTTTTACAGCTTACTACTGTCTTCCTAAATCATGTCTGTTTCAAAAGAAATTACATTTTGTTGCAATTTTATTTATCTTTGTGGACCTTTGTCCTGTCTTCTGAAAACTAACTAGTAACTTCCCAATAGAGCAAGGTGGTTTTATTGCTAGCTCACTGGCATTACGACACTATGTTTTCCTTCAAGGGTTTACAAAAACGAAAGCACAGAACTTCAGCTACCTTTGCTGCCACTCTTCCTGGTTTTTTTTTTGCAACAATGTTTGAACACCACCTACCTTGTGCAACTGCAACTAGCTTCCCCTTCTCTTCAGGGCTGAGCTGCAACATGGTGTCTATTACCGGCAGCAGCCTTTCTTTCTCACTTCCCGATTTCAGAAATATAAACTGCAACAGAACATTCTTCAAGTATTCTAGATTAGCCACAGACTTCTCTCTCTCTTGATTTCTTTCCAATCTTCTTATTTCATTCTTAAGAAGCTGCAGGCGGGGAAAAAATTACACACTATTGTTTGCTTTCCATAACGAGCAACAGAACAAAGGTCTTTTGAAAAGACACAAGGTGAATTGTGCGGCTTGCTTCAGAAAGAAGGTGTACACAGCAATATTCTGGGCAGAAATTCAGAGGACTTTGAGCATGTGATAATGTTGTCCAGAAATAACATTCCGTTGATCAAAACCCCAACTTTTTTTATTAAATCTATGCAGTTGTTACAATGGTTATATGGCACTACCTATTCAATCTCAGTGATCAAGAGTTGAACTGCAAAACAAGCAATGGGGATCAAAGATTTAACGATATTGTCATCAAGAAAATTTTATAAAGGAAGGCTCACTATGTCTAGAGAAGATGTTCAGAAAACTCAGGGAAGTACAATCAAACCAAACCAACCCTGTTAGCACTTGCGTCTCCAAATGTGCCTCTTCTTCTAACTTAAGACACTTAAGAGGGCCTAGAGGAAGAGAAACCAGGCACTGCTTCCCTTGTGATTTACTGCTTTTTATCTGAGTGAAAATAAAGGCACTTCACTAAACACTCAAATTTAAGAATTTTGTTTGGGGGGGTGTTGTTTGTGGTTTGGTTTTGTTTGGGTTTGGTGGGGGGTTTTTTTGGTAGCAATTTTTACCTCCCCCCCAACCCCAACTAGAAACTGTAGGGAATTAAAATAAAACCAAAACTGAAGTTAACTCTGGAAGCACAAATTAGTCCTGTGGAATAAAAGCCTTTCCAAAATTAAGTTTTGCATCACAAAAATTTTAGAGAATGGGATTTTCTGAAACATATTTGCTGTTGAACATCTGGTCTAGGAAGGAGACCAGAGAAATTAGAGCTGTCTCCACATTCCCTGTGTATTTGCTAACCTTTATTTGTTCCATTAGGATGGCATTGGTTGCTTCTGATTCACGAAGTAATTCATTCAAGTGATCAGCACTCTTCGCTGTTGTGTTCAGTTTCTGAATGAGTTCATCCTTTGTAATTTCTGCTTGCCACTGAGGTGGTTCTACAATTAATTGGGAAAGAAAACTGAGAGAAGGAGAAAGCACTTGCATCTGCCTTATACTAACTTAACATTAAGATTTGATTAATGTAGTTTCTCAGAAACAAAATCCATGCAAAATCAGACTGCAAAATTACCAGGCATCATTGCTGCCGCTGCATGGCTGTTTTGTGATCTGGTTTTGTGTATCTAAGTCTATTAGGACACTGGCAAATCAGTTCCAAGTATGTCAAGATAAATGGTTTTAATTTACTTCTTGTTTCCTACCCATAGTTGGACATTTTGAACAGTTCTCCAAAAAATGTTCAGTAGACTTTTAAAACATTATTAGATGCTATCATATTTTTTTTTTGTAAGCTTTGGGGGCATGTCCTTCATCCTGGCTTTCCTTTTCCTAGAAAAAAAAAGCCTGTAAGTAACCTTTTCTAATAAGCCACACCAAGATGAACACTTTTATCCTTTCATAAATAAGAGTTAAACCAGCAATTACTTATCTCACACATAAACTGGTCTGGAATACAACTCATCTATCTTTAAATCACTAGGACCTGTGGCAATGTTTTATTGTTAGTCCTTACTCAAGGACAAGATTCCTACAGAAATTGAGTGTAAGCTCAGTGGCACTTAAGCAGACTTAGGTCTTGAACCAAAACACACGAAAACACAATGTCCTCAGATATTTTGAGGGCACGAATTTCTGCACCTTACAGAGGCAAGCGCTTCAAAAAGTCACATTATACATACCAAGTTTTTCTTCTGGGGAGTTCAGAAGTTGTTCCAAGGATGGAACATAGGTGCTGGCTGAAGAGACAGACTCTGTATCTGTTGTTTCCATACCTTCTCCCTCTTCCCTAGCGACAGTGTGCACATCAAGAACCGGAAGGTCAGTGTTCCGCCGTTCTCTTAAGTTCTTCGTTGCTGGATTTGAAACAGCTGGACCTGAAAGGTATTTACTAATGTTTGTCATTCAATTGGTAGAGCTACTTCGTAGGTGTCTCTTTCAGATTGGAGAGTAATATATTAAACAGGTAGGAAAGGTGAAGAAACAGGGAGAAATCCAGATGCACACATGACATCTATAACAGAAAATACCGACTTTCACCTCCATATGACCATTCCTATCAAAGTCTGTTTCTAAACCTAAATTTGATAGTCTCTGAAATAAAAATTGCCAATGAAACCTTTATGCAACTCTCCCTGAAGATGTTGTAGCTATAAGAGCATCAAACGTTTTTAATGCAAAATAGAATTAGATTTTCTTTTAACCTGTCCTGTAGGAGGTGTAAATTGTTCTGTTTTAATACCACGTGCATTACGCTGCTGCTTCAGTAACACAGGGAAATAGAAACTTCTTAAACTGTTACTGCTGCTGGACTAATGTCCAACTAGATCCTAATTAGCAGCTTTAGATATAAAACCAGCACTTGAGCTTGAACACAGTAAGATCTTAAATTAGAAGAGGGATCAAATAGCAAGTATACCAATAACAAACATTGTTAGGACAGCTTTCAGAACACTTTTCCATAGCTTTACTCCTCATACTGTAGACAGGTGGCCAGTATGCTCCAAAATCTGAGACAAACCGATAGGAAAAGCAACAAATATTTACAGAGTAATTTCCCTCCCTCTGCCTGACAATGCAGATATTACAGAAGAGGTAACAGTGGTGGAGATTCTAGAACAGAATGGAATAGTACAAGCTGGAAGAGATTTACAATGCTCATCTAGTCCAACTGCCTGACCACTTCAGGGCTGGCCACAAAGTCAAAGCACGTTGCTAAGAGCATTGTCCAAATGTCTCTTAAACACCGACATGCTTAGGGCATTGAGGACCTCTCTAGGAACCCTGTTCCAGGGTTTGACCACCCTCTTGGTAAAGGATTGCTTCCTGATGTCTAGTCTGAACCTTCTTTGGTGCATCTTTGAGCCATTCCAATGTGTCCTATCACTGGATCCCAGGGAGAAGAGATCGGCACCTCCTTCTCCACTTCCCCACCTCATGAAAATGTAAGAGAAAAATGAGGTCGCACCTCAGCCTCCTTTTCTCCAAAGCAGACACGCACAAAGTCTTTAGCCACCTGTCACAGGAGATTCCTCCCACCAGCTTTGTTGCCTACCTCTGGATGCATTCAAGCACCTTGGAATCTTAAACATTCCTTACGTGCTGTCAGTGGACTGATACAACATGTTCCAGAAAAGGTTTCTGGTGTATTACAGAAGACAACACTATAACCACATATTAGATTCAGACTCAGGTATGCAAATTTTATCTAACCCAAGAAAACCTGGCAGTAGGACTGAAAGTTACCTCTAGGGCTTGGTTCACTCTTGAGTTGGAAGAGCTGAGCTTCTACTCTGGACAGCTGCTGCTGAAGTGTCTCTACTGTCTTCCTGTGCTCTTCTTGCAGGTTCCTGACTTGATCTCTGAAATTGTTCCGGAGTGCTTCATTCTGGGCTGTCAGCTGACTCAAAGTTTGGGCATGCTCTGTTTTCATGACCATGTTCTCAGACTGTATTGTGCAGAGCCTGCAAACAGTAAATACACAAACTGTAAGAGATGGACAAGAAGACACTCTTGTTTATACATATCAGAATTTGTTGTTTCAAGTAGTTTTTCATTTTCACGGGTATGATTATCTTAGAACAACCCTGCAAATTTTTTCCATTTAAATTCCTCTTTTTCAGTCTTCGATTTTTCCCTGTAAAAAGTTATACCTACCCCATGAATTCACTCTGCTATATAAACCCTTGATTTTTATTTCACAACTCAAAATTCAGACGTTTTAGAGAAAAAATGAAAGATTGGAGACACTGCTGACCCAACATTGTGAAATTCCAAAACTGCAACATGAGTTGTTTATAGAGTCACAGTATAACTAACTAAGGTTGGAAGAGACCCCAAGGATCATCAAGTCCAACCTGTCTCCCAAGACCTCACGACTAGACCATGGCACCAAGTGCCACGTCCAATCTCCTCTTGAACACCTCCAGGGACGGTGACTCCACCACCTCCCTGGGCAGCCCATTCCAATGACGAACGACTCGCTCAGTGAAGAACTTTCTCCTCACTTTGAGTCTAAACTTCCCCTGGCGCAGCTTGAGACTGTGTCCTCTTGTTCTGGTGCTGGATGCCTGGGAGAAGAGACCAACCCCCTCCTGTCTACAATTACCTTTCAGGTAGTTGTAGAGGGCAATGAGGTCACCCCTGAGCTTTCTCTTCTCCAGGCTAAACAATCCCAGCTCCCTCAGCCTCTCCTCATAGGGCTTGTGTCAAGGCCTCTCCCCAGCCTTGTTGCCCTTCTCTGGACACGCTCAAGTGAGTCATACATGGCATGTAACTAACCTTATACTCTCTTACACAATTATTTACCAAACACATAGGAATTTCAAAAACAGGCTTTTGAAGAAGCCAAGTTTAATGTTTTTAAGCTTCAACTTTCAGCACAAAAGAGAGCAGAAGAATGTAGTTTTTAGCAAGAAAATTATCAGTAACGCATCAATTACACTTGGTTTGGAGGCACTCCAGAAGCACACCAAAATTATCACAAGCAGTGAAACAAGCACATGTATGGAAAGGCTAAGCATAAGACTTGCCCTTATAAGTATACACACTTAAATGTAACCAGAGTAGCTCTCTCTGGGCATGAAGGGAACCCAATGTGATATGGGTAGTTTCCAGAAAAATGCAGGACACAATTTAGTTGATTACAATGAATCATCATGTGGCTATTGGTGACAGACCAAACAGTATGAAGACAGTGACAGGAAGTAAAGGGTTCCTAAAACTAGCTGCAATTTCTAATGAATATTTCATGTGAATGTCTTTGTTCCCTAAACAGAAGGAAAGATCATTTTTGAAGAGCTGAAGTATTAGGTACTTGTGATTTTTCAAGAAGTGACACACATTAAACAGATCCTTTAATTCTGAAAGAAATGGCAAATTAAGATTGTGTCAAGCACAGACAAACCCCAGTACTTTCTGTAAGGAAGGCCCTTGGTGGATATTGTCAGTGGAATCACTTGCACAGGACTTAACTACCTTATTTTTCTAATAGAAAACATCCATAAAATCTAGTCAAGCAGTTGAACACTTACATAGCATTGAGCATTGGATGCAAAAAGAGTCAAAGGACTAATTTCAGAATCTGACAGATAAGAGGTAGAAAGCTTGCAGAAATTTCACATTCCCTATCAGCTACATTTTCATTGCTGAAACTTGTGAAGGCTCATAAAAAAACCCAGCAAAACACTCCTTTTGCAAATTCCTCTAAGTTTCTCAACAATAATGCCCTTTCTTTGGGGAGTAAAGTTATAGGCTGTTACACACCCAGGCCCTGAAGTTCACACAAAATAAAATATCTAACATTTTTTCATTGTCAGACCATACTTTTCACGGAGTTCAGCCTCTTTTGCAACAGTCTCTTGCAGCATCTTATTGTGTCTTTCCAGCAGGGTGTCATGTTCAGACTGCAATGCTTGGAGCTCAGAGGCATTCATCTGTGAATTATGCTGAGCATCTTGCAGCTTAACTTTAAGCTGATCTATCATCATTTCCAACTGTTCTCTACGAGGGGGAAGAAACAAAACAAACAACATACAACAATCATTATTTCAGAACCTACGTGATATCCACAACGTATGGCCAGCTGATCCAATACAGCACCATGACCAAAATAATCCTAGAATGTGGCTGCAGAAGAAACAACTAGAGAAGTTCTGATCCTGTTGCAGTATAGCTACAAACAGGTTTATTCAATCCCATATGAACTGCTGGGAATGTATCTATTGTGATTAAAAAGTGTGACTGATATAATTTTCTACTTCAAGCTGATTTGGAGGAAGAAACAGAAGGAGATATTATATGGGATACAGATGGGAGAAAATTTCTTCTTCAGAGTGGTGCAGAGTTTTTTGTTTATTTAGTAAATACACATCAGTTCAGTGAGACTGAATCTAGAGAGACTATTTTAAGCATTGGACTAGAAAGCAGTATCAGTCCATAAAAACACAAACTCTGTTGGTCAGAAATAAATCAAAATCAGATACAGTAGCAGGAAAAAAATAAGTCACACACATTCTTGTTTTATGCTTTCTGTATTGTAGACATCTTCATTATATCATGAACCATATATCTCATTAATCCTTGAAGTTAATACTTTTAAACCATTTATTTGACACCTATTTGTCATCTCTTTATTGCTTGATCACTTGTTCACTTGGCTTCCCAGGTAACCCTCTCTCACAAAAACCTAATGCCAGAACTTGTTATGATTCTGCAAAAAGGAGAGACAAAGAAATGCAACTGTTGCTGTTTCCTTGGAAAAGATGAGGCAGATGTACTTAAAAAAAAACAAAGGCAACCGCAGATCTGGTCCTCTAACAGAGCACAAGTCTCCCTCTGGTGGATTTTCAGCAGCAATTGCACGCTCTGTTTTAAGACCTGCTTCAGACATTAATTTGGACATCATACTGGTAAACCCTAAGGACAGCTATCAGTAACATACAAAAATAAATAACAGAAACTGATCTACTTCTGCAGTGTCTTCACACATTTTCTGAAGTGACAATGAATTTACCTAGTATATAACTATACTTAAATGACTTTCAGGGAACTTTTGGCAGTGTTAGGTTTTTTCCCAAGTCTTTACTCAAGTAACAGCTGATAAGACAACAGCATTTGATAAATCTGCTGGAACTGACAACTGAACTGACAACCAGAGCTTTACTTACACTAAGCCATTCCCTCCTGAAAAAGTCTGAAATGAGCTCAGCCAGACTGCTCTTTCCTTCTTAGCTGGAAATGGCACTTTGCTAAATACTTCATGTCAAGAGAACACAATGCATCAAGTCCACACAGAAGAACGCCTGCTAACTTCATAAGAATCTAATCTCATAAGAATCACACAAATCTTCTGAAAAATCTTACTGCATCCTCTGACTGTACAACAGTCTAAACAAAAACAAATGTTAAAATAGAGAACTCAAGGAATTAGAAACCAACATGGCACCAGCATGGTACAAATCACTGAACTTTCTTCTGTTCTGACAGGCAGTCACAGTTAGGTAACAGATGAGATAAAGTTTATATAAATAAAGAGGTCTGTGTTTGTTAGAAACAACAACAACAAAGTAACTAGAGAGGAAAATAATCTCTCTTCTGGTATTTTCCTTATTGAATCAAAGAGTTAAATAGTGGAACTCCCTTGCTGGTCAGCAGTTAGCAAAGGCAAGCTTAGTAACTGGAATACCTGTATTTTTCTGTATGCTTATAAAAATTTCAGGTTTACCTTTCTTGTTTGGCTCCCTCAGATTCTGTCTGAGAAGCAGATTTATTCTTTTGCTGTTTTAGAACATTATGAACACGGACCTTGTAGCTCTCAAATTCAGATGTAACAGATGCTTGTTCAGCCTATCACAGAGAAAACAAACCCTTAGTAAGTTATACTATTAATTACTTCTTCCTTATTTCTCTAAAATTAAATGCATCATGCACTGAAAACAAACAAACAAACAAAAAAAGAACTATTGCATTTGGCAAGAACTATTGCATCGTGGCTTGGACAGTGGCACTTTATGCTGGGTTCGGAACTGCCTGGAGGGCTGAGCCCAGAGAGTGGTGGTGAACGGTGCCACATCCAGCTGGAGGCCAGTCACTAGAGGTGTTCCCCAGGGATCAGTGCTGGGCTCAGTCCTGTTCAGTATCTTTACTGATGATCTGGATGAGGGGATTGAGTCCCCCATCAGTAAGTTTGCAGATGACACCAAGTTGGGAGAGGGTGTTGATCTGTCAGAGTGTAGAGAGGATCTCCAGAGGGACCTTAACAGGTTGGACTGATGGGCAGAGTCCAACAGGATGGCATTTAACAAGTCCAAGTGCCAGGTGCTGCACTTTGGTCACAACAACCCCATGCAGTGCTACAGGCTGGGGTCAGAGTGGCTGGAGAGTGGCCAGTCAGAAAGGGACCTGGGGGTACTGACTGACAGTAGGCTGAACACGAGCCAGCAGTGTGCCCAGGTGGCCAAGAAGGCCAATGGCATCCTGGCCTGTATTAGGAATAGTGTGGCCAGCAGGAGCAGGGAGGTCATTGTGCCCCTGTACTCTGCATTGGTTAGGCCACACCTTGAGTCCTGTGTCCAGTTCTGGGCCCCTCAGTTTAGGAAAGATGTTGAGTTGCTGGAACTTGTCCAGAGAAGGGCAATGAGGCTGATGAGAGGTCTGGAGCACAAGCCCTGTAAGGAGAGGCTGAGGGAGCTGAGATTGTTTAGCCTGGAGAAGAGAAGGATCAGGGGTGACCTCATTGCTCTCTACAACTACCTGAAAGGTGGTTGTAGACAGGAAGGGGTTGGTCTCTTCTCCCAGGCAACCAGCACCAGAACAAGGGGACACAGTCTCAAGCTGTGCCAGGGGAGGTTTAGGCTCGAGGTGAGGAGAAAGTTCTTCACTGAGCGAGTCATTCGTCATTGGAATGGGCTGCCCAGGGAGGTGGTGGAGTCACTGTCCCTGAAGGTGCCCAAAAAAAGGATTGGACGTGGCACTTGAAGCCATGGTTTAGTCAGTCATGAGGTGTTGGGTGACAGGTTGTACTTAATGACCGCTGAGTTCTTTTCCAACCTTATTGATTCTATGATTCAATGATTTTTCTTCTTTTAAATGGTAACAGTGACTACCGTAACAAACCTTGTTTCTTTAGATTTGAAGTATCATAGAATGTGAAACTTAACACAGAGACACTAATTTTCAACATACCAGTATTAAAAAAAAAGAAAATACATTCAACAGTGGTTCACAAGCAAGGGGTTCTAGTCTTTAAATGAAGGTAAAGGAAAATAAAGGGACAATTCTGTTTTCCTCTCTATCCTACCCAGGTGAGAAAAATCTAATGTGCCTTAACATCATGCACAATTCTGAGGAGTTAAGCCTGGCTTGTAATAGTACACAGTACAAGATACAATGTTCAAGCTGATTGTAAGGCAGTTTCTCTTATCTTCTAATTTCAGTTGATAGACAAGTTTATGTGGACATACAGTAAACTACCTCACAACACAGTAGCACTACATAGCAAGAATTATCCCCATCCTTCAAATACTTCTGTTGGAACATTCCTTTAAGAAAACACAGATGCAGCCTTGTGATGACAAAAAGGCTCTCATTTCCAAGAGACTTTTGGACAGTTTCTCTTCAGCTGAACTGGCGAGTGAAATTCCACAGTGCTAACCCTGCTAACTGCTCCACCTTTTCCAGAGTCCCTAAGATTTGTGAGCAGGTTCTTCAAACTAATCCTTTTCTTTTCCTGCTGTAAGGTTATGTGAGACAGAATATTCCAAAGTTCTCAGATACACAGCCTTAAACATCAGCATGACTTTTGCCTTCTACTAGCCTCTACTAGCTGTGTTGGTGTCCATCTTTATGTTTGCTTCCAGACAATTCTTTAGTTACTAACACTGTAATAACATCTATTTTCTAGCTACAATCCTTCACCGTTTCACAACATCAAGGAGCAAGCCAATGTGGAAAAGTACCAGTCAGGAAGAAAAGATTTGTAAAACTGTTATCAACCAGTACAACTCAAGCAAGTCTCCTGCAGCAGCAACCATTTGTCCATTTCAATTCATCTTTTTTTAAATGCATAAGTTTGAGAGGCTGCAGGCTGCACACCTATCACACAAGAGGGGCCAGTATGGTGCAGTAATCTCTGTAAAGACAGTTTGAACGTAACAGTCCCACTATATCCTGAACCTGCCTGTCTTCACTGTGAACACTAGACTCCAGGAACACCTGGACAAAACATCTGTGGACAAAATCCACAGAAATAATAAAAGCCTCAGCAACAGAGTCAGTTTCACATCTAGGTCAGCTACCAATTAAGATGCTGCTCATACAGCAGCATATCAAAAGGTGCTTGAAAAAAAAAAATCTTGTGAGAAACGTTTTAACAGTGTATCTCTGCTAACTGGTCTTACATAGAACAAATAAATAGTCCTTTCTTGGGTTTTCATCTCTTTTCTTTAAGAACTTCTCTTTGCAGTGTATATTTGCTGGTCATTTTAAATAAACTCTTGACTGCCCAATACCTTCACAAGGTTTTCCCTGCTGGAAATATAAGAGAGCAGTCTAGATGTTCCAGCACAAGTGATACACAGGTTCCAGCACAAGTGATACATGACACACAGGACAGGGTCTGGCTTGTCCCCTATACCACTACTCAGATACATTAAGCATTGAGGTAATTTCCAATTCTTGACAGACAAAAAGAGAAGAATGAAAGATCTGCAAAATATTTCTACAGAAGCAGACAAAAGAGTGTAGTAAATCCCTAAAGTCTCTAACATTAGGCCTTCCACTAGAGTACCTGGGCTGCTCTGCACTCTTCTTGCAAGGTTGCAATTTTTTCCTGGTAAGCACTCAGCGTACGCTGGTGTTGCTCTGAAGAAGTTCGCAGGTGTTCCTGAAGTTTATGCTTCTCTGATGTTAGCACAGACACTTGTATCTGAAAAAGTCAGTAGAAAACGTCACTATGACAAAGTTTTTTCTTCCCCCTCCACAGGGATGTGCAAAAAAGAACATAGCATTCTACTACATTAATTCCTGTACAGACCTAGTGAATATAAAATGAAAATCCAATGTAAGAACAGCAATGAAAAAAGAGGCAGGGGTTTACATGCACCCAATTAAGGAAAAAAAGATGTTCTTTGAAGACAGAATTGAAGATAAAAATAGAATAGTGGCATGGCAGCATTTATAAAGCCAACTTCTCTCCCTTCCCTATTACCTTTCATTACATTCAATTCCTATTCTGCCCAACCAATCAAATTTATACAGATGGACAACACTTAAGATTTTTGCTGACAATATTACACTGCTTTGTTTCTAAACTGGAACAACTTCCATTTTAAAAGAAACTATTTTAAAACATTATCCTAGTTACAAGCTTCAAACAACACAGTCCTCTCTTCTGGTAGAAAGGAAAGAGGAACAGGAAAGGTTAAACCTGTTTAAAGAATATCATATGGGAAATAAGTATTTGGGGAAAGCAGCAAACAGACAAAACTCATTTAGAGGAACAAACCAGTAACACAGTATTAAAATTACATCTTCATTCGTCTGCCTACTACAAATCACACACTTACTACTTAAATAATAAACCTTATACTAAGAAATAAGGGAAGTTTCTTGCCTTATAGGCTTCCACTTGCTGTTGACTGGCTTCCAGTTCCCCTTTTAATGATGCCTGCAACATTAGATGGTCATTTTCCTGCATGGTAAAGTTATCTGGTTATTAAAATTAGCCAAACCTCAGCAGCTTTTGAGCTACCAGCTCATTTTCAAAAGGTTAGTTTAAAAATGGAATACACAGTCATTAACATCCGGACTTACAGTTTGTTTTGAATCAGCCAGCTCTTTTTTGGTCTTCACCAGAAGTTGTTTTATCTTGGCATTTCTTTCCTCATCCTGTTGCATAGTTGACTGCAGTGACTCTAATGCAGAAAACAGCCATTACATGCAAAGGAAACTTCCCCTCCTATATTTCCTTAAAAACACTAGAAATTATTTAAGCAAATTCTGACAGATTTCTTAAGCACTGCAAACAAGTAGCTTATGGTAAGTTTGGTATTATATTTCCAGGGATCACAAAGATCTTCAAATAAATGAAATTGCTTTAAGACTTGCACTTAAGGATTTTAAACCACATGCTAATTAGTCAAGTTTTATGAGTGTAGTAGGAATGACAATTCCTGTCAGACACTGACCTTCAGAACTTATGATTAACTTAACCAGGTAGGAACCACAGTTTATCAGGCAGGCAATCTGGCTTTAATTTGCTCAATACTAGATCAAATGACTGATAGCCTAGTAAAGTTTCCTTTATGGAAAAGTTTAGTATTCCCTGCAAAGCTTATTCTCACTGAACAACTCAAGAGGTTGCTTCTGAATTGTGCTTTTTACCATTACTAACTATGCTGTAGTGACTCTCCCTGTTTATAGTTTACTCACTTATTTCTTCCTGTAGAGTGTCTTGCTTTTGTTTCTGAATTCCTGTCTCTTGCTCAAGATCTTCTATTCTGCTGTCTTTATCAGTAATCTTCTGATTAAGTTCTTTCACTAGCCTCTCATAATCAGCTATTTCCATATCCATAAGTGTACTCTTCTGAGCATCCTGTAAGTGACACATAATGAAATCACAACTTACAATCTGCCTTGACTGCTAAGGAATTAGTGTTTTTCAAAAATGACATAAAAAAACCTATACTAGCCCTCTAACAAACACTTCAGAACTATTCATACCCACAAGAGACATCCATCTATCAGGTTTCCATACCCTCAGTAAATAATCTGTTTTCAAACAAGAACCAGAGGCTTTGGAAAAACTCTTGCCACTTTTAAAGTTTTACCGGCGGGTATTTGCAGACAATTAGTTTCTGCCATCTCCATGTCCTTACAAGGGCAGCTTCAGAATAGTGCACTGTACTAGTACTCCAGACATCTGAATTTTATTACTGTTTCTACTCAGGACAGGCCACATAACCCAAGCTAAAACAAATTAAAATTAAAAAAAAACCCCCAAAACACAAAAGGCAACAAACCACCAAACCTTGAAGTACACATCAACTCTCCAAACACAAAAACAGGGGTAAAAGCCCTTATGTTTTCCTTTTTGCAAGCCCTGGGCTTTAAAATCCTCAGACTAGAAAGAAAGGGATTCAACACAGCAAGATGGGCCCTAATCTTTGGTAGTCCATTAATCACAGAATCACACAGAATCACCAAGGCTGGAAGAGACCTCAAAGATCACCAAGTCCAACCTGTCACCACAGACCTCATGACTAAACCATGGCACCAAGTGCCACATCCAATCCCCTCTTGAACACCTCCAGGGATGGTGACTCCACCACCTCCCTGGGCAGCACATTCCAATGGCTAACAACTCTCTCTGTGAAGAGCTTCCTCCTCACCTCGAGCCTAAACTTCCCCTGGTGCAGCTTGAGACTGTGTCTTTTTGTTCTGGTGCTGGTTGCCTGAGAGAAGAGACCAACCCCCTCCTGGCTACAACCTCCCTTCAGGTATTTGGAGAGAGCAATAAGGTCTCCCCTGAGCCTCCTCTTATCCAGGCTAAACAATCCCAGTTCCCTCAGCCTCTCCTCATAGGGTTTGTGCTCGAGGCTTCTCCCCAGCCTTGTTGCCCTTCTCTGGACACATTCAAGTGTCTCGATGTCCTTCTTAAACTGAGGGACCGAGAACTGGACACAGCACTCAAGGTGTGGCCTAACCAGTGTGGAGTACAGGGGCACAATGACTTCCCTGCTCCTGCTGGCCACACTATTCTTGATGCAGGCCAGGATGCCATTGGCCTTCTTGGCCACTTGGACACACTGCAGGCTCCTGTTCAGGCAGCTGTCAATCCCCAGGCCCCTTTCTGTTTGGCTCTCCAGCCACTCCGACCCCAGCCTGCACCATCATGAACTGTACCTTTCTTGCCAGATCTAGTTCTTGCATAGTTTTCTGCAGATGTTTCTTTTCTTTCTGAAGTTGCACCTGAAGTTCCTCTATTTCTCGGAGAGCACCACTGTGTTCCTGAAATTGAAATACTTCTCAGTTATGCAGTGCAATTTCAAAACACATGTCAGCTTTTCCCATTCTATAACAATCCTCAATCTAGTCTAAGTGACAGCCCTGCAAAATCCTTTCCATGAAGAGACGAAGCCTTCAAAAAAGACTGAATCAAGTAACAAGAAAAGTAGAGACTTTGTTCTATGAAAACATAGTTTACAAAGATCTACCAGAAATCACATCCAGTGGAACTAATGTTTCAGCCCATTCACCATCTATGCAGATCATTACCTTTGTTTTCTGCTCTTTCAGAAGCCTTTCAGCTTCTAGTTCTTTGTCAGCCTTTGCCTTTGCTCTTTGTATCTCCAGTAGCTGAGTTTCCAGCAGCTTAGCATTACATTGCAGTGTTTCAACACGAGCCAAGAGGTCTTCATTAGCAGAGTGTAACTGATCATGCTGAAATTATCACAGTGGAAAGATAAAAATGTAAGCTAAATTTGTATGAGAGAAGATGTTGTCTACATTTAAAAAACAAACACTGATTTCCAGCTAACTTCCTTACAAACAGCATTCCCACAGATGAGTCTGGTCCATGTTCTAAACCACAATAAGAAATAGGCTAAATTAAAATCACTAGTACAATTTGATTATTCTGATCAGAGTTCATTTGCCCAGCTCTCTTGTAAGATGGCTAGAGTTATAAGAAATATGAAAAAAAAAAAATCCTAACCTTTATGCTTTCTGCAAGAATCACCTTCCTCCCACAATGAAATCACAGTATCACACAGTACCACAGTATCACCAAGGTTGGAAGAAACCTCAAAGATCATGGAGTCCAACCTGTCACCACAGACCTCATGACTAAACCATGGCACCAAGTGCCACGTCCAATCCCCTCTTGAACACCTCCAGGGATGGTGACTCCACCACCTCCCTGGGCAGCACATTCCGATGGCAAATGACTCTCTCCGTGAAGAACTTCCTCCTCACCTCGAGCCTAAACTTCCCCTGGTGCAGCTTGAGACTGTGTCCTCTTGTTCTGGTGCTGGTTGCCTGGGAGAAGAGACCAACTCCCTCCTGGCTACAACCTCCCTTCAGATAGTTGTAGAGAGCAGTGAGGTCTCCCCTGAGCCTCCTCTTCTCCAGGCTAAACAATCCCAGCCCCCTCAGCCTCTCTTCGTAGGGCTTGTGCTCAAGGCCTCTCACCAAGCACCTTCAGCCCTCTAACAGATCAACATCTGCTCCCAACTTGGTGTCATCTGCAAATGCACTACCACTTCAACTACAGCTGCTGTATTTATAAATAAATATTCATACTATTAATTCCTAAAGATTTAACTGCAACACCCCTAAGTTTTCAATGAAATGGTATTGGTACATATTAAGAACTCCTGTATCTGGGCTATTTTTGCAATGATTTTAAGAGATTTGATTTCAACATCTTCAGTGTTCTATCTTTATGCTGGTTAAGAATGAAGTGAAAAATGTCAACAACTACCCAAACTGTTTTTATCTACAAAATGCTTCATAACTAACTTGGAAAAAAATAATCAACACCTGCATAATCAGAAGAATATATGCTGCTGCTGTAAGGAAACAGTGGCCTAGGTGGATCTTCAGTGTAGGTATGAATTGGGCCTGGGTGTTTAATTCCTAAATCCCAAAACAACTGCAACTAGCTTTGCAAAAAATGTTATATCACAGCTTCTTAACTGCCATCTTAGACTCTTCCAAATAGCACTACAGTACTCTACAATGCAGCCTCATCCTTGTGAAAGATGCAAAAACCTGCAGTTAATTTGGTATGTTCAAACATTGATTAAATAACAAAAAAACCCAGCAACTGCCACAGGTGATCACCTGGTCTTTACTCTGAGTTGATATGGGGTAAATTAACCCCCTTCTACTGGAAATGCCAGATGTTCTAGATGTATTTATCCATCATGGCCCATATAAAAGTCACCCCCCCGCCCCGAATTCCAAGTCACTATCCAAAATGCACTTAAGTTATAAAACTGTATTTAGTAACAAGAACAAGACTGAAACTTACACTCAGTAAGTAAAATAATTTGCTGTAATTATAATTAGATCAGACATATACAGAACTGACCTGTTGGGATGACACCTGGAGCTGTCTTGTGAGGTCATCAATCTGACGTTCAAGATTATTTGCTCTTCCTTTCTCAGAATCCAGTTGTTCTCCTTGCTTATCATACTCTATCAAAAGATTCTTAATACATACAAATATAAAACTGTATTACTTTAACATATAGATCACATAAGCACATTCTATACCTCTAACACAGCTTGCTAGTATTTCATCATATGAGTTCTCTTACTGCAACCTGAACAACATCAGAGTTAAAGTATTGTTTTGTTACAAGCTCTGGGAGAAATCCTTTCCAGTTCATGAAATTGTAGAGCAATTCAGGTTGGAAGAGACCTCAAGTGGTCTACATTCAACCTCCTGCTTACAGCAGGTCAGCAGTGAGATCAGACAAGTTCATTCAGAGATTTGTCCAGTCAGGTCTTTTCAAGGACATGCCTCCAAGGACAGAGATGGCATTACACCTCTGGGCAACCCATTCTGAAGTTCAACCATCCTCCATAAGGCAAAAATGTTTATCTACATACTTACTTGGCATCTCTCATTTCAGTTTAGGACTAGTGTCTCTCATCTACCATTTCCATTAATAACCTGGCTCTGTTTCCTTAACAGCATCTTTGCAGGTACTGGAAGGTTGCTATTAGCTCAACTTGAAGCTTTCTCCGGGGGGAGAAATTTCTCATCCTTGCACATCACTTATTCCAGTCCCTTGATCATCTAGGTCACCCTCCACCAAAATGACTATTAATGTCTTTCTTGTATTTGGAGGAAGGAGGAGAGACAAGACTGTTGCAATACTCTCATGTGATGTCATAGAATCATTTAGGTTGCAAAAGTCCATTGAGCCCAGCTGTAAATCTAATACTGCCAAGTCCAGTACTAAAACATGTCCCTGTGTGCCATGGCTACATCTCTTTTAAATGCTTCCAGGGATGGTGACTTAAACATTTCCTCATGCAGGCTGTTCCAATGTCCAACAACCCTTTTCCTGGAGAAGTTTCTCCTCATGTCCAATCTAAACCTCCCCTAGCACAATTTGGGGCTATTTCCTCTTATTTCCTGTCATCTGGGAGAAGAGACCTAAATCCCCCCTTACCACAGCCTATTTTCAGGTACTTGCAGAAAGCAATAAGGTGTCCCATCAGCCTCCATTTCTCCAGGCTAAACAACCACAGTTCCCTTATCTGCTCCTCATAAGACTTTCATCCTCATGGGAGTCCCTTGACCTACCTACTGGCCATACTCCTGTTCTTACAGACCAGGATGCTCCTGCTACCTTTCATACCAGGCCACAATTTTCTCCTTCTTGATGCCTACCGAACCTTGACACTTTTCAGAAGCCACATAGTTCCCAGCCTGTATCAAGGAGATCCTCTCTCCCACATAAAATCTGCATCAGTCTTTGGTGAGATTCAAAAGATTTCTGTTCCAGTCTTCAAGCCTGTCTATGTCTCTCACAACAGAAGCCCTGCCCCTCCTGTCTGTTCTCAATTAGGAATAATCTAAGAACGTGATAAATAGAATAGAATAAACCAGGTTGGAAGAGACCTTCAAGATCATGACATCCAACCTACCATCCAACACCATTTAATCAGCTAAACCATGGCACCAAGCACCCCATCCAGTTTCCTTCTAAACACCTCCAGAGATGGTGACTCCACCACCTCCCTGGGCAGCCCATTCCAATGGGCAATCACTCTCTCTATGAAGAATTTCTTCCTAACATCCAGTCTAAACCTTCCCTGGCACAGCTTGAGACTGTGTCCTCTTGTTCTGGTGCTGGTTGCCTGGGAGAAGAGACCAACCACTTCCTGGCTACAACCACGTTTCAGGTAGTTGTAGAGAGCAATGAGGTCTCCCCTGAGCCTCCTCTTCTCCAGGCTAAACAACCCCAGCTCCCTCAGCCTTTCCTCATAGGGCTTGTGCCCCAAACCCCTCACCAACTTTGTTGCCCTTCTCTGGACACGTTCCAGCAGCTCAACATCCTTCCTAAACTGCGGGGCCCAGAACTGGACACAGGACTCAAGAGGTGGCCTAACCAGTGCTGAGTACAGGGGGAGAATGACTTCCCTGTCCCTGCTGGCCACACTGTTCCTGATACAGGCCAGGATGACATTGGCCTTCTTGGCCACCTGGGCACACTGCAAGCTCATGTTCAGCCTACTGTCAACCAGTAACCCCAGGTCCCTCTCTGCCTGGCTGCTCTCCAGGCACTCTGACCCCAGCCTGTAGTGCTGCATGGGGTTGTTTTGGCCAATGTGTATAACCCAGCACTTGGACTTGTTGAATGTCATCATGTTGGACTCTGCCCATCTGTCCAGCCTGTCAAGGTCCCTCTGCAGAGCCCTTCTACCCTCTAACAGATCAACACCTGCCCCCAGCTTGGTGTTGTCTGCAAATTTACTGATGATGGACTCAATCCCTTCATCCAGATCATCAATAAAGATGTTAAAGAGCAGGGGGCCCAGCACTGATCCTTGGGGCATACCACTGGTGACTGGCTGCCAGCTGGATGTGGCACCATTCACCACCACTCTCTGGGCTTGGCCCTCCAGCCAGTTCCTAACCCAGCTCAGAGTGCTCCTGTCCAGGCCACGGGCTGACAGCTTGGCCAGGAGTTTGCTGTGGGGGACGGTGTCAAAGGCCTTGCTGAAGTCCAGGTAGACTACATCCACAGCCTTCCCCACATCCACCAGGTGGGTCACCTGATCACAGAAGGAGATCAGGTTGGTCAGGCAGGACCTGCCCTTCCTAAATCCATGCTGACTGGGCCTGATCCCTTGGCCATCCTGGAAGTACATCCTCCATCACCTTCTCCAGGTCACTGTTAAACATGACAGATCTCAGCATAGACCCCTTTGGTACTCTATTTGTTATTGGCCATTATTTGACACTCTCTGAACCAAACATAAAACTACTTTTTTTGTTTTGTTTTCCAAGCACTCATTCAGTTGTTTACCTAGTTAAGTTTGTCTTGTCCTATCATGAATATTGAAGTACCATAGAAGAGCACTAAAACCTTCCTAAAATCAAGACAAATGACAACTACTGTTCTCTCATTCAACTGTTTTATCATGGAAGGTAATCAGTCAGACCAATTTACTCTTGGTCAATCAATGCTGACTGTCCCAAGTCACCTGCTTTTGCTTCATGCATCCAGAGATATGTTTCAAGAGGACTCACTCCCAGGGAATTGTTTTCATAATGGAAGGACTTTCTAACTGACCCCCAGTTAAACATACTTTGAAGAATCCATACGGATTTATGTTTTGCCTTGGCAAGACATTGCTATGTATGATACTAGATTTGAATGGTTTAAGATGACCATGCAGTAGAAAGCAAAAATCCTTACTTGCTTCTGGCAGCAGCCACACAGTTCTGTTACCAGAACCTTACATTTCTTCACCTGGATGCTCAACTGCACTGACATAATTTCTTTTGCCAATCATACCTGTGCAGCTAAAGAGCAATACATATCCAGGCCAGGCTTCAAAAGCAAAGTATTTTCAGACAGTTAACTGTCTGCTGTAAATATAGTACTATTCTTACCTTATAGCTTTCAGCTCCTTGAATGACATCTTTCATTGAAGCCGACAACTGATCTTTCTCTGATCGAACCAAATCCAATTCCTCCCTTAGAGCCTGTGTCTTATTGAAAAGAAATGTGCATCATTAAAACAGAACCTCACACGCAGAATGTTCTTCATATTAACCAGCAGTCAGGGTACCTCTTTTCGGCTGGCATCTAACTCTTTCTTTGCTTTCACAGCAACAACCTTGATTTTATTTAGTTTCTCTCCTTTTTCTGCAGATTCTTTTTCCAGCCTTCCTAAAATACATAAATAAAAAGTGTAAAAATATGCCTCCTCTCTTCCCCCCCCCCCCAAATTAAATTCAGCTAGAACACAACTCACAACTTTGAAACGAAACAGGATATAAAGCAAGGGGAGAAGTTCCAGTATTTCATTCAGTTAAGAATTTCAATTTCATTTTAAGCTAGAACATCCAGCCTCACAGACAGCTTAGTGGCAATCTTTCCACCTTTCAGAGGCTTCCATCATAGTTAAAGTTAAAAGCCCTACTCCTGTCTACCTCCACATACAATTCTAACAACTCCAAAACATTTTCTTTCTAATGTGTTGGGTGTAATGAGGCAACAGTAGTTTTAGAAAAGAGTTATTTTGTGTCATCTTGGCAGCATTATGGAATATTATTGGCACAATTATTGCCCAAATTTTAAAAAATAAAGATGAAATACACTATACTGTGTATAGCCAAATGTACACAAGAAATAAAAACCCCCAAACTTAGGAATTACCAAATTATAACTGACTTAAGATTGCTAGCAGTATTTCAAATCCCAAATGGAAGGAGTATTGCAGGAAGCTGCACTGATATCTACTTCCCCACCTTCCTTGGCTTGTAGGAAATAGGGGACAATTTTGCAGAGAAGGAAAAATTATCCCTCCAAACCCCCCAAACTTTAAATAAAAGAGAACAGTGAGAAAGATACCAATTTTTTCTTGAAGCTCTGCTACTGAAGACTGTTGATCAGTTTTCTCAGTCAGTGTCTCCATTAAATTCTGTATTACAAAGAAAGATACTTGTATTACAACATTTATTTGTGATAACTGGCTTTCCCCTAACAAGCCACCACAAGTTTCAGCTACAGCTGGACTCATGTCTATGTTCTTACTACCATGAAAGTCTTTATGAGCAATTTGATATCAACTTGCTAACTGAAAAACGTACTTATGTTGAAAGCAAAACATTCCAACCTTTTAACAGCTGCTTTCCATCCTGGAACAAAAAATGGGAGATCATTAATTCTGCACCTGCTGGGTTTATCAGTTCCCAGGACCTGAAGTTAGCAGCAGCTAAGGCAGAGCATGCACTAGTTTTGTCTGAGATGGAGATCACAGAAAATTAGAGGTGAAAGATTATGAGGTCGGTTAGTCCATCTAGTTAAATGATGACTTTGAGGGGCACTGATAGGAAGAGAGGTTCAAGTGCAAACAACTTTTGTCTGATTCAGTTGTTGGTGTTTTGGGGGTCTTTTTTTTGTCTGTTTGTTTTCCTGGGGGGAGGGAGGGGATTCTGAGGTGCTAGGAAACTCAGAAATTGGCTTTTTAGAAGGGAAACTCACTTTCAGGCCAAGGGAAAAGGGGAAGAAAAAAAAGAAAAGAAAAAAAAAGAAGAGAGATAATTGAAAGTATTTTTTGAACCTTAATTCTGAAGACTTTAGAGGTTTAGTCTGTATACTTCAATAACAAAATATAACCTTTAGAGAACTCAGTTCGTCTTTCACATTTCTAAGCTCAGTTTCCTTTTGTTCCAGAATGAAATTTAAGTCGTCTTGTTTTTCTGATCCTTTTTGCTGTTCTTGTATTTGAGTTTCATAAAGAGCAAGTTTTTGAGTAATCTCTTCAATATTAGCTCTAAGATCTTGATTTTCAATCCTTGTTTTTTCATTAGCACTTGTAAGCTCCTGGATATCAGACTGAAGTGCTTCTTTTTCAGACCACGCTCCTTTCAGCTCTTCTCTCAAGTGAATCTTTTCTTTTTCAAAATCCTGAATGAGGGACCTATGATCTCTATACTGAGCTGCATTTTCTTCCTCTAGTCTCTCAACTTCCCACTCCAAATGAAGAACTTTCTCCTCATTCTGTAGAGCAAGACAGCGTTCTTCTTTCATTTTAGCCAAGGATTCATTTGCAATTTGTAACAAGTTAAGAGAATCATACTCATCAGAATCTGAAATGCTGCACTCCACTTGCTCAAGTAAGTGGTACAGCTGAGTTTTCACGAGTGACCTGTGCATTTGTTCACTTTCAAATAATGTTGATATACGGTCTTTTTCTGCAGTCATCATTTGTAGTTTCTTTTCTATACTTTCAGAGTGCTCTTTCAGTGCTAACCAACCATCTTTTTCAGACATAATCTTTTCCAGCTTTTCACTTAATTCGTCTTTTTCATGAATGATTTTCTTGTTTTCCTCACGAAGATGACATGCTTCAACTGAAAGGTTCTCTCTTTCATGTGCCAGAGATTCAATCTGGTTTTCCAGTTCCTCCAGCATTTGAGTATTTTCAGTCTTCCTAGTTAGAGCTTCATTCAGCCTCTCTGTTAATTCCTCTACCTTTTTTTCCAGGTTACTATTGTATTGGTTAGCACTATCTACTTCTTCCTGAAGTTCCCGAACTTTTCCTTGTTCTTGCCTGCACCTCTCCTGAAGGGTTTCTCTCTCCTCACCCAAGCATTTGACTTCATTTAAAATATTCTTATTTTGATCAGTTAGAACAATTATTTTCTCTTCCAGATCTTTCATAGCAGTCTCTTTTTGGTTGATGGAGCTCATTATTGTGTTATTCTCCTCCTGAAGAGTAACAATTTTACATTTAAGTTCTTCTGTCTCTAGCTGTTTAGACAACAATTTTTCTCTTTCTTCCTGGAGGTGATTCACAGTTTCAAGAAGAGCATCTTTTTCGTTGAAAGCAGCTCGGAGTTTCTGTTGCAGCTCATTAACATCAGAAGCTTGCTGCTGTTTCATTGATTCAAACTCCTGGCTGATCTTTCCAGCAGATTCCCCTAGCTCAGTCTGTAGAGTTTCCATTGTTTCTCTCAGGCTATTGTAATTGGACACTGCTTCTTCTTTATCCTGAGTTAGCTTTTCAAGTTGTTCTCTAAGTTCCTGCATTTCAAATACTAATGCCATCTTGTCTTTTTCAGAACCAGACAATAAAGTTTCATTTAGTTCAGAAATTTCTCTCTTATGTTGCTCTTTCAAAGTCTGAATCTCTAACTTGTGCTCTTTCATAATGGTTTCACAGTGCTCTCTCACTGCTTGAAGCTCCAATTTTAGTTTTTCAATTACACAACAATAATCTTCTTTAGTAAGCTGAAGTTCATTTATCTTAAAGTCCAAGTCTTCCCGTTCATGAAAGTACTCATCCTTTATGCGATGGATTTCCTCTTCCAGTTTTACTTTAACATTACTCATGTAAGTTAACTCATCTTTTAATATACTATGTTGGGACTGGAGCTCCTCTAACCTATGTTCCAGGTGCCTAACTTTTTCTTCCATATTCACTTCTATAGCACATTCTTCTTGTGCATATACAACATCCATCTTGTTTTCTACATTTTTATGTAAGACTTCTCTTAGCTGTTCCAAGTCATATTCACGCTGGTTAGTACAAGCACACATTTTATCCTTCACATTTTTCTCTCTTATTAAGCTCTCCTTTGCCAAACTGTGCTGTAATTGGTTAATCTGATTTTGCTTTTCTTCACTTTCTTTAGAGGATAATTCAAGCTGGTGCATCAATTCTGACACCTCTTGCTGATGAGCAATGTTTAAATTTTTAAGCTCTTCATTCAGACTTTTTATTTCATTATGGTAACTCTGCGAGTTGTTTTTAATAGTTTCTTGCAGGTTTGTCACTTCTTTGGTTTTGTCTTCATTCACAGTTTCCAATTGCTTGCTCAGACACAAAATTTGCTCCTCATAAGTAGATTTAATTCTTCGGATATCATCTTGTAATCTTTCAACTTCTTTCTGGCTATCACTGTGACATTCAATCTGTTCTACCAGCACCACCTGTTTCTTCATTTGTTCCTCTAATTCAATTTTCAGCCTTGTTAATTCCTCATTGTGTTGGCATTGTGCATTTTCTAAGTCACTCTTCAGAGCTTTTATTTCTTTCAAAGAGTCAATACTTGATTGCTCCAGTTGCTTCTGCAGTTCTTCTGTCTTAGCCACTGCAGCCTAAACAAACATGAAAATTATTTAATACTGGTAATATAGCAATTTCCAAATAAACAGTTTACAATAATGAACTAGAAGACTTGACATTCCTTAGTTTTAGATATAATAAACCTATGGCAATTTTAAACTATCTTAGGATGACTCAATTTAGAAGACAGTACAGAAATTACAAAAAACATTTTCAGAATGAGAAAGGAAAATTAGTTCTGAAATCCTGTTTACCAGCATCATTTCACAAAATCCTCATGACAGACTTCAGCTTTAACAACTATTCTGATAATGTATTTAAGACAAAATTACTTTTAGTGCATCAAATTCCAGTATCTGGAATATAACAACGATCGTCCATTGCAAGCAGTTCACCTTTCACTTTATTATTAATTGATATTACTGACATAATATAGATGCCTTGGCTGAGAGGCTATTTAATATGAGTATTTAAATGCAAACTTCTTATTTGCAATGGAAACACAAAGCTGACTGATTGAATCCATCACATATGTAGGCTACTAACACAGAGACTGAGTTCTTTTTTGAACAGCCAGTGCATTTAATGTTAAGTTTATTGTCAGTCCTACAAGAAACATAAAATAGGGGGTATAGAGAATATGTTTCAAGATATGAAGCCTTCAGAGAGGTGATAGGTAACAGGTAACTGAAGAAAAAGATTTAAATGAAATAAACAACAAGCAAAAGTAGAAAATAAATGTAATTTGCAAGTATTTTAATAATCATCTATTGCTTGTTTCAGTACCTCTGCTTCTTGCTTTCTTTGGATATTTTCCTTTTTCAGAGCCATGCACTGCTGCTGACTTTCAGCTTTTTCCAGAAGTACAACATCCAGCCTTTCTGTGAGAGCCTAATTTTAAGGGAGAAATATTACTGAAAGAGTAGTTTCTTAACAATGAAAGTCTGAACAATTTTTGCAAACCATAGGAACTCACATATTGAGGTCATTACATTCTGTTGTTAATTAAACAGATCAGTCTGATTTTAGAAGTTACTATCAGCCCAAATATGACAGATACAGAATATATATTAGACTAAAACAACAATGTGGAGTCCTATTCCAAAGTTTAAAAGAAGGCCCTGCTCAAAATCAAATTTCTGATGAGCTAGTTATTTATTACCAGGTGCAGGAAGGGAAAGGTCTACTTCTGTAGAAGAGAAATCTCCATCCAAATTATTAAACTCAATTTTTCCGTTGATAGTTTCCTCTGAGCTATCAATCTTCACATTCATATGCTAACACTCTTACTTTGAGTAAGACAGACATCCTTGCCACTTAAAAATAAAAATCCAGTTACTATCCAAAAACTGTTTCTTGTGACGCATAACTGTAATTATATGTTTCTGAGCTCTTCAAATGACTGCTTCATACATTTTCTAAATGGCTGACGTCCTCCTGCAGTGGTCATTATAAAATAAACAAAAGCCTGCCTAAGCAGCAACACCACGAAAAACCTTGCTGAAGAAACTGCACCATGCTGTACACCTCACAGAATGAGGAGTAAGCTGGGGGGGGGGGGGGGGTTGGGGAGGAAGAGGCTTTAGAAAATATCTTGAATTCCTGAACATTTCTTAACTTTGACTTGAGTAAGAGTTTTAAAGCTTATTTCCAAGTAATTTCTGTAGATGTATTTCAGTCAACATTATGTAATACATTAGAACTCCATTACATATTCCTACCTGAATAATATCATCAGCTCCTCCAGTAGCTGCTTTGGATCTGAGTTCTTCAATTTCTTTCTCTAGTTCTTAAAAAAGTACAGAAATTTCACAGTGTGCATTGATGTTTCATCACAGCTGCAAATTACTTGTAAATCTAGTGCCTAACACCACTCCTGTTCACATCAGAGATGTCTTTCACTTCATTTTTGGTTGTTACTGAGTGCTAGAAAGGGCTAATGGAAAAAGAATAAACTTTCAGTATTGTTTGTCCAATCCTAACATTTAGCATGGTTTCCTGAGGAAGCAAAGTTTCCTTGTTAGGGTAGAAGGACAGCAGATAGAAGTTCTTTTAATGATTGTCTTTTAATTATAGTCTTACCTTCTATGTGATGGTCAATTTAAGTGAGAGAAAAGATACTCAGTTCCTACTGGTTCTCTAAAAACAAGCAGCAAGTAGAAGAACAACATCTTATGAATAGCCCCATTGAGGAAAACCCTAGCAAGCCCATCCCTTATTGTTTTTCTGGGCAGCTACCAGCAGTCAGCGTAAGAATAAGACCGCAAACACAGGGAAGTGACACCAGTCCAATCCATGGGCCACTGAAGGGGAAGGAACAGCAGACAGTAGAGGGACAGCATGAGAGCACAGATTTACCCAGGTTACTTTCAGGTGATCAACACAATTTTGTTTGGTATATTCCATAACTTCTTGTTAAAGCAGCAAACAACCAAATACAAAGTACCTAACCATTCAAAAAAAAAAATCCACTGTACTCTACAGCAGTAAAATTATTTTATGCAAAAATCTATCAGAGACCTTCCCCTTCCTAACTGCTTCCTGAAAAGCAACAGGTATCCTCATAACTGCTACAGGAAACAGCCAACAAGTCCCACTTCAAGAATTGCACAAGCTGCATTGTTCCATCATGCCAATACTGCCAGATCAAAATTAATTTAATACCTGAGAAAATAAACGGTTCTTCCCCTTCCCTTCCTTGCTCTAATAACTTCAATCTTTATCCTTCCACACAAAAAAAAAAAAGTGAAATTGCAGGAAAAAAAAATATCTAGGATATTTGCCTAGAATTTAAATCTACCTAGCAAAAACATGCAGTGTTAATTAGGAAAGGTCAGATAGCACCAAGCATTAAGGCAGAAAATTTTCTCTTTCCAGTAAGGTACCTGTGCATCTTGACTTCACTTTCTGTATAAGCATCACCTGCTTTTTTGCAAACTTGATGAGATCTTCTTTAGACAATGTGTCAAGCTGTAGAAAAACACAGATTAGAGAAACTAGCTTCCTCTAACACAAAGGTAAACAGAAAACAGGGTATTTTAGCATCTGATTTCCAACAAGTTAAACCTTTGGACATGAAACTGTCTTACCACACATTTTCAAGAACACTAGCAGTCTAAGTTACTGCTCTTCTGTTATCCAAATCTGGTATTTCAAGTGCAGTAACAGAACCTATGTTTAAATCTGTGCTTTTCCAATATCATTCTAGAGCACACAGCTAAGCAGCATCAGTTGAAGGGTTGGGAAGGGTTACAATTCACCAGTATAATTTGAACAATGTCTTGAAAATAGCATGCTGATCTAATGTTGACACTGCTTAAATTTACTTCCAACAAATAAGTCTGTGTATGTTAGGAAGCATGCCACTGCCAGAACTGGATGTAACAGGAAATTAACATATCAGTTAAGAACTTTTTTCTCCCAGATTTCCAAAACACCTTAGCCTAGTGTTTATAAATCAAATTTTCAAGAAGTGTAGAAGACAGGAAGTTGTTAAAAAATACCCTTATGTCTTCTATTAGAGCTTGCATGCTAAGTTATAACCCTTTCCATAACTGTTAGATTAGTTAGATTTGTGAGGACTAACTAACCTTTGATTTGCCTGATCCTGGTGTGCCAGAAGATGCCACCATTTCTTGCCCAGGATCTTGAACCTGCAACAAAATAAAAGCACAATCCATGGTAATTGACTTTTTAATGTAAGACTGCCAGTGGAACTAGCTGCAAATCTGCAAACACTGAGAATAACCAACTACAATGACAGCTCAGAAAAAGTATTTGTGGGATTAGTTTGAAGAATAATGGAAAGAAATTTGATACTCTGTTGTCATTAGTACAACACAACAGCAGAACAGAGAATTACTGATTTCCAAACCAATATGATCTTATAATTCCATTACTCAATTGACATCTAGAGCTGATATACTTCTGAGAAATTATTGTATTTACAAGAGCTACAAAGGCTTGACTCAGTGTTTTGTTCTTAAAAGGCTCACTTTAAAAAAAGGCATGAACAAAAAAAAAAATGTAGAGGAGTAGCAGTTAAACCAAACTTTGGGAACTTTTGAACCACATACACCTCCCAACTTTTTGTTCCTTAAATGTAATGGGTATTGCTGAAATTATTGGCTCAATAACTAAATTAAAAAAGACAGCAAAACTAAGACTCTTGAACAAAATATAACCCTCTCTCCCTGCTCCACCACACCCCCACTTTCTTTATTTTTATTTTTAAGCACACTGCTTAGTACTAGAAGTGCTGGCCTGACACAACATACTTCAGCGTTCTCCCTGTTTCTAACAGACATGCATAAAGCCTTCATCCATAAACTTCCACAGATCTAATAAGGGAGACTCCATGTTACTATACCGTGGTTTATATGACACATGCTTACCTATACTTGGGAACATGAAGAAGCATACATTACTAAGATAGGACAAAGAACAAAGGAACAGACACTTCCAATATATCAAGGGTAGTGTTTCCAAGCTATGACCTTCACTGTGCTTTTTCCTCCATATTATTATAAGTTTTAGTTTGTGTATAAACGTGAAGGGGTGTATATATAAATACTTGTATTTTCAGGTATCTCAGTGATTATGTGCATGTATGTACACACAGTTTCACTTTTCTTTGGCATTCTCTTTATTCTGACAAAAAAAACAACATCCTTGTAACACACTAAGCAAAAAAAATCAAACTGAATCTAAATACTATTTAGAATGGAGAATCACTAACAATTTAGACAGAACAACTGATACAGAATATAAGAAAGACCACAATTAGAAACATGAGTTCAACTACAGACCAAGGACAAAGGCAGTTAGTTATCTCACTCTGTTTCACTTGGGCTAGTGTTTTTATGAGATTACCAAAGCAAACATTAGAAGACAATGTGCCCATTAAACAGAAATATTGCTTTGCTGTTTTTTAAACTATGAAGCGTAAGTTTCAGATTTTTTGGCATGCAAAACTTTGTTAACATTTACATTCTTAATATCTCAGCACTGCAATTATAAAACCACTGTCACTACAAGCAGCATGTATGTTTACACAGTACAACTAAGTAGAATAAATTGCATGTACAGTTTAGAAGATGATAGCTTGTGTCCCTCCATACTACAGTTAAGGTCAGATGAACCTATCCATTAGTTTTACTCTCCTTTGAGCTAATACAGAGAGGCAGAACCACATACACATCCAGTTCTGCTGTTCTGGAAACAGAAACCAGAAGCAGTTTGGGTAGAGAGCTTCATCCATTTGAATTAGAAGAACAATGAGGAAGATGAATTACTAATAAACCCCAAGCTTTTCATTGATTAGGTGCATCTGAGCTGTAAGCCAGGAAGCACACTAAATACAACACTGAATCTTGCAAGAGTTTTCAAGCTTTTATTACACACTTCTGAAAGCAGAGTATATTTCCATGCTTTATTGAGATATAAATAGTTTGGGATATTTTATTAATTTAAAGCCTACTTTATCTACACAAAGGTGTTTGCAAGCTACAATTTAGCATGTTCTGTGTATTTTAATTGCTATCTATGCTTTACTTTTGCAATTGCTAAACACACTCTGAGAAAGCCTAACCAGTATGTAAGTGCAATATATTAAACTTTGACATGAACTGTGGCAGACCATTATGACCTGAGCAGTGTTTAACTTTCAGGCATCACTAACCCAAATCATACCAAGTCGCTCCAAAACCTACTTGGTGCACAGCTCAGAAATTACCAGTAGGGTTCATTTCATGTACACATTTTGAAGTCTTTAACATTGCCTTTAGGTTTGCCTTGGTGGTTAGGAAAGCTCCACTGAATATACATACATTAGTGATTTTATTTATTTGGGTTGGCCATTTCAGCAGAACAGGAATGCCTGTTCACTCGTGGGTACTTTTGAAGAGTAACACCACATTCGCGGTCTGTCATCTGTGTGTTACTTCCCTTGAGTCGGCACCGGCTGATGTCCCCCAGCCCATGCAGACAGCATGACATCCTCACTTTCAAGCAGCAGGCACTATGCAACCCCTCAACCCCTCAGCGACGCGCACACTGCGCAGGACAGAAGTTGAGCACCCACCCCCCGCCTAGGCAGGAGCGCGGTGGGCCGCACAGCACTCCCCCTCACAGCTGCCACCTAGTAGGGCTGCACCACCACACGGCGGCGGGTGCGGAGGAAAAGAAGGGGCGCGCAGCGGCCCGCGGGCTACCCTGCTCGCCGCGCTCGTCCCAGGCAGAAGCCGGCGACGGGCCCCGAGGCGAGCGGCGCAACCCGTAGCCGCCAGCGCCCAGGCATTGCCAACACCCGCCGAAAACCACGCCCGGAGACCCGCGGCGGAGCACAGGGGGCTGTCGGAGACCTCCCCCTGCCCCGCCCCCTCCCGCGTGCTCCAGACCAAGGTCACGCGCCCACCGCCCTCGGCAAAGGATCCCCTTCCCCAACGCTCCCCACCGGCTCCGCACCCCCTCTTCCCTAGCCACGCTGTCGCCTTCCCGTTACCTCCATGTCGGCGCCGGCTGCCTGCAGGGGCGGGGAGAGTGCGGCACCGCAGAAGCTGTTAACCCCGCTACCTTTCCCTCACCCCACTTCCGCCTCCGTCATCCCCTCACGCCGGCAGCGCAAGACCTCCCCTTCCCCGAGCCGGCAGAAGCTCCGTCACCTGAGTCCCGCCCCCTCGGGTCCATGTCCCACCCCCTCGCTCGGGCGGAGGTGGAGCGGAAGCTGTGCTGTCGTCCCTTGGCGGCATTCCAGCTACGGGCAGGCCGCGTCGACGGCAAAACTGACCACAGTGGAGGCTTCGGGCGGTAGCCGTTGTAGCCGTGTCCCTTCCGCTGTGCCGCTGTTATTGGAGCAGAGGAAATCATAGAATTGTTAGGGTTGGAAGGGACCTCAAGGATCATCTAGTTCCAACGCCCCTGCCATGGGCAGGGACGCTTCACACTAGATCAGGTTGCTGAGAGCCACATCCAGCCTGGCCTTAAAAACCTCCAGGGATGAGGCTTCCACCAGCTCCCTGGGCAACCTGTTCCAGTGAACATGGTGAAGAACTTCTTCCTAACATCCAATCTAAATCTACACATTTCTATTTTTGTTCCACCCCCCCTAGTTCTATCATTACCTGACACCCTGAAAAGTCTCTCCCCAGCTTTCTTGTAGGCCCCCTTAAGATACTGGAAGACCACAATTAGGGGTCCTCGGAGCCTTCTCTTCTCCAGACTGAATAGCCCAAACTCCATCAGTCTGTCCTCAGAGGTGCTCCAGCCCTCTGATCATCCTCACTGCCCTTCTCTGGACATGTTCCAGCACCTCCAGATCTTTCCTGTAATAGGGGCTCCAGAACTGGACACAGTACTCCAGGTGGGGTCTCACCAGAGTGGAGCAGAGGGGGAGAATCACCTCCCTTGACCTGCTGGCTATGCTTCTTTTGATGCAGCCCAGGATGTGATTGGCTTTCTGGGCTGCAAGTGCACGCTGGTAGCTCATGTTGAGCTTCTCATCCACCAGTACCCATAAGTCCTTTTCTTCAGGGCTGCTCTCAAGCCAGTCCCTGCGCAGCCTATATTGGTGCTTGGGATTGCCCCAACCCAGAAGTAGGACTTTGCATTTGGTCTTGTTGAACCTCATGAGGTTGTCATGGGCCCACCTCTCCAGCCTGTCAAGGCCCCTCTGGAGGGTATCCCTTCCCTCCAGCGTGTCTGCTGCACCACACAGCTCGGTATGGAAGGGGTATGGCTGCAACACCTCACCGTTGCCCGTTTCTCAAGGGCTCGTTAGGGGTTCACACTGCTGCAAGTTCACCTCAGCATACAGAAAGCCTGTTTCTAGGCAAATCTATCCGTGTCACCATGAGCAGAATATGAGATGAACAGCTAGCTCTGTGCTCAAACAGGAATTTAAAGATTTAGGGTCCCTTTTTTAATATCTCAGTGGAAGCACAGAGTGATTAATTTACCAAACATTGGATATGAAGGGCTGTACCAGAGCAAATAACAAAAGCCAGGTGTTAGGGTGTGTAGTTCCATTCTTCTAATTAAGAGCCATTTTTACAGCTACTTCAAAGTGCACTCATTTTTTTTATTGTAACCATGGATGCACCTTGATAGGGCCTGGATTATTGACATCTGTGATAAATAATTGATTTTTAATGAGAAGCTGCCTGGGAGAATCACTTTAGGTGAATTTTATTTACATTTCACCAGACAATACAGAATATCACTGAATTAATTACAGTGTCATGAGAGAACATAATTTTAATAAAATATAAGGCAGTCATGTTAGTCAAAATGTTGCTCTCAGAAGAATAATCTGCATTTTACTAAGTTTGCTTGTTGTCATTTTTTAAAAATTAGTGACAGAAGGCAGAGTATTCTTCACATTAAAGTCACTAGTTATTTCATTTTTTTCTCCTGATGTATTCACTGTATGTTATTTTATATCATAATATGTGCAAGTGCGCAACTGCAGCACAAACATATGGTTCGATGCTCTCACAGAGGTTGCTGGCAAGGAACAGATCTCACTAACTTAACCACATGAAGTTGGTTTTCCATAACTTCTACTCTTAATACTTTTTAGAAGCCACACAGGGCGGTGTGCGGTACCGGACCCGAGGCGGGTGACAAGCCTCGTCAGGTGAATGGTTTGGTAAACTGAAGACTTTTACGTGACCCTGATCCTAGCCAAGTGCTCTTGAAAGACAGAAAGAGTAGAGCTTGACGAGGATTCAGTACCTGCCCTGGCTCGAGATCGCAGGAGGGGAGGGACTGACAAGGCACTCTGCCTCCTCCACCAACAGGTCCAGGTTATGTCTTGCGGTGGGTTGAAGTGCCCCATCTCTCTATGGTTTTATTGTAGAAATAGCTGTGTTCCGTGACTGTGCCTTTGAAGAGGGTTGCTTTGCAATGCTGGGCTCCCAAGGGTGTGGCCCTTTATCTAGGATAGAGTAGCACCTGACTGTACCTAGCCAAGATCAGTGTGGGATGGTCTTCACTTTGCCAGAGTATGGCAGCAAATGATGATTTCAGCTGAGTTTTTTGCGTCTGAGAACATGCAATTAGCCCTGTCTGTGCTTCCCAGAGAATCCTGAGGAGTGTGTTCAGCTAGGAGAATCAGTAGAGAGCTTGCTTGTGGCAGTTTACCACATCCATTTCAACCAGAATTGGTGGAGCAGACAACTTGTTCAGCAGGCAGTTTGTTCACTTAGCCAAGGACACAGTCTCAGGCTGTGCCAGGGGAAGTTTAGGCTGGAGGTGAGGAGAAAGTTCTTCACTGAGAGAGTTGTTAGCCACTGGAATGTGCTGCCCAGGGAGGCGGTGGAGTCACCGTCCCTGGAGGTGTTCAAGAGGGGATTGGATGTGGCACTTGGTGCCATGGTCTGGTCATGAGGTCTGTGGTGACAGGTTGGACCTGATGATCTTTGAGGTCTCTTCCAACCTTGGTGATTCTGTGAAATGTAAATAAATGACATTTTCTTTTCCCTATCCATTTTGGGAGACTCTTAAGTACCTACGTCTAGACTGCTGTGGTCTAACATGGGAGGTTCATATGTCAAGAAGAGCCTTTATAGATACAGTCCTTCCAAAGGACAAGAAATTTTGATGCTAAACTATGCCATATGCACTGCTTTGTCTTTCCAGATCTGCAATTAAAGTTGGATTATCTGGTAAACTTACCTTCTCTTTTGGAAAACACCAGAGAAAACAATGTTTCATATAAATTTGTTCCTTCTGTCTGTCCTCAGGAAATAGGTGTTATGATCCAATTCTTGGGTCACCTCATGACTTTGCCAATGAGGAAGCTGGTTTTAGAAATCATCCAAGGCGGACACACAAATGGTTTTCACATGTGTTTGTACTGAGGACAATGAACTACTGGCTCAGTCATCGCAGGCTTCCTGGCTAGGAAGCTCTCTGCTTCTGTGCAATAGGTATTGGATACAGAGAGGCCTGTCCTCCCCTCCATTTTATGCACAAAAATGTTGGTGTATTCAACAACTGAGATTGTCTTGAATGTCTTTCATTCTGGACCCAAACTTCAACACAATTGCAAAGCATTCCGCTTGGGATGAGTTCTTTGTAGTTAGAAGAATGACAAATGTTTCTAGAATAACTAGAAGAAAAAAGATTGAGGATTTTGACTGTTGATGATTTCAGTTTGTTACAGTAAAATATAAGTTGATCCATATTTTGTGGGGAAAACTGCCGATTTGAAGCTGCAATAGTCTTACATAATTACCCTGAGCAGTTTATGAACTGTATTTCTTACCTATGCAGAAGGAGCCAGTAAGTTGATAGATATGGCATACAGCTAATTTGAGAGAAGATAAGTTAGAAAAGCAAGATTTTTTTTTGTGCTGCATATATTCTATCATTTAATTATCTTTGTAAAAGATAATTAGTTCACCTCTTTGAATAGCATTGTTTATGTAAAACAAGATTGCCAAGAGGTTTATGAGATGTGTTGGGGCAAAGCATAACAACATTAAAAGTTTGCTTTCATTGAGAACCTAGGTACCACAGGGCTGTGATTAGCCCTTCCATCAAGGCAGGGTACAAATGCTTGTTGACTGTCATGGGAATTATTAGACCTGGAAAAATTTTCTGAAGAGGACAGAATGAGAAAATTACTGTAATTTTGCAACTGCGGAATGCATTTCCAGCATTCAAGAGCTGGTGCTTTAAATACTTGTCATTGCATAATCTGCCTTTTCAACAGGTTCTGCAGATCATAAATGCTTTGACTTGTGTACCAAGTCAGGCTAGCCAGCATTCTTGCTTTGAGCTACCTCAGTGGCCTTTCTGTGTGCCAAATTAGTAAAACAGAAAACAAGGTATGATTTTTTGGCATGTTAACTATTCTTCTTTGGAAACTTAAAGTATTCTTCCCGCTCCATGCAAATGAATCATAAATTCTTTGGCTATGACCATTTTGTTGGACTGCATTTAAGTTCAGTAGGTTCCCTCTGGAGTGGAATGTTAGAGGCTGCAGTGAAAATGTTAAAAAAGCATAAAAGAGGAGCTGAATCTGAATATTTATATAGAATCATAGAATTAGATTAGAATAGGATAGGATAGGATAGGATAGGATAGGATAGGATAGAATAGAATAGAATAGAATAGAATAGAATAGAATAGAATAGAATAGAATAGAATAAACCAGGTTGGAAGAGACCTTCAAGATCATCGTGTCCAACCTATCATCCAACACCACCTAATCAACTAGACCATGCAACCAAGCACCCTATGAAGTCTCCTCCTGAACACCTCCAGTGATGGTGACTCCACCACCTCCTCAGGCAGCCCATTCCAATGGGCAATCACTCTCTCTGTATAGAACTTCTTCCTAACCTCCAGCCTAAACCTCCCCTGGTGCAGCCTGAGACTGTGTCCTCTTGTTCTGGTGCTCGTTGCCTGGGAGAAGAGACCAACCTCTGCCTGTCTACAACCTCCCTTCAGGTAGTTGTAGAGAGCAATAAGGTCACCCCTGAGTCTCCTCCAGGCTAAGCAACCCCAGCTCCCTCAGTCTCTCCTCATAGCGCTTGCATCAAGTCCAATCATCAACCTAACACCACCACGACCATTAAACCACATCCCAAAGTGCTATGTCCACACATTTCTTGAACACCTCCATGGACAGTGACCTTCCTAGGCACCTTCCTAGGCACCTTCCTAGGCAACCTATTCCAGCACTTGACCACTCTTTCCATAAAGAATTTTTTCCTAATACCCAACCTAAACCTCCCCTGGCACAATTTCAGGACATTTCCTCCTTTCCATTATCTAATACAGAGAGAAGAGACTGACCCCCACCTCACTACAACTTCCTTTCAGGCAGTTGTAGAGAGCAATGAGGTATTCCTCTTTTCCAGGACAAACAATTGCAGTTGCCCTAGCCATTTTTTTGTAAGCCTTGTTCTCTGGACCCTTAACCAGCTTTGTTGCCCTTCTCTGGAGATGCTCCAGTAGTTCAGTGTCCTTTCTGTAGTGAGGGGCACAAAACTGGACACAGTATTCAAGGTGCAGCCTCAGCAGTGCCAAGTAAAATGGCAAAATCACTTCCCTATTCCTCATACTGTTCCTCATACAGGCCAGGATGCTGCTCCCCTTCTTGGCCACTGGAGCACATTGCTGGCTCATGTTCAGACAGTTGTCAATCAACACTCCCAGGTCTCCCACTACTGAGCTGCTTTCCAACCACTCTGCCCCAAGCCTGTAGCGCTGCCTGAGATTGGCAGACCCAGGTGCAGGACTGGGCACATGGCTTTGTTAAACCTCATACAACTGACCTTAGCCCATAGATCCAGCCTGTCCAGATATGTGTAAGATGTAAGGGCACTGCCGTCCTTTTTATTTACCTCAAAACTATCTCGTGTGTTGAAGGATTTGGTTAGATATTAAAACCCAAAAATGTATATGTAGGCCTTAATTCTGATCTTGAATTGCAGTAAAACCCTGAAAAGTAAAAAGTTTGATATTCTATTACTCATCTGCAAAGCTCACTAACGTTGTTGGAAGGTAAGTGTGAAACTGAAACAAGGAAACTGACATTTTGTTTGCGCTCTAGGGTTGGGTCTTGCTAGAAAACACTGTTCTGGTGTTAACAGAACACGAAAGCCCTTTAAACTACACACAGAGGTAGCAGCAAATATAGAGTGAGGGTTATTGGTACAATAACAAATTACTGTGAATCAAGACACCAAATTTTAACAAATTTTTTTAAAAATCAATTACCTTAATTTTTAGGTGTCTCATTGGAGAGTTTAACTATGCTTGTATTGCCTGTAGCAGAGCAGGACCCAGTGTGGCTTGCTTTTGACATAATCATTCTGTCTCCACAATCATGGTAGATGGCTATAATTCACCTGTGATCCTTCACATAGTCCTAAAGGCAAACTGAGCTCCTGCTGCTGATAAATACCAATTGCCCTTGCAGCAGGCTATCCTGAAGCTCTTCTGTAAAATAATCCATGAGTAATTCGCTTCTTCAGCATTAACCATGGGGCACTGCTGCATGAAAACATTCCTGGTCCACCTACACAGAACCTAAGTCTGTGCTTGGTCTGGAGGGCAGGCACAGTCTTGTTATCCACCCTAAGCCTATGGCTTTAGGTCTGGAAGCACAGTTTGATTGAATTTTATGAGTAGGAAGGGCTTAACTTTCTCAGTGTGCTTCTAGATTCACCTACAGCATACACTGAAACAAGGCTTGCATCCATCATCCAAGACATGAAGCTCGGGTGTAATGCACCTCTGGAAAATTCCATAATTAATAAGTAACCTTGTGGTAAAGATAAGACTCTGTGTGAATATATTGTCATAAACCATTATAAAAACATAATGTCTATGTTATATGGTAGGATATCTATATCCTGTATGGGTAGGATGAAAGAAATAAAAACTAACTCCTGTTCCTGGTCTGTTTCCTAACTGGAGAAAGACTGACTTTCAATCCAAGCATGAAACAATCATCCTCAGTAACCTTACTGGAAAGGAAAGCAGTGTCCCTCTGTCTTTGAATGCTCTTTAAGAAGACAGAGCAGCTCCCTTGTCTGTTCCTTTCTTTAATTTTTTGAAGCTTGGTGCTTCTTCCATTCTATTGTGCAAATGGGTGCATTCCACATGGAAGTAAAGTGGCTCTTCTAGTTGGTATTGACAGTCAAGCTAGAGGGTGATCATGACTACTCTAGAATTAATACAGCAGTTTCTGTTAAAAAGTCTGTATCAAAACTGGAAACTTCAGTCATTCCCATGGGAGGATTTGTTTTGGTAATTTTTAGTGCAGAACTACAAAACAGAGCTATGTGAGTGATTACCATGTATTCATCAACACCGATTTTCAAACATTTGTCAGAGATCACAGAATCACAGAATCACGGAATCAACTAGGTTGTAAAAGACCTCTGAGATCAAGTCCAAGTTATTACCTAACACCATCTGATCAACTAAACCATGGCACAAAGTGCCTCATCCAGTCTCTTTTTAAACACCTCCAGTGATGGTGACTCCACAACCTCCCTGGGCAGCACATTCCAATGGCCAATCACTGTTTCTGTGAAGAATGTTTTCCTAACATCCAGCCTAAACCTCCCTTGGTGCAGATTGAGACTGCATCCTTTCATTATGTCACAGGTTGCCTGGGAGAAGAGACCAATCACCACCTGGCTACAACCACCTTTCAGGTAGTTGTAGACAGCAATAAGGTTTCCCCTGAGTCTCCTCTTCTCCAAGCTAAACAACCCCAGCTCCCTCAGCCTCTCTTCATAGGGCTTCTGCTCCAGACCCCACACCAGCCTTGTTGCCCTTCTCTGGACACGCTCAAGCATCTCAACATCTTTCTTGAATGGAGTGGCTCAGAAGTGGACACAGTACTCAAGGTGTGTCCTGACCAATGCTGAGTACAGGGGCAGAATGACTTCCCTGCTCCTGCTGTCCACACTATTCCTGATACAGGCCAGGATGCTGTTGCCCTTCTTGGCCACCTGGGTACACTGCTGGCTCATGTTCAGCTTACTTGCAATCACTACCCCCAGGTCCCTTTCTGCCTAGCTGCTCTCCACCCACTCTGTCCCCAGCCTGTAGTGCTGCAAGGAGCTGTTGTGGCCAAAGTGTAGAACCCGGCACTTAGACTTGTACATTAAGGTGAAGACTTAGATGAAGAACGACGATTCTCAGCAACCAAAACTTCAGGCTCACTTTCTTATAAAAGACATGACATGCAGTATTAAAGATGTTGCTGTGGGATTGCATTAGCTAAACTGCTACAAGTCCTTACTAAACTGACATAGAAGAATTTGCACCTGTGTAAGAAGGTTAGCAAAGTCATACACCTAGAAAATAAATTGTAGGTGTATTTTCTGGACATGTGTCTAATAGAGCTTTGTACAGAGTTCCATTGCTATAGTAAGAAGTCACTTATTTGCACCAGAAGCTTGACAATAGCTTAAAACAATTTGAAATAATTTAGCTGAACATGTACAATCTCCTTCTGCTGGTGCTCATTGTTATAGTATCGTGTGTAACAACAACAACAAAACCTTCTTGCCCAGTTATGTTGGTATTTAGTAGGCAATCTGTATACAAATGCATCATTTAAAGCTCTTCTGTACATAGCAACTGACAAACTTAAAAATATATAGGTTAAAGATGCTCTCGATGTAGGCACCCTCAGTCATTTACCTAGAAGCATAGATGCAACTCTATTGACACACTGTCATAATAGACACCAAAGCACAGCAGTCTTCAGGCCCACAGTGGGATACATGCAGCCTGTTAAACCCTTTCCCAAAATTCCCTGGAAACCACAGATCCAATAAATTTCACTGTTCACTAGTGTAATTAATAACATTTTGCAAATTATGACTGAATCCACAGGTTGGCCTCTCTCAGCTGTGATGGCTTGAGAGGATGTAAAAAGCAGAAACATTCCACTTTTCTGTCTCCCTGCCTCCTATATTTTGCCCTAAAGGTTAACATTTCTGTCTGAATATATTTGAGGATAATATCAATTGAATAATAAAAGCCAATTTTTATGTAACTACACATCTAGTGTTTGTTTACTCCATTTTTTCCCCCTAGGACTGCACTCTGACCTCTGTTACTTCTTATCTCCTTTTCAGAGAAGCTGCTCAAGGAAGTGAGAGCAAAGGTGACTTTCCCAATGTGATGCAAGCCTCTTATTATATGGTGCCTCTGTCCTTGCAGTGGCTGCGCAACTCCCTTTCGGACCAGGCTTCAGCCTCTGTCAGCATTTTGCACTTTTGATAGATTCAGAGGTTTAAAAAGAGGAACAAACAGGTCATCTGTGTGACCTTTTGTACGGCACCACTCATAAAATGTCACCAAGCTACTGAGTTAAAGATATTTTCTATTTACTGATGGCTCTTATGACACTGAATGAGGATTAGATTGACAAACTGAGCTGACTCATGTGGTTTCATGGAGCAATCTCAGCGGATGGGAATTATGCCAGAAAGCATACTGGCAATAGTAAGATAGCAAGTGAAGTTAATCAAAAGCAGAAACCAAGCAAGTAACAGAAAGCTCCCCAGGCTGATATTTAGCCTTGCTGTGATAACATCAGCACTTTTCCCAGATGATTTTTTCCTCACAAGATAGTCAGTTTACTGAGACATCTTTTGTTTGAGGGCAGGAATCTCTGTTGACCTGAAATCCTTGAATTGCCTAGGTTTTCACTAGTGTAGCAAGTGTATGTTTCTGGTTTCAGTGTTTCCTGCATTTTGGGGGGAAACTGGGTAGGCCAAGAACTGATACAGTAACTTTTACATTTAATAGGAAACTTATGATTTGTTTTCAAACTTGATGCCCTTTAAAGAACTACACTTGTTTTAGATACTGGAATTAAATCTGTTCCCTGAAATGGACATGCAGTTTGATAGCTGCTTCTCTTACTAAATCCATGAAACTCTTTACAGGCCAAAGAGAAATTACCCTTGCCAAAATTTTTCTGTGTTAAACTTGACTAAACTTGACTAAAGGAGACTAAGACTGTATTTTGTCCTGCAGCTATTGTCTACATTGTTTTCCCTCTGACATCCAAAGTACAAAGCCAGTTAAGCAGGAACTCTTTAGAGCCTTCTTTGTGTGCCAAGCTCAATGGTATCACTTTAAAACCAAAAGTGGATTGGTGACAGTTGTCTGTAAGTAAATGGGCTACAAATCACTTTAGTGTAATTCCCAAAAGCTCAATGTATGGCTATAGTGCTGGTATTAATGCTAAAGCAGAACCGCTCATCACAACCAGGTCCTATTGCGAATAAGAGACCTCAACAGGATGGTTGTATGTTTGAATAACAAGAGTGAAGAAAAGAAGGAGGTAACAACATGATGCATATGATGAACACTTTTACAATGGGGAAGGAGATAGTACTGACTCTTGTCCTAGTTTATTTTCACAGTATCACTAAGGTTGGAAGAGACCTCGAGGAGCATCAAGTCCAAACTGTCACTACAGACCTCATACCAACTTCCAGAATTCTCCAAATGTTAACAGAAAATTATGCTACCAATTTCCAAAGGCAAGCAGGTCTTGATGCAGTAGGGGTTACTGCCTCCACATCTGGATTGTAGATAAATGGCTCTATGTAGCCCTTTAACAGGTTTTTTCAGAGGAAGCAATGCTTTGGAAAAGTTGGTTTCATCTCAATTGCATTTATGATGTCTAGCTTAAAACAAGAGAAAAAGAAAATGATTCTACTGTGTGCACTTCTGTTGCTCTGTTTATACTTTAAATTTGTTTATTGTTATGTACTGATTAATGTTTGTACAAGGTGTGAATAAGATGTAATGCTCATATCTGCTGCACTCTTTTAACACCTTTTTTTCCTGTTACTTCATAGTTCATATTAGAGGTTGCTTTGAAAATGCCATCAATAACAATTGCATTTTTACAAAGACAAAATGTCAAAGCATTTCTGAAGTACTTTTGTTAATGCTGAAAGTTACTGTGGGAGGGATGAATGAGAAGTATCCAGGGGATTATTTTCCTCAGGGAGACCAACCTCAACTTTTATATCATTTGTAGAGTCTCGCAATAATGATAAATCAGTGGTGTGTCAGAAAGAGATATTGAAATCTTAGGAGCACAGGCATTTTGTGAAGGAAAAGCAAAACATATAAAATGGAAATAGCTGAAGATCATAGAGAAAAACCCCCATTGCTAATAATCACAATTCTGTGCGAAAAACAAGAGAGGTATCAGACATTTTCTTCTTATAATCTTCATCAAATTTCTCATTCTGTGCCACAGTGAAATAATTCTTCCAGTCCCCAACAGCCCCTAAGAAACAGCAAAGCAGAAAAAAGAATATTAATCTACCTGTATTTCCCAAAGCCCATTAGCCATGACTAGATATCTGTATTTCCAGGCTTATTTCAAAACCAAATGACAACTAGGAAGACAGACTTGATGCCAGTAACAAAGTTCAATACCTTTTCTCATGAATGGGGAAACAGAGTGATCCATTACTCCTTGAAACTCCTTAGTGTAGTTTGCCATGGGATTTTCCTTCATTACCTCAAATGAGGTGTTATGAAGTATCTTGTTTAGAACCTCCTGATTCAGATCCTTCTCCAGGAACTTCATAATCTTCTGAATTTCTTTCTTTGGGTTCTGCAGAGAGAGAAACATGGAATAAGATACAGAAGTGGGAAAAGCAAAGAAATCAAACAGTGTTAATGTCACAATGGTTGTCAGGGTGAAATGACCAAACTATCTGAACATTTACTGATACAGCTACCATTATATTAGAAAACTGTTGATTATAGGTAGTATCTATTGGACTTTCAGATTTCAAAGCTCTGCAGACATACATTCAGACTTTTACCTCCTTCATATCTTCATAGAAGAGGTAGAGAATACGGTGCTTATTTTTTGCCTTCCACCATCCTTTTACATGGTCATGCCAGGAACCCCAGAGCACTGAAAAAGGAGCAATGTCAGCAGCAGCTATGAATGGCAAAATCATCTGTGGCTGTCTGTGGCCCTCACATTTCCCTCATAACCAGTGTCTGGACATTTCCCAGATGGTTTTGAATCACCGTGACTGCTGTACTCTGTGTGTATCACAGCATTCATGCTGTTAATCCCTCAGGCACATGGATGCTCAGAGCAGGATTCATGTGTACCTTTAGATGGTAACAAATGCAGATACTTAGTAGTGAATGAAAAATCCAGCCTGTTGATATGATTTATGTAGAGAAACAGACATTGCCAGAGTTATTCATCTGATTTGTTGGACAAGACTGATTTTAGCTGGCCATGCTTTAAGCAGCGTATTGGACCAGATGAACAACAGAAAGTGCCTTCTGACTTTCAGTGTTCCTTAATTCTGTTTTAAATACTTGATATACTTTTCTTTCCAGCAAGTATCAAGATGACTGGCTTGGACAGAGGTGGCTAGGCTCTAGATGTCCGTGCTGGGATGGATGGCCCCCATGCCAAGACAAACACAATGCACAAGGTTTCCTTTAGATGTGAGACTCTCATGCTGGTCCAGAAAGTGGATGTTTCTAGGCCTACACGGTGGCAAAAAATATTAAAGCCATGTGGAGCTTTGCTGACCAAAATGCAGACTGCCTTTCACCTGAACAGCTTTAAGACAAGAATCAGCTTCTGGGCTTGACTGTGCTTAGCTAGATGACTGGCTTTATTCAGATACCTGATATTTATGCAGAAGAATTTAGATAAAAAGACTCCCTTAACTCAAATGCTCACCAAACATTTCTGCACAAAATTAAACCTTCATTTCTTGTATACCAGGCTAGAGTAAACCAAATGGAACATCTGTTCTTTCCCAGTTGGCTTCCAAGCAAGTTTCTCTTAATCTCAGAGAGATGAGATTAAGCTTGAAAATGATAATAAAATAAGGAGTAGCTTCCGCCCCCCCCCCTATATTTTTAAAAATAGGAATATAAAGATAGAATTGTTTTTTTAGGTCCTAATAAAAATCCATGAATTAATATAAATTACTACTGAAACACTTTCAATAGATAGAGATTCATAAAGTGTCAGCACTAGATTTCAAACCATAGCTGAAACAGACAAATCAACCCTGCTTACTTCAGGAAGTTGTACTAGATAACCTCTAGAGGTCCTTTCCAACCCAGTGTACTCTATGATTCTGTCATGCATTCTTTAAATGAACAAAAGCTCTTATACAACTGGTTGCAGTTCATCACCTTTTCCAGTCATGAATTTCTCCATGAACTCCTCCCAGGTTCCTGGCTCTGGCAATCCTTTATTCATTCTGTGGAAATGGTAGTATGACACCAAGTTGTCTTTTGCATTTCTCGCCACATAGATTATCTTTATTGATATGAAAAGAAAGAGAGAGAAAATTAACTTACAAAAGCTTATGAAGATACTTAGCATCTCCTGGAGTTTTCTCCTGGAGCCTGATGATAGAGGCTTAAAAGAGATACTGCTTTGAAGCTGACATTTTCTGAAACCCAATGCAGGTAACTTAGTCATGATTTCTTCAGTTTCACACAGGTTTTCCACAATATGGAGAAAATATCTGGAGAGACCATTAGGCTTCACAAATATCCTGGAAACCATTTTCAGTCCTGGTTTATGATGCTTTTCAGGTGAAGTAGAATTGAGTCCTACCTCTTCAGCCTTACCTTACAGTTTTGTTCCCAGAAGGAGGGAGGCACCAGCTGCACAGGAAGATGAGTTTTTATTGTTCTTGGGGAAGGCATAGCTTCAGCTAACTCCAGGCCTGTGGGATGTTTCATTATAAGATGTGACTTTTCTCTAAATTGCACTAGCTCTTTTCTTGCTGTTCTCATATGTCGGGTTTTGACTGACTTTTCAACAGTTTACCTTTCAACAACCATTCATCTCCAAAGCAATTACAGAATGGTGTAACATACACAAAATTGCATAAGTGTCCTCAGTGTTTCTACAGAAATGTTTGTCCATGTATTCAAGGAGAAAAGGGGGAACACTGATTCATATTTTATTGTTTTCTTAGGTGCATGTCTGACCCCTGCATTCCAAAAGCTAATGATGAATACTGATTTTTATTTACCCAATCGAAGTTTTTCCTTTGTGATATTTAATGATCTCCTTTCTTTCTAGGACATGAGAAGAATAGACTGGCTGGCTAAACTTTCTAGACATTATGCAAAAAGAAACTAGGAGAATGATGGGTAGTGGATTTTGAGTAGGTATGGATATATGGGAATGCTTGGGAACATCTGGTGATAGGCGGAGATGTGTTATCACCTCCTCCCCTCCTTTTTAAACATCTATCATGACCTCTGTAATTCTTCCTTTCATATCATTGGCTATCATCCTCTGTCATTTTTTGCCTCTCTGTGTGTCAGCACAGTCTAGATTAGGAGAAAAAAATAGTGCTTCTACTGCAGAGTTAGTCAAGCTCTTTAGCTTCAAATATGAAGAGAATCTAGATTAAAGATTTGTGTGGAATGGGAGCACTTGCTGGAGGAAGAGTCTTGTAGGAAACTGGCTTTGCAAAATGGGCCTACTGGTTGCCTGAGTGCCCTATAACTTGTTTAGATGATTAGACTCTAGAATTTAACAGCAGTTACTCAAAACAGTAGCAAAACAATTGAAAACATTATCCACCTTTTGGGAATACATCCATAGCACAGGTTTCTTTTCCATAGAACCCCATATCAGAAAATGGGATTCAACTGACCCCATGTTGCCATTTTATGCATATCTACTGCTCATTTAGGTACTGTAGAACATCAAACAGTTTTCAGTAGTGCCTGGATCACATCCGCATTAGCTTGTTTATGTTAAAGCAAATTGATCCCTAGTACCAAGCATGGTGCAGAGTTCAGTGACAAAGCAAGAGGGACCTCTCTCAGGAAACCTGTAGCATCAGCACTGGGTGTTTGTTTTGTGTCATTTCATCTAAAACACAAATCATTTTATATAATATTCACCTGAGTAACGTAGAGCTGGAGGCTCTGGGATGGACCACTCAAGGAAAGGATGGCGTCTGTAAGTAGTGTCACGTCTACACTTCTCAACATCTCCATTTTGTTGGATCATATCCACTATCTCCTGAGTCCATGTGGTACCTGAAAATGTCAGTGTTTAGGTATTTCCCTCAGGGATAGCCAAGATTCTTTTTTGCTAGGGAACTGAAAGCCAAAAGGATGACTTCCATATTAAAAGAGGAAGGAACAGCACAGAAGATGATGGACAAAGTGGAAAGAGAGCATAATAAATTAAAAGATTTCTGGTTTTGCAAAAATAATGTTAGTGGGGTTTGGTGTCTGGTTTTGGTTTTTTTTTTCCTTTTCTTTTTTTAATGTTGAAAAAAACTCTTTAAAAATCTTGCTAATTCACATAATTGTATTTTAATGATCATCAAATGTTCATAAATCTGGTCCTGAATCCCCTAAACTGTACATGTTTTTATTCATCCAAGAACAATATTGATTGTCATTAATCTTTTTCCTTTGCACTAAGTATAAAAGGTCTGATCAAGAGGACAAATAATAATGAGTGGAGTGGCTAATCACTGAATAAAATACCAGATAGCCAGTGTTAATGGTGGGTATTTTATTTTGCTGGTTGAAATTATTAAATGAATGTTGTTATTTCCTTAAAATAATTAGCCCATTTCCAGAAATCAGAACTGATTTGCACATGTCATTCCCCAAATACACAATAAAATCCATAGCTTATCAGTCAGTTTCTATTATTTCTTAGTGATGACGACTTTTTACTAGGCTTTGTTGAATCATCACCTATTGGTGGAAAACTATTTTTTCCATTACTATATATGTATACAATCTAAACCAAAGGCAACATTTAAGCAGAGATAATTAAACTATGACTATTTGAACTTTTATAATAATAAATAGTTGTTACTTCTGCCAAAGAAGTCAGAAGTTACCAGGCACTTAAGAACATGTCCGATTTCGGATTAAACAAATATTGGTCACAACAGAAAATCATAATTTAAAATTCCAATGATAAGCCCTATCCCAACTTTTCTGTTGTGTTTCCTACACACACCAACCTGCTTTTGCATAGGTTGCGATGAGCAGATCATCAGGTCTGGCTTTGAACTTGCACAGTCGGTCCAATGTGCTGTATATTGGTTTTGTGAGGGGAACACCTTCAAATTCAACTATCTCACCTCGGGGCACTGTCACTTTTGAACTCACATTTTCCATTTTATCCAGGGCCATTGAGCACTGCATGAAGAAAGAAGGGCTTAAAACCATGCATTTGCATGATTGCTCTGAAAAAAATAATCTAGATTCTTTATTCATTATTGAAGTCTCCTCTACTGACTGAATTCCATGTCCTCTAATTTCTTTGGCTATCATTTGGCTTAAGGTCTCTTCCAACCTGGTCTATTCTATTCTATTCTATTCTATTCTATTCTATTCTATTCTATTCTATCTGGATCCATATATATGCGCTCCTTAAACCTGGATCTTATTTTCAGAAGTGCTTGGTATATATTGGTGGTTCTCAGCGTCTCTAAAAACCACTGTTTACCCAGATACAAAAAGAGAAAAAAAGCGCCATTATTCCCATCTTTACACATAGTTATGTAAAATCCTGACTCTAAGTAACTATGTGGCCTTTGAAAGTCAACAAAAAGTAAACTAAGGTGTGCCTGAAAAGAAGACAAAGAATAACAGCTACCACTGAAGTCAGCATACAGAACCCAACCCTTCCTTCTTAAAGAAAATAAACACATGTGCTAACACCCATTGAGCCTCATACTCACACAAATATTCACAGAGCTTCTCTGTGTTTCATTCCTGGAGCTTTTTGCTCTTAGAGCTCTTTGCTGTGTATGGACATTTGTTGCAGATAGATAATCTGGATTAGATAGATGATTAACTGACAGTTGTTAGACTTTAATTATTTAAATACTCTAGTTAAGTCTACTGCATATTGTGTAGTTTTACAGTAACTTATTATTGATCTCTGGATTTCTTTCAAGGAGGTCTCACCTTAGTGATAACCTTCAGAGCTTCAGATCTGGTTAGAGAAAAGTTCTGCTTAAGAGGCTACAGAAATAATCTCAGTTAAAAACATAATCCAGAAAGCAGAAAAGACATTTCAGTCCCAACCACAAGCACTGCAAAAATATTTCCTTTCATTTCCTTGTTTACTCACATCTGATTTCACACAGATTCCGCTGAGCAGGGCAAGAGGTTGAGTTGGTTGGGCAATGACCCAAGAAATTTTTAAAAAGGAGAAAAAAAGAAACTTGCTGTATAATTCTCCTGCTTGAATGTCTCAGTTCTTGGCTGTATTGATGACTGTGCGCCAACATAGATCTTCAGGCAGAAGTAGAATGAAAGTTTGGGTGGAGCTTCTGTTCCTCCTATGAGAGTGAAGAGAGCAAAGGAGGAGGTGTAGCAGCAGCCAACAGCTGAACAGTTTTTCTGGCTTGGGTTGTGAACTCCTTTTTAATCTTGTGAAGGAAAAAACCAAACAAACTTCAAATTCTCATCTAAAGAGTGGTTCTTTACTGGCAACAACATTAAATGTCAGTTAGTAGCTCCAGCAGGATTATTTTAACTTGCCTCTGTCATTGTCAACAGTCTTGGAATAACTATTTTTCTTACCAATATCTAATCTAAATTGCAAAATGGTGTGTTATTTGTTAATACCTAAGATCAGTAAGAATAAATTAAAAGTAACTTGGTTTTACTTTTACCATGTACTGCACCATGCTCATTCAATAGTTGTCTAAAGGTCCTTTTCATCACTGGGGCCAGCCATTTATGTTTAATAGCACTTTCTAGACAAGCTCCTATCTTAACTATCTTGGCATTACAGGATTAGGGATCACTACATGCTCAGTAATGTATTTTTAAGTCCCTGTATACCCTGTGTATCTTTAAGTCTGTATGAGATACTGGGAGAGATAATGACAAGCCCCAGTGTAGTCACAAACAGCATGGTAACATTGGCTGCCAAAATTATGCCAATGACACTGTTATATCTAGTTTCCAGCTGTGTAGTCATCCTGAAATGCTTGACTTCGTCAGGAGAAGCTGGGTTTCAGTAAAAGGTAAGTCACTGCAGCTGAACTCAGGCAAGTTTGAATGGTTGTGTTCACATAGGAAAAAGATTTTGAAACAGCGTAGCTATCAGGTATTGCTTCTGTGCTTGGTTGAAGGCATGCAAGCACTGGGAGTACTCAAGCCCTTTTTGGTCATCCTTTGGACGGTGTGGCAACATTTGTATCTAAAAAGACTGTCTGCTATGTTATTTTTTAAAAGACATATCACATATCCCAATCAAATGAAGTTGTGGCCATTCTTGCAGTGATCCTAGTCTCATATGGAGAGCTAGTCAGCATGATTAGGTGAGTCTAGAAAGTGATTCAATTAGCCAAATGTGTTGATTTGCTTTACAAAGTCCATAAACTCTGGACTAGCTGCTCTCTGTTGAATGCAGGAGGAGCACAGATGTCTAGCTTGTGAAGATTCACTTATATTTTAAGGCACAGTGGGGAAGTACAAATGTTCTGCCCTGGGTGAGGGGTGAGTAAGCTGATTCAGGGCTCTTCTGGATCTCTGTAAGAAAGGCCTGACACAAAAATGGCTTAATAAAACAGCTGCTATAGAAAGAGAGAATAAGAAGAGGAATATTCATATAACGATTTGGTCTGGAAGGGACCTTAAATGGAGAAATGGATATTAAGGGAAATTCTGTTAGTTCAAAGCAGTTGTTAAGGAAAGGAAAAAAAAAAAAATCAGTCTCTTATCTCATTAGTCCAAGGTCAGAACTGCCAGGAGCAGAAGATAAGACAGCAGCTGTCCAGAGTGACTGCACAGACAGACTGAACTAAAACTAAAAATCCCTAAAGTTACATTGCTACTAATCTACCAATGAAATTTGTTTATAATTATCTTTGTTTTCCTTTTCTACACCAAAACATTCAGCTAGAGAATTCAGTAACTGTCCTTTCATAAAGGCACAGCCTAAAACTGTCACAAGGACTTTGCACTTCATGAGGTTGGCTTGGGTCCACCTCTCAAGCCTGTTCAAGTCCTTCTGGATGGCAGCATTCCTTCCCTCCAGCATGTCAACTGGACCACACAGCTTGGTGTCATGTGCAGACTTGCTGAGGGTGCACTCAATTCCAATGTCTATATTGCTGACAAAGGTGTTAAACAGCACTGGGCCCAGTACCAACCCCTGAGGGATACCACTTGTCACTGGTCTCCATTTGGACATTTTGCTGTTGCCCACAATTCTCTGAGTGCAGCTGTCCAGTCAATTCCTTATTCAGCAAGTGGTCCACTCCACAAGTCCATACTTTTCCAATTGGTGACCAAGATGTCATGTGAGACAGTATCAAATGCTTTACACAAGTCCAGGTAGAGGACTTCAATTGTTCTTCCCTAATCCACCTATGCTGTAACTCCATCACAGAAAGCCACCAAGTTCGCCAGACATGATTTACTCTTGGTGAAGCCATGTTGGTTACCACCAGTCACCTCCTCTTCATTTTCTGAATGCCTTAGCAAAGCCTTCAGAAGGATCTGCTCCACAATCTAGCCAGTCACAGAGGTGAGATTGCCTGGCCTATCATTTCAAGGGTCTTCCTTTTTTCACGTTTTGCCTTTTCCAGTCATCAGGGACTACACCAGGTTGCCAAGGCTTTTCAAATACGATGAACAGTGGTTTGGCAACTTCATCTGCCAGTTCCCTCAGGATGCATGGGTAGATCTTGTCAGGCTCCATTCACTGTCCCTGAAAGTGTTTCAGAGGAGACTGGATGAGGCACTAGGTGCCATCGCTTAGTTGATTAGATGGTGTTGGGTGATAGGTTGGACTTGATGATCTTGAATGTCTTTTCCAACCTGGTTAATTCTGTGATTCTGTGATTTGTGTACCTTTAGGTTCTTTAGATTGTCTCAAACACGATCTTCACTTTTACTGGGTGGATCTTCCTTTTCCCACTCCCTACCTTTGTTTTCTGGAGCTTGGGCAGTACATCTAGAGCCCTTGCTGGTGAGCATTGAGGTAAACAGTCATTGAGCACCTCAGCTTTCTCCATATCCCTCGTGACCAGGTCTCCATTTTACTTTCAGATAGGCCATACCTCTTCCCTAACCTTCTTTTTGTCACCGATGTACCTGAAGAAATTCTTATTTCCTTTTATGTCCCTAGCCAATTTTCATTATATCTGTGCTTTTGATTTCCTAACCTGATCCCTCTCTGCTCAGACCACCTCTTTTTAGTCCTTCCATGTGGCCCATGTGGTCCATTCTTGCTTCCATTGCTTCCAGACTCTCCTTTTATCCCAAGTAAGTCCAGAAGCACCTTGTTCATTCACATCAGCCTCCTGGCATTCTTTCCTGCCTTCTTCCTTCTTGGGATGTACTGCTCCTGGTCTTGGAGGAGATGGTCCTTGAATATTGACCATCTTTCTTGGACACCTCTTTCCTCCAGGGCTTTATCCCATGACACTCTGCCAAGCAGATCCCTGAAGTGGATGAAATCCAGAGTAGTGAGCTTGCTTTGCACCTTCTTTTATGCCTTGAGGATCTATAATTTCATGGCCACTGCAGCCAAGGGTGCCCTTAAGTTTTGCATTGCTCAACAGCCCGTCATTGGTGAGTACAAGTTCCAGCTTAGCACCTTTTCTTGTGGGTTCCGTTACCACTGGGAGGAGAATATTATCATCAATACACTCCAGGAACCTCTTAGATTGCTGGTGCCCTTCTGTACTGTCCTTCCAACAAATATCTAGGTGGTTGAACTCTCTCATGAGGATCAGGGCTTGTGAACATGAAGCTGCTCCTATGTGTTTATAGAGGGCCTCATCCACTCAGTCCCATTGATCAGGTGGCCTGTAGCAGACCCCCACTGTGATGTAACTTTCCATTGCCTTCCCTCTAACCCTCACCCATAAGCTTTCTGTTACCTCTTCATCTATCCACAGGTGGAGCTACATGATCTGCAGTTGGTCTTTGATGCAGAGGCCAATGGCTCCTTCTCTTCTCCCCTGTCTGACTTTCTTGAAGAGCTTTCACCCATCTATTCCTATGCTCCAGTCATGAGAGCCAACCCACCATGTTTCAGTAACGCAAATGACATAATAGATCTGCAGTCATGTAGGTAGCAAGTAAATTGCATGTCTATTCAGATGGTGGGGACTTTGCAGCATCACGTGGAGCCCAGGTGGGTATTTCCCAGGGCACACTGAGGCCCTGTCTGTAGAAAGAAGCTCTTCCTTTTCAGCCATGCAAGCTGTTATATAATCTTCTTACAGGAAAACAAGTCTATTCGTGAAGGACATTCACAGGAGAACTTGTTGCCCTTTTAGACAAAGGTAAGGCCTGGCAGGAGGCGTGATCGCTGGTATCAAGTGGGAGCTGCCTGCAGGTTCCAATTACGCTAAGCTGTGCAGTGGATCGATCTGTAGAGCACAGCATAGGCTGCACCTACTCAGATAAATGCTGATGTGGATCTCTGACTCCTCTATGTACAATGGTCTCCTGGTCAGGATCACTACCATCTGCTCTTTGGTCCACCACATACGGGTGATGACTTCTCTCACACAATTCACAGTGTAGAGGCAGTGGGTTCCCACTGAGGAGCAGTGGGAGTCAGTGAATTGATACAGTGTTCCCTGTACAATTTCAGGGAAAGTTAAAAAGAATCATTAAACCCAAGAAAACCACTTGATTTGCTTTAAGCCAATCACTTAATCTTTTTCTCTGACACCCAGATTTTCTCCTGAAGGCTGGCAACACCAGAACTAGCAAATAACACTGAGTAAGTAGAGAATATGTGGTTAAGGTATACTATTTCTTGTTCTGTTTGTGGTTTTGTGGGTTTTTTTTAATGTGACCATTACTTTCAAGGTCCATCATGAGAGGATTTGCTGATTTCCTCCCTGTGTTAAGCCCATTCTCATTCTGTTTGTTCTTCTCAGACCTGCACCTGGCATTTGCTGGCGTGAAACAGCATTCATCCCCCTTTCAGTTGTGCAACCACTCTGATAATGCAGTAACTCCCCCAAACATCAACTGGTGTTTCTGAGCAAAGAAAAACTCAAAAGCTGCTTATCGAGTGGTTTTCTTTTATTGCAGCTGTGAATCTGAGTAGTCTATGAACAGTGCACTGTGCCAGATAAGCTGGAGTGAGGTCAAAAAACACTGCCTACAGCTTAAAAAATGCTTTCAAAGCAGGCAGCAGTGATGGATTCATTGACTTTTTCCTAAGCACAATCTGCTAGCAAGTGTTCCCTCATGTAAAACACACTGAGTTTATTTTAATTTATTACATTTTATTTTATGTCACTTCATAAAGAGCACTACAATGGAGTCAAAACTAGAAGAAAGCAAACAGGTAAAGAGACATCAGCAAGGCCTTTGACACTGTTCCCCTTAGCAAACTCCTGTCAGCCCATGGCTTGGACCACAACACTCTGCGCTGGGTTAGGAACTGGCTGGAGGGTCAAGCCCAGAGAATGGTGGTGAATGGTGCCACATCCAGCTGGCAGCCAGTCACTAGTGGTGTCCCTCAAGGATCAGTGCTGGGCCCCATCCTGTTCAATATCTCTATTGATGATCTGGATGAGGGGATTGAGTCAGTCATCAGTAAATTTGCAGATGACACCAAGTTGGGAGCAGATGTTGATCAGTTAGAGGACAGAAGGGCTCTGCAGAGGGACCTCGACTGGGGCTGGACAGACGGGCAGAGTCCAACATGATGGCATTCAACAAGTCCAAGTGCTGGGTGATGCACTTTGGCCACAACAACCCCATGCAGTGCTACAGGCTGGGGTCAGAGTGCCTGGAGAGCAGCCAGGCAGAGAGGGACCTGGGGGTACTGATTGACAGCTGGCTGAACATGAGCCAGGAGTGTGCCCAGGTGGCCAAGAAGGCCAATGGCATCCTGGCCTGCATTAGGAATAGTGTGGCCAGCAGGAGCAGGGAAGTCATTGTGCTCCTGTACTCTGCACTGGTTAGGCCACACCTTGAGTGCTGTGTCCAGTTCTGGGCCCCTCAACTTAAGAAGGACATTGAGACTCTTGAACATGTCCAGAGAAGGGCAACAAGGCTGGTGAGAGGCCTCGAGCACAAACCCTATGAGGAGAGGCTGAGGGAGCTGGGATTGTTTAGCCTGGAGAAGAGGAGGCTCAGGGGAGACCTTATTGCTCTCAACAACTACCTGAAATGTGGTTGTAGCCAGGAGGGGGTTGGTCAGGCTTCCAGGCAATCAGCACCAGAACAAGAGGACACAGTCTCAAGCTGCGCCAGGGGAAGTTTAGGCTTGAGGTGAGGAAAAAGTTCTTCACAGAGAGAGTTGTTAGCCATTGGAATGGGCTGCCCAGGGAGGTGGTGGAGTCACCATCCCTGGAGGTGTTCAAGAGGGGATTGGATGTGGCACTTGGTGCCATGGTCTAGTCATGAGGTCTGTGGTGACAGGTTGGACTTGATGATCTTTGAGGTCTTTTCAACCTTATTGATTCTGTGATTCTATGATTTCTCTTCTGTAAGACCTCCTGGATCTATGGGCTTTTTGCTGTTGTTCAAGTGAGACTTTCTTTAAAAGATCTTATTTTATTCCTGTTAAATGCATCGGTTTCAGGTTTTTCTAGTTTCTAAAAAACAAAACAAAACAAAACCAAAGACATAATCTAAGAGTAAAAATGTTACCTATTACTATCTGAAACTTTTATTTAAAAAAAAAAAATCATTAGTACAGCATTTCTTATTGAAGATAATTCTGCAGTGATATCTCTGGCTAAAGGTTCTAGTTTATTAACTAATCAAAACCCCTTACATTTCTTTTTACTCTCTCTGCAATGAGGGGCTTCAGGGATCATTTGTCTATAGAGAAAGAACTTCTGTGAGGATGTGAGTAACTTGAACACTTCCTGAATATATTACCTGGGGTTTTAAAAACATCTGACAGAAATGTGTGTTGGACAAGAAATCTGTCTCAGGCTAGTGACATGAATAATAAACAATTTAAAGGCAGAGAAGGCTGCTTTTGTTCTAATTTTTCTGCTGGATTTGAATATTTTTGCATTTAAAATTTAATCAATAATCACAGTAGGACTTTCAAATCATGTTAGAATAAGTGTGGTGTTTCTTTGTACAGGATCAGACTTGAAGTGGGATGAAGTCTACAAATCCGACATCAGTATTGAGCACTACAGTATGGTTTAAGTTTTATGTTTTCATCAGATTTTGCCTAAATTTAGGTGCCTTCATGATCTAGGAACTAGTCTTATAAATTAAAATCTGTAGCTGATACGTTTGAGTTGAATATTTTTCCCTTGTTATGCTTAGTGTTTGCATTACATTTCTCTATAACTCCAGTCTCCCTCTGCTGGATTAAACATCAACTTTATTCCAAAAGCTGTTTAAATCTTTTGTATTTAACGTCATATTTGACAGCTATTGAAATCCTTAGATCCTAACCTGTACTCCTCATTCAGAATAATGCATACTCTGGAGAAATGAAAGAGCATTCTGGACAGACCAAAGTTTCCCTTTCAGACTTCTTGAATTTTCCAGATTGTTGTCTGCGTTCAGCTCTTTGTGACTGAATTAAACTGGCCTGACTATCAGTTGGTGGGCAGGTTTAGGCAATGGGATTGTGGGACACATCTAGAGTTAATCACAAATGTGTCCTGTCATAGACTCCTGGCTGTCATGTTGTCAAGAACAATCCTACAGGTATCTGTGTAATAGGAACAGTACTTCCGATGTTGTGATGGTTATTAAATGAATGTCCGAGTTGCAGCCAAATACAGGTAATCATCAGAGATATTTTTATGTAATAGCAAAATAAATATTAAGGGAAATGTTAAGCATAAACATGGAATAAAAAGTCCTAGGGCTTTAATTCACCAAGACATTTAAACAATACATTAGTGCAGTCCCTATCAGGACAGCACTTAGGTTCCATTACCACCACACTCCAGAAATTTATTTGCTTTAAGTATCCTCCCTCCAGCAGTGTTTCATGCTGGAGGAAGTGTTGTAGCCCATAATATGTATAACTCTGACCAGCTCTGCATGTGTTGGGGTCATGGTCATATTAATATATACAGTCTTGTTATTGTGGGCATGCATCATCAGGTGATAAAGTTTAATTGGGCTCCTGCAGCTATTTTTCAACTACTTTTCCCAAGAAAATATGCATATTAAAAGCTGCATTGTCACACTGTCAGTGGCACTACATGTTTCTGGAAATTACTTTGCAGAAACAAAAGGCCACACATTCACTATGCTAACTAACACATTGCCAGTTGTACATGAGATTTGGTTTAGAGCCACAGGGAGAAACCAGAAAATTGTAATAAACAGTTGCAGAGTTTGGTGCCCCTTAAATATATAAAATGATGGAATTTACCTATAAACATCCCTTAGCATGTTAATACATGGTTCACAGTTGGCTGCACTTTGCTGTCAAGCCCAGTGTGGACAATGTTAATGCAGGCAGCATTGCTTGATATAGACCAGATAGAAACTATTCATATATCTCAGGCTTAAACTTAAACATGGGTGTAGCAAAAGTCTACATTAGAGAACTTGGGAGCACTGCTTACTTTTAGGTGCCTGACACAGCACAAATGGAAGCCACAGAATTTGTGTCAGGTGCCGTGGGGGACTAGTGCACCAAGACCCCAGTTTGTGCTGTGATAAGCAGCCAAAGGTGAAGATGTGGCTCAAGAGCAGATGTAACTAAAGAGCCTATGGATTGCAGGCAAAGAGTATGTCCAAACTTCCAGGCAGCAGACATGCATGGCTTGATGACCAAGTGCTAACTGAACACTTATGATCCTTTTCCTTGGAGCAGTGCTAAGTGGAGAAGTAATTTATTATCTCCATCCTTTCCTGTCATCCCTCTCTGCAACTGCCAAATTATAGTAAGAAATGAATGCTTTCTAAGATATGCATTAAAAAAAAAAAAAACAAATCAAGCAAACACCACAAAAAATCACAACAAACAAAAAACAACCCCACCAGAATTTCTTGGTTCCTTTGTATCAGCAGATGACGCTGGATCCATGATTCCAGTTCTCCTAGAGTAAGCTGCCATGTATTGTATTTATAGATCCAAAAACAAGTTTTGTGTCATAGTAACATCAGAGGTTCAGCTAGTGACTGTCTTGATGAAGTGATTTGAAAATGTTACCATTCAAGCCAAACATCTACTTTGTAGCACAGTTTCATGTGAACCCCTCTACTTGGATTAAGCAAAATTATTCAACAAAGTCTTCACTTTATTGACCCTTCGTTGACTTCTTTACGCGTGTAGGCAAACCTTAGAAGTAACTTTGTGAACAGACATATTTTCATATCTGCCCTCTTTCAACTGGCATGTATGAGGACTCAGTTTGACCATTTATTGAGTGTTTGTACCACAGCAGCAGAACAAAAAAAAAAAAAAAAAACAAAAAAAAAAAAAAAGAAACAAACAAAACAAAACACAACAAAAACACACACACAAAAAAATAAGCCTTCAAGCCAGGGAAAATGTGTGTGCTCCTAAACTCCTGTATACACCCATGTATTTTCTGTATCCCTCTACAGAGGATGTGATTGAGACAAAATATATTCACTGCTTTGGATGAACTACTGCATATGAATCCCCTGGGGCTACTGGCAACTGCAGCCTCGCCATGAGTCTGTGTGAAACTAGGAAGCTAGGTCAGAGCAAAACACAATCAGATTTGTGCAATTACTTTTAGTTATTTCCTGAGAAGAAACACGCATTACAGTTGAAGACCGGAGACTGAAAATTTAATTCTTTGCTTAACTGGTGTAACAGCAGAATGCTCAAGTGCTACCCAGTGCTACTTCAGGCATTAAAACATCTTGACCTTTCATCTGGAACAATTAAATGGAGTTGTGGTTAAGTGGCACATCTGCTTTTCAAGCTGGGACTTTGTTGCATGAAGACTGCCTTTCCCAGTTCAGAAGACATTTGCTTATCCAACCAAATTATAACTCCAGTTTCCTTTTTACAAACATCTGTTTGGAGACAGGAAAAATCTCCCTGGATGTGAGGCTTCAGAAAGTAGCTCCATAAATTTTCATGAAGTCTTGAACTTGTTATCATTAGCCACATTCCTCTCTGAAGTTCTGCAAGCCTGACAACATTATTTCTTCAGTCTAATGCTGCTTGGTTCTGGGAAATTCTTATATGACTGTTTCATAACTTAAACAAATGTTACAAATAAGCAAAATTCCCACATATGTGTGTGGTGGGTTGAAATTTCACCCCCAGCATTAACTTTGCCAGACCAACTCAGTTAGAAGGAAATGAAGCTGTATTTATAAGCAAAAACTACACTTTACAATAGAATGCAATGAATATGTAAACAATATACAGTATTTACAACATTATCATAGAATCATAGAATCAATAAGGTTGGAAAAGACCTCAAAGATCATCGAGTCCAACCCATCACAATTAAAATTAGCAAACAACACAGAAACTCCCCTGGTCAGAGACCAGGGAAGATGTTTGACTGCCCCCTCCCCCCCGTCCCACAAGAGAGAAAGGAGTAGAGAGAAAGCAATGGGTTAGTCTTAAGAAAACCACATGGCCAAGCCAAGGTCAGCTGACAGGCAGGTTAATCTCTCCTGAGCCAAGCAAGCAGAGAGAGACATCAGAAAAGAGAAAGAATTGTTTTGGTACAGCCCATTTTATGGCAGATATTCCTCCAATGAATTTGTTTAGAATAATCTTTAATTTTCCTTTTTACAACCAATAGTGATTTATTTGTATTTTTGTACTTTTCTGCTCAAAATCTGTAACTAAATTTTAAAGGCATAGCTTAAAACCACCACAATATGCTATCACAGTATCACAGTATCACAGTATAACTAAGGTTGGAAGAGACCCCAGGGATCATCAAGTCCAACCTGTCTCCACAGACCTCACGACTAGACCATGGCACCAAGTGCCACGTCCAATCTCCCCTTGAACACCTCCAGGGACGGTGACTCCACCACCTCCCTGGGCAGCACATTCCAATGACGAACGACTCGCTCAGTGAAGAACTTTCTCCTCACCTCGAGTCTAAACCTCCCCTGGCACAGCTTGAGACTGTGTCCTCTTGTTCTGGTGCTGGTTGCCTGGGAGAAGAGACCAACCCCTTCCTGTCTACAACCACCTTTCAGGTAGTTGTAGAGGGCAATGAGGTCACCCGTGATCCTTCTCTTCTCCAGGCTAAACAATCCCAGCTCCCTCAGCCTCTCCTCACAGGGCTGTGCTCAAGGCCTCTCCCCAGCCTTGTTGCCCTTCTCTGGACACGTTCAAGTGTCGCAATGTCCTTCTTAAACTGAGGGGCCCAGAACTGGACACAGGACTCAAGGTGTGGCCTAATCAATGCAGAGTCCAGGGACACAATGACCTCCCTGCTCCTGCTGGCCACACTATTCCTAATACAGGCCAGGATGCCATTGGCCTTCTTGGCCACCTGGGCACACTGCTGGCTCATGTTTAGGCGGGTGTCAATCAGCACCCCCAGGTCCCTCTCTGTTTGGCAGCTCTCCAGCCACTCTGACCCCAGCCTGTAGCTCTGCAGGGGGTTGCCGTGGCCAAAGTGCAGCACCCGGCACTTGGACTTGTTAAATGCCATGCCATTAGACTCTGCCCATCTGTCCAGTCGGTCGAGGTCCCTCTGCAGAGCCTTTCAACCCTCTAACTGACCAACACCTGCTCCCAACTTGGTGTCATCTGCAAACTTGCTGATGACTGACTCACCCCCCTCATCCATATCATCAGTGAAGATGTTGAAGAGGATGGGGCCCAGCACTGATCCCTGGGGGACGCCACTGGTGACTGGCCGCCAGCTGGATGTGGCACCATTCACCACCACTCTCTGGGCTCGGCCCTCCAGCCAGTTCCTAACCCAGCACAGAGTGTTGCGGTCCAAACCACGAGCTGACAGCTTAGCCAGCAGTTTACTATGGGGGATGGTGTCAAAGGCCTTGCTGAAGTCCAGGTAGACTACATCCACAGGTCTCCCCACGTCCACCAGACGGGTCACCTGATCATAGAAGGAGATCAGGATTCAGTATAGACATGAGTCACAATTCTTATTAGGTAGCAGAAAGAACATTATTAGTGAAGCACCTGAGCAGTAAGAAACTCCTACTACTAAAGGCTTACAAGAATGTCTCTCTTGGAGGTGGCTGTCTTTATGCATGGCTGTAAAAAGACCTTACTTAGTTAAACACAGTGCTGTGAGGGAACACAAGGCTGTAAAAATTGTTAGTAAATTTTCTTGTGAATATATAAAAAAATATTACCAGCAACGTTTTATTAGGAACATTCATTAACAGCATAAAATGTGATACTCTTCAGCAGTAAAGAAGTCTATGTGTTTCACTTGCTGTGAGTTCTGATACAGGAAGCCAGCTTTAATTTACAGTGGTGGCTCCTTAATGGTAGACACTTTTAAGATATTTTATGTCTTTATTCTGAAAAGGGTGTTCACATTTTCAATCACAAAGATGTTTTGAGTAGCTGGAAATTCCCCCAGCTTCAATTGAAACAGATTGAAATCTGCATCTCTTCTCAGCCCTATAACAAAGGAGCATTTTAACAGCTGGACAAGTGCTAGGACGAAGTTACCTGCCTGAGGAGGTGGTGGGGTTGCCGTCACTGGGGGTGTTCAGGGCGAGGCTTGACAGGATGCTTGGTTGCATGGTTTAGTTGATTGGGTGGTGTTGGATGATAGGTTGGACATGATGATCTCGAAGGTCTCTTCCAACCTGGTTTATTCTATTCTATTCTATTCTACCTGTTAGCAATAGCTGGTGTCCAGGTGCCTCTTGCCAAGCTGGCCTGTTGTGATGTTAATGGAACTGACATGGATGGGAATGTTAAAGTGGGAAATTTGCCTTTTCCCTTTGCAAATATTCTTTTAGAATTTTTTATCTTTTTGATAAAAATCTAGTTTAGGGGACATAGTTCATCCTTTGATTTGGGCACTCTTCTGGGGACTATTCCATTCACATCAATGGAATTGCACTGGTATATAACTAGAAGGAGAGGAGTTGATCAAGGATTCATAAAGTCTGTTGATGTTGTCAAGCATTTTTCTTCCTATAGGCCAATAAATCAGTTAACCAGCTTCCTTCTGGCAGCAGGCATAAAAACAAATAGCAGTGTTCACATTTTCTGAGGAATCAATGATCCATGCTTCAATGTTAAATGGGAGACTGAGGACTATGCTATTCCCTGTCACAACTTTAAAAGGGAAGAAGCTCCCATGCTTTAAGGGATTACTTCTGGGCTTAAAAAGTCTGTTATATTTTCCCCAAAATACAATAGCAACAAACCTGAAGTGTCGAAAGTTGTGTTTATACCACCTATGGGTACATTTCTTTTGTTCTTGTGTAACTCATGTATAGTGGAAAGATGATTAGAAAAACGTTTTTTGAATAGGCAATTTGCTTTAGTCAGGTCTGGTAAATGGTCTTCTCACATCAGGGTATTACAGATGTGAGACACCTATCAGGAACTAGTATGATTGAGTATCACATAGTTAAAGTATCTATTAAATGACAGACATATTGGGCAGGACTTCCTCTGTACATCAGCAGCAACTGGTTGCTTTGCCAGATGTAAGGTCTCCCTTTGTGTATTTAAACCTGCATATGATGGTACCAGCAGTCTTAGATGCAGCTGAATTGCCTTGGTGAATGTTTACCTTTATTCCTTGATGACTGGGGCAGCTAAAGTGACTAGACTCCTAGTGCAGGCACCTTTTCAAATTCCTGGAGTTAAGCAAATCAGATCCTGATTCTACTATGCTTACCAGTTAAATGGGTTCCAAACTGTAGCTTTTAAGCATCTTTACCCACAACCAAATGTTGAACAGAAGGCCTAAAATATCCTCTGCATAAATAGCCTTGTTTCTAAACTGTGTGCCTAATCCTGCTTCCCTAAAAATGTACTTTTCCCACTCTCCTTAACAACATGTTTCGTAGAGGACAGTTCTCTTGTCCAGAGATTGTAAAGGAAGCACATAAGGTTCTAGTTCTCTGTATACTTTGTGTCATACTTTCTGTTCCTGTAGCTCCAGTCTTGTTCCCTGGGATGCTGAAGTACACTACTGCACATGTCAATCATCTGCAAGACAGAAGGACAGGATCTTGCTGTCAGTCTTTGCCCAACGAGAAGAGTGTATGTCAAAACAGGTAGGAAGTGAGGGAGCTATAGGAATAAAAAATGACCGGGTAGGTGTTTTGTGATTTCACCTAAAGTGTATGAATGACAAAAAATGTGACAACATGGTTTCTGCGTTATTAGAAATGTCTTAACCTTTTAACAACTTTCATTCTTTACTCTTTTAACTGTCTTGAAAAAAAAGTCTCTTGGGAAGTCACTATTGAACATTAAATCGCAGTTAAAATCTTTTATGTGTGCCCCCAGCACAAAATTAAGAAAATGAAGAAATTATTCTTTTATAATTTTGGATATGTGTCTTTCCTTACATTGCTTATGTCTGATCTAAAACTCTTCTGCTGAATTTGTTGGGAGTTCACAAACTCTGTCCTGTTTACGTCTTTCCAAATGGCAGAAAGTTCAGCAAAATATTAATAATCCAAATTATGTGAGTTTTCTTTTTCAACAAGAATGATGTAAGACATAAGGAATACTAATGAAATTAAAGAACAGAAGGCTGCAAAATTAACAGCAAATATCTTACAAAGCAATGTCCTCATAACAACAATGGCTGAATTTGAAGGATTGGGTAATTATGCTTGTCAATATAATAAGTTTTGTTTTGCATACTGAGAAAAATTCCTCCTGTCACTGTAAGTGACACTTGTAATACAGGATGAACACACTTGATATTTGCATGCTTGAAAGATAGCTATTTTTCAGTTAACATATGTTGTTCATCAGTGTGGTGGTTTGAAAGGAAAGGCCACAATCAGTGTCATTAATGCATTAGCATACTTTTGTACTGTAAAGACTACTTCTAATTCTGCCCAATATGAGAGGAGTATCTTATTTCTGTTTGCTGTAATGAAGATGTTTCTTCTATAGAACATCCAAGAGACAGAGACCTGCATAAAAGAGATATGTGAATTATTTAAAGATAATATAAGAGATTAGGGAATTTTAATGTCAAAGAAACATTCTTGATGCTTTGTCTGCATTCATCAGACTTGTTTTTGCATGCATTGAATATGGAAGCTGTCAAAAGTCTGACAGATTTTTTTGAGCTAAGTGTTTTATTTTTTGACACAACAGTTTGGTTTCTGAGCCCTGCATCCTTGCTTCACTGAGCAAAGGATGCTGTTGTGTTTGGCTTAGTTCATTTTGAAATCTCCAGTGGTCATAACCCATAAACCAGAGTGACACAGGGCCATCAATCAACATGCAATGAGTCTTGTCTAAGCTTTGAATTCTTGAGGCTATCTTTGCACGTGATATTCAGAATGCAACTTGTGGAATATCAATCATTTTCATAATGTGGTAGCGGAGCTCTGAGACTGGAGTTCCTGCCCACATCTCCACATTCTGAACATTTAACTGCTGACCTACCTGACAGCACTTTTTCTTCAGGTGTGGTGTTTTCACATGTAAGAATGCCTTTATTTTCGAGTTGTGCTTTAGTAATCCGGCATTCAGCCAAGGAGCCATGACCATTTCTGGGTTTTGGTGGCTGAATGACCATACTCTAAAGGTGATTGTCTTCAAGCTCAGCATTAATTTTATTCTTTCTACCACTGTAATAATAGCTAATACTTACAAGGTGAGTACCAGCTTTTATGCTAAATTTGAAATTTGACAAATTAAAATATTTGTATCCTCCACTTGCTATTTAGATACAACAATGTTTATTTCCATGTTTTATGTAAGACTATTTTGCACCCTTCCTATATAGCTACAGAGATTTTCCAAGTTCATTGAAGGAAAACAGACTCTCTTAGCTCAAATAAACCATTAACCCCAACCCCCTCCCCCCCCAACTTACACAGTGCAGGTAGTACTGTTCTACTCCAAATGCTAGACCTAGAGTGTGTCAAAGTGCTGCACTGTGATTTTATCACACCACTGTTACTTTCACTGAGCACTCAGTTTAGGGATTTCTTCAAATACATATTTTACAAGATTCCAAAAATCCATTCAGAAACACCAAAAGCTGTAAAAACTGCTGAGCTTCATATTTTATGATGAAATATAATCGAAATAGGATTCAGTAGAGAAATTAATTACGTGGCTTACTTGAAACACTCTGAAATCTCATTACGTTTTTATTTCACTGATTCTGGAAACTTCAGCATATGGTCGAAGTCAAGCATTTGTGTAAGTGCTTTGCTGTTTTGGGAACAAAAGTCTTAGGATAAAATTATTTCTTTCTCTTAAGAAGCTATTGGTTTTTTTCCTTACATGCACAGCCCAACTATGAGTTCTAATTAATCTTTTGTTGTAAGTAGTAGCCTGCTGAACGTGACCAATAATCACGTCTGTTAAAAAATATTCTTATTTTTAAACCACAAAAACATAGCTCTACATAACTGCAGCTGCTCCTTTAGACTGCTTGTCATCACTTCAATGATTTTTCCTACTGTGTGCTATGCTGGTCTGGCTCTGCTGTAAACTTTGTTACAGACTTGAAAATTCTGAGACTAATTTACAGGGATTTCAGTGAATCACTAAAGGTGGCAAGGCTTTTGAAGGTGGCATCTTCTGCTGATTCCAGTGAGTTTTGTGGCTGGTGGTGAAGCTGTGGAGGGGCTGTAAACCACTCACGTATTCCTAGGTGTAGGGATGGACTAATCTAGGGCCATCATACTATAAAAGTTATGTGGATTTAGTTGCCTAAGTATAGGAGTCTAATCACTTTGGACACCCCACTCTGGCCTCCAGTTGCCTCCTCAGAAGGGCAGAAATCTCCTGTGGGTCATATCTGTCAGCCATCAGGAGACATCTCAGGAATATGCTAAATTAGCATACAACTCCCATGAAGGATTCTCTGTGTGTAACTCAAACATCCCCTAGTGTGCAAACACAGTGGATACATCCCAAGGCAAGTAGGCAATACCTCTGACAACTATGTGTGGTAGTTATAGATATAAAATGTCTTTAAAGCCTTCCATCATCTTTCAGAGCTGCAGGGAACCAAACTCAAAACTTATCACCCAAAGCTGCTGTCCCAGAACAGCATATACAGGAGCTGATAATTGGTTTAATTTTTCATTTACCAGCCATGGGCAAATGTAATGCAGAAATTAAGTTTAGGAAACACTCATACAAGGAGCCCTCCATACTCATCAGAGGCATGAACACTTTGAGATACAACCAGTACAGAAGTGGGGCAGAAATTGAGATTTTTTTTCTATGCTAACACTCCCTCAAAATTCAAAGCGAATGATCTCATCTGCTTAAATGATTGGTATTGGTAGGGCTTCCACCAGCATTTTTATAGCGACAAATAGTTTAATTGGTCACTATACAGCATGGTTGAGTACTATATATTACTTGTTTCCTTTTTCAGCACATAAAGGCAGCCTTATGGAGATTGCCAATGTATCTCTAGCATTTGCTATATGACAGCAAACAGATAGGGCTGTCCTTGGAAGAAGCATTCTTGCTACATCAAACCAAAGGGCTGTAGCTCTCACTTGACACCATCTCAGTGACCTGGGCACTCATTAGCTCCTTTTTCCTGTCCCTAGTGTCTCTGAGAAGCAAACTCTGATGTGGGCTGCTGAAAGGACAGGATTCTGCAATACATCACAGTGGATATGCAATGTTAAATCTGTAAGCAGGTACTAACCAGGAGTTGTGTTCAAAATGCTTTAGGACATCAGTGACGGAACCAATCATCTTTAAAGACATAATAAACACATTTGATTCCCACTTGTGAGAGACTCCCAGTAATAATCCTGTCTATTTGTGTCAGGTATAAAAATACATTGCTGTCTACAACTGCCTGAAGGGAGGTTGTAGACAGGTGGGGGCTGGTTTCTTCTCCCAGGCAACCTGTGACAGAACAAGAGGACACAGTCTCAAGCTGCACCGGGGAGGTTTAGGTTGGATGTTAGGAAGAAGTTCTTCACAGAAAGAGTGATTTGCCATTGGAATGTGCTGCCCAGGGAGGTGGTAGAGTCACCATCACTGGAAGTGTTTAAGAAGAGATTGGATGAGGCACTTGGTGCCATGGTTTAGTTGATTAGATGGTGTTGGGTGATAGGTTGGACACGATGATCTAGAAGGTCTTTCACAACCTGGTTAATTCTGTTATATTCTATTCTATTCTATTCTATTCTATTTGATTTGATTAAATTTAGAAGGGAGAGTATAACTGTACACTATAATTTTCCTCATGTTAAAAAGTCAGTTGCAGTTGTGTTGCAAATTGAAATAACTAATCCCACAAACAAATTAAAATCACTACTGCTAAGTGGCACTGTCAGACAGATTTATTGGGATCAAAATATAGGCATATACACGATTGCGTACATGTATATGTGTATGTTGTGTATGACTGAAGGATGCCTCAGGACTGTTCAGGTGTTTCAGTTCAGATCAAGATAAAGTACAGTATCATGTACATCACATGTAAAATACAAAATAAAATGAAATTAATTTTTAATTATATGTATATATAATTATATAAAATTATCAATTATAAAATAATTTTATCCTCTAGGCTCAATTTATTTCTTGCTGATTTCTCAGATGGACTGTTTTCTATTCTTAGGAAAATGGCACCATGCTTCAGCAGCTAAAGGATTTGAACCTGTGCAGTTTGCTTGGGGAAAAAGCAGCCAAAAATTCCTCTGAGTAGTGTTCAGTGAGTACTTAGTGATCTTCCAATTAGTAGGCCACTGTTCCCACTGTATGTTCACTTACTCTCATGGTAAAACCCAATTTCATATTACCTCCCTTGTCAGTTGGTCACTTATCCAGCTCTCATTTTGTCACTTGACAGTGGTAGCAAACCACAGGAGCAATCACAGCACCAAGGCTGAAATTTATTTTCTGATATAGAAGACTGCCTAGTCTCCAAAGCTTGTCTGTCTCTATCAGCTTTCACACTAGATTCTTCTCATGCTTGCACTCCTGCTCCACTCTTAGAAGATCAGTAAAGACACCTTCATAGCCATAAAGCTGCTTTTCTTGTCTTATTCACCAAAATCATTTTTTTTGTGTTTACAGATGTACTGCTTGCTTCCTTAACAAGCTCTTAAATCACTGATGTAAAATACTGGGAGAATTGTGATTATGAAATGAAACTTTCCAATCCCAGGAATGGCATTGCTGTACCAGGACCCATTGGATCTGGTACAAAATAGCAAGTGCTGTCGGATCACAGTATCACAGTATCACAGAGTATCACAGTATCACCAAGGCTGGAAGAGACTTCAAAGATCATGGAGTCCAACCTCTCACCACAGACCTCATGACTAGACCATGGTACCAAGTGCCACGTCCAATCCCCTCTTGAACACCTCCGGGGATGGTGACTCCAACACCTCCCTGGGCAGCACATTCCAATGATGAATGACTCCCTCCGTGAAGAACTTTCTCTTCACCTCGAGCCTAAACCTCCCCTGGTGCAGCTTAAGACTTTGTCCCCTTGTTCTGGTGCTGGTTGCTAGAGAGAAGAGACCAACCCCTTCCTGGCTACAACCACCCTTCAGGTAGTTGTAGAGGGCAATGAGGTCACCCCTGAGCCTTCTCTTCTCCAGGCTAAACAACCCCAGCTCCCTCAGCCTCTCCTTATAGGGCTTGTGCTCAAGGCCTCTCCCCAGCCTTGTTGCCCTTCTCTGGACACATTCAAGTGTTTCAATGTCCTTCCTAAACTGAGGGGCCCAGAACTGGACACAGGACTCAAGGTGTGGCCAAACCAATGCAGAGTCCAGGGGCACAATGACCTCCCTGCTCCTGCTGGCCACACTATTCCTAATACAGGCCAGGATGCCATTGGCCTTCTTGGCCAGGATGGCTCCTGTTATGTGATTGTAAATATGTGTTTGCGTGCCTGCTCACAGACAGGACAGATATTAGATGCTCCTTATGTCTCTCACTTTGTCCAGTTTCCCATGACAGCTGTAGCTTACTCATCAGGTCCTGAATCAACCAACCTCATTTTAGAAGTTTTTCTTTCCTTTCAAAGCAATAATTTCCCTTTGAAGCACAAAGCTTCTCCTAACAGCATGCTCTGATGCTTGCTCTCTGTTGAACTAGGGGTTTTGAGAGACCACCAGCATTTAAGAAAATCCCATCCTGATGGGGTTTAGGCAAGTGTGCTGGCAAAAATGTGATACCAGGGATTTAAGCGAAGTTTAGTACTCTGAAGGAGCTGACTGGCTTTTCTGAGACTCCCCAGCTACTTGCAGAGAATATCACAGTGCACATGGGTGCTCCAAACCTTTAGGTAGCTGTAGCAGTAAGCTGCAAGACAAAATCATCACAGTTGGATACTAATGATGTGTATCATATTGTCTAGAGAACAGTATGAAAGACCTAGCGATAAATTTGTGGTGGTGCCGAGCGCACTCACAACTGATGCAGAAGCAGATTAAAAATGTGCTTTGAATATACATGGCATGATAAAAGGAAGTTCTGGAAAACAAGAATATAGCACTATAGCTCTTTGATGAAGTTATTGCTCATGAATTCACATAATACTTTGGGAACATAGTTTTGTACTTTTGATATCACTAATACATGTAGCAGCAAAGTCAACAGTTTAATTACAAGTTGCTCTAAAAAGATGTTTCTTTAAAAGAACCACCCTCAACATAATAATTTCTCTAGAGATCATTTTATTTTTCCTTCTGAGAATAATTCCCTCTTCATCTTCTTTGTACTTTGCATGAAGTGATAAGGCAAATGTCTTTTATATCTGTGAGAGACTCCACAGGTAGATCAAGACTGCTAAACACAGCGTAAATTCTAGCTTTAGACACTCTCTGTATCTCAGTTTGTCAAGTGTGAAGCTAAAGTTGGTGGAAAGGTTGTAAAATTAGCAGCATTATTGCTTGTGATGCTTAGACACACATATAAAGATTTTTAGCACATTAGACAGTCCAGGAAGATTTTGAGGTTATAAGCATCAGTTTGAGGTTATAAGCATCAGTTCTATAAAGCCTATAAATAACTTAAAAAGATAATATATGAATTTCTGAACTGCTGAATATTAAATTGCTAATGGCTTTAAATGATCCATATTCTAATTCAGGAAGTGGAGTGCTTTTACAATATATCTTTTCTTCATATAAGACTAAATTTTTGCTTCGTTCTTTTTTTCCCCTGTGCATGGTTCTGAGTCTAGAATGTGTCTGTGTGATTCCTTGACAAATAAGAGACAGATACTTTTATAAGCATGTTCTTTTTAACCCCCCATCTCATGGCTTGCACTACAGGACTTCCAGAAAATGCAATTAGGGTTTCTGCCACCATCAGGGAAGCCATTTAGATGCTTAAAGATGAACATTTGCTTAAGTGCTTTGCTGATTGAGCTTTTATTGCACTGAAGAGTATCAATTAAAAAAAAAAAAAATCCCTTGTCTCCTTTTTGATTACATTTAATAATAATAATAAAAAAAAATCTAAAGAAACTGTGCACTGTACGGAGCAGCTTGACCTTTAGAAAACATTTTGTATGGCATTTTAATGAAATGCAAAGGGTACTTCTAAAACCTGCGGCATTCATCACGGTTGCCTCATCTATCAAAACACCGAAGTTAGTTACGAAGCGGAACAAAGAGCAGCTAAGCAGGTTGTGGGGAGAGGCTCGGTGCCGCAGCCGGCCCCAGCAGATGGCAGTGTTCTGAGTAATTTGAGCCAGGGCCAGGGCGGGGAGCCAGGCCCGCAGGCAGTGCCCGCCGCCGCCCGCCGGGGTGCCCGCGGGCCGCTCTCGCCGCGGCCCGTCGATCTGCGGCACGGTCGGTAATCGGCACCAGGGGGCCTCACCCCGGCGGGAGAACACCTTTGTATTCTCCTAAGTTAGAAATTAGTGTTGACTTTTCGAGAGGGGTTTAGACAAGTGTCGTAGTTTGGGCTGGGTGCCCTCTGCTACAGGGGTGTTTGTGTGTCCAGAAGTCCATCCCAGTGGGTGGACGCAGGAAATTCTGTATTTCTGCCATAATCCCTTGCACCACTATAAATTTTGCGGTGGGGTCTGGCACTGTCTCTTTCCTTCCCTCTCTGAGACTTGGTAACTGGGGGAGAGATCTCCCGGCCATGGGCCTGATTGGGCCCAAGGCCACAGGGGGATGGGCAGTCTCAGGCCTGGCCAGCTGAGACCAGCCTAGCAGTAGGGGGGGGGGGGGAAGGAGGAGCCCTGGGGGTTTTGGATGCACGCTCAGGTGGGGTTTGGGGTCTTTTCTGGGTTTACCTTGGTTCCTTTCTTGTCACCATGTTTCCTTTTGTGCACACTCACTGTTCTCTATTTAAACTCTCCATTACTTTTGCAATCAGTTTGTCTGAGTCGTTATTTCTGCACGTGGTGGGGAGGGGTCTGCCCCAACCCATTACAACAAGCTCGAGAAGGGAGCCTCTATGAACCTCATAAGGTTCAAAGCCCAGTGCAAGGTCCTGCACCTGGGTCGGGGCAATCCTCTGTGTTAATACAGAATCAAAAGCAGCGTGGCCAGCGGGTCGGAGAAGGCGATTCCTCCCCTCTACCCTGCTCCGATGAGACCCCCACCTGGCATACTGCATCCAGCTCTGGAGTCCTTAGGAAAAGACAGATACGAAGCTGTTGGAGAACGTACACAAAAGGGCTGCAAAAATGCTCAGAGAGCTGGAACACTTCTACAAAGATGGGCTGAGAGAATTGGGGGTGTTCAGCCTGGAGAAGAGAGGGCTCTGGGGAGATCTTATTGTGGCTTTTAAGTGCAAAAAGGGGGCCTACAGGAAAGGTGGGGTCAGTCTTTTATCAGGGCCTGTTGTGACAGAAGAAGGGGCAATAGCTTTAAACTAAAGGAGGGTAGATTTAGGCTACATATAAGGAAGAAACTTTTTACAGTCAGGGTGGTGAAACACTGGCCCTGCTTGCCCAGATTGGTGATAGATACCCCATCCCTAGAAACACTCAAGGTCAGGTTGGACAGGGCTCTGAGCAACTTGATACAGATTAAACACTAAACACGTTAGTCACACAGGTTCATGATCTCTGGAAGGTTACTTACTGTTATTATTAGAATTAGAATAAACCAGGTTGGAAGAGACCTTCGAGATCATCGTGTCCAACCTATCATCCAACACCACCCAATCAACTAAACCATGCAACCAAGCATCCTGTCAAGCCTCGCCCTGAACACCCCCAGCGACGGCGACCCCACCACCTCCTCGGGCAGCCCATTCCAGTGGGCAATCACTCTCTCTGTGTAAAACTTCCTCCTAACCTCCAGCCTAAACCTCCCCTGACGCAGCCTGAGACTGTGCCCTCTTGTTGTGGTACTGGTTGCCTGGGAGAAGAGACCAAACTCTGTGTCACTACAACCCCCCTTCAGGTAGTTGTAGAGAGCAATAAGGTCACCCCTGAGTCTCCTCCTCTCCAGACTAAACAACCCCATCTCCCTCAATCTCTCCTCATAGGGCTTGTGCTCCAAACCCCTCACCAACCTTGTTGCCCTTTTCTGGACAACTTGATACAGTTGAAGAGGTCCCTGCTCACTGCTGGAGGGTGGGACTGTATGACCTTTAAAAGTTCCTTCCAACCTTCTATAATTTTTCAACTTTCTGTGATTTTCACTGTATTTTGTTAATCAAGAGTTGTTGATAGCAAGTAAAAATAATGGGTACCCCACTGCTATAATTGTAATTTTCTCTCTACTTCTTCTGCCTGTTGCTTCATAATAACTTCCTCCCCCTTCACTTTCTAATAGATCTTCTCCTCCTCATTATGGTTTTCAGCAAATTTATTGTTCATTTACGAAGTCACAGAAAAATCTGCTGCTTGTGTTGGTGATGAGAAATATCCTTTCTTGATACCTTGTGAGGTGCTTTGGAGAGACTGTCTCTACTGCAGGGTGAACTCACCCCACACATGTATGTGTCTGTGTATTTGCTTCCACAGAGGGAAGTGAGGATCTCAATGCTTAATCCTCAAAAGAACTCAGAGACTGTTAAAAATCACTTTCAGGTACCCTATTGCCCAGTACAATCCTCTGTCCCAATTTAAAAGCTCAGGCTTCCTTGAATGGGAGGAGTTTGGTGTCAAACTGGTGTTCACATTTGGGGTCACAAAGCTTTTCAGCTTTTATTTCTTATTTGTGTTTGTGAATTCTTTTCTGAAGTTTGGTGCTTAAATCACACCACTCTTTCCTAGTGAAAAAAAGGGGATTTGTTACATTTTTTGTTTTTCTTTAATCTGGGAACATTTTTAAGCTGCTGGCTTTGGACATTAATCTGGCATTACTGTGATTTCTGGGAAGGAAAATGTGGGTGCCCTGCCTATATCTGAGCTGGGGAATAGATCTGATATGAATCACTGAAAGGAGTACATGGCTTTCTTTCTAGGACTCTGGGATCTGGGGGGGGGGGGAAATCCCAGAGCCTTGTCATTTATCCCCATCTTGTAATTTATGCTTCTTATCAGGCAGAGGGGAAATCTGAAAATAGATCCTTTCCCTCTTGTGCCACTGGCTATAGCAAACCACAAAATTTCTGGATCCTTGTGCTGGAAGAACCTGCAACTCTTCTGCAAATTGCTGCAATCATCTGGGATGAGCCCTTTTTATAGGGTAGAATCATTAGTTTGAGAACAGCATGAGGAATTCCTGGTTTTGGTCCTTTTGTTTGGACCTAGTCCTGAGATCCTGACATGAGAAACAAGTGCTGTTTAAAAGTTTTTGTTTTGGTTTGTTTTTTTTCTGAGATACTTAATGGCCTGTGGACTAGAAACTGGATCTGGTTGACTGGTGTAGTCACTAGCCTATTGCACAGATTATTCCTCTAGCACTTGGGCCAAAATATATAAAGATAAATTATATAAAGTAGAACAGATGTGCTGGGAGGACCACAACCCTACAGTCTTGTTGAAATTTCCATTGCATGGTTGGAGAGGCAGGAAGAAATCTACCCAGATAACCATGGAACTGGATTTTGTGCTTCTAGGGAGTAGAGACTGGGTTTTTTTGAGGTTGGGGCAGCCTTCACAGGCTAGTCTGATGTCTCTTTCCAGGAGAGAGTAAAGCTGCTGGCAGCAGAGTAAACTTCACCACTACCTTTCTCATTGGATTCTCTGTTGAGCAGTTCAGGCAGCTCCCTACACAGCATGCCGGTTTTCGTAGTTCTCACTTCCAGTGTTCTGTGAGATCCAGGCCTCTTTCTGTTTACAGGTGCCAGCCTTCATCATATCCTTTTCCCTCCTTCTCACCACTATGTTTCTCTTTTTGGGTGGAAGACACAGAAAGATCCTCTGTCTTCAGAAATCCTGGTTCCCCCTACCCCCCCCCCCCCCCATTTTTTCCCTTCTTTGCCTCTTCTAAAAAACTTCAAGGGCAACTTGCAGCAGTGTGTTGTGCAAGGAGGCAGGCTCTGGAAGGAAACAGCCTTTCTTCTTGTGATCAGCTTGGGTGCTAAGGAAACCAAAATAGAATGAAATAATTCTTCTCTTACAGAAACCTGAAGGAAAAATATTCTTTGAGGGACTCATCCTGTGACGATGAGATCCTTGGGATCATATTCATGACAGGAGAAACCTAGTCGCCATGTCTGTTATTTCATTGCTGCAGCTCTACTTAGTTACTTGTAAGGCATGCTCCATCTTGATGGTGTTGGCCAGACATGGAGGTGAGGGAGGGCTGCCTTCACTACATGGCCTTATTTGGGTAAAACATGGGATTTGCAGAGGAAAATGGTAATTTAGGCTTTTTTTTTTCTCCTCAAAGCTTTCTAAAGGGTCGAGAAAAGTGGTCTTTAAGTGAGCAGTCTTAGCTCCCTTAATATTTCTATTTTTAAAACTTTCAGTGGCAATTTGAGTTGGTGTTTTCCAAATGCATAAAACAGCTGGCTTAGTGTGCTATTTCAAAACCCCCAGACTAAGGCCAGCCGGAGACCAGGGAACACTGGATTTTCCCCCACCTCTTTCCTCAGGCAAACAATTCCTTAAACACAAAATTTCAGACAAGTAAACATGAGTATTGCTCATTGCCATTTCCTGCTGTGATAAGTAGTTTAAGGTCATCTTTTCTGTATTTACAATGCATGGCTTAAAATACAAACACCCTTTGTTTGTGCTTTGTTGCTGTCTGCACCACTGAATGCTTTTACAGATACACACTGCAATAAAGGATGGCTTTGAAATTCAATATAAAAAGGCAGCCAGTGCCACTAGGGAAGAGAGTACTCTGCCAGTCACATAGCCTCTATTGACCAGGTTCACAATGTAATGCTCTTTTAAAAAGATATTTGATGCAGAGCTGGAATTTATGCACTGTAAAGAGACAAGACAAAAGCCATCTACCAGTCTCTAGCCTTTGGTAGAAGCTTTGGTCAGCAAATTATGTAGTTGTCTAAATCTGGGAGGTCCACTGCAATTTTGCCTGAAAGTGTAAACAGAGACTTTGCTGGGCATCCTGTTCTTTTCTTTCCATACAGGAATATCATGACATTTTACAATCTATGGACACTTTTGTTTTCTTCCACTCCTTAACTGAACAGTGAGATACATTTTGAACTGCTCCTTGATGGTGGTTCCCCGATCTGAACTATGACCTATGCAGAGGTCTTGCTTTTGTCATTCCTCTTCCTTCCCCTTTAAAAATTTGATCTCTCAGGCAAACAGGTGAAGCTAGAAAGGGTTTTTCTTCAAAGCAGGTTTTAATTCTTGTGTCTGTGATTGCCAGTTGCAAAACATAATAAATGTGATTGCCTCTGGACTTGAAAATAAGCCTTAGATATCCGTCCTGGAACAAGCAATTTCAGAGCCACTAGCCTTCAATTATAATACTGTTAGCAGGTGTGAATTATTTAGTTAAGGTCAGAAACCAATCTCCTTTAGAACAAGCAGGTTTCAGATGCAGCTTGACCATTTAAAATGTGTTAATTGCTTGGCAGAGTAAATTATCTCTTTATAGATTGGATTAAATTTTGTTTAAACTATTAATCCTTTATTTAAAATAGTTTTATGAAGTACTGGGACATACATTTCTGCCCCACGCAGAGGCAGTGTAAGGTAGCTTGGATATGTAAGTGATATGTGTGGGTGAGCTGGGTTTGTTTACTATTTTGGCAAGACAGTGTATGTGGATGAGAGAGTAACATCTGTGCATGGTCATGACAAGGGTATACAGTGTTGAGGTACCAGACTGGAAGGGTGGGAAAACCCTCTTCAGTTTTCAAGCTACCTGACTTTCAGGAAAGTAGGATGTTGTACATCACTGTGTGCATTACAAAATTGCCCCCAGTGTTCCCTGATTCAATCACTGAGTTTTACATGAAGTAGAACATCTGTTCAATAGGAACCTGGTGATCTGAGGCCTTTTTGTCCAGGGGTCAAACACTTTTTCATAGCCTGTAGACTTCTTGTAGTTCGGTTTTTCATGCATGTAATGCCTGTGTTTGTATTAATGTCCCATATGTGTTCAAACTGTCCTGCTACCTCAAAAAACATAAACCAACCTAGTGTAGTTGGGACCAGCTGTGAGGGTGGAAGTGATGGAGTTTTGGTAAATATCTACCAAGACAGGTTTCTTGAGAGAAGCCTACTGAAGAGGGAGTGAAAGAAGAGAAAATAACAAGAAGTTACGAACATTGAACAGAAAAATACTGGAATTCGAACCTCCGACAAGGAGTTGTCCTGGCAACAGCATCCTGAAGTGCAGGAGTGGAGAGAGAGAAAGACCCCATCTTGGGGCTAAACCAGTGAGCTGCCAAAGCTTAGGAAGATGTCTAACCAGAGCTAATCAGCATTAGGGAAGCTGCTTGGTGATAGACTGCTCCTCTGAAGCTACTGATGAGTATCCTGACTATCACACCTTATTCACTGCTAAGTTTTATGGTGAACAATTTTCAGTAGCCCAACAGAAGCACAATGGAACTCTTTCTCCTGACTTTGCCTCTCTGCAAGGATAAGGCCCTTGACTCCAGAAAAGGGCAACAAGGTTGGTGAGGGGCTTGGAGCACAAGCCCTATGAGGAGAGATTGAGGGAGCTGGGGTTGCTTAGTCTGACAGAGGAGGAGACTCAGGGGTGACCTTATTGCTCTCTACAACTACCTGAAGGGAGGTTGTAGTGAGGCGGAGGCTGGTCTCTTCTCCCAGGCAACTAGTACCAGAACAAGAGGGCACAGTCTCAGGCTGCATCAGGGGAGGTTTAGGCTGGAGGTTAGGAGGAAGTTTTACACAGAGAGAGTGATTGCCCACTGGAATGGGCTGCCTGAGGAGGTGGTGGGGTCGCCGTTGCTGGGGGTGTTCAGGGTGAGGCTTGACAGGATGCTTGGTTGCATGGTTTAGTTGATTGGGTGGTGTTGGATGATAGGTTGGACATGATGATCTCGAAGGTCTCTTCCAACCTGGTTTATTCTATTCTATTTGCCTAGATATAAAACTGCTGGCAGACAATTCTCAGAAAAAGGAAGCAGCTGAATTAGTTTCCTGGTTCTTGCAGCCAGCAGAGCAGAGACATTGTGTGTCATCTGCTTTGGGCCTGGAAAAGGGAAAGTTCACGTAAGTGAGCTGGACAGGATGCAAGTAACGGTATTACTTATAGGGGAAGGGTATTTTATGTAAGAGATGAAACCAGAAACCTAGACAATTTTTTTCTTTCTGTTTGGGCATTCTTCTAAATAAAAAGTTATACCAGTGATGGATAACTACTTCACTGACTTCTCCTTACTAGAATCACTTACAAAACCACAGTTCTTCATTTGTCAGCTCAAAAGGTGTAACAGTGTAAAGGCAAAGAAGAAAAGGTCACACTCTGGAGCTGGAATATGAATGAAATGTTGCTGCAGTGGAGCTATCTTGGCATCTCTGTTCTGTCCTCCATAACCTATTCAGACCTGAGTAAACTTTGTGCAGTGCTATAGCATGCTGCTTGCCTGACTACATTGCTCCAAACCCAAGATCACCAGGCTCAAAGGGTCCCCATGAATGTCACCATGTAACCACACTGGATATCCACTATGGGTTGCTGGTGGCTATATGGCTGTTCTTCCTTTCAGGAATTTACTAGGTGCTTGGCTGAGATACTCTAAAAAGTGCTGGTTAAGGGAGTTTGTTTTTTTTTCTCAGTAGCCCAAAGTGCTTTGCTAGTAGAGCCTGCTGAGGCAGGCAGTTCATGGTCCAAACAGAAGAGCTGTTCCAGAAAGTAAAAATCCTGAATGTTAAAACCAAGAGAGCTACATGCTCTCAGCTTCTTTGATGTGGTGCAGGGAATGTTGCAAAGCTATATTGGAACTGAAGGAGCTAAGGAAATTAATGGTTTAAAATTCAGCCTTAGTTAGTACTAATGACCAGGAATGTGTTACCGGCTGGTGGCTGTTGCTTATGAAAGACACTTTTGTAACTGTGAGATTAAAGGAATGAGACACTTTCCTATTGCCATTTCTGATAAAGCAGTAAACATTGAATGCCAGAATAAGGAGCACAGATTTGATATTTTCTGATGGAGTTTTCAGATGCAGAATTGAATCTGCCTGATTCTTGATGAAGGCTGCTGGTTGTAACCTTACTATATTGTCCATGATGTGGCAAACATAACTTCTCCACAGGCTGTCATTCTGACTGCTGGCCAAATTTTATTCTTGATTGTCCTGACTGGCTGCTATTTACTTAGACAGGAGGTACAGTCATGGCTCTGCAGGTAGTAATTAGGCACAGTTTGTTCTTGTCCTAGATACATTCTGAGTGGTGGATATGAAAATTTGCATGAAACAATTTTTCATCCTTAAATGTAATTCTTCTCATAGTTTCTAATCAGTAAATTGTGACTTGCACACAGCACATGCACACAAAACCAACTGAAGATAAAAGTAAGTCTTCCTGCATTCCTTGTCTTTTTACTCTTTGATGCAGTAATTTGTTGTACAGATGCATCAGAAGCACATCTTGTGTCTGTCTTCCTTAGGCTTTGCCTGTACAACTGAATAAGTATGTCAGGGTGAATGGCAAAGGTGCATGTGTGTGTATATATATATATATATAACACACATAGGACAGCAGTAATCTAAATAAAATTATGACATTAGTGAGCCTTGAGATACAAGCAAGATGGAGCTTTGACTTCTTAAGACACATTTCTTCAGTGTTCAGCTACATCTTGAGACGGGAGGTCCATCCTTGGCCATCCAGTTTGGTAGAGATGAGCTGTTTTCTCTCACTGTTGCTTTTCTCAGTGCTCCATTGCAGTGCTCCATTGTTTGACCTACAGCAGTACATTTAACAAAATAACTTCTACTGTTGATTCCAAAAGGAAGGTTTTTTTGCAGTGAAGCCTTTTTCACAGGAGCCTTTGGACACACTCATAAGAAGAGGAAACCCAAGTGTATGTAGTCGTATGAGAGTGTAGGGTACAAGATGAAATGAATGTAGCGTGGAGATCACTTAATCGTAACAATCACAGCATATTTTATAGAAAATATTTTTATTCTTGCAAGAAAAACTGCATCCTCTGTGGCAGATAGAACTTGACATAATCATCCTGTTTCTGAGTACAGGTTTGTAGCAGCTTTCTGGTACAGTGTCTGCGCTGACTTCCATTAAGGTGCTTTTTGCTTTACTCCATACCAAAGTCTGCCCCAGAGCTACAGTTTATAGAGCAAATGACTGACATAAAGGCTCTCTTTGCTGCTTTAAACAGTAGGGAAGAAGTATTTTTTTTTTAAGTCAGGTTTGTGGTTGATGAATAAAACATGGCTCAATGTGATGCCATTCAGCAAGGGAAGCTGTGGAATAATTTAAATTTCCTCACACGTGGGTTTTGTATATTGGTAAGGACTCCTGGTTGCATTGCTATAGGTATTGAAATCTGTTACAAAATTGTGAGAATAAAAGGGCACATAAGAACTAACTGTCATTAAATTGAGAATGCATTGTTCCTGGCAGAGGAACATAAGAACACTTGTTATGTATACTTGCTGTCTGTGGGAGATACTTATTTCTTTTCTTCCCCTTGCCAAGCTCATAAAAGGACAAAAGCAGAAAAAAATTATTGTAATGGGTTTAGTCTTTCTTTGTGTGGTGTTTGTGGAAGCAAACAGCAGTAAAAACCCATTGGAGGTTAAAATAATAGTACCTTAGAAAGCTTTTAAGGAGAGGTACATTGCCAGCATCAGAAAAAAAAAGAGAAGGTTGCACGTTATTTATAGACTGGTTGGGTTTCAGTGCGCTCCTGGTGTGTTTCTGAAACAAGTGTTTAATGTGCTACACACCCTCAACTGATAGCAAAATAGTCTTTATTAGAATAACTTGTTTCAGCAGGAAACAGCATAGATACTCCTCAGAGCCACATTTTTCACTTTTGTTTGTAATTACCGAAGTCATGGATAGTATCTCATTGTCTTGCAAGACAGTCTTTGTTGTGCCACTACTTCAGTGTCAACTAAGCCACAGCTGATAAAGGTACCCTGCAAACCCTTTTTCTGGGACCAAGCCAATTGTGGCACCACATTGTACAGACTGAGCAGTGATGTCAGCACATGCTTAAAACTAGTGATGGCCTTGGGTGTTTAGCTCTGTCTGCTCATTCAGGCAGAGACAAAATGCTTGATGTTAAATAACGTTGCCTTCTTCCTTTTATTATTTTTCTTCTTTTTCATTCTTTCTTCCCCCTCCCCCCCTGTTTTTAATGAGTGCCTCTGCTTAAAACTTGCTCATTCTGCCTTTTAAATAAAGCCTTTGGGTCGCTAGCAACTCAGTGGGGATATTCAGTATGCTTATTATTTAGTTGGGACATTTCAGGATCTTTTCTGGACATTAATATACACTGTCAATGTATTTATGAATTTGTCTAGTCTTCACCTATGCAGCAAAAGGGCAGATATGCAAAGTTCCTCACAACTTATTCAAAGTACATTAATAAAAATTAAAGTATATTGGTAAACCCAAGATAAAATAATCAGATAATCAAGAAACACTTTTGAATAGCTGCATGTCTTTATCACAGTTGTGAAGAAAAAAAAAATTGCAGCCAGAGAGTGTTCCTTGCTTTGTGAGCACTGAATGAAGCTGAGAATGGTACAATAGGTTTTAACTAGTTTAATTTATTCCAGTTAAAGTGATTGCAAAATGGGACCTGAGGGATCATTTTCTTTAAGTAAAGGAAGATCTTCCCTAGGTAAGGTCAAGTTGAGTCTAGTTCCAAAGCAGTGGCTGTCTCGTTCCGGAGACTAGTTCTTTTGAATATTCCCGTACTGTGAAATTAATCGGCACAAACGAGGCCAAAATATCAACAGCTAGACTATTTATTACATAAATAAAATGGAAATAAGAAGGGGAGAGGGAGAAGATAGAGAGGGAGAGAGAGAAGAGAGAGAGAGAAGAGGAAAGGAATCATATTACCACACCCCTCACCCACCCCAAGACAGTTTGAGTCTGTGGAGGAAAGATGCTGGTTTTGTAGAGAAAGGGTGCTGAGGCTTTGGCTGGAGATGTGATGTGATCCCTCTGGGCAGCCTGGGTTGTAGAGAAAGGGTGCTGAGGCTTTGGCTGGAGAATAGATGAGGTCCCTCTGGACAGCGTGGGTCAGCTCCATGAGTGGCAGCAAGCGGGACTTAGGACACGGGGAGAGGGTTCAGTCTGCTTCCTTCCTTCTCAGCGGCATGGTCCTCCTTCAGCGTTTTTCTCTCTCTGCGGTTTTCTTCCTCCGCGTTTTTCTTCCCCTGCGGTTTTCTTCCTGCTAAGCCAGTAGTGGTCAAGCCTTTTATACAGTTTTTAGTCCTTAGGTATGTGTCCGAGCATTGTCCCTCAGGAATTCAGGAGCCAGGAAATCATAAGTATCCAGATATCGTTCCCCAGGAAGTCTTTCTGTGTATTCATGTGAGTTTGGACAGTGGTCTGGATGGAGTGGGGGGGGGCCTCCACCTCCTTCCTCTCCATCTCCCTGCCTACCCACTTATCACACATCAGGAGACAGGTGGAGAGTCCATTGACTCATCACCCTCCCTTCCTGGGGGTATCTGATAGCTGTCTTGAAGGCATGATGGCTGGGTCCTTGGGTCATTGTTATAGGTCAGCTGCAGTCCAGTGTTATCACGATGCAATCGCAAGGTGATTTGCATCCAGGATTGGTACTGTCTGGGCAAGCAGCAAGTGATTTTATCTTTGTTGAGTCACACCAGGAGTAGACTCTTACAGTGGCATACATGGTGATTCCAAAGAGTCCTGATAATTGCTGGAAAAGAACAACTCCATGTATCAGTATAGGTTGGAGACTGACCTGCTGGAGAGCAGTGAAGGGGAAAAGGACCTGGGGGGTCCTAGTAGATGGAAGGTTGACCATGAGCCAGCAATGTGCTTTTGTGGCCAAGAAGGCAAATGCCATTCTGGGGTGTGGTTTAGTAGGTCAAGAGAGGTTCTCCTCCCCCTCTACTCTGCCCTGCTGATGCTGCATCTGGAATACTGTGTCCAGTTCTGGGCCACTCAGGGAGGACCTCAGGGAACTGCTTGAAAGAGTCCAGCTCAGAGCCACAAAAATGATTCATTGCCCTCTACAACTACCTGAAAGGTGGTTGTAGCCAGGAAGGGGTCGGTCTCTTCTCTCTAGCAACCAGCACCAGAACAAGAGGACACAGTCTCAAGCTGCACCAGGGGAAGTTTAGGCTCGAGGTGAGGAGAAAGTTCTTCATGGAGGGAGTCGTTCACCATTGCAATGAGCTGCCCAGGGAGGTGTTGGAGTCACCATCCCTGGAGGTGTTCAAGAGGGTATTGGACGTGGCACTTGGTGCCATGGTCTAGTCATGAGGTCTGTGGTGACAGGTTGGACTTGATGATCTTTGAGGTCACTTCTGACCTTGGTGATACTGTGATAGTATGATTGAGGGAGTCATAAGGACAGACAGAGGGAGGTGGGGCTCTTTAGTTTGCAGAGGAGAAGACCAAGGGGTGACATTGTTAATGTTTATAGATATGTGAAGGGTGAGTGCCAAGAGGATGGAGCCAGGCTTTTCTCAGTGGTGCACAATGACAGGACAAGGGGCAATGGGTGGAAGTTGAAGCATAGAAAATTCCATGGAAACATGAGGGAATTTTTTTTCTCTGTGAGGGTGACAACACTGGAACAGGCTGCCCAGGGGGGGTTGTGCATTCTCTTTCTCTGAAGATGTTCAAAATCCACCTGGATGTCTTCCTGTGTGATCTGGCAGGGGTGTTGGACTGGATCATCTTTCAAGGTCCCTTCCAATCTCTCATATTCTGTGATTCTGTGATTGTGTTTGGCTCTACAAGAGCTTTTTTTTTCTGGTGTGTTGGTCTCTGAATCCTTGTCTGGCCTCAGAATACTCATCACATTGGAAGTTAATGTTTACTATGTAATTTAAATAGTCAGAAGCGTAACACAGATTTATATTGTCTTTACATTTCAGTACAGAGTAGTTTGCTACAACTTCAACATTGCTTTCCCCTTGGTGTTAGAGATGTTGCAGAACAAATGTAGTTGAGTCTAGAACAAGCCCCATTTTCATGGCTTTTAAGGAAAAAAAGTACAGTTGGAGTTGACTATGAGCAAAAATACACATTGTATGTTTAACAGAAAAATAACTTTTGAAGTGTGCAAGAGAGGCAGATGTTTGGCATTTGTTAACTTGTTGGATTCAAAATACAGCTATGTACAGATCTCTTTAGTTGCCAACAAATAGTGACAGCCATCACAGATTGGGAAAAGTGGTATCAGTCTCACCTGAAAGGGACTTGAATGGCAAATTACTTCACAAGTGTTGCCAGCTTATGTTCCTGAAAAACAGAAGTGTTTATCTGGGGGATCTTGCACGCTACTTAGTTTGTTTCTGTCTATATGAACACTCATCAGGCCTCAAGAGTTGATACTTTTGAAACCCTCCCATCCCTGAAGCCCACAAGTACATATACGCATCTTTACAAAGCATACACATGCACACAGATACTGACACATTTGTATGTTAAGAGATTTTCCTTCCAGCAACATTAAAACAAGATTTTAGCTAATATTTATTAATCCCAGAGAGGAAGAGATAGAATAGAATAGAATAGAATAGAATAGAATAGAATAGAATAGAATAGAGTAGAATAGAATAAACCAGGTTGGAAGAAACCTTCGAGATCATCGTGTCCAACCTATCATCCAACACCACCCAATCAACTAAACCATGGCAACCAAGCATCCTGTCCAGCCTCGCCCTGAACACCCCCAGCGACGGCGACCCCACCACCTCCTCAGGCAGCCCATTCCAGTGGGCAATCACTCTCTCTGTGTAAAACTTCCTCCTAACCTCCAGCCTAAACCTCCCCTGATGCAGCCTGAGACTGTGCCCTCTTGTTCTGGTACTGGTTGCCTGGGAGAAGAGACCAACCTCCGCGTCAATACAACCCCCCTTCAGGTAGTTGTAGAGAGCAATAAGGTCACCCCTGAGTCTCCTCCTCTCCAGACTAAACAACCCCAGCTCCCTCAATCTCTCCTCATAGGGCTTGTGCTCCAAGCCCCTCACCAACCTTGTTGCCCTTTTCTGGACACGCTCCAGCAAGTCAACCTCCTTCCTAAACTGAGGGGCCCAGAACTGGACACAGTTAGATGTGTGAAGAAGAACCTGATTGTCAATGCAAAGAGCAATGGAATCATTGGCTGCAAAACTTGCTGCTATGGTAGGAAAAAGTAATAATAATAATAAAAAAATCAGTTTAATGTTTTCACTGCAGTCACGTCTGTAGTGGTGAGATGGTTTAATCCACCTGCACCCAACATAAAGCACAGCTAACCCAGCCGGAGAAGCGAATGAAGGCTGTATTTTACAAGCAATAATGAAATGCATGAATATATACAAAATATACAATATTTACAATATTATACAAGAATTTACAAGGAAGAACACAAACACTGAAATCCCCCTCGCTGGAGGATCCCACCTTGGGTTCCCCCAAACTTCTCTCCCCCTCCTTCCCTTTCCCCTAGTAGTTAATTAGGCAAAAAAGAGAGGAAAGGATATTAAGGGAAATTAGTTCGCTCAAAGCAGATGTTAGAGAAAAACTAGGATGGTTATCTTATCAGTTTCAGTCCAGGGTCAGCTGCCTGCACTCTGGCCAAGAAACAAAAAGTCAGACAGACTGAAGCTGGAGTGAGTGAGAGAAAATAATGTGAGAGATATTTAGTATGGTACATCTCACATCTGACCAATGAAATTCATTTAGAATTAATCTGTTTTCCTTTTTACACCTAAACATTCAGCTAGAAAATTCTGCAGCTGTCTTTTCTTAAAGGCACAGCCTAAACTGTCACAACATCTCTTTCACTCTACCCAGGTTACCTATGACCAGTTAGTGACAGATGCTAACGTTACCCTCATTTCTTTTAGCCGTACGTCAATAAAAGAGCAAAAAAATATTGTGGTAACTTGAAAAACTAAAAGGGAGAGAAATGACAACAGGTCTACAATGATACATCTCATCACGTCTTCCCAGCAGATTGGTAAGATCATTTGTTATGTCATAGCTGTAGCCCATGGTAAGTTTGTTGTAGATGATGTGGTTTATTCTTAACAACAGTGCCTTCCCAGCTGTTCTGAATAATTCTCATCCCTCACTCTTTTATGGAGAGATTCTTGTAACACTTTCCAATTACTCCTGTATTCTTTTTCCCTTGGCTCAGTAAACGCACTGTTTATAAGTGCAATCTCCAGTTCTTCTTCTGTCCCATCCTTTTTCCCTTCCAGTTTGTGTCTCACATAGTGCTGAAACAGCTCCTGACAAAAAACCCATCATGAATAACTCTTTTTAGCCAAAACCAAGAACTGCAACTTCTCTAACTGATTCCCAAGTATCCCACAGTCCCTGCACCACTTCAGTGATGAGAGGAAGCATGAATAGTTTAAAATTACCTGTAGACCTTTCTCCTCTTAGAGAGTCTGCATGAAACTTCACCTGAAATAATTGCAGGCTGCCAACTTGAACTGTAGGTCTGCATGGCTCTGTTCATTCATTGATGGTTTGGTATGTGAAAATTTAAGTGAGAATAGTTTTATGGGGAGCTGAGAAATATCTTGTTACCTCATGAGACATGCATAGACTTTGTCAGCCCCTTGGTCTTCATTAAGCTGTAGGCATCTTTATTTTTATTTCACAGAAGAAAAGTAATATATATTATGAGGGTTTGGCCAGAGTTAGTGCCGGCATGTTGGTTTGGTTTAGAAAGCTGGGGAAGAAAAACAAAATAGGTGAGAAAAACAAGGTGTCTAGGTATTTGGAGAGGAGAGATTCAGGAGCAGTAATTTACTTCTGCACAGACTGACTATATATGAGATGGCTTTCAAGGAGAGACAAACAGTGAAATGACTATCACTGTGTGTTTTGTATTTAAGTGGGTTTGTTTTGGCATACAGCAATGATAACATTTGTGGGCAGAGAAAAAGAGAATTGACAGTGACTAAGAAAGGAAATCAGACTGAAGATTTCAAAATGCCAAACCGGTGAGGACATTGTTGTAAAAGACCAACCTCCCAAAGAGGCAACTGATTCATGGCCATAGCTAGATGCTGTTCTTTACACGGATTTTAATTTGCACATCATCTTTCTTCTGCTGCTGATGTCCTGCAGTGTAACCCCCCAGCCCCATCAATAAAAGATGTGTTAATGAGTCACACATTCATTGCAGTCATCACATCTGCAGTAAAACATCAGATCTCTGACAGTCTGCAAGATACAAATCATATCAGCATGCAGTTAAGGTTGAGACTACATAAAAGTAATTTTAACCTCCCCCCCCCCCCCCCCAATGTTACATGGTCTAATTGTCCCCAAACCACTGATAAAGTCCAGATTTCAGTTTGTAAGTAAAAGACATCTGGGAACGCTAAGACCTTCAAATTTCAGTTTATAAGTAAAAAAAATCTGACCAAGAATGGTGGCTCTGCCCTGATATGACAAACTGCAGACATGCCAAGTGTACACGAAGGAGTTAATAATATGCTGTGTTCACGTACACTTCCTTTAGTCTTGAAATGAAACAGATGGACATTCATCCAGCAGATTTCCAAGAAACAGGTTACAGTTCAGATCTGAAGTAAACTAAGAATGACTTTTAATAAAGCTTTCCTGTGTCCTACTTGTTACCTTTGACGTGCAAAGATTAAACTCTCATTTTTAAACTAACAGGCAAACAGAGCTCTGAAAGCACTTTCCCCATGGCCACCTTAAAGATGATTTATGCCATTTTTGCCTTTGTGTCACACAGTAGAGATTACTTTACTATTTATTGTATTTATGCTGCTTTTTTTTTCCCTGAGAGAATGACAAAATACTTAAATCAGAATTTCTTATGCAGGCTCCCTGAAGGCCTCAGAATATTCTGAGAGGAATCAGTACTCAAAATAATATAATTATTTTAGTTATGTTTTGTCATTATTGTTAGATTTCCTGAGTTAAGGCTTGTTTCTTCTGCCCAAAGTGAGTATTCCTTGTGTATGCTAAAACAGTGGCAGAGATGTGTCATACCACATGCACAGATGTCAGTATCTGTGGACACAGAAACAGTTTTCCTTTTAATTTCTTCTTCACAGAAGAAGAAAACAGCAGGAGCGTACCTCCAGTGTAGAAGTATCACAGCTAGGTCCTAATCAATCTTAATCTTCTCCAAACGAAAACACCTACATTTAGGAACAGGCATGCAGTGGTGAACCAAGGGCACAGTTCAGTTGTCTAAGTGAGGATGAGATGCTCTAGTTATCCTGACCTCCACTGTCTGCAGCAGAGAGGAGTGGGTCTCTGACAGGTTCTGTGCCTACTGTATTCCAGTCCCCAAGGGAGATCTCAAGAGAGAAGCTTTGCAAAAGAGGTGGTGCTTGGACAGGTAAATCAAGCTCCAGGTGTCCACCGACTCAAATGGCTGGAAACAGTAGTCTGTCCTCACTGCACTCACCTAATCAGTTTTCCAGTAAGAATATTTGTACTCCAGTTAACTGATTGCCTTATATTGATGCATTTTTTAACTGGGAAATCTTACAAAAGAAACACAGATTTTGCTACTGATTTCAGTGTAGCCAGGTCTTGACACTTTATTTACAGGCCATTACAAGAAGGCAACTTTCATGGCTGTTGTGAAGAACAATGGTTAATATGAATGACTGTGAATCAGTTGTGGGAAGTGGTAGTGCAATGGTAGGAGAAGATGTTTTCTGCTGTGTAGGACAGTCTTATTTTACCTCAGACACCTCTGCATTTCTGAACTGACTTCTATTTAGTCATTATAAGAATGGAAAATTCTCAGCTATGTTTCCTCTGTCATAATTATCTGTTGCAGTTTTTTACAGTTTCCTGTACAGGACACAGACAGAGGCTCAATAACTACCTGAGCAACCTGAGAGAAATAATGGATTGATCCCAAACCAAACACATGCTTTTGCTGTTTAGTTTCTCAGTATTCAGGTTTTGGCTTACATTTACTTCAGATCAATTTAGAGAAGGCAGACCTGCTTGTATAAGGAAGTGCATGTCCTACACATTGCTTAGTGTAATTACAAGAAGGTTTCAAATTCTCTTTTCAAATCTGTCTAAAGTCTTGAAATTTTAGTAACTCACTAATCCAAGGAACACTTTTTACTACTAATGAGTAAACCTAAAAAATTTTGGGGTTTGCAGGAGCCTTGGAAAGCTCACATACTCATCACATAATTCTGTTGACTGCTTTTCTTTTCTACAGAATTACAGAATACAGAATTCACCAGGTTGGAAAAGACTTTTGAGATCGCTGAGTCCAACCTATCACCCAACACCTTCTAATCAACTAAACCATGGCACTAAGTGCCTCATCAAGTCTCTTTAAATGCCTTCAGTGATGGTGACACCACCACCTCCCTGGGCAGCCCATTCCAATGGCCAATCACTCTTTCTGTGAAGAATTTCTTCCTAGCATCCAGCCTAAACCTCCTCTGGTGCAGCTTCAGACTGTATCCTCTTGTTCTGTTGTTGGGTGCCTGGGAAAAGAGACTGACTCCCACCTGGCTACAACCACCCTTCAGGTAGTTGTAGACAGCAATAAGGTCTCCCCTGAGCCTCCTGCAGGCTAAACACCCCCAGCTCTCTCAGCCTCTCCTCATAGGGCTTCTGCTTCAGACACCTCACCAGCTTTGTTGCCCTTCTCTGGACACGTTCCAGCAACTCAACATCTTTCCTAAACTGAGGGGCCCAGAACTCGACACAGGACTCAAGGTGTGGCCTAACCAGTGCTGAATATAGGGGCAGAATGACTTCCCTGCTCCTGCTGGCCATACTGTTCCTGATCCAAGCCAGGATGCCACTGGCCTTCTTGGCCACCTGGGCACACTGCTGGCTTATGTCAACCAGTAACCCCAGGTCCCTCTCTGCCTGGCCGCTCTCCAGCTGCTCTGTCCCCAGCCTGTAGCACTGTATGGGGTTGTTCTCGCTTTTAGAATGGGGAAAGCACATAACTGAACTGTCTCCATCCACATCAAAGCCATTAATCAAACCTCTCATACTATCCCCATGTCAGAGCAGAAATGCTGTCTCTGTACAGCATTTCTAAGTTAACTAGCCATCAGCAGTAACACTTTTTGATGTGCCATTTTCAAGTTGTTCTCAGCCAATTATATGAAACACATACTTCTGCGACAGCTCTTACTGATGTTCCTACTGTGTGCCTCACTAAAGCCAGTGGTGAGATCTGCAACTGTAGATGACAGGTAAATACTGACATTTACTAATAAACATGCATTTGTTAGAAGATCTCTGCTTCATCCCATGTTGGCACATTGAAAGCTAATGGTAAGTATCTCACTGGCAGCTGTTTGGTTTTTTTGTAATGCTTCTTTAGCATTATATAAATACTGAAATTAGTTTGCTTGAAGCACAATTATTACTTGCAGGTTTTTTCACATTATTTTGTGTGGATATGTTATGAAGCCAAACTTGCCATATTTTCATATTCAGGTGGTTTGGTTCTATTAGCTCAAATTCATTAGTGCTTTTTGGTAGCACACTGTGTAGGAAATACAATTCCAATCCATGAACACAATTAAACATGCTAAAAAAGCTAGTGAATTACCTATTGTAATTCATCATAATTTATCTTTTTACCTAGAGCAAAGCAAGAAGGCTGCAGATTCTCCCAGTCAGTGTGTTGTTGTGGTGAAAGAAATATTTGCTGTTATCTGTTATCAGGAGTGTTAGGTGCTGAGCCCCTGAAATGATCACCAGCATACAGTTTGAATGGTGATGGTCCCTGTGTAGAGGGTAGGTGTCCTGAACAACCCCACCCAGAGCAGACAGGCAAACAGCTGGCTGAGCCAGCCTGTCCTCTGCCTTAGAAAAGTACCTTTCTCCTCTGGGGACTCCTTGAACAAAACTTCTCAAAGTGTCCATGCTCATTTTTATTCAAAGTAAAGAGTCATGGTTGTACTATGCTACCAGAAGAAGTGTCTTTCCTTCTCCCCAGTGGTAAGTTCAGTATTCAATGCAGTCATCTGTGACATGATGGAGAGAAGTTCAGTCCTTTCTCCTGTCTGGTGGCAATTCAAAGTCATTTATTCTACCTTCAAGGAAGGTCCCTCCATAGCTGAGAAGCTGTACAAAAACATTTCACATCTGTATGAAAACTGTTCATTATAGTGTTTGAATGTGCCAAAACAATTCTCAGAGTAGGGCAAGTGCTCTGTTTAACTCTGGCATCACACTTGCTTCATTTCTCTGTGCCAGTGTTTCCCAAAGAGGAGTAGATAAAGTGATCTGTCTTCCCGAATGGCTTCTATGTTAGTGATGAGGAAGGAGTGGGGAGTCAGAGTCTGACCTGTTTATATCGTGGAGTAAATGATTTTTTTTCCATATCCTAGACGAATGCTTTGGTTACTATAGTTGAACTGCAGGGAATTTGTGTAGCATCTGCACTGGGCATCATGAAATAGGCATTTTTGGTGCATTCCTGTGAGTTCAAGCCCATCAGAGAGAGATGAAGAAGAACCCAGAGAACACAGGAAATCTCCTGACAGGATCGATGAATGTCTTGGGGCTTGGGCTAGGAGCCTGACCTCCCACAGTCGGCTCTCAGCCTCCTAGTCATCTAGAGCAGCAGTGTTAGGGGTGTTAGAGTGTACCCATGTTTTCAGGATCCATTTTTTGATCAAATTGCTTTTGAGCATGCTGATACTGTCCACCCTCACTTTCCCTGCTGTGATGACACTTTGCAGAAGTCCTCTACTAGCTGCATTTATTTGAATTCAGACCAGGGCTATGCACTGATTCAATGAAACCCTGCCCTGCTCTGACAAGTTACTGTGCTTGTGAGCCTGTGTGGTCAAGGAGGTGTTGGGCTCCCAGGGGCATTGATTTCAGCAGGTAAAGGATGGATGGAGAGTTACTGTCTGTAAGGTGAAGTGACAGCTGAAGGATGGCAGCTGGGGTTTGCAATTTTGTTTCTGGGAGTCTGATCTCCATCTCAGGACTTAAATCTCTCTCTGAGTTCCTCTCATCTCTTTCCTCTGTTGAGGGGTGATGACATGGTTCCAACTCATCTTCCATCAGGGAGAGACTTAAAGACTCCAACCACAGCTGCAAAATAAAGCCTTGAGTTTTTCTACTATAGACCATTGCATGAGGGAGAGAGAAGTACCTGTAATCAACATATTGCTAATTATTCCTTGCCCCCTGTTCAACCTCGTGTGCCCATCTCATACCGCTCTGTGTGCTATAGCAGGAAGTCATTGAGCAGGGAAGTCATTGTGCCCCTGTACTCAGCACTGGTTGGGCCACACCTTGAGTCCTGTGTCCAGTTATGGGCCCCTCAATTTAAGAAGGACATTGAGACTCTTGAACGTGTCCAGAGAAGGGCAATGAGACTGGTGAAAGGCCTTGAGCACAAGCCCTATGAGGAGAGGCTGAGGGAGCTGGGATTGTTTAGCCTGGACAAGAGGAGGCTCAAGGGAGACCTTATTACTGTCTACAACTACCTGAAGGGAGGTTGTAGCCAGGAGGTGGTTGGTCTCTTCTCCCAGGCAACCAGCACCAGAACAAGAGGACACAGTCTCAAGCTGTGCCAGGGGAAGTTTAGGCTGGAGGTGAGGAGGAAGTTCTTCACAGAGAGAGTTAACCATTGGAATGTGCTGCCCAGGGAGATGATGGAGTCTATGATTCTATGATAGGCAGTGCAAAGCAGGAGGGAGAATTTAACTTAAGTATTTCACAGAATCATAGAATCAACAAGGTTGAAAAAGAATGAAAGGTCATCAAGTCCAACCTATCACCCAAGACCTCATGACTACTAGACCACGGCACCAAGTGCCATGTCCAGTCCCCTCTTGAACATCTCCAGGGACAGTGACTCCACCACCTCCCTGGGCAGCCTATTCCAATGGCTAAGAACTCAAGGTGTGGCCTAACCAGTGCAGAGTCCAGGGGCACAATGACTTCCCTGCTTCTGCTGGCCACACTATTCCTAATGCAGGCCAGGATGCCATTGGCCTTCTTGGCCACCTGGGCACACTGCTGGCTCATGTTCAGCCAGCTGTCAAACAGTACCCTCAGGTCCCTTTCTGTTTGGCAGCTCTCCAGCCACTCTGACCCCAGCCTGTAGCACTGCATGGGGTTGTTGTGGCCAAAGTGCAGCACCTGGCACTTGGGCTTGTTGAATGCCATCATGTTGGACTCTGCCCATCTGTCCAGCCCCGGTCAAGGTCCCTCTGCAGAGCCCTTCAACCCTCTAGCAGATCAAACCCTGCTCCCAACTTGGTGTCATCTGCAAATTTACTGATCATGAGACTCAATCCCTTCATGCAGATCATCAGTGAAGATATTAAAGAGGATGGGGCCCAGCACTGATCCCTGGGGGGCACCATTAGAATAGAATAGAATAAACCAGGTTTGAAGAGACCTTTGAGATCATCGTGTCCAACTCATCATCCAACACCATCTAGTGACTGGCTGCCAGCTGGATGTGGCAACATTCACCAACACTCTCTGGGCTTGGCCCTCCAGCCAGTTCCTAACCCAGCACAGGGTGTTGCTGTCCAAGCCACAAGCTGACAGCTTGGCCAGGAGTTTGCTGTGGGGGACGGTGTCAAAGGCCTTGCTGAAGTCCAGGTAGACTACATCCACAGCCTTCCCCACATCCACCAGGCAGTCACCTGATCATAGAAGGAGATCAGGTGGGAGAGGCAGGACTTGCCCTTCCTAACTCCATGTTGGCTGGACCTGATCCCTTGGCCATCCTTCAGGTGCACAATGATTGCCCCCAAGATGATCTGCTCCATAATTTTCCCTGGCACTGAGGTCAGGCTGACAGGCATGTAACTTGCATGTTCCTCCATCTGACCCTTCTTGTGGATGGGCATCACATTGGCCAATTTCCAGTCATCTGGGACCTCTCCAGTGAGCCAGGATGATGGAGAGTGGCTTGGCCAGCTCATCTGCCAGCTCTCTCAGCACCCTAGGATGGATCCCATCTGGTCCCATGTACTTGTGAGTATCAAGTGGCTCAGCAAGTCCCAAACTAATTCCTCGTGGATTTCAGGGGTACTACACTGCTCCCTGACCCCATCAACCAGTTCAGGAGGCCAGTTATCCTGAAGTCCTCCTGCCTTATTGTTGAAAATTGAGGCAAAAAAGGTATTTAGAACCTCAGCCTTTTCCTCATCTTTTGATTAACTCACTATTCCTTTCGTTCTGACTGAAATGGAATCAGCATGCAAATGCTGTTCTGTATTATATTTTTTTTGCACTGACAGCATAGCTACACAAAAAATATTATGACCCACTGCTGCCAAATGCAACTGAATGAATTATTCCAAAGCACTCCTGAGCCTGTCTTTGTCACAGTCTCCTATTTCAGTCCCTGTCATGCACTGTGCCTATCATTCATTATAGTTGATGGGTTGAGGCCAGAGAGGTGTCTCTCATCTTGTTCTCTGGAGGATTTCATCTTGGCTGTCTCACCTTCAGTCACTGCTAATAGCTCTGCTGGCACAAATTCAGAAAGGGTCTGTGAGCAGACAATGAAAATATTTCACAGGGTCTTTTATATTTTAATAGCTAGTTTAAAAAAAACAATATCATTTTCTGGAGCAGATCAAAATGAAATTGTTTGAGAAAGATTTTTCTTATAAGCCTTTTAATTAATTTTTGTTGTTATTAATCTTTTAGCCTTTGTTTTTTTTTCCCTCCTGTGAACTGGCATAAGGTTTGGGTTGTACTTTAACTAATGACCATTTACCTTATGAATTCATTAGGATGATTTACTATTCAGTGAGTAGTGTGATGGAGGAAAGAACAAAATGGCACTGGAGTATTGTGTATCTGTAAGATGCTTACCCAAATTTTCAACTGCTTCCTCTGGTCTTGCTTTTTAAGTGCACTGTGTCTGTGTTTGTGACAGGCATTCTGCCACTGCTCTGATGTCCTGCAAGGTCATAGTAAAAGAGCAGCAGAGCTCACCATTTTGACAGGAGAGTAGTGTATATCCCATGTGAGGGTATCATAGTATCATAGTATCAGTCAGGGTTGGAAGGGACCACAAGGATCATCTAGTTCCAACCCCCCTGCCATAGGCAGGGACACCCCTCACTAGATCAGGCTGGCCAGAGCCTCATCCAGCCTGGTCTTAAACACCTCCAGGGATGGGGCCCCAACCACCTCCCTGGACAACCCATTCCAGGGCTTCACCACTCTCATGGTGAAGAACTTCCTCCTCACATCCAGCCTGAATCTCCCCACCTCCACAGTATCACAGTATAACTAAGGTTGGAAGAGACCCCAAGGTTCATCAAATCCAACCTGTCCCAACAGACCTCACAACTAGACCATGGCACCAAGTGCCACGTCCAATCTCCCCTTGAACACCTCCAGGGACGGTGACTCCACCACCTCCCTGGGCAGCACATTCCAATGATGAACGACTCACTCAGTGAAGAACTTTCTCCTCACTTCGAATCTAAACCTCCCCTGGCACAGCTTGAGACTGTGTCTGGTGCTGGTTGCCTGGGAGAAGAGACCAACCCCTTCCTGTCTACAACCACCTTTCAGGTAGTTGTAGAGGGCAATGAGGTCACCCCTGAGCCTTCTCTTCTCCAGGCTAAACAATCCCAGCTCCCTCAGCCTCTCCTCATAGGGCTTGTGCTCAAAGCCTCTCACCAGCCTTGTTACCCTTCTCTGGACACGTTCAAGTGTTCCAATGTCCTTCTCCAGCTTCATTCCATTCCCCCTAGTCCTATCACTACCTGATATCCTGAGAAGTCCCTCCCCAGCCTTCTTGTAGGCCCCCTTCAGATACTGGAAGGCCACAATTAGGTCACCTCGGAGCCTTCTCTTCTCTAGACTGAACAGCCCCAACTCCTTCAGTCTGTCCTCATAGGAGAGGTGCTCCAGCCCTCTGATCATCCTCGTGGCCCTTCTCTGGACACGTTCCAGCACATAGCATTGGTGTAGTGGTCTGAAGTTGGTTTTTTATTGTATTTGCAATCTTTTATCTTTTTTTTTTTTTTTTTTTTTTTTTCTTAATGTAGAAGGGGATTCATGATCTGGGTTTTGACCTCTCTGTGCCACTAAAATATCTATCTGAGAAGACAGAACTGATGATCTAGTCTGGCTCTTTGAGAAACACTATACTGTGGAAATCAAGTATTCAGTGTATTTCAATGAGTATTTTTTCTAACAACCATAATGAAGTGCATGAGGTAAGAGCTGCATTTAGACAACGTTAGGCAAATACATTCTTTTGTTTATTTTTATCCTTTCTAGGTCACAGTCAGTTACACAAAGAAGTATCAAATGATTAAGTATCAATTAAATGGAGAGAGCTGTTAGCATCAGTAGTACTGTTTACTTTTAGGTTGCTCTCATTTTGGTAAGCGAGTGGGAAACGTGCTTTTGGATAAGAGAGGAAGAGTAGGTTATAATGTGTTTCTGGAACAAAGGCAGTCATCTCTGTTGACATCAGTATAACCTGTGATTTGGTATGATTTTTTTCCATCAACATGTTTGCTTGTTTGTTTGTTTGTTTGTTTGTTTGTTTTTCCCCAGAAGTGGTAAACTGTGCCTGTGCAAAAGCCATGGATGAAGAAGATGCTATGAAAACACTGGAGCAAGACTGAGAGAAACAGGCTCCATACCCGGCCCTATTGCAGGCTGCCTTAGGCAAGGTAGGCAAATCATCCTGCATGAGTCTTGCAAGATTTATCTTTTTAGGCACATGGGACACAAAACAGGTTGAAGACTATCACTCCTCCTGTCCCTCTCTGTTCATAATCTCAACTCAGGATGCATGTGTCTCTGTGCAATTGTCTTCTCAATATCGGAAGGCACAATTAAAATAAAATGTGGATCTGTGCATACTTTCCAGAGTGGTATGTAAAGTTTAAATCTGGTTTGAAGAAATCTTTAGTAAATAATGCTAAAGGTGATTTTTAGGTAACAATCTCTATTTCATTATTGGTTGTGTTTTCTTTCAACTTAAGTGCTTTGAAACGAATTAGACACTGTACGTTAAAGCCTTTTTAAACACACTGATTGAAGTATTACCTTTTCATGCTTCATTTTCCCCCCAGATTACAAGATTAGGATTTGTTTGGGAAGAAAATAGAGTGGTTTTATGCTAGACTTGATGAAATCATTGTCTGCAACTGTCAAGACAAAAGTGACTCAATGACAGATCATCTTATTATAGGAGACTTGCTTCAGCAGTCTGGAACTTGCAACCAATTTAGTTATGTCAAAGCATTAAACCTCTGTTTCAGCTTAGACAAGGTGTGAAGTGGTAAATTAAATATGTTTTATCCAATAGTAATGATGACTTATTTAATTAATTGCAGAAGCAAGGAGTAAAGGAATTATTTTAAGCATTGTAACAGAGAAGTTTAGAGATTAAAATACTCACTTCATGACTAATGAATGTGCTAACTGAACATTTGTCCCTTATGTCATTACTTTCCAAGGGAACTACTAATGCTGCAGTCATTTTCCTGGTGTGTCTCCAAAAGCTGTACTGCAAGAGCACACCCCTTGAGCTCTGGATGCTCAAGGCTTTTGGGTCCTGGAGCTGCAGCAGCCCAAAGCAACCTCCTGAAACATGCAAGGTATGGGCAGGGGCTCCTTAGCACTCTCTGCAACCCAGTTGTTGTGCTGCATGCTGATGCAGATGGAGCAGAGCTCCTGCCATATGTGCTGGGCATCCCAACAAAGGGATGGGTTACTGGGGTTTTACCCACATGTGTACACTGTGTTGGTGGCACTTTCATGGTTTATTTGAGGTACTTATGAAAAAAGAGGGAAGAGGTGAAGAATGAATTTTTCCTGTCATATATGAAACTCAAGAACCCCAGAATACAGATTTGATGATGAAAAAATATGAAGATTAATTAACCTCCTGTTTGGGCCATTGCAGAAAAGGTAGCAAAAGTCATTGGAAAGGTATTGTTGTTTTGACTGTTTCAACAAAGTCTTCAAGAAACCATGTAAATATGAGGCAGCTCCGCTAAATAACTGCATTTTAACAGGGTGTAGAATACAATTCTTTCCTTTCTGACATTGTATAAGTAAAACTTCTCTGTTACACCCAGCTGACCCAGAAAACAAGCTCACTCTTTGGTTAGTATAGGAAATTGTTGTTTCTGCCTCTATGAGGAATGGAAGCAGTGCCTGAGTCTATGTTTAGACTTAGCAGTTATTAAATTCTTTTATCTTACCATGTGAACTTCTCTAAGAGAATTTCAGTCAGAGTGAGATAGGCAGAGGTTACAATCTCTGGAAAGCACCAGACTGTCACTTCTAGCATCTTCCACACCCCTCACCCCACATTTCTAATCTCACTAATGGTATTGTGACAGTTCCAGTGCTTGTGGAGCTTGTAACTGGAAGGCTGCACAGAGACAAATCCATACATTCAGACATGGGCAATGCTACTTCTTTTCTGGTTCTCTTGGAAGGGCCTCAAAATGAGTTATTCTTGTTCTCTTCCATTAAGCATTCCTCTGCTTAGTAGCATAAATGTAATTAAGGTTGTGGGCCTCATGACTCTTTTTAACAGAATTAGATCTCATGACTCACTTGGGCATTATCTGAAGAAAGTCTCCCTATACAAAATGACTCAATCACTGAGATTGCTATCTGGCAGCATGCCAATATATTAGGACCCAAAAGAGCTAGCACTTAATCTGATTTAAGGACATCTTTAATATTTTCTGAACATACACACAAGCTTATTCCAAGCCTCTTTCATGCCAAAAAAAGAAGTTAAGAATTTATTTTAGGCACACTCTGTGTTCTGAGATGTCTTACGGCGTTATTGATCCTTTTAAAGTGATTGCATTTAATTCTGAAACATTTTGTGAAATTTCAGATGAAAAAACCGTGCATACAAATCATGACAAAATGCACAACTGTGAGAAGGTCACTGAGCACTGGAGGCTGAGACTATGGGCAGTTTCATTGGTTTAGTAAGTTTTCCTTTTTTCCCTCTCTTGATCCCAAGATTGAGTAAAAGAATTAGGTTTAACTAAATACTGATTATTTACTCTCCATGATCATATTAATTTGCTAATGCTTAGGAAAATATGGTGGAAAATGCCAAGCTTTCTTGTAGCATGGTCTTCCAGATTCTGAGCACAGGTAGTAGTGGAACTTCTTGGCTTGAAGTTTGCTTATATTTAAACTCTCCCAGTGGATTATCTTCCCTGAACTGATTAAACCATTTTTTTATTCTACTTTTAAGCTCCTGTGGCCTTCAAAATACACATATGTATTGTTCCAAAAGGTCCAGTACAGATATTTAAACCAATCTCTTGGTTTTAAACTTTGTGTTTGAACATTTAATGAGTATTTTGTAGTTCTTTTGTTGCAAGAAGTAGGAAATTACGGGATCACAGGATGTTAGGGGTCAGAACGGACCTCTGAAGATCTTTGAGTCCAACCCCTTTGCCAGAGCAGAACCATACTAGTGCAGGTCGCACAGGAACGCATCCAGATGGGTCTTAAAAGTCTCCAGAGGAGACAACTCCAAAACCTCTCTGGGGAGCCTATTCCAGTGCTCTGTGACCCTTACAGTAAAGAAATTCTTCCTCATGTTGAGGTGGAACTTCCTGTGCAGTAGTATACATCCATTGCCCCTTGTCCTATCCCAGGGCACAAGTGAGCAGAGTCTGTCCCTTGCTTCCTGACACCCAATCCTCATGTATTTATATAAATTCATTAGATCCTCTCTCAGTGTTCTCCTCTCCAGACTAAAAAGCCCCAGGTCTCTCAGCCTGTCCTCATAAGGCACCTGCTTCAGTCCCTTAATCATCCTTGTAGCAGTCCACTGGTCTCTCTCAAGTAGATTCCTGTCCATCTTGAACTGGGGATCCCAGAACTGAATGCAATATTCCAAGTGGGGCCTCTCCAGAGCAGAGTAGAGGGGGAGGAAATAATTTTGCTGTTCATAGGAATGAATTTTGCTATTCAGTTTTTCATCCTTTTTATGGCTCTTTTGGCCCACCTGACTCCCTCTTCTCAGAAATTCATGTTCCAGTCTGAGGAATCATAGCATCTCCCAAGAGTGAACAATCAACATGTCATTCAAGACTCTGAAGACCTTCAGCCTATCTCTGCTTCAGAAACCTTGGAATTATCCAGACAGGACAGTGAGAGGAGAAGAAAAAAAAACTAATAGTGCTTGCTACAATCATATTCCTAAAATAAGTCACTTATATCCATCCTGAGATGATACTTACATACAAAAGACTTATTTTCAAGCATGCTAATTTGTTACCAAAGCCAATGGAGCAAAGAGGCATTGAAGGTTCTTCTTGTACCTTTGCAGAGGTGTCTGATATGACTTTGTCTGTCCGGTTGTAGATGTCTTGGCTTAGAAATTCTGGCCAAGATTTTGTGTGTGTTCTTCCTCTTAGAATTATTTCTGCTGTTTGCCAGAAAGCTGTTATTTCCTCCCCATAAAAGGATGAATGAATAATGAATAATTAAATTAGTACAATGAATGATTATCAACATAGTTTTCATCAAGTATAAAATTTATTCTGTTGGTAAATATTTGGAAAACATTTCTAGAAAAACTGCCTTATTAGCTTTTAATATAGCCAACAACTGAATGTGTGCAACTTTAATATGTTTGTTCAAGAATAGAATAGAGTAGAATAAACCAGGTTGGAAGAGACCTTCAAGATCATCGTGTCCAACCTATCATCCAACACCACCTAATCAACTAAACCATGGAACCAAGCATCCTGTCAAGCCTCGCCCTGAACACCCCCAGCGACGGCGACCCCACCACCTCCTCAGGCAGCCCATTCCAGTGGGCAATCACTCTCTCTGTGTAAAACTTCCTCCTAACCTCCAGCCTAAACCTCCCCTGACGCAGCCTGAGACTGTGTCCTCTTGTTCTGGTACTGGTTGCCTGGGAGAAGAGACCAACCTCTGCGTCACTACAACCCCCCTTCACGTAGTTGTAGACAGCAATAAGGTCACCCCTGAGTCTCCTCCTCTCCAGGCTAAGCAACCCCAGCTCCCTCAGTCTCTCCTCATAGGGCTTGTGCTCCAAGCCCCTCACCAACCTTGTTGCCCTTTTCTGGACACGCTCCAGCGTGGCTGCTCTCCATTTCATTGCTGTAGAGTGTAAGTTGTTATGGGTTTAAGAACTGGGATGTCTTAACCACAGAATACAGTTCCCCAGGGACTACGTACCCAGGAAGTGGACACCGGACTCCCATCAGCCTGCATCTCCCTTTCCTATATAAACTGGCTGGATAGTCAGTTTCTTCCCCCTTTTCCCTCTCTCCTGTTCCCAGTGCAGACTACTATCTCTTGTTTGGTATTTTGGTGGAGTTGAGAGTTTTGACCTGGAGTGGCTTGGCTAATTTTTGCTGTGTCATTCAGGCCTGTGTAGGGAGGTATGGGGGGATGGTCACGGAGGCCCTGCTGGGGGGGGGAAGTGTTTGGATGATGTTGGCCTAGTGAGGTTTTGGTAAGCCCAAGATGGGGAACTGGGCTGAGGATGAATATGGATTTGTGTATTTTGTATGGTTTTGTACTGTTGTATATAGTTGTGAACAGTACTTCCATTTAGATTTCCAATACTTTCCCATCCTGTGTGGAGCGTTTTTCTTTTACTGTTTTGGGGAGGGGTGGAGGGGTAAAGGAGCTTCTCTCTGCTCTGTAAAACTGTGACAATGTGTGATGAATATGCTGCACCAACAGACACTTGCCTGCAGCTTGTGAACAGACCGTCTGCCCGAAATAACAGACTCTGCCAATAAACTCAGGCTGCTGAAAGAGGACCAACATGACATGTGCTTGAAGTAAATACCAAGAAAGCTTTAAATAGTAATAATTGTTACATTCTGGCTTAACAACAGGGTCTGATCTGTTGATCAGGTCAAGGAGTGAAAAATCTGCCCTCTCTGAAGTAGGTCAGCATTTTGCCATTGACTTTCATGGGGACAGGGTAGAATATGTAGCCTGTAGAACTGCTTGCCTGTAGATAAAGCCCATAATATTATAAATATTCAGAGAGAGAGAGAAAGAAAAGAAAAGAAAAGAAAAGGTGACATTGTTATTTCTGATTTATAAAGAAGAAAATTAGAGGCACCAAGGTAAAAGGCTGGTAATTCCCAGACTCTGAGCCATGAGGTTTTCTGACTCCCTGAGTGGACATAATTGTTCAGAAGAAAGTGTAAAGCAAAATGCAAGTAGAAAATATTTTGAAACCTCACTATATGGCACTGAAAATGCAAAGAGTCAGTGTCCATGACAGTGTAATTTTTTCCCCTTCATGAATCCACAAAAAACGATAACGGTGGATAAGCAGCCTGATCAGATTGCTTTAAATGCAGCAGCCATCTGAACACAGTGAAATGATTGCACCAAGTAGGAGATTTAAATGATTACTGATTCATTTGCAATGCCTTTGCCCACAAACTATGATTGTTTTTATTTGCAATCCTTATTTTAACTTGAATTCTTTCTTCAAAGGACCTGTAATAACTGTGTTAATATGGACATTGTTTTAGAGTAAGCGTTTAGTTTCCTGAAGCAATGGGGTTGACATCATGAAATCAGAACCTTGATTAACCAGGAAGCAGCTTTGCATGCAGGCAGGCATCTTTCCATAGACTTTTGACAGTGTTTTCTGTGTTATTACTTACCACAGGGGTAGAAGGTGAGAAAGGTAAAAATCCTGATTTCTGAGTTTTGGGCTTTGAAGTTATGATTCTCCCCTTGGGCCATTCTTGATGCAGCAAAGCTTCCCATGAACTATTCTGCATGGTAGTAAGCTGCTCCATCTATTCTCCTTTCCACTCTGCTGCCAGTAAAGCAATGCAAAAACAAAACTATGTGCTTTGAAGTAAGTGGAAGAGATAGATAAAAGGAAATAAAAGGACCATATATATTTCAATTGCCTTTTTTTCTCTTTCTCTCTTTCTCTCTTTCTCGCTCTCTTTCTCTCTTTCTCCCTCCCTTCCTTTCTTCTTTTCCCTTTCTTCCTTTCCAACATGCAGTCTTTACCAGAAAAATTAGTCTGGTGCCTCTTCAAAAGCTAAACATTCCTTATCTGAAAAATGTCCATTCAATCTGACAGACAGACTACTTTATTAAATTACTTAAAGACACTGACAGAGCCCATAACTATTAATCTAAATCTTAAGGAGCTCAACTCTAATTTGTACAATGGCTTCCACTAGATTAGCACAGAGGAAAGATAAAGGGAAAAGTGTCTCTGTGTGCAAGCTAGACAGTGTACAGCAAAGCCCCAAATCGATAGAAGCAGCAGAAAGTTTGATGCTCTCCTTGAGGCATTTACTGATGGAGTGAAGGCATTTTTATCATCAGGTTAACTGGATTCTAGAGCATGCTTTATTTTATATGGTGTTTTCCCTTTCAAGGAAGAGCAATTTCAGTGTATAAGCAATATCACAGTATCACAGTATCACAAAGGTTGGAAGAGACCTCAAAGATCATGGAGTCCAACCTGTCACCACAGACCTCATGACTAGACCATGGCACCAAGTGCCACGTCCAATCTCCCCTTGAACACCTCCAGGAACGGTGACTCCACCACCTCCCTGGGCAGCCCATTCCAATGATGAACAACTCTCTCCATGAAGAACTTTCTCCTCACCTCGAGTCTAAACTCCCCATTGGTGCAGCTTGAGACTGTGTCCTCTTTTTCTGGTGCTGGTTGCTAGAGAGAAGAGACCAACTCCCTCCTGGCTACAGCCACCCTTCAGGTAGTTGTAGAGAGCAATGAGGTTTCCCCTGAGCCTCCTCTTCTCCAGGCTAAACAATCCCAGCTCCCTCAGCCTCTCCTCATAGGGTTTGTGCTCGAGGCCTCTCCCCAGCCTCGTTGCCCTTCTCTGGACACCTTCAAGTGTCTCAATGTCCTTCTTAAACTGAGGGGCCCAGAACTGGACACAGGACTCAAGGTGTGGCCTAACCAATGCAGAGTACAGGGGCACAATGACCTCCCTGCTCCTGCTGGCCACACTATTCCTAATACAGGCCAGGATGCCATTGGCCTTCTTGGCCACCTGGGCACACTGCTGGCTCATGTTTAGGTGGCTGTCAATCAGCACCCCCAGGTCCCTTTCTGTTTGGCAGCTCTCCAGCCACTCTGACCCCAGCCTGTAGCACTGCATGGGGTTGTTGTGGCCAAAGTGCAGCACCCGGCACTTGGACTTGTTGAATGCCATCATGTTGGGCTCTGCCCATCTGTCCAGCTGGTCAAGGTCCCTCTGCAAAGCCCTTCAACGCTCTAACTGATCAACATCTGTTCCCAACTTGGTGTCATCTGCAAACTTGCGGATGACTGACTCAATCCCCTCATGCAGATCATCAGTGAAGATATTAAAGAGGATGGGGGACACCACTAGTGACTGGCTGCCAGCTGGATGTGGCACCATTCACCACCACTCTCTGGGCTTGACCCTCCAGCCAGTTCCTAACCCAGCACAGAGTGTTGCTGTCCAAGCCATGAGCTGACAGCTTAGCCAGCAGTTTGCTGTGGAGGATGGTGTCAAAGGCCTTGCTGAAATCCAGGTAGACCAAATCCACAGCCTTCTCCACATCCACCAGGCGGGTCACCTGATCATAGAAGGAGATCAGGTTGGAGAGGCAGGACCTGCCCTTCCTAAATCCATGTTGGCTGAGCCCTTGGCCATCCTTCAGGTGTGCAGTTATTGCCGCCAGGATAATCTGCTCCATAATTTTCCCTGGCACTGAGGTCAGGCTGACTGGTGTTCTTCAGAACACGGAACACATTTACAAATATAGTAATAAATTGTTGTGACTTATTTTTATTCCTTCTTAAGAGCAATTCTGCTAACAGAGAAAGGGAATATATGGTTTTCAGCTATTGGTCAGCAAGAAAACGCCTCTATCTGTGACCTCCAAGACTTATTTGTTATCAGAGCATTCATGCATTTTATTCTGTGGAAAATGAAAGCTAGCAATGTCATTGTAGCTGGTTAGGGTCTCATAGAAGTGAGGATATTTTTGTGAAATGAGATGTTAAGGTGTGTGACTGTAGAGTCATAAAATCATTCTGGTTAGAGGAGACCCCAGAAAGCCTTCAGGGCAACCTCCTTCTCAAAACAGGTTCAACACTAAAATCAGATGGAGTTCCTTAGAACTTCATCTACAGTTGGATCTCAAAAGCTACCAAAGCTGGAAACTCTACAGTCTTGCTGGGCACCCTGTCCCAATGCTACTTTTCCTTGTAATTAAACTGTTTATCCTTATATTTAGATGAATTCTTCTCATTTTCTGTATGTGACTATTGACTATTGTTCTCCCACCATACCCCTCAGCAAAGAGCCTGGCTCTTTCTACTCAGTTGTCTTCTCTTAGCTATTGGAAGGTTGCTATTAGGTTTCCCCCAAGACTTCTATTAGGTTTTCCCCAAGACTTCTCTTCTCCAGACAATAAAGTCACAGAGGTAAAATGTATTTGCATTTGAGACATAATACACATTTGTGACTCAACTCCAGCACCAAGGTGTTTCTTTATTTGTTCTATTGCTGTCCTTACAAATAGATATTGGTGCCGACATGGACAGTCAAAGTAGCATTACTGAAAAAAAACCAATCAACACAACAATTTCTTTATATATCTTATGTTTACCATAGCCAGTTCGGGTCCAAATCTGAAGGCTTAATTGTTACAGCTCTTGTAGAGGTAAAAGATCATTCACTTCCAAAGACCTTTGCTTATAGGATGTCTAGTAAGATAACCATCATGTGCTCATAATTTTGATGCTACTCTCTTTCCCCTGGCTCCCTCTTAAATGTTTAGTTTCGAAGAGTTTTGCCACAATATAAAAATCTTTCTGCAGAACTAGGTAGTTTCATATGTGATGTCCCACAATAGATGGAGCAATTCAAATCCAGAATGCTGTGAAAACCTTAATGCCTTTTAATAAATTGTCTCTTACTATCAGGGAAAAAAAATACAAAAAGTTTTAATCTCATTTTCTTATCAAGGCATCACATCTTTTGTTAGTGCTGACCATGGAGCTGCAGTCATTCACTATGCATTTCTGGAGCAAAGTCTTGTGAAGGTGGGTCACACTGTCCATAATGTTGTCTTCAGATAACTTGAAAGCTCACTGTGAATTGTTTAGGCTGTATGTGGAGCATAAACAACAGTTGAGTAAATTGCAAGTGTGGTCTTCTGCTGTGGACAGTGCCTTGAATAGCATACAGCGTATCAGCAGGTGGTCGGAAAGTACATCTAAATAGCTTCGCCTGAATCTAAAACTGATGTGCTAAATGGGCCAACAGTGATCTGCAGTATGGCATTTCCTATGTTTGCACCATGAGAAATAAGGAACTTTAGTAGGCTGAAGTTACTGACCACTAAATCACTTTGTAAAACAGTCTCAAGTCCCCCTGTGTATTTTCTGCCTCAATACACCTACTTAGATACTGTCTAGTAAAAAGTTTCCATCAATAGGCAGGCAGTAGGCATTTGTCCCATTTCTCATTTAATTTACCAGACAGCATGAATTTCCTTTTTCCTTTTTTAACATCAAGACAGCAGCTCAAAGTCACATTCAGGTTCAGAAGATACTCTGTGTACTTGAATACTTTTGTAGCACAGAAATTGTTAGGGAATTTGGCTTCTCATAAATTACATTAGAGAAAAAGTTTAATTTATTTAATTACATATACCATTGTGACACAAGCATGAGCGATTTAGAGGATGAAACTGGAGCTGCACAGAAATAGAAGTCCATTTAGGGCTTTCAAAGTTTGATCCTTTTGATAAGAGTGTCTTGTGCCAAATGAACGTTGGAGTGGCCTTCTGATTACTTTTCAACAGTAATTTCATTATGGTCACCTTGAATGCATAGTTGTATCAGTTCCTTACAGTCTGACTCATCTCCGCTGCTCTCCATTACTCCATAAAGGGTCAAGTCTTACACTTCTTACTTATTTTTCCCCTACACAAAATTTCCAGGGACACCTAAATCACACGTGTTTGATCCACAATAGTTTTTGAGCAGTACGTCCATGCAGTATTCAGGTGAGTGACCAACATGGCCAAATTAAAGGATGCAATGGCCCTACATTTGTGCATTTGGGTTGGACCTCTGCATAGAACCTGGTGGGCAATGCTGGTTTGGAAGACTGTGCTTACATTACTCAGAGAAGAGAGTAAAGATGCTGTTTGGCTGCAAACTATGTATCACAGCATCACAGTAACACAGTATAACTATGGTTGGAAGAGACCCCAAGGATCATCAAGTCCAACCTTTCCCAACAGACCTCACAACTAGACCATGGCACCAAGTGCCACGTCCAATCTCCCCTTGAACACCTCCAGGGACGGTGACTCCACCACCTCCCTGGGCAGCCCATTCCAATGATGAACGACTCGCTCAGTGAAGAACTTTCTCCTCACTTCGAATCTAAACCTCCCCTGGCACAGCTTGAGACTGTGTCTGGTGCTGGTTGCCTGGGAGAAGAGACCAACCCCTTCCTGTCTACAACCACCTTTCAGGTAGTTGTAGAGGGCAATGAGGTCACTCCTGATCCTTCTCCAGGCTAAACAATCCCAGCTCCCTCAGCCTCTCCTCATAGGGCTGTGCTCAAGGCCTCTCCCCAGCCTTGTTGCCCTTCTCTGGAGACGTTCAAGTGTCTCGATGTCCTTCTTAAACTGTACCTTTGCTGGTGCACTGAGCACCATGACTGCAGCAGGTTTTGAGCTTAAGAGCAGGCATGTAAGCATTTCTCTTATGTCTACAGCCCATGGCTCTATTGTGAAAACTTCATATCTTGAAGTTTTATATTACCGGAAAGATGCTGCTGTGTGTGCCATTTATAAATGAATGCACAGTTTGCTGTGAGCACATAAATTATGCAGTAATACATTACACATTTTTTTTCCTTATATATTTTTTAAAATTAAACTAAATTCCAAATGTTTGGTAATAAATGCTTAACCATTAAGTAGAAATAGAAAAGGAAGAGTGGCCACAGAGTTGTCTCTACAGTTGTCTCTATTTCTCTCATTGTCTGTATATAAGTCAATCTGAGGCAATTACATAGAACATCTCAGACAATGAGGATGTAAGAGGCAGAGGACTGTCTACTATCTATATACTGTAAAGGAAGAATGACAATTTTAAAATCACTTCTTTCTAGGCAGGTTTGATAAGTCAGTCACAGTAGTGACCACTTTGTTATCTGCTTGACTAAGGCAATAGCTAGGCCCATCATCCTCTTTTTCACCTAAATGTGAGTTTGACTGAGACTGAACACTTCCTGCACCTTGTTGTTAGTATAATGAAATGTACTGAATGTACTGGATGTCACGCAGGGAATGTGTGAGACAATGTGATGTCCAGAGCTCTCACAGTGCCCGTAGAGCAATCAGTGACTTCTTCAGGGGTTTCCACCTTTCAGTAAAAGTGAAGTAACAATCTGTGCTTAAACACTCCATGCCATATTCTCTCTTTTCTACCCTACAGTCTATACCTGCACACCTGATTGACACCTGCCTAAACATGAGCCAGCAGTGTGCCTAGGTGGCCAAGAGGGTCAATGGCATCCCGGCCTGTATTAGGAATAGTGTGGCCAGCAGGAGCAGGGAGGTCATTGTGCCCCTGGACTCTGCATTGGTTAGGCCACACCTTGAGTACTGTGTCCAGTTCTGGGCCCCTCAGTTTAAGAAGGACATTGAGACACTTGAACGTGTCCAGAGAAGGGCAACAAGGCTGGTGAGAGGCCTCAAGCACAAGCCCTGTGAGGAGAGGCTGAGGGAGCTGGGATTGTTTAGCCTGGAGAAGAGGGGGCTCAGGGGTGACCTCATTGCTCTCTACAACTACCTGAAGGGTGGTTGTAGCCAGGAAGGGGTTGGTCTCTTCTCCCAGGCAGCCAGCACCAGAACAAGGGGACACAGTCTCAAGCTGCACCAGGGGAGGTTTAGACTCAAAGTGAGGAGAAAGTTCTTCAGTGTGCAAGTCGTTCATCATTGGAATGGGCTGCCCAGGGAGGTGGTGGAGTCGCCGTCCCTGGAGGTGTTCAAGGGGAGATTGGATGTGGCACTTGGTGCCATGGTCTAGTCATGAGGTCTGCTGGGACAGGTTGGACTTGGTGATCCTTGGGGTCTCTTCCAACCTTAGTTATACTGTGACACTGTGATCCAATGATCTGCCTCAGTTCCTTAGGAAGAGCCACTATTACTCCTGTATCATAGAAGCCAGAAGGGTGATATTTGCCTGCAGAAAGCTGCCACAGTAATGTGTTACTATGAGCAGCATATCTGTGCTGTGGAGGTTTTATTCATCACAGTTGCTGCTTTGTCCAGTGATTCTTTCTGCCTGGATGATACAAATTGCACTGGGGAGTGGCTGTCAGTTTTCACTTGGGAAAAGTAAAAAATTCACCTGACTTTTCTAATCATCCTAGAGAATTACTTTTTTTTAAGACTATGCTGTTTTCAGTGTGCCACCCCTCAGTTATTTTTCTACTTTCAGAGAGCAAATTTCAAGGAGAGAATCTCATCCATCTTGCCCTGAGTTTGCCAGAGTGCTGTAGATGACTGTGCTGCCTGGTGTTTATAGGGCTGGATTGAACCATTGATTTTTCACAAGGAACTCCCAGTTGCCCTGAACAAATTGTACTGAGGAAAAGTTAATGGCATAGCTGTGGCTCTTGTGGATGAACAAGACCTGGTATACCTGATGTTTTGTTTTGCAGTCTTTGATTAGAAGATTTGTTAGTATGTATGTATTTATTTACCTTGCTTTCAACCTTTCGGTGTCTGAGAAGCGGTTGAGGGAGTATCTCAGCTTTATAGTATGCAGGAAAGGGCTTAATGCTGTCCTCATCTATGACAGATTAATACATGGAAAAATTACTAAATGGATTTTTTTCTATGTCAGTTCAAACCTTTAATGCTTGCAATTACTGCAACACCTTTAAGGAAGAAACTCATACTAGAAGCAAAGTCATTGTGGAGAGAGATCATAAACAGCTACTCTCTCTGTGCAAAAATGAGGCAGAGTTGTCATAACCACTGGTGATTTCCCAAAGTTAAGCAAGGAAAATGAGTTTGTCTGGTTGAACCCTATGCTTTATGTACAAATGGGGTTATGTACACAAAGGGGGGTTCCCACAATTCCCACTCTGATGTGTGAAAAAAGAAATGACCTTCAGAAGAAAAGTAGGAATGTGTGACAAAAGTGAAGCTATATGCTTTACCTTTAGAACAGCTAGCAACTTGACTGTACTCCGGGTGATAAATTTTATCTTCTGCTCTATAGGGTGAAGAGAAGATTTAACCCTCTTTCTTACACACAATACAACAGTTTTGTTGCACTGTCTAGATGAAGGCATGATAGCAAAATAAGAACAATAAAGACCAGAGCTATCATCTATCAGAGAGAAAGGACTCTGTAAAATGACAAAATAATCATAAAAATATGCAACTCCCCTTTTAACTCCAAATACAAATCTCTAATAAATGCCAGTAGGGCAGAAACACAAGACAATGTATAATATTTACTTTAAATACAGGATTTCAAAATAGCTGCCAAATTTGAATTAATCTTTCTTTCTCTTGGAAAAGAGAAATCCTGCAATGTATTTTCTGCTTTCCCAGCAGAACATATGGCAGTTTGACACCTCATTCAACTAGAAAGAGACCTAACTCAGGCCCCTTAAGGTTTTGTTGCAGATACTCCAAATTTTGCATCTGCAAAATGATAGATGCCTTAAATTAAGGTCAGGGAATATTTTCTTAGTAATCTATGAATGGTTTTATTACTATGTGTGCTGCTAGGCGTCCTTTTCATAATTATTGTTGTTCATCTTCATTCAAACTCCCTGCCACTCACTGAAAGGCTTCCTTCCACTGTTTGTTTACTTGAAACATGTCTGTAACTTTTAATTTCTTTTTTTTTTCCCAGACCATTTGTGAATATTTGTTATTAGTAGTTTACTGTGATCCTGCTGTACGGTGAAGAGTATATTCTTCCATCAGAAAAAAAAAAGGGCCTCACAATTTTATCCCTTGGAGGCACTGAACATCTGCTGAGGTTTCCTTCATTCCCCTTTCTCCTTTTGCAAGCCCATGAAAGGAGCAGCTTGATTGCTTGGAGTCTGTTTTCCCTTCAGTAAAGAACCATTGTTTCTGTATCAGCATGCCTGAATCATTGCCATGTTTGTTGTAGATGCTCCTGTTTTATTTCCGGGATAACACAACAGAGGCTGGCTTGCCCCATGGACAAATATGGAGCGGTAGACTGAAAGAGCAGTTTTTCCAGGCATGATCACTTTTGGGCAGCACACTTAGCTGTGAGTCTGGGAGCAGAAGGTGGTAACCACTTGTTGCTTCTAGAACTGAACTATTTGATCTACTCAACTAGTTTTCAAGTTTCCTGTGTACTACCTGAATGCAACAGTGAAAATGACACAAAACAGATTAGCTGACTTGAATTTGCTGGTATGCATCTCCTGCTTTAGACTTGTGAAAGTCTCATCCAGACCTCTGCCTGTGAGCAGAGACATTAAATTTGTCCTGCTTGATCAATCAGCTTTGAAATTAAGTACACACTTTATAAAGGCATGTTTGGAGAAACACAAGAAAGAACAAGGGATCTTAGGAATCTCATCCTTTTTACATTGCCCTATCTGGAAGGGTTGTGTTGTTTTTAAAGATGATGGAATTGAGCTGCCTCTTTGAAACTGGCATTTTCTCTTTTAAACAAAGAGGAAGAAGATCATAGGTTATGAATGTAAAAAGCTATTTCTGAATAAGGGGCTGGTGTAGAGTAGTTATGCATTGTGGGGAGAAGAGAGTGGAAGTTTAAATGCTTCTGTTGTCAGAATGTCTGAACAGGATGGTTTGTGCATAGTAAAGGCAAAGAGGTGTGTTTTTCCTGTGTTGGTCCTCTCTTTTGTTCACTAACTATTATGATACTGGTTTGGATTATAGGTCAATGTCAGTTTCTCTTCCTGGAAATTATCCCTGTAAATCTGCTTTGCCTTATAAAATGAAAATTCAGCTGTGATAGAAAAATACTTTGACTAGCCTGCAAGGTGAATGACATTGTTAATCCATTTTATTTCAGAGACTGTTTCCAAACTACCAAGTTTTGCAGATGAGTTCTATTGCAATTAGGGCTCAAGATAAGATGCCTGGCAAGAATAACTGGAAAAGACATTCTTAATGAGGAAAGAGAAAATGCCAGTAGAGCTATTTCTATGTTTCTCCTTTGACTAAGATCCAGCACCTTTATCTTGCAGAAGACTATATATTATGAGTAAATTAAAAGCGTTCCTACTCCATAAGTATATCAGTCAACTGGAGAAAGTAGAAAATAATTGGTTGTAAAATGTGCCAATAACCTCAAGTTACTGGATAAGTAAATAAAGAGAGGGGCAGGCTGGATTCTTTTTTAAAGTGGGTTGATCTGAGCTGTGGGCCTTTGAAGACAGCCGAATTTAAGACAAGATTGTGACATAAAGAATGTGGGTCCCACTTTGGAGACAGGGCACTGTAATGTTGTGACATTGAAAAGAGCTTGAAAGCTACTGCGGCACATATATAAGCAAAGTGCAGGCAGGAGGAAAGGCAGAGAGTAACCACTAGCAAGGTTGTCTCTGGAAAATATCATCTCTGGGACCCTAATTTTGAGAATTCTACTGAAAAAAAAAAAAAAAAGAGTCTAAGCTGTAGACTGGGAAACAGGTAGAAACCTGACCACAATTACCTTAGATTATGGAGGTTGCAGATGTGATTTTCTTATTGCCTACAGATACCTACATGTAGGAAAACCTTCAGAAAGCAAACAGCTCTTTAGCACAACAACAGAAAATTCAAGACTGAGATCTTTGCTAAGCAAATCAAGATTTTTTAAACCAGGTGCAGATATATTACATAATGATTATGGAACTTCCCAGCGGGAACTTTGTAAAGGAGCAGAATGACAGCAGGAGGCTGTCCACTGCCATTAGTAGCCTGAAGCACAGGAGTTACTGCACCAGCATATCTGTCCACCTCACCCACCCATAGATTCCCCATATGGCCCTGCTTGTTCACTAGCTCTGCTCTGACACCTTGCTGCGGAGAAGGAAAATTGCTGCCAATTGAGGCCCGGAAGGAGTAAAGTAGAAAACGGTAGTGAAAAGACTGTGCAAAGAACTTTGCCCAGTGCTGCAGAGAAGGAACAAGGAGGAGGCACAGGAGAAATCACAAGGGGACCAGGTAGCCAAGGGCAGGGCTAATCTGTGTATCACTCCTGAAACTAGTATGCAAACGAGCTTGTTTTGCACCTTTTATTTTATTCATTAATTGTGATGGGGTGACAAGATCCAACAAACTGAGCTGGAACAGTCTTAAAACCTAATAATATGTGGAGGTAGTTGAATGCATATAAAAGTCTTTCCAGAAGGACGAAGAACCTTTAAATCAGGTTTGAATGATTTTTGGTGCTTTCAGGAACAGCCTTCTTGGATGCAGCACTCAGAGATTCTCTTCTTGGCCAGTGTGCAGCCTACTAACCCAGCTTAAGGTCTTCGTTCTGAGCTTGATCTAGCTGAGAAGATCTGAACTGAGTCAGAGGCCTAGGATGTCAGCTATGGGAACCAGAATGAATATGGAAGGATTATAAAGAGACTGGCCTTAAACTCATTTGTTCTCAGAAAATAGTCTCTTATTCTGATTGTGTTTACTAGTAGAGTTACAGGAACTTCTTGTTCCTGACATTGGAACTTTCAGAGTGAAAGCCACTGACAACTGCCTGTGAATGGGGAGGACAGACTCCATGCTATAGGGTTACCCTCTAATGGCTCTTTCCTAATTTTTGTAGACTCCAGCAAACACATTTTGAAGTTTTTCTGAATGTATCAGACTGCAAACATCAGAACTCACTCAAGGTTGTAAACATATCTCAGTATAGACTCTGGATGTCATAATTCGAAAAGCTTCCCAAGAAAGCAGAACATAGCTATTATGTCCATGTCCAGAAGCAAATTATGTTCACCTTGTAATTTGATTTTGATGTTATGCTTTGCAGTTATCTTCTTTGCCTCTGAGTCATTTTTGTAGTGGAAATACTGACACATGTAATGGCTCATTACAGCATATGGAAAGCAGCAAAAACCTTTCCCCTCTTCCCTCTGCATCTGGTCACCGGGATTCATTCACTCATTGTCTTTTAGCAGCAGAAAAACATTAGACTGCGTATAACCATGGCATATTTTTGTGCACCTGGGAGAGGACACAGTCTCAGGCTGCGCCAGGGGAGGTTCAGGCTAGATGTTAGGAAAAAGTTCTATACAGAGAGAGTGATTGCCCATTGGAATGGGCTGCCTGGGGAGGTGGTGGAGTCGCCATCATTGGAGATTTTCAGAAGACTTGATGGGGTGCTTGGTGCCATGGGTTAGTTGTTTAGGTGGTGTTGGATTGGTTGATGGGTTGGACGCGATGATCTTGGAGGTCTCTTCCAACCTGGTTTATTCTATTCTATGTATATTCTATGTTTAAAAAAATTTCTCATGCAAGTGATGGTGATTTTTAATCAGGCTGAACATCATACAGGTGGAGCATCTGATAGGATGAAGGACTTCTGAACACTGAGGCTTATCAGGAGTGTTATTCTGACATCCTTAGATGTTTTGTGTGACTTATTTCACCCTCTTGGTGAATTCCCTCTCTGAGTTCTGCAGTCAATGCAGACTGGATCCAGAGATGACTCTGGAGCTCTCATTGGAGGGCTATGTATTTTTCTCCTCTGCAATCTGAAAACCTGGAAGAATGCAAAGTAAGGTAAAGAAATAGATTTCATCGAAAAGTCCAAAAGCTGCCTCTAGAAACATCCTTTATAAAAATGAAGCCAAAGGCATTCTACTACCTCTGTAGGCAGCATCAACTTAAAAATAGAGGAAACTGCAACAAACAGTTTTGTTCCAAATTTAGAGAAGCTGTCTTCCTTCATTTCCAATCTGGGTGACACACAGTTAAAACAATGACTTCTTTTATTTTTGTCTTGCTATATTTCAAGGTAAAGTGAATCCCAGTTATTTATATTTAAAATACAAATCCCTGCATTGGCAGTAATATAATACATAACCATGACTGAATGATAGCAATCTGCACCATTTTTGCATTTCACTATTCTAACTTTCTTAAATCAGAAGATGCTCACTTTCAGACAGTTGATTTTTATTTTTATGTTGCTTTTCAGCAGCAAACATAATTAGACTACAGTAAAGGCTGATGTTAGCAGCCTGCTAAGAAACAAATTAAAGCCCTCTCTAAACAACTCCTGTAATCTCAAAAAAAACCCCCAACCAACAGTGTTTTCCAAGATTTTGCTTCTGTGACTCCACGTGGATTGTAGTCCTGTGTGCTAAGATTTACACTGGCAGAGTTCTGTTAAAACAAGGCAAATACTGACTCCTGAAAACATTCTTATTACATGTATTGACATTTAAGATTCTATTCATGCCTCTAACAGCTAGGAGCAACACTTGAAGCTCTATACATGAAAGTATTCCTAACTCATTGCCAAGGAAGACTATTGCATTGTAGCATACTTGTTTGCTGAGTAGAGTGAGACTAAGGCAGCATTTAGATCCTGAAAATCCTGTTCCGCTATCTAGCGTGGGCGTGTCGTGAGCTGCTGTGGCTGCTGTGCAGCCTGCCAATTATCTCTCTGCACATCTGCATGACTGCCCAGACTCATCAGGACAGAGACTCACAGGAGACCAGCCGAGAGATGGAGAAGATTTGTTCTGCCTATATTCCTCCAAAGGGCTTCATCTGATAAGCCTTTGTATTAAATTCATAGCACATTCCCACAGGCTTTTTGTAAAACGCAGCCATGACTTCATTTGTGGTTGTTTTGTTTTGGTTTGGTTTTGGTTTTTTAAAAATATATATATACAAGAAGTAGATGTGTTGCTCCCAATTTTAAATTAACTTGGCAGTGTTTGGACTATTTATTAAGAAATGGGAGGACTTAGAATAGAATAGAATAGAATAGAATAGAATAGAATAGAATAGAATAGAATAGAATAGAATAGAATAGAATAGAATAGAATAGAATAGACCAGGTTGGAAGAGACCTTCAAGATCATCGCGTCCAACCCATCAACCAATCCAACACCACCCAAACAACTAACCCATGGCACCAAGCACCACATCAAGTCTCCTCCTGAGCCCTGGGCAGCCCATTCCAATGGGCAATCACTCTCTCTGTATAGAACTTCCTCCTAACATCCAGCCTAAACCTTCTTCTTCTTCTGCCTTCTGAGCCATTCCCCTTCAAGCCTGAGAATGTGCAGACCTACGTATCCTCTCTCCTATGAGAAGCTATAATTAAGATTAACCTAAGAAGGTTATGGCATCAACAGCTTTTCACCTGTTAGAAACAGGCCACTTTGCTGAAAACCCTATGCCAGATACACTGGGTGAACAGAAAGAGGCTCTGTGGCTTGTGTCTAGGGCTCTGTGGCCATTATCTAGGACAATCGCCAGACTCTATACATACCTAGTTCCCAGGCTTGGAACAAGGGAAAAGGAAAGACTTGAATTTTGGGGGATCTGGGACATCACGGCTGTTTGCCTGTATTTTGTGTGATTCAGCAGGAAAAAAACACTTTTGTTACTTTGTTGGCTTGATAATTTTTTACATGCTGATAGATTCAATGTTTACCTTACACTACAGAAGGAACTGTTTCACTTAACAGCTGGAGGAGTAGGTAAATCATTACAAGTATCTTTATAAAAGAGGGCAAAAGGCCCAAAGAAGAAAATAGTAGACCTTTGAGTCTGCACAATTTTGTAAAAGCACAGGAGTTTACAGAAGTTATTCTTTTGACTGGTGATGAGAAAAGTAATTATGGAATGGGCACAGATACTTGGTCAACTAATGAATTGAGGTGTGTAGGAGACTGTTTGGGCCAGTAGCTCAGAGGTACTTGGCTATCTCAATATTAATAAATGTGATGTGTCTGAGGATGTTCTCTGCACTGAGGCCAAGTGGCAGAGCAAAACACTGTTAACTTCTCTCATTCTCTAAAACAAGGTATTTATATGAGGGGTGGGTGATAACCTCAAAAAACTTGGAAAGACTGCTCTTATTTTCTCATGTGACAGAAAAGGGGAACACTGTGGGGGATTGTACAGATACTGAATGGGGCAATAGTCAAGATCAGAACTAAAAATTGTGCCAGTAATCAGTGATGTGACAGTCTGCATAGAAATTTTAGCAGTGAAAGTACACAGAAGTTTTTGTGCATAAATGGTCATATGCAGTTAAGTTTCAGGGAGAAAAAGTACATGGCCAAAGTTTATGGGATCCTCACAAAAAGAAGAGGGAGGAGGAACATCTTTTAAAGAACATACTAAATGACAATTGCAAAGGAAGGAAGGGAAAAGAGAGAACAAAGCACATGATATCAGGAAGCACTTGACAGATCATACTGCAGCCATCTGAAGGGATGAGGTAGGATGGAGATGGATCCCAAGCTAGGCCGGGAACTGCCAGAGGTGCTGGTCATAGCTCAGTGGAAAGCCCCTGTAGGGAATCAAGATGGAGTGAGAGGAGAGGAGCACCAATATGATTATTATGGCCTATGCACCAGCTGAGTTTATTGATAAAGAAAAAAAAATGAGAAAGGGACAGGCTGATGGCATAATGAAGGAGTGGGACTGAGATACATTTATTCTGAAAGTAAAAGAAACCAGAAGTAACTGAGAAATCTGAGAGACGAATAAGGGATGAGATAGGGGTGAGTTCACTGAAGGCCAAATGGGAGAAATATGGGGCCTTGTCTATACAGAGAGGGGAATGCAGGAAGAGGATGAAAGAACCTGGGGATCAGCCCAAAGACAGAGGTCTGTACCATGGAAAGTGTTGGTCTAGCTTCAACAAAACCAGTGGTGTAGATTTATTTAGCTGAGGACGGCAGAACTGAATTTGCAGCAGAGAACTTGGCTTTCTATGGGAAGGAGTAATGAATAAGCAGGTGCTAGAGACATGTTTTTTGAGTTTGATGGGTAATGCCTAACAGGGAAAGAATGACAAAATCTTGCTGGTGAAGTATGAAGAGCATTAAACACAGTATGAATAAAAGTAGGGTAAAAGGGCAGAGAAAAAGGAGCTACTTCTGCCAGTTGATAGTAAATCATGAGGGAGCAAATGGCTAATGCTGAAACGATGACCAAGAGAAGAAATTTACCAATAGTGAATTTAGAGAAGCAGTAGCATTGCATGGAGGCAAACTGCTGTGAATAGCTTTCACTGGAGCACTGAATCTCGATGCAGTAAAGATATGGGGAAACATACAGGGAAAGAGAATTAGATGGGGTAGTTGGAAATGCTGAGGGTTAATATGAGAAACTGGAAAGACAGAAAGATGGAGGGATGGGGTAGCCTATTGCCAACAGATAGTATGCCTGATGGTGCAGACTTTCTTTTGGAAAGGCTTCTGTAATTTTCAACCATCTTTTTTGTATCCTTTAGGAACTTTGCCCTGAAAGTCTTATTTAACACCATAATTACACTGTTTTTTGCTCAGTTGGCTTTATAAGCCTCAAAGGAGGATTGTGAGCATCCCTGCCACACAACCCTGCATTTCTCTTGCTGTTAATTTAATGCTTATGAAAAGCCCATAAATTTGTATTGATCTTTTCCCCCCCACCCCTTGCAGGCTAAAACCACATTAATATATGAAACAGATGGGAGTCTTTAATGCATTAGAGGGAGCTAGTATAACACTGACCCCATTAATCTGTTCTATTTTTACCTTGGAGACAGAAGTTTTTCTGTAAAGGATGTCATTATATGCATCTGCTGTTTGTGCATGTACCTAGACAGCAAGTTCTGAAGTTACCGAGGCAGAACAAAAGGAAACAGGAACCTTGCAGCATGGAAGAAGAGGAGACCATTTGGCATACTACCAAGAAGAAAGTGTAACTAAATGAATTTATAACTGTGCTCCAGTTGTTTAAAGAAAAACAAGAATACACAAGCACAGCTTGGGTTGCTTCCGAGTGTGACCCGTTCATGTTAAAACCCAAACAAATTAACTGACATATTGGCTTCTCTAAATTTAATCATTATGGGACAGTTAGAGTAATTTTTATGTTTTGTACTTTAGTGCTCCTCTGAAACTCTAACACCTGGATAGCTTTGAGGAATTTACTGGCTCAGTCAAACAGAAAAAAATTGTATACTTCTGTAATGAAAAGCTTTCTCTTGCAAGGATTGCTTTCTCTTTCTTCTTTTGTTTTCATTGCTGAGTATGGCTTTCTGAAAGGTTAGTGTATTAGCTAACAGGGAAAGCTTGGCTTGAAAAATTACCACACATAATGCACACATAGAAAACAAAAGAGTGAAAGATGGAAAACAGTGTGGCATTAATTTATCTTTAAAATTAAGTTTCTGTAATGACAGGAGCTTTATTTCTAGTAATTAACACAGTGCACAATATAGCAATATTTGGTTTTGCTTTATTTGGGAAAGTCTCTTGGAAATGTGGGATCACTGCATACACTGAGCAAAACAATTTTGTTTCACATCAAGACCATGGACTTCACAACACTGAGAACACGCCCTATGACTACTTGTTTATGCAGCAAGTAAAGCTTGAATTACACTAATGTTACTGGAAGTGCATAGGAAAGTGTAATGGAATAAAAAAGCATTACTGTACAATACAGTCAGTTCTAAGACATTGTATTGTCTCATAAAAACAGTAAGAAGAAAACACAGAAATCATGCAAAACTGAGACATTTATGCTTACAAACTGGACAACAGATACATCGTGTAGGTTTTTTCCCCATATGTCTAGTTGGTAAGAGCAGGGCCATAAAACTAGATCTTTCTTCTCTTACCCTATTACTCATCGCGTAACATGACACCAGCGTAAGGTCTGTGACAGGCGATTGTCATACCACAGACAGAGAATTGACTTTTTAGTGACAAGCCATTAAGTCCATTTCATTAACTAATTGCAGTCTTGAAGCAGTAAAGATCTCCAAAATAGGTTCTTTTTACTTTTGCCCTCACAAAAAGCCGTCATACCATTTCCTGAATGTTCAGTTTGTTTCATTTTAGGTAAATTTCCAGAAAAGACAAATTAATGTAATTCCAGGTTATAGGCTGAAGAGGCAAGATCAGATAAATGAATATTTTAGTTTTCAAGAAATAAATAGATGATGTAAGAAGTTGCTGCAAACATTTTCTAAATGTGGTTGACTAGAAAAATCTCTGAATCAGTGGCTTCAGACTTTCTGATTCCATTACAGCACATAAATAAGCATTCTACCTACAGTAGTTAGAATACATAGAATACATACATAGAATAAACCAGGTTGGAAGAGACCTTCAAGATCATCGCATCCAACCCATCAACCAATCCAACACCACCCAAACAACTAACCCACAGCACCAAGCACCCCATCAAGTCATGTTATGGCATCCTGGCCTGCATCAGGAACAGTGTGGCCAGCAGGAGCAGGGAAGTCATTCTGCCCCTGTACACTGCACTGGTTAGGCCGCACCTTGAGTACTGTGTCCAGTTCTGGGCCCCTCAGTTTAGGAAGGAGGTTGACTTGCTGGAGCGTGTCCAGAAAAGGGCAACAAAGTTGGTGAGGGGCTTGGAGCACAAGCCCTATGAGGAGAGACTGAGGGAGCTGGGGTTGCTTAGTCTGGAGAGGAGGAGACTCAGGGGTGACCTTATTGCTCTCTACAACTACCTGAAGGGGGGTTGTAGTGAGGTGGAGGTTGGTCTCTTCTCCCAGGCAACCAGTACCAGAACAAGAGGGCACAGTCTCAGGCTGCGTCAGGGGAGGTTTAGGCTGGAGGTTAGGAGGAAGTTTTACACAGAGAGAGTGATTGCCCACTGGAATGGGCTGCCTGAGGAGGTGGTGGGGTCACCGTCGCTGGGGGTGTTCCGGGCGAGGCTTGACAGGATGCTTGGTTGCATGGTTTAGTTGATTGGGTGGTGTTGGATGATAGGTTGGACATGATGATCTCGAAGGTCTCTTCCAACCTGGTTTATTCTACTCTATTCTTCTCCTGAAAACCTCCAGTAACGGCGACTCCACCACCTCCCCAGGCAGCCCATTCCAATGGGCAATCACTCTCTCTGTATAGAACTTTTTCCTAACATCCAGCCTGAACCTCCCCTGGCGCAGTCTGAGACTGTGTCCTCTTGTTCTGGTACTGGCTGCCTGGGAGAAGAGACCAACATCCATCTGTCTACAACCTCCCTTCAGGTAGTTGTAGAGAGCAATAAGGTCACCCCTGAGTCTCTTCCATCTTTCAAATCTAAATTTATTAGTAACACATTTGGGTTTGTTTTCTTTAAATAAAATAAAGCAAGAGGTGAAACATGAAAATATGAATTGTTTTTAAAAATGGATTTTGTAACTAGCCATTCCAAATCACATGTTCTCCAGGGAGGAAAAAACCCCAGAACTTAGTCAAGGATTGAAGCAAATTACAGACAGCCTAATTTTTCTTTTTTTGCATCTGTCAGTGAGCAAAGAATGAATAAATGACAGCATTGTCAATGAGTATTGATTACAGCAGTAAGTTTTCCCACACTCATGTTTTTAAAGGGAAAGTGCAATTAACACTTGAAAATAGTGCAAGTGACACTTGAAAATAATTACCAACTTCTTAAAACCTAGTATAATTAATCCAGACATTGCCACATATGCTGTGAAGCTCAGACCACAAGTCTGAACCTCAGCTAACTTGAATCCCAAGACATAAATTTCATTTGCTGTGACAGTCCTTGGTTTATGATGAAATAGCAAAAATGTTCTGAGGCTTACAGCAACATTAAGATGTGGGCCAGGACCAAAGCCTTTGCCTACAAACACAGATGAGCACGATAGCAAGTGAAAACTGTTTTCCAGAAGTGCTATGTCCACACCCAGGAGGTTGTTCTGGGTGAGGATGCTCTCTTCTTACTCTGTAAAAATGGACCTGCTGTACTTCAATACTCAGCTGAGGGCAGAATGAGGTTAGGAGGAACCAATTAGTGTGTAGTATGGAGACTAGTGCTGCAGGTTGGTAAGAAAAGCTGGAGTCCAGTCCTTGCCCTAGATGTTGTTTGTGTATTTTAGCAGTTGGCTATATATGTTGAATGCTGATATAGTCATCAAGGTGTGGCTGGTACCCAGGATTTCCCCGCTCCTGAACAAGTATCCTAGGACAACCCTGGTTACTACAGTCAGAGTCTGTCCAGAGCACAGAGGCACAGCTTCTTCACAACATCCTCTTTGATCACAGAATCACAGAATCATGGAATGCATTGGTTTAGAAGGGACAGTCTCAAGCTGTGCCAAGGGAAATTCAGGCTCGATGTGAGGAGAAAGTTCTTTACTGAGCGAGTCATTCGTCATTGGAATGGGCTGCCCAGGGAGGTGGTGGAGTCACTGTCCCTGGAGGTGTTCAAGAGGGGATTGGACGTGGCACTTGGTGCCATGGTGTAGTCATGAGGTCTGTGGTGACGGGTTGGACTTGATGATCTTTGACATCTCTTCCAACCTTAGTGATACTGTGATACTGTGACTCTCAAAGGTCATCTTGTCCACTCCTCCTGAAGTGAGCAGGGGCATCTCCAACTAGACTAGGTTGCTCAAGGGCACACCAAGTTTGACCTTGAATGCTTCTAGGGATAGGGCTTCACACACATCTTGGATCAACCTGTTACAGTATTTCACTACTCTCATTGTAAAGAATTTTTTGTTTATGTCCAACCTAACTCTGCCCTGCTCCAGCTTAAAAACATTGTCCCTCATTATCTTGCTACAAGCCCTTCTAAACAGTCCTTCCCCAGCCTTCCTGTAGGTTGCCTTCATCTATCAAAAGGTAGCTATGAAATCTATCTGGAGCCTTCTTTTCACCAGGCTGAGGAGCCCCGGCTCACAGCCTGTCTTCATAGGAGCAGTGATCCAATCCTCTGCTCATCTCTGATAACTGAGGTGATTTTGAACCACTTCAGGTGAACAAAAGGCTAGAATGTGAGTCCCACAAGTCTTGGGCTTCAGTGACTAAAGTGCATTTAAAGAAACCCAAAACAAGAAAAAAACCCAACGTTTGTGGTTTATGGAGAAAACAAACCATTCTTAAAGGAAAAACTGTTCTGAACACCATTGACCTTCAGAAAAATATGAACCTACCAGTGTGGGTTAGGTAGGTTTTGAACTGGTGAGCTGACAGGAAGAAGGTGTGGGAATGCTTCAGAGACGGGCTTTGGTGGGACCTAGGTTAGAGGTCTGAATCAGTTTTCCAAAGCGGGGTTAATCCTGAACTGGGACTTCAGAAACTGGGGGCTCTATGATCGAGAACAAAAGCCCATGTGCAGTTGTGACAGCAGCAGAGTTAAGCAGAGCTTTCTGGTCTGCATTTCTAGATGCTGGTGACCAGCTTCTTCCTCTTCTAGGAACTTTTGGCTGCATTTGGTGACCAAATCATGTAGGACAGAGCCAGCAACTGAGTGCTAACACTTAACACTGTTAGCCTCCAAAAGCAAATAGAAGTCAGTAAAATACATGGTAGTTAAAGCAAACATGGCTTTTCTTCAGAAAAATACCCAACAAAATAAACCCAACTAACCAACCAACCAAAAAAACCAAGAAAAAGGAAGCGACTTTCAGCTGAGAAAGACCATAGAAGTTGATCTGCACAGTTAAAATTTACCTGAACCGAAATCAAAGGCAAAATCTCCACTAACTTCAGTTGAGAGAGGAATCAAGCTTTTACTTTCCCTATGCTTAATGTTTTGGCTGAAGGGTTGAATGTCTTTGAGGTGATTTCAAACTTGTCTGTAGAGACAAGTAGCTTATTTAAAATACAAAGTAGTATTATACAATTGATGGAGCAACACACGTAATTTTAAATGTTCATAATATATATAATTTTTAAATTGTCTTATTAAAAATATCTTACAAATCCAGACATTCCTCTAGGTAATTTTTGAGACCTGATATCAAAGGTTGAATATGTGTATGTGACCACACATATTATTCTGTCATGGATTACCTTATGGCAATGAGCCTTTCATGGTTATAGGAGGTTTAGGCTGGAGGTTAGGAGGAAGTTTTACACAGAGAGAGTGATTGCCCACTGGAATGGGCTGCCTGAGGAGGTGGTGGGGTCGCCGTCGCTGGGGGTGTTCAGGGCGAGGCTTGACAGGGTGCTTGGTTGCATGGTTTAGTTGATTGAGTGGTGTTGGATGATAGGTTGGACACGATGATCTCGAAGGTCTCTTCCAACCTGGTTAATTCTATTCTATTCTATTCTATTCTATTCTATTCTATTCTATTCTATTCTATTCTATTCTATTCTATTCTATTCTATTCTATTCTATTCTATTCTATAACAGGTATGCTTAAGGTCTACCTAATGGAATGATAATAACTAACAAGGTTTTTTCTTATTTTTAGAAAATGCTGCCTGATTGTAGCTTTGGAGAGTCACTTGATTTAGAAACTAAACAGAGGCCCAGATTCTTACATGTTAAGATCTAAGAAGCTGGTGAATTGCTGCTGTCAGCTACATGAAAATCATGTCTAGAAACAGAGCATTTGCCTTCACTTCCCAGACAACATAAAGTTAATGAGCCAAACATGTGAGGTCCTTTTATATAACCAAAATAGAGGTAGGTAGGAAACTTTGGATTGGGAGTTGTTCAGAAATCTTGAGGCTGACCCCAAAAATGAGCAAAACCCAGAGGCTATTAACAAATGAGTATCTGTTATCAGTGGGAGAACCTTAAGGTGATAGCAAGATAAGGGTGACATTTGTGAAAAGTGTAGGGGTTTTGATTTAATTTGCCACCTGTCAGTTCACGTGACAGAAGTTTCCTGTAACAACACAAGCTGCTCCAAAGGAGGCACAAGAGAAACAGAAGCTGCTGCAATTGCTTTAAGTTAGCTGGACATTTGGATGTTTTTATGTATATCTGCTCTGTGACTGTGTCCTCTCAGAGTTCCAGGAGCCCTGCTTTGATTGCTTTGCAGGGTGAGGCCAGCATGTCTTTTTTTAAATATCTGATAGATGGTGGGGGTGGGGCTGGAGCAGCAACTTATTTTTCCTTCTCAGGAACTGTCGCAGAGACTCCCTGGTATTAGCTAGCAATGTCCAGGACATAAAAAGAAGTAAATACTAAGGTGTATGTGGAACTGTTAAATAGCAAGTAAAACTCAAAAACTTAAGAAACCCCAAGATATAAAAAATTTAAAAAGAGCATGTAAGCAAGACAGAAGGTTGTCAGGTCCACTGCAAAGGCAGCTTTAAGCAAATGAGACCTTGAAGGTGTGTGTGCTCGGTTACACCCATCCTGGATGGGGGCTGAAAGAACGCAGCCCCCAGGTGGACAAAAGAAACTTGATCCAGGTGGGCCGAGAGACTTAGTTTTCCCCCTCCCAGGAGGAGGGGGTCCTCTGGGTCAAAGGTGGTCTATTCCACTCCCCCTTCCTGTCCAGCAAGCCTATAGAAAGGGCGGGCATGGTTTGCCTGTCTCTTTCCCTGCTTCGCCTGCTGGAGAGAGATCAGCTGCTGCTTCCTGCACTGACCACGTGGTCAGGGTCTACTTTCCAAGCTGCATCCATGCTTTTTAAGGAACTGAATCCACTTGCATCCAGGGAATACAAGGCTATCCGGGGGTGGCTGAAGAGGAATCTCAATCTGCTACCATTTGAGCTTTTAAACTCCAGTTAGAGCTCAAACCAGCAGGGTGGGACAGCTACAGGATCTACAAAACCAAAATGACAGTGTCACAGAACGAAAGGGATGTATGTATCTCTGCTTATGATTCAGAAGCTATGTTGGCATTTGCCTCTGTCACTTTTGAATTTCCCAAAGGGGGAGTCCAAACACTTAAGGAAAAATGGTTAAACTCTCTGACGTCCAGATTTGGACTATGTTGTCCTTATAAATGATACAGCAGATTTGGACTTCAGTGGCAATGGAGAATGTGTGGAGAGATAATAATGATAATAATTTTGTTTTAGTAAGCTTCATCACCAGTTGATGATTACCTAGTTACCAAGGAAGGGCTGTGGAGTCGAGAGTCACATTCTCTGTTTTGATCATTTCAGATTGGGGAGGTAGACAGCTGTGGGCAAAGTGGGAAATGGTTTATTGCTGTTTGTGTTTTCCATGCTGTCCACAATCCAGGGATAAATAACTGTGATTTTGAGGCAGACAGTTTGTTACCTGCCACAAACAATAGATTACACTTGCTTGTTTGTTAATGCTATGTAAATCAAGCTTCTGGAGTCGCATTGTTAAAACATAAACAGACTTCCTTCAGGCTATGTTGTCCTTATAAATGATAGACCTAAATTCTTAATGTTTTTAGCATCCTTCCTCTGTTAACTTCTACATATCACATTTTATTTTCCTTGCTGGGTTTGGAAGTTACTGAATTAAAACTCTGAATATTTGTACTACCACTCCCCCTGCCAAACCCAGAAGAAACCTCCAACCAACAAACCCAAGGCAAAAAAGACCTGCCAGCAAACCTCAAAATACCCATTTCTGTAAATGTCTCTCAAGATGAGGGCACATTTCAATTAGCCTGGAGCCCTTCTGCTTCAGCATTAATCATGAACTCAAGAAAGCTATGTGTATTAGCAGTTTTTTTGACATTCAACAGCTTATGTTTTGGTGATGGCAAAACTCAGTGTTTTAGTAATTTCTTATTCTGGAACTAAGCCCCATGCACTAAAAATAGTGGTGCGCCCCTTGCAATTTGTTGTTCTTTACTAAAAAGGCTAGAACCTTGTGGACAAAACACATTTGCTAGTCTGCAGCCACTGTAGATAAGACTTGTGCTACTCAGGATTCCTATGTATCATCAGTGATGTGGGGAAGACAGATAGAATTTCACCAGGGCAAAGAGATGGCATCTAGCTCTCCCCCCAGAATAATCTGATAGCACTCTTATCAAATAGGAAAATTAGCATCCTGTGTGTCTGATCTTGACTAAGCAAAAAAACCAAACCAAACCAAACAAAAACCCAGTGAGAATTGCATGTAAGCATCCCTCTGCAATGATTTTGGTGGAACTCTTCCAGGGTATGCAAAGACTTTGTGTTCACATGGAAAAAGTGTTTTATAAAGTGTTTGAAAATGTGTTCTGAAATGCTTTGTGCTATAAATGGATGTACTCTGGCTAACTTCAGGCATAGACAGCGTGGGTATCTGCTTCCTGAAACAGGATGTCATCTGACATCCAAAGGTCAGCTGAATCCCAGTTAAAAAGTCTACACTGCAACTATAAAGCCACTGAGATGTCTGCTTAGTGGTGATCTCAGCAAAATAGCCCTTTTTATCTCATCAGGCAGCTCTTAGGGAATTTGGCCCATGCTCTGGTATAGCATCCTCTTCCAGGAGTGAAAACACAAGGGGCTAGCCCAGATCCACAGATGTTCCGCTAATATCTGAGTTTCAGTGCACTCCTCTGTTCATTATTCCTGTCTCATTTCCCTTGTTAGTGAAGAAAGGCCAGAATAAGGGGAAAAGATTCTGGAACTTGTAAGTTTTCCAGTCCCTGAAGTGATTTCATGATGACTTTTTGGTTAAACAGAAGCCTGTTAGATGACCTTGTTATCTAGACAACCTTCTCCAGCAAAATATTTACTTCAAAGGACACAGCTTGCCGTCTGAGTCCATTACTTTCAAATAGTGCAGGATTTCATCCAAGAGCCTATGATGAGAAAATTTATACCAAGGTGTGTGGGAAGATGCATCAGAGAAGGACATGCTTTCAGTAGAAGTATTAAAAGCTGGGCACTCAAAACACACTTGATAGCTAGAGGAAAGTACAAACAAAATGTTTCTAATTCCCTTATGTTTTATAAATCAGAGACATAATCCCCAGTAGTCTGTACTTTGATATATGTAGAGCCTTTGTTTTCCTACTGTGGACATGATTTTAGTCTTTTCAGAAAGAAACTGGGAGTATATCTGCCCTATGATGGTTTTATGTGGTCTTCTTCAAGGTGACAAGTGTGAGCTCTGTCCGTATCCCAAACTGCACATTCACATTAGCTCAGCATCTAGGTTAGGTTTATTTACCACTTCTTTTAGTAGTGCTATGGCTGCTTCTTACAGTATATATCTTCTTGCTCACCAAATATTCCAGGACTTCACATGACTCAAAATACTGAGTTCAAATGGCTATGGAAGGAGAGTATCATGGGAAGGAAAGAAAGGGAACAGAAAATTGTATTTTAAAATAAAAACTCTGGGAAATGAATAGTTTAAATGGAGACTGTAAAGATCTTGGTATAATAGCACTACTAAGCAGTACATTAATATGTCATAGTTAAGATCTAGAAAGCAACTTTGAAGAGAATGTGGTATTTACCTTTACTTTTAACTGGAGTTTCTAAGCTCTCAAAGATATTTTGACAAGATATGAATTGATGCTATTTTATTTGAACAGCTTTCTTACAAAGCTTTCATTTGAATCCCAACTAACTGCAGGGTTTTTTTAACTGACCTGAAGTACTGCCATTGATATGTGTTAAGGATGCCACTAATGATAGGAATAAGACATCAGTCAAGTAGCTAAAAACAGGCCATCTCAAAACATTTTCCATGGATTAAACCAGCCAAGTCAGACATTGCATAGAATAATGGTTATCTAGCCTCTGCTATCAGAAATTCAGATAGTAATCACCAGTTAAGTTACAAGACTGTATTTCTGGTTTAGATAAAAGCAGGTAAATCCAGAATATGGAGCAGCTACAAAGTAAAGATGTTCACATTGAAACTTAATTGAAAGATTAATCAGAATGTTTGTTGGCAGGTACACTGAGAACTTTTGCTGGCATAAATCAGCACGGCTCTCTTGACTTTTGGGGTGATTTATAGTCACTGAAAGTCTGGCCTGTTTGTTTTATAAAGTCATTCCCTGACTAGCCAGTCATATCAGGATGTAGAGTCACAGGCCACAATCTTGTGTGTGACAGTTTCACTAGTCTGTTTGAAGGTAAACTTTATGTACTACCTAATCTCAGTTTCTCTTGTGTGCTGGAAGTTATTGAGAGGATTAGGATTTTCTGCCATGGATGAAAGTAACTGTCATTTGCTACACACATTGGTCTGTATGGGACAACTGCCCACATGCTGCCCAAGGGGCCCTGTATCAGGCTCAGAAGGGAGTAAACTGCTGTGGATCTGAAGGTCCTGGGTTAGATTCCTGTCACTGGCTGACAGTGACAGAAAAGAAAGAAAAAGTTAAAAACTATTTCAAAAGCAAAATGCATTTCGTGGGCTCCCTGACTCCAGAGTTGCTTACTGCTTCATTCCCGGCTCCCCGATGTCCCACTGTGTCGGCCATTGGAGCGATGAGGGAAGGAAAGAAGAGAGAACAAATGGGCCAGCAATGAACCATATTTCCACAGGAATCATCCTCAGGTCTGTTGGACATTTTGTGAAAATATTCCCTAGAACATTTCATATCTGTCAGGAAAATGCCAAATTTAGAAACACTTCTATTTTGTCAGCTGTTTTTTCAACTACATGACAATTTACATTAAAACTGCCTTTTTTTTTTGACACTCTTGCTTTTTAGTTGGAATTAATTGAGATAATTAGAAAAGCCACTTAGAACAAGCCAACCTGAAAGGCATGTGTGTTTATGTTAACCATAAGAGAAAGATGGGGTAGTAGTGTGGCAAGGCTGTTATTAAATTGGTACCAGGTGGTGGCTGGGAGCACTTGTTAGCCCTGATGGCTGGGCAGCACTTTGCAGTTGAGCAGATGTGCAGGAGGCTGAGATGAAGAGCTGTGGTGCCGAAGTGTTTGTACAAAGTTACATGATAGGGATGGTGTGTGAGCAGTACAATAGCTGACATGTATGGATCATTTAAATTGGTTTACTGCTTCGTAAAATGCTGTGTACAGTGACTGATGTGAAAACAGAAGAGGCAGTTTAGGTATGAGCTATGTTGCTTGGGTTTCTCCAGAGAAAATTGGTTTATCTTCCACTGGTCCATAAATTCAATTTGCCTCTTTGACTTCCTGTATTGATACAAATGGAGTAAATCAGAAGATGGCTTAAGCAGGCATGTTGAGGTAAGCGTTTTTCATTCCCTTTTCTCAATTAAACGAGCTGCAATTGCATTACGGGCGACTCTGCTCCTGCGACTCATAAATATTCTTAATGCATTCTGTCTAGCGAGACCTGTGGTGACGCACACAACTGCCCCCTGACCCGGCCTCTCCATTCTTTGACATGCGTTTGGAGAGCTGCGTTTTGAATCGGAGCTATTGCTGGCCGGGATATGGGAATATTGAGAGTTCTTTGTATAACCGCTTTCTTTCATATGTGGGTACAGGCTGTCTTAATTGTCAGATGGCCATTAGACATCAGCAAATTGTAGCTGGAAGCAGGATTTTATAGGACAGGCTTGCTTTTAAGAGCCATTCTGGTACTGGTTCAAAATTAACTTTCAGGACATTTTATAGGCCGTTTTCTTGCCTTAGAGAAGGGTGCAGCTGAAATGAAGAGATTTCAGGAGTGCAGATGCTTTTGCAAAGCCAGAGAGAAAAAGGTAAAAAAAATTTCCTACAGGATACTGTTTTACATACACTTGATATACAGATCAAAAATCCATGATGGTTGCAGAGAAATGGAAAGTAACAAGCACCAGTGTTTTTGTGGTCTTGAATGCATATAAACTTACTCATTCTGAAAAACGCTGCTTTACCAGCCTCTGTAAGGGTAATTTGAAATATGTTCTGCAGGCTGCCCATGAACTAGTTATTCACTGCACTGGCAAACAAAGAGAACATCAGTTTGTTCAGAAATGTTGTGCTTTTCTTCTTCTTTTTTTTTTTTTTCTTTTCTTCCCCCCCCCCCCCCCCCCCCCCCCCCCCCAAGTGCTTTGGCTGGAAGTTTATAAAAAAGGATTTTCTCCTCCCTTCCTCCCTTCCTCCCTTCCTCCCTTCCTCCCTTCCTCCCTTCCTCCCTGTCTAATTTAACTCACAGTTGTGGAGGTGGGGTAAACAATCAGTTACAGCTTTCACAGTATCACCAAGGTTGGAAGAGACCTCAAAGATCGAGTCCAACCTGTCACCACTGACCTCAACAGTATCAGAGTATCACCAAGGCTTTCTACTATTAGGTGTTCTTACTGTCAATATAGTAAACTGATCCAGTCCAAATATCTGGTTTTTCTCCTTACATCTGGTAAGTATGACAGTAATATAGATATTTTATTTTTATGGTATAATTCAACCAAGTATTTCATTTTACAAAGACTATAAAATCAAATAATGTTTTGAATTGAGAAGACTTTTCAAGGTCATCTAGTCCAATCTTCCTGCAGTGAGCGGGGATATCTTCAACTAGATCAGTTTTCTCAGATTCCCATCCAACCAGACCCTGAATGTTTCCAGGGATGGGGTATCTATCACCTCTCTGGGCAACCTGTTCCAGTGTTTCACCACCCTCAGTGTAAAAAAAATTCTTCCTTATATCTAGTTTAAATCTACACTCCTTTAGATTAAAACTATTACCCCTCGTCCTGTCAGATCAGGTCCTGCTAAGAGGTCTGCCCCATCTTTTTGGTTCCCTTCTCTTCTCCAGACTGCAACCCCAGCCTTTCTTCACAGGAGAGGTATTCCAGTCCTCTGATCGTATTTGTGGCCTTATTGAAACACTGATTTGGAACAGAATGTGTAGAGGTAGTATTTTTATGCTGCCTTAGTAACCCATCATACAATTTGTACTGTAATGATCAACTTTATTTTTTTGCAGTAAGACATCATTGAAATCAAAGGTATTTTGAGAGCATTGGATATGGTTTAGAGCAGCAAACAACATTCCTACCAGTGCTGTGAAGATCCACAGAACATTTCTCTTTAATTTACTGTGCCTTACAGGATGACTGTAGTCCAGATGCTCTGAGAATACTTGGCAAGACCACTGAAACTTGTTCACTCTCTAAACCAGAGCCAGGCTCTCCACGTTGATGCCACAATCACTAAGTTACAAGCCAAGGTATTTCCATTTCTCTTTTCAACTTTGAAGGCTCATATCTTCTTGGTTACTGAGCAGCAAAGGCTTCATGGATGTTTTTCTCACTCAGACCATTGTACAGACATAGGATGATGTGATGGTTTAGGCTGGGTGCTGGCCCAGATGCCACTGCACAGGCCACACCTGGGACATCCCCAAAGGGGGCCCAGCCCAGGGGGTGGTCACAGGAAGCCAGGTATTTAACCCCTAATGCCCTGCTCCCTTATAAAACAGCGCAGTGCTCCTCTCGCTCTCTTCTTCCCTCACCGCTCCCTAGGTAAAATGGCATGAGCTGCCTCCCTTGGGCCTGCCCAGGCCCCAGGCTGGGTTAGCGGGGAAGAAAGAGCCCTGGGGGATTTTGGGTGTATCCCCCCAGGTGGGGATGGGATGTTCTTGGGTATGTTTTGGGCTCTCTCTTTCTTTGTCACAGTGCCTGTGGTTTCCTGTAAAACTTTCATTGTTTTTTTTTTTCCCCATTTAAACTTTCCACCATTTTTGCAATCTGTTTGTCTGAGTCTTTCTTTTGCCTGTGGTGGGAGAATTGGTCTCTCAACCCACTACAGATAAGGACCTGCTTCTCAGAAACATCTATTTGTGACACAGTTCAGGACCTAAGGCTTCTGCTTCCTGGAAGCATCTCAGGGTACTTTCCACTAGAAGAGGGCACCTTACATGACAGAATAGAATAGAATTAACCAGGTTGGAAAAGACCTTCGAGATCAAGTCCAACCTATCCCGCAACACCATCTTATCAACTAAACCATGGCACTAAGTGCCTCATCCAGTCTCTTCTTAAACACTTCCAGTGATGGTGACTCTACCACCTCCCTGGGCAGCCCATTCCAATGATAGAATAGAATAGAATAGAATTAACCAGGTTGGAAGAGACCTTCGAGATCATCATGTCCAACCTATCATCCAACACTACCCAATCAACTAAACCATGGAACCAAGCATCCTGTCAAGCCTCGCCCTGAACACCCCCAGCGACGGCGACCCCACCACCTCCTCAGGCAGCCCATTCCAGTGGGCAATCACTCTCTCTGTGTAAAACTTCCTCCTAACCTCCAGCCTAAACCTCCCAAGCTTCCTCAACTGCTCCTCATAAGACTTCTTGCTTGCTGCAAATAGGCCAGTGTCTGAATTTTAGGAAGGAGGTGGGAATTTTAATTAACTATAATTTCTTGGCTTTCTGTATAGTACTTGAAATATTTTTGGATTTGTTTTTGGAACTGTGTCTAATTCTTCCCATTTGTTATGGAAGGATGCCAGGATATCTGGCCTTGTTCTTCTGAGTTTCTTCTCACACGCTAGAAGTGTTCAAATTTACTGTGGATCTAACCTCCAACCTATAACACACAGGCTGTTCAAAAAGTATAAATCTAACTTTCAAAGCAAACATCAGTGATATCAAGTCCGTGGAAACTCCTATGGTAATCCATGTGTGCTATGCCCTCACTTCAAGAAATTCTTGTTCAAATTAGCATCACGATGACCACATGCAAAGTAACTGAAGAGTGTGGGAAATGAAATACTGACATCAGAGAGAGCAAAATCAAACCCGAAGACACACTGCAAATCCAGTTCTCAAAGAGAAGGCACTCCTTGAAACTAGCATAGTGCTACTGGGACAAGATCTTTGCTGCCTCTCAGACTTCTCTAACATCAGTTCCTGCTGAGAGGAGCTTACTGCACTGAACTTCCCAAAGTCCCCTTGTTTGTGCTGGGAAACTCCAGTGGGTGTTAGGAAGAGAAGGCTGCTGATATGATGGCACGGCTTGCTGGAGCCGGGCTTAGCAGTAGCCTATATGAGAAAGGCTTTGTATCTGAGCTGAAGGTGTTGCTCCAGGTAATGGAAAGGAAGCACACTCCACTCAAAGTTGTCTGCAACAGTCCTGGAAAGCATTCCTGTCAACTAGCAGTCTTTTACTAAGGAGTTCCTGTGCATTAATATGAAGAAGGTGGGTGGCTTGGAGACGTCAGTCCTATCTGAAAATCAATAGAGTTTGTATTTACTGCTTTTGCAGTAGGTAGCACAGATGCCCTTTAATTGCAAATGGAAGATGTAGAGTGCTGTGGGGAGACAGTGTAGAAAGTTGTCTTTGGATTTCACTAAGAACATGTGGCCTAATCTGTGAAGGAGAATGTGCATCCTGCCACTGTAAATCTTCCAGAAATTATCTGCTGAACTGATTAACATAAGAGGTAATGGCCTCAAGCTGCACCAGGGCACATTTAGACTGGGTGTTAGGAAGAATTTCTTTACTGAAAGAGTGGTCAGGCATTGGAACAGGCTGCCCAGGGATGAAGTCACTATCCCTGGGCATGGTCAAAAAATGAGTAGAAGTGTGTCGCCATTGCAGTTTCCCAGAGCCAAAACCCATGCAGGACAGAATTTAGGTTGCCCTCCTCTCCCATTCCCCCCTGCAGGGAAAAGGTAGGCAGGAGAAGAAGGAGTAAACAATAAAAGACTTGCAGTGATTTGGAAGTTAAAAGAGTAATTTTAACAGCAACAAAAAAGGTATTTAAGGGAAAGGAAGGTTACAAAGATACAAGGGAATGTGATAGAGACAGGTATACACAGAACCAGATTGCAGATGGCAATGGATTCTGTGGATGGTAATGGATTCTCTGGAGTTAGGTCTGGCTATGTGGAGTAGGCTGTGTGGTCACCAGCAGCAGCAGCTCTGAGGCAAAGCAGCAAGGTGAAGGCAAGAGAGAGAGGCAGAAAGTGACTCCCCTTCATACAGAATGTAGACAGGAAATGGAAGTGGAATAAACATGATCCAGGGACCCCTCTCCCCCTCTCCCAGGGTCAGGTTTCCCTGCCCATCTGTGTCCACCTAGGGAGTCAGGTTTCCAGCGTGCCCCCCCCAGGTCTTAAACCACAACAGTGTGGCACTTGGGACATGGTCTAGTTGTCATGAAGGTGTTGGGTAGAAGGTTGGATTTAATGATCTTAGGAGTCTTCCAGCCTTAATGATTCTATGAACTGCATAGAATCACTCCACTGCATTATTCCAAAGCTTGCTTAAAGTGATCCTTGGAATATTCTTTGTACATGTTTATTCTAATAATTCTCAGAATGCTTTCTGTGCATTGTTTCAAAAACATTAAGAAACTGCATGGCTACTATATAGTGCTTTCAGTGTAGGTCATGACTGTAGGTAATAAACACTACTGTGTTGTTTTCTAAATAAAAGGATGTATGATGTATGAATCCAGTTCAGCTGGTTATAGTCAAATAAGACTGTACTATATGATGTCTGGCAGATAAGTAAGAATCAACAGAAAATTCCCAGAAAGCAATACCTAAGTTGTATGTGAAATTCTAGTTAGTCTCAGATTACCCATATATCCACTTAATAGCAGCCTAGAGGTTAGTGCAGTTTCCTCCTAATGGATCAGACTGGGGGTAGAGAGGTCTTACGTTCCTCATTTTTATCAGAAGAGTGGCAGGGATCCAGTGCCTCTCTAAGCTAGTATTTCTAGTTTTTACGTAAAGATTTCACTATTCTGTCTCTGTGCTGGAAATAATATTGCACATAAGCTGATGGTATGAGCTGCTTAAGTCCACAGCATGAGTTGTGCTGCTGTCAGAAGCACAGACCAGCATGTGGTCTCCTCAGACTTTCTGCCACCACAGGGTGCTAAGAAAGGCTTACTAGTGTAAAGCAGCCAAGGTAAGCAACTCGCTTTCTTCAATGGGATGGGGCTACAACATCTTTTCATGAGGGTCAGGAGTGGCACTGGCAGCCTCTGCACTGGAAAGCTGTGTCCTCCTGAGACTTAAGCAGACTGCAAATGCACTTCACAATATAAAGCAAAGTTCATGGCTGCACTGAGAAACAGAGATTTCAGGTGCTCTTCAGAATGTTTCTGAAAATCATTGTGGTAGAGTGTTATATAACTTTAATATGAATACTGTTACGTAATTATCAGCTGTCATGCACTGGTGACAGGAAGTTCAGTCCCTTATGTCCTTAACTAGCCAAGAGAAGATGGCTGATTTCCCCCCTACCAAATTAAAACTATGTGGTAGCTCCATTTGGGCCATTTCTTTATCTCAGGGTATTAACTTTAGCTGTGAGCTGGAATAATTTGTATGGCCCATGTCTGTGGCTTTTGTGAGCTGCACATCAGAGTAACTTCAGTTTTACTAATTTTTTTTTTTCCCCTGTGGTGTACAAGCTTTTATCCACACCCATCTGACAACTGGCAACAGAGCAGGGCAGCTCTCGGCCGCGAGTTCTCCACTGGACAAATCTGTATGGCCAACTCTACACAGGGACAACTCTAAGCATGTCTTTCACAGGAGGCAGAGGGGATACAGCTCATGAGCTTGTTCCTGTTGTTGTGGCTGCAGTGTACACTACATTATGGGGATGAGGAAGAGGTGCACAAGCAGGGGATGTGGTGGAGAAGCAGTGGGGAGAGCAAGGTCTGTATATGACCACCTGAGAGCTGCCTGGTGAGAGACCCTGCCATTTGCCATTCCCCCCACCCCCCATTTTTTTTTTTCAGAGGGGAGGTGTTCTTTAAATTTTGGAACTCAGGGCAATAGTGTTCCACCACTCCAGCATTCTCCTCAGTCCCAGGGAAATGGGAGCTTGGGGAGCCAGCAATCCCACTGCCACAGTGCTTCTTCCCTACCTGCACAACATGCACAGCAGTACCAACACTGCAGTAGCTGTGGGTGCTTGGCAAGCAGTGGGAGGCAGTGGAGCAGCTGCTTGCTCCCTGGCTTCCTGAGCAAAACTTTCCTACTCACCTTGCATCCCCACTGTGCACTAGCTGGCTACACTTCTGTCAGCCAAAATGTTAAATTTTGTATATCACATTTGATTTAGTTGCCTTTATCTCATCATTGCCTTCATCTCATAGTTAGTTTAAAAATTACTTCATTAATGACTCACCGAAAACCATCGCAGAGCAAGGTGGACATCTCAGATGGCTGAGCACAATAAAGGCATGTGACAAATCAGCTAGCACACGTTACAAATTGTGTGACTCATTGTTTCTTACACTTTATCTCCCTTATAAATACACAGTTTCCTTGCAAAAATCACAGTGGTTGGCTGCTACTTGTGAGACGACTGCAGCAGTTCAAAGAGAGGAAGGGAGAAGCTCACATGTGATGGATACTTTTATGTATTCAATAGACTCAGGGAAGGTGATCATTCTGCTTAAGTTTGGCCTTCTAAACAAATTGGACCCTGTAAGGTCAGAATTCACACCAGGAACAAAGAGGTGATCAAGATGATCAATCAACATTCCAACTTTCCTTTGGCAGTGAATGCTGAAGTGGAAAGATTTGTAGTGAGGATAAACAGGCAAGCTGGAGAAATAGTGGAGGATACAACTGAAGTTACTCATTTACATATGCTCAACTTGAGTTCAGCAGTTCATAGAATCACAGAATGGTTTGGGTCAGAAGTGACCTCCAAAGATCTAGTTCAGTCCCTCTGCAGTGAGCAAGGACATCCTCCATTAGATGTATGGGTAACAAAAAAGAGGAGCTGGAAGCCTTGTTACAGCAGGAAAGTTATGATGTAGTTGCCATCACAGAAATGTGGTGGGATGACTCACATGACTGGAGCACTGCAATTGATGGCTACAGGCTCTTCAGGAGAGACAGGCAAGGGAGAAGGGGTGGAGGGGAGGCCCTGTACATCACGGAGGCTCTAGATGCCGTGGAACTAGAGATTAAGGATGATCAAGTTGAGTGCCTGTGTGTGAGAATTAGAGTGAAGGCCAACGAGGCTGACATCCTGGTTGGAGTCTATTATAGACCACCCAACCAGCATGAAGAAGTTGATGAATTATTCTATAAGCAGCTAGAGGCTGTCTGAAGATCACCAGGCCTTGTTCTTATGGACAATTTTAACCTGCCTGATATCTCCTGGGAATTTAACACAGCAAAGAGGAGGCAGTCTAGAAGGTTCTCAGAGTATATGGAAGACAGCTTCTTCACCTTGAGTACTGTGTCCAGGTCCGGGCCCCTCAGTTTAGGAAGGATGTTGACTTGATGGAACGTGTCCAGAGAAGGGCAACAAAGTTGGTGAGGGGTTTGGAGCATAAGCCCTATGAGGAGAGGCTGAGGGAGCTGGGGTTGCTTAGCCTGGAGAAGAGGAGACTCAGGGGTGACCTTATTGCTCTCTACAACTACCTTAAGGGAGGTTGTAGACAGGCAGAGGTTGGTCTCTTCTCCCAGGCAGCCAGCACCAGAACAAGAGGACACAGTCTCAGGCTGTGCCAGGGGAGGTCTAGACTGGATGTTAGGAAGACGTTCGACACAGAGAGAGTGATTGCCCATTGGAATGGGCTGCCCGGGGAGGTGGTGGAGTCACCATCATTGGAGGTGTTCAGGAGGAGACTTAATGGGGTGCTTGGTTGCATGGTTTAGTTGATTAGATGAGTTGGATTAGTTGATAGATTGGATGCGATGATCTTGAAGGTCTCTTCCAACCTGGTCTATTCTATTCTATTCTATTCTATTCTATTCTATTCTATTCTATTCTCCCAGCTGCTGAGTGAGCCTACCAGGGGTAAGGCTTTGCTTGACCTTCTTTTTACAAAAAAAGAGAAGGGCTGGTGGGAGATGTGGTGGTTGGAGGCTGTCTGGGGTCCAGTGACCATGAGACAATTGAGTTTTCAATATGCAGTCAAGCTAAGAGGGGCAGCAACAAAACCTCCACTCTGGACTTCCGGAGGGCAGATTTCAGGTTACTTAAGGAACTATCTCAGAAGGTATCTTGGGAAACAGACCTTAAAAACCAAGGGGTCCAGGAGGGCTGGACCTACTTCAAGAAAGAAATCACGAAGGCTCAGGAACAGGCTATGCCAATGTGTCGAAAGATGAGCTGCTGAGGCAGACGGGCCAGCCTGGATTAGGAACTGGCTGGAGGGCTGTGCCCAGAGAGTGGTGGTGAATGGTGCCACATGCGGCTGGTGGCCAGTCACTAGAGGTGTTCCCCAGGGATCAGTGCTGGGCCCCATCCTGCTCAATATCTTCACTGACGATCAGTAAATTTGCAGATGACACCAAGTTAGGAGCAGATGTTGATCAGTTAGAGGGCAGAACGGCTCTACAGAGGGATCTTGACCAGCTGGACAGATGGGCAGAGTCCAACATGATGGCATTCAACAAGTCCAAGTGCCAGGTGATGCACTTCGGTCACGACAACCCCATGCAGTGCTACAGGCTGGGTTCGGAGTGGCTGGAGAGCTGCCAAACAGAAAGAGACCTGGGACTACTGATTGACAGCTGGGTGAACATGAGCCAGCAGTGTGCCCAGGTGGCCAAGAAGGCCAATGGCATCCTGGCCTGGATCAAGAACAATGTGGGTCTTATGCACTATCAACTGAGCCACTTTTTATCAAGAGATGTAAGTGGCATACAAGCTTAAATAACACAGTAAACTGCTGGCTAAGCTGTCAGCTCATGGTTTGGACCGCAACACTCTGTGCTGGGTTAGGAACTGGCTGGAGGGCTGAGCCCAGAGAGTGGTGGTGAATGGTGCCACAGCCAGCTGGCGGCCAGTCACCAGTGGCGTCCCCCAGGGATCAGTGCTGGGCCCCATTCTTTAACATATTCATTGATGATCTGGATGAGGGGGTTGAGTCAGTCACCAGCAAGTTTGCAGATGACACCAAGTTGGGAGCAGGTATTGGTCAGTTAGAGGGTTGAAAGGCTCTGCAGAGGGACCTCGACCGACTGGACAGATGGGCAGAGTCCAATGGGATGGCATTTAACAAGTCCAAGTGCCAGGTGCTGCACTTTGGCCACGGCAACCCCATGCAGAGCTACAGGCTGGGGTCAGAGTGGCTGGAGAGCTGCCAAACAGAGAGGGACCTGGGGGTGCCGATTGACAGCTGCCTAAACATGAGCCAGCAGTGTGCCCAGGTGGCCAAGAAGGCCAATGGCATCCTGGCCTGTATTAGGAATAGTGTGGCCAGCAGGAGCAGGGAGGTCATTGTGCCCCTGTACTCTGCACTGGTTAGGCCACACCTTGAGTCCTGTGTCCAGCTCTGGGCCCCTCAATTTAAGAAGGACTTTGAGACTCTTCAATGTGTCCAGAGAACAGCAATGAGGCTGGGGAGAGGCCTTGAGCACAAGCCCTATGAGGAGAGGCTGAGGGAGCTGGGGTTGTTTAGCCTGGAGAAGAGGAGGCTCAGGGGAGACCTGAAACTACCTGAAAGGTGGTTGTAGCCAGGAAGGGGTTGGTCTCTTCTCTCTGGCAACCAGCACCAGAACAAGGGGACACAGTCTCAAGCTGCGCCAGGGGAGGTTTAGACTCGAGGTGAGGAGAAAGTTCTTCACTGAGAGAGTCGTTCATCATTGGAATGGGCTGCCCAGGGAGGTGTTGGAGTCACCATCCCTGGAGGTGTTCAAGAGGGGATTGGATGTGGCACTTGGTGCCATGGTCTAGTAGTCATGAGGTCTGTGGTGACAGGTTGAACTCGATGATCTTTGAGGTCTCTTCCAACCTTAGTGATACTGTGATACTGTGATACCTTATTGCTGTCTACAACTACCTGAAGGGAGGTTGCAGCCAGGAGGAGGTTGGTCTCTTCTCCCAGGCAACCTGCACTAGAACAAGAGGACACAGTCTCAAGCTGTGCCAGGGGAAGTTTAGACTCGAGGTGAGGAGAAAGTTCTTCACCAAGAGAATCATTAACCATTGGAATGGGCTGCCCAGGGAGGTGGTGGAGTCACCATCCCTGGAGGTGTTCAAGAGGGGATTGGATGTGGCACTTGGTGCCATGGTCTAGTAGTCATGAGGTCTTGGGTGACAGATTGGACTTGATGATCTTTGAGGTCTTTTCCAACCTCAGTTTAGGAAAGATGTTGACTTGCTGGAATGTGTCCAGAGAAGGGCTGGTGAGGGGTTTGGAGCACAAGCCCAAGTCTCCAAGGATGGGGTCTCAACTACCTCTGTTGACAGACTTCTAGTCTTCCACTACGCTCATGGTAAAGAACTTCCTCCTAACATCCTGCCTAAATCTACTCTTCTCTAAAACCCTTGCCCCTTGTCCTATCACTGCAGCCTTTGTAAGCAGTCCCTTTCCAGCCTTCTTGCAGGTCTCCTTCAGGTCATGCTGATATTCTGAGTACAGAAGCTTTACATGAAACCATCTGACAACACCAAAATCAATGAAATGCAGCACCTTCAGACTCAGTAAGCCTGGATGTAATATCTGAGGAATACAAGACCTACTCACCAACACCAGGAAAGCAGAAGTCATTCCTGCAAGTAATATTGGAGAGGGATCCAGAAGGATTCTTATATTTGGTGGAACAAGTTGACTGCAAATTCTACAAGTACCCGATGCCTGGTGTATGGATGGCACGTTTGCAGTAGCCCCCCAAACTCTTTACCCAGATTTTTTTGTTCATGTGATCCTGATGAACTACAAAGGTGTGCAGCAGTTTCTCTATGCCCTTTTGCCAGATGGCCATGGAGCCACATACAAGTGTTTGTTCAATTTTATTAAACCAGCAATGCCTAAGATACAGTTGCAAGCCATTGGCTGCTGTTATGAATGCCATAAAGGAATGCTTCCCAGAAGCATCCTTAAAAGCCTGCTTCTTCCTCCTAGTTCAGAATTTGAGGAAACATTTGCATTGATAGGCTTTTTTCAAGAATTTTACACAGACATGAAGTTCACCCTTTAGGACAAAATGGTTGTGGCCTTAACATTCATGCCTGACATATCCTCCCAAGTCCAAGGATATGTTGCTCTTCTGGAGGAATATCTGCCTGAAGAGCCTCAGCCTCTTCTCAACTGATCTGAGGACACTACATCGATTGTCCAGGTAGGAGAGGATAGAACAGACAAGCTCTACAGTTTCCACCACCCAAATGGAATCTATTTGATAGAACACGGGGTGCTGAGGATCACACTGGTAACCATTCCAAAGCTGCTCATTATTGCCTCCAAACCAAATTTGGAATATGTCACCTGACCATCTCACTGATGGTCTCAAAAAGGTGCAGTAGTGCAGAGATTATGAACATCTCATTTCAGGCCACAGTGCTCCAGTCAAATTGAATAAACACCAGAGAGCAGATGAGCATATTTTGAAGATTGTGTCTAGTTACAGAAACAGAAGCCCCCCATTCTTGTGGGGCACTTGTGTGCCATAGCTCACAATTATAAATTAACTTCATAATTCTTTTTTAAACATTTTAAAATTTCACTGCATATACATGAGTAGAAATGGCTCTAGGACAGGTCAGCTCACTGTATTGGGTTGGCCATGATGAGATGTCCTAGACTCAAAAAAAAACCCCAAAAAACCCTCCAAAACCCAAGAAGCTGAGGGTGAGAAAACAACAGGCTCTCCCAAAAGGCAGTGCTGAGGTGTCTGGCACTCCATTCACATCTGGAGCTGTGCTCCTAGTTCCTTCCCCTGCTGCTTCTCCCCACCTCCCATCCTGCTCACCCCCCTGCCTGTGCACCTCCTCCTCCCCCTACTGTAATGTAATGCAATGTATAATGTAGTCACGACAGGAACAAGCTTGTAAGCTCTAGAAGACAAAAGACAGTAATGGTCTCAGGGTATATTTTCATACCTTTATTCGCTCCCAATTGTCACCAGTTAGACAAAGAGAGAAGAACCAAGAAACATGAGCTTTTTTTGAGGCTTTCTACCTCTCCTATTCCTGTCCTCAGTGGGCTAAATAACTGTAGTTTGTAATTATGTTATTTAGCTTTCTTTCGTCCATGTTTGCCAATTGACATGTAGCAAAATGTAATTACCTGTACATTAAACTGAAGATGGCTATGAACAGGTTCTGTCTTCCATCAGTCAGGGCATGCCTTGGAACTTGACCAGCACCTAATACAAGCCTCATTGGTGTTTTATTCTTGGAAGTGCCACTTCTCCTGTACGGTTCTTTCTTTGTCTTTCTGGACAGTCATAGAACCATTGGCCAGGAGGTGTGAAGAGTGAACTATTTTTAGTGTTTCAGTAAGAAGAAACTTGTGTAAGAAGAATCCCAAAGTGTCTCCTTGGCTCCTGCTTAAATTCCATCAGCAAGATTAGCAAGGCATTCAGGGTTGTGTCTTTCAAATTCTGGGTGCTTCTTATTGTTTATCTGCCCAATAGGTTACCAGTGACATTAAACCATGCTCTTACTTCTTCCATTATGCCAATGGCTCTTAGCATAGATTGTGTGGTTCTTTGCATTAAAAATACAGGTAAATCCAATCCATTGGTGGCCAGTAACTAGATTCTGCAGATAAGACTATCCATCATGAACTTAAACAAAAGTTTAGTACTATATCACGATATAGTATCATATCATATATGATGATAAGCTTTACCAGGGACCACACCAGCACTAAACCAAAGAGAACAAAAATTTACTTTAGTCTTAAGGTGACATGTAGCAGATGCCTTGATTTATGTCCCACTCTCTGCTGGCTCATATACAAGATTAATTATTCATCCTGGGTGTAGCCAATGGCTTTACCCATAATATTTCTGGATATTCAACTGCAAGAGGCATCAGTAAACATACTTAATAAATCAGGCTCATTAAGGAATCATGCATGTCAGATGTTCTGTGGATTTTCTAATTAGCAACGCTGCACATGCCAGATAGGAACCTCCAGAACCTATTACAAGCAGCCTGTTGTTCAGGGAGATTAATCACCAGGCTGCAAAGCTCAGATGCTGAATGAGAATGTTCACTGGAGAAATTAAATCCCTCCAGGCAAACCACAACTTGCATACCCTGTTTCCACAGACGTCACTCGCCTATTTGTTTATTTAAGACATTAAATTAACACTCTTGCCTCATGTTAACTTGCTTATTGAGAGATGAAAGATCCCCATATGGCTCTACCCACAGGCAGGGCAGAGGATTGTGTGCTTAGGTCCTAGCAAAATACGTTCATAAGAGAGCATTTATTTGCTTTTTCTTTTCCACTGTGAAGAGAAAAAACTGTGTGTGACAAAAAGCACCTACTAGGTTTGTGAATATTGTAAAGTTCCTATGCTTCCCATAGCAATTTTTCTTTCATTTCTGTGTTGCTTTGAAGGAATGTGTGGAGGAAGAAGGTACACAGCACATTTACCTAAAACAGCATGAAAGCAGCTTTGCAGAAAAGGACCTGGGAGTCCTAACAGGCAGTGAAGTTGATCATGAACCAGTAATGTGCCCTTGTGCAAAGAAAGCCAATGACATCCTGGGATGAGTTAGAAACAGTATGACCAGCAGGTTGAGGAGGTGATCTTTCCACACTACTCAGCCCTGGTAGGTCACACCCAGAGTGCTGGACCTAGTAGAATACATATACATAGAATACATAGAATAAACCAGGTTGGAAGAGACCTTCAAGATCATCACGTCCAACCCATCAACCAATCCAACACCACCCAAACATCTAACCAACGGCACCCAGCACCCCATCAAGTCTTCTCCTGAAAACCTCCAGTGATGGCGACTCCACCACCTCCCCAGGCAGCCCATTCCAATGGGCAATCACTCTCTCTGTATAGAACTTTTCCCTAACATCTAGCCTGAACCTCCCCTGGCGCAGCCTGAGACTGTGTCCTCTTGTTCTGGTACTGGCTGCCTGGGAGAAGAGACCAACATCCGTCTGTCTACAACCTCCCTTCAGGTAGTTGTAGAGAGTAATAAGGTCACCCCTGAGTCTCCTCTTCTCCAGGCTAAGCAACCCCAGCTCCCTCAGCCTCTCCTCATAGGGCTTATGCTCCAAACCCCTCACCAACTTTGTTGCCCTTCTCTGGACTCGTTCCAGCAAGTCAACCTCCTTCCTAAACTGAGGGGCCCAGAACTGGACACAGTACTCGAGGTGCGTATGAGAGGACTTGCCTGGGACCAAGCTGAGGAAAGTGTTATAAAGATGATTTAAAAACCCGGAGTATCGTTTCTATGAGAAGATAAGAGCTGGAACTCTTTTGTCTGGAGAAAATAAGGCTCAGGGGTTCATATCCACGTGCATAAATTCCTGAAATGGTGGTGGGAGGAATGGAGTAAAGAACACAGAGTGAGGCTCATCTCTGTGCTGGCCATTTACTGGATAAGAGGCAGTGGACACAAACTGAAATTCAGGGAATCCCATTGAAGCTGAAGAAAATGTTTTCTGTAATGGAGAGGGAGGTCAAACATTGTCACAGGTTGCTCAGAGAGGGTGTGGGGTCTCCATCCTTGGAGACAGATGAACTGGACATGTTCCTGAACAGCTTGCCCAGATGACCTCGCATAGGTTGGGGGTTAGATTATAGATAATCTCCAGAGATGCATTTCAGCTTCAACAACTCTGTGATCCTGAGCATCACATAATGCATCAGCTGGCTCCTCCTGGCTGACATGACAGTCCTTTTAGTATACACCTTTGTGCATATTGTTGTGATGTGCTCTTTGGGAGGTAGAATAGAAGGGAAAGGACCACAGAGAAAGCAGGACTTTCTGGGCTTCTGCTGAAAGTTACAGACTGAAGGTATGGGAAAGCCTTTCTCCTGTTGTCACTGTAAGCTTGTGTTATGCAGAAGAAAACAGGTATATTTTATCATTTTGTTGAGCAACTGTATATGAGCAACTGTATAATTGGACTTTTGCCCTTTCAAGAAAGAAATGCTTTGGTGACTAATTGCTTAGGTCAGATTATATGGCAAAATTAAAGACACAATAGTATTAGTAGGAGCTATTTTTCTCCCATTCTTCTAATGTTTATGACAAATGCTTCTGTTTCTAGCTGTAAATAATTGATGACTAATGCACTAAATTAACAGTGGTAATTTAAGATGGATTGTAGCAACATCAACCAAGCAGAAGATATGCTTGTAAAAAAATTAATAAATTACATGTTTTCATTCTTCCTGTATATTTTAAGGTTTTACAAAGGATCATATGTCCTGTAATCTCCATGGGACTTCCTTTAACAGCCTCATATCCTTAAGCTTCTATATAAGCAAGAGTTGTTGTAGAAAAAAGTAGGGCATCTGGACTCTGTCTGGCATAATGCAATTTTCTTTTTCTTCTAAGGTCATCTGAGTTCATTGCAGAAGCCAGCCCAGCTATTAGCTGTTGGAAAGATTATTCTGTGTCTCCCATTCTTTCAGGAAAGCATGGAAACAGATGTCAGTTTCTGGAAATGTAATGGGTTAAATTTTAGTAAGAACTTTTTCTTCTTCTCAGTTTTTACAAAATAATAGAGCTTATAAGAAAAGAAAATATCTGCATTCTCAGAGAGGACAGAAGCAGTCATATTTATCCTGTCTGTTCTCTCTGAGATGTGCAGCTTCCAATAAATTTCATGTGCTGTCAGGATCAAGGATAATGTGTCCCTTTCTTTTGAACAGCTGTTGTAGAGCTGAAGAACTTCTCCAAGAAGCATAAAAACCACAAAGTCACAGAAAACATCCAGTTGGAAGAGACCTCAAAATTCATCCAGTCCAGACTCAGCACTCAGTCAATACTAAACCATGTCCCTAAGTGCCAGATCCACACACTGCTTAAACACCTCCAGGGATGGTGACTCTACCGCTGCCCTGGTCAGACCATTCCAATGTTTGATAACCCTCTCTGTGAAGAAATATTTCTTAGCATCCAGCCTGAATCTCCCCTGGTGCTGCTTGAAACCATTTCTTCTAGTCCTGTTGCTTGCCATCAAGGAGAAGAGGCTGCCCCCCTCTTCACTCCAACCTCCCTTTGGGTAGTTGTAGAGAGCAAAGAGGTTTCCCCTCAGCCTTCTCCAGACTGAACAACCTCAGCCCCCTCAGACACTCCTCACAGGCCATGTGTTCCAGGCCTTTCACCAGCCTCATTGCCCTTCTCTGGACACACACCAGAACCTCAATTTCCCTCTTATATCGAGGGGCCCAGAACTGAACACAATATTTGATGTGTAGCCTCACCAGTGCTGAGTACAGGGGGATGATCACCTCCCTGTTCCTGTTGGCCACAGCATTTCTAATACAAGCCAGGATGCCATTGGCTTTATTGGCCACCTGGGCATGCTGCTAACTCATATTCAGTCAAACAGACCCCCAGGTCCCTCTCAGAGTTGCAGTTTTTCCAACCACACATCACCAGTTCTGTATCTTGCCATAGGGTTGTTGTGACCCATGTGGAGCACCTGGCACTTGGCCTTGTTAAATGTCATACAATTAGCCTTGGCCTGTCTAACCTGTCCAGGTTCCCCTGCAAAGCCTCCCTATCCTGTAGCAGATTGACACAGCCACCCAACTTGGTGTCATCTGTAAGTTAGTGAGGGTGCACTCAATCCCCTTGTCCAGATCATTAACAAATATATTAAAGAGGACAGGCCCCAGTACTGAAGCCTGGGGGACACTGCTAGTGACTGGGCAACATGCTGCATTCAAAGTAATGTAAAGCTGTGTTTGAAATGTGCAAATTCTCTTTGGGGAAGTATTAGGTAGAAAAGGAAAAATACCTTTAATATTATTTTTTTTGTGTTACAAAATTTATTGCAATACAAAATTCCTTAGGCATAGAAAGTTAATTTCAGTGACTCAGGCAAACTCAGCTTTAGAAGTAACTTCCAACAGATGTTAGAGAACTAGCAATGATGAATACCCCCAATTTCCCTTTAAGACTTCTGATAAATTTTTAATACTGAAAGGCATTACCTGGAAGTGGAAGATATGTACTCCATTTACCCCAAAACTGAATATATAAAAATCACTAATACATAAAAACACTTCCCAAACCATCTCAAAGGATTCCTTTTTGCAGGGCTAGGACTAGGTTCAATGTGATGAGGTGGGAGTGAGCAAGGAAAGACTCAATACATTTGATCAGGAACTTGCCCAGCTCATGCTAAGAAGTGGGGAGAACTGGCAGGATTTTACCTCCTAATTCCTGTCTACCCCAAATTAAGATGTGAGCTCATGTTCCTGCCTATAAGCATGCCTTACCTTGCAATCATATCTTACTTTCTTGTAGTCCTGTTGGTATACATCAGAATTCTGTGTCTGTGCTTATATCACAAATAATTTGAATCAGTGATTACCTCTTTATTGATGCCTTTGAAGGCCATAGGCTAGTGTTTATGAAATTGTGTGAGATGTTGTTGGGCAGTATGCAATGTGACTGAAGCAGTAATAGTAAAAAGCTCCCCATATTTCCATACACAGGCCACCTGGGCATGCAGGTAAGCTAGGAAATGTAAGCAATGTATGAACTTTAAAAATGAAATGTAATTTCCCTTTGGTTTTAAATAAAAACTACAGAGACAGCAGCACATAAGCTGACCTATGCAATTTTCATAAAGATCAGTTGTCCTTCTAATTAAAAGAGATTGAGAAGCACTGTGCTAGGTGATACTTTGGCAATCAGAATAAGTAAGTCAGTTTTCCCAGTGTAATTTATATACTTGGTTGATGTGATTACTTATGAACTGCCTGCAGTGTGTTCTTAAGACATGCTGTTTGCATGGTATTTTGCTGTAAGAAGATGCCCAGTCATTAAAGCTGTGTGTGGGAGCTGGAACAGAGGGAACATGCCAGGTAGCAGAAAGAGAAGGCAGGAGCTCAGAGATATTTACTGGTTCTAGCTTCAGAGGAAGACTTGCTGTATTTTGATTATTATGCAGAACAGTAGCCTCCTGTACTAGTTTGCTATGTGACACCTTATTAGCAGTCCTCTGACCACAGTTTAGCCACCACTACTCATCACTTTCAATTGGAGGGTTGAGAAAGTTTTAGGTTGAGTGGATGTTTTGGATGTTTCCACACGCTCAAGGGCTAAAGAAGATGTGATATAAACAGCTGTAGATATTTTCTCTGTAATTTGCAAACTTACAAATTAAGTACAGTGACTGTATTTATGGACTTGTAACTACCTGATGGTAGTCATGAAAGTGACTGAGGTGCTCAGTGCGTTCAAACAGGGTGGCAAAGTTCCTTGCCTTTTTTCTGTTTCTAATTTTAAGAAACCAGTTAATAATTTCACCTAGATTCACCTCAGAAGTTTTTGATTCTTAGCAAAAAGCACAGGAAAGAAGAGGTTAATAAAAGTTTTGCAAAGGAAGCTTAGCAATCAAAAAATATCATTCAAGGTGCAAACCACTTGTTTGCATCATCAGCACATGTAATTCCCTCACAAAAGTCTGGAGTGTATATAAATGGGTTGCTGCAGATACCTTGATGAACAATCAATAGCAATTTTACAGGAAGCAAAATCTTAAGAACAACACAAACAAAAAAATCACCACATTCAATTCTCCTGTTATCATCACAAGCCCTGTTTTGGCTGAAGAAGTGGAAGCAAAATGAAGGATAAACAGAAAACAAGAAAGCAAAGAACATTCCAGAAACTATCCCTAAAGAATGAGAAAGGAGAAATGGAGAGAAATGGAGAGTTCTGTTATTATTTATGGTGATATGTGCTGGGAAAATTCATTTAAAATATGGATAAGAACTGGATAAAAATTGGGCATTGAAGTACTAAGAGGTTTAAGACAGCAGAAGGAAAATGAAGGGAAGTCTTAAAGTCAGGCATGTGTATAAATTATGTGTATGTATTTCAAAGATGTCTGTGCAAACTGGTTCCAATGCATATGAAGCCAAATCACAGAAACAACGGGTATACAGAAACCATATAACCTGTGCATACACATATATTAATATGGACACAAAGATTTACTCAATCTCAACATGTTTCCACAAATTAGGTATGAAATATGAGGGAAAACATGCAGCTCCACACAAAAATCAGCCAAATGGGTGCTCACTAAGATATACCCGGCAATGGGCAAAGATAGATTCAAAAAATGTAGAGACCAAAGACTGTGAGAAGCGCCTTGCTGCTACTGCAGATGTGACTGTATCCTGAGAATGATTGGCTGATTGGCAAGCTTTAAATAAGTGTACTAGGCAGAATGTGCTCCCCAGTCTTACCAAACTGAGAACAGTATTAAGACAGGACAGTAGTGTTGGGATAGAAGAAATATTATGGATGATTCTGATAAGACTTGAGCACTTAGCTGCCATATTTCACTGTTATCTGTTAAACAGTAAAATAGTACCTCTTTTGTTTTGCGTGGGTATTTAGGTTATCCTTTGCTTATTGTTATTGTGGAATTGTGCAACTGGGGCTCCATCCAGTGCTCTGTGCCTGGTGCCAGCAGCTCTGCCCTCCCTGGTGCTGCACCTTGCACAGCAATGTGCTGTCCCAGGCCGCTGAATCCCCATCCCACATGGTGGTCTCTAATTAATCCTGAACTCCATCTACTGTGCAATTCTTTAATGTGTCACTTCGGAACTTCAGCAAACCATTCCCTGTGCTGAATTGTTTTAAAGTCCAGTGAGAGTTTGAAATGTCAAGAGTAGAAAACACCCAGCTAAAGGTAAGAATATTTCTATTTTCCTCATTCAGGCCTCAGCCTATCCACTCGCAGAGACTTGCTGCATCATCCCACAAGACAGTGCCTTCACCATCTGAGAGTGACAGATGTTGCCCATGTTCACTGGAGTCACACCATAATACAAAGCTCTGGAATGTGCATATATTACACAAGTGAGAAACAACAGCTATAATCACAGACAAGAATCCAGAATTTAAGTACAGAATAAGGCCTTGTAGAAGTGTAGGGCTTCTGTTCAAGACCATTAACTCTAATGAAAACGCACATTTTTCATTAGGCTGTAATAGCCTGCTGCAAAGTAGGGCAACTGCTGTGCAGTGTTTGTAGAAAGAAATTGCTAATCAGTCAATAAGGACCTTTCCTGTGCACTCTGTTACAGCCAGCTTTTGAGCACATTCAACTACATTGGATCATTTTATCTCATTGAATTGTACTTAGTGAAAAAGAAAGTATGCTTTGTTTACAGAGTATTCAACATGGCAATGCAGAGTGGATTTTGCATCTTGAGGATTTGTCTCATGACTTTTTTTTGGGGGGGAGGAGGTTTGGAAAGTTTTTATTTCATACTAAAAGCTGGTGATTAATTGAATCAATCATTCTTTTAGAAATAGATTTTATCATTCCACTACAAGTGGCCCCTGCACCCTAAATCTTAATGGCAGGAGCTGTTGTTAAGGAGCACAAAGGCCTGCTGATCAGGGTCAGTACTGAGTAAATTATTTACACAGAATAAAATTGCAGGACTAGAATCATGCATATATATGTGTATGCACAAATGCATAATGATATATGAAACCACATAATGGAGTAGGTTTTTTTACTGGTAAGCAATAAACTTTAATGTTTACTTTCTACATCTGATCAGATTAATTTCTGTTAATGGTAGTAGACACAAAACAGAATTGAATTGTACTTTTCCAGTCTGGAATATGTAGCACGAAATTAGAACAACTGCAGTGGCTCTTGCTGGGTATGACTCGATGAAGCCCCACTGTTTTATGACAAATGAAAATATGATATAATAGAAAACTGTGTTTATGAATGGAATACGAACAAAATCCTTATATCTATAGCGAGTGACAATATTAACATCAGCAGTGCCATTTTGGATCAAAATGCAGGAAATAACATTTTAAAGGAGGAATTTCTAGTTGGGGCCAGAAATACTGAATTTGAGGGAAAGACAGAAAGTTAAGTAGGAAAATAATGGAAAATAATGCTGGGACCTGGAGAAATACAGTAGAATACATAGAATACATAGAATAAACCAGGTTGGAAGAGACCTTCAAGATCATCGCGTCCAACCCATCAACCAATCCAACACCACCCAAACATCTAACCCACAGCACCAAGCACCCCATCAAGTCTTCTCCTGAAAACCTCCAGTGATGGCGACTCCACCACCTCCCCAGGCAGCCCATTGCAATGGGCAATCACTCTCTCTGTATAGAACGTCTTCCTAACCTCCAGCCTGAACCTCCCCTGGCGCAGCCTGAGACTGTGTCCTCTTGTTCTGGTACTGGCTGCCTGGGAGAAGAGACCAACATCTGTCTGTCTACAACCTCCCTTCAGGTAGTTGTAGAGAGTAATAAGGTCACCCCTGAGTCTCCTCTTCTCCAGGCTAAGCAACCCCAGCTCCCTCAGCCTCTCCTCATAGGGCTTATGTTCCAAACCCCTCACCAACTTTGTTGCTCTTCTCTGGACTCGTTCCAGCAAGTCAACCTCCTTCCTAAACTGTACAGGGGCAGAATGACCTCCCTGCTCCTGCTGGCCACACTGTTCCTGATGCAGGCCAGGATGCCATTGGCCGTCTTAGCTGCCTGGGCACACTGCAGGCTCATGTTCAGTCTACCGTCAACCAGCACCCCCAGGTCCCTCTCAGCCTGACTGCTCTCCAGCCACTCTGACCCCAGCCTGTAGCTCTGCATGGGGTTGTTGTGGCCAATGTGCAGATCCCGGCACTTGGATGTGTTCAATCTCATGCCCTTGGACTCTGCCCATCTGTCCAGCCTGTCGAGGTCCCTCTGCAGAGCCTCTCTACCTTCCAGCTGATCAACTCCTGCCCCCAGCTTGGTGTCATCAGCAAATTTACTGATGATGGACTCAATGCCCTCATCCAGATCATCAATAAAGATGTTAAAGAGGATGGGGCCCAGTACTGATCCCTGGGGCACACCACTAGTGACTGGCTGCCGGCTGCACGTGGCACCATTCACCACCAAATTGTCTCAAAATATTTGAATATTATCAGGATGAAGGACGAAAGACTGGTTGTCCTTTTTTTTAATGGTTGACATTTCTGATGTGTCAAATTGCTAATAGGAAATGGTGTAGATCATTAAAGATATAAAAAATACCCCTGTAAGACGAATGCAAGAAATCTCAGCTGTCTTTATTTTCAATTGACAGTCCCAGCTGTATCTCTCAGATATGTGGAACATTAAGGAAGAAGAATAGCCTCCTGAATATGTGGGGGACACACAGTTGTTCATGAAATAATTGTACCATTATGAATACCTAGCAACCTGAATTTTACCATAATAATCTTGAGAAATACTTGGTTCTCCACATTGTGGTGGTGTCTTATGTTGGATTAGATGGTTATGTAGGTGTACTGTGCATAGTTCTCTGTAAAGGAGATACAAAACCTTTGCATGAAACCAGATTGTAAATGCTAAAGGTAGAATGCTTTTGTTCATTTTATCCTTTGTGAGGTGTCACTGTGTATTCTGCAGCAATTTGAGAGCTTTGTATTGCTGCATGATAAATGTCATTTTTTTATTGTCTGGCTGAATACTATTAAATAGAATAGAATAGAATAGAATAGAATAGAATAGAATAGAATAGAATAGAATAGAATAGAATTAACCAGGTTGGAATCTAATATCTTCTGCTCAATCTGGCAGCACTACTGGATGCATTGCAAAGCCCTTTTAGCAAAGGTGGCTCATATGACAGGCTTTTGGAAAAGCAACTGATTTTTGAACATTGCCAATGTATTGTTCAGTATTCTGAGAAACACACACACTAAGAGGAATTGTGAGATCTCTCCTTGTTTTGAAGTGAACGCTACAAGCAGTATACTTAATGCTTCAAGTGTTTAAGAGTAGGGTTAACAAGATAAAACGAAGTGGGAACCTGGTAGTTTCAATTCATTATATTAAGGAGTCTAGCCTTTATAAACTAACCCATTCTCTCCTCTCCCTCTCCCTCTCCCTCTCCCTCTCCTCCCTCTCCCTCTCCCTCTCCCTCTCCCTCTCCCTCTCCCTCTCCCTCTCCCTCTCCCTCTCCCTCTCCCTCTCCCTCTCCCTCTCCCTCTCCCTCTCCCTCTCCCTCTCCCTCTCCCTCTCCTCATTGAAATAGCCTCTTTCTCATCTGACTTTGAAAGAGATCAAATAGACTACATGTTTTACAATGAACGTTGTGAAGCACTGGAACAGATTGTCCCATCCTTGGAAACATTCAAAGTCAGGTTGGATGGGGTTCTAAACAGCCTGATCTACTTTCAGATGTCCTTTTTCATAGCAGGCAGGATTGGATTAGATGACCTTTAAAGTTCCCTTCCAACCCAACATAGTCTATGATTCTATGACTGCTTGGTATGTTATGTCTTATGTCTTGGTATTGCAGAGAAACATTTGGAGCTCTTCTGAGGTTAAATTTTTCACTTGCTGGATATGTGCAAGGTCTACTGCTTCATTCAATCATCTGGGATATTCCATCTCACTATTTCTCCTGTGGGTCCTTGTAATCTAGTCTTGCTTCTTGGGTAACAGCCCTTGTTTTAGCTCTGGGGATAACTAATATTTAATTTGGAGGTAGCAATACTGCTGAAAGCATCCTTACCTTCACAACAGGTTTCACTGTCTTGGGCAGTGGATTATGAGGGTACATCTAGATTGCTTCAGTCACCATACCCATTTGTTTAGGCTATTGAAAGTATCTCTACATATCATCACATTGTTCCAAATACGCTACTTCAAAGTACTGGTGAAACTTTATTATAGCTCTGAATGCATGAAGATCTTATGTTCTCACTGGTACAGTACAAATGTAGAGTCAGCTCTATGTGTAGATTTGCCCAACAGTTTGGAAGGTAGATCAATAGAAAAATTGTGTACAAGAAAATATTTGCGTTTATTTGAGACAATTATTAATACCTCTTAGCTTGTGGCTACCTGACAGACATAAATCCGGCCACAGGAAGTGCAAATAAAGGAGACAAACACTTCTGTGTCTCATTTCTCTCACGTAGCTCACTTAATGGATTTGCACCAAGGGGTGCCTGCTTTTCTCAAAGCTTATTGTGTTACTCCTTGGAAGTTGAGGCAAAACATGTGCCAGCTGTAATGACACTGCCGTTCTGTGAAAACTTGTGGTCTGTGCAGCATCCATCAGTTTTTCTGTTTGTCTGGAGTGAATTACTGGGATGCTCTTCTCTCTTCTCTTCGCTTCTTCTTCCACATGATCTCACTCACTCTGAGACTCCCAAGATAGCATTTGGATCATAATGATGCAGACGTTGTGATGGTTTCTCTCACATAGAAAAAACCTCTTTTAACTGTTTCTCCTTTGCAGTGGAAAGTAACAGCTTTTCTAAGCTGCTCTTTTCATGTATACAAAGCCTTTTTGGAGTTCTCTACCACAGAGACACAAAACTCTGAACACTCTTCTGCTCAGGTGTCTTCTGTGAGGCAATAAGGACAATAAACTCATGTCTTTGAGGGCCCTATATACTTATAAAACATCCTTAGGCCTCTGTAATTGTAAAAATTATACATGATAGCTTGTAAAGAAACTGTCAGCTTCTGCTCTCACTTTGTGTATGATGGTAAAATACTGTCCCTGTTATGTGTGACATACCTAAGAAAAATCAGAGCTCCTCCTCATCACTAGGACCAACCCCCACCTGTAAATTTCTGGGGAAACTACTTGCAAGTGTGCAGAATTCCACATACCCAGAAGGACATTTGCCTCAGTAGATGTGTGAGGTTTTGTATACTTCCGTGCGAGACGCACAGATTAACTATTAAACTATTTAGTGAACATGCAGTAGAATCTATTAGACAGGAAATCTTCAGGTTATGCCAAAGTGAGTCATGTGGTTGGTAAGACTGAAGGCCATCCAGAGGTACCTGGACAGGCTGGAGAGGTGGGCTGAGGAGAATCTCATGAAGTTCAATAAGGCAAAGTCCAAGGTCCTACACCAACATTGGGGCAATCCTAGATACAGGCTGGTAGATTATGAAATTGATAGCAGCCCCACAAAAAAAGAATTGGGGATACTGGTGGATGAGAAGCTGGACGTGAGTCAGCAACGTGTGCTTGTGGCCCAGGAGTCAAACCACATCCTGGGCTGCGTCAAAAGAAGAGTGGCCAGAAGATTGAAAGAAGAGATTCTGCCCTTGTGCTCTGGTGAGACTTCCCTGGAATGCTGTGTCCAGCTATGGGACCACTAACAGGAGAGACAGACCTGCTGGAGTGCATCCAGAGGAGGGGCACAAAGACGATCAGAGGGCTGGAGCTCTTCTATGAAGACAGGCTTCTCAGCCTGGAGAAGAGAAGGCTCCGGGGAGACCTTATAACTACTTTTCAATAACTGAAAAGGACCTATGGGAAGGCTAGGGAAGGACTATTTAGAAGGGTTTGTAGCAATAGGACAAGGGGCAGTGTTTTTAAACTGGAACAGGGTAGATTTAGGCTGGACATAAGGAAGAAGTTGTTTACAATGAGAGTGGTAAAATACTGGAACTGGTTGCCCAGGGATATAGTTGAGGCCTTGTCTCTGAAGACATTCAAGATCAGACTTGATGTGTCCCTGGGCAGCCTGATCTAGTTGGAGGTGTCCCTGCTCACTGCAGCAGTGTTGGACAAGATGATCTTTGGGGGTCCCTTCCAACCCAATGCAATCTGTCAGTCTGTGAAATCCCCCAGCTTTTAAAGGACATACTGTTTATGGACATGCTGATTGAGTTAAAGCAAATAAACACATGCTTTTTCTGACTGTGGCTGAGTGGTGACCGTGCACTGAAGTACACTCCATGGTATGTGGTCCTCAGCTGTCTGGAATGGGACTTGGACAAGAGTATGTAGTGACACCTGCCTGTCCTGAGTGATTTGCTTTTCTCTCTGGGGAAGTTGTGCATGGTGAAGGGGAAGAAGGCTGTGTGCCTGAGTCTTGCTCTTACAGATATGCAGGAGTCGATAAGGGCACAGGCAGCAGAACACAGATGATAGTAGCGTTTCCAAGATCACTGTGTGAGAAAGGCAACAGGACCAGAAGCCTAAATAATAGGAATAATATGATTTAGTGGTTTGTTAAGCTATCAGTTATACATAGTAACATATAAAACAAAAGGACAGATGAAAGATACAAGATTTTGTGGTGAATACTGTTTACAGGGGGAAAATGAGTGAAAGGAGTGAACACAGTGGAGAAATGCTATCCAGATGCTGTCTCCCTAGGCACAGCAGTGAATTAGGTGCTGGATGTTTATTGAAAATACACATGCATCCTTTCATTCCAAGGGAACCTCTGAACCAATGAAAATGCAGATTATTGCTTCCCTCCTCTCCCAGTTTCTAGTGCTTAGAGCAATAAAGATTGCTAATAAAGCCAGTGCTGTTCCTTTGGCTCTTTCAGTCTGACCTTGCACTGAGAGCCAGTAAAAGTTTAGGTGCCGGGTTTTGCAATTTTATTCCAAGTAGGGAAGTCATCAAAGATACCCTCTCCCATGCAATTTACTGCTGCAATAATGTTTTTGCTGTTGGGGAAGAAAAAGATCTAGACCATGTAATGTAAGATCAGAACTCCTTTATTTAACTCAGTAGTACAAGGAAGAACTCAAGTGATTCACATCTACAAAACACCATATCAGGAAGTAATCTCCTGTCTCCACAGATCAGAAACATACCTGAAGTCTTGCAGATTTAGGTTATCTCTGCATTCCATTTTCCACACTCTTCTATTAAGCAAAAGTCAAAGCAAACAATGCGTAAATCTTTTCAGTCCCACACAATTAAGACAAAGCCTTAGTGCTTGGTCTTCCTGCACTTGGGAATGTGGAAGGTCGTCATATTGTAGTGTCCCATTGGATTCCTTAGTCAAAGCCAGTTCTAGGAAACTCTGTCACTTTAGAAGTACTGCTAGGATCTCCTCTTTCTGTAGTCTTCCTCAGTGGGTGCTCAGTATTTTCCTGGGACAGGAAGACACCTAAAGATCCTGGCAGCTCTCCAAAAGGACAGCATGATGGGAGAGGGTGAATCCATAGTTTTATTCCTGATGCCAAAGTGAATAGTAATAGTGGCTAAATTATTGCACATTCACTCTTCCTAGTAATTCCATTAGCAGAGGACAAACAGGAATGTCTTAGACCACCCAGAGTGGAGTAGACCCTTCACATCAAAGTTAAATTCTTCCTTTAGTATAAAGCCACACAAAATTCAGACCTCAGGATTGGGGGAAGTCTCAAATACATGTAGTCTGTAATAGGTGATTCGTGGAGCATTTGGTATAGAAAGAGCTTAGAGGGAAGGATGCAATGAACTCAGGTTTCCAAAGGTAGGTTTGGGGTTTTTTTCCACATAAACACAGTCTTTGAAGTGCAAAGCCCATATGGTGAAGTACTGGGGAAGGGGAGAGGCCAGGTGAAGAATGCAACAGAATGAGAAATACAGGAGGGCAAGATATCTGGGACTGACCAGTTATTGAGAGCTTGCCATGTCCTTTCTTTAGTTACTTAGTTTACAAATTCATAAAATAGAAGAAAAACTCTGGATATTGTTACTCTGTAGGCAGAGAAGGTATGATGATTTATTGAAGTTTTTAGGAAAAATAAACACTTGTGAAAATCCTGAGGCAAGATCAGCGAGACGACAGAGGCACCAGGCTTTGTAGTCTAACCTTGCCTGAAGAGAAAGTTTGTTGTGTGCTACTTGCATACCGTATTTAAATGCACCAGGAGAAACAAAATCCAACAGGCAGAAACAGAAGGGCTCATACATGTTTGTTTCCTTATTGCTTTGAGGCTACCATGGCAGGATCTCACTCTTGCAGGTGATCTGTAAATTTCAGGGTTACAGGATACAAACATGGTGGGCAGTATGTATTTCAGTTGGATTAAAACTCAAAGGTGGTGTATTTGGAAAAGTTATCTTTCCTTGTTGTCCAAAGACAAGATGAAAAAAAAAGGAAAATATGCAAAGTAAGATAGTGGGTCCCATTTGAGTTTTGGGGGGTTGATTTATGAAAGGAGATAATCATTGCCATTTTAAACCTACTACAGTATAGGAGTGGGGACTGCTGCCTCAGCTTATCTGTCCTCTCTCAGGAGGAAGGAGGATTTTGTCTGTAGGACTTGGTGCAAGCCTCTGGAACTTTTTGCTTTCTAGACACTTATATTTCTTTTTTTCTTTTTTTTTTCTTCCCCCAGCACTGTTTCTTAACCCAAATCAGGCACATTAGGTTCTTTTCTTCCAGACTAAAATGCAAGCCAATACATATATACATGCATGGATACATGTGCTCGCAGACATTAGATGATGTTTCTGACAGTGGTGAGCAGCAGCCTGCTGCATGTTGGTGTAATAGAGGCACAGAGATCTTTCCCCTCTTGTATCCTGTCTACACCACGATTAGTGGTACAGGGACTTTCTGAAATGGCAGTTGCATTTATTGTCTTTTTTTCTTATTTTCCCTTTATGCTCTCCCTAGGAAGAGTGAATTTCTACCTTACCATCGACTTGAGCAGCGTGTGTACAGGGAGCTGCGCACACTGATGACTTTCTGCTGTAAGCAACACTGTCATTCATCTGCTCCAGCGTTTGCTACAGGCCCATTTTAGAAACTAATTTGAGATATGCTGTCTTGAACAGTTAATTAAATTTGGGAGACCATGCAATTTGCCCAGCTATATTTTAGGAAGGTCTGTTAGCACTGGTGGTTGAGGGAACAGCCATCTTTACAGAACATAAAACAGAAGTAATCCAAGGTCCCTGGTGTATGAGAGCTGAGTATATTGGATCAGCAAGCAGATATCAATAACTCATTCTGCAAAAGATAGGTGGGATTGCAAAGGCAGCACTCACATTTTTTTTCTCAAAACTGTGTTGTGTACCTTTGTCTAGATAACATAACTGCTGTCTCTCTATCAGAAATGCAAAGGAAGGAAGCAGGACAACCCTAAGGTTCATTTCATGGACCCTGCTTTGAGAAGCTGGGATTTGTCTCCCGTTATAATCCTGAGAATTTCTTTATTTCAGTGCTCATGGTAATATTTTGCCACAGAAGGGAAGAAGGACAAAGAAAACTAAGATTTTTCTTCTCAGAGTGTTATCTGCTACGGATACTTCTTGCACAGCTTCCTGGTGAAATTAACTGAAACCTGCAGATTGATGGAGACTGTCAGTAGCAGCAGAGGTTTCTTGGTGCTGTGAGGATGTGCTTTTGTGGCAGCTGTGATACCTCCTGTCTTTGCAAACAGGACTTCTGTCTTTAAAGGGGCATTTCTGCAAAAAGCTGGGGAAGACTTTAAGGTGCAGTCTTGTTGTCCAGGACTCAAAAAACTCATGAAAGAACAGTTTTATGTTCTGGTATATAGAAAATCTTCCTTATAACAATTACCTGATGTATGAGATTCTTTCAGATTAAACACATTTGGTAAATGAAATCTAAGCTAGTATTGCATATTAGCATATCATATGGCACAGTTGAAGTCTGCACCTAGCACTCTTCATCTGTCACAGTATCACAGTATAACCAAGGTTGGAAGAGACCCCAAGGATCATCAAGTCCAACCTGTCCCAACAGACCTCACGACTAGACCATGGCACCAAGTGCCACATCCAATCTCCCCTTGAACACCTCCAGGGACGGTGACTCCACCACCTCCCTGGGCAGCCCATTCCAATGATGAATGACTCGCTCAGCGAAGAACTTTCTCCTCACTTCAAGTCTACACCTCCCCTGGCACAGCTTGAGACTGTGTCCTCTTGTTCTGGTGCTGGTTGCCTGGGAGAAGAGACCAACCCCCTCCTGTCTACAACCACCTTTCAGGTAGTTGTAGAGGGCAATGAGGTCACCCCTGATCCTTCTCTTCTCCAGGATAAGCAACCCCAGCTCCCTCAGCCTCTCCTCATAGGGCTTGTGCTCAAGGCCTCTCCCCAGCCTTGTTGCCCTTCTCTGGACACGTTCAAGTGTCTCAATGTCCTTCTTAAACTGAGGGGCCCAGAACTGGACACAGGACTCAAGGTGTGGCCTAACCAATGCCGAGTACAGGGGCACAATGACCTCCCTGCTCCTGCTGGCCACACTATTCCTAATACAGGCCAGGATGCCATTGGCCTTCTTGGCCACCTGGGCACACTGCTGGCTCATGTTTAGGCGGGTGTCAATCAGCACCCCCAGGTCCCTCTCTGTTTGGCAGCTCTCCAGCCACTCTGACCCCAGCCTGTAGCTCTGCATGGGGTTGCCGTGGCCAAAGTGCAGCACCCGGCACTTGGACTTGTTAAATGCCATGCCCTTGGACTCTGCCCATCTGTCCAGTCGGTCGAGGTCCCTCTGCAGAGCCTTTCAACCCTCTAACTGACTAACATCCGTTCCCAACTTGGTGTCATCTGCAAACTTGCTGATGACTGACTCAACCCCCTCATCCAGATCATCAATGAAGATGTTGAAGAGGATGGGGCCCAGTACTGATCCTTGGGGGACGCCACTGGTGACTGGCTGCCAGCTGGATGTGGCACCATTCACCACCACTCTCTGGGCTCGGCCCTCCAGCCAGTTCCTAACCCAGCACAGAGTGTTGCTGTCCAAGCCACGAGCTGACAGCTTAGCCAGCAGTTTGCTGTGGGGGATGGTGTCAAAGGCCATGCTGAAGTCCAGGTAGACTACATCCACAGGCCTCCCCACGTCCACCAGATGGGTCACCTGTAGTGTTAGAAGAATTACTTTTTAAAAACACATTGAACACATACTACAAAGAGCAGCTACTGTTAGCCACATTAACTATATCATAACAAACAATAATATAAAACCCCCTAAAACTCTCTCTTTTGGTAAGAATAGTAATAAAATGAAAACCACAACAACAAAACTCAACTATTTTTCCACAGCTGAACAGGAAGAGTGTATTATTGGAAGAGTGTATTATTGGATGGAGAGAAAAGAAAATGTGTCACCGTGTTTCAGGATGCAAAAAGCAGAATGATCCTAACTGTGGCACTTGAGAGAATCTCGTATGTTCAGCACAGGATATGTTGCCTGTACCATCTAGAAAGTGATAAGTATGTGAAACCAAGAGTTGCTTAATACGTTTTTACCAGAAGTCCCTCGCAATACGTGGCTCCAAGAAGACTTCCTCTACTTCATGCTAACTCAGTTTGTACTCTGCTAATACTCTTTTGCTTAATTTTCCCATTAATGACAGGTTTTCTGTGCTGTGCCTCAGCCAGCATAGGCATGATGACAGCTAATCAGTGGGACTTTTGGCTCTTTTAACAGACAAGTGAGGAGAAGGAGAACCTGAACTGCCCTCCAGCTTTCTCAGATCTGACTTGTGAGATTGTGAAGACATGAGGAAGTACGTTTTCAAATCAAATATCCAGGTTTGACACTTGGATGTTCCTGTGTCACAGCTCTAATAACACGGCAGGAACATTAATATTTCTTTGGGCTTTGAATATATGTCCTCGACTTAAGAAGTTTGGACCTGGATGCTTTCACTGGGGAAGCTACCTGAGTATTTGCACCGTATGTGCTGTCAAATATATTATTTAAACAGTTTATGTAGGAAATTTTGTTATTGAGAAATGTAGCCAAGGTATCCTTGCCTGTCACTGGAAATATTCAAGAAAACAAAAGACATGTACATATCTTTGTTAGTCCCATTCAATCACCAGAAAAGCAAAGCAGGAATTCATATTTAGGAAAATCTGGGAACGTGTCCAGAGGAGGGTAACGAGGCTGGTAGGAGGCCTCAAGCACAAGCCCTATGAGGAGAGGCTGAGGGAGCTGGGATTGTTTAGCCTGGAGAAGAGGAGGCTCAGGGGAGACCTTACTGCTCTCTACAACTACCTGAAGGATGGTTGTGGCCAGGAAGGGGTTGGTCTCTTCTCCCAGGCAACCAGCACCAGAACAAGAGGACACAGTCTCAAGCTGCACCAGGGGAAGTTTAGGCTCGAGGTGAGGAGAAAGTTCTTCACGGAGAGCATTGTTAGCCATTGGAATGTACTGCCCAGGGAGGTGGTAGAGTCACCATCCCTGGAGGTGTTCAAGAGGGGATTGGATGTGGCACTTGGAGCCATGGTCTAGTAGCCATGATGTCTTGGGTGACAGGTTGGACTTGGTGATCTTTGAGGTCTTTTCCAAGCTTGTTGATTCTATGATTCTATGAATATTCACTTGAATGTCTATGTATGAGCACTGATAGCTCTGTATCCATTGTGCTCGTCTGTATTTCCCTTTTGTCTCTATTGATATTGGTGTTAAATGGGTAGTTTCAGGATATCGAAACTGCTGAACTGACTTATTACAGTGCCTTCCCGTCTCAGGCAGCAGCAGCTTGAATTTAAAGGCAGCCTCCCCTCCTCCAAAGCAGTATGCATACGTGAAGACAGATCAATGTCCAGCCTTCCCGCTTGCAATAATTCATTTAGTTATGTTAATAAGAGCTATCTATTTAATTTGTCAAATCGCATTAGGGTCCACTGGAGCTGACAGGAATTATCTTGTCTCCTGCCCTAGTGCCTGGCTGCCAAATCAGGGAGGTGGAGGTTAAGATCAGTTTTCGCATGGCTCATTTACTTGTGCTGTGCTGGTTTATTTCATTCTGCTTTAAGTAGGATGAAGGGAGACAAGCTGCAGCTGATTTGCCCTACACTAGAGTAGAGCTGTAAAGCTCTACAACGACTGAAGAGCTATAGGTACAAGAACCAGTGACACAGTGACCTCCTTCAGCTCATGAACTCTGGAAGAAGGACTACTTCTGAGTCATGTGCTAGACTAGTTTATGTGTAATTAACTCCTGTATTGTTAGTCATTGATAGCTCAGGTCTCCAGCTACAGCATAAATTTGAAATGGTCATAAAAGGAGTTTGAAAGCTAAGAGACAACAAAAGACTGGTGCAAAAAAAAAATTGAGTCTACATTCACTTTTGCTGGAAGTCCAAGAAGCCAGAAACAAGTCAGCTGGAGAAATAGAGCCAACAGCACTGCAGTTAAACAACACATTTGTTAATTTGGTATTTTTTTTCTCTGAAACACGTTTGTGTCCAAGGAGGTATTCACACTCTCATTTGGTAGATTGCCTCCTCCAATGTATTTTTTTCCTTTTTCTTTTTTAAAGTCATCTGACATGGTTCTTTATGTAAACAGAGCCTCGTTTGAAATTATACCACACAACCTACAGCAATATTGAGAAAACCACAGTATAGTTTAGCTCTCTGCAGGACACTTGACATACCTACGGACTATAGTCTAGCTATCTCTACAATGCTTACCTAGCATGAGGCCAGGAAGCCACAAACTGACTGTTTGTTCCTAGGTGTCTAAAGTGCCCATGGGATGCTGGCTTCATGGTGATTTAGCAAGGACATGAGACATCTGCTTTTTTGGCTGATGTCAGCCCCCGAGGACAGATATGTATCACACAATGACACTGAGCAGTGGCGAGATGCCTAACCAGGGCTTTAAGATGATAAGAGGGCAGTGGACAGCAGGAGAATGTGTAGTATGAAAATGAAAAGTATTCTGGTTTCCAAATCTGTGAATCTGTCCTGGCTTTGCTGTGTTATCCACAGAGAAGTGATACTGACAAAGGAAAAAAGCCAGTGTGCAGAAAGGAAGTGGAAGAGGAATACATAGAATACATAGAATAAACCAGGTTGGAAGAGACCTTCAAGATCATCGCGTCCAACCCATCAACCAATCCAACACCACCCAAACAACTAACCCACGGCACCAAGCACCCCATCAAGTCTTCTCCTGAAAACCTCCAATGATGGCAACTCCACCACCTCCCCAGGCAGCCCATTCCAATGGGCAGTCACTCTTTCTGTATAGAACTTTTTCCTAACATCCAGCCTGAACCTCCCCTGGCGCAGCCTGAGACTGTGTCCTCTTGTTCTGGTACTGAACAGGAAGCAGAAGCAGAAGAGGAATGTTATAAATGCAATAGTGATTTGTGTTACAAAATACAATATTCAGGGTGGAAAGATGGTTGGCTCGTTTTGAGAACAGAGGGTAAATGTTCAGACTGTTTTGGTTTGAAAGAGAGCCTGAGATGATAAATAAATGCCAATTTTCTGTGCCTGTGTGAGAAGATGTGGTTCGTCAAAGGATGCAGGAGAAAGACCTCCCCTGCTTCATCTGCGACCCCCAAAAGACCCTTACAACAAGGAAGACGCATGCTCAAGAAGCCCAGGAATTTGCTAGAACTCATTATCATATCCCTGCCTTCTATTAAGCATAAGCATGATGTAGCTATATAAAGAAAAGATGGTGATTGTAAGGTGCTTTTTGGCAGAGAAGTGGCTTTGAGGGGGAATCTCTGCAGCCCAGCACGTCGCTTCTTTCCCTTGCTGCTCCTTTTTTAATAAAACAACTCTTACAAGAAACTTGGAAATTTTCTTGTGTGGCCCATTCATAACAGGGAGAAAAGGAAAACTCATGTCATACAGGTTAAACTGGCCCTTGGGGGAAGTTCTTTCCAGGTTCTTGAAGGATATTTAGCAGGATGCTCACAGAATGAGCATGAAAATATATCTCATTCATGAGGATAACTGGATTTATAAGGAGAACTTGAGGATGCTGGAAATCCTCCACATTAAAACAATTTTTGTCACAGACATTTAGTGAGTTGTTTAATAGAGATGCATATGCAGATTTCTAGTTTTATATGTTTAAAGGCTTATATTGGCTTCCTACTTTCCAGAAGCCAATAAGAAAACAATAAATGTCTATGTTTGATGTGCTTTCTTCCACAGAAAGAATCAAGCTCTAAAACAATAATGTCATGTAAAATGACATTAGGGTTTGAGAGGTGATAAAAGTAAGTAGTTCAGTGGATGTTTTATTTGTGATCAGGCATGATTCATTTTGATAAACCAAACATTGCCGACTTCCAGGCATGATTCATTTTGATAAAGCAAACATTGCTGGCTTCCTTAGCTCCTGCAGAAACACCCACGATTTCTAAAAGCTCTATTTGCTGTTAAAGACTAAATAGGATAAACAACCACAAAAGAAGCAGAAAACCTACTTTATTTTAAGAGTTGCATTCTCATCCTTTACAGGAATGACTAGAAAACACAATGTCACTTTGGGTTAATATAACCTCTGTCTTGCTCAGCTTTGCTATGGCGCATGTTGCATTGTGTGACAGCAGACATCGGATGAACTTAGCTGGATGCTAAGCTTGAAAAGAAACATAACTGCATGATTCCTCTACCACTCACATTGTCTGTCCCCAGGCAGGTATTCAGGTTTTATAAGTGATGAGCTCATTAAGATTTCTGCTTCTTAAAAGCCCCTCAGGGAGACATCTGTCTGTTTGCCATTCTGTATTTAAAGTCTGTAACTGCAGAAAATTGCTGTGATGTCCTCATTCCGCTATCAGCTTGAATTTATTACATTCATCTTCCCATGGATGGTTAGTGTTGATTAATGAATCAGCTTTGGAAGCTAAACAAATAATTACAGATATTTTAACAATATAAACAGTTTCAGCTGCATGGCAGTTTATTTGCTTTAACAAAATTGCTCTTTTAGTTGTCCACTTTCAAAATTTGCTTGCAATCCAAGGACGTTCTGAGTCCACTGATTGCATGTGGAGACCACTCATGAATAGCAGTTGTAAGGTGCCCTGGTCTGAGCTTCCAGCTAGGGACAGAAATGTACGTTTACCCAAAAGGAGTGAAAAAACCCACTTACACAGAACTGGAATTTAATAACAGTACTATTTACAAAAGTAAACAGAGTACTAAAGACATTAAGGTAAAAGGAATATATACACAAACCCAGAATCGGCAATGGGTCAGGCATCCTGATGGACTAAGGCTCACTACACAGCCAAAACAGCTCCTGGTCCACAGCAAGGCTCCCCCACACACCACAAAGTGAAAGCAAGAGCCAAGAGAGTGAACTCCAGAAATTCTGCCTCTTAAATAGTGAATATGCAGGAAAAGGAAGGGAATAACACATAACATTATCCAGTGCCTACCCCTTGGGATGGACTTTCTATCCCCTGGGGAGAAGTTCCACTTTATGGTACAACAGTTAACCCTTAACCTACAACATAAGGAGTGATGGAGAGTGGCCTAGAAAATTTGACCCATGAGAGTACAACAGCAAAAATCAGAAGCCATCTTGGAACATGGAAGCCATGCCTGCAACACAAGTCTTTGGCAATAAACCCAAAGTAGCTTTTGATTGCAACAGAAGTTCTTGGCACCATAATTATAAACTACTGCATAAAACATAAATGCCAAGTATACCTGCCTCATGGTATTGCGTCTTGATAAATAAACCACCTGATAGCTGATACTGTGTCTAGTTCTGGGCTCCTCAACTTAAGAAGGATGTTGAGATATTTGAACATGTTCAGAGAAGGGCAGCGAGACTGGTGAGAGGTCTCAAGCACAAGCCCTATGAGGAAAGGCTGAGGGAGCTGGGGTTACATAGCCCGGAGAAGAGGAGGCTCAGGGGAGACCTTTTTGCTCTCTACGACTACCTGAAAGGAGGTTCTAGCCATGTGGGGGTTGGTTTCTTCTCCCAGGCAACCAGCACAAGAGGACACAGTCTCAAGCTGCACTAGGGGAGGTTTAGGCTTGAGGTGAGGAAAAAGTTCTTCACAGAGAGAGTTGTTAGCCATTGGAATGGGCTGCCCAGGGAGGTGGTGGAGTTGCTGTCCCTGGAGGTGTTCAAAAAAGGATTGGATGTGGCACTTGAAGCCATGGTTTAGTTGCCATGAGGTGTTAGGTATCAGGTAATAAATTGGACTTGATGATCTCTGAAGTCTTTTCCAACCTGTTTGATTCTATGATTCTATGATTAGTGAAGTCTGCTGTATCAGCTTGGAAAACATACATTTTCCTAAAAATCATAGATGGAAAATTAACTTTAAAAAAGCACAAACTTTGAACAAGAGGCATTCCACCTTCCTGTGAGTATGTGTCTGGGGCTTTTTATGTTAAGGGATTTGAAAGAACCCCACCACAGACTTGGAACAGAGCAGCCTTTTAAAGTAAACAATGTATATGGGCTCTAAGAGCAACAGAAGATGCAGATATAGAGACCTATAATAAAGAAGCTTGTGAGAGTGTAACTTTCCCCTGGATGTGAATGAAGTGCTTAGTTAGCATTTAAACAGCCATCTCAAAGATTTATGCAGCTTGTCTTGGCAATCTACACGAGTGGTCTGTAGAAAGGTACCTCTAATGACATCCACTGTTTGGGAAGGTAAGCTGCAGTGTTCACTTGTGCAAAACCCAAAGGCCTCAAGTAAGTGCCACAAATAATGATTTTTTTTAGGCCACATGACCACCCATATGCATTCCTGATACCACAACAATATGATGTTTGGCAGTTCTGCAGATGTGTTTCAGAGCATCTTCTTCATCAATCTCCTTCTAATATCTTACTCTTGCAGCTCTGCCTGTGGTGAGCAGATGAAGTAATTCTGTCCCATTTTGCATGACAAATAGATGTTTTGAAACAGAGCTCTACTGTTCATGTTGCTCTCTGTCTAATTTTAGTGACTATTCCAGAAGCCTTTTCTCACATCTGTGATGAATCACTGTGGAAGATATCTAAATGAAAGAGCATGTAAGGTAGGATGGCCCTATAAACTGCTGTATTTCTTTCACATACTGATATCTGGGTGTTGTCTCAGCAGCTCTCAGGGTCTTGGTAATGCCTTAAGAAAATCGGATATTAAATATCCTTGCAGCGTGAGCTGACAATTCATTTGTGATGTCTGCTGAGAAGCTGTCATAGCTTAGTGTATCTTGGATCAGCCAGCCTGCCAATGGCAAAATGTTAGCAGCATTAAATGTTTTTCCTTGTGATAAAGCAAGCAAAAGAATTTTAAAGCATTCTGGAAGCTGTAGACTTGGAAAAGCTCAAGTGACTATAGCAATTCTATTTGGTTCTCTTGTCTTTTATTGCTGCTTAGTTACATAGAATCATAGAATTGTTAGGGTTGGAAGGGACCTCAAGGATCATGTAGTTCCAACCCTTCTGCCATGGGCAGAGACACCTCACACTACATCAGGTTGCCCAGAGCCACATCCAGACTGGCCTTAAAAACCTCCAGAGATGGAGCTTCTACCAACTCCTTGGGCAACCTGTTCCAGTGTCTCACCATGTGAACTGATCTTATATCTGCTTTGTTGTCCTACATAAATACTGACATTACAGTGCTTCTGTAATTTAGGACCTATATGGGTACAGGGTGATGTAATACCTGTGTCATGCCAGGCCTTAACCCTGAAAATCTCTATCCTTTTTACCCATTCACTGCAGGGCAGCTCCAAAGCAATAACAGAGCTCTGGAACTTCACCTTTGCACAATGCTTTATTCAAACAGACATTCATTATATATAAGACTGCTGAATAATTTTGACTTCCTTCTGTTCTATTTCAAGTGCCACTCATTTGCTCAGAAGTATTCACAGGATCACAGATGTTAGGGGTTGGAAGGGACCCCTGGAGGTCATTAGGTCCAATCCTTGTGCCAGAGCAGAACCACATAATCTAGCGCAGGTCACACAGGAATGTATTGTGGAACTGTTTTGCAGAAACAAGCTTAATTTAGGCCTGCCTGAGGTGTTAGGGTTTAGCTGAGCTGGTTAATATTAGTATGGTCAGACAAAAAGCACTGCAAAAGCTAAACTAATCCTCCTCAAAACCCTTTCTGGATTCCTGGTGTCAATAATGTAATATACCAGTTCAAGTAATAGTGGAAAAGGACCAATATGCATCCTTGTATTTTATTTATTGGAAGCAAGACCTTCAGCAGCTAAAATTTTTAATTTCACCATATTGACCTTGCATTGGAGATTCTGGCTGCAACAAGATCAGAACTGATGGTAGTGATTTACACTTCATTCTCTCTCTTGATTTCACTTTGCTGTCCATACAAAATGATTGACTTGCAAAGTATTTCTTCTTCAATTGGGTCTTGGAGAGTGAAAACAAATAATCACTGTCTGGGTGCTTTTGCTTTAAGCTTTTGCTCTAGGAAGACTATCTGCATATCATCCATATCATTTTGGAGGGAGAGGATATTGCAACAATGAAATGCAATGTTTTGATTGCGTGTGTATTTGCACAGAGTATGTTTTACTATGGAATTTCCAATAGTTGTTACGAGGGTGTCTTTGACATTTCGCTTACTGCTTTTTTGGTAATTCAAAAAATCTACAACACCAGAACTACAGCATGAGAAAGCTATGAACGAAATATTTTTGTTCTGCCATTTTAAGTCTATATATTTAAAAGATTTTGTGTCTCAGGTATTTAAAAATTACTTAAAATATGTGTGAGCTCTAACTTCTCTAATTAAGTTCTTCCTCTGTATATGTACTTACAAAGCTTACATATATTTATACAATTAACCCATCAATCTGCACTGCTCTTGTAATTGCTTTGCTGTTCTAGACATCATATTGCCATTTGTCTGCAAAACCCAAGCCAAGGCCTACAAAGAGAAGACATTAAATCTTAGCCATCCAAGTGACTAATCTGGGAATCATTTGAAAAATGCTATTGTATTAGTTTTATTTTGTTTTTTAAACACTTGGCTAAGAACAGGAGACAAGTATAAATATAAGTCTTGGTTTATAGTGCTTATAGTTTAAAGTCCTTCAGAAGATTACTTGCATACATGTGAAAAATCCAATTAACATTAAAGTTATGCGCTATGAAATCCAAGGGTGGGTTGTTTTCTAATGCAAGATTAGTATTAACATATGGTATTGGAAGCATATGTTTAACAAGCTGTCTGGGACATGCTGTTACTCTATGGTTTCTTTAATAGAGAGAGATTTTGGTATTTGCAAGAGAGAAAAGTTCTTTATTCTGAAAGTGCCAGCCAGCAATGGAACTCAAATATCTACCAGATCAGGTGCACGCAGTAAAACCCTGAGTCTTAGATAATTCAAGCAGAAATAAATTATAAAAACAATAGAGCAACTCTTAAAACAGGCTGGAGAAATTAACAACTACAAAGTTCATTACCTGCTAGAGAATTATTCCAGGCAGTTAAACAAACTGCTGTATTTACAAGCCCCTAAGATGTTTCTAATTTCCCTATCAAATACAGGAACGCTGCAAAATGGTGGGCAGCTCGTGTGAAATGAAGTATGTCTCTAAATAAAAATATTGTCAGAACCAATTAGCAATTGCTAGTTTAGTAGTAAATACTGCACCAGATTCAGTGCTTGGCTGGAAGAGAGTGTCTTTGTGCAGCAAGATGGGCAGTTACATGAATCTTCTACTACAGGATATACTTCTGCAGGTTGAATTGCTAGTGAGGCCACACCTTGAGTATAACGTACAGTTTGGATCCCCACTATACAAGAAGGATGTGGACTGGTTGGAAAGGGTCCAAAGAAGGGCCACAAGCATGATCAGAGAAATGGAAGGCTTGTCATATGAAGGAAGGCTGAGAGAACTGGGTTTGTTCAGCCTTGAAGGTTTAGGGGAGACCTCATCACCATGTACAACCATGTACATAAAGGGTGGCTATCAAAAGGAGGAAGACTCCTTTTTTGCAAGGCATAATGAGCACAAGTTCCTACCGGGGAGGTTTGGACTGAATGCCAGAAAAATGTTCTTCTCCATTCAAACTATTAGACTTTGGAATGAACTCTCAAGGGAGGCAGCAGATTCCCCTACATTAGACAGTATAAATGCCCAGCTTGGCAGGATTCTGGGCCATCTCATTTAAACTACATTCTTACCCTGAAAGGTTGGAATAGATGATTCTTGAGGTCCCTTCCAACCTGGTATTCTATGAATCTATCAGTCTATGAATTAACACTGTATTGCATTTGCAAGGTATATAAAACCTGCATACATTACTCAGGACAAATGAGAGACAGAGAATGGCTAGCTTTCCAATTAATATTGCTAATAATATTGTACTGTGGAAATGTGGTAGAAGCAGAAGACTAGGCATATGTTATTTCTATTATTATTTGTATTACAAAGGTACAAAATTACAAAAGACAAATTCAGATCTCCTTAGGCATGCTGCAGACACATAGTCCTCTTCCGATGTTGTCTTAGGCAGCTTAAATCAAAACCAGACAGACAAGTTGAGGAGAAGCAAAGGAAAGAGATGCAATGACTTCCCTCTGGCCAGGAAACAAATGAGTGATGGGAGAACAGGTCAGGCCTGTTCCCCTTGCATTCCACCAACTTTGCAACTGCTGAGGCCAGTTGTATGAGGTTCAGCAAGGCCAAGTGCTGAGTCTTGCACTTGGGTCACAACAACCCCAGGCAATGCTATGAGCTTGGGTAAGAGTGGTTGGGAAGCTGTCTGGGAGAAAAGGACCTGGGGATGTTGGTCAATATCCTGCTCAATATGACCCAGCAGTGTGCTCAGGTGGCCAAGAAGCCTAACAGCATCCTGGCCTGTAATAGTGACCAGGAAAGTTGTTATGCCCCTTTACTGAGCACTGGTGAGGCCACACCTCATATACTGTTTTCAGTTTTCATCCTCTCACTGTAAGAAAGACACTGAGGTCCTGGAGCATGTCTGGAGAAGGGCAATACAGATGGTAAAGGGTCTGGACAATAAGTCATTTGAGGAGTAGCTGAGGGAATTGGTGTTATTTAGTATGGAGAAAAAGAGGCTGAGGGAAGACCTTATAGCTCTCTATAACTACATGAAAGGAGGTTGTAGCTAGGTGGGTGCTGGTCTGTTGTCCTAAGTAGCAAGTGACAAGATGAGAGGAAATGGCCTCAAGGTTCACCAGAAGAAGTTTAGGTTGGACATTAGGAAATATTTCTTCACAGAAAGTGTTATCAAACCCTGGAACACTCCCATGGGAGTGGCTGAATCATCATCCCTAGAGGTATTTAAAAGATGTGTAGATATGGTTCTTAGGGACATGGTTTAGCAATGACCTTGGTGGTATTAGGTTAGCGCTTGGACTCAAAGATCTTTAAGATATTTTCCAGCCTAAACAATTCTATGATTCTATGATTCACCTGCTCCTGCTCTGGGTGCTTGCCCAGCTAGTCTGAAGTAGGACAATAGCATCAAACACCTATTTCATAAACATGCATAAGATAATCCCAAGAAGGCAATTTTGGATGGATCTGCCACCTGTCCTGTTCCTTCCTACTGCAGATGATGACACTTCCTTCGTGATCCCACTGCTCCTGTTAGATCTATAAGACAGGATACTGAAGAGGCATGGAGCCTAAGCAGGAATTTAATATTTTATCTTTAAAAGCAAAAATACAAGTTGAACTTCTGAAGTTGTGCACTTAGCTAGTTTGCACGAATATTTGCTCTTTTATCCCTTATATATATATATATTTTCCTTCTCTTTACGTGTATCCTCTTCTTTGGCTGTGTGTGAATAACTCTTCAGAACAGGGACTATGATTCCCTACATACTTTTGTGGTTCTTCAGTGCAGTAAAACTGCATCCATTTGGCCTTTACAGTAATTATAAAAATCAATATAAAGGCATTAGGAGAAATTATATAAGGAGAAATGAATAAAAAAATAGAATAGTCTGGTGTAAATATTCATGCTGGTAGAACCAATAAATATGCACGATACAAACCCTTTCATTACCTTCTTACCTTAGTGACAGCTTGGGAGGACAGTTATGGGACAGTAGTGTGAAGTATTGAAAGAAGTCACACTCTTCCAAAGCCTACTGCAGCCCGCTCCAATGCATCTTCTAGTCCAATCCGAAGAATACTATCTATGTCAATTCTATTTTTCTTTTCCTTCTTACAAACCCTCAGTTCCAGCTGCAGATATTTGACCTGGTAGATCTGCAGTTAGAAAAGAAACTTCCTGATGCTTTAATGACTGTTAATTCCAAAGGACTTACCTAGAAGTTTGGTAACTATCAATACTAAATATTCATATACCCTACAATGTTCTGTGTGACTGAAAACCATCCCAGACCATGCATTTGAAAGGGGTTGGTAAATCCATTCTGCACTGATAACATCTGTCACAATGGCTCATTGTGTGATTAACAAGAATCTATTACTAATGTGACTTTTATTTTTGAACATTCAATTACAGTTTGTACCTCTTTAATTGCATACCCTCTGTGTGTTTCTAGGATTATTCTGGCATGCAGTGACAGCAGAAAGAAGGACCCTACCCTTCATTACTAAACTGAGCAAAAGAAACTCTCAGCATTGTCCTGATGTTACTGTTTAGTGTCATATTGCCAAATGTCTATTTTCTCTGACATTTTTGCTCATAACTGCAAATACTGCAATTGCTGTGAGACCTCTTCATTTTTTTGTGTGTGTGTGTGCTTATTTTTAAATGGCAATGCTGTGAAATAAATCTGTTTACTGACAATTTCTCTGGTCTCATTAAAAATCTTTTCAGTATTCTGTAGGCTGTTGGAAAGCAGCATAGATCTACAGCAGAGGGAAATGGGTGAGCAGTACAACCATAAATGCTTTATTAGGCTAGGTAAATGGAAATGACATATGAAATCCCTGAGACAAAGCCTTTCTTTCTGAACATCTGGGCTAGAAGGCTTACCTTATTTTTGGTTTTGCCTCGCTAATGGTGCATGTATCTTTTTTCACATAATGTATCTGAATAGAAACTGCTTATGAACAAAAACTATTTATAAAAAGGCAGTGCAAAGTATCCAAATTTTGGATGCAAGCTTTCATGCAAGATGAGTTAAGCATACATTGTAGTCAGTTCACTGGGCACAGAAATGAGCTGTTTGAGCAGCCCAGATTTTCTTAAGTTTGTATTTCCACTTTGAAGTAGCTTAAGCAGATTTAGTATTCAAGGAGTTAACATTCTACTCTTTAAAAGAATGATGTCCCCTTAAAATGTTAGAATTGAAATCCTATGAGAGGTTCTGTTCAGGAATGAAGGGAAATAAGCTTCTTATGGAAATATTTATTTTCTTATTCAAATATGGTGTTGTGTTGCTAAAAAGATGTTTCCATTCTGTTATAAGCAATTTTGACCAAGTTAAAACTTTGAGAACACTTCAGCAAAAGTAGAGAAATGGATTTTTGACTGATGGAAAATACAAAGTTGCTTTTCAAACCTAAAACTGAGCAACAGTGTTTGCTCCCCAACATTGTACAAAATACATGGAGAGCTGTTGTAGCAGATGCATGAACAATCTGCACTGCACAGCTATCATACTCATTTATGCAGCAGAGGATTATCAATCAGCATTTGGCAGTCATCATTGCAACATCTCAGGATGACTAGAGTTTGGACTGCGTGGGTCAGAATCTTTATTTCCTTGTGTCCTAAGATGTTTTTTTACATTTGCCTCCACAGGGACAGCTGATTCTGCTTGACTGTGTTTCACAGACTTCAGGATCTCATGGCTAGAATTCAGAGGTTGTTAACTACAACTTTCCAAACATCTGCACTTATATTTGGAGCAAAGAAGTCTCCTATCAGAACTAGGATTCATAGTTATTTTTCTTTCCTGTTGCCATAAGTCAGAACCTGTTGTTCTGTGTGGCTTTATACAGATTGAATAATTAATTTTAATAGCCTACTTTCAATGCATGGAAGTTGTCCTCTTTAGGCTGACTGTATTACACATGGTAATTGTAGTTTATCACTAATCTGCAAGTAGTGTATGGTTTTGAGACTATAATTAAAGTGCACATTCAGCAATATCCTGCAGATTGGGTAACTGATATAAAAGTATGTATCACTTCCAATACTGCTTTCTTGATGGCCAGGGACAAGAATGAAGCAGAAGAACTTGTTTGATCATTATTTTGCTGGAACACAATTATTTGTTTTCACAGTCACACAGAATAGTAAAGATTACATAGCTCTCACATGCACTAGTCCTGAATAATTATATTACTTCTTGTATTCACTTTACTTCTCTGTCATATTTCTCTCCCCTCATGTTTGTGTGGAGGAAACTGCAGAGGCTAAAAATCTTCTTTATTACTAATTCTTCATACATGCTGAACAGTAAGGCCCTAACTTCTTGCAGTAACAGTAGATATTGATCATTACTGAAGAAGGAAAACCTTACTGTGGAGGAAGGCAAATTAAGATACTATGGATTTCAAAGGTGCTGGTATTTTTAGACAGAAAAAGAAACCTTAAAATTTGTCAAAAGGATGGCTTGTGGTATTTAGAATAGCATGCAATTCAATGCAGCAGGCCCTCACTACTTATTTTGTGATTTTGTGGAATAGTATGACCTTTTAATGATGGGTCTATGACTTTTCTGACTGACTTGGTATGTAGACTATATGCAAGTTCATACCCAGACAATCTGCTAGAATGCTGAGGACAGACTAAATTGCTATGCTTGACCATGGACCAGAACAACACAAGTGTCAAAGGAAGGAGAGACAGAAGCAAGACCTAGAGGCTGGTGGGCAGAAGGCATCTTTTCACAGTATCACAGTATCACAGTATAACTAAGGTTGGAAGAGACCCCAAGGATCATCAAGTCCAACCTGTCCCAACAGACCTCACGACTAGACCATGGCACCAAGTGCCACGTCCAATCTCCCCTTGAACACCTCCAGGGACGGTGACTCCACCACCTCCCTGGGCAGCACATTCCAATGACTAATGACTCGCTCAGTGAAGAACTTGCTCCTCACCTCGAGTCTAAACCTCCCCTGGCACAGCTTGAGACTGTGTCCCCTTGTTCTGGTGCTGGTTCTCCAGGCTAAACAATCCCAGCTCCCTCAGCCTCTCCTCATAGGGCTTGTGCTCAAGGCCTCTCCTTTCACCATAGTCATGTTTGTGCCCAGACTTATGTGCCAGTTATTGGTATAACTAATGTAATGAAGACATCTCTGTCATAAAAATATCATCAAATATAACCTGTGTCTTACCTAATCATGCTGAAATCACAAGAAGCCAGATAACTGCAAGTGCACACCTTCAATGACCCACCAGTTTTGGGAGCATTTTTCCCTTTAAGCTCTTCTGAAAATTGTGTTCAGGGCTTTGATGGATGTGAAATGCTGAGTAACACAAAGTGCAGCGCAGCAATCTGGTCACTGTTATTAATACATAGATAATTATTATAGTCCATTAGTAGCTTGGCAGGATATATTCAATTCCTTTTCCTTGCAGTAAAATTCATTACTGGCTTGGCAAAGAAATTGGCCTTGTCCATTTCCAAATAAGTACATGAATTTTAGTGCTTCAGTCATAACCACGGAAAAATACTTGGAAGAGTTAACAAGTGGCTAAGAGGTGATTTACTACTGCCATTTTACATTGAAGGAAACTACTCAAACTAAGTATGCTTAGACTCCTAGGGTGGTGTATACTATAATCATAGCAGCATGGAATGTAGGACCGACACACCCAGGACCTGACTGCTCACAGCACCTGTTTTAGTACTATGCTTCTTTTTTGTCTACAATGTTCCAACTATTTCAGAAACTCAATCAAAAGATATTCTCTGGTATTGTATGTCCATTTGTCTTTTGATTAATATCTTTTCAGCTTAGATACCTTCCCTCATTACTCTTAGTATATGAAAATAATGACCCTCAGCTTTCAATACAAAGTCGTCAGATCTTTTGTAATGCTGTATTTGTGCACTAAGCACAAAGCTGACGTTCCATCCATTCTTTTCTGCATGATGACTGTTTGAAGAAGAAATTTATTGCCCACAGGACTGAAACTATTCATTTTCTGCCAATGCAAGTGTTTGGTTTAGTTTGTTTGCTCCCTGCCCTCCCCTCCCCCTCCCCCCCCCACCTTAAGATCTGCAAGATTTCAAATGTTTACATGGTCATGCAGTGTGAAGCAGTATTTCTTTCTGTGATAATAAAAATATGCTTGTCTACATTCAAGTTAAATTCTTTAGACCTATATAACCCGGTGTAAGAGACTAAATCTTGTCTCTCTTGATGTGACTCAACAAAGATAAAATCACCTTTGCTGCTTGCCCAGACAATAGCTGATGTGTATTGGGCAGATGCCACTGGATAATGACTCTCTGGAATGTGCATAGACAAGATCATCTCTACCCATCAACTAACCTGGAAAGAGAGGATGGTGAAAAGGATAAAGATTGCTCACCAGACTGCAGCTGCCCTGGAAATAATGGGCAGAGGGTACTGCTATGGATAGTCTCTGGAATATGCATGTTCACCACCTGGACACATCCCTAAAAATCTGAGCAACTACTGGCTTGGAAGAAGGAAAAGACCAGGGCAATGCCACTCTGAAGCAAATACCAGGAGAGAAAAGGACAGAGACATCACCATCTAGCCTGGAAGAAGCAGACCAGGAGGAACCCTCTCTCCATGTCCTAAGTTCTGCATCCTGCAACTCATGGAGCTGAAGAGGATGCTCAGAGAAGGACTTGGACGTGGACATAATCTTGGACTTTGGGGTCTCTCCCTCCCCTCCTCCATCAGAAGACAGCACAGCCAACAAGGCAACACCCTTCCTCCACAGACCCAAACCATCTTGGGGGTGTGGGGGGTGGTAATATAATTCCTTTCCTCTACTCCCTCCCTCTTCTCTCTCTATTTTCCCTCTCTCTCCTCTGATCCATCCACTTTATTCTGTTAATAAATAGCCTCACTGTTGATATTTTGGCCTCATTTGTGCCTCTAATTTCATAACACAGGACTATTCAAAAGAACTGAGTTTCCCTCTCTGGACCAAGACATCCAGTATATAACCTCAGCAAATGCTCTTCTCAAATCCTTTTCCATCTTGAGGGCTATTCTATCAACTTTCACCTATTCTGTGTCAAACGTTTTCACATCCAGTTCTAGTTTTACCACCTCATTACCCAGGTTTCATTACACTAGACCACAAACAACTTTGTTGTTTTCTTCTGACTTCAAAATGTTTTCTAAATCAATTAAATATAGCCAATCTGACCAAGTCTGTCATCCACAGAAGTACTGCTTTTGTTTTCCCCTGCTGTCTGCTGCCTTATTCTGTAGCACAGCCTTATTCCTGACTACAGCCTCATTTACATAGTTTTTCACTTGATATTTACAAACACCAATTGTGGAGATAACATATGTCTCTCCCAGTCAAAACACATTCCTTCTGACCTAGATCTGTGTTATCTGTTATCTGTTTCTGTAATTGTGGTCACAGAAAATCAGTGCTCCAGGCAGTCAGGTGCAAACCCTTCCCTGATAAAAACATTGTATATTTGGCATGCATCATAATAGTAGCATTTGCATAGTCCTCATTTGTGACTTTAATTGAGTTCAGTGGACATTAGATCAGATGCTTAAGAGGAGGATAAAAGCACAGATTTAGTTTTCAATCAGCTAAAAATTTGATATTGGTTGTATGTCTAACACGTGTTGACATTATATCCCACCACAAAGGGCTTTTACACTATATGAAAAATCACCAAGCCCTTGTTTTAGTCTACACACACAAAAGGTGGAACCCAGCTGCAATCTCTAGGCACATGCATTCCTGCTCCCATAGCACATGGCTCCTTGCCAGGCTCCTTGCGAAGTCTGCAGCCTGAACCATAGCCCCTCTTCAGGTCCAATCCTCCCAGCGCAACACCCACAAGAGGAAGTTCCCTGGCAAGAAACATACAGGCGGGAATCCCACTAGATGCAGACTTTTCTTGAGCTCAGAGACATTTGCTGTTGTTTGTGGTGGTGAGGACAAGGAAGAGATGACTAAAATGAGAGGCATCTCCAGCAATGGGAGCTGAGTTTTGGGACAGAGCTGTAGCCACAGTGTGACCCTACTGATCCCCTGGGCCGCCGAGGCCACCTCACCTCTACAGGGCTGTGCCTGTGACACAAAACTTCAAGTGATGCTGAATGATAGTAAAATAAACATCTTTATTTTTAATAGATGGACAACAAAACAGACCCCAAACCAGACAGTATTTTCCTGAATTTCATGGCCATTATTGAATACAATGCAAATGAAGTTAAAACATATATATTTATATTAGCTTCCTATCTGTTTTGTTAGGTATAGTCTTAATATAACATTTCTGGCACAGACAAAAATATACCTTTTTTTGACTTTTTTTTTAAAATTTTTTAAACAACAGCCACAAATACAGCCCTGATTAATAGCAGACTTACAATAACTTACTAACTGCACATGATACTTGATCAAATACACCTGAAGGGCAGAAGGAAAAACGAATAACAGGTTGGTTTTTTTTCCTTATGATAATTATATATGAAATCCTAAATTGTTGTACTATAGGAAAATAAAATACTAAATCTTTTACTTTATTTGATCCACTTAATGTGTACATTCATTTCAGGTTCACATAAGTATGTTTTATTTATAATACATATACCATCCTATATGGACAAGTATAGATGAAATTGTAACTTTTTTTGACATCTCACCTATGTTATTAACCATGATTTTTTGAACACATCTCATGCAAAGGAGGTAAAAAACCCTGTCAAGTAAGTGTTATTCACAGATGTTGTTAGCATTATGAAAGTGAAATGACTGCAACATGAATATTTCATGTAGAAATTGTAGGCTCAGAAACAATAAACTCAGTGTCTGTAAATCAGCTGCTTGCTTCACTGATCATAGATCCAATTTAGTGCACAGTCCTACTACCTATGAATTGCAGAAGTGGAGAAGAGCATGAAAATAATGGCTACTTGAAGAATCAGGTCCTGTTTTCATTTTGCCTGTGGAATTAACTTGGTTGTATTTTATTCCCTTTTTCTTTCTTTTTCCTTTCTTTCCTTTATTTTTTTTTTTGTCCCCCCCAGCTATCAGCTATGGATATGGCCTTTGGTTATCTAAACAGCTTTGTATAAATTTAAGGGGAGGGTAGCTGAACTAAGGCAATAAAACTTGTAAACAGACATTGCACAAGGCTGTTTAATTTGGCTTTTGGAATTGTCGTCCACTACACAACCCACCACTACTACCACAGCAGCTGTTGCTGGACTCATGCAAAGACATGCACAGGGGCTCAGTACATGGAAAGCAGAGTTACAGTCACATAATAAACAGTCTTCACACCTACCTCTTTTCTTTGTGTGTTTAAGCTTCTGTGGTGTGCTACTTGTAAAAGTGCAATAACCTCCATAAAGAGGACTGGAAAACTTTGTTGGAACCATTTTCTGCCAGAGATTGCATAGTTCCCTCTAAGCAGGAATAGTCTGTGGTATCATAGTGATTTCACAAAATATAGTTTATAGGATAAAGAGTAGAAAATACTCTGATGATGTGGAAAACATCTGATTTGAAATTGTTTGATGAATACCTTTTAATTTTTCACACTTAAAGGGATTTTTTTGGTTTTATTTTAATGTCAACAAGGGAATACTAGGGAAGTTTTTTATTTATTCATCAGAATTTCTTATATGATTTACCTACCCTTTCCTTCTCTATCCCACTACTGGGAATTTTGAAACACATAGTACAGAATTGCTGTTATATTCAAAGCAACTGACCACTAAGCAGTTTCTCACAGTGAAAATCTAGCAATTCCCATACAAAAGTGAAATAAGAGAAAATTTTCAAGAAGACCTACAAGTGGCTGTAAAATGAGATCCCCTACTTAATTTGGAGCTGTGGCATAAGGCATTGGCTACGTAAGCAAGTAAAACTGTGGCTTGCTATTTTCTCATAAGAGATTCTGACTAGTAGATTTGGGCCACAGTGGCTAATAATTCAGCAGTGACTCTCCTTTTTCCCCCCATACAATTTATTTCCTTTTCTCTTTTCCATGATTTATGAGGGTACGAATACTGATTGGCTCACGTCCACTTTGAGAGATCCTCATCACCCTGAATTTCCTCAGTGGCTTGTTCACTCACCCCACAAGAATTTTTCATGTCTTTGCTATATTGGCTCTTCCGGGTGTTTGGTGCAGATCCTGATTTGAACTCCCTCCACCCAGCGCACACTCAGTATTTGTTAGCGCAGTAGTACCACAGTTCACAATGCATATTCAGAACTGAGATGCAGTGGTATTTTTATATGCAGTATATGGAGGGAAAAAGTATCAACAACTCTAAAATTAATTTTTCTATGTATAAAATAGATACATGCTGTTAAGACTCCACAAAAGGAGTAAAAACATATCTAAGGATTCAACCTTGTGAAAGTTTATGTCAACACTGAATGCACAAGTTGATGGCTTCTTCCTTTAGCAGCAAAACCTATTCTTACTTCTCCTATCCTCCAGTAAGCTTCTTGTGCTGTGAATGTTAAAGGAGAGATTGCACTGGTGACCAGTAACAGGAGGATATCTGGATTTCAATTGAACATGTCGTCATGCGTAGATATTTAAAAGAATTATTGGAGCATAACTCCATTGTACAGAAATCTAGCTATTAGATCTCCCACTGTGAAAGGCACTACCAATGGGGACAGACACAATCATCTCGGACGCGGGCAAATGGAAACAACATTGCATGTTCCCTGCTGGCTCAGGCAAAGGTGGAAGGGGCCTCATCTCTCTGCTCTGCTGCTTCTGGCCAGCATTGCCATCAATGTTTGAAGTTTCATCTGTGCCTGGCCACAGCTGGTGTTCCACAGTCACCATGATTGCCCAGGAGGATGGCTAGCATTTAGTAGAAGACACTGCTGTGCCTTTCACTGCACTGGTGAGTTCAGCTTTCCTTTATGTTTTCCTCCAAGTTGCAGCTGCTTTTGGAGGTAGACACTGTGGAAATCTGTCCAGCAAGTCTGTTTTTCCCATGATTTATTTTTTTTTTGAGAAACTGTGATTTTCCATGGAAATCTTTATTTTCCAAAGAAATTTCAGCAAGACCAACCCAAAAGACTTTTTTATGTCTTTGAGAATATATTTTTATTACGTGAAAAGGAGGGCTTTTCCCCATGGAAAACCCTCTCATCTGTTGTTTCAAACCCTCTCAATTCTTACTTTTTAATACTTGTTCCATTGCTGCAGTTGCTTGATGCCAGACTGCTTTTGCTCTGTGTATGTTCTGAAGAGGTTTCTTGTCTCAACACTTAAAAGTTCAATTCAGTTTATAAAAGCTTTGTCATTTTTCACAAGCTGAGTTTCAACTCCAATTATTGCTTTAATGATTCTGTTATCCTCCATTGGTGACAGCCACTAACCACAGGAGAAAGATAACACCTATAGTAACATACTTTGTTTAAGGCCATCTTGCACTAGATGTAACATCATTTTTAACTGGTGACTTAATTTTAACTTTTAAAAATTAATGTATGATGTATAGCACTCCTATGAGGATTTTATTACCATTTGCACATTTTGCTGTCTTATACAAATAGTAAAATACTAGATTTGTATTATTTGAATTTCTTTATGAGGAAAAAAGAAACAACTGGACCAAAACCCCAGGGAAGTTATCTGTCTTTGCTCAAGCAACTAACTCTTTAGTAATAAATCACTTATAGCTCTGACAATATATTTTCACTTAATGCCAATAAAATGTTGAGTCATAGTATTTCAGAGTGACTGTATTATAGCATCTTCATAGGATGTCCTAGCTAAATAAATAACTGTTGCACTTTTTCTGCTACATATAGTCTCAGTTGTAAATATTTTGTAATTACACAGTATATAGTTTGGGTGGAAAGGACAGGATCTGTGTCTTTTGTTAAATACTCTATGATCTAATCCAGCATCTTGGCTAGTAACAGAAAAGCATTCCTCCCATGGGATGCTCCTGCTCCTAGAAACAACTTAAATGATTGTGCAGTGGCATTTTATTCCCAGTTCATTCTTTTCTTCTGATAAAATGCCTCTTATTATTCTTTGTGGAATCTCCTCCTTTACCTTGCTGTGCCTGTGGCTACCAGATTTTTTAATTATCTTCAGTGTTGGACAGCTCTGGGCTTGAATCAACGTAATTAAAGGCTTCCTTGTTTGTAAAAGTTGAGCTCAAAGTTAAGCTGTGCCGTGGATTCACAGGTGCAAGTTCATTTAGTACAATATTGTCACTTTTTACAAGAGTTGCTTTGTCCATGTGTTCTCTACTATACCTGGCGACAACAGCATCAAGGAAGTCCAGCTTTGGTGGCAAAGTCCCGCTCTCAAATAAGTATTTGGCTAAGTAGGAGACTATAATGTTAGCAAAGAAGGAGGAAAGCATAGCGAGTGTTTTAAATGGGAATCGCTGGATATAGATATTATTTTCATCAGGATAGCAGCCAGGATAGTAGATCAAGGGCTGAAGGTAGAGGTAGGGCTCTCCTCCAGTTATTCTGAGAACAATTCCAAATAAGTATCCTGCAATGGCACCATAGGTGTTGGTTCCTTTAATAAATAACACACAGAGGAGCTGGGGGAATATGACGATATAAACAAGGTCAGAGCTGAGGTACCACAGGCCGTACACTGATGAAGCTAGCAGGGCCATTGCTGTGGCTGATGCTCCAAACAGGAAAACAGTGATTCTCATGACCCATACAATTTCCCTGTCTGAAGCCTGCAAGAAAACAGAGCAGTGTTAGGTGGGGGTTTTATGGCAATATACATGTGCCTGCATTTATGCATCTAGACAATATAAAACACTGTGTTGTAAAAGGAAAATTGCATGACATAGCAATATTTCCAAATTATTATCTCAGCCCACTGATCCAGCCTGTCCACGTCCCTCTGGAGGGCCTTCCTACACTCAAGAAGATCAACACTCCCTCCCATCTTAGTGTCATCTGCAAATTTATTAAGAGTTCATTCAATCCCCTCATCCAGATCATTGATAAAGAGATATTAAAGAGAACTGACCCCAGTACTGAGCCCTGGAGAACATCCCTAATGACTAGCTGCTGACTGGACTTAACTCCATTCACCACTGCCCTTTGACCTTGGTCATCCAGCCAGTTTTTTTACTCAGCGAAGTGTCTACCCATTCAAGCCACAAGCAGTCATCCTCCTCCAGAAGCATGCTGTGAGAGACAGTGTCAAAGGCTTTATTAAAATTCAGGTGAAGAGCATCCATAGCCTTTCCCTCATCCTCATGGAAAGTGCCCTGGTGAGCACTTCTGCCAGGTCTCTCAGAACCTCTACAACTCTACAACCTCTACAACTACCTGAAGGGTGGTTGTAGCCAGGAAGGGGCTGGTCTCTTCTCCCAGGCAACCAGCACCAGAACAAGGGGACACAGTCTCAAGCTGTGCCAGGGGAGGTTTAGACTCGAGGTGAGGAAAAAGTTCTTCACTGAGCGAGTCATTCGTCATTGGAATGGGCTGCCCAGGGAGGTGGTGGAGTCGCCGTCCCTGGAGGTGTTCAAGGGGAGATTGGACGTGGCACTTGGTGCCATGGTCTAGTTGTGAGGTCTGTTGGAACAGGTTGGACTTGATGATCCTTGGGGTCTCTTCCAACCTTAGTTATACTGTGATACTGTGAACCCCTGGGTGCACGTCATCTGGCTCCATAAACTTGTGTATGTCTAAGTGGTGCAGCAGGTCACTAACCATCTCCTCGTGGATTATGGGGGCTTCATTCTGCTCACCATCCCTATCATCCAGCTCAGAGGGCTGGGTATCCAGCAAGCAACTGGGCTACAGTTTCCATTCCTAAAATCGTTAATCTTTGAGCATAAAGAAAAGTTTGATAATGTGTCAAAGGATAAATCAACAATAGAGTGTTTGAAGTATTTCCTAAAATATAAGCACAATATGGCTCAACCAGAAAAAAAACTGAGCATCTGAAGTATTTATTTTACATTTCCCATGAAAAAACTCATACTCACTAGCCCATTCTGGTGTCAGATTGTTTTCTCATAAATCAGTAATTCACAAAGATATCTCACTTTGTTAAGTATTTAGGTAAAACTTATAGTTGCAGCGATAATTAGGAGCTGTGTGAATAACCTACAGTGCCATCAGAACTGTAGTTTATCCATCAAGCTTTGTCACCTCTGTTGTTGGTCACAGCCACAATTATTTTTATGACTTTCAGTTTATTCAACCTACTGTTAGGAATATCCTGAAGGGACAAACCCCAAAACATGCCCTAACCCAGACAATGGGTTAAGTACCCGTGAATGTGCAAACCTGAACATTTCCTGGGGTCCAGGTAAATGTGTAGCACATATAATTAACCTTGAAACACAGCTGTGAATTGTGAGTGCCCTTGGCCATGTTTGGATACACCCCATCCTATAGGTTCAGCTATCAGGTTTCTCTGTTACCAAAGGGCATGAAGTGTTTCGGGACAGTATTTAAACCAGCTCAGAAGGTAGGCAATTTGCCTTGTTCTCACCCAGACAGCAACAAGAGTCAAATGCTGCTGGAGTAGCAGCTACAGAGCTTGCCCTAGCAGGGCAACTACACCTGGGCCTTCCACCTGGATCAAGGCAACCAACACTCCTACAGCCCGGTGACAGAGCACAAGAGAGAGGCCCCTTATCCCTCTCTGAGCCAAGAGCCGCTTGAATTATAGCTGCAGTGTCTGGGAAGGTACTGGACAGAGGAGCAAGACGTGAGTACCTGGCTAATTCCCCCGCCTTGTGGGAAACCGCAGATTGCGGCACCTTTAATTCCAATTGAAATCACGGTATTGGGAATTCTCAGATCTGTGCTTAAGTTGTTTAGCTGTCATCACATACGGAACGTATTGCTCACAACCTGTACATGTACTTCGTAAATAAATTATGGTGGTGTCTGAAGATACCTCTGCCAAAAATATTAAATAGTAAAATAAAATAGAGTCAAAATATACATTTTGTTACAAGGAACTAATACTATGCTTTTGCTAGTCCCAGACAGGAAAGTGAAAGAGGTGTTTCATAATGAAACTGCAGTTTATGCGTCACCTAAAAGCTTCACCTAAAATTTTCTCTTAGAGTGAAAATAAAAATGCAGTCTCACGTTTTGCCGAAAGGAAAGCTGGTAAATGTTCCGAGCAAACATGGAGCTGGCTGACAAAATTGAAGAGTCAGCTGACGACATCACAGCAGCAGACACAGCACCGAGGCCAAAGAATGAGATATAGACTGGGCAAAGGTACTGGAGCACGATTGGTAAAATCATATCAGCTTCCTTCTTAGACATGGGGTCAGGGACACCATACTCAGTCTCATTCCAGGCTGCAATACAGACGGTATGTTATCAGTAACATTTACAGACATCAGCATCTCTTTATTTCACGTGTAGTGAGCTATTCATATTGCCTCATTTTCACCCTCATTCAGTGACCAAACTGCTGCTAGGGTTGGACCAACAGTATTTTGAAGAGACATTGTCCTACTGGTTTCTGTTAGGCAGACTTAATTTCACTTAGCATTTCTGCATTGCTCCTAAATGTCGTTTTCCTCAATAAAACAAGCCTGAGATCCATATTTGTTTGTGATGGGTTTTAAGCATTCTCTTGGATTACAGAGTCAGAGCTCAAAGACAGGTGTTAAACATCTCTAACAGAACAATCATAACAGTTTAGCTATGCGTTCACGGTAATGGGGATCACTCTCACCAGGACAAAGAACTTGACAAGGATGTTTTGGTCAAGATAAGAAATTCCTGATAAACAACTACAACATGTACACAGTTACTTTTCAGTTATTACTTTTGGGCCCAAATAAGAGTACCAGAATCTAAATCAAACATTAAATAGAAATATTATGTTTGTATATACCTAGAACACTCAAAATGAGTTAAACTCAGCCACTGAGGTAGAGCAATTTCCCCTGGGAGGAACACTCTATAATATATTTTTTTTCATTGTAGTCTCCTGTTGAACAAGTCATGACTGATTATTGATGTCACCTAGCTAGATTATATCTAACACAAGCTTTATAGGGCTTTCACATATTTATTGTACTATTAATTTTTAACAATTTACCTGTAGATGCTCCAATTGCACCAATAAGCACTGCAGGAAGAGCCATCACAAGACAGCCAAAAGCAGCCAGAAATGACAGAACTTGAGCATATGTTGCAGAAGATGAGGAAAGAACTCGCTGGAAATATGCTTGCCATGGGATTCCTCCTAATGTCTGCAAACACAGTGGGCAGCATCCCGTCACTGGGGGCTAATGCAAGGTTGTTGGGTTTTTTTGATCCTACTATGTAGAGAGCATGTAGAAGCATCACCTGAATGTGGAATTGCTGATCTTTCATTTATTTGTTGGTTATCAGTCAGTTAGTAATAGCTATAATGATCATTCTCACAAGAATTGTTAAACCTTCATAAATTCACTTAAATCCCATTCTTTTAGAGAAGTTATTTCTTAGTATTATTAGCAACAACACTTTGCACTTACATAGTGTCTGTAATCCCTGTGTATTGTGAGCTGCATAAATATTTGATAAAGCCTAACAAAAGGTTATAAAATACTATTATTCTATCTCATATTTGGAGAACTTGACCTCCAGTAACCTCTCCCTGCCAAAATTCGATTATTCTCTGATGCAATTTGAAAGCAAGATTTTGTCTTCCTTTCTGAGTGCATGTGGCTATTAAAACAAAGCCACACATTCTGCATATATTGAACACAAAAATATCCAGCATTTTTCTCCCACTGTCTTAATGAAGTATGACATCACTAGGAGTTAAAGACAGAGCAGTGAGAGAAAGTGTTCTTTGTTTTGGGTATACAACAGCAAAGATCCTGATTAGACTTTAAATTATATCTGCAAAATATGATACAAAAGTGCAGTATCAAATGTTGAAAACCCCTGAGAGCAGAATTTGAATAGTCTGCACTATGTAAATAAGTGCCTGTAACTAAACAGCATGACAAGAAAATGCAGCAAATTTCTCACTAAACATGCACAGTCCAGCTTTCCGCACCAAATGAGGCAAGAGTCGTTTGGACCACATCGTGTGTATACAGGTGTTTCATGTATGCTTCATGCACGCACAGGGACCAAAGGAGTATTTCACAGACAACTCTAATATCGGCTTGCTATTTATGACTGTTTTCCATTACAGTCTGAATAATGTTTCTTTAACAAAACTTTCCAAGCAAGTGGAAATTTCTTGAGCTATAGTGAAACTAATACAATGACATTTGTCACAATTTAGAATAGAATAGAATAGAATAGAATAGAATAGAATAGAATAGAATAGAATAGAATAGAATAGAATAGAATAAACCAGGTTGGAAAAGACCTTCGAGATCATCGTGTCCAACGTATCATCCAACACTACCCAATCAACTAAACCATGGAACCAAGCATCCCGTCAAGCCTCGTCCTGAACACCCCCAGCGACAGCAACCCCACCACCTCCTCAGGCAGCCCATTCCAATGGGCAATCACTCTCTCTGTGTAAAACTTCCTCCTAACCTCCAGCCTAAACCTCCCCTGACACAGCCTGAGACTGTGCCCTCTTGTTCTGGTACTGGTTTGGCAACATTAGAGCTTTCCTTTGGACATCAGCAGAGATGAAACCTTCAGGCTTACCAGCCTGAATACAGCCACTTGAGCTAATGTCACACTTTAGGTCTGAAAATCTCTAAAAAATTTTGGTTGCTTAAACTAATATGTTTTAACAGCCCCATTATAAGAAAAATTTGGTTGGGAATATTTAAAATCAACAATGACAACAAAACCAGAAAAGAATCCCAAAGTGAAACATGATAACAGTTTAGAATTGCTCAGGGATGCTGAGGATGGAAAATATTAGCATATATTACTAGATCTTCTAATGGAAAGTATTTCATAACCACTGATCCCATGTGTAATACATAGGTATGAAATAATGAAAGCTTTCAGTTCATTTTGGCACGTGTGCACATATGAATTCATCCATCCATCCATCTCTGCAAAGCTTTTTTTTCTCTGTCACCTATACCTAAGACATATTTAATCATTTTTATAACATATTTATTGCCTTGTGCAATATATAAATTCCTCTGCCAACAATGACACCACTTAAGTATTAACTGCACACTTTTAATTAATTTTAGCATAAGTCAACTCATTCAGTCTGATGATATTTAAATTGCATTCCTGGCAATGCTGACTTTGACAGCTGTGCTACAATATTCTGCTGATATTTCACTGAAAGCACTCAAATATGTAGAAATATTGAGTAGAAGTCAAGAGGGTGAAAGTTTCACGTTTGCTGGAAACTCTTAAGTAGACTATTATTTTCAGCTGTCACAGTAACACAGTGTGAGTACTTAAATGCTTCATTCTTTCATGCAAGCCACCACTTACCAGTAAAAGGAAATTGTCCAGCCATGTGTAAATGTCAAGTGAGTTGATAGATCCAAGCCAAGGTTCTTGGTGCACATGGTGCACAGCCGTCAGCCCAATGTCTGTTACTGCAGGATGGGACATAGCAAAGGGTACGCTGATCCACTGTAACCAAAGACAAACACTTTGTTCAGGTCTAAATAAGGTATTCTAAATCAGCGAGCTCTTAATATTAACATTGATCTGTTTTGCTGCTTCTTTCATACTGCAGGTTGAATGCTAAATTGCTGAGCTGATTTGCAGAAAAGTCAAATTATATGCTGGTGGAACACCTTCAAAATCCAGAGAGCCTGGTAATGGACTGCTTACCTCTCTCCTGGAGAGTACCAGTGTAAGCAAAGACTTGATCAGTCTACATAGCACAATCAACAGGAAAGACATATTTATACATCTTTATTTTATTTTCCCTAAACTCCACATACATTATTTACACTGTTTCCTAGACCACACTGAAGAGAAACATGTACATATAAATTTGTGTGTAGTAGCATCAGGATTTGCCAGTATACAGGCATGAGACATCACAAATGTACCTGAAAGCTTAGGAATTGGTTTTTAATTCAACACAAAAATATATTGTAACAAGAGAGGGGGGCTGTTGCCAACCCTTCTCCTACACCAGACCACCCCACAGCCTAGTGTTGCAGCACTTCTAGTGCTGATCTAGTTGAGGATGCCCCTGCTTACTGCAGAGGGGTTTGGACTAGATGACCTTCAGAGGTCCCTTCCAACTCAGATCATTCTATGGTTCTATGATTCTCTGCCTCAAGGATAATTTCAGCTTGGGGTCTTGACTATTTTCAGTCTCCCTGGTTTTTGACCTAGGAAAACAAAACAAAACAACCAAAAAATCCCAACCCAACAAACAAACAAAACAGTTGAGAAACCACTTCCAGAGACATTTTCTGCCAAAAGGTTAATTTCCTTCACAAACTGATTATTTGTGGATTTACTTGCCGATTTACTTTGCTAAGGTGTAACTCACTAACTTTCTAAGACAAGAACCTCAGCAGCTCCTACTGGTATGAAAACCAGGCTTTGTGCTGTATGGAGTAGATTAGCACATACATGGCATCCTCAAGGATCCACTGATATCCAAAATCATACAGATTACCACAATCTGACTAATCACATTTAAGTGTATGTGATAACAGGAGCAAGGAAGGCAGAAACCAAGCATCTTCCTCTACTTTGTCGCACAATTATTGCAATAATGGTATTCTGTTCTATGAAGCTTTGCCAGTTAAAGTACTTGGACAGAAATGTTCCCTTCTCACTGTTTGTCATTTCTGACAAAGATTGCCAAAATGTCTCAACTATCTCCAAGGTAATTTCAGAATAAAACAAACATATTGCCAAAATTAATGGAAGTTAATGCTCTTCTTGTTGAAAAAATCATGGGGAGCAAGGATGTCAAATGCATTTTTTTATTCTTGCTTCAAACATGTCCATGTGATGAGCTTCTGAAGAGCTGTAGTTTGCACATACTCAGTTGAGATAGAATCATAGAATTGTTAGGGTTGGAAGGGACCTCAAGGATCATCTAGTTCCAACCCTCCTGCCAAGATTTCCAGTATGTTAAATTTTTAAGGATTCATCTGCAGCCTACATGCCACAGACCAGGATTTAATTAGTATTGTATTGCAAATGCATTATGTGCTTTTGTAATCCACTTCAGTGCCTGACAGTAACTTAGCTCTTTGTGTTCTCATGGACTGTGTCTACATTAGTAAATAAAACAAGTCAAGACACTTTCTCTGGCCCTGTTATTCACTGACATGTCATGCTTTACATCCATATATCTAGACTCCTTTACTTTCAAACAAGACAGATATGAACCTTCCTGGGAATTAAATGGGAAAATTATAATTGTTGTGGTCCAAAACAGTGGCAGGACTGTGTTAAGAATCAAGCAATACAGATAGATAGTCCTGTATTTTCCTCTTGCCACTGCTCAACTTACTTGGTACAGACATAGACCATTTTTCTTTCATTGAGCCCTTTCTAACAGGAGTATAAAATTCACTGTTTTGAATAGATGACAAAACCAGGGCCCACAGAACTGAAGCAGTAACATGGACTTTGTGTTGGGACTTGAGGCTTAGAGGTAGAAGTAGGAGATAGAAGGATCTGGGAACTAGGGGGGGAAAAGAAAAAAAAAAGGACTTCTGCATGGTGGCAAAGAGCTTAGAATGGGAAATTACTAGTCCAGCTGAGATATGAGTCAGTAAATAGTGGGGATACAGTTCAGGATTTGCAAAAGACTCACCAGGGAAGATAAAGACCACAAGCTGAGAATTGCAGATGTGGGTACAGAAGAATGAGGTGGGAAGGAGAGACACTATATGGGATTGTAAGAAGAAAACCAAGCTGGTATGTGAAGTGGCTGGGGTAGAGATTTTGGAAGCTTAATGAAGAAACTGTGTCTGAAATGAGGAGCGAGGGTGGGGAACAGAATCTCTTCTTCAGTAAGGAGCAGGAGAGGAATAGACATTACAGGAATGAGCAGTAAAGCTCTGTGCCTGTGGGTGCACAAACTTCTCCAGGGCCTGGAGGAGAAGCTGGGATACGTCAGCCTGTGACATCTTCTGTTGTGACATCTACTGTGAAAGCATCCAACCTCATCTGAAACTGACTCACCTAGACCATGACCATTTAGATGCTATCTGAGGCTTCTAGTCCCACTAATGACTCTTGAGGTTATGAATATTGTTTCTTATAAATTACATTATTGCTGTCTATTTCAAATGCAAAATTACACAAAGAGCCAAACCTGAATTACAGAACCTGAATTGAAATAACACTGTTGAAGCAATGGATCCGAGCAGTTAGAAGACTGCTATCTCCCCTGCTGCCTTTGCTTCTCCCTCCCTATCAGGTTCATGCTACCTTTAATACAAGATCACATGTTATTATTCCCATTGGATCAGGGTACTCAGCAGTGTGTGAATGCATTCTCACTGAAAAATGATTTCTTTGTTTTCATTTATCTATAGTTTAGGGAATTTCTGTAATGAACACCACCTGTAGAAACTTAATGGTTCACAAATACTAGCATGCATGTTAGGGAAGGAGACAGATTTCCTTTTTCAGAGTATTTAATACTATTCCCACAAAGAGGGGAAATGCTTAGCACTTCAGAAAACAAAGTCATAGGCCTCACAGTAGGATGCCACAAAGTGAGGACACACACAGGGTTGGTTAGTGACCACCTGTATGAGCACTGGCTCAAGCAATTTCCTTACAGCTGCACAAGAACTCTGGTGAAAGCAGAGAAACAACTTTGGATCCCCAAGGTGCCATTCAGTTCCATCACCTTGAGCCACCCCATTTACTTTAGCTTCTCTTAGTCCTCTGCACATCTGTGACCATCTATTACTGCCACTGGCAAACAAAGACAGCAACTTCTTTGGTTTCACCCCTGTGATCTGAGCCCTATTGCCTGGATGTTTTTCAGAGCAAGGCTTAAAACCAGCTGTAAATAAAAGGCTACCCACTAGCATATCATTGATTGCTGGTAAGAGGATATTCATACCACTGTATGCAAACAGCAAGCTTGTCTAGTGAGACTTGTCATACTATGGTCTCCAAGGATGGTGCAGGGAAATGAGGGAAAAGCCAAGAAAGTTTAAGATATAAAGCAGAGGGTTAACTAAGCTGCACAAATAGGAAAGAGAAGCAAATGAGTGTCAGCTCTGCAGGCCCAGTGGTAGTGTTTCTGGGCTACTTTACCAACTGCTTCCTATGTCTTACACCTCCCATCAGTACCTGTGCCACAGTCCTGCAGGCAGACAGGAAAAGAGTTAGCTTGAGTACTATTCCGAATTGTAAACTCAGCAAGAAAACTGCAAGTGTTATCTCTGTCAGACAGATTGGAAAAATGCCAGTCAGACCTCTTGGTCAGCATGTATGGGCTGCAAGTTGATGTAAATGCAGATTCTTTGAAGTTGGGGTTGTGTGAGTGGAGATATTCCTTCTCCATGCTTTCATTGAAGACAGTTTCAAAACTGAAGCTGGGCAATAGGTCTCGGCAGCCATCATACTGCTCTGAGCAAACTCCTGAACAAAAAAAGAGTAAAAACTGCAAACTTACCAGTCCCAGGAAGATGCAGAAGAGCTGAACGACATCTGTGTAGGCCACAGAATAAACCCCACCCACAAGTGTGTACATAGTTGCAATCAGGGCAGAAAGAATGACTGAAATATTGACATTAATGTCAACAATCACACTTATAGTGGCACCTAGAAGGAAAAACAAAGCACTGTGTGTTAGTGTGTGTGTGTTAGTACCAGTATGTGTCCCGGTTTGAGGCCAGGCAGATCCTCTCTTGCCCCTGAGAGGGGCAAAAGAATGACGCACAAATGGATTGCAGAACTGATGGAAAGTTTAAATGGAAAAGCAGTGTTGTACAGAAGTTACAAAGCATAGTGACAAAAGAGTCGCAAAGCATACAGTCCCCTGTAGCACACCCAAAGGCTTCCCAACACTTCCCTTCTCCCTGGGTAAGTTGCAGCTGCATGGGAACAAGTATATCATTGCAGTAAAGACTGTGCCTAGAGAAGATCTGCTACAACATACATCCTGTTGTATTTCATTCACACTCTGAGTTAGTCCCTTTTGACCAAGGAAGGAATGGTAAAGGAGGCATTAGCTATAGGGACAATTGTCCACTGACCTTTCTAAAAGTGCCCTTGAATTGTTTACATGGGATAAAACCAGGTTTCTTTGCAAACTGAAGAATCCATCCTCCATTGCTGACCTAGAAACCAAGAACCCTTCCAAGCACCATAAGGCAGATTTCATTCATAGAAAACAAACTACAATGTTGAGCTGACCAGACAATTTGCACAAAACAGCTTATAGAATCAAAGAGTGACTGGCACTGAAAGACAGCTCCAGAGATTGTCTAGTCCAAGTCCCCACTCAAGAAGCATCAGCTGTAGCAGGTTGCTCAGGATGATGTTCAGTTGTGTCTTGGATATATGTAAATATGGAGACCACAACTTGCCTAAGCAACTTGTGCCAGTGTTTGACCTCTCCCACTGTAAAATAAATATAATTTTTTTTTAGTTTAAATGGAATTTCCTGTAGCTCTGCTTGTGCCAATTAACTGTTGCTCAGTCACTGGGCAGCACAGAGATGTGCCTGGCTCTGTCTTCTTTGTTTTACTCTCCACCACTGCCAAATCAAGTATTGAGGGAGCTGGGGTTGCTTAGCCTGGAGAGGAGGAGACTCAGGGGTGACCTTATTACTCTCTACAACTACCTGAAGGGGGGCTGCAGTGAGGCGGAGGTTGGTCTCTTCTCCCAGGCAACCAGTACCAGAACAAGAGGGCACAGTCTCAGGCTGCGTCAGGGGAGGTTTAGGCTGGAGGTTAGGAGGAAGTTTTACACAGAGAGAGTGATTGCCCACTGGAATGGGCTGCCTGAGGAGGTGGTGGGGTTGCCGTCGCTGGGGGTGTTCAGGGCGAGGCTTGACAGGATGCTTGGTTCCATGGTTTAGTTGATTGGGTGGTGTTGGATGATAGGTTGGACACGATGATCTCGAAGGTCTCTTCCAACCTGGTTTATTCTATTCTATTCTATTCTATTCTATTTCTGTATATGGATAAAAATCCTCTGAGCCTTCTCCTCTGCAGGCTGAGCAGTCTCAGCTGTCCAAGCCTTTCCATATATGCCAGATATCCCATTCTCTTAATGGCTGGATTATTTACATTAATGTCAATGATCTTGCTTAAATGACTTTTCACTGTGCTTCTCTGTTATGTTCATGTTTTTTGTACTGGGGAGCACTGGATCCAGTATTTCAAATGTGTCTCATTGGTGCTGAGTAGAGGGGAAGGATCACCTTCCTCAATCTGCTGGCAATGGTCTTTCTAATACAGCCCAGAATGCCATTGGCTTCTTTGCCAAAAGGGTGCATTGCTAAATCATGGTCAACTTCATAGCCATCTAAGACTCCCAGGTTCTTTTCTGCAAACCTGCTTTGAAGCTGATCAGCCCCAAGCCTACCCTGGGACATCAGGTGTAACCTCTCCCCAGGTGGAGGACATAGTGCTTCCCTTTGCTGAATAGAATAGAATAGAATAGAATAGAATAGAATAGAATAGAATAGAATAGAATAGAATAGACCAGGTTGGAAGAGACCTTCAAGATCATCGTGTCCAACCTATCATCCAACACCACCTAATCAACTAAACCATGCAACCAAGCACCCTATCAAGTCTCCTCCTGAACACCTCCAGTGATGGTGCATGAAGTTCCTGTTGGCCCATTTCTACAGTTTGTCAAGATCTTTCTGAATGGCAATATGACCATTGGTTGGTCCATCAACAATTCCTCACAGGTTTTATTATCTGCAGCTACATGAAAGTGCATTTGGTTCCATCAGCCAGGTCATTAATGAAGTTGTTACACAACATAGGATTCAGTATTGACCCCAGGGTACACAACTGGTGACTGGCCACCTGGTGGCTTCCATGTTGCTGGTCACAGCCCTCTGAGTCCAGTATTTCAGACAGCTTTCAGTCTTTTTCACTGTCCATTTATCTAGTCTACACTTCATCTGTTTGACAACAAGGATATTATAGGAGATGGTGTAGAAACCCATATGTGCTGCTCTTTAGTTGTGAAACAAGCCAGTCATTTGATTAAGGATGGTATCAGGTTGGTCAGGAAGGATTTCCTCTCCATAAATACATCCTGACTCCTCCTAATTCCCTTCTTGACCTTAATTTATATGGAAATAGTTTCCAGGAATATTTGCTCCATCAACTTCCCAGGGATTGAGGTGATGCTGACCAACCTCTAGGTCCTCTGGTATGGGAGTGACATTTGTTTTAACTGAGTCTTCAGGAACATCCCTGATCACCATATCCTCAGAAGATTAGTGACAGTGTCCTTGCAGTACTATCAGCCATCTCACACAGCACTCATAGGGTGCATCCTGGGAGGTCTCATGAAATTGTGTCTGTCCAATCTATTTAAATGTTTCCTAACTTGATCTTCCTCCAGCAAGCCTTACTCACCCTGTAATTTCCTAGGGTTCTCAGAGTCTTAGGATTCCTAAAGGCTGGCTTTACCAGTAAAGAATGAAGCAAAGAAGGTATTGAGTGCTTCAGCCTTTTCCTTTCCTTTGACACCACCTTCCTAGTCCCATTCAACAGCAGTCCATATTCTTGCTAGTTTATGTATTCACAGAGGCCTTTCTTGCTGCCCTTCATTGCTATATTCAAATCTGAGAGGACTTGGCCTTTTTTCAATACCATCTCTACATGCTTGGACATTTTCTCTGTATTCCTTCTAGGTTAGCTGTCCCTGCTTCCAACTCTTTTTGCCTCTTCCACCTTTTGGTGCCTGAATCTAGGCAGGAGCTCCTTTTTCATTCGTATAGGTCTCCTGCCATTTTTGCTTGTTACCCTAGTTGTCAGGCTGGACTGTTCTTGAGGTTGGAGGAGGTGATCCTTGAATATTAACCAGCTCTTCTGGACTCCCCTCCTCTTCAGAGCTGTCTTCCATGGAGTTCCTCCAAGGAGATCACTGTAAAGGCCAAACTGTACTCTCCAGAAGTCTATTGTTGCAGTCCTGATTTTTTTCCTTGTTCCATCGTCCCAGGAGCCCCAACTCCACCATCTCATGGACACTGCCCATCAACCAAGTCTGCCTCTGAACTTCACATTCCTAACTAGTTCTTCCTTTGTAAGTAACAGGTTCAACAAACCACCTCTCTTCATCAGATCCCTGATAATTTTTTTCAGGAAGTTGTTGCCAGTGCCCTCAAGAAACCTCCTAAATTGCTTATGTCCTCCTACATTGTTCTTCCAGCAGCAGTCAAGATGGTTAAACATTTCCCTTAGATGTAGTAGTTATTTCAAGTGATTGCAGTGTTTTAAAACCATGTTGTTGGTGCTTTTCATTTTTGTTGTTGTTGTTGTTGGAGGGGTTTTGTTTATTTCTTTTTATGTGTTGTTTTGTTTTTTAAATCTTCTAATTAGGATAATTTAAATGAACCTGTTGCCGTAACTTTATGACCTTGTGGGTATTTTAGGTGGACATTCTTGACCACATAGGTGATGAAGTTCCAGTAGTAGATTGCAACATGATGCTGCTGGGAGCTGCTGGGTGGCTGTTGTACAGTGAGACTTCAAAGTTCATGTGCTTAAGGATTATAACCTCAGACCTCTTTCACAAGATGGAAGCCCTGTCTTTGCCATCTATAACCCTTCCAAGCAAGAAGTAATGAGGGAGATCAAGAAGTAGAGTACTGGGATTAAATAATTATCAGTGAGGACAGGTGTGCAAATTAGGAGGTAAAACATATGCAGCTTATGAACAACATAGTTAAAATCAACCCCCTCAATGACTTTCATAGTCATTGACAGTTTTCAACTGTCAGCTGCTAATACAAACCTACTAGAAAGGTACTCACACCACTTGCTTTGAAATATCACAGATTAACTTGTCCTCAATCAAAAAAGAAAGTATACTCCAAATACTCTGAGTGGTCTTCAAGTTATTCAACTCCTGTCACCTCAGCATGCAATTTGTTCTTAGTCCTTTAAGGGTTTTGTGATGAAATGTGGTAAACAAGCTCCCCATTGCTTTGCAGTTCATCAGAGCACAGTTGGAAAGTACCTTCAAAGTTTATTTTCTGTTTTAAATAGCTTGTGCTAGAAAGCAGTACCGCATGCATATGCACTCTGAGTATGATTAGCTGGTAAAAGTCAACTACTGGTGCTTCAATACAAGGGCTTTCTCATTTCTTGAAGGGATTGCTAAATTCAGGCCTGAAATATAATTAAAAGCCCTGGAAACTGATTTGTTTTTCAGGACTGGATGAATAGTTGGGTGATTTTCTATTGAGTCATAGTTCCACTAATTCTCTGGGTCCTTTCTTGAATTCCAAGTATTTTCTGCATCTTGTCAATTAGAAAGCCATTTAGAACTGAAAAATATTTCAATTGATTGATCAGTATCTGTTTTACTTCTATTATTTGTGCTATGGAAAGTTCAGTGTATGTTGGTCTCCTGTATGCAAAGGATTATTTTGTTTAGATTTATTGGCAATAATATTTCTTATCTTTTAATTTTGTCTAGCTTCTGTAAACTCAGTGGTGCAAAAGAGCAGCCCTGACGTAAAAGAGACCTCATCACACCTGTCACCCTCACAATTAAAGGAAATCTGTTGCTAAATATTTTCATGTTCTTTGAAAAGGGACAACTTAAAGGTACCTGAAAATTAATACGTACTTTGCATGTCTTTCCATTACCAAGGTATCATTACCACGTTTAATTACTAGCATGGATCTGAGACCTGTCACACTTTGAATCATTAGGAAGGACATTGAGACACTTGAGCGTGTCCAGAGAAGGGCAACAAGGCTGGTGAGAGGCCTTGAGCACAAGCCCTATGAGGAGAGGCTGAGGGAGCTGGGATTGTTTAGCCTGGAGAAGAGAAGGATCAGGGGTGACCTCATTGCCCTCTACAACTACCTGAAAGGTGGTTGTAGACAGGAAGGGGTTGGTCTCTTCTCCCAGGCAACCAGCACCAGAACAAGGGGACACAGTCTCAAGCTGTGCCAGGGGAGGTTTAGACTCGAGGTGAGGAAAAAGTTCTTCACTGAGCGAGTCATTCGTCATTGGAATGTGCTGCCCAGGGAGGTGGTGGAGTCACCGTCCCTGGAGGTGTTCAAGGGGAGATTGGACGTGGCACTTGGTGCCATGGTCTAGTCGTGAGGTCTGTTGGGACAGGTTGGACTTGATGATTCTTGGGGTCTCTTCCAACCTTAGTTATACTGTGATACTGTGATACTGTGATTTGGATTGAGTAGTTAGCATTTGTAGCCAGAATTCTAACACATATATGATTTTCTTAATCCTTTCCCCTGTGATACTTTAATATTTATACAGTTTATTCCTTACCTAAGGCAGAGAAGATGGCAGCAGCCCAAAACATTTCTCCCATTAAAGCTGGAATAAACAGTAGCCCTCCCATTCTCTTTCCATAAAGCTGCTGAAAAGGGTCTAGCATTGTCACATAGCCTTTGGATCGCATGGGTTTTGCAAAAAAAAGGCCACCTACAAAAAAAAACCATAGCATAAGACACCAGCTGCCATGGAGAAATGCATTGCCATTAAGGGGTAAAACACTTATTTTTATTTAAGGGTACAAAAATGCCAGTATTACTGCTTGGTTGGTTTTTTAAAAGGAGTAAGTACAGTTAAAATATCCCCTAAGAATTCTTACCTTGCATCTGCCTACAGAATTACATAAACACATCCACACCACTAATGTCGATGATCTGATAATGAATAGTAAATTTGTCTTATTTTGTCTGGTTCAATTTATTCAACCTGCCTTTATGGATGCTGTCAGTTTTCTCTTATTTTCGATCAGCCTAAGGGAACAGCTTTTCTGCCTAATCCTGTTCATTGTTAGAGCAGAATCCAGCATGAATTTTCACATGGCCCCACTCAGAGAGAAAACTCTCCGGGATTCTTGGGCCAGATACATGGTTTAGTGCACACACAGCAAATCCAGTTCTTTCACAACAATTCAGATTTATTGTGTGCGCTTAAATCAACCTTACTACACCTGCAGGGCAGGTCAGTTGCCTTCTGGGCTCTGCAGGTGTCAGGCTCTCTGAACATTTGTCATACATTTATTTCACTTGTGCATATTTGGGAATTTTGATGTATGGCAATTCTGCTCTGCCGGGCTGGCATGTGGCCTAGGTATGTACATAATGTGCAAAGGCCTCACTTTTCTAATGCACAATCCTCAAGTTCTTTCTCGCTAGGGAAAAAAGAGGACATATCTCAGGAAGGATGAAAGAGCCCTTGATTAGAAACCTGTGTATTTGAGATCTGCACATGACTAGATAAACTAAGCAGATGTCTACTCCATTTAAAACTGCTGAAATGTGATATCTGAGTTACCAAAAAACCTAAAAACTCGGAAAACCAGTCAGTTCCAAATAATTTCTACTGTGCAGTATTTGGCAACCTTTAGTTAAGTATTTCATCACAAGAAATGTAATATATTCATTGTATTGTAGAGAGGATTTTCCAAAGTTTTATTTATTGCCTTAGATCAGGCATATTTCTTAATTTCAATAAGTTCCCTAAACAGAAAGTACTGGTTTAACAGTCACAGTTCATCTATATTGCTTATGTTAATGCTGTCTTTAGGCAGGCTGTCTGAATGCAGAAACACCAGCATTTTTATACTGTTCTTAGATTGGTCATGGATCCTGTTCCTATTCTACTTGTTATGTCATCATTACAGAAGACAGCTAAAAGAAGGAGAAAAGAGTCACTGGTATTATAATCTGCTAGGAGGGTAAAGCCCCTGTCAAGAGAAATCAGAGATAGTCTAACTGCTAAATTACTTGGAAAATTAGGAAAAGTGGTATGCAGCACATGTTATCAATCTTAAATCCTCCTTGTCAGAAGCAGTAGTACTTCTTCTAGAATTCTATTTATAATTTTGAGAGATTTGTTTGTTTGTTTTGGTGTGAGTTTGGTTTTGGTTGTGGGGTTGGGTATTTTTTCATAAGAAGAATAAACAACTCCTTCCCCCAGACCTGCAGGTACAGATGATGTCACAGAAGTGCTTTCCTCTCTGTGCTCTGTGGAGATATATATATAAGGCCACAATACAGACTTCTTCTCTCTGCAGTGGCCATTAGAATTTCCAGGGAAAAATAAAAAGAAGAAGAAAAAAGCTTTGATATCTTTAAAAAGAGCTAAACATGATGGCAGAGTCTCTGCCTCTTCTGGACTACTATTAATTTGTGTCAATTCTAGAAATGCTAAGAGTCAGGAAGACACTGGTGCATCATAGGGTCCTAAAATCAATGGATGTTGACCCTTATGACCTCAAAATTACATCAGCTGATCTCCAGGCAACTGGAGACTGCTGATCTACTGTTATTTTTTCCTTACAGGAAACAGAGCTGATCTCAGAGATGGGAACTACTACTGGAGACAGAGCTGGTTGGCATATGCCAGACAGGAATATCTATGATGGGGAAAGTTTCTGCCTAGGAAGAAAGGAGAACCAGGACAGATCACAGGAAAGCAGTTCTGAGGATTAAAAACAGTACAAGAGGGCAGTTAAATTGTACAGGAAGAAATGAAAGGTGTGAAAAGACTAAATGTAACCAAAGAAAGGGACAGACTAGGTAGAAGGACCATGAGAAAAACACTCAAAACAGATCAAGAGGTCAAGTATTACTAAATTACTAATACACCAGTCACATTAATGAAATATCAAGACCACAGGACCTTTTTTTGCAGCAAGAATATTTTTAAACAGTTCCATCAGCAGTCACCTTAAGAACATGATCTGTTCACAAATTGAAGGGATGTAGTTGACAAATTTGTGGTGTATCATCATGGCTTACAAGACAATACTGTTGTGCGCTGCTTCATGTGGTTGAGACATGGTGAGAAATTTTTTATTGCTGATATTTTAAAGAAAAGGAAGGATGCTGTGAGACTATGTTTCAGGAAGTGAAGGCCACAGCATTAAAATTTATGATGCTCCCTCTATTATACTCTCACACTCTGCATATAGTAGCATTGGTTATTTGTATTTTGACATGTGATTTGGATTTTTCTATTGCATTGAAGAGGAAGTTTGGCCCATTTTTAAGACTGATTCTGCCACAGACTTCCTACACAAAATTAGGCAAGTTACCTAGATGCTTAGTGAAGACCTGTAAAGGTATATAAGTTCTTCAATAACCTGAAAGGATATTTGCCACTCTTGATTTCCAATATCTAGAGATGCCCTGATACTATTATACTTAGAATCATGCAAGTCATATAGGCACTTAAAGAAAACCTGAATGTATAGAACATAGCATAGATAATTTTTAAACATCTAACACAAATCCATTCTTATTGTGACTTCTGTAAACCATTGTGGTTGTAATAATCAAATATGTCTTGCCAAGGCAATCTTATGATATCAAACTATTTATAGCGATTTTCTGGTTTTCTTTTTAATGGCCAAACCTATCAGCAGAAGGGTCCAGTTTACCTGAGTACCCTTTTATCAGACTCCAGTTATTTAATTTCAAATGATAGACTTGTCATCAGAACTGTTTAAAATGACAGACTATTAGCTTCAGTTTTTTGCTTACCTAAAATCAGACTAAGGGAATATCCAATAGGTGCCTGAGCCCAAGCTAGACCATAGCCTGGGACATACACAGCTTCTGCTGTCCCGTTGATGTAACCTCCTCCAACCCATGTGGCTGAAAAAGAAGAGATGGAAAAGTTTTTAATGTGCACAAAGAAAGGAACCTCCCATGTTGCAAAATGAATTTGTCATCACTTGTAATATTGCTATTTTAAATTACATTTAGTGTGCAAATACCAGCCTTGGTATCCCTCTATAAAAGATAGTCAAAAAGCTTACAACCTACACATGCTAGAAAGTCAGATGGACCTGGACAATCATCAAGGTGTCTAAGTCTCTGTAGTCAGTGAAGATGCAAGGGCCGAATCTCCCACTACTTGTTTACAAGTGAATGAAGCACATCAACTCATTAACTTTTACTTTTTCATTATGTTAGTCCAAATGAGGGAGAGATGTAGTGTGTGCGTGTGGGTGGTCTGAAGAAGAGCAATAAACCTACACTGATAAAGTCACCCCATTGGGAAAGCTCAAAGCATTTAAATTGAACAAGAATTTAATCAATTCCTCATTTACCAGGGCACTCATGGGAAAAAAAAAAAAGTCCTTAAAATCCAGACAAATTTTAACTTGTGGCTATATAAAATACCTTTAGTAAACACTGACTTCACTAAATGATTTATTTCCATATTCATTTGTGGTGGTTTTGTGTTTCTATTTAAGTTCCGCACTTTGACTAATTAATTTTTGTGCTTTGTGAAGACATATTCCAGAGGTTAATTGCGCTAATATTTCTGATTTTATTAGTCTAAAAAGAAGTATTTTCAATATATCAACCTCAGACACTTAATGAATTGCTTCTCTGCCTTGAAGCCAAGATTTGATATTTGAAAATTTGGCTTCTACGCTATGGATGAAAGAAAAACTCCAACACAGAAATGTATTGTGATTACATCTGCAAAAATAATTCATCACATGTAATAAATAGAATGGAATGGAATGGAATGGAATAGGATAGGATAGAATAGAATGGAATGGAATGGAATGGAATGGAATGGAATAGAATAGAATAGAATAGAATAGAATAGAATAGAATAGAATAGAATAGAATAGAATAGAATAGAATAGAATAAACCAGGTTGGAAGAGACCTTCAAGATCATCACGTCCAACCTATCATCCAACGCCATAAAGTTTACCTCTTCCTGTTGGCAGATTCCCTTCAAAAAGTTCTTGATTTGCTCTAATGTATAATGAGTAAGTCTTAGGGATCTGGGTCTGTAGTTTGAACATGGGCAGGCAGATCATAACAAGTACTAGATTTCTGTAATGCCTTTTTGATTTGTCTCAGAAGCCTTTGGCTTCTCATATAAGAGTACATAGAATACATACATAGAATAAACCAGGTTGGAAGAGACCTTCAAGATCATCGCGTCCAACCCATCAACCAATCCAACACCACCTAAACAACTAACCCATGGCACCAAGCACCCCATCAAGTCTTCTCCTGAAAACCTCCAGTGATGGCGACTCCACCACCTCCCCAGGCAGCCCATTCCAATGGGCAATCACTCTTTCTGTATAGAACTTTTTCCTAACCTCCAGCCTGAACCTCCCCTGGTGCAGCCTGAGACTGTGTCCTCTTGTAGTAGTTCAAACTTTCTGTGCAAAAATCACAATTGTAAGACATTTATTTTCCTTAACTATTCCTCAGAATTTTTCCAGCATCCACTGTCACACAAGTAAACTTTGTTTTGTGTTTAAGACAAACAATTTGAGACAAAAATGTATTAATTAAATTAAATTAATTGATTAAATAAATGTAATGAAAGTCTAAACAACCACCCTTTTCTGTTTGATATTTCTCAAAAACTACCAGAAGGTATGTTTTTTAAACTCAACGTTAAATTACACCACAGCTTTAGAATCAAAGATCTCCAGCAACCAGAGCATCACAAAAGCAAAAGAATGGGCCACTGTTGTTGGAAATACTGTAATGGGCTTGTACGAGGAATGTGCAAGCAGAAAACGTCTGCAACAAAAGAATTGATCCAAAGAACTGCTAGTGGTAGACTTCTGGATATTGAGATTTACTGTGTGCTATAGAGACAATGGGCAAGCAATGTTCGTGTGGGACTCCATGGAAAAGATGAGTGAACACTGATCCTCGATGGGAAGAGCAGGGATGTAGAATCTATACAAGAAGTTGTTAGACATTTGAGATTTTTCACTTATTGACAGCATGGCCTAAGGTAGATGGGAATAGGATACTTTGTTTACCAGAGTCCTAGAATCATGAAATCATTAAGTGGTTTGGGTTGAAGGGACCTTAAAGATCATCTAGTTTCAACCAAGCTGCCATGAGCAGGGACACCTTCTACTAGACCAGGTTGCTCAAAGCTCCATCCAACCCCACCTTAAATACTTTCAGAGATGGGGCATCCACAACCTCTCTGGACAACATGTTTCAGTGTGTCACCACCCTCACAGTAAAGGATTTCTTCTTTATATGTAATATAAAACTACCTTCTTTCAGCTTAAAGCTGTTATCCTTACCCTTTCATTGTACTCCCTGATAAATAGTTCTTCCTCATCTTTCCTGTAGACCCCCCTTGAAGTACTGTAAGGCTGCTATGAGATCTCCCTGGAGCCTCCTCCTCTCTAGGCTGAATAACCCCTATTCTCAAAGCCTGTCTTCACAGGAGAGGTATTCCTGCCCTCTGACAACTTTTGTGACCCTCCTCTGGATCCATGAGCACATCCATGTCTTCCTCATGATGGGGGCTCCAGAGAATAAAACAGTGCCCTGGATGGGCTGTCATGAGAGCAGCATCGGGGTCAGCTGCTTTGAACCACTAGTCACACTTCTTTTGATGCAACCCAGGATGTAATTGGCTTTCTGGGGTAGTAGTGCACATTGCTGGGTCACCTCGAGCTTCTTGTCAAACTAGCACACTCAAGCCCTTCTCTGCAGGGCTGCTCTTAATGCACTCATCCTCCAGTCTGTATCTGTGCTTGGGTTTGTCTTGACCCATGTGCAGGACCTTGCAACTGGCCTTATTGAGCTTCATGAGGTTTGCACAGACACATCTCTCAAACCTGTCATGGTCTGTCTGTAATGCATTCCTTCCCTTCAGTGTGTTAACTGCACTACAGAGCTTGGTGTAAACTGCAAACTTGCTGAGGGTGAACTCGATTACCACTGTCCATGTCATAACAGTGGCCCAAATATAGACCCTTAAGGGACACCACTTCTCACTTGTTTTCACATGGACATTGAGCCATGGACCATTGGAGCTTGTGACTACATGGGATGTGTGTAGTCTACTGTGTCTCAGGCACCACAGAGTTATGGAATAGGTTGTAAGCACCTATGTACAATAACAAAAGCATATATTTAGAAAGGGAATGATACTTGTCTCCTTGCCTGGAGAAAAAGTGTAAGCATGAATTCTGCATGAATGATACCAACTTCCAGATGCAAAATAATATTACATAGTCTAGGACAGATGTCCAGCATTGTTGCAGCTGTAGTGCAAGGAAGCTTCAACATCCAGCATCAACTTGCCTAGGGCTGCTACTGAGGTGACAGGTGCTCTCCAAGAAGCACTTCAATGCTGTGCCTAACTTCCTTACTTTCTGTCTGGAGGGGTTCAGGTTACTTAACTTCTGTGTGACATTGCAGGGGCCATTACCCTCCTGGTGCTGAAGGGGAAGAATGCCCTATGGACCAGTATTGATGGGTAAGATGGCATGGAGGATTTAACACATATTTTCAATTTGATTTCCTGATTTCTGCAATGGGGTTTGAAAAACAGCTGCTGACTTATTTTCATGTCCATGTGACTGTTCTGAAACATCTGTCAAGGAACCCAGAGCTCTAGGAAGGTGCTATGTGGCTGCTTCTGAGAGAGCGAATGGGTAGTCAGCATGCACATTGATATCAGCAAATACATTAGAAAAGAAATAATGGGGTATGGCTGGATGGGATTTCAACCTTAGATATTAATTTTATGATCCTCAGTTTGCTAAGCCACAATTTTAACTTTACTATCTTTTTTTTTGTGATAGTATTATTTTTTGTCTTCTAAATAAGACAAAAGGACTATAAAATTTAATAATCTATGGAAACACTCATGTGGTAATCTATTTTAATCCTCTCTTTGTCTGCCATCTGAAGGGAAAAAAAAATGCAACAAATACTAACATCCATTTAAAACATACACCCCAAAAAATGACCAGAAAAATCCTGAGGGTATGAAGTACAATTCTGCTAATAGTTCATATGAAGAACACAGAAAGTAATCTCAGATTTCTTTTTATATATATTGATACGTATTAGAGTATCAGGCTATAGGCTCTTCTCTTTGAATGATCTCATCTAACCCCTGAAATTACTGCATCAGCTCATCAAGTTCTCTAAAATGGAATGGGTTGTCCAGGGAGGTGGTTGAGGCCCCATCCCTGGAGGTGTTTAAGACCAGGCTGGATGAGGCTCTGGCCAGCCTGATCTAGTGTGGGGTGTCCCTGCCCATGGCAGGGGTGTTGGAACTAGATGATCCTTGTGGTCCTTTCCAACCCTGACTGATACTATGATACTATGAAAACAAAATCCTGCCCTAAGGATTATACACACGACCCTCCCCACACCCCCAGTTTTGTAAATTTGGGTTGGCTTCTTTGGTTGCTGTCTGGGGTTTTTTTTGGTGTTGTTTTCTGTTTGTTTGTTTTGTGTAAGGGTATGTATGTCCATCCAACTAAAATAAAAAAAAAAAAGACATTAATACACTATTACTTTTTGATCATGTTTGCAAGCATTGAATTATATCATCTCAAATGATGTAATCATTCGATGATCTCAAATTTGGTGTTTAAACTCAATCACCAAAATTGTAATAGACTCAAGTTTGTCACAGATAGCATTCTCAGTAATTTCACACACCAATTAAGAAGTGCTAATACTTAATAGAATAACTTAACTATAATTATGTAAAAATGATACAAAGATTAAAGGCTTGTCTACTGTGGTGCTATGTTAACTGTCGTGATCCATCCATAATTCAAGCTTCTCACTCTTTCTAACTGCAGACACACTGAGCCTTCAACAGGCTTTGTGTTTAGGCAGTTCAGTAGCTAGCTGATAAATCTGCTTCTTCAGGATCATAGTGTACACCCAGATATGTATGTAGCCATTATTCATAGGTAGTGCACTTGCTCTAAGGCTGTTCAATGCCACTTAGAAAATCAGATATAATTACTCAGAAATCTTGAGTCCATCTCTATTTAGTCATTCATGATGCTCATGCTATGATTTTTGTTTTAAATGTATAGGCTAATTTCTGTCATCCTCCCCACCAAGCAGCCCTAGAAACTTCTACCATTTTAGTATCCAATGCTCACAGAACATGGGAGTATTTGTCTGAGGCAAGAAAGGCAAAATTAGGCCTTGTGTCATAATCTAAAGTACTTCATGTCCATATGAATAACATCCTTTCTGGAAATCAACTTTTATTTTTCCTTCTACAGGATAGGCTTTGCTTTTTAAATTAATATCTAGACAATTAAAGCTGTGAAATAAAAAGACTATGTTGCAATAGCCATCTCTGGAGGCATGGTTGTGAGGTGCAAAATCCACATCTAGCATTTTTAAGAAGAAAATATACCCTGGAACAATGTGACCATTTAGTAAAAATTGTTGCAGCTTTTGATCAGCTTACTTTCACAATTATTTTGTTATTGTTTTACAAACTCAGTATCCTAATCACTCTCACCAAGACAAAACTCAGACTAACCCCTGCATTCGCTAGAGATGTGCCCACGATGAACTCTGCGTGCCAGGGGTGGTTCCCCAAAACAGAAAGTATGATTTACTTGCCATTTCAAGCCTTAGTTGCCATATTTACAGAAGGTAAAGATGAGACAGTATGTGAACCCTGACAGTGTAAAACCCATGGGCATTTAGCTGCGCAATGGCTTTAAGATCAGCTCAATGCCGCAGAGATGCCATGCTACGCCATCTCCAGAGCTTGCATGAAACAGGATGAGCGCATGCGAATATGAAGTGAGGTGATTATTGAAATCTGCAATATAGGAAGCACAAGTTCAAGTCTTATCCCTACTTCATCTGTTATGAAAAATACTCCTGTAAAATAGTATAGAGGAGGCTAGAACTTCTGTCTTCTTCCACAGGCAAAGATGTTAGTCATAATCAGTTATGCAGGCAATGTCCTGTTTCATCTCCACTCCCCCTGATCTAATGCTTACAAGTTTGTGGCAGGCAATATTCCTGAAAAACATTCTAGTTTCTGAAAACATTTCATTCAGCAGAAAGCAGTCAAACCAGCTCTTGCTGTGAGCACAATCTTTCCATATCTCATGCTTTAGTAGCTATGGGTATATGATAAAGTGCAAAAAGTAGAACCTCTACCTGTATTATTAACTTTTACAAACATTCTTCACTCAATATCTGAACATTCTCTCTTTAAATGAGCAAAACGCCTCTGCAAGGTGATGGGAATATTTCTCTTGATTAAAGAACACAGAATTTTAGACCAAGTTTTTATGTGCGTCTTCTTTATTAGATAATTGTGAAACCAAGACAGGACAAAATAGTAAAACAGTATAACCCAATAAGTTAAATCTGGCAATTGAAAGGGCTTTTCCTGAATAGGATTTAGAATGAAAAAAAAAATAAAGAAAATAAAATTAAGGCTACTTAAAAATTAAATTGCTAATATAAAAGTGGTGGCCCAATTCACTCTTCTTATAATTAATTTCTGTTCCAGTTCCATGTGTTAGTTGCGTGACTTGAGATTTTGGGCCACATTGTGAGTATACTGTTTACCCAGGGAAGACACCTGATTTGACTGCCTTTGGGAATCTGACAGCACTGCTTTCAAAGCAGTAATTAGTCCGTCACACTCACACAGGCTTTTCCTACTGATACTACTATTCACAGTAATGTATTACTATATTAAATTGCTGCAAATGAAGCTAAAAGAATCCACAAAGCAAGTTTGCTGAGATAAGTGGAATTATGAGTTTGGATTTACACCGATTCTCTTGTAGAAATGTATTGTTTTGCATCAAAACTTTGGTTTACTCTGTTTAAAAAAGACCTAACTCATCAAATTGGATGGCTTTAACAATAACAGCTATTCTTAACTGAATTATGTAATAATCTAGATAAATCTGATACTTCTGTTCCAAACCTATCTGATCTACAGATGAGTATGAAAGCAATGATTGAGAAATACAATATCTTTTCCCTGTTTAAAAATATTTGTTGTTTTTATATAGATGCTACATCTGGCTGATCACTACACAGTGGTAGTAGCTGTTAGGGGGGAAAAAAAGGTATATATTTTCTCCATTTTACATTATTTAACTTGCACTTTTTCATTCAGATGGAAAACTGAGAAGTTATACACCAGTCAGGAAAAAAAGAAAAAGCAGTTTGTTACATACCAGTCATTGTAAATCCACCAACTAGCAAGCCAATATCTCTTCCACCGACTATAATAGCTTCGCTGCGATCTCCTTCGCTGCCAGTGTTCTTGGTTTTCCAAGCAGCCCATATTCCAACTGCCAGGATAGCCAGGTAGAATACAACTATGGCCACCAGTCCCTCTGCATGGAAGGCCATGTTGAGGTCCCGACTGTTTCTTTGACTGCTATTTCATTAAGACCTCTGGAGAGAAGCAATAATACATCTGCTTTTAACAAACCTGGTAAGATGCTCTTTAGAATCAGTACATAAAGAAAACTGAGATGGTTATTAAACAGACTCTTCTGGTGGGTTTATGAAATGAGTATTTCAGATGCAATTGAAATTAAGTTTGCGCAGCAATTAAAATGCCTTGGAGCAACAACCAGCAATTGTAACCTGCGACTACAATGGGAAATGAACAATGTGGCTAAAAGCTGCACAACTCCTAGAAATCAGGTACGGAGCACAACATTATTTTAGTGTTCCCAAGTCCCCAGTGCCTGTGAACTCTTCAGTCAAGTAACAGTTTGCTACACGGAGCGGGACAGAACATCTTGGCCATGTGGGCTATTTCAGAAGTCTCTTTTTAGACTGAAGAAGACAAGCCACAGAATGGTTTTTAAGCGAGACAAGAACAATGGGTAAGAAAAAAGTACAACAGCAAAGCACATCTTTTGAGTCTTTGTGTGGGAGCACTGTCTTTCTCTCTTTCTATCACCTTCGGTATTTATAAATCTGCGCTTTCCTTTTGGGCAGCGTACGGTTGTCCAGCATTTGAAAGTATTAATCTCGTTCGGAATCTGAGAAGTAACCGAAAATCTTAAAAACCGTCCTACGGCGGAAATTTTCAGGCACACCAATCACAGTGTGGCGAAGACTCCCGGACGACATTAGCAGCGGCTGCCCCGTACCCAGCCTTTCCCGGAGCCCCCTCCCAGCCCTCTCCCCGCTGCTCCGTGATCGCTGTCACACGGCCGCGCAGGCAGGAGCCGCCCGCGCTCCCGACGGCTTCTGGAGACCCCAACGCGGAGCCAACTCGCGGAAACAACTCTACCTACCTGGGTGACTCCGCGCTCCGCGGCGCCTCCGCGGCTCCCTCCGCGGCTCCCTGCACGGCCGCATACCCCCGCCCAGCACCCACGGTGGGACTCCCCCCATCCGTCACCGCCCGCCGCCCCGCGCCGTCGGGGCGCGGCTGCTGCCGCCGCCCGCCCCACCTGCGCTCCGTCGCCGCGCTGCCCTGCAGCCCCCGGGCCACCGCCGTCCATCCCGCGGGGCGGTGTCGGGGTTGATCTGCGGGGGGCTTTGCCCCCGCCCCGGGGGTTTCCCGCTTGTCGCGGCCGGGAGGGGGCGGAGAAGGAAGGTCAGGGTCCGTTTTCCCCCGCGGCGCTGGCTGTGCACCGAGTGCTGAGGCTGTGACGGGGGGCTCGTGAATTTAAAAGAGGAAAATCCCTTTATAAAGGAGGAGGGTTGAGTGGGGTGAGAGGACCGTGTCCGTCAGAGCTGGGGGGAGGAAGGGGGAAAGACGTCAGAGTACTGGGGGACGTTGCGGGGAAGTAAGGATGACTCAAGGGAGAGTGATTGTCTTGTCATGGCAGGGAAACAGGTAGGAAGTGAAATTGGGGTAAGAGAACAAAAAGGAATGAGGGGAAGGAAGGAAGGAATGGGATAATGCCAAATCAACAGGAAATAAAAAGGAAAGAAAGAAGAAGTGCTGCAAGGAAGGCTGGAGGAATGGTAGAGATCTGAGGTGGGAAGGTGAGCTCTGTGCTCTTATTGCCCTCCCTTGCGTCGTTCCCATGTCACCCTCGGGCCTAGCACCAGAAAAGCACAAAGCCGAGGCACAGCTGCGAGTGGCTGGCCAGGACCATCTTTTCCCCACAGCTCCCTTCCAAACCTGGTTGAACACGGAGCTGTGTATCCCAGCTGCAGGGCAGGGATTTCTAGGGGGTCTCCTTTTTTTGCCACGCCTCTTATAAATCTGATCTGCAGAGCTATGGTAGTATCAGCTTTCCCATGAACAGATTCTTGCTCTTTGTCTCCAAATGATACTTGACAATGAGTGATAAGGGTACACGTGCAAAGAGGACCTATATGTGCTCTTGCCCCAATTTTAACAAAGGGAAGATCATGTGGAGCTGTAGCAGTTGCTGTCAGATCTTGAGGCAGGCAACAAGGACCATTGGTTCATGAAGGATAGAAAAGTGGAAAAAAAAAATCCCTCAGGAGTGTAGAACTGAGTCTGGCAAAAGAGCTAATTTAAAGTTGAAAATATAAAATCCTCCCAGACTTTGAAGGAGTGGGAAGATGTAAAAGCAGAGAGGAGGAAGGCAGCAAGTCATCAAAGCACTGCAAGGAACGGCCCAAGGGCTGGCACTTTACTGCCCATTTGCTGACTGCTTGGCTTTGGCTGGCTGCACATGGACTGCTGAGTGTATCACACCAAGTAGCACGTTACCCTCAGTCATTTATGTACACCATGTGCAATAAATTATGATTGCATCGCCATACATTGCATGCGCAACACTAGTTTCAATTCCCTGGATTTGGTTGAAGAAGCCTAAATAAAGGTGGCCAAAGAATTAAAGGTTATTACTGTTACTATTTTTGTCAGCCAGTCTCCCGGGCTGATTGCTCGTGATGCAACGTTTGCTTTGGAAGTCTGCAGAAAAAAGTGCCTCCTCCCAGTAAGAGGCAAAAGAGACACATTTTACAGATGAGAGCATCAAGGTACCATCTAAAGGTAAATGCTGTCATAAGTAAACACAATGTAAATAATAAGAGACCTTCAAATCAATATTGAGGGTGTCTCAATTAAGAATACTAGCAAAGGCATTCCAGCAATTAAAATGTGATAGAAAATAAGTGGGTGCTAAAAGCTAAATTAAATTTACAGAAAGTTTTAATTGCATTTCAGTCTGGTTTTCTCCAACTTAATACAGGAAGTCATGACAATGAAAAATTCTAGGCAAAGGTATTAGCCAAAGACTTTCAGAGCCAAAATTAAAAAATACTGTGTTGCTGAAAAAAATAAATAAATTTGCAAATTCTTCCAGAGAATTTCTAGAAACTAACTCTAAATTAATTATATTTTTCTGGCATTCATTAAAACTAATGCTGATTTTTATTTTTATTGTATTTGTGTAGCCACTTTTGACGGATTTCATCTCTTTGATATTCAAGAATGCGTAGCAGCCTTCCATCCAATGAATCAAGTGTGCTGGGCAAGTTTTACCTTACATGTGTATCAACTTTTGTAGTTGCTTAAGCACAAATAATTTAAAACATAGATGTTCTCATGAGGTGTTCATTTAAGCTATAGCATCCTTAAGATGGTATGGCTTTTGAGAACTGAAGCCTTGATCTGGATGTAGCTGAGAATAGAATAGAATGGAATGCAATAGAATGGAATGCAATAGAATAGAATAGAATAGAATAGAATAGAGTTAACCAGGTTGGAAGAGACCTTTGAGATCATGGAGTCCCACCTATCATCCAACACTATCTAATCAACTAAACCTTGGGACCAAGTGCCTCATCCAATCTCTTGCTAAACACCTCCAGTGATGGTGACTCCACCACCTCCCTGGCCAGACCATTCCAATGGCCAATCACTCCTTCTGTGAAGAACTTATTCCTAATATCCAGCCTAAACTTCCCCTGGCACAGCTTGAGACTGTTGTTGCACTCCTGTTCTGGTGGTGGTTGCCTGGGAGAAGAGACCAACCCCCACATGTCTACAACCTCCCTTCAGGTGGGTTGTAGACAGCAATAAGGTCTCCTCTGATCCTCCTCTTCTCCAGGTTAAGCAACCCAATCTCCCTCAGCCTTTCCTCATAGGGTTTGTGCTCCAAACCCCTCCCCAGCTTTGTTGCTCTTCACTGGACACGTTCCAGCAACTCAACATCTTTCCTACATTGAGGGGCCCAGAACTGGACACAGGACTCAAGGTGTGGCCTAACCAGTGCTGAGTACAGGGGGAGAACGACTTCCCTGCTCCTGCTTGCCACACTGTTCCTGATACAGGCCAGGATGCCATTGGCCTTCTTGACCACCTGGGCACACTGCAGGCTCATGTTCAGCCTACCATGAACCAGTACACTGCAGGTCCCTTTCCGCCTGGCCACTCTCCAACCACTCTGACCCCAGCCTGTAGCACTGCATGGAGTTGTAGTGGCCAAAGTGTAGAACCCAGCACTTAGATGTGTTAAACCTCATGCCGTTGGACTGTGCCCATCCGTCCAGCCTGTCAAGGTCCCTCTGCAGAGCCCCTTCTACCCTCTAACAGATCAACACCTGCCCCCAGCTTGGTGTCATCTGCATGATGGACTCAATGCCCTCATCCAGATCAACAATAAAGATATTGAACAGGATGGGGCCCAGCACTGATCCCTTGGGGTACACCACTAGTGACTGGCTGCCAGCTGGATGTGGCAACATTCACCACCACTCTCTGGGCTCAGCCCTCCAGCCAGTTCCTAACCCAGCACAGAGTGCCATGGGCTGACAGCTTGGCCAGGAGGACACTGTGGGGGCAGTGTCAAAGGCCTTGCTGAAGTCCAGGTAGACTACATCCACAGCCTTCCCCACATCCACCAGGTGGGTCACCTGATCATAGAAGGAGATCAGGTTGGTCCCGCAGGACCTGCTCTTCCTAAATCCATGCTGGCTGGGCCTGATCCCTTGGCCATCCTCTAAGTGCTGTGTGATTGCACTCAAGATGACCTGTTCCATAATCTTTCCTGGCACTGAGGTCAGGTTGACAGCTCTGGAATTCCCTGGCTCATCCAACCGGCCCTTCTTGTGGATAGGCATCACGTTGGCCAATTTCCAGTCATCTGGGACCTCTCTACTGAGCTCTACTGTTGAAAAATGATGGAGAGAAGCTTGGCCAGATCATTTGCCAGCTCTCTCAGCACCCTAGGATGGATCCCATCTGGTCCCATGGACTTGTGGGGATCCAAGCGGTTAAGGAGGTCTCTAACTCCTTCCTCTGGCTTACAGGGGAACTATATTGCTCCCTGACTCCATCTGCCAGCTCAGGAGGCCAGTTGTTAGGAAGACAAGCTATCCTGCTGTTAAAATTTGAAGTAAAGTAGGTGCTAAGTACCTCTGCCTTTTCCTCATCTTTTGTTACTACGTTCCCCTCCATGGAGTGGAGGTTGTCCTTGCCCCTCCTCTTGCCATTAATATATTTGTAGAAGGATTATTTGTTGTCCTTCACAGCGGTGGCCAGTCTAAGCTCTAAATGGGCTTTTGCTGCTCTAGGTTTTTTTCCCACATGACCTAGCAACATCCTCAAACATTCCATGGATAACCTCTCCTTCCCTCCAAAGATGATACACCCTCTTTTTAACCCTTAATTCACCTAGAAGTTCATTGCCCATCCAGGCTGGCCGTCTGCTCCAGCGGCTCATCTTCCAGCACATTGGCACAGCCTCTTCCTGCACCTTCAAGAATTCTTTCGTGAAGGAGGTCCAGCTCTCCTGGACCCCTTTGTTTTTAAGGTCTGTTTCCCACGGTACCTTCTGAGTTAGTTCCTTGAGTAACCTGAAGTCTGCCCTCCGGAAATCCAGAGTGGAGGTTTTGTTGCTGCCTCTCTTAGCTTGACTGCATATTGGAAACTCAATTATCTCATGGTCACTGGACCCCAGACAGCCTCTAACCACCACGTCTCCCACCAGCTCTTCTCTATGGGTAAAAAGAAAGTCAAGCAAAGCCTTACCCCTGGTAGGCTCACTCAGCAGCTGGGATAAGAAGTTATCCTCCATACTTTCTAAGAACCTTGCAGACTGCCTCCTCTCTGCTGTGTTAAGTTCCCAGCAGGTATCAGGCAGGTTAAAATCACCTTTATGAACAAGGTCTGGTGATCTTGAAACAGCCCTTAGCTGCCTATAGATTAATTAATTAATCTCTTCATCCTGGTTGGGTGGTCTATAACCAGGATTACCATGTGGTCTGTAACCTGGAAAGACCAAGCAGTTGATTAGTTGATTGAATAACTTACTATCCCTTCTTTGCCTATCCTCTGTTGTGATTTCAGGTAGTTTTCTGGTACTTTCTCCTTGGAAAGAACACTGCTACTCTGGATCTCTGTGTATATTCTACTAGCTGTGCCCCAACAGCATCCATTAACCACAGCTGTACACAAAACAGTAGGGACAAGGGGCAGTGGTTTTAAACTAGAGAAGGGTCAGTTTAGATTAGGAAGAAGTTTTTTACTGTGAGGATGGTGGAACACAGGTTTCCCAGGTAGGTGGTGGATGCCCCATCCCTGGAAACAGTCAAGGTCAGGTCTGGTGGGGCTCTGAGCAGTCTGATCTAGTTGGGGCTGTCCCTGCTTACTGCAGGGGGATGGATTAGACGACTCTTAAAAATGTCTCCAACCCAATGCATTCTATGATTCTCATGATGTCTAAGGGCGTGCACAAATAAGGACCAGAAAATTTTACAGCACAGATGCACAGAGATACTAACTGCAACTGCAAGTCAGATTCCATACTAGACCTGGCTGCATTTCCAAAGAGGATTACTTTTGCTGTTGAAACACCAAGGTCATCTTTTCCAGGAAGGATGCAGACCATTGTCAGTTTGTGGCTTCTAAGATAATTATTCATCATTTGAATATATCTTGAACACTTTTTTAAAGAACATAGTTTTAAAACATACTGTTCAGATAAGAAATCTTAAAATTTAGTTGTCATATTAAAGAAACTTATCGCAGAAGCCTGCATTTGCTTACCTTGAATGATGGTCAGTTTTTTTCTGTCCTTACTGGACCCTAACCCTAACCCTAACCCTCTGCCTCTGGTAGAAGTCTGGCTCTGAACTGTAACAGTAGTAGGCCTGGTAATCCCACAGTGAGGCAGTCTGAAGTTGATAGGTAGGGTGGGTCAGCAGAAGGCCCCTTACTGCTCTTTCATTTTAGGTAAAATTAGATGAAACAGATGAATCAATGTGAAGCACTGAAGAATAATCTCATGACTACTGATACCCTGGATAAATAAAATTTGGCAAATAACCTTCACCCTCAGTCCTGCCTGTTACAAGCTTTCAAGAGTAGATCCTGCATTGGACTATGCAGCTCTCAGTTTTACCTTACAGGCTTTATGAAACACTAACGAAGGAGCAAGTTTTACTTTAATTAGCCACAGTGCAAATCTGGAACAATTCACATTAAGTGACTGAATGCACTCAGCACTTACTCCAACAGAAACTGGCCTAAGTCTTCTTTCTTTCGTATGGCAATTTTTCAAACACTAAACCAAATGTTTATTTCAGTGTTAGTCAAATTCTTTCAATCTTTTTGTGGAGAGTTTGTGCAGAGGTGGGATGCCTATCAGGAAGCGTAAGACTGAAGATGCAGGTCCCCACTCAGATAGTTTCAGAGCAGTTTTTCATCCCAAATTAGATTAATTAACTTGAGCTTTTATTTTCCTACCAATGCTTTCTATGTGGCTGTAGCTGGTATTCTTTCCTCTTTATTCTCTTTACACAGTTAATGAGGAATGTTTTGTGGAAACAATGGAAGTCAGTATCTGTAATTTTTTTAAGCAAAGATATTACAATATTTTGAAAGATTTTATAATCCTACTTGTAGTTATTTGAACTCCCACTTGGTAACAGTAAAGATTTTCACACTTACAAATTTATGTCTATCACAGAGACTGTGCTTAAAAAAATGTCACCTGGATAAAACTCATAGAGCTTGTCAAAGTAAAAACATTTGTTTAGTGCCAGTTAGGCTAAACTGCCACCCAGTTTCTCTTTTTTTATACTTCTTTCCATTTTGTTTTGTTTTGTTTTGTTTTGTTTTGTTTTGTTTTTCAGAGGAGTCTAAACAATAGGAAATGTAAGGCATAGAAACTGAAGCCTAACCCCTGTGAAAATCTATGTCAGGGACTGTAATTCGCAGTATTCAGGGAGCCACAGGTTTAAGTCATGATATAAAACCTCTAAAGAAAAAAATATCAATTTGGCCAAATGTATCTTTGGGGTAAAATTCTGTTTGCTGATAGATTGCCATGATTTAAAATCTGCATAGTGTAAAAATGCATTTTATAAAATTGGATTACAGGGTTACTTTAAACTCCACTAGATTCCTTTAAAAAAAGTAAGAAAGCTTTTACTACAGCTTAATTTAAGTCTTGCAATAAAAGCTTTCCTGAGACAGATGCTATAGAAAGGTTTATGATAGAATTATTCTTGGGAAAAGGGCCTCTTGATCAGTTTGTGGTTTGGGGGATAGTATCCTTCTTAGATTCCCTTTGCAATTTATTAATCATGGAGTCCCCAAAGAAATTATCCATCCATTTGCTCAACAGCTCAGAAAAACCACCTGGATGAGAACACTTTTGGAAGATATATTTGATAGATATTAACAGTCCCTGGTTACCTTGCAGGCAGATACAGATACAGCTTCAGTTCTGAGCTTTCAGGATTCCAAACAGTGTAGACTGCTGATGTGACTCCTTTTATATGAACCTGGATAAAATGTTAAAGAAACAACTCTTTTTTTCCCACCATGGCAAATACCACACATGATATATTGTTTAATACTGTGTGCCATAGTTTCTGCCAATCTAGAGTATATAAACCAAAAATAACTAAAAATTGATAACACTCAAATTTAGTACTTAAAAACATAAGAAAAGCAGAGTGTGTGGAATCTTATTATAGCCCTTGTGTCCAGATACTTTGTATGATTGTCTTTAACTGCATAATTACATACAACTTTCCCCCCGACACATCTGTCTCTTTCAATATGAGTAAATTTTCACTATTTCTTCCTTGTTAACCATGTGGCCTTGCTCATTAACCTTCATTCAGATTTTGTAGTCCAAAGAAAACTGGTGATTTTCTTCAGGTATTTCTGCACTTCACAAATATGGACCATTTTATCTACAAAGCACCTATGTAGCACCTGGAATAGGTGGCACTTTTATACAGATTTATATATTTAAAATATAGGTCTAGGCCATTTCTGTTGCTGCTTTATTCAGTGTTTACCCGGATATCAGAAGAAACTAATATTGGGTTTGCTGAGATGCTGAAGAAAGGAAAATCAATATTCAATCTAAGTCGGGCATCTGGCAAGAAAAATTTCAGCTGGTAGACTGATGTCTGGCAAACTTGCATGCAATTAAAGCTAATGCTTTTATTGTGAGACATTTCAGGCAAACTGAACTAGGTTTTCAACACCTGTTGTAGGTAAGCTGTTATAAAAAAATTTGCAATTAAAGGATTGAAAAAGCAAACAGAAAGTGTCCAATATCTTAATTTTTTTTACACTGGCTATATTGTATTATTTCTGTTTGATTTTGCTGTAAATAACAGTGAATCATATTGAAGTGGTATGCTGCCTTATGGTGAACTGTTATAGCTGATCGGCACTGAGCATATGATTAAAAGGAACCAAGGAAACGTTATTATAAGTGATGTACAAGCATATTGCCAAGTGTATACCCTGATGCAGAACTATGTATTTTCCTCTAGGCTTTTCTGCATTGTGATCAGCATCACTGTTGTTACAGGAGTAAGCAAAATAAAATCACTGTAATGAAATATAAATATAATGCAAATTAGTGTTTATTATTATAGGGCATAATGCAAAATAGCTGTTTGGCAACCTGTTTGGAAGTAATGCTTGTCATTCTTTGATTTTTGAAAAAGGTGACAAGTTAGGGCTGACAAAGAGGAGTAGACAAACCAAGGATCCACCTATCTTCAATGTGCCTTGAACTAAACGGCAGAAAGCTGATTGAAATACTTACTGGATTTCTGGAGAAACCTATCCATGAGCAATAAATCTGCCTGAATGGGGACTACCATTTATCAGGCTTGCAGCAAAAGGCCTTTGAAATGTAGGACAGCTGGCATAGGAACATCCTCATCTAGACTAGCATCTCTGCTATTTATAATTTTGCATTGCATCATGACTAAGAGTGCATCAGTAACCAACTGCACACCAAGAAAGCAAGGATCATGCCTATGTGTGCATTATGACCTTGAAACCAGAGAAGTACTTCACATGCACATGGGAAAGAGAGATTCAAATATAACCCAAGGCTGAAAAAGAGGAGTGTGGGGAATTCAGTCAACTGAGTATGAGTCAGCAGTGTGCCCAGGTGGTTAAGAAAGCCAATGGCATTGGTGAGGCCACACCTCAAATATTGTGTTCACTACAGGAAGTTGAGGTGCTGGAGCATCTCCAGAGAAGGGCAATGAGGCTCGTGAAGGGCCTGGAGCACATGAGCTATGAGGAGAGCCTGAAGGAACAGGGGTTGTTCAGTCTAGAGAAGAGAAGGCTGAGGGGAAACCTAATTACTCTCTACCTGAAGGGAGGTTGGCAAAAGGAGGGGTCCAGTCTCTTCGTGGTTGCATGGTTTAGTTGATTAGGTGGTGTTGGATGATAGGTTGGACACGATGATCTTGAAGGTCTCTTTCAACCTGGTCTATTCTATTCTATTCTATTCTATTCTATTCTATTCTATTCTATTCTATTCTATTCTATTCTATTCTATTCTATTCTATTCTCCTTGGTGTCAAATGGCAGGACTAGAGGAAATGGTTACAACCTGTGCCAGGGGAGATTTAGGCTGGATATTAGGAAATGCTTCTTCACTGAAAGGGTTATCCCTGGAGGTGTTTAAGCAGTATATGGACCTGGTGCTTGAGGACATGGCTTAGTGTTGACCCTTCAGTGCTGGGTCAGGACTTGATGATCTTTAAGGTCTCTTCCAACCAGATGTATTCTGTGATTCTGTGAATGGTGGGTGCCAGAGCTTTACCCTAGCAAATAAAGGTATGAAATAATGAGAGACCTGATGCAGAAGAGGGTAAGCTTAGTGCCATATCACAGAAAAGAGAGAGTCTAGACCAAAAAGAGAGAGCAAAAGAGGAAGAGTGGTTTCTAAAACACTTTTGGATGTGTTACTATGTGATTATTCTTAACATGTTGAAGATGGTGTGTAGTCCTAAGTTTGCCTTTGAACTGAAAGGGATGCAAGCAAAAGCAAAGCCTCACAGATGAGTTTAAGTTACTTTGTCTTTCAATGATGGTCATGAGGGCTTTATAATAATCTGACTGAATTCAAATTGCCCATTGTTAACTGGAAAATTTCCTGTTGCTGTCTTGGAAAAAAAGAAGTAGGCATTACAAAACTATTTCAAGAACATAAAGTTTTCAAATTTAACTTTGGAAGGATATTTTTGGTGATAGCATGGAGATATTTATAAATGCAGGTTTGGGAGGATTTAGAAAAAAAAAGTCCTTCTGTACCTTCACTGAAAACCCCACCCACCTAGATTTATGCTATTTCAATCTGCCCCAACAGGACTTCATTATTTAGAGATCTGTGAAATGTCTTGGTAAAGCCTCTGATGACTGGTTCTTTCTCATTGTGAGTTTCACACGTGCAAATATGTTTTATAGATCCATGGATACCACCGTCTACTAAGAAATTAGAAAGTAAACTGAATTAAAGGCAAAAAATAGAATAAAAATGTTAAGCACTAAATGGAACCATGCAGAAAATGTATTTTGTTAACTATGATGTAAAGGTACCATTTAACTTTTACTTTAAATGCTATTATGATTAATAGGTGTGGTGCTCCTGTTCTTACTCTAGACATATTTAAGCAAACTCTTTGATCATTTTCAGTGAGTAATTTTGACTAAATAGTCATTGACAAAGTATTTTAAGAAAAGCCCATTGAAACTGTGGGTATTTCCTTGGAAACATCTAGTGATGGCAGTGTGGAAAAAGACTTTCCAAGTATCACTTCCAGTGTCCTGGTCCTAAACACTACAGATCATTTTGTCTCTGCCACTGAGTAGACTGATATATCAAAAATTGATGCTGTTTGGACTCAATTTTTCTTCACTCACGTCCATACATTTTGACTAAAGAATCAATGATTTCTTGAGGGATTTCTTGAGGGAAAACCTGAAAATATTGTTTTGATTCCGTGAGGATTTTAGGATTAGATAAATCAACCCTTTTTAAAATTTATTGTAACAGCAGTAGCTTTTGAGTAGCATAGTTGAAATGTCCATATAGCATAAGTCAAATGAGCCTTATATGGGCAACGACTTATCTGTTGCTATGTGCATGGTCTGTTATAATGAAAAAGTTGAAACTAGTGTCAGCCAGTTTCAAAATACTGAAAGAGTAAAACCCAACATCAGCTTAAAACTAGATTTTAATGGAATCCTTGCCAGAACAATTTACAGATCTCCTGTATAATAGTTACAGAAATCTAATTGAAGTCTATACCTGCTTAGCTTGCTGTGAAAGTCAAATAAAATGTGATTTAAGCTAGGATTTTATTTTTTGTTTCACAATGAAAATGGGGCATATGTTGATGGTCAGTCATTGACAGCTCATTAAACTGCGATGTCTTTGTTCTTGTTACACTTCTAAAGCTTTCAGAGTAAACTTATGTAGAGGTTTGAAATATATTTTGTCTTTAAATTTAGTTATCTAGTATATCTTCAAACAGCCATGTCGGTTCATTTGCTCCACTGTTTCATTCCTTGAGAAAGATTGACCTATGTTCATGTATACTGATGTCTTAAAAAAGCATACACAAGGCCAAGCATGTAAGCAAAGAGAGAAGGACCAAAATGGTAATCTTCATTATAAAGCCACTTAATACTAAAAAAAAAAAAGAAGGTGTCAGCTTCTCAGCAGCCAACAAGCTGCATACAGCCATCAGGGCACAATTTGGACCTGTTTTATGAATTCTGTAGTGTAATTTGTAAAGTGATCTATGAGAAATGCAATTTAGTACTTTCAAATTAAATAATTTGTCTGAATAAAAATGGAAAATGTCTCATTTTGCTACCATTAAGCCAGAGAACTTTGAATAGTATTTGCATCCAAAATGAAAACAAACAGTAAAATGATTCAGATTTTATCTCCTTTGACCTTATTTTCCTTATCAACTTCAATGGATATAAGGTAATTTTATAAGTATGTCTACCAGGAATTTGTAAACAGTGTTTGCCATTAGTATGGGAAAATAATATTGTAGTAGAATCACAAAAACATAGAATTGTTTTGGTTGGTAAAGATCTCTAAGATCATTGAGTCCAGCTGTTGACTAACACCACCACGGCCATTAAACCATAGAATAAACCAGAATACATAGAATAAACCAGGTTGGAAGAGACCTTCAAGATCATCATGTCCAACCCATCAACCAATCCAACACCACCTAAACAACTAACCCATGGCACCAAGCACCCCATCAAGTCTTCTCCTGAAAACCTCCAATGACGGCGACTCCACCACCTCCCCAGGCAGCCCATTCCAATGGGCAATCACTCTCTCTGTATAGAACTTTTTCCTAACATCCAACCTAAACCTCCCCTGGTGCAGCCTGAGACTGTGTCCTCTTGTTCTGGTGCTGGCTGCCTGGGAGAAGAGACCAACATCCATCTACAACCTCCCTTCAGGTAGTTGTAGAGAGTAATAAGGTCACCCCTGAGTCTCCTCTTCTCCAGGCTAAGCAACCCCAGCTCCCTCAGCCTCTCCTCATAGGGCTTGTGTTCCAAACCCCTCACCAACTTTGTTGCTCTTCTCTGGGCCTGCTCCAGCAACTCAACATCCCTCCTAAACTGAGGGGCCCAGAACTGGACACAGTACTCGAGGTGCGGCCTAACCAGTGCAGCATACAGGGGCACAATGACCTCCCTGCTCCTGCTGGCCACACTGTTCCTGATGCACGCCAGGATGCCACTGGCCCTCTTGAACGCCTGGGCACACTGCAGGCTCATGTTCAGTCTACCGTCGACCAGCACCCCCAGGTCCCTCTCTGCCTGGCTGTTCTCCAGCCACTCTGACCCCAGCCTGTAGCTCTGCATGGGGTTGTTGTGACCAATGTGCAGAACCCGGCACTTGGATGTGTTAAATCCCATGTCCCATAGCAGCATGTCTACATGGTTTTTAAAAACCTTCAGGGACAGTGACTCCATCATCTTCCTGGACAGCCACAGTGCAACTTGAGACCATTTTCTCTTGTTCTTTCACTTGATACTAGGGAGAGAAACCTACCCCCACCTCACTACAACTTCCTTTTATGTAGGTTTAGAGAGCAATGAGGTCTCCCTTCTCCAGACTAAACAATCCTAGTTCCCTCAGCCACTCTGCATAAGATTTATTCTCTAGGCCCTTTACTATCTTTTTTTTTTTCTCCTTTTCTGGGCATGCTCAATGTCTATATCCTTGGAGGCCTCTGAAGGAATTTATATTTTATTTTTAGGGAATTTTAGTAATAAGCTTAGACAGAGCATGTTGGAGTTCATATAGACATTTTTAAACTACAAGTTCTACAGTAGTTAAATCTCATTGAAGGTGTTCTGAATTTATGTAAAATTGTCAAACTGGAAGACTTGCACATTTAATAACAAGGTTCACAAAGTCAATACTCCTAGCCTGAAATATTGTCCAGTTCCACCAGGACAGTCCTTTCTAGCCATAAGTTATTAACTTATGGCTGAAAAATGACCTCAAACTTCACAGGAGAAGTACATTGGTTTGGTTGTTTGGTTTTGGTTTATTTTTCAGTAATGCACATGCATAAATGCTTTCTAACATAGTACCATAACACTTGGTCAAAGCTGACAGGAATATTTCTCCTTGTTCTAGTACAGGTTTGTTGAAATTGATGAGATTAAAAATGTACCTCTATCACTGAGGAAAAAAGCCTTCCTTTTGATATCATCATGCAGTAATTTCAAAGGATTTGGATCAGAACAGGAAGACTACTGGATTAACATGATAATCTTGGCATTTTTAAAGATACAATATAAAAATATTTTTATTAGTTAGTGGCTTCAGTTTAACTTACACCTTGCCTAGGCATTGTGTAGGTACTTGTACACAGATTTGTTTGACACAGAACACAGTGTTTTATTTTGTGGTTATCACTTTACCTTTAGTTTCATCCATTGCTGCTTATATACAAAAACCTTGTGTCTGTAATGGAGTCTATTTAAAACAGATCTTATGTCTGTGTTTTTATGTAAGTCTATTGCCACTACTTAGTGTCTGGGCTCTACTTTCAGTAAGTCAGGTTATCCTATGGATAACTAGTTGCTAATCAGCATAGTCCTGTGGATTCAATTGTTCCACTAACAGATTTACAAAGGTCTTTGAATCAGAACCTCAGTATCTACCATTGTCTTGAAACTGAGAAGCCAAAACTGAAAAATAATTTCAGTGAAAAGTTCTTGACTGTGGACAAAAGCATCTTTGGTTGCCTTTCATTTAAGAATGCTTCATACAAAGAGCACTTTTAAATTTATTTCTTTGATCTAAGTATCTGTACTTTAAATGCTGTCAGAAAACATGTGACACATGAATCTGTTTTGATAAAATTATGAATAATGTCTTTTTTAGCTTCTATCTATAAGTAATTGTGTAATCCCCAAAGGCACTGCCCCAGTGCCTGGCAGTGTTACTGCAACTGACTTCAGTGACATTTGGATCAGGACATTAAAAAATGTTGAATTAGAGAAACAAAACTGACTCTTAAAATGACAAAGATTTATTACAAGAGTCTTTGTGTGCAACTCAGAGTGGAAATGGCCAAAAAATCGTCCAGTTTGTGAGACAGAGGTGCTTGACAAAAGAGCATCTCATCACAGCAAGGAGTTTAAAAGACTTTTTGATTCAAATGGCCAGAGCTGACCAGAAAGCCTTGCACCTACTTGTCTTCTTGGGTTCTTGGTACTGTTTGCAAGGTGTTCTGGGTCCTCTGTGTGTCAAAACCCCCCACACTGTCATGGTGTCAATTGCTAATCTTGATGTAATTAAGGAAAGGAGCAGGTAACCTTTTAAGATAATTGGTTCCTGCAGATCTGGATCATACCAGATCATGAAAGAAGGAAACTTGCATAGCCTTCCTAAACCTGTTTGTGGATCTGTAAGAATCACAGAATGTTAGGGGTTGGAAAGGGTCCAACCCCCCGTCAAAGCAGGATCACTTAGGTCAGGCCACACAGGAACATGGCCAAGTTGGCTTTGAAAGTCTCCAGAGAAGGAGACTCCACAACCTCTCTGGGTAGCCTGTTCCAGTGCTCACAATAAGTTTTTCCTTACATTGAGGTGGAACTTCCTGTGTTCTAGTTTATATCAATTATTCCTTGTCCTATCACTGTGTGCCACTGAAAAGAGCATGTCCCCTTCCTCTTGACACCCACCCCTCAGATTTTTATAGACATTAATACAATCCCCTCTCAGCCTTCTCTTATCCAGACTAAACAGTCCCAATTCTCTTAGTCTTTCTTCGTAGGAGAAATGTTCAAGTCCCTTAATCATCCTTGTAGCTCTTCATTGGATTCTCTCCAATAGATCCATGTCTAAGAGGCTTCAGTGCAATGGACAGTGTCAAAACAAATTTCTTTGCCAGTTTTGTTTTATTCCATTTTCAATGACTTCTGTTGTTTTATTAATGAGAAAATATAATTAAACAAGCCCACATTTGTGAACTAGTCCTTAATGTATTAGTGCTTTGACACACTGGGGAAGAAAATGCAAACAGCATGAAAGCTGGTATTTTTCTGCAAGTTGTTGTTCATTAAACTTGAAGCTTGAAAAAACTGATATTAAAAATTCATGTAACACTGGTGACAACTCCATAGATGCATTTCACTTGTGGAATTTGCTCAAAAAAGTGCTTTGAAGCATGATTTTGGAAAGGGCTCATAAATTATGTGAGGTGAAAAATTAAGAAATAAGAAAATAAAAGAAGTTAGGCTTCATTACCCAGTACTCTAGCAGATTTATTGGGAAGTCACCCTTTCAGCTAGTGTTTTTATAACTTAAACAAATTACAAGTAAGCATCATATTTGTGTGTGAGTTTTCATGAAAGCAATGTTTTGAAGTGATTCATTACTTATTACATGCTCTGTGGTATATAGGCTATCCATCCTGCAGCCTTTCGACATAATGAGAACAAGAAAAAGAGCTTGCGTGCTTTAGCAGGAGGTGGCAAACCCAGGGTAACTTTCAAACAGTATAAAAAGAAGGCTTTTATGTACAAAACTCCTGGGCATTATCTCAGCAAATGAGAGAGACTCTTTTGAAAGTCTGTAGCCCTTCCCACTTGCCTCCTGACTCTGACTTAGTGCTTCAATATATGCCCTTTATGGTTATGTAGTGGTTTAAATTGCATTTGCATATAAATATTCAAAATTCAATATTGCCCTTTCTGCTTATGGAAGGAAACAGAAAGGCACATATTCATCTTTGGTTATGAATTTTCTTGATTATGTCACCTTCTTTATGTAATTTGTAGACAGGTTTTGTGCTGTACTTCCAAGACATACAAGTTGGCATGTGGAATTATGCTAATATTTACACCAATGCATTCATCATTAAGGACAGTGGTGGTTATTAATTATTATATTCGTAATAGAATGAACAATGCATATTATTCAAATGAATTTATAATTTAAAATCCCATAGCTTCACTGGCATTCCAATAAAACTATTAATTTCAGTTGTTTGGGTTTTTTCCCCCTCTTAGGGGAGCAGGAACCCGACAGATGTCTGAAGAGATCAGCACCATGGACAGACCCCGCTGTGAGGGACTGGCAGCAGGGCCCCTCATAGGTCGGGTCACAAACAAGGAAAGATTCCTGCCTGGGAAGGTCTCATGAATTCTAAGATCTCAGAATATACACTGCAATGAAAAATCAAGTAAATCATGCTTTACCAGCTAACTGAACACTCTGACACTAATAACTTCTTGAAGTAAGAACTATACTTTAGGGATTTTTTAGACAGTGTCTGGCATATTGCAGATACTCTCAAAAATATGATAGGGAGCATCTTTGAAAATCAGTCTGAGCAAGCAATATTAGTTATGAACCTCCCTACTTGTTAGATAACAACCGTTAGATTATTACAAACTAAATAGCTGCTGGGTGACTGAACTGCAATGTTACATGAACAACAAAACCCAACATTAGTCAAATTAGCAGACTATTTTGTTCACTTCCTCCTTTCTCAAGTAGAAGAGAAACACTGCATAGTCTCACTGGGAGGTGAGCTAGACTCCTACACAACAGAAATGTCAAAATATATGTGGCATGTGACACCGAGTTTATTTGAAACAAAACCAAACCCCAAATCCTGTCAAGGGCATCTACAAGTCACTTGGGAAATAATTACATTTTCCATTAGGTGATAAATCCTGTATCAAAACCAGGTACTTGTGGTGGCAGTTGATAGTGTCTGTGGTTCATCTGTGACAGTCTTAATGTAAAAAGAAAGCCTTCTTACTTAGCTTCAGACATCAACCTCATAGACACCTTCACATCAGATAGTCAATCCAGACTCCCTTAATAGTCAGTGGTGTGTTCACCTGAAGTGAAGGGTGCAGGTCACTGTTGGGTTGGGAAGAAATCTAAAACTACTTTAATGAAAATAATATCAACAAAATAAAATATGCACAAATATATGCAAAACCAATACTAAACCCAAACCCCAGATGGCAATTAAGTCTCCATCACAGGAAATGGGCAAGTCCCAGACTGAACTCAGAGCAGATGGATTCAGGAGCTGGATTCTGGTAGTGGATTCAGGAACTCATGGATCAGAATCAAAGGCAGAATAGATAGAGTCCTCCTGAGATGCCAACCATTGAAGAAGAGCGATTGACCATCATTATCCCTCATCTCTATACTGAATATGATGTACATGCAATGGAATGCCTCCCTGGTCAAGTTAGGGTCACCTGAACCATCTACCCTTCCCTACAGGTGTGGTCTTTTACTTTCTGCACTCCCAACATGATACACAAGATTTAGCAGTGACCTTGATCTCCATAGAAGCAAGTATAAGCAAGACCCTTTCTGCATACCAGTCCTTAGTAGTAACTATAAACATCAAGTGTTGTCATTTCTGGAAGAAGACATTGTGAAAACATGCTGTTAAATTCAGAAAAGTGCAGTTATTTAGAAGAGACTGAGCTGAAAAGTAGTGTCACTGAACAGAATTAGTTATGTTCTAGCTCAAACCAGGGCAGTGGGCAATTGAAATCTGATGACATAAGAAAAGCTGATAGCAGCATCAGAGAAACTACATTCCTGCCAGATGAATGCTATGGCAGTTGTACAGCCTCCATTCTAGCAGCTAAGGAGTTTAGTCAACAGCTTTGAACTGTAGCATAAGAACCTCATCCTCATCTACTGAGATAATTTTTCATTCACTAATTTGGGTAGAGAGGGACAGAGAGGAGGATGAAAAGACATGTTTACTATATAGCTTCCAGCAGTGAACAGAAGTACCTACAGAAAGAGCTTAATCATGTAAAATCTCCCAGAAGAGTGAATGAGACAGAGGTCTCAGTAGATGCTTCAGTCCATCTCTAGAGGAAACCATCTGTCTTCCTCTGTTATATACATAGCCTAGGAAAAACTCAACTTCTGGCTCAAGTAGATCTGGGGGTAGTATATTTTCAGCCTTTGCCTCCAGTTGTTATCATTCATTCAATTAATTGGATGAATTTAGAGCAGCTTCCTATTTCCTGGAGAGGAAATCTTGCTTTGTTTCAGGGTGCCTGCAAACTCCAGAGGACATTACTTTTTCATTGGACTAATAGAAAGAAGAGGTGTCATTAAAAGCAGGCCCTAAATCCAAAAGAGGGAGTTTGGGATACTTTTCTTTTAATCCTCTCTATTCTGTAATGTAAATTATATATCTATCTATCTTTTCACTCTATTTTTGTGTATTAGTAGTAGATATCTATAAATAAATAAATAGTTGGATTGAGACACATTTTTCAGCTTCCAGTGTCTATTGAGTCATTTCACTTGTTTTGACTGAAATTTTTAGTGGGAGAGATGTTGAAAAATCAAACTAACGAAGTATAACCATCATCCAAGACAGCTAGGAGAATGTGAAGCTGAATTCGTTATGGTCTCATATATAATACTCTTGGAGGCTTATATTTCAGGCATATGATGCATGCAGAGGAAGTTTAATGTGTGGACTTTCACTATTAGGTTGTATTTCACTATGAGTGGAAGTGTTTGAACAAGTCAGATACTATCTATTTATCACCTGACTGCTCCTCCTCCAAGCAAGTGTGGGGTTGTGTGTTGCTTCCCAGCAGCATTTCCACCCCTAGATACTTAATCCTCCCAAAGATATTTGCACTCCTGGGTGCTTGCCCAGTTGCTTGCACACTGCTTAGTGTTCAGGTGGTATATGGGCAAAACCAGGCATTTTCATTGAAGTAGTTTTATATTTCTTCCCAACCCATAAATCTCTCTCCCATATTCTCTTTCTCTTTCATTTGGGAAGGGAGAGGCTTTAATAGAGAGCACCTGTCACTCATTTAATGGTTAGCCTAGTGCTAACTCTTGACACTCACCCACTACCACATTTTGCTATGCAAACCCATGACAAACTAATTTCTTGGTGTAGAAAAGATTGAATCGTGTGTTGCCACAAGTAGGTTTGGGCCTATTTGCTATAGTCAGGCACACTAATTCAGTACTAGAGTGCTGGACATTTTAATAATGTCTATGGTATGCTTAAAACTGGAAATCTGATGGTTATGCAAAGTACAAGAAACATGCATTATTTTACTGCAAATGGAAAAAGCCCAGTATTCCACTTGATCTGTTCATTAATCTCACATTCAACAGTGAGAAACATTACTGTTTTTATCATAAGGATGTTCCTGTGGCATATCCAGTCTGTTTCCCAGAGCACATCCATGGAGTTTAGACCCACTCAAGTTTCATCCTCCCCTCCCATACCTTTCCCCTTTTTCATCTCTTTTGAAAGGGCTACATGGAAACTGTAACTCATTGTTAAATGATCTGAGAAAACAAGCACAAAAAAGAGGGAAGGGCAAGATAATTTCAATTGTATAGATGAGCAGACAGAAAAACAATAACAAAGTAATCAACTGAGCAAAGAGAGGCTGTGGCAGTAACATAAATGATTATGTACACATCATTCTGAAAATACAAGACGCAAATAAATTTGTAGGTGAGATACTAATCAAGAGGTTATTCTTAACAAATAGGCTTGCTTATAGAAGCACTTTTATCTGTGCCTATAAAACACTAAAATATTAAAGAAAAGGCAGAAATTCATTCCTCTATGCCAGATTTGTGAACCAGTGAGCAGAGGCCCTTTCTTCTATTCAATTACAGGTGTAGACTAGACATCCACTGCTCTGAATTACCATGCTTCCATGGCATTCATGATACTTAATTGACCTGAAGTTTGGATTCTTTGTACACAGTTTAGTGATAGTGAAGATTTAAAAATAAACTCCTGTGTCACTAGATCTGATTTCACAGGATATTCAATACACAGATCTGGTCAAATGCAGTAGCTGATCATGCTTTAGTGCCACCTGAAAACTGTATTGATTAAGAAATCCTCAAAAACGCTCTTTGATTTTGAATACTTTGCATTCATAGGTTCAAAAATTACTCTTTCAAGGTTTGTTTCCATTCAAACTGAAGACTCACTGAAACTAGAAAATGTTACAATTATGTTTAAGAATAAAGAATCTTAGGTGAAAATTAAAAACAAAATCCCATGTGTGTCTGGAAGGTAGGATTAATTATACATAGATCTCCATGAAAACTATTTTGGTAATGCCTGCCCAAGGGTCTGCAAATGATTTGACAACATCTGCAGGCAATCTGTGCCAGGTCTTGTCTCCACTGTTAGACTATCTTCTCTAATGTCTAGTCATAATCTTAATTTTGTTATTTAAGCACATTGCTGCCACTTATGAAGATGAGATTCTTCTTTCCTAAGATAACTTTTAGAATAATTTTATTCCCTTCCCCTTTTTTTTTCTTTATAGGTAAAGTCATATGTCCTTGGTGATTCTCTGTTTTTATCTCTTTGATGAGTGGCAAAGAATGTACTGGCAAAGACGAGTGTGTTAAAGGTGGTCAGTGTTAATAATAACAGCTGCTAACTGTGTTGAAAATAGCAATAGAATAGACTAGAATTAAATTAACCAGATTGGAAAAGTCCTTAGAGGTCATCGAGTCCAACCTATCACCCAACAACATCTTATCAACTAAACCATGGCACCAAGTGCCCCATCCAGTCTCTTTCTAAACACCTCCAGTGATGGTGAATCCACCACCTGCCTGGGCAGCCCATTCCAATGGCCAGTCACTCTTTCTGTGAAGAACCTCTCCCAGGCGGCCAGTACCAGAACAAGAGGACACAGTCTCAGGCTGCGCCAGGGGAGGTTCAGGCTGGATGTTAGGAAAAAGTTCTATACAGAAAGAGTGATTGCCCATTGGAATGGGCTGCCTGGGGAGGTGGTGGAGTCGCCATCACTGGAGGTTTTCAGGAGGAGACTTGATGGGGTGCTTGGTGCCGTGGGTTAGATGTTTGGGTGGTGTTGGATTGGTTGATGGGTTGGACGCGATGATCTTGAAGGTCTCTTCCAACCTGGTTTATTCTATGTATTCTATGTATTCTAACATCCAGCCTAAACCACCTGAGTTGGTTTAAGTGACACACATTAACAACAGCTCAGCTGAACCTAGTCAGGGAAGTGAATGGAGCTGTATTTTACAAGCAGTAATGGAATGCAATGAATGTATACAAAATATGCAGTATTTGCAATATTATACAGGTATTTACAAAAGGCAAACAGCACAGAAATCCTCCTTGGGCAGGAAGATTCTACCACACCTCCCCCCAACTCCTCCCCTCCCTTTTTCCTCTGGTTAATTAGAAGAAAAGAGAAAACGAAATGATGTTAAGAGAACTTCCAATTCTTTGAGATATCTTATTCTTCACAATGAAACATTGTTGTAGTTATATAAATTTATTGGCTGGAAATATGATAAAATATGAATATTATTTATTAAAAAACAAAAATTGCTTTCCTGGGCCAATTTTATTCAGATTCATTCGCTTGGTGGATGACAGGTTGATTACAGATGGTAGAAGGCTAATAAACAGTGGAGTAACAGTCTAGAACAATCAGAACTTGGAATACAGAGGAACAAACTGGAATCTCCTTGTGCGCGTGCAACCAAAGAGCAATAGTGCCTCGGGTGGCATAAACAAACCACTGTTGAGTTCACAATGGAGCTACCCAAGAGGGTAACAAGCTATAAACCTCAGAAATAACCAGGTAAAATAGTGTATTTTACTCTCAAACCGCCAAGCTGTTAACTACCAAAATCTTTGCTGAACAAAAAGGTATTTGAGTTCATAGCTCATAGAGTCCAAAGGGCAGTATCCACAAATTTAGAGGGAAAAAGAGAGCAGGCTGCTGCAGTGGAAGCCAAACTTGAGCACTCCACCGCTAAAACAAAAGAAGCTAATTGCTCTGAAGACAGGAGCAAGTAGGGTGCTTGTCACCGCCTTGAATCCCATTAACGAATGGGGAGAGAGGTGAGAGAGTAACGAGCGTGCAAGCTATCAGTGTAACGGACCCCAAGCAAAAAGTATAGGAGGTTCTCCCCTATAAATTCCCTTTTCGAAAATGGAACTGCTCAATGGCACATTAGCCATTCAGATCCCACCAATCAATTCAAAATGTTTATGTGGCGAGTAAACTGCACATGCCCTTCTCTCATGGCGTCTGACACGTGCATTTGCCTCTCTGAAATGTGAGGCTCAGGGATAGGGTTCAGCCTCCACTCCCCTCCAGGCAGCTTTAATGGAGCCTGCCTATAGGCCTGTCAGCCTGACCTCAGTGCCAGGCAAGATTATGGAACAGGTCATCTTGAGTTCAATCACACAGCACTTACAGGATGGCCAAGGGATCAGGCCCAGCCAGCATGGATTTAGGAAGGGCAGGTCCTGCCTGACCAACCTGATCTCCTTCTATGATCAGGTGACTGCCTGGTGGATGTGGGGAGGCTGTGGATGTAGTCTACCTGGACTTCAGCAAGGCCTTTGACACCATCCCCCACAGCAAACTCCTGGCCAAGCCCATGGCTTAGACAGGAGCACAATGCATTGGGTTAAGAACTGGCTGGAGGGCTGAGCCCAGAGAGTGGTGGTGAATGGTGCCACATCCAGCTGGCAGCCAGTCACCAGTGGTGTGCCCTAAGGATCAGTACTGGGCCCCATGCTCTTTAACATCTCTATTGATGATCTGGATGAGGGCATTGAGTCCATCATCAGTAAATTTGGGGGCAACACCAAGCTGGGGGCAGGTGTTGATCTGCTGGAGAGCAGAGAGGTTCTGCAGAAGGACCTCGACAGGCTGGACAGATGGGCGGAGTCCAACGGCATGAGATTGAACACATCCAAGTGCCGGGTTCTGCACATTGGCCACAACAACCCCATGCAGAGCTACAGGCTGGGGTCAGAGTGGCTGGAGAGCGGCCAGGCAGAGAGGGACCTGGGGGTACTGGTCGATGGTAGGCTGAACATGAGCCAGCAGTGTGCCCAGGCAGCCAGGAGGGCCAATGGCATCTCGGCCTTTTATCAGGAACAGTGTGGCCAGCAGGAGCAGGGAGGTCATTCTCCCCCTGTACACTGCACTGGTTAGGCTGCACCTCGAGTCCTGTGTCCAGTTCTGGGCCCCTCAGTTTAGGAAGGAGGTTGACTTGCTGGAGCGTGTCCAGAGAAGGGCAACGAAGTTGGTGAGGGGTTTGGAACACAAGCCCTATGAGGAGAGGCTGAGGGAGCTGGGGTTGCTTAGCCTGGAGAAGAGGAGACTCAGGGGTGACCTTATTGCTCTCTACAACTACCTGAAGGGAGGTTGTAGACAGGCAGATGTTGGTTTCTGCTCCCCCACTTCTCCTGGCATTAGGCCTAGCTAGGCCTAAGAGTGCTTGAGATTCTTCCCCACTGTTACCCAGTAGGGAGCATCTCCCACTAGAGGTGAGAGGGAAGAAAGACAAAGAGAAAGACTTTGCAGATGGATTTATAGGGTGCAGGATTGATAGGTAGAAATATGTCATTTCCCGTGTCCACCTACTGGGCTGGACCCTCAGGACACCAGAGCTGTAACTTCTGTGGCAACAACAGGAGGCAGCCAGCCCAGACTGCCACTGTCCAGCAGCTGATTGTGGTAATCTGTTTAATTCCAATGTAAGAAAACATTGTAAGGAGATGCATTGATCATCAGATGGCATTTATAAACACTTCACATTTAGCAAGCTGTATAAATGGAAATGGCCTTATAGATGTTTAAGGAAAATGCTCATATAATCTTTGAAATAAACAGAAAAGTTTTCATCCAACACTTGAATATTAGAACTTGGGTTGTTTAACATTTGACTAAGCTTCTGGCTTTATATTCAGCCATTAGCACACAAAATGTCTGCTCCCATGGACTGCTTGCTTTCCGTTGCTGTGCTGAGCCTATCCAGATAATATGACCCATCTTCTCTGGGCAATGCCAGGTTTAAGAAGGATCTAATAAGCAGTATTGTAATGTAGATTTTAGAGCAGTTGTAAGGAGAAAGAATCAGAGATGAAAGCTTGTTTTATTTTTTTAAAAAATCACCTTTGATTCCTGAGCTTTTTAATACTTTTCTCTCCATCTCTCTCTTTTTTTTTTTTTTTTTTTTCCTGAAGGCATTTTATTCTGGAAAGCTGAACACACTCCCATTAGCAATACATTCAGTCAAGGGAATCTAGGAAAATATATTTGTTGCATGAAAAAGACATATAAATATATCCACTTTTTCTTTTGAGGGACAACACATAGTAGCTGTATTGTAAAAACTCATGCACTGAAGAGCACAGTCCATCAGAAGAGACATGTTTTGGTTCATCTGAGAGAGAGATGGCTATAAATCATCAGGTGGTAATAGGAATTTGTTGGGGAAAGCTTTGCTCGGCAGCAGAGGGATTGAGGCAGAGAGAAGAGCTGGATGGGAGAGTGGCTTCTCTGCCCACCTGTTTTTCTGTCACCCCCTCCCTGTGCTCTTACAGCCATGCAGGACAGCTTTCATTTCCTGTCCCAAGCAGGACAGCTTCTCCTTGCCCTTGGCATGGGTACTACCTGCACGGGCAGAGATGCCTTTTTCTAAAGGAAAAGAGCTCTCTATCCTTTTACTACTACCCGCTTCCTTGAGTAGGCTGCAGTGTTACTTTATTTACTGACTGCCTGTTAATAGGTGTGATCTCATCAGCTGTGTACCTCTGAAAGTCCTGTCTGCTTCTCTGTCAAGGACATGCAATGCTCAACATGGGTGAGAATGACTGCCTTGGTATCATAAAGTGATTTCCTAACAGAGATTCAGACCTTGGAGGTGGTGAGAATCCTAAGTGGTTAGTGTGTGATGCTGGATCTGATTGCATATCTGCTTTATATTAATGGAGGTGGGATGCTGCTAAAAGACCTGGGAATACCTCCCAGCTGGGTAAATGCAGGTACTTTCCAAACTCCACTGGGATAATTCAGCTGTTTTGACAATTCCCAGAAGTTCTGGAAGATTAAGTTGTTTTGTTGTTTCCTTTTCTTTTCTCTTTTCTTTTCTTTTCTTTTCTTTTCTTTTCTTTTCTTTTCTTTTCTTTTCTTTTCTTTTCTTTTCTTTTCTTTTCTTTTCTTTTCTTTTCTTTTCTTTTCTTTTCTTTTCTTTTCTTTTCTTTTCTTTTCTTTTCTTTTCTTTTCTTTTTTCTTTTCTTTTCTTTTCTTTTCTTTTCTTTTCTTTTCTTCTCTTTTCTTTTCTTCTCTTTTCTTTTCTTCTCTTTTCTTCTCTTTTCTTTTCTTCTCTTTTCTTTTCTTTTCTTCTCTTTTCTTTTCTTTTCTTTTCTTTTCTTTATTTTATGTTTCTAGCCACCTGATGATTTCTTCAGCTTTCATTTTGCATAGAAAGAAAAAGCTATTTTTTTTTCTCCAGGTAGAAATCATATCTATCTATGCAGTTAATGCCATCTAGTCCTTCACTTGTTTTCTCCAGTTTCACTTGTTCATTTTTCTTGCAAAAGTTTGTTTCATGACCAATACTCTGTTGCCCAGTTTATTTTGTCTTCAGTCATGAAAAGCACCGAATTTTGACCCAAGATTCCTGGTGTTAAGATAGAACACTGGGTATTAGATGTTTATAGAAAGGCTAGTCCCCTCCAGTAACAGTACAGAATGATAAGGATAATTTAATGTTTGCTTTAAGGTACTGAAAATTAAAAGAGAAAGAGATGGGGGTAAAAGGGTTGTAGTGATGTGATTACTGACATGTCTGTCCATCTTATTTAAAAATATTTCTGGATTTCAGGTGTACCCATGGGGAGCTATACTGTGGCTGTGAAATACTCTGTTTCCCTCATACAACACAATAATTCCATCAGATTTGCCACAAATACTTGCAATGAGGAACTAGAGGCACTGGAAGCAAGCAGATGCCACTAAAGATGCTATCACCAATCCTTTCATCCTGCTGTTGGCTTGCATTTTGGACTGCAGAGAAGATTTCTGTGTGACAGATTGGAGCGGATTTTCCATGCTTTATTATCTAGAAGTGATGTTGCAGGATGATGACAGCAGATGATGTCAGCTATGCATCTACAGTGTTGAGCCTGGGGTCAAAGTGGATCCCTTACCAAGGACCACAAGACATCACTGCATCTGATTGCGTATCAGAATCCCCCAGGAGTAGAAAAAAAGAAAGAAGCTACTTAAAGGTACTGTGATTCCAGACTTCCTATGTGAGAAGGGCCATCAGAGACTAGTAAAGATAACAGCCAAGTGTATAATATCTTCCAGAGTGTGAAAAGCCGGGAATTAGCAAAGGCAATTACTCACCAAGCCGCTCCCGCAGCTCAGGGAAGGGGAGCTGCTTCTGCAGTGTCACACAGTGATGACCTCCAGCAGAACCACTGGGGAAACAAAATGCTTATTGCCACTCCTCAGAATCTGGGATGGGATAAAGGACTTAAACACCTGGTCTTATTTTTCACAGCATTTCCTTTAATAAAAGGTCTGAAGGAAGAGTGAAATCTAAATTCCTCTTTGCTCTCGTTGAATAAGCCAAGGAATAGAAGCCATATCAGAGTATTGGTCTCTGGTAAGAGAATTGAGAGTGAACTTCCTATCCATGCCCCCTTGCATCCACTCAGGGAAAGGAAGCCAGATTTCCACCAGATTCTGCACTACAAGGTCATACAGACATGCCATATTGTATCTTGTGGGAAAACCAGAGGAGACTATTGGAGAATCAAGGCTGTGATACATAAAGATTGTAGGAATTTTCTCATAGGCAGCTTTTTTTACACTTTTACTATAGTAATTTTTAAACTGAAAGTTGCCATCTCCCTCAGATCTGTATTTCTTTCACTAGTCGTCATTGTGTTAAATGTGCTTCAAGGGTGGAAAAACACTGACTTCTTACAGACTTGCAGCCCAGCTATTCCCAACAGTCCTGCATGTCATTGTGACTGGATCCAGCAGCCAGCAGGTCTGGATCTGTTTACATGGTGTTGGATGATAGGTTGGACGCAATGATCTTGAAGGTCTCTTCCAACCTGGTCTATTCTATTCTATTCTATTCTACTCTACTCTACTCTACTCTACTCTACTCTACTCTATGTCCATTTCTGGGAGTGAGTATTCACAAGAATGGCTACAATAGGAACAAGCAGTATTTCTGAGGTCTGTTTCTTTCCAGCACACAAAACAAAACCTTTGGTGGTGAGGTCATTAATATGTGTGCAAACATGGCATAGAAAGTAGTGCAACCTTGTCCCAAGCCTGAACAGAAGCCAGTAATACTGCTAGTACTTCTGTTGTCATTACAAAGGTGCCCAGACCTCTGCTGTCCACAAGCACCTTGAGTGACATCTCTAGCATTACTCACCACAAATTCAGCTTTTCACTACCTCCATGAATAATGGGTTTGGATCTCATCCACAGGTTGAAAGGCAAAAAGACTATTTACTTTGTCTGTTGCCTCCAAACCTAATCAGAGAAAACAACTATTTACATCAAAATAGGTTAGTAAATAACAAGAGATAATCGGGGAAAATTATTTTGCTTCCAATTCACAATTAAGTCCAAACATAAGCAGAAAGTATTAATGTATTGCAAACATAAAGCAGCTGCTATGAATGAGCTGATGCACTCAGTGTAAATCTTCACTGACCACAGAACAAATCTATATCCAGACTGGCTATTGAAGATGGGCACTTGCTTCCGAGTCGAGTCACCATCTCTGGAGGGGTTCAAAAAAAGCTTGGGTGTGGCACTTGGAGCCATGGTTTAGTTGTCAGGAGGTGCTGGGTATTAGGTAATAGGTTGGACTTGATGATCTCTGAGGTCTTTTCCAACCTTACTGATTCTATGATTCTATGATTCCAGTACAGATTAGACTTCCATACATGCTAATCATCAAGGACTTTGTACATACCTCAGAAGATTTTGCAGGCATGGACACCACATTCAGGAGCGAGTAGACTTACTATTAGCTATTCCACTGCTGTTGCTTATTGGCATATCCTGCTTGGTAAACAGAATCATAGAATCATAGAATTGTTAGGGTTGGAAGGGATCTCAAGGATCATTTTGTTCCAACCCTCCTGCAATAGTCAGGGACACCTCACACTAGATCAGGTTGCTCAGAGCCACATCCAGCCTGGCCTTAAAGACCTCCAGGTATGGGGCTTCTATCACCTCCCTGGGCAACCTGTTCCAGTGAACATGGAAGAACTTCTTTCTAACACCCAATCTGAATCTACACATTTCTAGTTTTGCTCCATTCCTCCTAGTCCTATCACTACTTGGCATCCTAAAACGCCCCTCACCAGCTTTCTTGTAGCCCCCTTCAGATACTGGAATGCCACAAGAAGGACTTCTCAAAGCCTTCTCACTCCAAACTGATCAGCCCCAACTCTCTCAGTCTGTCCTCATAGGAGAGGTGCTCCAGCCCTCTGATCATCCTCGTGGCCTTTCTCTGGACATGCTCCAGCATGTCCAGATCCTTCTTGTAATAAGGGCTCCAGAACTGGACACAGTACTCCAGGTTGGGTCTCACCAGAGTGGTACTCCAGAGAATCACCTCCCTCGACCTGCTGGCTATGCTTCTCTTGATGCAGCCCCGGATGTGATTGGCTTTCTGGGCTGCAAGTGCACACTGGTGGCTCATGTTGAGCTTCTCATCCACCAGCACCCCCAAGTCCTTTTCTTCAGGGCTGCTCTCAAGCCAGTCCCTGCCCAGCCTGTATCAGTGCTTGGGATTGCCCTGACCCAGATGCAGGACCCTGCACTTGGTCTTGTTGAACTCGATGAGGTTGACTTAGGCCTACCTGGAGGAAGCCTGTCAGTGTTCCTCTGGATGGCACCCCTTCCCTCCAGCATGTCTGCTGCACCACACAGTTTGGTGTCATTGGCAAACCTGCTGAGAGTGCACTCAGTGCCACTGTCCATGTCACCAACACAGATTTTAAACAAGACTGGTCCCAGTATTGATCCCTGAGGGACTCCACTTGTCACTGGCCTCCATTTGGAAATGGATCCACCCTTTGGGTGTGGCCATCAAGCCAGTTCTGTATCCACTGAGTGGTCCATCCATCAAACCCATAGTGCACCAGCTTGGAGACCAGGATGCGGTGCGGGACAGTGTTGAAGGCTTTGCTCAGATCCAGGTAAATCATGCCAGTTGCTTGGCCTTCATCTATTAATATTGTGATCTTGTCATAGAAGGCCACCAGGTTTGTCAGGCAGGATTTGCCCTGCTGATTGTACCCAACCACCTCTTCATTATTCTTCTGTCTCAGCAGTGCCTCCAGGAGGATCTGCTCCATGATCTTACTGGGCACAGGGGTGAGACTGACAGGTCTATAGTTCCCTGGGTCATCTCTCTTTCCCTTTTTGAAAATGAGAGTAATGTTTCCCCTTTTTCAGTCAGTGGGGACTTCCCTAGACTGTCATGACTTTTGGAATATAATAGAGAGTGGTTTAGCAATCTCATCTGCCAGTTCTCTCAGCACTTCTGGGTGTATCCCATCAGGGCCTATGGACTTGAACACTCTCAAGTTCTTCAGATGGTCATGAACCTGATCTTCACTTAAAAAGGGCAGTTCTTTATTCCAGTCCCTGCCATTGTATTCTATTATTCTGGGAGTGTGGCTGGAGCCCTTGCCAGTGAAGACTGAGGTAAAGAATTCATTGAGAACCTCGGCCTTCTCCATGTCACTTGTCACCAGTTCACCTGTTTCCTTTCTGAGGGGGCCCACACCATCCCTAGTCTTCTTTTTACCATTAATATACCTATATAAATTTTACTGTTCCCTTTGATGTCCCTGGCTAGATTTAATTCTAACTGAGCTTTAGCTTTTCTCACCAGGTCTCTTGCTGCTCAGGCAGCTCCCTTATATGCCCCCATTCCAGATGTCCTTTCTTCCACTCCTTGTAGAGTTTCTTTTTGTGTGCCAGCGTGTCCAGGAGCTCCTTGCTCATCCAGGCAGGTCTCCTAGCATTCTTTTCTGCTTTCTTCTTTGTTAGTATACTTTGTTCCTGGGCATGGAGAAGGTGATCCTTGAACACTGACTGTCTGTCCTGGGCCCCTCTTCCCTCTGGGGCTTAGTCCCATGATACTTTGGCAGGCAGATCCCTGAAGTGATCAAAGTCTGCATGCCTAAAGTCCAGTGTTGCAAGCCTGGGATACATCCTCCTGGTTGCCATGAGGATCTTAAATTCTATTGCTTCATGGTTACTGCAGCCAAGGTTATCCCTGAGCCTCACACTGGTGACCAGCCCTTCCCTATTGGAGAGAACAAGGTCCAGCATAGCACCTTTTCTCATTGATTCCTCTACCATTTGGAGGAGGAAGTTGTCATTATGCATTCCAGGAACATCCTGGATTGCTGATGCCTAGCTCTGTTGTCCCTCCAACAGATGTCAGGGTGGTTAAAATCCCCCATGAGGACCAGGGCCAGTGAATGTGAAGCCACTTGTTTGCCTGTGGAGGGTCTCATCTGCTTGGTTCTGCTGGTCAGGTGGCCTGTAGCAGACCCCTACAGTAACATCTCCTTCTGTCTTCCCTTTAATCTTCATCCATATGCTCTCAACCAGCTCATCATCCTTACCCAGGTGGAGCTCCACTGATTTGAGCTGGTCACTGAGAACAACATCTCATCCCCTCCTATCCTGCATGTCCTTTCTAAACAGGTTGTACCCATCTATCCCTATGTTCCAGTCTTTGGAATCATCCCACCAAGTTTCAGTAATACTTATTATGTCATAGCATTCCAGCAGTGCAGTGGCCCTTAGTTCATCCTGCTTGTTGCCCAAGCTGCATGCATTTGCATAGAGGCACTTCAGCTGTGCTGGCCATGCCATCCTCTTAGGTGAATCTCCCTTAGATTCCCTTGGGGTGTCCCAGTGCTTTGTCCTTGGCTTGCCTCAGGGCAACAAGTTGAGAGCCTTTGCTAGCACTCCATCCCTCTGCCTCTGGTGAGCTGCCCTGATGTTTGTCACAAGAAATAATGAGATTAACAACCCCTCCCCCCTTCAAATCTAGTTTAAAGCCCTATCAATGACCCCTGCCAGCTCCTGCCCTAGAGTCCTTTTTGCCCTCTGGGACAGGTGCATCCCATTGGTTGCTTGCATCTCTGGTGCCCTGTAAACTGAGCCATGATCGTAAAAATCCAAACCCCTGTTGACGACACCAACAGAGCCATGACTTGCCCTGTTGGCTCTTCCCAAATATTCCCTCATCCATCGCTGATGTCAGAGGGATGGAGAAGAATACAACTTGAGCTCCTGATCCCTTTACCATTTGCCCCAAGATCCTGAAGTCTCTTTTAATTGATTGTGAGCCTCTTATTGGTGCATCATCAATACCCACTTGAAAAAACACAAGTGGATAATAGTCTGAAGGACTCACAAGGGGCAGCTTCATCTCACTTTTACTTAAGGATAAGCTGCTTGTAAATTATCTTGTGGTAAACACAAGCAGTTATCACAATGGAGCTGACATGTTGCAAATCAATATCATGCTTTATGCAGTGGTATCATACTCCTGTGCTCACAACCAAAATGATGTCCCTACCATCTGTCATGTGCGTCTGTCCCTTTCCCTGGCAAGTGACATGTGCTTCAGTGGACATCATTACTTTAATTACTCTCATAGAACCAAGACTGGCTTAGATTGGCAGTGACCTCAGAGATCATCTACTCCAACTCCTCTGCCATATTCTAAGGTTATATTTAGCTTTTGTGATAGTGAGCTCTGCATTTTATTTGCTTACATGGTGCATCTGTCTCTGGAGTTGAGATGATTTATACTTTGGCATAGAAGGTGGGGACTGAATCATATGAGGAAAGGCTGAGGGAGCTGGGGTTGTTCAGCCTGGAGGAAACGTAGAGGGGACCTAATCACTCCCTACAACTACTTAAAAGGAAGTTGTAGTCAGGTGGCGTTCAGGTTCTTCTCCCAGGCAACTTGTGACAGGAGAAGAGGGCATAGTATAAAGCTGTGCCAGGGGAGGTTTAGGTTTTCCTCACAGAAAGGTGATTAGGCACTGGAATGGACTGCCCAGGCAGATGGTGGAGTCACCATCTCTGAAGGTCTTTAAGAAACGATTGGCTGTGGCACTTGGTGGCATGGTTTAGCTGATGTCATGGTGTTAGGTCATGGGCTGGACTCCATGATCTCAGAGGTTTTTTTCCAGCCTCAGTAATCCTGTAATTCTGTGATTCCTACAGCAGAGCCAGATTCAGAGCAGCACTGGTGCAGCTACGCTTGCTAGGCTTGTTATGTGAATAAATACAGATGTCCCAGTTGTGATGTTGCCAGTTAGAGACCTTTTAGAAATTCAAACCTCACAGAAATGTCAAAAGGGAAAAAAAAAAAGAGCAGATAAAGGTTCAGATCTGGCTATATCCACATACATCTGGAAGCCAAGTGGGCAGGAAATCTGGCTACAGTCATGTTCTGAGACTTTTCATTTGGACTGGAGGATAGTGAACTTCCTAACTCCCTTTAATGTAATAATTTCAGATGAATGATGACACAACTCTTGTATGTCTTGAGTACACTTTTTGTTTTATTTTGTTCTTCATGGAATACATATCATATTTCATTGAACAGACAAATGTGAATATATATTTTTCCACCAAAAAAAGTTTGCATTTGAGTAATATTGGTAATGTGAAATACAGTAGGAATTTAGGTCCAGTGATCAGTCAATCATCAAACATCAGACACTGGAAGTGAAAAATCTTTGTATAACATCCTCCTCACCCAATGATGAACATGTAGTCATGTTACTTCAGATTTAAAAGATTGTCAGAACAGTATGAAGTTATGTGTGCTGCCTATCCTATTTATTTCATGAGAAAACATAGTACTGCAGGAACAATGGCCTACAGTAATATGACATAACATAATTTGCAGTGATGAAGTAGAAAAAACCCCGTAGTAAATTAAACATTTGAAGAGAAAACAAGAATTTTGATATAAGACTATATAAAGCATACTTCTGTATGGTATGTGGTTAAGTGTAGATGTGGAGCTTTTCTGAACTTCAAAAATATCTAAAAATGAAGAACAATGAAGAATGAAGCAAAAATTCTAAAAGAGCCTGAACTTGTATCTCTCAGTCTTTGCATTATCTATTCTAAGGAAAGTCAGCAAATAACAGCTCTGTCTCAGGGAAGTTAAACAGATAAAGAGTAGTAGGAGCATTAAACTGTGATGCCCTTAGGAGTGATAGAGCTTCACAGAAAGGAAACTGGGAAGCATCTGTTAGTACTCATGGCAAAGGAGTGATGCTGAACTTGGAAACATGAAGCTAATCCTTCTGGAGAAAAATTAAGCTGACACACATGAATGCAATGGAAAAGAACAACTTCTGGAGCATTAATGCTCAACGCAAAGAGGATGTGCAGGTAAGCATTTGCAATGCAATATAGCTTAAAAAGAGAAGAAGGCTGGCAGAATGTACAGTTGAATAGAGGGGAAAAGAGTGATGTGATGACATGTATCAGGTGCTGGGAAGCAGCATCTCTCTTCCCACATTGACTCTGTTGGTTCTAGGCATTGTTGGCTGTACACAGTTAGACTGACTCCAGAGGTAAGAGGGACTGATTTATATAAAGCTGAAGGCAGGAAGGCAGGCAGGCAGGCAGGCAGGGAGGGAGGGAGGGAGGAAAGAAAGAAAGAAATCACTTTGGTTAAAGAAAAGACTCTGCAGAGGTACCAATTAGCAGTTAATTGAGAGGTGAAAACATCAAGGGAAAGAATTGATTCTGATAATGTGATGTGTTCAAAGGGAGAAAAGTAAGTCAATCCCTGTGTGGAACATGGAAAAAGAAGGTGAGAAAGCAAAGTAATAACAGACAATAACGAAAAGAGTTATTGAAAGCTATGCTTAAATAAAAAGCTCTGTGTGAAAGGTGTTGAATGCCCAGGCTTTAAAGGCCAAAGCTCTAATCAGTGTCCTACACCTCTTTGGCTAGATACTCCTTGAATCATGATAAATTTTGGGGACAACCTAACAGAGATGAGAGCAAAAAACCAAGTTCACCCTCTATTGGTGAAGGAAGGGGTGGCAGGAAAGGTGAAGGAGGTGTCAAGTGTGGCTATTCCACCGTGATTCTTGCCTTGTTTTCCTCAGCCAGGCTTTAACTTCATACATTTGAAGTGCAGAGCTGTCACACCTCTCTTGTCATGCAAGGCCACGTTTCAGAAATACGTGTAACTAGCACCTTGTCTTCCAGAGCAGAAGGCCCTGTGCTTGTGGACAGAGATGTGATGATTTTCAGTGGGGGCTGTGTGCTCAGAGGGCCACTTCCCGGCTGCTGCATATTGATATGGTCACTGCAACATCTCCCGATTTGACAAGGCAAAGCATACCCTATTGTAGGATGGAAAGAGGTTCTGTCTTGTTTGTTGGAAGAGAAGCCTGAGAAACATGGAGCTATGCTGGGAAAACACCGATGAGGTCAGTATGAATCCTTTCTGTCTAATAACATACAGCTTCATAAGTGGCGGCTGCACCTGTAGACAGAAGGGAAAACAATCACCCAATTGTCTAAAGAACTTAAAGTGTTTTCATTTGTGGTTGGGCAATGAAATGCAGCTCACGGGAAACAACTTTATCTCCCTTTCTTTTCTGTTTGAAGGGTCCTACAGACCTGGTAGTGACGGTGGGAGCAGAGATAACGAGAAAGAGCAGGGCACTGGATAAGCCTGGGCTGCAAAGCGGAGCCGGTACAGGGAGCATGGCTGCCCGTCTTTTGCTGTCGAGTGAATCTGTGGAGGAAAAGAAGTAGGAGGGTTCCACCTGCCGGACAAACAATTAAGTCCATTTCTCATGAAAAAAAACGGAATGAGTAAGGTTTCCATCATGCATTCTGCGTTTATACCTGTGTGAGGCATAGCGCCTGGCAGCACAGGTTTGACTGCTTTGCTGTTCATACTCAACAGACACAGCTGGGTATAGATTATGGTAATGTCTTCCTGCGATGATTTTCTCTTGGGTTTAGTAGATTGGTACGGAAGTTTCAAAATTTCCCAATTAGCTACATGCCTAAAAGCAATTAGCCCAGATCTATTTGCATGCAAAACTCCCAAACTATCCTATTTTATTCTACTGCAGGTTGTTGACACAGGTACTTCAACTCTTCCGCAGTCCTCTCTCTCGTGACTAGCAGGTGCTGAGAGATGCAGGGCAGGGTGTTCATTACCCAGTAAGAAGCTTGAGTTTTGTTAATAGTGAATCAGAGGTAACCTGATGCCCTAGTGTGGAAATCTGAGACACAATGTTTGTAATTCAGAAAACAGAAACCTGCCATTTTTAGAAGCTGCAATTTGAAACAGTTAATAAACTAATGCTTTTCTGCCTCCTTTCAAATATTATCCAGAATGCAACTTCAGCTGTTTGAGCTTCTTGCAAATCTCACCTGATCTGACTCCAGACCTTGTCTGTTGACACAGTTTGGAAAGCCAAAGAGCACCATTTTTGCCACTTTTAAAAAATTTTTTTATAAAATCTTAAATTTTATCTTTTCTCTTTAGAAACCCTGGGGCAGGAATTCACCACCATATTGGAATCCTCCTGAAAAAAAGAGGAGCTAAATATATACAGATATAAACCCTATATATATATGCACACAGGTATAAAACTATAAAAATATATACAGATATAGAACTATTAAGTGCACATAATATACACAACATACAGTATTGTAATTTGTATCATAGAATCAACAAGGCTGGAAAAGGCCTCAAGGATCATCAAGTCCAACCTGTCACCCAAGACCTCATGACTACTAAACCATGGTGCCAAGTGCCACATCCAATTCCCTCTTGAACACCTCCAGGGATGGTGACTCTACCACCTCCCTGGGCAGCATATTCCAATGGCTGACATTATTTCCACTGATTTTTCACCCAGTTTCTTGCCTCCTCTGGGATATTGAAGGTAAGGTAGAAAATATTTGAAAAAGGAGTGTACAGACTGCTTGAAAGTAATTTATTTCCTTTATCTTTCTTTCTAAACTGTAACAGTACACCTTGAAGCAGAGCAAATGAGTAACATCAATTAGTGAGCACATTTCTAACAAATCTTGTGCATGTCAGGAATACATAAAGCAGAGAAGCAAAGAAAAAAAGAAAAAGAAGAAGAAAAAAAAATTATATTACTAATGCTGGCAGATGAGTCTTTTGCTTCGGTAATGCCATGACAGTGCTAGAAGGAAAAAAGCAAGAGAGATCTGTGAAATGCAAATCTGTAAAAGTCAAGGATGCCTGCAGTTATAGTATGTAAACAGTATCTAGTTTTGTGGTGGAACTGATTAGAAGCACCACTTGTTCTTGAAAGCGCCAGCTAACATATTCTAAAATCAATCTGTAGCTGAATAAATGCAGAACTGAAAAGGCTCATCAAATCTCCAGGCTAAATGGATTCTTGTTACAGGTTAACCATGATGTAAGGATAGCATTAGTCTTTCCTCATCACCCTCTTGGGATTCACTTTCTCACCTGCTATATATTAATCGCATATTTGATCAGGGAGAGAAATAACCACCTTGTGGAACCCATTAAGTATTCCCTCTTGATTTCAAATTTATTGTCTTAGAAAAATACTGCTCTTCTGTAGGACATAAAGGCAAAACTAAATGTCCTCTGTGTAGGACTGTTGAAATATGACTGACAGCCATGCTCATTAGAATAAGCAACTGGCAACTCAGTGCACAAAAGAAGGACCAGTCCAGAACAGAAATCTGGACCTCACAGCAGCTGGGGAGTTTGCAATTTGGCTTCTTCCTTTCCTGCTCCAGCAAGAACATTCATCAAATGCAAGACAGCAGATTCTGCCTTTGGCTTTGCAGTAAGAAAAAAATATGGATCTGGAGATTATAATGAGTGTTTCATTGATGGAGGATGGAAAATCTCTCCTGTACTGTATCTGCTTGTTAGATCTGAAGCTTTAGATTAATTTTAAAGCAACCATGGTGTTAAACCAGTAGGACTGCAGTAGTCTGTTTCAGGGTGCTGTGTGACCATATACACACACCATTTGCATTTTAAAGGGAAGGCATATGACTCACCTAATATGAATTACTTTTTTTCTGACATGCTGTTGCACCAGAAGATCATGTCAGGAAGATATAAATAATTGCATTGGCTGCCAGCATCACTACTTCTGCATTCTATAATACAAAATTAATTGAGATGCAGCTGACTGAGAGACCTGATCCAGATATCCTCCAAGATACTCTTTAAAGTGGAATAGCCATAACCCATTTACTAGTCAGATTTAATACAGGGCTGACAACAGATGCCTAGATGCTGTCATCAGAATTTATTAATTCATTCATCTTGCTTACATTTTGTTAGGAGAACTATGGAGTGATTTTTCTTTCTCAGAGACCTAGAGTCTTCCAATCACCAGGAAACACTCTGTCACTCCTACTTCTGTCAGCTGAAAGAAAAGTGTGTGAGAACAACTACAGAGCAAAACCTATATGCCAGCGTTTTATCTGCTGTGCGGATTTTCATCATACTGTGGGTATGGCTGTCTGTGTAATGAAGATAAAAGAACAATAACAAGAAAACCAGCTGTGGCCGGCGGATTAATTGCTGAAGATGCAACAAACAAGGCTAGGAAGTGACAGCGAGTGCCCATCCCATCCCGTCCGGTTCCGTCCGGTCCGGTGTGGCCCTGGGCGCTGCTGGGCGCTGCTGCTTCGCTAGGGGGAGGCAGAGGAGCAGCATTGCGGCCGCTGCCGCCCCATCCACGCCGAGCGCTGAGCGACGAGAAGTTTGATTTAATCTGGTTTTAGCCCCCGCAAATATTTTATACTCGGGAAGGCTTCTTGTTACCCGTCCTTCGAAATCCTCCCCTTCCCTTTGCAAGGGCCCTTGGCTGATTAAAGACAGCAGCACTTCTGGCTCGCACTGAAACATTTGGGAGTCAAAATATACAAAATGCAGTGCCGCTACCTATGGCATGTGGATCCTTGTGGTACCGTGGCAACATGCCAGACGCCGGCATAATTTCTCCCTTATTCCTGCTAGGGAAGGGATGACTGGGCATTTGTATGGTGCTTGTGAAAGGAGAAAGTTTCTCTTCAGGCCAGGCAGGGAGCTGGCATCTACAGTTCGCCTTTCCTTGTGTTGTTTTGCCAATGCTATCAATCTACACCACCCTTTACAGGAGTGAAAGGCAATCTGAGAACAGTGGAGTAGCTACCTTAAGTCAAAATAAATCCACAATGACAGATGAAGCTCACTGCACAAGTCTCACTTGTTCCAGCCACATGGTAACAATCATCTTTTCAGACTGCCCTGCCCAAAGGGGTCCAGGCAAAGAAGGGCACATGGATTTATGGAGGGGGTTCCTGGTTTCTGAATAACACCGCTGTTTAGGGAGTGAAAGCGTAAAGGTGTCCAGCACAGTTGTCTGAGGCAAGAGTTAATATGGAAAATCTGTTCCTCCATCCCTGGATGTGGAGGCAGCACCCCACTGGAGAATGCTGTGGGCAGGGCGGGGAGAAGGAACAATAATCTTGGGATGGTACCTGTGGAAAACGGATTCCGAGATGTAAGAGTAACGGGGGGAGGAGGCAAAAATGACGAAGTGCATAGTGCTCTTTGGGGAAGGGGGAGAATAAGGCAATAGAAGTGATCTACAAGGAAAATGAGCAGTCAAGTGTGTCATTGCAGCCAGGATCAGCAAAAGATGTCTTTTCTTTCTTCTTCTTTTTTTTTTTCTTCTTTAATTACAGAACAATCAGTATTTCATTCCATTTCAAAATGAAAGGCCATTCCTTATTCATTAAAAATGTATGTTCCATAAAATACGGATCAGCAGCAGGCCCCGCTGGTGAACAGTGAGTTACAGTCCTCCAAATTTGAACTAAATTATTTGTGTTGGTTTTACAATCTGGAATGCAAAGTCCTGTGCTCTAGTGCTTCTTTCCAATGGTTTTCAGCAATTTTATTATAATAATTCAGCTTTTTTATGTCTGAACAAAGTCATATATTCAGGAGTTATGAGAGGAAAAAGGGAATGGAGACCAGAAAAACACCACTTCTAATGGAAAATAATAATAAAAATGTTGTAAAGCACTCCTGTGTAGGGGAAGAGGGAGATGGAAGTGGGACTGAGTAATGGAACCTCAGTGTATAATCTCTTCAAAATTTTAAGTACTTCATACTGAATCATTTGACTCAAGTCTGAACCTACAGCTATAATTACAGGCTAGCTCTGGAACATGAAGGGCCTTGTTGCCTTGCACAGATACAGACATTATTGCTTACGGAACCTCCTTTCAAACCCAGGCTTGATTCAACGCAGTCTTGTATTGCAATTCAATGAATCTTTCAAGGCATAGACCGTTACTTGTAGCCCTGAAAGAACATCAGAAGATCATGAAGATTTTGTGTGTTTTGCCATTGCACAGCAGAATCAAGCTCCATCTTGCCTTGATCTCTGATTTGAATTTACATTGTTTTTCCTATAACCTCAAAACCAAGCCTCTTGTGCTGTCCTGAATTGAAAGCACATATAATGTCTGAATTTTAAATGAGATTCAGGATGCAAACTGCACATTTATTTTTCTTTCTCTGTTTTTCATTGTAGGGCTTCTGGGAAAGAAATCTCACGTTCACTCTCAACCTAAAATGTGTAGCTTATCTTTTTCCTGCAAAAAATGAAAACCTGTTGAAGATAACTCCTCTCTTGATTAATGAAGGCATAAACTTGAAACCCATCTGAAGATGAAGGGCACTGTCTTCTCTATGGAGTCATACTAAATTGAATGTTATTTATAATTTATAGGAATGCTGAGTAGGAGGAGGCTCCTGCAATATATAAGCTTTCATACATTAATTTAATGAATATAATTATTCCCCAAATCTTATGCATAATTTTTGCTATGTTGAAAGAGCAGTCTGTACAGATTTTTATAGAGTATTACCATCATACCTCCTTAAACTCCTCTCAACTTACTTTATTTAAGATGCACTCAAAATTACCTCCTTCTGGTTACCACTTTGCTACACATTTTGTAGGTTCCTACTACATATATTCATAAATATTGCAGTGCAAAATATGCATTATATAGAATTACTCACCGACCAGATGTAAATGGATTTATTCCTAGGGCCTGAACTATGTCCTGCTGAGCTTCTCTTCTCTAGCTGAAAATTGATTAAATGTCTTTGAACTTCAGAGTTGGTCACCAGCATCTGATGTAGCTCCCACTGAAGTCAGTGTGGGTGTCTCTGTGATTTCAGGAAGGGCTGGTTTTGCTCTTCAAAGTAAATATTGCTTCTCCTACTGAAGGGGAATACCTGCTGGGCACCTATCAGAGCTATTGCTGAGCAACAATGTCAGGCTCATACCCACTGATGTTCTGCCACCTTGATGTGGATTTGATGTTGTGGTGTATTGTTGTTTGTTTGTGTTTGGTGTTGGTGTTTTTTGGTTTGGTTTGGTTTGGTTTTTGTTTCTGTTCCCTGCCCCTCCCCCCCCTCCCCCCCCGGGTATTATGACATGAGGATTTACTGCATCCTGAGGAGACAGTTTCTCAGCTGGTAGAAGTCAGTGTAACAGCGTTGCTTCTGTTAATAAACCTGTTTCCAAAATTCAGGGCCAAAAGCCTATTGCAATAAGCAAAGTATAATTCAAAAGCTCTGGCAGAACCCTGAAGATAACGACAGCAAAACTTCCAGGAGACTCTTCCCTTTGAACGTCACAGGTGTCTGAGAGCAAACCTGTTCCATAATTTCACTGTGAAGTGTAAGCCAAATAATTACTATGCACTCTCCAACACAGTTAAAACTTTGTCTTCTAATATTGGAGCTATTGACCCTGTGATCATTAGAGATTCATAGGCATAATATTCTTAGTATAAACCATTTTTCAAAACCAATGTACTTTCAATAGGCAAAATCTCTGGTCCATCAACAAGACTAATTATTATTTAAACTTTGCTCCATTAACAGGAACCTGTAAGTTCTCCTTTTAGAGTAACACCTTTTACATAGTATTCCTAATTTTTACCTTGCAGACTGCTGTTGCTGTCTCTTTGCAATGCCTCTCATTTACATATTTAATCTTCTTATCAAGGTTTTAACACTTGGCTGTGTGTACATTCACAGCTGGGATAAATTTCACCTCTACATCTTCAAGATTTTTTTCCCCCAGCAACATTTCACAGGAATCTATACAGTTGTCCTTAATTTAAAGGAGTGAGGAAGAAGCAGGTTATGAAATCCAGATATTTCATGGCATTTCTGCAACCCACAACAGAGACCTAGCTTATTCCAAGAGGGTACACAGAGACAGGCACAAAGTTCAGTGGTAGGTCTCTGCCAGTGTGCTGAAATTTACAGGGTCTGAACTGGTTTGGTACTTCTGAAGGTGTGGTAGGGAACTTCCTACTATTCATCAGCTTTTTCCCACCATCAGTGATCAGCTGCTGAATACAGAGTTTGGGAAGGGCAGAGCCTGTGACTCCCTTCCTTATGATAACTGAGAAGGTATAGATTCAGTGCATCACTGCCACAGAAAATACTCCTTACTCCTCAGGGGCTTGTTACTGGAGGTAACAAGTTCAGTGAGTGGCTCCTGGCTCTTTGCTAGCTCTGTCTTACATTGCCATGCCCCTCTCCTGTCCTGATAGGCTTGTTACCAGCTAGCCACCAGGTAGCCACGGGAGTGTGCCGTGTCCTCCGGAATTTGGCACCAGGTCTGACATGCAGTTTAAAGCATGGGATCACAGTGGAGGACCTGAAAGTTGAGGCAGGTACAGGTTGCAGACAGAGGTTGCACAGTCCTAGTTGTACAAAGCCCTCCATCACCAAAGGGCATGACTAGGGACTGAGAAATGGTGCTTCATTTCCCATGATGTCTTATGAGTGTCTTGTGATTAAAGGGAGTGCTGCAGTGGAAGCAGTGTCACTATTTAGCTAATATATTTTTTTTGTGGTATAAATTGGTGTAAAACAAACCAAAAAGAAGAGATGTCTGGGTGTATTATCAGTATGTTATCCTTATATTGAAGGGCTAGTGTTTTTGAGGAAAGATCTTATAAATAACATGAATGCAAAATGTGTGGAAAATACAAAAAAGTGGGGACAGAGAGGGGAAGAAGCAGGTGTCTGGGTGCACCAAGTTGTATTAAAATACAATGGTACAACAAACCTTAAATAAAATAAATAAACCTTAAATAAAATCAACCTCAAACCTCTTTCATTTGTGGAGGAAATACATGGAAACACTTCTTTTTAAAAAGCTATTTAAAATTTAAACATTCAAAAGTAATCTAGTGCATGGGCCACAGGGATGCTCAGGAAAACATGATGATGGAACTGAAGGAAAGAGGAAAGCATGGGAGCAGAATTAAAATGGTGCAGGCAGGCAACTCTTTGAGTGGCAGTGTCTCCAAATTACTTTGCTAAGCACATCCACACCTAGTTTCCAAGAAAGCAAGAAGGACATATAGGCAAATTGCCATGATAACAATTTATAGGCTAGAAAGAGCTCTGTGATGGACAGTTGCTGGCTACTGGAGAAGAACAGCCCTGGGACCTGAGAGAAATTGCTGTATATCTAAGCCTATAACAAAGAAAAGAAGCAGCAGCAAACCATGGAAGCATCCCAGCTGATCAGGTGCATACCATCCCTACAGCCAGCCTGGGAAAACAATACCCTCCAGTGCCATGCAGTGCTTTGCCCAGGGTGGATGCTAAACCATCCAGAATTGTAAACATCTTGCAAAATCTCCGGGTGTGAAGTACTAGGCCAAGACTGTGGGAGGAATGTGATGGGATCTAACCCTTCACTGTCTGGATTTCAGACAATTTCACACAGAATTTCTTCACAGAATATCCAGATCTATTATAGCAACTGTTTATAACCTGGAGGGGGGTTACATGTTTTGGTTCAGATCTTTTGATCACAGCTTGTTCTTCCTCCATTTTTTATTCTCCAATCACTTTTCAGTCATAAACATGGTTGCTCAGACCTTGATCTCAATTTTCTACCATTAAAATCTTGACAGAACAATTATATAGATATTCTAAATACAAAATTTCATGTGACTATATTGTCATCCACCTGCTAGTTAGTCTCATGTGTTTAATAACAAAATCTTAAGCCTACCTCTGGATCTATAATCATTTTATGATAATACTTTCTATGTAGTTTTGGCAGACCTACATAACTCTTCAGCATGTGGTTCTTGCTGAGTTCAGTGCCACACAGAGGAAGCAGGCAGCAATCCCACTCCCCTCCCCAAATTCAGAACCTGGAGATTTTGCAAGATAGAATAGAATAGAATAGAATAGAATAGAATAGAATAGAATAGAATAGAATAGAATAGAATAGAATAGAATAGAATAGAATAGAATAAACCAGGTTGAAAAAGACCTTTGAGATTATCAAGTCCAACCTATCATCCAACACTATCTAATCAACTAAACCATGGCATCAAACACCCCATCCAGTCTCTTCCTAAACACCTCCAGTGATGGTTACATTCCTGGAAAGGAAACCAGGCTGGGATGTTTTGGGGAGAGAGATGTAGTGATTTATCTAACACTGGAGCTGAGCAGCTGTGCCCTTTGGTTCAGAGCCTGCCCAGCCTAAATACTAAGAGAGAGCTAGACACAGTCAACTGTGTGCACGGTTAGACACTTAGATTATTAGGCCTAATAACTGTAATCTGCTTGTCTAAAAAGATGGGAACCCAAAGGAGCCAGGTCCATGTTATGGTTAAGAATTAAACCATCCTCTCAACCCATTTCCTTAACATTTCTCATCTGTCTTCTGGTTTTGGTGAATAACTTTAACAAACTTTGGACTTGTCCTAATGCCAACACAAACACAACACTGACATCTTCTGGTAATTGAACCATACCTATCTTGGTGAAGTAAATTATCAGGAGTATTGATATAAGATCATAAATTTGCCCTACTTTGTAACCTGGAACAGGCATCTGCGAGAGCAAATACTCTGATAGTGTGAGTATGTTAAAGAGTGAAGATACCTGGAAATACAAAGTCACACTAGCAAAAATGCACAGCAGCATCCTTCGCAAATAAGTATCTGCTGAAGTCAGTGGGAGCAGTGCCTCCTGAAAAAATAAAGAGAGGGAATTGCTCCATGTGTTTTGAATTGGAGGCCAGTCCATAAAAAAAGTGGGATGCGAATCTTCATAATGCTTAAAAAATACACAAAGAATGGTGCTTACTAATTATCTTTTAAATGGGCTAATATGTCACCTGATGAGTATGTGCCTCTGCTGGGCCATCTGGGAGTTTAGCAGCTAGATGAGGCATTAGGTTATATTACAAAACACATAGGAATTCATTATCTGGGGCAATTTTCTTTCAGACATCAAGCTATTCCACTTACTTGGAGCCAATGAGTTTACTTTGCCGTGAAATCTACTCTGTATTCAGTCCCTAAAATAAGTACTAATTAACTAAAGATAACAGTCAAATAAACCACTTTAATTGGGAAACAATAATTGGCAGTTAAACATAAAAGTGTGTATGTAAATACTCTGATTATCTTCAGAGTTTGATAAAACATCTGTTTTCTCTGCAGAATGCAGGTATTTCTTCCCAAACCATGTGAACACTGCTATCATCTCAGTGCCTTAATTATATAAATTAAAAAGGAGTCCAGAATAATTAAATTGGTACCTTTTGCCTATCTAGGAGATACTGGTTGGTCTTTTGCCTTAGTAATACACTCTTAAAATACCTGTAGTTAACAAATTAAAAACACTCTACCTTTCATTTCTTCTTCATGTTGGGAGTGAAAAGTAGAAGATTTTCACAGAGCAAAGGAAAAAGTGTGAGAAACATTGACATGACTTCACTGGAAGTCTCCATTCTTAGTTTCTTGCTTTGAATTCTAGATTGTACTTTATGCATTTCAAATTCTCACACACTATTTCAAACAGAGCTTTGTGATCACATTAAGCTGCAAGCTGCAGAATTAATCAAACAACATCAATAATTTTGTGTCAAAATATTCAGGGCTATCTGTGTATCTGTCTATCATCTCTCTCTCTCTCTCTTCTTCTGCAATGTCCCAGCTCTGGGATCATTCCCTAATGGAAAAACACTCTACCAGAACATTTTGAACCACCACTACTCTCCAATCTTATGAGGTCACTCACTGTGAAGCAGCAAGGTCATAGAGTAATTATCCTCTCTAGACACCTTGCTTTTATTAGCATGACTGTAGTTATTACTGAGTTTCTCCATTCCTTGACAGAATTAACATATGTAAATATGACAGTAGGTTACATCTGCTTGGACTGAGCTTAATCTGAAGCAGGGCCTGATTTTTGAGGTCCTTAAGCATGCATTAAATTTTAAATAACACAGAATTGTCACCGCTGAGCAGGTTTGCAGGGCTGATGCCATTCACAAAGCTAGCAGGGCTGCATTTTTGCCAAACCAGCACAGGATCAGGAAAAAGCTTATCTTGAACTGTATTTTTCAAAATATTAATTTTGTTTAACTGTTTATTTTGCAAGGGGAAATCTAAAGCAGATACTGAGACAAACAATCTAAATTCATCACAAGTGTTATCTTAAACTGTTTCTGTGAACTTAGGGCTGGATGGCAATCAAGGCTTCTTAAAATTGAGTGAATGTCTGATGAATTCAGGCCTGTCCTGCCAATAGTATCATAGTATCATAGTATCAGTCAGGGTTGGAAGGGACCACAAGGATCATCTAGTTCCAACCCCCCTGCCATGGGCAGGGGCACCCTATACTAGATCAGGCTGGCCAGAGCCTCATCCAGCCTGGTCTTAAACATGTCCAGGGACGGCACCCCAACCACCTCCCTGGACAACCCATTCCAGGGCTTCACCACTCTCATGGTGAAGAACTTCCTCCTCACATCCAGCCTGAATCTCCCCACCTCCAGCTTCATTCCATTCCCCCTAGTCCTATCACTACCTGACACCCTAAAAAGTCCCTCCCCAGCCTTCTTGTAGGCCCTCTTGAGATACTGGAAGTGCCACAATTAGGTCACCTCGGAGCCTTCTCTTCTCCAGACTGAACAGCCCCAACTCCTTCAGTCTGTCCTGATAGGAGAGGTGCTCCAGCCCTCTGATCATCCTCGTGGCCCTTCTCTGGACACATTCCAGCACGTACATATCCCTCTTGTAATAGGGGCTCCAGAACTGGATGCAATACTCCAGGTGGGGTCTCATCAGGGCTGAGTAGAGGGGGAGAATCACCTCCCTCGACCTGCTGGCCACACTTCTCTTGATGCAGCCCAGGATGTGATTAGCTTTCTGGGCTGCAGGTGCACACTGAGAGCTCATGTTGAGCTTCTCATCCACCAGCACCCCCAAGTCTCTCTCCTTTGGGCTGCTTTCCAGCCAGTCACTGCTCAGCCTGTACTTGTGCCTGGGATTGCCTCGACTCAGCTGTAGGACCCTGCACTTGGTCTTGTTGAACCTCATGAGGTTGGCTTGTGCCCACCTCTCCAGCCTGTCAAGGTCCCTCTGGGTGGCATCCCTTCCCTCCAGCATGTCTGCTGCACCACACAGCTTGGTGTCGTCAGCAAACTTGCTGAGGGTGCACTCAATGCCACTGTCCATGTCACCCACAAAGACGTTGAACAAGGCTGGTCCCAGGACTGATCCCTGAGGGACTCCGCTTGTCCCTGGCCTCCACTGGGACACGGACCCATGAAACTGCAGAGATCTCTTAGGACCTGTATATACCATGTTTGGGGGGTGACTTTATCCTGCTCAAGAACTGCATTGGAAAAGTCCCATGGGATATGGCCCTAGAGAGAAGAGAGATCCAGGAGAGCTGGTTGATTTTCAAGGATCACATTCTCAGTCTCAAGCAGGGTCCATTGTGATATGAAGAGAGTCGAGTAAAGGTGGCAGAAGGCCTGCTAGATGAACAAGGAGATCCTAACAGAACTTAGACATAAAACCAGAGCATACAAGAGGTGGAAGCACGGACAGAAAAAAAATAGAGACATGAATGGGATTTATGCTCCCCTTGGTTACACCAGCTCTGAGTTGGCCACAAACCCCCTGGAAGATTAATGCTTCCAGGATCCTTACATGGGACTGGTATTTGGAAAGCTAAAGCTCATCTGGAATTGAATCTAGCTGTGAAAGGCAGCAAGAATGGCTCCCAGAGGAATATTATGCATCAGGCTACAGCCAAAGATTATTATTTTTACATATTCCTAATTTATGGGAATGGTCATTTATGAAAAGTAAAGAAGTAACGCTTTCTTGCCGATCCTTTTCTCTCCCCTTATGCCCTTTCTTTAGCTTCTTCCTTCGTCATGCTTAACAGGCAAGAAATACACACATGATTTGGGGAAACCTGCATTCTTACCTTCTTGTGCAAAGAAGATTTTAACCTACTCTTCTTCCCTTCTGCAGTCATAAGTAAGGGCCAGAGCAGGAAAGGGCATTTATCTCGTATCTGTGCACAAATGTGAGCTGGTGGCAAGGCATATTGAATGCTAAAAATTTACTGTATGACCCTTGAAGATCTCTGTAGGTTGCTGTAGACTTGGACAGAAGGCCAAGCATGTGGGCTTTAACTTTTAATTAAAAATTTATAGATTCATGTGGAATTTTCTTTTTCCGTCACTTAGCAGTGTGCTTACTTCAAGCCAGTGGTATCCTTATTAAATTCACATACAAGATTTTATTTAACAATTTCTTAAAGCTATCTTTGTTTCAAAAAATTTGACAAAACCTCTGATTGTTTAAACAAAGAGCAAGTGTGGCAACAAGAAGGCAGTATAGAAACGACAGCTGGTGCAGAAGATTATGAACTTGTTGAAAATAATCATAAGAGACATAGTGCCTGCACCAGCTTTCAGAGAACTACAGTCCTTGGGCTTGTTCATAATTATCTCTAGAAAAACATTCATTAGAAACTGCAAAGCACTGAATGAGAAATGCCTTGAGACATTTTTGCCAGAATACCAGTTGCTTAAGAGGTTGGAAAACTATACACCCTGCAATGTATGCTCTGTGGTGAAGAAGCACTGCTAGAGTGAATGTGGCTGTATTTTCAACTGAGTGAGCTGTTTTCCACAGAGTTGCACTATTATCTGGGGGCTGAAATTCCTGTTTCCAATTGTGGCTTTTTATATTTCTCATTCCAGTGAGGGAAATGTATTCCCTATGTCAATTTCACAACCAGAGCTGACTGAAAAGTTCCAAAATCTGGGAAAAACAAACAAACAAACAAACAAACAAAGAGGAATAGATTAAAAATTAATCTTCTGCTTTCAAGCCAGCTAGTGACCTGATGAAAAAAAACACATAGGGAGTTAATGTTTCCAACTCCTTCTACTCTGGACATCATTGACTAGGTAAGGTACAGCAGATTTTAATTGTTCACAGCCATTAACATACTTATCCCTTCTTTTGCTTTCTGTTGAAAGTTTGACAAAACATTTGATAGCAGGAGCAGGCTTCCTGCAGTCTGTAGCTCAAATGTCAACAAGATGTTATTGCTTGTATTACTGTGAATGCAAAATTCTTATTGGCAGAATTAATTGGACTAGCAACTGATTTATCAACTCCATCTGCTGGTTATTCCTGTTTCAAATCATAGCATTTCTGCACCAAGAAATCTCCAGCTTTAGCGCAGGCAAAGACACCTGCAGCAGTGTGTAGGAGGGTTGAATGAGACTGCAAACACTACCAGCATCCTTGCACAACGATCATCTCGTGTAACCTCCCTGCTAAAGTAGTTTCATCTGGATCAAGTTGCACAGGATTGTATCCAGGTGGGTTTTGAATCTCTCCAGAGAAGGAGATTCCACAACCTCTCTGGGCAGCCTGTTCTAGTACTCTGTCACACTCATGGTAAAGAAGTTTTTCCTTATGTTCAGACAGAACTTCCTGTGTTCCAGTTTGTGCTGGTTGTGCTTAGTCCTGTGCACCACTGAAATGAGTCTTGTTCCATTGTCTTGATGTGTGCCCTTTAAATACTTTTAAGCATTTTGAAAATCCCATTTCAGTCTTCTGTTCTCCAGGCTCAACAGCTCCAGGTCTCTTAGTCTTCTTCTAAGAGAAATGCTCCATTCTCTTCATTGTAAATAGCTTTCTGCTGGACTCTATTCAGTAGAGTCTCGTCTCTTCTGAACCGAGGAGCCCAGAAATGGACACAATACTCCAGATAGGGTCTCACTGAGGCAGAACAGAGAGCAAGCATAGGCTCCTTCAATCTATTGGCCTCGCTATTCTTTGTGCACCCCAAAGAGGTAAAAGCCAAGCAGCAGAGTGACTGTAACTGCTATTGCTAGAAAAAGCTCTCCATGCAACTATGCCAAAATACTTCATCAGCAAAATGTGACACATAAGTGTCATCATTCTGTAATGGCATAGGATGTTTTTACAACCCACATCCCTCATGAGTGTTTCCAGTCTCTAGAGCAAGCTGCAAGGGCACAGAGAAGAGCTCCCCTTCTACTGTAGATGACCAGCTGGGCAGCTGGGAACACCTCCCTTTCATGACTCATAAACCTCATGGAGAGCTCTCTTTAATAGGTCTCAGGTTTTACTTGTGTACAGGACCCTTTAGCATCAGGCTTCGTGTATGGGTGTAGCACGGAGCCAATTAGTGATCTCAGGGTTATGGGCACAGCATGAGCATTCACACCTACATTTTTAAAGCAGACAGCCAGAGATGATCACAAAGTACTGAGCTGGCAGGATGGACCAACATGCACCAAAGCTGGAAATAAGGCATGTTTATTTCACTTAATGTATGGTGGGGTGTTTACTTGATGTGATTGTTTTAGGTTTGCTTCTCCCTGCCCCTCCATGTGAAATGCATTTCCCCTCACTGCTGAGTTGGTTTTTGGTCCCAGAAAGGTGAAGGTAACTATGAAGCAGAGAAAGTGTGCTGACTGCTGACTGCTGGGCAGCGTGTTTGGGGTAGCTGCAGGCACAGCATGGCAATTCATCTCTTTGCTGCTCTGTTGTTTTGTCATGAAAGCCAAGCCTAATTGAAGACAGTTAGTCTTTAATGAATAAAGCTCTCTGTAATTTCCAGCTGTGGCCATGTAATCAGCGTTCATCCGTATGAGAAGGGCTTTTTGTGCCCATATTTCATTTTGATGCGCATCTGTGCCTGTATTTTGCCCTTCTTCTGATCGGATTGACAGTTTTCATCTTTATTAGTTCTGCCTTTCACTTCTGTCTTCTATTTGTGTTAGAAAACAGAAACAAAACCCCAGAAAGCACCCCCCCCCCCAAGATTGCTTTATCTAATAGCAAGACTGCTTTATCTAATAGTTTATCAGAGTGTTCCTCTGAACATGGTAATTTAAATTAATTAAATTCTGTTTGGTTTTGCTTACTATTTTCCAAATCACCTTATTATAATAGATCAGATCTTTTCTATCCTGTTATTTTTGGTCACTCTCTCTCTACAGAGCACCACTGTGCCACTGCAGCACACTTTTTAATTAGTTTCACCACAGTCATCAGCTTTGTGATTATCTTTGCATCTTGAACACCTGGTCTGACTTTAGAAATGACTTGCCATCTGGTCAAATACTGTGTAATTATAACAATTTAATGGCAGGATAAAATAGTGTTGGTTAAGAGACATGATTGTTTCCTCCATTCCTTACCCTCATGCAGTGTGGTTGCATTATTTCAAATTAAATTAAAATCCCATCATCAAGTTATTGCTCTTGGGTGGTTTTTTTCTTCCTTCATTCACAGTACTCATAAACATCTCCTGGAGTTAGTTTAGTTTTAGGCTCTCCAGACATTATGTCTCTATGAACTACATGAATTACTGCATTAGATTCACTGTTATGATACTTATTCCTTAACTTCCATTGCATATCAATAAATGAAGCAGTAAATGGATCCTGTCTGGCAAGTAAATGCTGAGACAACTGCAGGGGAGCCATTTGTCAGGAACACACACAAATGGAATCTCACTAATGTGCTACAAAATGTTGTGTGGTTTGGTGTTTGGTGGTTTTTGTTTTGTGTGTTGGCTTTTTTCCCCCCACTCCGTACAGTTTGGTACTACTATATGCACACTCTTGGCAGCTGACATGATACACCATTTTATAAATAAGCTGATTCTTGTGAAAAAGTTGCTGGATGGGATAACGAACATGCAGCCTGGTGTGACCGTTGGAGGCTGTGTCTTTAAGAACAAACAGTGCTGGGACACACTGGCTAAATGTTTTTGGTACTAGAACAAAAACATTCTGATATTCTAAACGAATTTCATTGGTGGATGGATAAAATGCAACTTTAAATTGTAGAGCAGTTGGAATTTTTTTTTCTCAGTTCAGTTTGGTTTGGGAGTTTGGGAGTGTGGGTTTCAGCCTGTTCTCCCTGCCTGCTTCTTCATGCACTAGCTGGAGTTGGCCTTCAGATAAGCAAAAACCAATCCTGAATGGGCTTTTGAAGCTTACTAACAACTCTTTCCCTTAATAACTTGCCTTTCTTTCTCTCTAACCCCTTTTTGGGGAAAAAGGGAGGTAGGGGGGGAGAGAGGGGGTTACAGGGAGGGGATCCCTCCTCGGGGAGGGATTTTTGTTGTGTTATTTCTCTTTGCTGTATATTTCTGTGTATATATTGTAAATACCTGTATATATTGTGTTATATATAACCTGCTTTCCATATATGCTTGTAAATATATAGCTTTGCTCCTCCAACTGGGTTAGCTGTGGTTTCTTACTCTGTGGAGGAGAGAGAGCTAGGCCCTCTCTCAACCTACCACACCTGGTCATTTTATGATTGGCTCATTTTATGACTGGCTCAATTTATGACACTTCATTGAACAAGAGTATTTTTTCCTGTTAGATATAGGCTAAGAAAAGTATTTGTCAAGCAGCTTCTCAATTTTACTTTTTTTAAAGTTTGCCACTGGAAGCTGGTTTGGAAAAGTAGAGAGATGTGGTTCATACACCTTTCTTGTACATTTATGCAAAGGAAAAAGTGCTGTGTAGATTTTTTTTTAATATTTAGTTCCATTCAGTGTTTGTAGTTTGTTGAGGTATATTGCTGTAATTATTCAGATTGCATGATGATAATTACAGTAACAAATGCAATAATGAAGTATCTTTCCATTGGGAAATGAATGAGAAGAAGAACCCTTTCATAACACTTTGTGCTTTTTTCCAGGTGCTACTGGCAAGAAAATAAAACATCCTATTTAATTTTCTAGGGATTCTTTCTTTTATAAATACCAAAGAGTATTAGCCTGATTTCTCATCCAGATCCCTGGGAAACTAAATACTTTTGTCATGTAATACTTCCATCTAGCAAACATGAAGTTTAGTCTGTAAAAGCACAAAGTCTACAAACCAAAGAAAATATTATTGGAGGTGAAGAACAGAAAGGGACATGGAATTAATCTGGAAAGCCGACAAAGTTTTCTAATCTTGTACAATGTATCAAATAAAAATCCCTTTATTATATCCAACACATATAGGATGTAGCAGGGCAATCTGAAACTTTATCTACCAAAGAGGAGACTGCACCACAGGTCACTGTGATAATGGTTCCTGTGTGCTGAATGAAGAGCTAGAGCCCAGGTTTGATTTGGTCACCACGCTTCCCGGAGTCTCTGAAGGCTGGTGGCCTTTGCTACCATCCACCTTCCCCTCTGCTGCAGTGCGGGGAGGGCTTTCATGCAGTCCCTCAGCGCTGCCCTCAGCTACTTCAGTAAAACACACTTTGTGGTGGTGACCATCTGGAAACTACTTTATCTGCTATTTGCTTGCAAAATCTACCTCTTCTCAATGCTTTTGTTATGCAGAGGGATCTGTCTGCTAAGAAGCTGCTTCTGTCCTGTCTCCATTTCACTGTGCAATGACTTCTCAGCATGTTTGCTGCAGGTCTTGGGTGTGCCTTTCTCCTTCTCAGAGAGATATTTTTACTCAAATTCTTAAAACCTAATACCAGTTCGACCAAAATACCAAGCAATAGGAAAGACCCATATGAGACCTGGTGCATGCAACAGCTGGTGAGAGAACATCAGACTCTCCATGAGCCTAATTCATTTTTTCCTGATCACTCGAAGGTGAGAAACTCCCCACTCTCCAGAGCTTCAGGGCTTCTCTTTGCAAAAATAAAAGCACTCGAAAGCCTCAAAGAACTAATTGGAAAGGGGTGTGTGTGTGTGTGTGTGTGGAGGGAAGGAGGGGAAATAAATAAAGAAAAGGCTTTCTTGATATAAAGCTACATCATCAGTGTAAGCTTGACTTTTCATGAGAGGAAAATTATTTTTGCAATAAATTGTATAATCAACCAAAAGCCAAGCTATTCTTATTTAATCAAAACATTCAGAGAAACAAGGGGTTTAGCTAAAGTCTTTCCATTGGGAAAGGTCTGTAATGGGTAAATTTAGCTCTTAACTCTGCAATCTGTTCCACTTGGGTGAGTTCTTACATAGAACTGCACTGATGTCTGATTGCAAAACCCAGGTCATGGCAATGCAGCTACACTGTGGCCTCAGGTTCCTCGTGGCACAGTCCTAAATGACAAATACCTAAATCTTCATCTGATAATTTACTTACAGTATCTAGAAAGTCTGAGGAACAAAACCTCAAGGTTAAAACAAGACAATTGTGGTTGTCTTACATAAAGATGAGGTAGCAAGATTATTTATTTCTTTTTAAATTATATATCCTTTTCATAAATAAACCACTCTTTGCTGTAAAGTAATAAAAGATGAGATCCAATTTGTCTCACTTAGGTGAGACATTTTAGATGTTGCAGGAAGCAGCAGTGAGTGCTTCCCACTGTCATTACATGTTTCCAGATGTGGCATGAGGAATGTGCTGCAGAACAGAGCAATCCTCCCAGACACACTTCTCTTGCTCCACAGTCTCCTAAGCCTACTTCTTTCTTCTCTTGTCTTTTTGTCACTGTTGTGGTTGTGCTGGTTACAAACCCAACCAGAGCAGTCAAACAGCTGTGGATTAAAATTAACTGAGCTGAAAAGCCTGGTTATGTTCACCCAGATGGCATCCCTTTCCTGATGACCTGCCCTGCTCTTGCAGAAGAGAGGGTGAGGGCAGGGAGCAGAGAGGAAGAAAAAAACTCCTTTTGACTGGTCAACTGGATGGTGCTGGCCAAAGGAGCCATGGATGAAGCAAGTGAGCTGGATGAATTCAGCAGATGCAGCCACTCTGGAGCATTCAAAAGACACTTGTTTCTCCACCTTGGCTATGCATGCCCCATCTTCATGACACTGCTTACAAGAGGGACCTCTGTCAAAACTCTATGTAGATGCTTCTCTCAAACAGTTTCCCTCATAATCCAAACTCACCAGTACTGTTACAGAAAAGCTGATTGTAACAGGGGTAGGATCTCACTTGGGAAGAGAATGGAAGTACTATACAGAGTTTGATTTAACCCAATATGAAATAAATTCAGGATATGAAGCAGTTGATCAGAGGTGTTCTTAAGTGCTGAAGAAAGTAACTGCTGGAATGAAACCTCAAGAAACTCAGGGAGTAACTTTTATTCATAAGCTCATTGAAATTTTAGACCTATCAATTTGTGTGTCCATGTGTAATCTTATGTGAGTAATCTTATTTCCCATACCTTTAATTTTATTTTCTGATAGTTATACCATGTTCTTCTAAACTCTCAAATTTGGAGCCACTACATCTAGTCTCAGTGCAGAAAAAATTAAGATCTGTATTGTGAGTTTCATAGGGTTGATCATGTTCCAGTGAAACATGAGACATTGCTAGCAGAGGATTTGTTTAAGATCAGTTGGTTGATCTACAGATTTATCAACCAAAAGAACTAAGGCAATTTGCAGACCTACAAGCACTCTATTAACTAGGAAAATAAGCCATATTTGAAAACACCAGCATGTAAATCCAACTTTGTGCCTTGATATTCTTATGGTGTGTTGGTGAGATGGTGTGTTATTACTGATATGGACTGAAACTAATAGGAGATACAGAAAACTGAAAAAAACCAGAGACTTTATTCTGTATTTCCATGCCCACAGATATTGAGGCCAATGTCAGCAGGGAAGATGGGCCTTACAGTGTTTTCTTTTCATTTTCTGTAATGAAAGGGTGATAGGAAAGAGAGAAACAAAAATGTGGGGAAAGGAGCTGAGTCATACAGGTTGGCCTCTGTGCATGATATTGAGATAGCAATAATAAGAAGTGGAGATGCATACCCTGCTCTTGACTGCAGCAACTCAATCCCCAGGGAAACTTGCACATGGAGTAATGAAGAGGGCATGACTCATGAAATCTCTTTAAATATCATGTCTTCAAAGAGTGGAATCAAATTTATTTTCTTCTCTCTCTTCTGCTTTTCTCCTAATGCACTTTTTTTTCCCCTTTTCTTGTGTGGTGTTGTCAGTGTGATGGCAGGTTTGGCTGTGCTCCAAGCAGGGGCTGCACACAGGACCTCAAGGTGAGAGGCTGAGTCGACTGAACTCAAAGAATATATTCATTACTTCAAAGGTAGCAGCAGGTTCAGAACTCTAGATGAAGTCTAATCACTCCAGGAAGAAAGAAGGAGAGACTATGTTAGCATGCATTACTCCAGTATCTCTGGAAGATGGTGGCAGAAGATCAAGTGGAGGAAGAGGACAAGGACTCTATCCTGGGACAGCTTCAAAACGTCCAGAATATGGACATGGATGCAATCAAAGAAAAGGCACAAGCCACCTTCACTGAAATGAAACAGGCAGCTGAGCAGAAATGTTCTGTGATGTAGAGGAGCTTTGCCCAGGAGTTGTGAAATCAGCCTTGTCCCACAGTGGCTGCAGAGCGAGGGCAGGCAGAGTGATGCACTTAGCTCTAGAGCATTAACTGTAAATAGAGAAAAGCGAGAGAGAGACTTTAAAACCCCAGGGAGGGGTCAACATTTATGTGCTGTGATTGCTTAGTGCGAAGTTAGAACTGATCCTCATTTTTTTAACATGACATTTTTCCCCATGGAAAAAAATATGACTTCAAAAAAGCTGATACTTGGGGGAAAAATGTGCCTTTTTCCATTTTGTCAAAGTGATCAAAATGCTATTAAATGTGTATTGTTTTAGCAAAATTGTGCTGCTGGTGCATAATGTATAGGTAACCATTCATTTAATGTTGGTTTCAGAAATAAATCCATATCTTTTCTAAAAAAAAAATCCATGCCTGTTTCAAACATTTTGACCCAAACTCAGCATTCAGATGTTGATATTTTCTGCAAGAATTTTATATTTAAAAATAAAAAAAAGTTTTGACCCTTTCTGTATTAAATATAGCAAAAGGCAAAAAAACCCAACAAATGAGCACTCTCAACTAGCATTCTTATAGACTGGAGATGATTGTTGTATGTAGCCTTAGCTGAGCTACAGGGAAACTCTCTTATGAGTTGATGTTATCCTCGTGCAGACTCAATAACTACAAAAATTAATACAGAGGGAGACCTCCTTGGCAATCAGAGATTATCCTCAGAACTGCTTTTTTGTGCAGGTACATGACTTACCACCACAGATTCATTTGTGATCCATGTAGCCTGATACTATTTCTCAGGAAATGCCAAATATTTCTAATAAATGGACAAGAAATCCTTGTTATAATTTTGTAATAACCTATTTGTTCCCCTTCATTAGTATTAGCCCTATGCCTCAAACCAGGAGAATTTATAGTTCTCTAGTGAAATTTCCAACTGTTACAGCAGTGCCACCAGATGTTATTTTGTGTTCTTCTTAGTATTTTAGTAAGTTTTTAATCTTTCCAAAAGTGCTGTATGATTACAGATTTTATGGTGCAATGACACGTAACAGATGAAGTCTGTCCTGTTGTCCCAGGTTGAGGCAGATCCTTTCTTGCCTCCCACCGGGGCAGAAAAAATAACAACCTCAAACAAACAGATTGCAGAAGTGATGGAAAATTTTAATGGAAAAGCAGTAAGTGTTTTACAGAGAGCTACAAGCGCAGTGACAAGAGATCCCAAAGCATACAGAGTTTCTTACAGCATACACAGAAGCCTCCCAACACTCCCCTTCTCCCTACCTGACAATATACCCAAAACCCCCAGGGCTCTTTCTTCCCCCCCTCCACTGTTAGGCTAATCTCAGCTGGCCAGATCTGAGATTGCCCTTCACCCTTCTTCTCCTGGCATTAGGCCTAGCCAGGCCCAAGAAGCCTTGAGATAACTCCCTTTCCATTACCAGATAGGGAGCATCTCCCACGGGAGCAGCAAGGGAAGAGAGAGGAAGTGTGAGACCTTGCTGATAGATTTATAGGGAGCAGGACATTATGGGGATGAAATACACAGCTTCCTGTGTCCACCCACTGGGCTGGACACCCGGGGCACCAGAGGTGTATCTTGTGTGGCAGCAACAGGAGGCACCCAGCCTAAACTGCCACACCTGTTTTCTGTATCTGCACCTGCAGGGAACACTCCAAACAGAACAGCTTCCTGGGCGTCAGGAATTGCCAGCTAACTGGAGACTACTACAACAGGTTTTCCTTCCTGTGGCTTGTTTTCTAGAGTTCTAGATTATGAGTGCAAGCAGAGTAAGATGGCCTATGACTTGTACTCCAGGCTGCTGACTTTTCCTTCTCGATAATTCAATGTACTTTTCTCAAATTCTGCTATTTTGCAACCAGGTGAACACCAAGTCATTGGTGTCTGAGAAAGTCATGTCTGAATGTAATGATGCAGGCTGGGTGCCCACCCTTGATGCCACCACACAAGCCACACCTGGGATGTCCCAAAAGGGCCCAGCCCAGTGGGTGGGCACAGGAAGCCAGGTATTTCATCCCATAATGCCCTGCTCCCCTATAAGACATCAGCAGAGGCTCCTCACATCTCTCTTTCTTCCCTCACTGCTACCTGGGTAATGGGGTGAGCCACCTCTCTTGGGCCTGGCTAGGGGGGAGAAAGAGCCCTGGGGGGTTTTGAGTGTACCCCCAGGTGGGGGTGGGATGCATTTGGGTATGTTTTGGGATATCTCTCTCTTTTGTCACAGTGCTTGTGGTTCTCTGTAAAACTTTCATTGCTTTTTTTTCCATTTAAACTTTCCACCATTTTTTGCAATCCATTTGGCTGAGTCGTTTCTTTTGCCCGTGGTGGGAGAACTGGTCTCTCAACCTACCACACTGAATAAGGGCCAGTGTAAGTCTGAGCACCAGTATTCTTTTATGACCATCCAACTGCTCAAGAATGTTCACTGCCTTGAATCAACAATTAGAATAACAGCATTCTACTAAAGCCATGCTGATGAAGTTTCAAAGGCCACACCAGCTACTGAGGCTATCTAGAATCATTGCAAGCTTTGCTCTGCTGACTGCTGGAGTGCAAGGGCACATCCACACCACGTACTGTGTCTGAGCAAGGTCTTTGTTTCCCTGTTGTTCGTTCCCCTGCCCAGATGCAGTCTATCAACTCTGTGAGAAGCCATCAGGCATCATTCCATGGACTGTATAGTACAGACTCTTGCTGTTGCAGTCATCCCACCTACAGCTGGCAAGAGCCCCACCAACTCTGGCAAAAGTGTTTCCACAGAACAATGCTGTCTTTGTTGAGTGGCAAGAACATTTGAACAGCTGCACTTCCATAGGAATATAGCCTGCAAATAAAGCTTGCCTGTATTTAGGCCCAAACAGAATCCCTCCTTCACACCCAATTTCAAGGGCTAAGGACTGAACATAGTATTTACATTTCATATGCAGGCAAGATGTCTGGAACTCTTATAAAAACAACATTATATTATTTATATACAGAACCATAGGCTCATTATGTCAAAGCAATGTCAAATGAGAGACTAACACCTATGCCTGATTATGAAGCAATAATTTTTTTTGCTAAAAAATATTTATGTTATAGGTGGTATTTCCATCATGTCTGCAATAGCACCAGTGATCAATTATAAATCTTGCAAGGCTGTGCCTCACTTGTCAAGTGGATTATTGTGATAAGATCCCTAGAGACCATGAAGTGACATAAGTTATGACACATTAAATGGAAAATTTATCTAGTGGCTAAAGAAGCTAATGTGATTTTTTGTTTTGGTTTTTTTTTGTGTACCACAGATCATGACTTTTCAACCTGCCACAGTCTGAAAAGAAATCTAGTGCACTTCATAAAGGTGCTGTGGTATTCTCTAATGACTGTTGCTGTAAGAAAAGCTATTACCATTCTTTTCAACAGTTTTAATGCAGTTACTTTGACTTTGCTAATAAACTGTAGAACAGATAACAATAATTCCTGAATATTGATCTGTCTTCAGTTTGCTTGAAGCATTTGAAAACATCCTGAGAGCTTTTCTTGCTTCTGTAATCTGCTGCTATACTTTAACATTCATTTTCCGTAGACTGATACTTTCCAACACAACAGCAGAACTCTGTGTTTTGTGGGAAGTACCAGCTTGAGGACCTTGGGAAGCAATATTGATAGTTACACCCTATAAGTGAGTCTCAGACTAGATCTCTGATTAAGTGTCTGTGACACAACAACTGTATTCAAAACCTCTGAGGCAGAAGATACTTTCTAGATGGTTTTGCTTCCACTTTGCAGAATACACAGATAAGTCTGTTCTGTTAAGGTCAGAACCAAGGAAAAAGAAAAAAGGTGTTTCATAAGTTAATGGAGGGAGGGGCAAAATGTTGGGCATTTTTGTAGTCATCCAGTGAGCATCAAGGTGCAAAGCAGATGTGGGAGCTTTCTGGCTTTTTGGCAGTGACAAAATACTGTAGCTTTTCTGTAGAGGTGGTCTGTTAATGCAGCTGGTAAGAATGAAAAAATTGTTAATATAGACAGTAACTGTCCTGTATCCTGACTGCTGTGTCCTTGATGTCTCATAATAAAAATTTAATATATAAAACAGGTGTTACAAGCAAAAGCAGTGTAGTATATAAGAATTCTCTCAAGAAAGCATTAAATATTTATTATATCACAGTGAAAGAACAGTCACAAACTTTTAAATCTGAATATGATTAATATTTGCAGAATCAGAATATACACACAGTAGAAAATAACACCCCATACCGAAATATGAACTAATAATTACCCTAACAAGATAGGAAGAATCATATATTTTGCAAAGAAATCTCTCATAGGCTCCAATTAGATACCTGAATTTTCACCTGCTTAAAAAAATGGGTACTTAACTCAATAGCAGGGCTTTTCCTGCCTGCTCCCAAGCCATAGCTCAAACAGCTCCAGTGAATAAAATGCTTCTTGTTGATGAGGTCAGACTAAGTTGTAAGCAGATTAAAAAGTAGAATAGAGTAGAATAGAATAGGATAGGATAGAACAGAGTAGAATAAACGAGGTTGGAAGAGACATTCAAGATCATTGCGTCCAACCTATCAACTAATCCAACCCACCTAAATAACTAAACAACGGCACCAAGCACCCTATTAAGTCTCCTCCTGAACACCTCCAGTGATGGTGACTCCACCACCTCCCAAGGCAGCCCATTCCAATGGGCAATCACTCTCTCTGTGTAGAACTTATTCCTAACCTCCAGCCTAAACCTGCCCTGGCGCAGCCTGAGACTGTGTCCTCTTGTTCTGGTACTGGCTGCCTGGGAGAAGAGACCAACATCCGTCTGTCTACAACCTCCCTTCAGGTAGCTGTAGACAGCAATAAGGTCACCCCTGAGTCTCCTCTTCTCCAGGCTAAGCAACCCCAGCTCCCTCAGCCTCTCCTCATAGGGCTTGTGCTCCAAACCCCTCACCAACTTAATTGCACTTCTCTGGACACATTCCAGCAGGTCAACATCCTTCCCAAACTGAGGGGCCCAGAACTGGACACAGTACTCGAGGTGTGACCTAACCAGTGCTGCATACAGGGGGAGAATCACCTCCCTGTTCTTGCTGGCCACACTGTTCCTGATGCAGGCCGGGATGCCATTGGCCCTTTTGGCTGCCTGGGCACACTGCTGGCTCATGTTCAGCCTACCATTGACCAGTACCCCCAGGTCCCTCTCTGCCTGGCTGATTTCCAGCCACTCTGACCCCAGCCTGTAGCTCTGCATGGGGTTGCTGTGGCCAATGTGCAGAACCCGGCACTTGGATGTGTTCAATCTCATGCCGTTGGACTCTGCCCATCTGTCCAGCCTGTCGAGGTCCCTCTGCAGAGCCTCTCAACCCTCCAGCAGATCAACACCTGCCCCCAGCTTGGTGTCATCAGCAAATTTACTGATGATGGACTCAATGCCCTCATCCAGACAATCAATAAAGATGTTAAAGAGCATGGGGCCCAGCACTGATCCTTGGGGCACACCACTGGTGACTGGCTGCCAGCTGGATGTGGCACCATTCACCACCACTCTCTGGGCTCAGCCCTCCAGCCAGTTCCTAACCCATCGCAGTGTGCTCCCATCCAAGCCATGGGCTGACAGCTTGGCCAGGAGTTTGCTATGGGGGATGGTGTTAAAGGCCTTGTTGAAGTCCAGGTAGACTACATCCACAGGCCTCCCCACATCCACCAGGCAGGTCACCTGATCATAGAAGGAGATCAGGTTGGTCAGGCAGGACCTGCCCTTCCTAAATCCATGCTGGCTGGGCCTGATCCCTTGGCCATCCTGTAAATGCTGTGTGATTGCTCTCAAGATGACCTGTTCCATAATCTTGCCTGGCACTGAGGTCAGGCTGACAGGCCTATAATTCCCTGGTTCCTCCTTCCACACCTTCTTGTGGATGGGCACCACGTTGGCCAGCTTCCAGTCTTCTGGGACCTCTCCAGTGAGCCAGGACTGCTGGAAAATGATGGAGAGTGGCTTGGCCAGCTCTTCTGCCAGCTCTCTGAGCACCCTAGGATGGATCCCATCTGGTCCCATAGACTTGTGGGGATCCAAGAGGATGAGGAGATCTCTAACCACCTCCTCCTGGAACAGAAGGAAACTATGCTGCTCCCTGGCTCCATTTGCCAGCTCTGCAGGCCAGCTGTCCGGCACACATTCTGTCCTACTAGTAAAAATTGAGGCAAAGAAGGAATTAAGTACCTCTGCCTTTTCTTCATCTTTTGTTACATTCCCCTCTGTGTTCAGCTAGGAGTGGAGGTTGTCCTTGCCCCTTCTCTTGCTATTAATATATTTATAGAAGGATTTTTTGTTGGCCTAATGAAATAAAGCACAATTATCTCATTGTGCTCCACGACCCTGTCTTAGGTGCTAAAAGGAAGGATGAGTCCCTGTTGTACTTCTAACTCAGGATTATATCTCATGCCTAGAAAGCTTCATCTCATTTGACTTTATGCAAGAACATTCCATTTTATTTTTTTTTGTTTTTGTTCTTTTTCTTTTCTAATTTTGGGTTTTTTTGAATAACATTTTGATGAGAGGGAAAATATCACAGAAAAGATAAAATAAACAAATAAACAACAGAAATAATTGCATCATGGTCTGTGATGTTCCAAGTGCTGAATCTGACATGTAGATGGTGTGTTTTTCTGGATGCAGATGTCCCATTCTCAAGGAATCTGGACAGTATTATCTACGCCCTGTGAAATAACAGTATTTATTTATTTATTGTCGTAGTTTGGGCTGGGTGCCCTCTGCTACAGGGGTGTTTCCTGTGTCCAGAAGTCCATCCCAGTGGGTGGACTCAGGAAATTAGGTATTTCTACCATAATCCCTTGCACCACTATAAATTTTGCGGTGGGGTCTGGCACTTCCTCTTTCCTTCCCTCTCCGAGACTTGGTAACTGGGGGAGAGATCTCCCGGCCATGGGCCTGATTGGGCCCAAAACCACAGGGGGATGGGCAGTCTCAGGCCTGGCCAGCTGAGACTAGCCCAGCAGAGGGAGGGGGAAGAAGGAGCCCTGGGGGTTTTGCATGCACCCTCAGGTGGGGATGGGATCTTTCTTTGTCACTGCGCTTTGGGTTTTCTGTAACATTCACTGCTTTCTATTTAAACTTTCATCATTTTTGCAATCCGTTTGTCTGAGTCGTTATTTCTGCCTGTGGTGGGGAGGGGATCTGCCCCAACCCATTACATTTTGGCGCCCAACGTGGGGCCAACTGCAGCTCGGATTGCAAAAGATGGAGAGTTTAAATTTAGTTCTGGGCGTCGGTTTGGGTTTGGGAAGTTGGGGCTCAGGTTTTGTGTTGCCAGGGCGACTGTATGAACTCCTGTGGGCTGCAGAAGGATAGCTGGTGCGTGGCTGATGGCATGGAAGTCCCTACTATTGCTTGGGAACAGCGAGGGGTGGCTCTTTCTGTGACTTTCTGCCCAGGGTAGCTTAAGAATGCTCGAGTAGCCTAAGAAGGCGAGACCTGCCTTCTCCTCGTTCTCTGCGGAGCGGCAGGGAGCGGAGGAGGGGCAGCGGCAAGCAGAGCGTGGTCGGCCCGCGGCCGCTGCAGGGAGCGGACACCCGCGGCGAGCGGGCAAGCGACTGCTGGAGGTGACTCGGACTCTGCATTGCGGCGACAGAGACGGCGGGGGCCGGGCCGGGCCGCGTTCAAGCGGCGGCGGCGGCACCGCCCAAGCCGCGCTGCGTTCAGGCGGCGGCGGCAGCTGTAAATCTTTCCCTGGTGTTTTCGGACGTGCTCCGAAAATGGCGCCAAGCACCTGGCTCCGCCTCCCTGCTTCTTCAGCGGGCTGTGGCGCAGCTCCTCCCTCTTCCGGGGGTGGAGATTGTGCAGCCGGATGCTGTCCTGCCTCGGTACGCGAGCGCCCAGCCGGGGGGTGCGGAGTGCCTCTGACATGCATCCGTGTAGCTTTGGTCCACGTGAAAGCGGTTGGCTGCGGCACCCTGGATGGATTGAAAAAGGCAGTCGTGGAGCCGGATTGTTCCGACTGGCCTGCCCCAGGGGTGGAGAATTTGCCGCTGAATAGGAGAGTAAAGGCTTAGCTGAGAAGTTGTGAGGTATTTCCAGGTGACCAGGATGTCCCAAGGAGTCCACAAGGAATTCACACTGCAGGAGAAGGACTGCGTCGCTGGGAGGTTCCATCACATGAGGAAGAACAACTGGAATGGACTGATGATTGAGCCTGAATGAGAGACTGTTTGAGTGGACGCCCAGATGAAGATATGGACTCCGCCGGACATGTCATCAGAAGTTTTCTGATCTGATGATGTGTTTGGGTGCAAAGATTATGGTATGAAATACAGGGGTGGCATGTTGTAGTTTGAGCTGGGTGCCCCCCTGGTGCATTCACTTCCTGTGTCCAGAAGTCCAGCCCAGAGGGATGGACACAGGAAATTGTGTATTTCCTACCATAATTCTTTGCACCACTATAAGATCCAGTGCGGAGTCTGGCACTTCCTCTTTCCTTCCCTCTCCGAGACTTGGTAACTGGGGGAGAGATCTCCCGGCCATGGGCCTGATTGGGCCCAAGGCCACAGGGGGATGGGCAGTCTCAGGCCTGGCCAGCTGAGACTAGCCCAGCAGAGGGAGGGGGAAGAAGGAGCCCTGGGGGTTTTGCATGCACCCTCAGGTGGGGTTTGGAGTCTTTCTGGGTTTACTTTGGTTCCTTTCTTGTCACTATGTTTCCTTTTGTGCACACTCACTGTTCTCTATTTAAACTCTCCACTACTTTTGCAATCCGTTTGTCTGAGTTGTTATTTCTGCCTGTGGTGGGGAGGGGGTCTGCCCCAACCCATTACATTTATTTATTTATTTATTTATTTATTATGATGCATGTTCATGTGATTTAACTAAAGCTGGAGAAAATGTATCTCAGCAAAGTATACGACAAGGATAAAGAGGACACACACAACTGAAAAAAAAAAAATCAGAAGCTACCCAAATCCAATTGCAGTCATGAAATACACCTTCTTGACTATCCAGTGCAAGATAACTTGGTGACCTTTGAGGTCTCTTCCAGCCTTGGTGATTATGTGATTCTGTGATAAGCTGATAACTCATATCTTCTGCAAAACTGCAAGAACAAGAGGGCACAGTCTCAAGCTGCACTAGGCTTGCGGTGAGGAGAAAGTTCTTCACAGAGGGAGTTGTTAGCCATTGGAATGGGCTGCCCAGGGAGGTGGTGGAGTCACTGTCCCTGGAGATGTGCAAGATGGGACTGGACAAGGCACTTGGTGCCATGGTCTAGCAGTCATGAGCTCTTGGGTGACAGGTTGGACTTGATGATACATAGAATACATAGAATAAACCAGGTTGGAAGAGACCTTCAAGATCATCGCGTCCAACCCATCAACCAATCCAACTCCGCCCAAGCAACTAACCCACAGCACCAAGCACCCCGTCAAGTCTTCTCCTAAAAACCTCCAGTGATGGTGACTCCACCACCTCCCCAGGCAGCCCATTCCAATGTGCAATCACTCTTTCTGTATAGAACTTTTTTCTAACATCCAGCCTGTATCTCCCCTGGCGCAGCCTGAGACTGTGTCCTCTTGTTCTGGTACTGCTTGCCTGGGAGAAGAGACCAACATCCGTCTGTCTACAACCTCCCTTCAGGTAGTTGTAGAGAGTAATAAGGTCACCCCTCAGTCTCCTCTTCTCCAGGCTAAGCAACCCCAGCTCCCTCAGCCTCTCCTCATAGGGCTTATGTTCCAAACCCCTCACCAACTTTGTTGCTCTTCTCTGGACTTGTTCCAGCAAGTCAACATCCTTCCTAAACTGAGGGGCCCAGAACTGGACACAGTACTCGAGGTGCGGCCTAACCAGTGCAGTGTACAGGGGCAGAATGACCTCCCTGCTCCTGCTGGCCACACTGTTCCTGATGCAGGCCAGGATGCCATTGGCCCTCTTAGCTGCCTGGGCACACTGCAGGCTCATGTTCAGTCTACCGTCGACCAGCACCCCCAGGTCCCTCTCAGCCTGACTGCTCTCCAGCCACTCTGACCCCAGCCTGTAGCTCTGCATGGGGTTGCTGTGGCCAATGTGCAGAACCCGGCACTTGGATGTGTTAAATCTCATGCCGTTGGACTCTGCCCATCTGCCCAGCCTGTCGAGGTCCCTCTGCAGAGCCTCTCTACCCTCCAGCAGATCAACTCCTGCGCCCAGCTTGGTGTCATCAGCAAATTTACTGATGATGGACTCGATGCCCTCGTCCAGATCATCAATAAAGATGTTAAAGAGCAAGGGGCCCAGTACTGATCCCTGGGGCACACCACTGGTGACTGGCTGCCAGCTGGATGTGGCACCATTCACTACCACTCTCTGGGCTCGGCCCTCCAGCCAGTTCCTAACCCATCTCAGTGTGCTCCCATCCAAGCCATGGGCTGACAGCTTGGCCAGGAGTTTGCTATGGGGAACGGTGTCAAAGGCCTTGCTGAGGTCCAGGTAGACTACATCCACAGGCCTCCCCACATCCACCAGGCGGGTCACCTGATCATAGAAGGAGATCAGGTTGGTCAGGCAGGACCTGCCCTTCCTAAACCCATGCTGGCTGGGCCTGATCCCTTGGCCATCCTCTAAGTGTTGCGTGATTGCACTCAGGATGACCTGCTCCATAATCTTTCCTGGCACTGAGGTCAGGCTGACAGGCCTGTAATTCCCTGGCTCATCCAACCGGCCCTTCTTGTGGATGGGTACCACGTTGGCCAGCTTCCAGTCAGCTGGGATCTCTCCAGTGAGCCAGGACTGATGAAAAATAATGGAGAGTGGCTTGGCCAGCTCATCTGCCAGCTCTCTCAGCACCTTAGGATGGATCCCATCTGGTCCCATGGACTTGTGGGGGTCCAAGCTGCTGAGGAGAGCTCCTATCACTTGCTCATGGAACACAGGGAAACCATGCAGCTCCCTGGCTCCCTCTGCCAGTTCTGCAGGCCAGCTGTCTGGTAGACGTTCTTTCCAGCTAGTAAAAACTGAGGTAAAGAAGGTGTTAAGTACGATCTTTGAGGTCTTTTCCAACCTTATTGATTCTATGATTAGTTTCTATGATTCTATGATTCTATGATTAGTTTCTTAAAAAAAAATTTCATCCATTTGCACATTAGCTTCTTTTGTGTTGGGAGCATTTAACTTCACAGGAACACAGATTTTGCCAGCTAAGTAGCAGAGGGCTATTACTGACTAGCTCATTGTTTGCCCATTACCTGGGCTTGCACATCTATTTTGGAGCTCCTTTTAACTCCTAATGTTCTCAGATGGTGAGGCACTAAAGTGCTTATTGCAGTCACACATTCTAGAGTAGTGTCTTAATGTCCTGACTCTGACCTCATGCTCCCATTCAAGAAGAAACAGTGTTCTTGTGGACCTCTGGCATGACTGAGGCAGAAATGGTGCCACTGTCCTCATTAGGCCACCTCAGAGTTTCTACCTCCTGCTACTGTTACTGGTGACTGTGTCTCCTTGTGCAAGATGCCTTCATTTTTTTCTAAATCTCTCCTTAGCCTTACTTGAATGGTTTGAAGACTGTTGGAGGCAGAATGTTTATAATAATCTTTTTGAACCAAGGCAAGAATAGATTCATGGGGGAATCTGCAAATTGTATTCTTTCTGTTCATTGACTAGCACTGATATGGCAATGCCTGTCTGAAAGTATTTCTATAGTGACCTATCAAAACAGCATCTCTAAAGTTTTGGTCTGCAGGGAAATGTGCCATATGGCAATGTATGCTGCTGTCATGGAAAGAAAAATGGCCATTATCATGGTCTGCTACAAAACTGGAAGAAAATGGGCTTTATTTCTGCAAAGGCAATAATGGCACAATGGGGAGACTGATACTGCAGGTACAGATCTTTGAAATGTTTGTTGCTCTAGAAATTTGTAAATGAGCTCCCAAGTGATGTCATTTGATTGTTAACTGGACAGAAACTTTTCTGTCCAAAACCAATCACCATCACTTCAGTCTTCTGCGATATCTTAAATAAACTTGTTCTTCTGGTTAAGCTGGAATAGTCAAACAGACAATTGTGCTGTGATATTATGTAGTATTTCTGATGGCCTTGCTTCTGCTCTCTTTGGATGGCTTAACAATGATGAGGTTGAACCAAAGCAGCAAACGGTAGACAGATTGTAGATTAAGCTGATCCTGAGCACAACACAACTAGTCCACTATCTGCTTGTTTTCAGTCTCAGTTTTCAACTAATAAATGCAAATTAGCTTGCTTCTTGCCAGCAAATTGCCACTACAAGGCTATGGCTTTGGTATTAAAGTCTTTGCGGAGAGAATAGCAGGCTCACTAGTATGGATTCTTGTCACTGGTCATATATAAGATTTAACACTTCCTCTACCATTGTGTAGCACGGCCAATTGGAAACCAAGGGAAGTCTAAACTTTACTCAAAGTTTAAACGAAACTCCAACACCCATCCATGCATACTCAGAACTCCAGTGGTTAGTCATACAGCTCTAAAGGATCTGGGAAAAATAGATGGATTGTTACAGGCACAGCTTCTCTGGTTCTATCTATTTATTACTATACACATATGCATGGACTGAAGTAGGAATTCAGAAATAGCAAGGTATGTTGCCTATTTTGTCTCATTTTTCTTTATCCCAAAATCGCTAAAGCTGTTTTCCTTAGCTTGTGTATTCACATTTGGTGTGTTAGCATGGCCTATCAGTGTATGCTGATGCCCTTCAAGCAGCAGTAGCAGTAGCAGCAGTAGCAAAGATGTCACAGGAAAGCCCATGGCACAGCATACAAACACTTGTTACATATGTGCTGTTGTGTCCTCTGCATCAGACATGGGTCAGCTGTGGCCTCACAAAGCAATCCTGTTGGAGCCATAGTAGTATCTTCTGAGTGCTGCTTTGGAATAGGGACAGTACAAGATCTCAGTGATGATCAACCCTTAAGATGGCCCTGAACATGTTACTGATGTTCTCCATTTGATGTAGCTGTGGAAGCAGACCTATTTTCTTGGTGAATCATGTCAGTAAGGAGCCAACCTTCACCAGCTTCCAGATAAGTGCTTACAGGCTACCTGAGCAGCAGTGTTTCCTCATTCAGGGAGGAGCACTGATGTCTCCTCATAACTATTATCCACAGAACACAAGGGAAGGACAGGAAAGCACAGTGGAAAATTTACTCTAATCAAGTAGCAAAAAACGTGAAGTCCCTACCATGAAACACTCATGTAACTAACTAGTTCTCAGTTCTTCAAAGCAGTCCTCAAGGTAGGCCCTGACTCCTACATGGCTGTTGAAAGAGTTATGACCCTTTCTTCAGTAAAAAAAAAACCCTGCAAAACCTCCAAAGCAATGTGAAGTGACTAGTTACCAATAGCCTCCTTTTCTACAGGACAAGGTCCAGCAGACAAATATTGTACTCACAGGAAATCCCCAGACAGCTCAGAAATTACCACTTACATGCTGGGATGAAGTGTCTGTTGAGCAGTCAACTCTACCTGCATGAAGTGGATAGAGAAAGAAAATACAAGTAGTAGAAATAAATGGAGTGGTATTTAGTGGTATTTCACTCTCACTTAAGAGGCATGCAGAAGACTGCAAATTGCTCAGTGAAAAACAGAGTGGGGAATCAAGAAGGGTAGGACATAGACTTCATGAAGTGGAGTTGCGCATTTATTTCTCTCCGTATCAGTCTGCCTCCTGGGACATTATACAAACAGGTTAAAGGTTTAGATTTCCAAAGAAAATAATCCACATTGTGCAAATGAAGCAGTTTATTCTTCTGAATGTCATTTCTGCTGATGAGAATGCTAAGGACTGTAGTTGGCCTAGGCAGGCTCTTGCAAAAGGAGAGAATATGAATGCTCAGGCAGGGAAGTCATATTCTGTGCCCTGTAAACCAGACACTGCCAAAAAAGCAGGTGTGAAGGTTCCTAGCTGTTAAGAATTCCATGGCAGATTATTTGATAATAACTACTTTTATATGATAAATATTTTCTGCCAGAAAAAGTGACACTTTTCCATAGTGTGTACAACTATGTATTGTTATGGTAAGTTACTTTTTCAAGTAATTGCCCTCTTCGTAAGAGGTTATTCTGTGTGATTTTAATAGATTTAGCTGCAACTATAAAAAGGCAATTGAGTTGATTTTAAAGAAAGAAAATTCTGTGGTTTATGAAGTTTTATGAGTTTCTTTGAAATGCAGATTTGTATTAGCTGAGCATGAAATAAAAGGCCATGGTGGCTGCACAGGAGAGATAAGTACCAGCATTCGCATATTCATGGTTCACCTCTCTTTTTGGTGGTGGCTTTTGTATTTACATTACTATGGATGCTGAGAGGTGAGATTGTCACCTGCATATTTAGGCACAGAGAAAGAAGCATATTAAAGGATTACTTTACTCCTCTTAATTTCTTTTCAGCTGTGCTTTTCAAGTACACAGTGTGGAAAGTATCTCTTTTCCATGTAGACTCTTTCAAGAGAGACAAATGTTAGGTTTTACAGGACATTCCATTATTTACAACACTTCTGGCTTCAGATTTTGGAAATATATTTACCTAAATTCCTGCTAATCTTCAGCTCAGCCCACTTTCTGCAAGCATTTTAGACAAGAGAGCACAGTTTCGTATAATATGTACTAAATGAACATATATATATATGTTAAATGGATTGCAGCACAAAGCGTCCTTTGGTGCCTGCAACTACCAGAAATTAATTTGTAATACGTACATGCAGTCAGAATGCACACTGACATTTTACACCCACTTGTTTTAGAAGTAACAGATCACACAATACTCAGAGCACTGAAGAGTGAAAGCCCTAATTTTAACTTCATTCAGGTAGGACTTCACATGCAAGTAATCCGTTTCCCAGCCTATATAATTAATTTTGTCCTCATACATTAGCACAATAGAGTGGCATAGGAATGCATAAGTCAAAAAATCTATTTTCCCTTGAATTTTAAACAAATGGACTTCAAATCTGGTTTTTCAAGTTACATTGATTATAATTACTGGGAAGACCTTGAAAGTGAAGATGCTGATTCTTTAATTCTCTTACATCCCAAAGTCACTCTATGTAAATGCCCACTTCCCATTCCATATTTTCCTGGAGAAAAATCCTGGGAAAAAATTTTTTCCTAAATGATGCACTATTCAATTCTATTGACCCATTTAGCAGCTTATTTTAATAGCTATATTAGCATGCTCCTATATGAAAGTCCATGAAAGCAGGAGCTGTAAACTTTGTGCTTTCTATTTAGATGCTTTCCCTTCTTCTTTCATTAAAACTGCATTTACAGGAGGGATAAAGCAATACCACACAAAACTTTTAAACTAGGTTCCAATGGAATATCCTCCTAAAACCAGACCTGATCCATATTTTAAAAAGTGCCCTGAACATGATACCGTTTTATAACCTGTACATCCAAGGGACCTAAACCAGATTCTGCTCCAAACACAAAAGGTTAATGAACTTCATGGTGCAGAGAGACAGTCTAAATGCACTTGGGACATACATCTAGTGATAGGACACAGGGTAATGGCATTAAACTGAAAGAAAATAGATTTAGATTAGATACAAGGAAGAAATTCTTCATTGTGAGGCTGGTGAGACACTGGAACAGATTGCCAGAGAAGCTGTGGATGTCCAAACCCTGGCAGTGTTCAAGGCTGAGATGGATGGGACATTGAGCAAGCTGAGCCCCTGTCCATGGCATGGGGGTTGGAACTAGATGATCTTTAATGTCTCTTCCAACTCAAACTATTCTATGATTCTATGAATATGGGCATTAGACATGTAAGATATGTTCCGGGGGGTTAGGCTCAAGAGCACAACAAACTATAACTGAACCCTAGTGAGTTAAAATTGGCTGAGAAGGGGGACAAATAGATTTTACCATTCACACACAAAACGTTTGTGTGAGGGAGGACGTGAAGCTGTGAAGCTATCCAAGGAGGCAAAACGTTGATTCAAATTTGGGGTTGGGTAAGTGAGGCTGGTAAAAAGATGTCTAAATATGACAGAGATGTGAATGTTCCTCTAAAAAATGTGGGGTGTTGTTTTTTTTTTTTGGGGGGGGGAGAGGAGCAAGTTGGAATATCAGCTATCTTTTAAAAATATCATTTCAAGGCCTATTAACAAAATAACCTGTTTAAGACTTTTTTTATCATTTAGCTCTAAGGAGAAACAGGTGTCTCATATCAGCACACCTTTCAGACAGTCAAAACAGTAAAACTTAATGAAAACACATTATTAAAAATGCATCACATGACAAATATACTGTATGGTATTTATTTCATGTATATCATACTTAAACTATGTAATAGCAGCGTCTTTTGAGATAAGCGTATATTAGGAGCCTGAAGTTTTATTTGCAATGATTTGCATGCAGAATGATTCTCCTCTAATGAAAATAAGAAATATGATGTGCATGAAAGAATACATTGCTACCAGTCTGGGAATAAAAAGTCATTTTGCTTTTGCTGGAATGTATGTTTAATAGGTTCAAATAATCACTATGTTATTTTTTCAGTATCTCATGTGCTTTTTCAAAGTACTCTCTCTTGTTTCACCATTTATACACTGAGGACAGTATTCTTCCATCTCATGTCTGCAAAGCAACTTTCCCCACTTTCCCAAGCACTTTCCTTGTTACGGTTATCCTGAAGATTTAACTGACAGCTCACTGCTATTCAATGCCTGAATATTCTGCCAGTTCCAGAAATAACTTTCTCAAATGCCTGATGTTTCATGTGCTGCCCGACCAAAGCCGTATTTTATGGCTCTGTGTGGCTATGAGCAGCCAGTGGTTCATCAGGTTGACTGAGGAAAGGATCGCTTCATTTCTCATGGGGAAAATGCACCTGGCGATTTCCTCATGCTGGGCCTGGCTTTGTTCCCTGATGAAAAATTCACACAACCTTTGTGTGCACTTTGCAAGTTACATCCTCAATAAGTCTGGATCAAGTTGGACACATCAAGTATAGCATGCCTGGTCCACATGCATCTCAATGCATTCAAAACCAGAGCTATTATCAAATCATGTGGTAAAATACATGCTAGAAATACCCAAGATTAGGAAGTTCAATACCATACATGTGGAGGTGAAGCAACACAGTGTTATGGAATCCCCCGCCTAAATTCATATGCATGTGAGAAGATAATAGCTTTTTATCTTGGTACTGTGAGGAATTACAATGAAATTATTTGAAACAAATACATGAGTTTCCAGTGAAGATGCTGTATAGTGACTTCCTATAACTGCAGATTATTAAACATAATAATTAAAGATGTGACTTTACTGAATAATATCCCTCACCATAACTTATGGGAGCAATCACTCTTCCTCATTACAATAAAGCATAATACCATTACATTTGTGCTTCAGGTAAGTGCATATTAGACAGGACAATAGGATGTATCCATTCACTATGAGAGTTTGGTGTGCTCTGTTTGTACAGTGGTAGATGACTCTATTTTGTGGGAATGTGAAGATACCTCACGGGAGGCAGGGAGCAGAAGAGAAAGCAACCCTTTCGGTAGTCCAAAGGATTCCAGGAGAATCCACAGGTTTTCCCCCTCAATGGTCGAATTCACAGCTCAGTGCTGGTTTTCTGTACTGCCAGGTGACCAGGTCCTGCAGCAACTAACCTCATTGGAGGCAGAGAGATGCATTACTTGCTTTCAAACATAACTCTATTCACAGAATCACAGAATTGTCAGGGTTGGAAGGGACCTCAAGGATCATCTAGTTCCACCCCCCCGGCATGGTCAGGGACACTATCCACTAGGTCAGGTTGGTCAGACCCACATCCAGTCTGGCCTTAAAAACTTTGAGGGATGGGGTTGCCACCATCTTGGTGCAGCTTGAGACTGTGTCCTCTTGTTCTGGTGCTGGTTGCCTGGGAGAAGAGACCAACCACCACCTGGCTACAACCTCCATTCAGGTAGTTGTAGACAGCAATAAGGTCTCCTCTGAGCCTCCTCTTCTCCAGGCTAAGCAACCCCAGCTCCCTCAGCCTCTCCTCATAGAGCTTGTGCTCTACACCCCTGACGAGCTTTGCTGCCCTTCCCTGCAACTCCTTCCAGCAACTCAACATCTTTCCTAAACTGAGGGGCCCAGAACTGGGCACAGGACTCAAGGTGTGGCCTAACCAGTGTTGAGTACAGGGGCAGAATGACCTCTCTGTTCCTGCTGGCCACACTGTTCCTGATACAGGCCAGGATGCCACCTGGGCACATTGCTGGCTCATGTTCAGCCTACTATCAACCAGTACCCCCAGGTCCCTTTCTGCCTGGCCACTCTCCAGCCACTCTGACCCCAGCCTGTAGCACTGCATGGGGTTGCTGTGGCCAATGTGCAGAACCCAGCACTTGGTTGTGTTAAATATCATGCCGCTGGACTCTGCCCATCTGTCCAGCCTGTCAAGGTCCCTCTGCAGAGCTCTCCTACCCTCTAACAGATCAACATCTTCCCCCAGCTTGGTGTCATCTACAAATTTACTGATGATGGACTCAATGCCCTCACCCAGGTAATCAATAACGATGTTAAAGAGAATGGGGCCCAGCACTGATCCTTGGGGCACACCACTAGTGACTGTCTGCCAGCTGGATGTGGCACCATTCACCATCACTCTCTCCAGCTAGTTCCTAACCCAGCACAGAGTGCTGCTGTCCAATCTACAAGCTGACAGCTTGGTCAGGATTTTGCTATGGGGGATGGTGTTAAAGGCCTTTCTGAAGTCCAGGCAGACTACATCCACAGCCTCCCCCACATCCACCAGGTGGATCACCTGACCATAGAAGGAGATCAGGTTGGTCAGGCAGGACCTGCCCTTCCTAAATCCATGCTGGCTGGGCCTGATCCCTTGGCCATCCTCTAAGTGCTGTGTGATTGCTCTCAAGATGACCTGTTCCATAATCTTGCCTGGCACTGAGGTCAGGCTGACAGGTCTGGAATTCCCTGGTTCCTCTTTCTGCACCTTCTTGTGGATGGGTATCATGCTGGCCAGCTTCCAGTCCTCTGGGACCTCTCCAGTGAGCCAGGACTGCTGAAAAATGATGGAGAGAGGCTTGGCCAGCTCATCTGCCAGCTCTCTCAGCACCCTAGGATGGATCCCATCCAGTCCCATGGACTTGTGGAGATCCAAGCAGCTAAGGAGTTCTCTCGCTGCTTCCTCCTGGCTTACAGGGGACCTATGCTGCTCCCTGACTCCATCTGCCAGCTCAGGAGGCCAGTTGTCAGGAAGGCAACCTATCCTGCTATTAAAATTTGAGGCAAAGAAGGTGTTAAGAACCTCTGCTTTTACCTCCTCTTTATTTACAATATTCCCCTCCATTTCCACCAAGGAGTGGAGGTTGTCCTTGCCCATCCTTTTGCAGTTAATATATTTGTAGAAGGATTTTTTGTTGTCCTTCACAGCAGAGGCCACTCTAAGCTCTAAATGGGCTTTTGCCTCTCTAATTTTTTTCCTACATGACCTAGCAACATCCTTAAACATTCCATGGTTAACCTCTCCTTCCTTCCAGAGATGATACACCCTCTTTTTTTCCCTTAATTCACCCAGCAGTTCATTGCCCATCCAGGCTGGCCGTCTGCCCCAGCAGCTCATCTTCCAGCACATTGGCACAGCCTGTTCCTGAGCCTTCAAGAATTCTTCCTTGAAGTAGTTCCAGCCCTCCTGGACCCCTTTGTTTTTAAGGGCTGTTTCCCAAGGTACCTTCTGAGTTAGTTCCTTGAGTAAGCTGAAGTCCCCCTTCTTGAAGTCCAGAGTGGAGGTTTTGTTGCTGCCTGTCTTATCTTGACTGATTACTGAAAACTCAATTATCTCATGGTCATTGGGCCCCAGACAGCCTCCAACCACCACATCTCCCACCAGCCCTTCTCTGTTCATAAAAAGGTCAAGCAAAGCCTTCCCCCTGGTAGGCTCACACAGCTGCTGGGATAAGAAGTTGTCCTCCATACACTCTAAGAACCTTCCAGACTGCCTCCTCTCTGCTGTGTTAAGTTCCCAGCAGATATCAGGCAGGTTAAAATCGCCCATGAGAACAAGATCTGACGATCTTGAGACAGCCTCTAGCTGCCTATAGAATAATTCATCAACTTCTTCATCCTGGTTGGGTGGTCTATAACAGACTCCAACCAGGATGTCTGTCTTGTTGGCCTTCCCTCCAATTCTCACCCACAGGCACTCAATTCAATCATCCTTAATCTCTAGTTCCATGGCATCTAGAGCCTCCCTGATGTACAGGGCCTCCCCTCCACCCCTTCTCCTTCACCTGTCTCTCCTGAAGAGCCTGTAGCCATCAATTACAGTGCTCCAGTCATGTGAGTCATCCCACCATGTTTCTGTGATGGCAACTACATCATAACTTTCCTGCTGTAACAAGGCTTCCAGCTCCTCTTGTTTTTTTACCCATACTGTGTGCACTTCAGCTGGGCTGCTGGTTTCACCCCTGACTCTAGCTTACCACCCTCAGACTCCTGCCTGGGGGGACTGGTTTCAGCCCCTTACCCCTTCAAATCTAGTTTAAAACCCTCTCAATGAGACCTCCAACTCCCTTCCTAGAACCTTTTTCCCTCCGTGGGATAAGCTGTTCTTGTGTGCTAGGATTGTTCTCCCCCTCTGGGATGGATGGACTCCATCTGTTGCTAGTGCACCCGCTGCCACAGAAAGTTCCCCAAGATGAAAAAACCCAAAATTCTGTTGGTGGCACCAGCCTCTGAGCCACTTCTTAATTACAGCTGCTCTCCTGTTCCTTTTAGTATTCCTTCCTGCAACTAAGGGTATTGATGAAAAAAAATTACCTGTGCCCCTGACACCTCAACCAGTTTTCCTAGAGCCTTGAAGTCCTTTTTGATTGCCTTAGGACCTCTGGTTTCAACATCATTGCTCCCTACCTGCATAACTGTTAAGGGATATTAATCAGAGGACTGTACCAGACTAGGCAGCCTTCTGGTAACATCTCTGACCTGGGCCCCAGGGAGGCAGCAGACTTCCCTGTGGGAAGGATCTGGCTGACATGTGGGGCCCTCTGCTCTCCTCAGAGGGGCATCACCAATAACAATTACCCTCCTCTTTTTTTTAAGGGAACAAGTCCTGATGCAGGGGGTGGGCTGTTTTGCTTTAGGCAATACCTCGGATGGTGTCTCTTCTGTCTTGGTCAGCTGTGGCTGACATCACCCTTTCAAGCAGGCATGTGAGAAGATGACCCTGCCAGTCCTTGCTGTCTGCTGAGTTCCTTCCTCCCCAAAAAGCCCCATAAAGAAACCAAAATGGAGTGCCTCTTGGCTCGAGCATGATGGTCTCAAGTGCTGGTCCCGAGCAGCTCTCTTGCCAAATAGTATCTCACCAGCTTTCTTGTAGGCCCCATCCAGATACTGGAAAACCACAATAAGGTCTCCTTGGAGCTTTCTCTTCTCCAAACTGAACAACCCCAACTCACTTAGCCTGCCTGCATAGGAGAGGTGCTCCAGTCCTCTGATCATCCTTGTGGCCCTTCTCTGGACACGTTCCAGCATGTCCATGTCTTGCACATATTATATGTGTCATTCCAGATGAAGGAAAGAGTAACATGTGATAAAGAAGCCATTCCAATAATTCTCAAGGCATGAATGTGCACAACCCACTGCAACCTGCAATGTCTTCAAGCAGACTTTGGGAAGCACAGCAAAGTCTGGACCTCCCTAAGATTAGTCTGCCACTGTTTCTAGCTGAACTTTGGCATGATCAGAGGCCATAGAGCTGTTATTCAGTGAATTACTGCTAATGGCATTTATTACCAGCATTAACAGTAATTTACCCACTGTTAATCAGAGCAGCCAGTTACAGTACTTCTCAATCATTCTGAGTCCTCACTTTGCCAGTTGAGTAAAATATTTTATGCTACCATTAGTCACAAAGGCTCAGCAAACAGCCAGTAATTTAGGCAGAGCCTGAGATCCAGAAGACTTACACCCTGCTTGTGTCTAATTTATTGTCATTGTTTATGTTTGTGCCATGACTTGAGCTTCGGCACTGATCAAGATTTGAAATACATAGTCATAAAATGTTCTCTAGGAGTGGGTCATTAGATTAGTAGCAGAAAATCATGTTCTGCTTAGTGGAGATGTTAGTGGTACATTCATTATAGGGAAAAGTATATCATCCTATCTACAAGGTTGGTGTGTATTGCTCAAGTCATTGAACTCATTACCTGTAGGACTCACTGAAATTCTCATTCATCTCTGTATGTATTCATTTTGCTGTCAGACATATTTCATGAATGGTGGTGTAGAAGGCATGTTTGGGACATTTGAATATGCTGCTACGGAAAGATGTGTCTGCTCCACCCCCTTCTCAATAGACGATCCTACCCTCCAGCCTGAACAGAAACAGTAGAAATGTCCTTTAATGCGTCAAGCCATAATATCAGTGATAATCAGTCTACCCTGAAAAACAGGAGAGAAAGGAGGGTAACATTGGAAACCAAAACAGAGCCCCTTTATGTTGTCAGAAAGAGTAACTTAGCCAGTGAGTCATTTGTATTAGGAATGCCCAAAGGGAGGGACAAGGAGGACGAGTGTACCTTTGTTAACACACCAACCAGTTAGTTATTAATTCATTCCAGAAGCAGAGTCTGCACTCCCTCCACAATTATTTGCAATAAAAAGCATTTTAGAAGTTAAAGGTTTTCTGGAAATTATTTTAAGATGGCTGCTCTGCTTAATCAGCATGAAGTTCAGATCTGCATCAGATTACTTAAAGCATACCAGTACCCCTCAAGGGCTTAACATTCCTGCAGTTTCCTATCAGTCATTTTGCCATGAGCACTGCAATTCCCATAACATGATCCAGGTCTTGGAAATAAGGGTAGAAGCAGTGAAAGTATCAACATTAGCTTGTCTGACATTGGCTTCAGAGCATTAATTCAAACTGGCATATTGGAAAGATTTATTTTTATCCAGCACCTATATGATACAACCAGATCAGCCACAAAACAAAACAAAACAACAAACCAAACCGAACCAAACCAAACAGCAAAAAAACCCCACTCTTTTTAAATACAAGATTTGATGAATTGAAACCTACTGCTGGCAATCTGTAGGATTTTGACAATGATTTACCAAACACCTGTCTGGACTCAACCAGAAGAGTATTAGATGCCTTCAGATTTACTGGTTGACTTTCCTCTGCCTCAGAGGGCAGATGAATGCCTGGACATCAGGGCAACCCTAGGTACCAGTGGTCATGGCCTGGGGAGGACTCAAGAGGTGTGGTTCTCAAAGCTACATGAGGAACAGCAATTTTTAATCCCAGACTTTTTGCTTAAATTTGAAACAAAATAAACCATGTATTTTCTCCTGCAAAATGAAGTTATTCTCTGTTTGAGTCTAAACAAATTCCTGGTCTGTCTGTAGGCAGTTAAGAACTTCAGTGTTTCAATAGCTGTGATGGTCTTATAACACATGAGTGCAGGTTTCTAGGAAGACATAACAGCTTTGATTTTGTCCTGATTTAAGGTAGTCTGCACCAACAAGCAAGCCTCCCTCACACAGATAGGAGGGAAAGTAACACTAGAAAAAGAAAAACCCTGGGTTGAGATAAGGTGTTTAATGAGATGATATGGTGTACAGTTACCTAAGCCTATTTATCAGAAAAGCAAAATCAGAAGCAGCAGAAGACAGTGATAAAATGATTCCCCGACCTTGCAAGCCTGCAGCCAGCACAGCAGAAAAGACCAAAACCAGAAACTGGAAGCACAAACAGGAAGCCTCTCATGTTACTATCCAAACTACAAGCCCCATGATGCTTTGCTCCAGCCAGCAGTTTCATTTTAAAGCTAGGATGGCATCAGCATGGCATTGAGTACTCATCACCACATTCAATTGGCTAAACCCATGATAATCAGTGTACCAGACTGGGCAAGACAATCACCTTATTGTGGCCTTCCAGTATCTTAAGAGGGCCTACAAGAAAGCTGTTGAGGGGCTTTTTAGGATGTCAGGTAGTGATAGGACTAGAGGGAATGGAGCAAAACTGGAAGTGGGTAGATTCAGATTGGATGTTAGGAAAAAGTTCTTCACCATGAGGGTGGAGAGATGCTAGAACAGGGAGGAGGTAGAAGCCCCATCCCTGGAGGTTTTTAAGGTCAGGCTGGATGTGGCTCTGAGCAAACTGATCTAGTGTGAAGTGTCTGTGCCCATGTCAGGGGAGTTGGAACTAGAGGTCTCTTCCAACCCTGACAATTCTGTGATTTTGAGCACATAATCCCATCTACAGATATGAAACACAAGTCTCTCTTGGACTGGGCCTAATAAACTACTTATATTTACTTATGTTTATTTCCTTACAGCTTTTGGGTGCTTCCACTAAATATTTGTGATTGCCTTTGGCAAGAAGAAAGTCTACAATCACTCTTGTGCATACCTGGAATCGGATCCTGGGTACTTTCCCAAGATGCAGCTAGAGAGTGCTCTGCTCTAAATTTGGTTGCTCTGGCATTGAAGTATAACCTTTCAAATGCTTAAGTATGAATTTAAGGAACTAACAGTGACACTGGATATTCTACTTCAGGTTTACAGGGGTATTATGTAGAGGTGGCTTTGTTTTGGCATATTCTTTAATGTCTTACTGCATGCTAAAAGGGCCTCTTGGCTGACCCTTATTTGTGTCTGTTCCCTCTCCTAGACACATGAGGCCAGACCATGTCCTGGCTTATGGTCTGAGGGGTCTCTGACCCACTGGATAGGATGGGAAATGCACTGAGATGGTGAAGTATCTGGTTAAGATGTTTCATTACCCTGGTTCATAAACTCGTGCAATCCCCCGCCAGGGAAGGAACGGCTTTGCTGTCAGCTAAAATTGCTCTTAATTCAAGCCAAGTTGAAAGTAAAATGATGAGGGAAAGAGTGGAAAGAATGGATTTACTTAAACAAAATTGACAACAGAGCTGCCAATGTTTATAAAATACATTGGTCAAGAAATGAAAGAAAATAACATGCTCACTCAATTTAATTCAAGGGGTTTCCCCCACCCTTCTGTGGCTGATTTGCTGTAGACATTCCTAACACTACCTGCTCAGAGATTTTGTCTCTCTGCATTTTTTCTGTCTCAGGTTACATTTGCCACAGAGAAAAGTACTTCCTGATAGGACTTATTTGCTTTCATAAGTAATCCTCCTTTCAGATTCCACTGATTTAATCTTTTCCTACAGAATACATGTTGTTTTTTTGATTAAATAAACAGTTTTATAGCCATTCTGCTAAAACAACTGCTGTCTGTTTTACTTGATTGTAATTAACCATTTCAGTGACAGTGTTGTCAATGTTACTAACAACTGAACTAGAATTTTCAGATTAAAGTCTGAAGGACATACCAGAGTCAGAGAAATAGCAGGAATAGTGACAAATGCAAGCTGGGGTAGAAAGCAACTTATATTAAAAGGAAACCGTAACATTTCTTATTGTGGCTTTTTAAGTTTGCCATGGAAATAGGAAAAAGTACATCTTTAAATATCAGGGATACCTTGGCCCCATGTGGAGAAGCAATATATAACCAGATAATTACATGCTGCATACATCAGGGTTTGAAAACAGACTATGAGTCAGGGTTATCTTCACATTTTACAGCTCATGCAGTTTTGGTCATCCTTTTGATTAAAAGATAAACCATAGCGTAGATGGAATAATGAAGTGAATGTTGATGTGAAAGCTTCCTATGTTATGTTAGGATGAGAACTAATAAATAAATAGATATATATTATAAAAATAGGAATATTTTAACAGATACTGCTTATGTAAACATTTTTTCCTGTCTAGCTACTGTTATGACTAGGCTAGGGAGGAAATGTATAAGGAGATTGTCGCAAGAAGGGGTCGCAAACGATCAATATGATCCACGAAATCCAACTTTATTGAGCATCAGACACTTCTTATATACAGCAGCCTAGCTGACAACCCCACCTTCTGCGGTTAAACATCCTGCTTTCCCATCCTGATGAGATAATCACAAGAATTCTGTTTTACATTCTTCTTTACTTGTTATCGCCTGTAAGGGCGTAGTGACCTTGCTTTGGTATCCTGTTATCCTTTGCAAGCAGCTGCAAGCACAGCTACAAGGCCATGGAGGCCTGGCTGCATCAACACACTAGCTTACTGTGAGCAGTAAATAACAAGATGGAGTGCGGCCTACATGCTCTTGTTCAAACCATAATTCCATAGAACCATGTCTTTGCAAGCCATTCCTCAACAATTCCCCCGTTTTCTTTAATACAAATAAGGCCTTATATAACTCTACACAATACATTCAGGCTTATCAATAAACAAAATTAATACAATAAAACCTAAAAACCTTAAAACAACTTCTATCAATTGTATAACCCACTGTCTACAAGCTCAAACAAAATTTGTTACTGCCTGTCATGTTGGCCCATGTCACTCATACAAGGCACGGTGCTTAAGTTGAACTGGTTAGAATGTTCTAACAGCGTCGGCATAACACATGGTCAAAGATAACAGACATTGTAAAGAAGAACTTAGATCTTAATAGTTCCAGTCTTTACATTTCACTTATAGACAGAGAAGATTTGATTATGCCTGAACACATTGCACACAGAGATTAAGACACAAATGCAATCCTTAGCACTCTTTTACAATCTGCTTTAGGGGTATGTTGCATTTTTATTTTCTCTAGGATGGTCAAAAATCATCAACTGCTTAATGGCAGCAAGATTTCTTTAATCTGTGAAGGTAGATCTGGCCAGGCTCTAGCTTCACAGGCAGAAAACTTGCAAACAGCAAGAGCAAAAGGAGCTTCATTGCTTTGCCCAATATAAAATTATACAAAATAAGGTGTTTTTGCTCATCCTAGTAATTCTAATCTCTTAACATTCACACAACAGTTAAGCAGTCACGACACTCGGTTAGAAGTTAGATGCTTTCTGTTGACATCTTGGATCATCGTGACAGTTGAGGTCACTGCTAGGCAGGTTTGCTGGTTGTCATTTCATGACAGTTGTGCTGTGTGTCTTGTGGTGAGAGGGTTACAGCACTTCTAGGGTTACAGCATCTCTAGGGTTACCATGAGCTAATTTTTTTTTCTGCTATGGGGTATTCTCTCTATTCCCCCCCTTTTTTTGTTTTGATTTTGTTTTGGTTCAGTCTTTGTTTGGCGAAATGTAAAGATGAAACTTTATCCCCTAGGATGTCTACATTCAGAGGCACACTTAGTTAACAAAAGAGAAGACAAAGTTATCCAACAACCATAATATTCAGTCCTAATTCACATGGTGCCATGGTACATTCTTCTGAATGGCGTTTGTGATCCCAGCTGATCGATGTTCAGCTTCATGGGAAATGCAGTTTCCTCACGGTCTTGATTCTTCTGCCGTTGTTTATTGCGATGATCGCAGGTAGCAGGAAAGAAGGCTTGAGGCGACCGGCTTGGCAATTTTTTTTTATTTTTTTTTTTTTTACTTTCCTAATTATTATTTGCATTTTGTTGTTGTAATTTTTAATCTGTATTTTGTTATTCTAATTACCTTTTTAATTTTAACCCTTTTTTTTTTAATCTAGTATTTAATCTTTTATTTTGTTTGATCTTATATTCTTCAATTTTTTTTTTTTTTTGCATCTTTAGTTCATTTAATCTATTTTCTACTTTTATTTTGTATCTTTGCTTTTTTATTATATTTTGTAACCTGCTTTTCTATTAATTCCTTTTATTATTATTGTGCATTTTAACTTTCTTGACGTCTTCTTTTTACAGAGTTTTTGTTTTAACCTAGTAGTCTTGATAATCCTTATCTTTTATTTATTACTAGCAATTCTTACATTTTTGTTAACAGCTATTTTCTCAGCAATCCTTATGATTTTTTTTAGCTTGTCATATTTTGGTTTTAATATTTTTATTTTTATTGTTGCTCTTCTTGTTTATTATTCTGGTATTCAGTACTTTATTCTGTTATTTAGTACTCTATTTTTTGTATCCAGAGTTTTTGTACCTGTTATTTTTTCTATGTTTAAACTTTTTCTTTACACTTGATATCTTTTTGTTTACCATTTAAAAATTTTTGTTCTTTGCATTTGTTACCCTTTTGTTCACACCTTTTTTTTTTTTTTTTTTTTTTAAGTAGGCTATGTCTAAGAAAGAAATCTAAAGACGTTACATTAGCTAAAGAATACCTTAGAAAATGAATACCTATTCACTACAAACCTTAACATTATTACAATATTACATGGAGCTCCTTTGAAATGCCAAGGCACACAACTAAGAAGGTTCGAACCGAAAAGAAAATCTCACAAGGTGAACTCATCACTAAGTACGCACACCTCAATACAACCACTATGCATTAATTACCCACAAGTACTAAATGCATACCATTCATCACGCTCACCAGGAAAACCCAGCAAAACTCTAAATAACAAATCTTCACACCTTAGCACAATGGCTATGTATTAACCACCCACAAGTACCAAATGCGTACCATTCACCATTCTTATTACAAAAACTTAGCAAAACTCTAAATAGCAAATCTCTGAAAGACATTACAACCAGGAATGAGAAAATTAAGCACTGTCGCTTTAAATCAGAGCAGAGTCGCGGCTGAAGCCACTGGGAAGGGGGGTCGCTGGTGCGAGGGGAAAGGGGTGGGGGCCGGGCAAGCGGCCGCCGCTGGGCTGCCGCTGCTGCCAGTGGTGCGTCAGTCGGTACTGCCTTGGTCGGAGCCGTCGCGGGCGGGGTGCGGTGGTAAGAACGCCGTCACCGCGAGCCCCCAAGCGCTCCGCTGTTTCTCAGAGGGGCCGTAAAACAAAGTCGACGCTGCTTGAACTCCTCGCTGCCGGTGTTGTCGTCCGAATCCGAGCCCTCGCTGGCGATATCAGAGGCAGGTGTTGATGAACGAGATCGAACGCACTGAGCTGCCCCCTCTCGGCTCCCTTCCCGCTGGGTGCAAACGCGATGTGGTGGCAGCTGGCAAAACGCGATGTGGCCGCCGAAGATGTATCGGGGGCGGCCCCGGTCGATCGGCCGATACTTTGAAACACATGGTCCGGCTGCAACTCAGATAGAACTAGGGCTGCATCTCGTTTTTTAATACAGTTTATGCATTCTCGCCACGGCTTTTGCAGCTTGATAGTGCCCCAGTCCCACAGTCTGTTTCCATAGTCCAAACAAGTTTCATCAAAATAACTATCTCCGCTTGGGAAATACCCTAAAAGCGGATCCATGGGCCAAAAACCCAGGAATTACTTCGGGCGATATCTGCGCCTTACGCTTTTCTAAAAAGCATTGCAATAAGGAGAGCGCTGCCTCTCCTTCCATATTCACCGACGTCTGCAAACTTCACTGCCGCGAGCTGTTACCCGTCAGTGTCCGCTGCTCCTTTCCTCAGGCCCGCTGATAATTTTTGCCATGCCTGAATAGCAGCTTTTTGTTCTGCAGCATGCTGATCGAATGTTACCATAACCACTCTCCATGGCTTACTGTTCTTCTTAGCAGCCTTATCATCGTCTATACTTTTCATCCATAAATCTTGTCCTAATTCCTTCCACCGTAGTCTATCAAAAACATCGCTGGGATCTTTAAAATACCCCAACTTCTCAGCATATTCTAACAAAGGCTCTAATTCTTTCTTTAAATCAATGCCTTTAATATTTCGCTTTTCTAAAAAGCACTTAAACAAATCATACGCTGCCTGCCTGTCCATACTAGCGTCACTAGCGTTAGTACCTGTGCGCACAGTCTCTATATCAGCAGTTCCAGGTCTACAACGTCTTCGGCTCCCAGGCTGTCCTCCTTCTCTTTGTCCGAGCGATCAGCCTCCGGTACTGCTATTCCGGGCCGGCTCCTTGCCTCCGCGCTCTTGAACGTACACTTAGTCCTCGAGGAACCTTCAGACTTCTCTGTGAGCCTATGACCCTCTCTGTGGGGTCGAACCCTCTCTGTGGGGTCCCGTGTTCAGGCGCCACTTGTCGCAAGAAGGGGTCGCAAACGATCAATATGATCCACGAAATCCAACTTTATTGAGCATCAGACACTTCTTATATACAGCAGCCTAGCTGACAACCCCACCTTCTGCGGTTAAACATCCTGCTTTCCCATCCTGATGAGATAATCACAAGAATTCTGTTTTACATTCTTCTTTACTTGTTATCGCCTGTAAGGGCGTAGTGACCTTGCTTTGGTATCCTGTTATCCTTTGCAAGCAGCTGCAAGCACAGCTACAAGGCCATGGAGGCCTGGCTGCATCAACACACTAGCTTACTGTGAGCAGTAAATAACAAGATGGAGTGCGGCCTACATGCTCTTGTTCAAACCATAATTCCATAGAACCATGTCTTTGCAAGCCATTCCTCAACAGGAGATATTAAACTGTCATCTAAAATAAATGGGAAGATACATGTTGGATGCAGGAGAAGGAAAAGGAAACATTTACAAACTAACACTTAAAACCAGGATACATAATTCAGTTCTGTAACCCTGTGACAGGCATCACTCAGGAAAAGCACTTTGCAGAAGGCTAAAAAGTATTGGACACAGATAGATGAGCAAGATGAGTATCATTCAGTTACACTTGTTAAGATCAATTTTATAAGGAAACAAAGCCATATGTAGGCAAAAAGCTCCCTGAAGTATTGAAGAAAATTTTCCTTAGTTCTATTACAGTGCAATAGTTCATTACAGGTGCCTTTCTCCTTGGCTTAAAGCCCTTGCCCTCAGCTGCTGCCAAGAGCAGAGTATTGATGAGGAATGGTGGGTTGCTAAAAGGCAGGATGGAGGTAATCTGTTCAAATGATTTTCTCTCTCTTTTCCTTGCATGCACCTTTTCAATGTTTTATCACAGTTTTAATTTTGTGTTCCCACTTTTGTTTTGCCCCTCCCCCCCATTTTTGTTTTGCTTCTTTCTTCCAGTCTCACACCAGGTGGTTTGACCTCTCTGAGCAGTTCCTGTTCCTTCATCCTTCTCATGCTGTGTACTTGTCTCCTTCAACACAGAGCAGTTTCTTCTTTTTCTTTTTTTTTTTTTGTTTCCTTTTTTCCCCCCCACATTGTTGCTGTGTTTCATGTACATGCAAGAACTACCTGGTAACGTGTCCAGACAAACATGTTACAGCTAGATGTGAGGAACACTCTGAAACAATGAACCACTACACTTCATTTCACCATTGCACTTCTGTTCTTAGAGAAATGTAGCACATTATGCCTCATCCATTTTCAGTTCATGTGGATCAAGTGGATCATCACCCAGCAGCATGACCCCCAGAAATCAGCTAAAACTCCTCAGGTGCTGACTACATTCCTTGTTTATCAGGTGCCTCAGCTGATAGTGGCAAACTCGTCTGTCTTTTTGTGGGCTGCCTGCCCAACAGTGTTTCAGAAATATTGTAGCCTTTTTCAGTTAGCAGGTCCCCTAATATTAATTTTCCTTGATATTCAAGTTCAAAGCAAAATTACAATTTTATTGTCATTTCCTCCCAAAGGGGAAAACCTGGGAAGATCCACTGGACAAGACAGTTAAGACAATAGTCTTCTCATTTATTGATGGCTTAGTTCATATCATGACTGTAGTAACTTGCAGGATATGTGAGTATAAAGAGTGAGAAGTATGCCACTGATGCATTTTCAACTCTTTCACATAGTGCATGTGAGTACAGTGGCTGCAGGTCTGTGAGAGGGACATGCTCCAGATGTTAGACTATGGTCCATGAAGATATTTCTTCACTCCTAGTGTCATGGAGAGATCAGTCTTGATTCCCAGAAACAGCTGAGCAGTGGGCAGTGCTGGCTGACTGGCTTGGCTGCCATCCTTCTGCACAGGAGAGTGCAGTGGCTCAGCATGCACCACTGTTCAAGAGCCATCCCCAAACAATTTCTCTCACCTGCTGTGTGATGGGTTATGCCCATCCTGAAAGCAGGGCAGGGGAGGGCTTGTGAGAGCTTTGTCCTCCCTGGAGGGGGTTGTCCCCCTGGGAAACTGAGTTAGTCTGGTCCACTCCCCCTCCCTGTCCAGGAAGACACTGCAGCCATTTGTTCTTTTTTGCTCCTGCCTTGCCTGGATGAGAGGACTGCTGCTGATTTCCTGCTTCTCTGCCATGTGGTCAGGCCTGGTCCTCCTCCTCTCTGCTACATCCACACCTCTTCAAAGGACTTCAAAGGGCTGGTTTTGTATACAATTTTCCCCCATCCATCTTTGTTCCTTACCTCTGTGAACCCTTCCTGTTTTATATATATATATATAGTTTAAAGAAAATTTTTACCTCTTTACTTCCAAACTGACTCCAAATTATTTCTTGTTAAATTTCTCCTTCCTTTTCTTTTTCTCTCAATTGGGAGAGAGGAGGGGGGAGCAGGGGAGGGATTCTCAGTCTTGCCCCCCATCTGAGCTCTTAAATCCCAGTTAAGGCTCAAACCATGCTGGTTCTAGCACAGCTAACAGCCATGAATGTGGTTGGCGTAAGGAGAGGGCTTTAAAAGACCCCCAGAAATGCAGAGTGAACTACTTACTTAAGGGAGCAAAGAAACCTTATTGTAGAAATTACCCACTAATCATTGTTTTGATGTCATTGGGTGTGGATTTGCCCACAGGCTATTTTTTCTTGGCTTTTTAATTTTCTTCAAATGAAAACAAGTGGAAAGAATGGAAAGATACAAGCAAAATAAATTCCCTCTGACTTCAAAGCAGAAGTGTTACTCATTTTGAAATGACCAGATATCTTGTTTTATATATATATATTTTCATGCAATTAGAAGATAGTCTTAAAGTATAGTGATGCCAGGATTCACAGATAGCACTGTGTAAGGCACATTCCACACTGTGCATACCAGAAAACATTTCTAAACAACTAGACAGAAGCATGCTGCCACTTTACTGTTTTGTTTCAATGAACCAATTTACAAGAAGCAGGTTTTTTCCTCCAAAAGTTCCAAGACCTCAAATTCCTTGCACAGGTTCCCTTGTCCAAACTTTATGGATTTTAGAAATTAAATTCATGCAGTTCCCAGACAGTTAAGAAGGCAGATTTCTCACACCCACAGAGGTTACAAACAAAATGTGGACAGACAGACAAAAAACTAGGGAGAGTAAGCTAGGAGATATATAGCTCTACATAAATTCAAAAGATGAGCTCAGGAATTGCTTTTAAGTCCATCATTTCCCAAACATCTCCAAATGACATTCATTGTTTTGGCAGCTTTTTTGGCTGCACCTTCTCTTTTCTCATTGTTTTTTTTTCAGCATCTGCTTCCTTTTCTTTATCTGGTACATAGCTAATCCAATGTGTGTACAAGTTTAGGTGCTTAAGGCAGCCACTCAGCCTTGAAAGGAATTCCTACCTGCTATCAGTGACTGTCTAAGAAGGATTTTGCTCCTGCCCAATAATTGTTGTTAACCTATGACCCATTTTTGGTACACTCATAGCTGTCTTATTATTACTTTTAGAAAAAAAGGTGCTTGGAATAAGAATGTGTTCCATTAAGCAGGCAAGTCAAAGCGAATGTCTAATACCAGTGCCCATGAAGTTCATCAGAGGAATGCTGATTGATTTTCTTTAAATAGACCAGATGAAGTGTAGAGCATTAGACTTGTCTAAACAATATGCAAGTCAGCATGGGGCTATGCATTTTCAAGGAGAGCAAAAATGGATTCATTCCAACAGTGCAATATAGTGCTGAGACTAGCCTAAATGTAGGAATTTTAAAGGCATATTTTCCATTGCTTTAAAGATGAAGTATTTCTATTCTTCATGGGCACATACTCATACTTTTAAAATGATGGCAGTAGCATGTAAATACAGTTTATGTTAAGGGTTTCTGCTTTGTTGCTGTACCTGAGGGTTTTTACACAGTTGCCCAATGTTTACTCAGAAAGGAGTGTAAAGAGGACCTGAACTGAATGAAAGTAATTTTGTTACTTTATAACTAGAGCCTTAACGTATTTTACTGTTCAAAGATGCATTAAACACCTACCACTATTTCCAAGAAGCTGGAAAGTTTCTTAAGCAGCAGACTTTGTTTGCTTGTCTCTTATTGGAAGGCAGAGTGCACATGCATTGTACTCCAGAAAGTGCTAACCTCCCCTCAGTAATTTTACATCAGAACAGCACCCAGTAAAATGAAATTTCCTATTGCACTGGAGGAGATTCATAATTTGTCTCAATGTATCAGAATGCTATACTCTGTCAAAACAATCCTAACCATAATTGACAAGATTCCCTGATCTGGTCAGGTTTTCCATCTGTCTGACTGCCGAGCTATTAAGAAGCTCAGCATCTGGAAGCCTTTACCTGCCTTAATTTTCTTCCCAGGTTTCTGGGGGCTTTGAAGTGGCGAGGTTTCCTGCTGCAGAGTTGGGCCTTCACTCTCAGGACAATCTGGCAAAGGACCAGTCAGGAAACAGTCTGTATCAATTGACAAGTAATTTCAGATTTTCTTATTTGACCTGCTCTGGCAGGGCAGGAAAACCTGAATGATCAGCTCTGGGGAAAGAGCAGCGATTGCTTTCCTCGATGTGTATGTTTGCTCAAGGATGTCCCCAGAGAAGGTCTTGTGGTTTCCATGATAACACTGGTTCTCACATTTGGATTACAGTTCAGGACAGATAGACAGATAGTGTCAGTAAATCTTGAAAAGATGTTTTCATTGGCAGGAAGGTAAGGACTTGAAGCTGCATTCCCCTCTCCTTCACCAGCTTCCAAACACTGCTGCCAGCTGCCACTTCTGTCAACAGGAAAAACTCAATCCAAGGCTGCACAGATAAATCACCTTCTTTACCTTAAATAAAATGAGCATGAGCTCTTATTTTATCTCGGGGGAGAAGCATACGCAGTCTATCATGGAGATCTGGGGGACAATTTGGCTTACATATATTTATAATCAGTTATTTAGCTTCTGCGCTGTCCTTGGCATAACTCGCAGAATTGATACTTCATGAGTGCTGCTGCCCTCCTTCAGCTTCCTGCTTGCCTTACTGAAATTGCATCATTTGTAAATATAAGGTCAGATTCTATGGGGCCTACATGAAAGCTGGGGAGGGACTTTTTACAATGGCTTGTAGTGAGAGGAGGAGAAGCAATGGATTGAAGCTTGAGGAGGGCAGATTTAGACTGGAGATTAGAAAAAAAATTCTCTACAGTAAGGGTGGTGAGACACTGAAACAGATTTCCCACGGAGGTCATGGATGCTCCCTCCCTGGAGGTGTTCAAGACCAGGCTGGATGAGGCCTTGAGCAACCTGGTCTAGCCAATGCTGTGGGGATTGGGACTAGATGATCTTTAAGGTCCCTTCCAATCCAAACCGTTCTATTAATCTATGAATCCCCCATTGGTACAAATTTTCTTAGCTTCCTTGAGCTGCCTGGAGGTAAGTCAATGTGTCTACACTTTGGCACACCCCCTCCTACCAGTGCCCAGTGGCACGGAGAGAAGGGAGTCCCCTTGTGGTCACAAAGAAAGGAAGTGAAGCGCCAGCCTAATAGCCTTATTGCCTTTATTTACTGCACAGCCTGACAGCAGGATGCCATGAGGGAAGCATTGATTGAGGGTTTCCATCTGAACTGCAAGCCCTTGCTGCAGTAAGAGTGGAGCAGCAGCTACATAACTGATACCTCAGGGGAACTCTTTGCTGTCTAACTGTGGGGTATTTGTGGATTCCTGCTGACACTGCACAGCTCCTCGTGGTGTTGCTGCACACGTGTATTATGATTCTGTGCTTAGTGACACTTTGTAAGTGCAGTGATGAGAACTTCTCCAGCCAGCTGTTTAACCCAGGCCAGAGATGTGCCTGTTATTTTATCTCTTGATATTCTTTAAGGCAGCCACATGCCTCATTTCTGACAGAGACAAAACACCCCATGGAAGTCTAAGGAATAAAAGATATAGGCTCTGTAGACTTTCAACTATATTCTGACTCAAGTAAATCACCTTCCATGCTATGACAGAAGCTAATTTGGAGTCTATATCTGCAGATTACGTGGTCTATTATTTCAGTTTAAAGATGAGGCGTAGATTAGAAACAGGTGCTAAATGCAGGATGAAGGTTTAAATAAAGGCTAATTTTCAGAATGAGGCTCATCCCTGGCTCTTCAGCTGTTCTCCAGAATCCTGACAACTTTTGGAAAGTGTGTTCTGGTTGCACAAACACTCCAAAACAAGACTACCTTAGTTATCTAGCTAGTACAGCCCATGCAAATGAGTTGCCCTTGACACTGAGTATATGTTCAGCTGTTTAATCAGCTCATGATTACAGGGGTTATGAGAAGGCATATACATCCCTGCAGTGCTGTGGAAGCCTCAATGACTGTTGTAGTGAGAAGAAAAAGAGAGGTATGTTAAAAGGACATTTACAAATCATTTATAATAAATTCAAATCAGCATGGCTCAGGTTTTTTCCTTAAGTTAGACACAAACATCACAAAGCTAATTTGCTTAGGTGCCATCATTATAGAAGGGGAATGGCATTGCAACATCCAGCACAGGGATGGAGCTGCCCCTTGTCATGGGGCTGTGATGAAGAGGTGACTCCAGCTTCACTTGTTCCAGAAATAGCTCATAAGACAGAATTTTTTTGGTGACTTCCACTCTGGAGTATCTTGCCAACTTCCAGGCTGATCTGCTGCATTTAGGAAAGTCTATTGATATTCCTGTGGATTGTGTGTAAGTCCTAAAGGTGGTAATTTGCTCAGTGTTTGTAGTTCCAACAAGTATAAAATGAAAAATACACAGCTGGAGGATCCTTTCCATCTCTTACACTTGACAAATTTACTATTCTATATATCCCTTATCACAGTCAGTAGCATCAAAATTGAAAATAATACATAGTGGTCTGAAGGTGCAGAAAAAGACACATTTAGATAACCACAGAAGGGGGTAGAAATGATTACAAAGAATGAGCTTTTCCTACATTTGGACTTTGTCTCTCCTGAAATGTAATACTGCAAGGAAAGACTTTAGTTTATAATATCACACAGTTTAGGAAATTCTCCACAGGCATTTTTTTTCTTTTCTTTTTTCTTTTTTTTTGGAAGATTGTGGAATTTCCTCCCCCCCCAGCTCCCCCTTCATCTATGTTCCTGTGTTTTCATGCACTGGTTTGTTAACTGTCACCAGCTGCCCAAGAAAAAAAGTGGATTCCTTAATTCAGGACTTCACAGGTACACAAGGAAGAATTGTTCCTAAAGGCTCTTTTGCTATTATGGATAATTTAATTTACAGTTCTGATGATTATCAACCAGATTAACAGTTTCTCTGGTACTGCACTGATTATTACTGTCCAAAGACCCAGCCTTACATAACTGTGTTTTTTGTAACTTGGAATGTTCAAGAATGAAGGTCTCTAACCCTGTTTTGTTAGTTTTAGAATTATTTGGTGGTATTTTAGTTTGGCCTTTTGTTTTGGTGTGGTTTGGTTTGGTTTTCTTTGCTGAGAGTAGTGATCATAAAGATTACAGATTATGCCCTTTTATATTTAGAAATTATAACAAGACATGTAACGAAGCAGAAGACACTGGCAGAGCTCTGAGCTCAGTGTAGACTGTGTGGAAGAAGCTGGAAATAATTCAACAATTGAAGAAATGGCATCTTAGAATACTACCCACCTGCCCACATGAACTCATTCTTAACATCTCAGTCGTCTCTTAGCTGACATAACTGTCATATAAGAGCATACATTTCAGGTACTTGTTTCTGAACCTTTGTCTTCCTTCATAACATTTAAAGGTTTCACTAAAAATTCTCAGGGTCTACCAAAATGTATTCCAATATTTTTCACTTTCCAGTCAGATTTGGAAGCTCTTTGGACTGGGAGATTTTAAAAACTGAGACTGAGTTCTAAGAGGATATAAAAAAACAATAATAATTCAAAAAAATGAAGGTAAACCATCCTCCCAAGCCCTCCAATCTTCCAGGCATAAGTAAATTTCAATTCCTCAGATCTTCTGAAGTTCTTTGGTGAAACTTCTCCAGTACAGAAAAGGCCAGGGTGGCAACTACATGGAAAACTCATAACTACAGAAGGAATCATGCTGTTAGAGAGTCACTGAAAAATTTACATCTGCCTGTGGTCATGATAGCTGCATTTGACTGATGAAACAGTGACTCCTCTTACCTTCTGAGAAACTATATTGATGAGTTTCACTACAGCTTTATCTCTGTGAAGCATACCATGAAGCTCTCCTAATTTTGCAGAGTTTCTCCAGAGTCTCAGCATGAGAAAAATTTAAGTCCCTCAGTGAAGCATCACCATTTCATGTTCTTTACATGGCATTTCCTCTTCATCCTTTTAGAGGTCCTAGAGGACTTTAAGGATTCTATAGTATAGTCCAGATTTTCCCAGAGTCTAATAGCTGTTTTAAATTGAATGTCTGTCATCTGTCTACTCAGCATGTGTATTTTAGATATAACTATACCATGGAGCCCAGATGGAGCTATGATGCTGTAGTGGGTTGGGAGACCAATTCTCCCACCACAGGCAAAAGAAAGACTCGGACTAAAACAGATTGCAAAAAAAAAATGGTGGAAAGTTTATTTAAATGGAAGAAAAAAAACAATGGGAGTTTTACAGAAAACCACAAGCACCGTGACAAAAAGGAGAGAGATCCCAGAACATACCCAAGAATGTCCCATCCCCACCTGGGGGTACCCCAAACCCCCCCCCCCCCCCCCCCCCCCAGGGCTCTTTCTTCCCCCCTGCCTCTAACCCAGCCTTGGGCAGGCCCAAGGGAGGTGGCTCACACTATTTTACCTAGGCAGCAGCAAGGGACAAAAGAGAGCGAGAGGACCCCCATGATGATGTTTTATAGAGGAGCAGGGAATTATGTGTGAAATACCTGGCTTCCAGTGACCACCCACTGGGCTGGGTCCCCTTTTGGAACCTCCCAGGTGTGGCCTGTGCAGTGACATCCGGGCCGGCACCCAGCCTAAACCACCACAGATGCATACTCAAAGTCCAGTACTTTTTAACTATCTGGACTGTACAGTCATTCTCCTCAAAGGCAGCAAATTTGTACAGGTTAGGAGAGAATTAATGGGCCTATTGAGTATGGGCTATGCAAACACTGCATCTAACATGCTCTGAAGACATCCACAGGGTAGCTGGATGTAGAGTTCACAAAGGGTCTGGTGATTCTCCAAGGGGCTGGACAGCCTGGTTATGATCTGTGTGTACAAGAATTTCTTCCTAAGCAAATGCTAGCTGCCCTTTCAAACGACCATGTTTCTGGGCCTTCATCTCAGGCACAGAGTGCTTGTAAACAGGCTGAAGTGCAGTGGTGGAGGCAGATATACAGCTTTTATGGGAATCCAAGTGACAGAAGAGATTCAGTAATGCTATGCGCCTGATGTACCTTGAAAGGGAGCCAGCCTTAGCAAAATCTTCATGGGAAAATATAGGGCATGTCACATCAGTTATTGCAAAATAGAAACTCAGTAAGAAAAATATTCAAAATGACTGTAAGCATTACATATTTTGTAAAATAATTTCTGGGGTTTTTTTTGTTTTGTTTTTGTTTTGGCATAAACCCTGTTGAAACAGGCTACTCCTGCCCAAGTGCTGAATAGATGCTCTGGCAGAAATATCGTTGAAATGTGCACATTCTCTGATGGATATGGTTACATGATTTTAATCCAAACCCATAAATACTGAAAGGGCTGTCAACAAACCTGTCTCAATGTTATGAAATAAAAAGATTTGGTTTTTTAAATGCAGCATTAGAAATGTGCAGCATTCAAGACTGAAAGAGAAAAAAAAAGTGGCTGAATTAGGAGAGTGTTTGCCACTGTAATTTAGACATAATTATACCTCAGGGTTATTATCATCCCTTTTAGGGCATCAGAAACAGCAATAACCATAGTCCCAGGGCCAGATCCAGGTCTATGGAAAACCAGAAAAACACAGCTGCTAGGAAAACTAATGTGTGTAGGAACAAGTATAAAGATACTTGAAAACAATTTCACCAAATGTTCTACTATCCAATAAACTGAAAGTATATAGAAATACTTCTTGTTGAGTTCCTGCATACATATAAAATTTGAATTTGTCACCTTATTTAGTCAGCTTATATAAGCTTTTTTAATGAGCAAAGAAAAAACCAATAAACAACAAACCAAACAAAACCAAACACCAGACTGTATATGCAATCTTTTTATATGTATATATATATAGATAATCCTATTTGATATTCTACAATTGTTTGATCTAGACCTGCACAAATCTATCTAATCTGTTTGGGTTTCATCAGTACTGTTAACTGCCTCTTGCTGGAATCAGTGCTATGACACAGGCAGAGTTAGACCACCACAGGTAAAAAGAATAGAATAGAATAGAATAAACCAGGTTGGAAGAGACCTTCAAGATCATCGTGTCCAACCTATCATCCAACACTACCCAATCAACTAAACCATGCAACCAAGCATCCTGTCAAGCCTCGCCCTGTCTGAAGCAATCAATAATTTAGTGTTGCCACTCATTGTGCTAGATTTTCTGTAAGATTTCTTCTTTGGGGAAAAAAATAATCTAAATTGTTCTACCCTAAACCAGAGTATAAAGATCTTCATTTTTATAGGGAAATTGAAGGTAAATGAACTGCTAATAGATGAAGAAACAGATGAAGATGAAGGGTAAACTGTCAAACGTAAGGACATTGTAAATATAAAGTCAGAAGGAGCACAAAAGACCTACATTGGCTCCTCACTATTGTATTTAAACTTCTTTCCTAGTGGATTTGCTGAAGTTCAAGATGTTCTGGACTCCAGGATATGTTATGTTTTCCTTTGTATGTGTAACACGCAGTTTTCCTTTCTCCAGAGGGCAAGTGAGCTGTCAGTTAGTAGAGGGTATGACCTCTGTACAACAGGATTTTAGCAGAGGTTAGAGTAGCTGGAATAAAACAAGGGATCTGGAAGCAAATTTTATGCTATGAAAAAATCTACATGGCTGTTCATTCTGAAGTTTATGTATTTCTGTCCTCAGTGTGCTATTTTTAGGGAGTATATTGATAGAATCTTCACTTATTTTGTGCAATGTATTGTGATCTCAGTGGCAAGCCAGGCCAGCCCAGCAGACTTAGCTAGGTAAACAATGCATTGCAGTTTCACCTGCTTCAATAACCTCCCCAAATGCCAGTCCAGAATGGTACAAAATATAAATAAATCACTCTTAAGTCAAGACTTGCTGTGTTTGCTTTGTGCCTTGCTGCACATTTATCACCACACCTGGCTTTCCTGTGGACCTAGCAGATCTTTGCTAAGGAAGGACAGATTAAAACATTTCTAAACATTGAAGGAGTCCACTTCTGAGACAGGTTTGCAATTAGAAGAGAAGGGAGCCAAAATCTGAACTGGATTCAGATAGTAGCATGCTAATAATATTTCTGTGACAAGGTGAGAGTAATCCTGAAACCTGTAATTTAAGCCTTTGATTAAGCTTTCCAATGATGACTTCAGTAGATGCAAGTGAGAGTTGAAAAGACTTGCTCATGCATGCTTGTTCCAGATATTGCTAGTGCTTTAAACTGACAGTGTATTTTAGGGGTCTTGACCCCCTGCAGAGGACAGGCCTTTTGGTTTGGGGACATTTGGTTCATCCTGATCCAGGCACTGTCTTACTGTCATATGACACAGCAAAGCAAAGTTAGCAAGGAGACTTAGACCCATCCTTGGTGGAACATTTTGGGAATCATTCCCCAGGAAATGAAAAGGTGATGAACTTAAAAGGCTTCCCACTTTTGGATGGTTTTCACCTGAAAGAACAGAGATTCAGATGCTATATTAAACTGCATATGTGTCTTTGTTTAAAATATGGACTACTTTACTGTCAACTATGATTTTCTGCTTTGGCTGATCACCTAATGTCCTTAATTCAAAAGCCTGAACTAAAAAGGCAATTATCTACCTCTGTCTCAGTCAGCTATCACACCAATGTTTCACAGTTTGGACTGGTCTCCTGCTCATTTTTGGAAGGGCTGTCACATGTTTGTTTAGACTAACAATAATATAAGGTCGATTACTCATGTGCTCAAACTAGACACATTGCAGGATTCAGGCTTTCTGCACTAAAGAATTTTAGATCTGCTTAGTTGACAGCCAGCCAACTTTGCTTTATGGACATATTTAGGCTGATGGTCTCCTGGCTTAGAAAAGAGGGAGCTGGTTTCAGAACAATGTTTATGAAAGTAAAGTGCACCTTAAGTAAAAAAAAGAAGAAAAAAAGAAAAGCAGGTTTTAGACTTTAAAGCCATATTAAAAAGTGGTCTTTATTTGTACTCTGAGAAGTCCAAGAAATCACAAATATGTTAGCAGAAGAGATTTTCATTCAAATAATATGGAGTTCAGAACTAGGCATGGCTGAATTAATCTTTGTTTCTATAAACTGTGCATTTAGTATATTTTTCTCTATAAACTATAAACGTATCTATAATTACCTGTACACACACAAGTGCAATCACCTATTTAATAACTGTATAGTAGAATTTATGGTAATACTAAACAGTTCTAAAGAAATAATTAGGGAAGGCAGAGTTCAGAATTGCTTGAAGTGTTTAACCGATGAGTTAAGCATCATGTTTACCTCTTAATTAACCTAAAATATAGAAGATATAGAAAAATATTAGCCAGTCAGGCTGACATGTAAATGATGCCTTCTGATTCACCAAGACTGCTGAAAATAGCAGTCATCACTGATGAACTGATCCAATAAACATATGCACATTTTCTTCCTCTCTAGTTTAAGTGAACAAGTTTAATCCCTGCCCCTCCTGCCAAAGCACTAATTCAGTTTCTCAGAGAGCTCTCCTACTCCCAAACCCCCCACAGTTCAAAGGAAAAGAATTCAGTTCCTTCTGATGAAAATATTCAACACCCTATTCCACAGTGCTTTGCGTAGACAATGCTGCATGTGTTCATCCAGAGCTCTGTACAGAGAATTGCTACAGAACATGGTCCTGAGAATATGTAAAATGTATTTGGATGATTACTTAGATTCCCTTATGTAAGAGAGGAGATGTGTGCTTAGGGAAAGATCTGAAAAGGCTAGGGAGCAGGTTGATTTATACTAACTCTAGCCAGCATGTGCTGGATTAAGATATTAAAAAATGGTAAGCAGGCCAGGTATATTAAGTATGTGCCTTTTCCATGGTCATGGCCTCTGCATGGAGTGTAAAGAAGGACATTAAAGCAGCTCTCTGGTGGTTCTGAACCTGCTGGGAATTTGTCTGTGCAGGTGGAATCCCAGAGATCTTGTTAAGGCAGCTTTTAATTTGCTTAATAGTTTTGGGAGAGGTTTAGAACCTGATGTTCTGACTTCTGGCTTTAAGAAACATAACATTTATTGTCCCTCAGCTGGAGTTTGTCCAATGTTTATCTTCTGGATTAACAATTTTTAGTATTCACCGCCTAAAGTGAGTGTTTTACTTCTTTAAGCAAGGCAAATAAATATGCACACCAAGAAAAACTCCACGTGAGCCTTTTCTTCAATTTGTGTAGCAAAAGAAGTCTCTAAGAGAACTGCAGCTTCAATGTATGCTCAGAAAAATCTTTCATTTATTATTTATATAATTATTTGCAGAGTGCTGTTGCCATGGGAACTTTTACACACAGTGAGATAAATCCTTGCTTAGACAATAGTCACGACTCCAAACACTATCACATAAAAATAAGTCTGAATGGATAAGTCTGAAGTCAGGATTTTCCAAGGTTTTCTGAAGTAGATATTGACATTAAAATATCTTACTTCTGCTAAATTAGAGAAACAAGCCTGGGGGTTTATCCTAATTTCCTTATGAAATGAGGCTTAGGCAATCATTTTTTCCCATCCATCCATCCATCCATCCATCCATCCATCCATCCATCCACTTATCCCTTCCTAATATTTTTCATACCTGCTGGCATAATTTCAATTACCTTTCACTAAGATGTCTCAAAGATAGTTAAATCTGACTCACTTGATGGAAAGTGGTTGGTTGAAGCTGCAAGAGTCCTAGAATAATGTGTCTCAGCAGGAAATGTTTCACCATGAGCTTGAAAGTGGTGAGCGACATTTGTCTTGCTGTCCAGACAGCATCAAACTGGTCACAATGCATATTATTTCTTTTATAGCTAGAGGAGAGACAAGGCAGAAAAGATGGAGCTGTGGGACGGTGGAGGGATTAGCAGCTCTTGTGGAGACTGGAGATGTTGCAGAGAGGATGTGGGGAACATCCTCATTGTTGTGATGGGGGTGTGAACTTGCCAGACATGAGTTAATGTGAAATGAGGGCTTCATTGATTCTGCTCAAGGACAATGTTTTCCAAATTCTGCAGCCTATAACAATCTCCAGTGTGGGGGGCTAGGGATTTGCAATATCTGAGGCAGCCTAGGATGCTTGACTCCTGCAGTCTCACTCTTTGGAACACTGACTTTCAAAAATAATGAATTACATACACTACATGTGCAGAGGCTACAAACCTTGCATACCAGACAGTCCAGGAAGCCAGCTGGCACCACAACTTGGCACTTTGGTAACCATGATGCAAGGCAGATCTTGTCCTGGGACAGCCTGGGCTGGAATAGATTTTGGTCCACAGACTGAAGGTGATGGAACACACAGGTTTCACAGCTTCTCAATATTCAAGGGTAATACCAAAACCTAGCAGAATCTCATCAGACTTCTCAGCATCTGTTGGATTATGAGGATCATGTTTCATATTTGGAAATACAAGGCAATTTTATTTGGCAATGTAAAATCATGACACATAAATGAATATTAGACAGTTTCTGTTGACTGAGAAGTTTTATGTATCTGCATGAGTGCACACTTAACGTAAGTTACTCCAACTCTGCAGCATGGGGGGAAAGAGACATATTTTTTGAATGCTTAAATTTGGCTAACTCCGATTACAAGATTCCAGAGCAGATAAAAAATAAGGTTGGTATTTTGCACCAGAGTGCCTAAAACTACTCTTCTTCTTTTTTTTTTTTCTTCTTTCTTTTTTTTTTTTTAATGTGCACTTAACTGACTTCTTCACTGAGGATTTTGATCCCCCTCTTATCAGTGATGTAGGTTCAGCATCTTTAAAAGTCACTCCAGTTTTAGATGCCTGAATGTAAGGTTCTGATGCCTGTGCTTGATAATAGTTCACTATAGAACAGGTCAAAAACCTTAGTGTAAGCCAGAGGATTGGAAAATGTGGTGGGTTGACCCTGGTTGGTAGCCAGCTGCCCACCAAAACCTCTGTATCACCCACCCTCCTCAGCTGGACAGGGGAGAGAAATATGACAAAGGGCTCCTGGGTCAAGATAAGGACAGGGAGATCACTTACTAATTACCATCTTGGACAAAACAGACTTGACTTGGGAGAAAAAAAAAAATTATTACCAATCAAATCAGAGCAGGATAATGAGAAATAAAATCAAATCTTAAAAACACCTTTGACGCACCCCTCCCTTTCTCCTGGCTCTGCTTTGCTCCTGACTTTTCCTACCTCTTTCCACTGCCATGGTACAGTGGAAGTTGCAGTCAGTTCATGTGGTGGGTTGACATTTTCCCCCAGCATTTACTTTTAAGCCAGACCAACTCAGAAGCAAATGAAGCTGTATTAACAAGCAAAAGTTACACTCTACAATGGAATGCAATGAATATGTACAAAATATACAGTATTTACAATATTATACAGATATTTACAATTAGCAAACAAACAACATGGTCAGAAAGACCATTAACAATTATTATGATACATCTTTTCTTATCCCAGACTTTTATCCAATGAATTTGTTTAGAGTAATCTTTTGTTTTCCTTTTTACACCTAATAGTAATTTATTAATATTTTTCTACTTTTCTGCTCAAAACCTGCAGCTAAATTTTAAAGGCATAGCCTAAAACTACCACAGTTCATTACATGTTGTCTCAAGGATTTCTTCTGCATCAGTGGGAGGATTCCTCACATTCCTCACATTTTCTAGCAAAGGGCCTCTCTTACAGAAGACAGTCCTCCACAGACTTAAGCCCTGACTTCTTCCCACATGGGCTACAGTTTTTCGCTATCTGCTCTGGTGTGGGTCCCTTCTGTGAAGTACAGTACAGTCCATCAGGAATAGATTATTCCAGCATGGATTTTCTGTGGAGTCACAACTCCTGACAGCAAATCTGCTTCAGTGTGGACCTCTTTCTTCATGGGTGCACAGGTCCTGAAGCAGTCTGCTTCAGTACAGGGTTCCAATGGGATTACAGTCTCCTTCAGAAACCCACCTTCTTCAGCATGGGGATCTCTGTGGGTTGCAGGTAGTATATTCCATCACGGACCTCCATGGGCTACAGGGTGACAACTTGCCTCACCATGGTCTTCACCATGAGATGCAGGGCACTCCTCTCCCATGACTGGAGTACCTCCTCCCTTTCCTTCTTCACTGACCTTGGAGTCTGCAGAGTTGTTTCTCCCATGAGCCATTACTCCTGTCTGGCTACAATTGCTGTTGCCCAGGGTCTTTTCCCTTTCTTAAATATGTTATCCCAAAGGCACTGCCACTGTTACTGGGCCATAGCCAGTGATTGGTCTGTCTTGGAACCAGCTGGCACTGGCTCTGTTGAACACAGGCAAAGCTTCTAGAAGCTTCTCACAGAGTTTGCTCCTGTAGCCCTTTGCTACCAAAATCATTCCATGCAAACCCAATTCAGCAAAAAACTGTAGAACAGTGTTTTTATCTTGGGACAGGAGAGCTAATATGGCTGTTTTATTAATTGGTTGAGGAGCATAAAGTAATTCTTTTTAACCTGTGTCTGTATACAACTATTACTTCATACTGCTTACAAAAAGACTAGAAAGAGATAAAATACTCATACAACCAATAAAATATTGTAATATTTTTCAAGGAAAATGGTTCTCAGAAGCTCTGCTATGATTGTGTGGGAAAGGCTTTGTGCTGTCAGAAGATACGGTAACAGCCAGGTCCTAGCTTAGTACTGAATTCAGTGATCATTTCCTTCTGGATATGTGCATTAGACAAAAATGGGGGGAAAAAACCATTGAGAAATAAGCTCAGAATTACAAATCAGATGATAATGGAGATAGGCAGGTTTTTTTGCATCTTAATCTAACCTCTCTACGCCTTAAATTCTGCCTTAAAGCACCTTGCATTCATACTTTAACACTCACTTTCACTCTAAAGGAAGCTTGGCAGTCAAGGATGAGAGATTCATGTGCTGTATGATTTTTTTCCAAGAAAATTAAACTCCAGAAATTTTCAAAATTAAAATGGAATGAAATAAAACATTTTCTAAGAGTACAAAGGAAACCAAACAACCAAACAATAGTGTGAGAGATTTGCAGGCAATGCAGAAATAGCCAATGAAACCAGCCAGTCAAGGCTGCCAAGAAGCCAGATGCTGTGAGAGGAAGAGCATTTTTCATAGCTTTCAGTCAGTGCCACGTGATTTCCAGCTGAGGAAAGAAAGAAGACACTCTGATGGTATTAACGATTGGTGCTTAATTTTTGAATGGTTTTCTTTAAAGTTCAATAGAAATTTACAAATCATTATAAACTTTTCTGCTATCTGGGTCTGATTCTAGTGTCTTCATCCTAATCCTTGTTCTTTTGTGTTACCGGATCACCGTAAATGTGACCACAATTCATTAACAAGGCAATCTCTGATCAAGAGAGAGCCAAGACTGAGAGAGAAGGGGTTTTGGAAATCGGGATATTAGGCATTTAACAGGCTTTCCCCTACAGCTCTTCCACAAATTGCTGGCACTATGCCTGGCTTGAGCTAGTAATGATAATATTTCTTCTTCATAAGCATCATCTTCACTAAGAATTTTGTCCAAAATAAAACAACACATTCAGTCAGTAAGTGGAGTGGATCATATCTGTGCATCTTTTCATCTTTTTCCTATATGCAGTGATTGGGCTTTTAGGATTGGGCAAATAGAATTTATATTTTGGCAAAAGATTTGTGCAAAATGTTTGCAAAACTATACAAGAGTGGGTGATTCTAAATAATATATTTTTTTAATAGCTACAATTAGAATCAAGGTATCCTTTGAGTTCATTTAACTATATTGTTTGTGTCACTGAGAAAGTCACAGAACAGGAAAAAAAAAATAGAGGAAAACTGGAACTCCTTGCCTGTTCTCACAAACATGACACCTTATTTATGTGGTTGGCACACGAAGGACCTGCCTCCGTAGAGATATTTCTGAGGGGGAACACTAGAACAGAGAACGCCACTTCGACAGAAGGTCAGTCTGCTGAAAAGCAGCTCTGGTTCAGGAAAGGGGAATGGTCTTCTAGGTCAATGATCTTCTGAAATTATCAACATATAAGGCAACAAATGTTGGCACATTCTCTGGACACTTTTGGCTAAGACTTCAATTTCCTTTCCTCTCCTATCCCACACCTCCTCTTTATGTAAATTTTGGAAAGCTCCCAGGAGGATTTGGATTTAGATCTATCTTTCCCAAACAGAAATAGATTCTCCTACCTGCCACACTCATGTTAGTATAATGAGGGCTACTTTTACTGCTGGTAGGCTTTCAGGAATTAGTTACTGAACAAACCACCTGTAACCCTCAATTAAGCTTAGTGCTCCTGTATTCTGAGGGAGAAAAGTCTTATTATAGACATGGAGAATGCTAAAGAAAGAAGGGAGCACGCCTACCAAGTCAGAGACAGTCAAGCAAGATAACAACAAAATATATTCCCCCTAATCTTGGTGCACCATCACAATTAAACACATAGTGCTACTGGTAGCTAAGGAAAGGCTAGTGTGGGGAAAAAAAGATGCTGCAAAAGAATAGAATAAACCTCTTACATACGTCTGAAGAAGAAGAAAAGAATATTCTTAACTGTCATTTCAAGGACATTTCTCTTCTCAGGAGCATTTTCGGCTTGAAGAATGACAGTCTTGCTCTGCTGTTTGACTTTCTTACATCAAACTGCGGCAAATAAATGCATCTTCTTTCAAAAGAAAGCATCTTCCCTCAGAGATGATGAATGTTAGGAGTTAGTCAGGGCCCTATGCCAAGTGAAAGGTGTGCAGAAAATGATGGAAATTGGTTAATGTGTTTTAGGCAGCTAAAAGTAGTGACAGAAACCAGAAGGACATATCTCTTCAATCCAACTTCACCATTATGAAAATAAGTGCAAGGAAATGGCTTTTGCTTTCTTTTTCATCTTTCCAACACTCACAGCATTCCCAGCAGCAGAAAGCTTTCACTTTCCTCTCCCAGAGAAATTCAAATGCCCCAGCTTCATTACATTTGCATGCCAATGCAAAATGGTAGTCTCAACTGTTGTATTGTCTAAGGTAACTCAACAGAGCAGCTGAACTTCTGGGTAACAAATTTGGAAAGCTTTTCTCCCTGGATCCCAGCGTTGTTGTTGTGCTTTTCTACATATCTGTTGTTGTAGATGTGTGTGGGGGACTGTGATGAATCTGTGGACCTCCTGAAGAGCTCTGGTGAGGAGTTCAGTAATGAAAACATCACTGTGTTCCCATGAGAAGCTGGAAACTCCCTGGACTAGATGTTGGAGGGTGACAAACTGCAAGATAAGGTAGGACGCCACCTGGACTAGCTTAACAAGTAACTATAGCAATGCTATCACTGACCTGTAAGAATCTTGAGAAGAGTCTGTTAACCAATCACATGCAGCCACACTAACAAGATAGATACAAATATGTGTTGCTTGCTGGAATAAACGGAGTCTTTTGTCTTTCTTTATACTCTGCTTGCATTTTATTTTCATCGCTTTGACATCACCCTATCCCTGCAGCAACAGATATGCACCCTGCCCTTGTGAACAGCAGGAAGTGTGCCCCAAGGATCAGTGCTGGGCCCCATGCTCTTTAATATCTTTATTGTTGATCTGGATGAGGGCATTGAGTCCTTCATCAGTAAATTTGTGGACAACACCAAGCTGGGGGCAGGTCTTGATCAGTTAGAGGGTAGAGAGGCTCTGCAGAGGGACCTTGACCGGCTGGACAGATGGGCAGAATCCAATGGCATGAGATTGAACACATCCAAGTGCCGGGTTCTGCACATTGGCCACAGTAACCCCATGCAATGCTACAGGCTGGGGTCAGAGTGGCTGGAGAGCAGCCAGGCAGAGAGGGACCTGGGGATAGTGGTCAATGGTAGGCTGAACATGAGCCAGCAGTATGCCCAGGCAGCCAAGATTTCCAATGGCATCCTGGCCAGGATCAGGAACAGTGTGGCCAGGAGGAGCAGGGAGGTCATTCTGTCCCTGTACTGAGCACTGGTTAGGCCACACCTCGAGTCCTGTGTCCAGTTCTGGGCCACTCAGTTTAGGAAAGATGTTGAGTTGCTGGAATGAGTCCAGAGAAGGGCAACAAAATTGGTGAGGGGTTTGGAGCACAAGCCCTGTGAGGAGAGGCTGAGGGAGCTGTGGTTGCTTAGCCTGGAGAAGAGGAGACTCAGCAGGGGACCTTATTGCTGTCTACAACTACCTGAAGGGAGGTTGTAGACAGGCGGAGGTTGGTCTCTTCTGCCAGGCAACCAGCACCAGAACAAGACGATACAGTCTCAGGCTGTGCCAGGGGAGGTTTAGGCTGGGTGTTAGGAAGAAGTTTTACACAGAGAGAGTGATTGCCCATTGGAATGGGCTGCCCAGGGAGGTGGTGGAGTCATTATCATTGGAGGTGTTCAGGAGGAGATTTGATAGGGTGCTTGGTGCCATGGTTTAGTTGGTTAGATGGTGTTGGATGATAGGTTGGACATGATGATCTTGAAGGTCTCTTCCAACCTGGTCTATTCTATTCTATTCTATTCTATTCTATTCTATTAAACCCAAGCTACTCAATCTGGTTTTGAACTGCATTGATACCTCTTTAAAGATAAGAGGCTGTGATGAGCTTTCTTTTGCTATAATTCTCAGCTTATTCCTCAAAGTATATGTTGTCAGAAGAACACACCACCTTTTGCAACAAGGACCTAATCTCTCAGTTGGAAACACTTCTTTAAACAAGACTGTACTTCCATTTACCTCCCAAAACACTCTCTCGATGACTTTCAGAACCTAAATACTAATGCCAGAGAGCATGTCCTTGGATGTAGCAGGCTATCTTTCTGATAGAATAAAGCATCTTATCATTAATTGATGTCACTATGGGATACTGGCAAATTCAAAACTATATGATTTCACCTTTTGTCCTTTTAGCAAGGGGAAAAAAATCCCAACTGCTAGCAACTGAGGCTGAAAAGCTAGTGATGCGTGACATAGACTGAGCTGGGTGAGAACTCACTGTCTGAGGGCAATGATCGTTTTTGAACAGAGATGGCAATTTCATTGAAGTATTCCACTATGCATCTCTTTTGACTGTTCAACCTATGCTTCCCTCAGGGATTTCCATCATAGGGATGGCGCTGTTAGGTAATTAGAGATCCTGCCGAGAGCACCACCATCACACAGGGCCCTAACAGCTTCCAGGCACTGAGCAGGTCAGATAGGTTTAATTCAGTGCTGAACAAATTCATATGTCCAGAAGAGACTTCTGTGTCTTAGCTAGTACAATCCTTCTGCTGTAAGGCATGTCAGTGATACTGGCAGATGTTCCTCTCCCATGTTCCTAAAGAATCTCAAGCTTCCCTAAACATCTCAGTTTATTTTAACCCATTCCTAGAACCAAGATATATTCCTATGTCAGACTTCCTTCTTATTTGTTTCTTGTCCGCTACTTGTTGTCTTGCCTACTATGGTCACGGAACACCAGTTCTTCACTTTTTCAGTGATCTTTTCCATCTTTGAAAATTGTTATCACATCCTCCCTTGGGCTTTAGTAAGCTAAACTGCCTCAGGTTCATGTTTTTATTGTAAGTCATGAGTCATTCCTATTCATCTTGATGAAGAAGTAGAAAAGCATTTGATGTAGTGACTCTGAGAAATTTCATTTGAGACAAAGGATCATTTTAGTATTTTCAAAGTAAAGTTTTGGTGGGGTTCTTTGTTTGTTTTGTTTGCTTATGTTGTGAGTAATTTATGACTTCATATCCCAATATGGGAGGAAAACAAATACAGGGACATGTAAATTTCACATGGAAATTAAATACTAGCATCCAGTTGAGACTG